>NC_136387.1:87481880-89881880 GCF_965140285.1 Lepidochelys kempii
CTGGAGCATTCGCTGCTTGAATGGAACTCCATCAGCAACAGACTTATGAGAGCCAGACTGAAAGGGAAATACGATTAAGATCACCCTGATTCAGTGCTATGCTCTGACAAATGACAGTGATGAAGTAGTAAAGGACAAATTATACCTTACATTACAGGCAGAGTTAGAGAGAGTACCATGCCACGACCATGCCATGACCTAACCATCTTATGGACCTGAATGCCAAGGTCCATAAGGACAACACAAACAACAATAGAGCAATGGGAAGACATGAGTGTGGCACCATGAATGAAAATGGAGAGAGGTTTGTTGATTTCTGTAATATGAATGACCTAGTCATTGGCGAAAACCTATTTCAACATCGTGAAATCCACAAGCTGACATGGTATTCTCCAAATGGCAGAGATAAGAACCAGATTGACGATATGATGATCAACGGCAAATGGTGACGCTCACTGACAGCTGTGAAAGTGAGAAGAGGTGCAGATGTTGGCAGCGACCACCACTTTGTGACAGCCTCCATCAATCTAAAACTGAGAAGCGTGGGTCCACCAAACAAGAGACATAGACTTTATGACATTGACAAGCTAAAGTCCCCTGAAATACAGAAAGCCTTTGTTCTGCAGTTAAAGAACATGTTTCAGGCACTTGCAGACCTTGATGAACAGGAGGGGAATGCAAATGAGGAGATCAATAAGAAGTGGGGCAAAGTAACAGCAATTTATAAACAGATCAGTGAAGGCTGTCTAGGCTACAGGCAGAAGAGAATGGAGGAGTGGCTTACACCCAGCACATGGAACACCATAGAAACCAGATGAGCACCGAAGAAAAAAGTTTTAGACAAAAAATCCCAGAAGCTAAAGGACAAATACCGCAAGCAGTATAGCAAGGCACACCAGGAGGTCAAACGCCTTGTGAGAGCGGACATACAACATTATACTGATAATCTGGCAACACAAACAGAGGATACAGCTGCTCGTGGTGAACAAGGAACAATCTACAAAATGACGGGGCTTATCAGTGGTAAACAGCAGACACCAACAAACACTCTCATCAGGGACAAACAAGGCCACCTACTAACAACAGAAAAGAACAATAAATACGCTGGACAGAGCATTTCAAAGAATTACTGAACAGAGAGCCACCTAAAGAGGAAGCAAACATCCAGGAGGCAGAAAAAGATCTAGATATCAACACAGACACCCCAGTTAAGGAAGCGGTCATTCAAGCCATCAAATCCTTAAAAAATGGGAAAGCTCCTGGCAAGGATAACTTGAATGCAGAATTGTTCAAGGTGAATCCTGAGTTAGCAGCATCTATCCACAGTAGTCTGGGAAAGGGAAAAAGTGTCAGATGAGTGGACCAATGGGGTTATAGTGAAGATACCAAAGAAAGGAACTCTCAGTGATTGTAATAACTGGCATGGTATCACACTTTTATCCGTGCCACGCGAAGTATTGTGTAAGATCATAGTCCAGCTTATATCAGAGGCAGTTGATAGCATTCTCAGAAAACAACAAGCTGGTTTTCTGAAATGGCGTGGATGCACAGACCAGATCTTCACTCTACGAAACATAATAGAACAATGCTTAGAATGGCAACAGCAGCTCTACATAAACTTCATAGACTCTCAGAAGGCTTTTGATAGCATTCACAGGACCAGCCTATGGCACATTCTGCGGGCATATGGAATCCTCTCCGTATAATCAACACCATCAAAAAATTTTATTTCAACTTTACATGCAATGTTGATTACAGTGAGCTCACTTTTTGAAGTCAAAACAGGAGTACGTCAGGGGTGCGTCATGTCTCCAATCCTCTTCAGCATTGCCATTGACTGGGTAATGCAGCGTACAACAGAAGATATGCCTAGAGGCATTAAATGGACACCCTTCTCATTCCTTGAAGACCTCGTCTTCGCAGATGAACTCACTCTCCTATCACATGCCCAATACCATATGCAAGAAAAAACAACTCGACTCAACGCATTCAGCCAGCAAATTGGACTGAAAATCAATTGCAATAAGACAGATATCATGACCTTTAATATTGCCTCACCATCACCAGTACGGATAGAGGATTATGTTCTCACCAACGTAGAAACATTCACATACTTAGGCAGCACTATTAGCCAGGATCGTGGAATAAGCCAGGATATCCAGAACAAAATCAACGAAGCCAGGAACACCTTCAGGAGCTTAAATACAGTCTGGAAATCATCAAAATACAACACCAAAACCAAACTCAAGATTTATCAGAGCTGCATACTTTCAACATTACTTTATATTACAGATGCTGGGGAATCAGAAAGTATGACATGTCCAAACTCTCTTCATTCCATACAACCCACCTCAGAAAAATCCTCCGTATCTTTTGGCCCAGAACAATCTCAAACCAAGATCTACTGACACAGTGCAGCCAAGAGGATATGAGCATCATCATTGCCAGGAGGCATTAGAGATGGACTGGCCATGTACTTCAGATGGAAACTGATTCCATCACCAGAGTAGCAATAAGTTGGACATCTGAAGGCAAACGAAAAAGAGGCTGTCCAAAAACAACTTGGGGAAGAGCTGTGGAAGCCGAGGTGAAAAACCTGGGGCGCAGCTGGGGAACCATTGAAAGACTTGCCAGAAACAGACAGGAGTGGAGGAGCTTCGTCACTGCCCTAAATGCCAGAGGCGTAATGTGAACATGATGATGTTGACCTATTGGTATCTGAGCATCATTTCTCCCAATGATAGTAGCCTGTATGCTATATATGACTGAGTAGGTCATATTGTAAGCTATTTTCCACAGCAAACAAATGAAGAACATTTCACATCTGACTCTTAACAAACATATAGCACACAGCTCATCAGGAAGATTAAACTGCAAAATAGCTGCAGTAGAGAACATTCATGGGTATGAGAAAAAAAATCTCTTGCCATATAAGGACTGTGAAAAAATTTCCCATTTTAAAAAAAATGTGTGGGATCATATTCACAGACATAGAAATATGTTCTGTTCCCTAACACCCACAAGCCCTATAACATTAAGCTGAAGTGTTGGCATGAATAAAAACCGTTCATTAAGCAAAAAAACCTCACAGATTAGAACACTGTTGAAAACCACCAATTTAGTACTCAGCTCCTTTTCAAATTTAATATTTTTTATTGTAATGAAAGTTACAGTTTGATTATGACCAAAAAAGTCAAAATGCACATCACATGAACAATACAAATTATCAGGCACAGAGTCAAAATTAAATACAAAGAGAAAGAAAATTTGTCACCTACCACATAACATCAGCAGAAACTAACTATAATATCGAAACGGCTGACCATGTAGTAAAAAGGCAACTTTTTCCCTCTTCATTCTTCTTAACCTAAGCAATCAGTACTTTCAACTATTCCAGCCTCCAAGCCTGTCTTTATAACTATGTCTCCCTTCTATCATAGTTCTGTACCTGTCAAAACTCCCCGTTTATTGTTATTTAATTATTAAGGAGGTCAATAAATGTTGGCAAGATGTTTTACACAAATGAAAACAGTCCCTGCCTGAAGAGCTTACATTCTAAAGTAGACAAACACAGAAAATGAAAACAGGAAAGATGGGGTCAGGCAAGATCTAGAATGTATAGTATTTGAAGCTTGACTGATTTTTTTTTTTTAATTTGAGAATAAGGTGAGGTAAGAGAAATAGAGAGCATTAGAGGTCAACTACGGAGAGCTTCCTAAAGAAGTAGGTTTGAAACAAGGACTGAAGGCACAGAGAGAAAGAAAGATTTTGTGCAAAGAGAAATTGGTCGTGGGGCTAAAGTACTGGACTGGAGATCTGGGTTCAGTTCCTGGCTCTGTCACAAGTTTCATACATGACCCCAAACAAGTCACTTAAGGGCCTGAGACAAAGTCCACTGAAGTCAATAGAGAGAATCTCAACAACTTCAGTGGGTTTCACATCAGACCTTTGAACTGTGCTTCAGTTCCTCATTTGCAAAAAGGGGATAATAAGTCCCCTCTCCCTGCCTTTGTCTGTTTCACCTATTTAGAATATTAACTCTTCAAGCAGCTGCTCTCTCTTACTAGGAGTCCCATTCGGTACCTTGAAACACAGTAACATACTCATCACTTGGGCCTCTAGTTGCTACCATAATACAATAATAAATTAGTAGCACAGTGGCCGGTCTCTAATTTATCACACACTACATTTTAACTAAACTAATGTACTAAATGCTTGGGTTCTTTAACATAATACTTATTTTAATAATATTCTTTCATAATATTCTGTGGCATGCAACATTTCTTCCAAATATCAAATATGCCATTTGAATTCACTAAAATTTTAATAAAATTAAGTACAGTAGTAGGAAAACAAAAACATGTATTTAAGTAAAAATTTTAACAGATCAGGCTTTAAACTGAAAAATAGACAGATTAAAGTAGACTGAAGTTCTAAATTAAATCATAGAATCATAGAAGATTAGGGTTGGAAGAGACCTCAGGAGGTTATCTAGTCCAATCCCCTGCTCAAAGCAGGACCAACACCAACTAAATCATCCCAGTCAGGGCTTTGTCAAGCCGGGCCTTAAAAACCTCTAAGGATGAAGATTCCATCACCTCCCTAGGTAACTGATCCCAGTGCTTCATCACCCTCCTAGTGAAATATTTTTCCTTATATCCAACCTAGACCTCCCCCACTGCAACTTGAGGCCATTGCTCCTTGTTCCATCATCTGCCACCACTGAGAACAGCCGAACGCCATGCTCTTTTGAACCCCACTTCAGGTAGTTGAAGACAGCTATCAAATCTCCCCATACTCTTCTCTTCCGCAGACTAAACAAGCCCAGTTCCCTCAGCCTCTCCTTGTAAGTCATGTGCCCCAGCCCCCTGATCATTTTTGTTGCCCTCTGCTGGACTCCCTCCAATTTGTCCACATCCTTTCTGTAGTGGAGGGCCCAAAACTGGACGCAGTACCCCAGATCTGGCCTCACCAGTACCAGTGCCAAATAGAGGGGAATAATCACTTCCCTCGATCTGCTGGCAATGCTCCTACTAATGCAGCCCAATATGCCGTTAGCCTTCTTGGCAACAAGGGCACACTGTTGACTCATATCCAGCTTCTGGTCCATTGTAATCCCCAGGTCCTTTTCTGCAGAACTACTGCTTAGCCAGTCGGTCCCCAGCCTGTAACGGTGCATGGGATTCTTCCGTCCTAAGTGCAAGACTCTGCACTTGTCCTTGTTGAACCTCATCAGATTTCTTTTGGCCCAATCCTTCAATTTCTCTAGGTCAGTCTGGATCCTATCCCTACCCTCCAGCGTATCTACCTCTCCCCACAGCTTAGTGTCATCCTCAAACTTGCTGAGGGTGCAATCCATCCCAATATCCAGATCATTAATGAAGATGCTGAACAAAACCGGCCCCAGGACCGACTCCTGGGGCACTCAGCTTGATACAGGCTGCCAACTAGACATTGAGCCGTTGATCACTACCCATTGAGCCCAACAATCTAGCCAGCTTTCTATCTACCTTACAGTCCATTCATCCAATCCATACTTTTTTAACTTGCTGACAAGAATACTCTGGGAGACCATATCAAAAGCTTTGCTAAAGTCAAGATATATCATGTCCACTGCTTTCCCCATATCCACAGAGCCAGTTTTCTCATCAAAGAAGGCAATCAGGTTGGTCAGGCATGACTTGCCCTGGTGAATCCACGTTGACTGTTCCTGATCACCTTCCTCTCCTCCAAGTGCTGCAAAATTGTTTCCTTGAGGACCTGCTCCATTATTTTTCCAGGGACTTATCCTCTGCCTTTGACTTGTGCCTCAACTCCATGAGTTGAAGTCAGGAGGTCACATTCTACTCAGTTACACAGCTGTAAATTCAGAGTAATTGCTACAAAGTTAATGTAGGTTACACAGAATTTACATCAGTGTAAGTGGGCAAAATGTCTTATGTCAGACTTGCCTTTGAATTTCCAAGTTTGTGAATTTGTATTTAAAATACACTTTAAAAAAAAACAACCCAAATTATACAGCTGCAGCAGTGTAGGCAAGAATGATCTATTTGCACTCCACACCATATCTTCTGATATGAAACCTTGGGGAAAAGACAGCACTGGAGCAATGGCAGATTTAGAGTTAGTGGGGTCCTGTATGCAGCTTCATTTTCGTGGTCCCCCCTTGTGACCCAGCCAAGAAAAAGAACATTCTCTCTTATCTCCCCCCCCATTTTTAACTCTTTTTTTCCTTCATCCTCCTCCTATAAGTAATGGGAAGTAAATGAAAATAAAGTGAGGTATCTTGATTGGGACAGGGGTTTTGAGGTGCAGGAGGGGGTGCAAGCTGTGGGAGGAAGTTCGGGTGCATGGTGCAGGCTCTGGGCTGGGGCAGCGGGTTTAGGGGCGGTACTTACCTCAGGCGGCATGGCTCCCAAAGTGACCGGCACACACACCCCTCCAGCAGCGGCTCCTAGGCAGGGGGAAACAAGGGGGTCTCCATGCACTGCTGCCCGCAGGCGCTGCCCCCGCAGCTCCCATCAGCCGCAGTTCTCAGCCAATGGGAGCTGTGGAGTTGGTGCTCTGGGCAGAGGAAGTGCATGGACATGGACACACACCAAGGGGCCACAGGGACATCCCGGCTGCTTCCGGGAGCAAAGGGGAGCGGAGGGAGGCAGAGCGGGCAGGGAGCTGCCTTAGGCCTGCTGCTGGCACGTCTCTGTGTGCCCCTTGGGGGGGAGGTGGGCAGCAGGTCTCCTCTATCCTTTTTCTTCGAAAAAGCTATCCTTTTTCTAAGCACAATGGAAGACTGTAGTAATCTCAGCAGAAACTACTGGTAAGTAACTTGGCAATAGCTTCCACACTACCTTCTGAACTAAAGGCCAAATTCTGCCACAGAGAATGGCATCAGTGTAGTACGGTTACCAGATATGAAGAAGCCACACAGAGGATGCACATCTTCTGTGTGGGATGGAGTCCTGCTCAGTGAAGTTTACTCTGCTGTGGCATGTAGGGTGGGTTGCATCAGGGCAGGGACACACACAAACCATCCAAGGTGTTGCACACACCTGAGAGTGGATGTTTGCACAGTTTAAAAATAAAACAAAAACCCAAAGTATTATATGCCAAGTGTTGGCAAAGGGTGAAAACTCAAGTGGCCCTAAAAGAAAATTTCCTGTAATTATTACAATTTGAAAATGAACCTTCTTTGTGCATATCAAAATTCTTGATTACATGGTCATCAACTTAAATTCATTCAGATCTTAAAATACAGGATATGTTTGAAAACAAAAGTAGCTTCCTTTTGTTGGAATCACATGAAAGAAAATTACTAGGGCTGTCAATTAATCGCAGTTAACTCACACGATTAACAAAAAAATTAATCACGATTAATCGTAGTTTTAATCACACTGTTAAACAATAGAATACCAATTGAAATATACTAAATATTTTGAATGTTTTTCTACTTTTCATATATGTTGTATTCTGTATTGTAATTGAAATCAAAGTGTATATTTTTATTACAAACATTTGCACTGTAAAAATGATAAACAAAAGAAATAGTATTTTTCAATTCACCCCACACAAGTATTGTAGTGCAATCTCTTTGTTGTGAAAGTGCAACCGACAAATGTAGATATAACTGCACTCAAAAACAAAACAATGTAAACCTTCAGAGCCTACAAGTCCATTCAGTCCTACTTTTTGTTCAGCCAATTGCTAAGACAAACAAGTTTGTTTACATTTACAGGAGATAATGCTGCCCTCTTTTTATTTACAGTGTCACCAGAAAGTGAGAACAGATGTTCGCATGGCACTTTTGTAGCTGGCATTGCAAGATATTTATGTACCAGATATGCCAAACATTTGTATGCCCCTTCATGCTTCGGCCACCATTCCAGAGGGCATGCTTCCATGCTGATGACACTTGTTAAAGAAAAAAGGCGTTAATTAGATTGGTGGCTGAACTCCTTGGGGGAGAATTGTATGTCCCCTGCTCTGTTTTACCCGCATTCTGCCATACATTTTATGCTATGGCTGTCTCAGATGATGACCCACCATATGTTGTTCATTTTAAGAACACTTCCACTGCAGATTTCACAAAACGTGAAGAAGGTACTAATGTGAGATTTCTAAGGATAGATACAGCACTCGACCCAAGGTTTAAGAATCTGAAGTGCCTTCCAAAATCTGAGAGGGACAAGATGTGGAGCATGCTTTCAGAAGTCTTAAAAGAGCAACTCTCTGATGCAGAAACTACAGAACCTGAACCACCAAAAAAGAAAATCACCCTTCTGTTGGTGGCATCTGACTCAGATAATGAAAACGAACATGCGTCGGTCCACACTGCTTTGGATTGTTATCGAGCAGAACCCATCATCATGTCCCCTGGAATGGTGGCTGAAGCATGAAAGGACATATGAATCCTTAGCGCATCTGGCACATAAATATATTCTGATGCCGGCTACAACAGTGCCATGAGAACGCCTGTTCTCACTTTCAGGTGACATTGTAAACAAGAAGCAAGCAGTATTATCTCCTGCAAATGTAAATAAACTTGTTTGTTTGAATGATTGGCTGAACAAGAAGTAGGACTGAGTGGACTTGCAGGCTCTAAAATTTTATATTTTTTTATTTTTGAATGCAGCTTTTTTGTGCATAGTTGTACATTTGTAAGTTGCACTTTCATGATAAAGAGATTGCACTACAGTACTTGTATTAGGTGAATTGAAAAATACTATTTCTTTTTTTTTTACAGTGCAAATACTTGTAATCAAAAATAAATATAACGTGAGCACTGTACACTTTGTATTCTGTGTTGTAACTGAAATCAATACATTTGAAAATGCAGAAAACATCCAAAAATATTTAAATAAATGGTATTTATTGTTTAACAGTGCGATTAATCATGTGATTAATTTTTTAATCGCTTGACAGCCCTAAAAATTCCCCTACTTTTCCCTTTCCTTTTCATCAAAAGAAAATAAAAAAATAGAGTGAAACCAAAATTTATTTATAAAGAAAATTATGCTTAAAATTTGAGAAAACAGATCAAGACACTTTATTCCCTTATTTACTGATATACGTACTGAAGTTAATTTGGTAGGTTATTGTTTGTATTTCTTTAAGAAGGTGCTGCTATTTCTGAAACAGTATATCTTCAGTAACATTTGATGTAGAGGTTGCCATGGTAAGTATACATGTCTTGTTGAATTCCAGATGAATAGATGCATAAAACCAACACTCACATAGCTAGCCATTGCAAGTTACTTTCCTTGTCTGATCATGTAACACTAACATTAAAATGCAATTTATATAGTTCAAATTAAAATCTTCTGCACATTAAAGCTATCCAGAACAGCTCAGATCAAAATAGGAATAAAACTGGGATAAATAAAAATAGGAATAAAGCTTTTAAGATGAAAGTTATGGGATAAGAGAATTAAGCATTTTGCCATGGGAACAGGCATGTTAAAATTCCCAAGATAAAAATACCACTTATCTCCCTAACCTCAGGGAACTTTTAATAATACTTTCACTGTTGTTATAACCTTTCACTAGCCCTGCCTCACAGAAAAAAATACCCAACTCAACCTGACTACTCCATGAAATACAACAAAAGCCTGATTCTGCTTTCACTTGCCCCAGGGTAAAATAGGAATCCCACCCCCCACCCCCCTTGAAGCCAATGGTGTTATGCCAGTATTAGAGGGAGAAGAACCAGGCCCACTGAACCAACATGTAGGCCCCCTATCCTGCTCCCACTGAAATCAGTGGAGTTTTGCTACTGATTTCAATAGGACCAAGACCTGGTGCATACTTCTTCTCAACCTCCTGGAGTTATAAGAAACCAACTGTTTAGAATAGAGGTGAGGGAAGTCAAGTCATACAGGGAATTAAGCCTATCTTTCTGGAAAGATGGCAATATTAGTATTTCAAAATGACCGCATCACTATTTGTTTCTAATCATTAAAGGTTGAGCAGGAGTTAAAATATGAAGATTGGAAAGGGTACAGACCTTTCCAGGAGGATTGCTAAGCTTAATATCTTATTTCAGAGGGTCAAGAGGTGGTGATAATGAAAATACACCATCTCCGCAAAAATACATTTTACTCTATAAACTTATCCTTTTTAAATGCATCCTGGGGAAGAAAAGGATACGTAGACTGTCTATTCATAGGCTTGGTCAGAAACAAAATAACTCCAATTGTCTTCCCTGACTGAGGTATCAAGTATTTTACTTTCAATTTAATACACTCATTAATGCATTTAACTGTGTCCAGAAAGTTGGCTTAGATAGCCCCTTACCGTCCATTCCTTAGTAAGAACACTAGAAATACTGAACCAATTGTTATGGCCTACAGCGATCTTATAAGCCCCTGAGGGATTTATTCTGATCTTATTTACACAGGTGTATGTTAAGAGTAACTCATGGGCCAAATTCATCCCTGATGTTACAGTATTCACTGAGCCAAATGCACTCCCCAGTGTAACTGACAGTGAAGTTACACTGATGTAAGTTAACTCTAGATCAGCCCCCACCCCCCAATATCTTTATCTAAATCTTGAACAACCCCAAGCACACTGTGGGCATTACGTTGGAATGATGATTAGGAAGGAATCAAGAAGTGAAGTTGGATTATATATCAATCACTTTACTAATGTTCCTAAAGAAGACTTGCCTGAATCAAGAATCATGGTGCTCTAGATTCAGAAAATGATTTAATTGGTGGGATGAAGTGAGAGGCAAGTTAGGTAATAAAGATTTCCAATATTTTGATTTAGTCGCAATGAAACAATGTGGTAAACAATTTTATATTTAAAAAAAAACACCACCACAACACACCAGCTACAAAAAAGGGCTCTCTTTGAAATAGCACTTCAGACTCCTTGAGGTTCCTGACATCACATATGTCATCACTACTGTAAGGCAAATTCCTTATTAAAAAATACCCATTTTACTGTGCCATCATTTTTGCCTTTCACTGCCTCCCACCCTATTCTTCTGGTGTAGTACTAAAATAAATGCCCTTTCCTCTGTCTAGGAGTGGAAACAGAAGGAAGCAGCAGTGGAATTTCAGAACAGGGAGCTCATCAGCTTCCACACATGGAACACAAAGGCAGTTTGGAATCACTGAAAATGGACCTTTTATGCCTTGAAATTTATATGTATGTATGTATGTATATAGACACACTCCTTTTCCTTCTCCAAACAAGAATGTGCTTAATGAATCTCCCTGTCTCCCACACAGTCACGATCAAGCGGGATCTTAAGAAAAGAGGCATGGAGAGCGGCAGCAAATTTCCCTCCTCTCCACAAGTGTCAGTGGTGACTGCAACCAGGGAAGAGCTTCCATTACCGATTGACCTCCCCCCCCGCACCTCCCACGCCGCAAGAGACTTCCCAGCATTTCCTTTCCATATCTGAACCCACAAGCGGCAAACTCACTCGGGAGCATTCTCTCCCTATTCTCTGAACATGGGTTTTGGGGGAAGAGGGGTAAAGCGTTACTGGGGGTGCACAGCAGAGGTATTCACAGCCATCCTTCTTTGCAGTAACTGCTTTCCTAACACGATTTCATCTGGTCGATACCATCACACCCAAGGACACTGCTTCCCTTCCATCCCACCATCCCCGCACCGGCAGCAGCATATCCAGCGAGCAGCGAAGCCACAAGGAGCTGCTCCCTCAAGGTTCACCGCTGCCCATGCAGGAGACTGGAGCGTTGTGCGCTGCTGCTTGCATTTCGCTGGTACACCCCCACACACGCCTCTACAAGGGGAGCAGCAGCACAGCAGCTGCCCCTTCCTCAAAGGCAGCAGGCACATACTCACATTGCAGAGTGGAGTGACTGTCCATCAGTCTCCGCTGCCCGGAGATAACCAGCTGGAATGGTTATTCCTAAGGTATTGGGGTCCGTAGTTTGGGGGGAGGGGAGGGGAAGGAGCTAGAGGAAAGGGGAGGGGGGAGTTTTTTCGTGGGAGATCCCTCGCTAAACCATGATGTAAATGCCCTTCAGATGAACAGCTGGATATTTCCCCACGAGGCAGAGAGTAACGCGAGGGAAGCTCTGTAGCACAGGCACCGTGTCAGCTGAAGTCTCTCTCCTTTCCCACCCCACAGACCGACCAGCAACCAACCAACCAACCAACCAACCAAAAAAAAAAAAAAGAATAAAAATCTTCATCCAATAAATCCCTGGGAAGAGAAGGCGAGAGGAGACACACACGCACACAGAGGGGCCAGGCTGCCCCCGCCCACAGTACCTGTCAGTGGGGGGGTGCAGAAGTGGGCCTCCACAAGGGCATGCGGGGAGATCCTCTTCGGCTCCCGCATGGATCAGGGGCGGGAGGTTAAGGCGGGAGGAAGGCGGAGACCCGCAAGATGATGCTGAGGACCCCCGGAGCCGCTGCCTTTCTTGGCCCTCCTCAGTGCAGCAGCTTCATTCACTCACAGGTGCAGTCACGGCAGACGAGGAGATGCATGTGGCGGCTCCCGCCAAGCTCGCCAACCTGTCCCCCAGCTTCTCGCAACGCCGCCGGGGGCCGCCGCCGGACAGCGACAGACGTTGGGCAGGCGGTTCGGAGGGAGCAGCAAAACCACATCAGTAGGGAACAATCGTGTACGGCGGCGCTCTTCCCGCGGTTGGCGGGCTGCGGGACCCGGCAGAAGCGGGCAAAGCAGCAGGCGCTGGCTGGAGGGAGCAGAGCCCAGAGCCGGCTCTCCCGCGCAGGAGGTGCACGGGCGGCAGCGACAGCAGCCTCCTGCCAGGGCTGAGTCAACGGGAGAAGCCTCAGTGCTCAGCAGCTGCCGCCGCCGCCGCCAGCCCCTCCCGCCCCCACAAGATCCGCGTCAGAGCTCGAGCGGCTGCCGCGGCTCTAACGGGCAGGCTGCGCCCGCCTCTTCGCGCGCCTTTAGCGCGAGGCTGCGCTGGGAGAAGAGTGTTTGCACGCGCGCGTCCCCCTCTTCCACCCCGCTCTCCTCAGCCCGGCCAGGATCCTGCACCCCAGCCACTGCCCATCCCATCCCATCCCCTGCCTCCTCCCCCGCCCCCCCCAGCCCTGTTGCGTCCTCCCAGCGCCACTCCTCCTCGCTGCTGTCTCCTCCTCATATGCCGCTTCCCCCCAAAAAAAATCATTCCCCCCACACACAACTGCTTCTCGCCCACTAGCGCCTCCTCACAGATATCTCCCTGCCTCAGCCCGCCGCTCCCCCCGCACTGGTGCCACCTGTGTACACCTCTCAGCTGGCCACTGCTTACTTCCTCTCACCTTCCCTCCCCCAGGGGTCCTATCCGCCACCCACCTTTACTACTGCTTCTTCCTCTCACCCCCCCATCACTGATGAGTCCCTCCTGCTCCCCACCTCACAGCATTGCCTCTTCCTTCCTTCCCCAATGTGCTCCTGCTCACCCTCCTCTCAGGGATGCCTCCCTCCTTGTATCCCCATAGAGGCCTTTATTGCTCTTCCCCCCCCCGCCCCATTTATTCAAACCCCACACCTTTGCTGCTTCCTCCCTCCCGCCAACCCCCCAAGAAAACCTATAAACCTTCCTGCATCAGGATAACCTCTAACAGATAGCATTATGAAGAAACTTTACCCTAGAGGCAAGTTATTCCGTACCTGTCCACTGCAGTGTTCCTTGCAACAGCTGAGGCTTTTATTCCTGGCTACTGCCCAAAACAAGAGACTGTTGACAAGATGACAAGACAAGATGGAGCTGTGCTCTGGTCAGGCATGACCTTTCCTCTGTTCTTCTCACCAGTGCCCTTCCCCGCACCTTTTAAAGACAGGACCCATCTGGAAGACTGAGCTGGCTACGGTCATAGAATATTAGAGTTAGAAGAGACCTCAGGAAGGACATCAGGCCAAGCCCTGCCTATTCTATTCAGGTCCAAGAGATCACCTTCCCCAACAGAGGGAGTTTCCATGTGTAGGAAAACCCCTAGAATTTAGGATAGGAGCCTCATACCTCCATGAGTATGAGCAAATGTTTTCTTGGGCAGTTCAGGAGCTGGAAGAACTTGGAAGGTAGATGCAGATCCTACCCTAACGCTGTTCTCTCCCACTGATCTATCTAGGATCCTATTATGGCGCTCACTGCTGTAATATCTGAGCATTTCCAGGGCATAACTAAAATTATAATGGACCAATTGTCACATTTTCCTCTGTGGAAGATAGGGACTACATTTCAAAAAAAGTTTCCTTCTCTCCCTCTACTTAACACTCTTTTCTGGAGGCACTGAGATTTGTGGTTGTTTTAATCATCTCTGGCATTACGCTCCAAAACCTTGGCCTTACTGCATAGAAAGCCCAACATCTGCTCTCACAAGCTCCACAGTCCTGAAGAACACTTGTTGTTGTTATGCAGCAAAAGGCTCTCCTCTGAGGTATCATGGACCAGTTCCACAGATAGCTTGAAGACTACAACTAAGACTTTGAATCTGAAGGACTATTCTTTGGTGAGCTTGTGCATTAATCAGACGTTACATTAGTGGGAAATATACCCTCTCAGTGGTTGGTATTGCTGAGAACTAAGAGAAGCTCATTTAAAGGTGAAGCATTCATACCTAGAGTGAGTTGAAATAGTCCAGCCAGGAGGTTACAAAGGTGTGCATCACACCGCCCATAAGCCGTGCTTCATAAAATGTGTGGTCTCTTGGCAAGTCACACAGAGGTGATGGTTTTGGTTTGGGTTTTTTGCTGCTGTTGTAATCTGAATGTCCTGCAGCAGTGAGGAGCCATTTGACAATCTGAGGGAAGATCCCTTCAGGAGAGGGTGAGATGTTATGTCTTCAAACCATATTCTTCTTCCCACTACTACCATCATCTCTACTGCCTGAGTTCAGTTTCAGCCAGCTGCCTGTCTTGTCAACATAGAAGACTATCTGGGAGTTGATGCCACCTGTGTTGGAGGTAAAGGAGATGTAGAGCAGTAGGATGTCTTCATACTGCTAGCATTTGAAACCATGGTGTCTCATACTTCCCCCCAATAGTTTCATATAGAACTTTAAAAGGATGAAACCCCTTAGGTGAGCAATCTAGCTGTAGTGGATTTGCCTGTCAACACTTTTAAAATCCATGCTGCAAGGAAAGATTAGTGTCATTTCAGAGTTTTCGCATCAGCTCCCATTCTATTTGTGAAGAGAGTCAGTAGTATGTTCTGGCTGATTGTATCAAATGTTCCAGGTGACCCAGGGGCAGGAATATGGATAGGAAGAAGTCATTACTCATCAGCCCTTGGGACACCAGATTAATACATAGAAGGGCCTAGTGTTTGTACTTACTAAAGAGGAGATAGAAAAGCAAAGCTATGGAAAGTTAAGAATGGTGATGCTGGCTATTATAATGGTTCTAATGGACTTTATATATATGTCTGACAGTGCATTTGGTATCCTGTGGGTTTTGATGTGGAGCATTTATTGGTGTTTTAACAGAGCAGTTATTCTAGTACAACAGGAGTCCTTTTTGCCAATCCAGCATAAAATTTGTTTTGAAATACTTCAAAACCTTCTCGAATGCACAAATTGCACCTGGCATTTAATAGTTCCTGCCTTTCCCTCCCACCATTTTGTTTATATCAGTTGACTTCCCTGGCCTAGGGAGGTGGGGCTGGAAGGTGCCTGCACCCAGAGGCGATGCATGGGGTGGGGTGGTCAAGTGACCTTGCAACATATAAATTGTGCCTATCAGCAGGTATGGGTCATCTCTGCCCCCAAACTGCAAGCCTCAGGCAGGTAGGGAATTAGCCCCTCCCCATGACCCTGTTGGCCTGTCTGAAGCTAGCCCTCCCAAATATAGAAGTCAGGCTACTCCTTTGGTTGTAGCATAGACAAGTTTTCAGGATAAAGGCTTTTCAAGTCACCACTCCACTGTGGGAGTCACATTACACCAGCAGCAGTTCCTGGAGCCATTCTGCTTTTGGAAGAGAGTCATGGGCAGATTGCCTCCAGAGATGATGGGAGCAAGTACACAGAGGAGTGGACATTTTCACTAGGTGCAGAGTAGCCACAGTGCCTCTTTTGGACTGATTAGCACTCCAGTGGAGTTAACCCCCTCCCACTGCTGGTGTTCCTGGCAATCAAGCAGTGGAATTATGGAGACCTCCTGCACCAGCATACATGGTATTATTATAACAATAAAGAGCTCCCTGTGGTCTCTCCTCTCACACACTTGCGTGATAGGAGCCAGAATCTGGCCCACAGAGGCCTTGTGCCAACCACGTTCTGTGGAAAAAAAGTTTGGTCTAGTAAACAGTTAGACAAGGGTCTCAAAAGGTGATTTCCCATATCAACAATAATGAGTTGTTAACTAGCAGAAACAAGGCCTCATAGAATCTTGTATTGCTCATGAGGTTATGCTTGGGTAGGTAAACTAGCGTGTGCCTGCCTTCATCAGATCACAGTCACCAACACAAAAACAATTACTGATCAGTCTTCTACCTGAAATATGCTTCCCTAGGCAGCCATCTATTCTGTTTGTAGGGAGATCCAGCCTTGATTCTGCACATGTCCTGGGATCCCACTAGAATTACCAATATTGCACAGCTAAAGAAATGACTAACTGTACATAAGATTTCTTTTCAGCAGCAGTGTCCACTAGAGAAGGAAACACGCCTTTGCCTTTTATTCTGTTATACCTGACCTTCTATATGGCTATGTGGAATCACTGGGCCTCCTCCAGCTTCATTCTCTGAACTTGTGCCCTGAGACCTTCAGAATTTAAGACTTCCACAGGGTAGAGCCTACTATTGGGGAGGCAGCAAGATTTACAACTGTTGAACTGCAGAAGACCATGGCTCTGCAGCTTTATGTTCCCATCAGAAACTGGTGTAATACATTTTTTCAAAATCACAATGGCAGAAACAAGGGTCAAAAGGCCTATGGAAGGACGGAGGAGACAAGTTCACCTGGGGCTGCCATGGCAGAATGGTTCCTCAAGGAGCCATGGTTCATTTTTAAATGTTTACAATAAATTCCTTTATTTTTATTCAGACTCCAGCCATGGTTTTCCAAGGACTACAACTCTGACTCTGCTTTAGAAATGTATGTCTTTATGGAGCTCTGCAGCACAGGGGGCTACGAAAGTTATAGCTTTTAATAAAAAATACAGTGCAGAGAAGAAACCCACTGACACCAAAAGTAATAAAAAAGAAGTCTGGGTTCATTGTTGGGTCTGCTTTGTGCAGTATATAGGCAAAACAGGATTAAAGTAGATAGCACTAGGGATGGACAAAATGAGTCTGGTATTTGTTTTAATTTAGAATGTCACGGTTAAACATGAAAGGGGGGGAAACGTATATTCCTGGGGTAACCACCTAGATTATACACTTAGTTCCAAGCTAACCAGCTTCTGAATGTGTCTGATATTAAATACAGTATCAAGGGACCTAAAAGATCATTCATTCAGCATAACGAAACATGATTTATATAAGTTCAGATGTTAAGTTTTCAGGTTTCCAGCACATCTCTAAGAAGTTCCTGTTATGTTACTTATGCTAAATGACCGTGATACTTTACATTGCCTTACTGTATTGCTGGCCCTGGTATCAAGAAACAAATAACAGCGCAATTACTGTAGCCTAGTGTATTTCTATAACTTTGCTGTGTCACAAACAGCTGCTGCATTACATTATGTCAAAGAGTGAAAAGGATACATTTGCAATAAAAATCACATTCTTTGACAGTCATTGATGAAATAGCATATGTTAACTTTAGATAGTGTATCCCGCCAAGTGAGTACAAAGAAGGCTGAAAAAAATCATGCTTTTGTTAAACCAACAGCACTATATTTGTATTAGTACTTCTGCCTGTGTATAACATTTGAAAGGTTGAATACCAACAAAGAAACATCTTTCAATCCTGAATCATTGTTAGATTAGCAAGTGGATACAAAAGTCTGATTCTTCTTGGTCTTATGGTTTCACATTGGTTGCAATTCCACTGTGGAGTCACTCCTGATTTACACAGATAAAAAGTAGCTTCAAGCCCAGCATATTTGCTTTAACAGAAAAAAAAATAGGATAACTCTCTAAATATAGCATAATAAAATGATGAGATGGAATTATAGCCTGCCTTTGAAAAGTGTGTTCAAATGTATTTTTTACCATTTTATGCATATGTAAAATACACAAATTTGTCAATTTGAGTACTCTTCTTTAGGGTATTTGGCAGTGAAAGCTTTAAAGTCATGCAACTTTTTGATGTTTTTTATTAGAAAGCTACATACGTATATAAATCATAACTCTGATTACACCAGTTTCCAATGGAATGACACGAACCTACAACTGGTGTGACTGTGCTGAATCGGGGCCTATACACGTTTGAAGAACGTGTATATGTTCTTCATATACTTGAAGAACTAAGTTCTTGAAAAACTATTTGAAGAACGGATAGTGCTGACATTAAAGTATTTTGTCTGAAGATTGAAGTCTAGAAATATGCAAAGAAGCAATAACCATTAAGAATGATGTTCTATATATATATAAATAGCCATGCTACATTTCTTGGAGTTTTCTTCCCTTTAAAGCTCTTGTATTCATCTATTTTGTTTGTCATATCACATTTCTCTCAATCTCTGCTTAACATACATCTCTGAACAGTGATTTTTTCATTAACATATTAGGGTTAAGGGGACTGGATGTCTCAGGGAACTATAATGGAATATGCAGATGTTCACTTCTAGGTCACTGGTAGGACCCTACCAAATTCACAGTCCATTTTGGTCAATTTCATGGTCCTAGGATTTTAAAAATAATAAACTCCATGATTTCAGCTATTTAAATCTGAAATTTCACGGTGTTATAATTGTAGGGGTCCTGACCCAAAAAGGTGTTGGGGGAGGGGGAACGTTGCAAGGTTATTGTAGGAGGGGTTGAGGTACTGCTACCCTTATTTCTGTGATGCTTCAGGGTGCAGCACTACCTTCAGAGGTGGGCAGCTGGAGAGTGGCATTTGCTTGCCGGGATCCCAGCTCTGAAGGCAGAACCACAGCCAGCAGCAGCACAGAAGTAAGGATGGCATGATACGGTATTGCCACCCTTACTTTTGCACTGCTGCTGGAGGGGCGCTGCCTTCAGAGCTGGGCACCCAGCCAACAGCCACCGCTTTCAGGTCTCCCAACTCTGAAGGCAGTGCAGAAGTAAAGGTGGCAATACCACAACCCCCTAAAATAACCTTGTGACCCCCCACAATACTCTTTTGGGTCAGGACCCCCAATTTGAGAAACGCTTGTCTTCCCCATTAAATCTGGTCTTTTGTGTGCTTTTACCCTATAATATACAGATTTCATGAGGCAAGACCAGATTTCACGGTCCGTGACACATTTTTCATGGTTGTGAATTTGGTAGGCCCTAGTCATTGGCTCTGATGAGGCCAAGGTTGATAGTAATTAAAAAGCCATGGCCCCTTTGATGGCTGGTTGGGATATATGAGAAAGGAGGTCTCAGTACAATTTCTAGTAGAAAAGTATCCATATCACAAAAAGTACAACCACAGTTGTCATTAATGGGCACTCTTGTTAGCAGAGTTAGAAGAAAAGCAAAGGTTTGAAGGAGTCTCACCCATGTACATGGTTTCCTTGATTGAGACAGAGGACATTACTAGGTCAGCATGTGGAAGCCTACTATACCCCTATCCAGGCTATACCTGTTCTGTGGACAAAGTACTTCAGTTTCCAGGGCTGTCAGTCTGGCACTCACTACTACATTTATATAAAAACAAAGATGTTAAAGGTAGAGTAGAAATGAATAATCTTCCTGCTATGTTATCATTCCCAACATGTTTAAGTGGAGGAGAAGAGAGCGACCTTCAAGCAAAAATCAGAGGTAATTGAAGCAGAGAAAACATGTTCAACTACATTAAAGGCAGTACTGTAAAAAAGCCTTCCAAAAGTGACTGAGAAATAAGCAAAAGATAACAAACAAGGCAAAGCTTTAAGTAGAACTTTTAGGGGCCAAATGGTGTTGACCTTATACATACAGAGTCACACTGACCACCATCATGAGAGTACATCCAAGCAAGATTTAGCCCTGGATGTTAATATTCCCATTACTTCACAAGGATGAATAGTGCAGTACTCCTTACAATTATGAAACATCTAATGAGATCTATTTACAGAAGACAAACAGTACAATACAATTGGCTACAGTGACATCAAGTTTATAATCATAAATATCTTAATACCTGGAATGAGTTTTCCAAGCAAATTAATTGTATAAAAGATAATGGCGATGATAATCTCTACAGTGTCTTCCTGACAATCAGATCTATTTGTCTGTAGAAAAGAATCACAAGCAAAATGATGGAAGCCTTATACATGGGACCTTTAAAACTAGACTAGAGAGAGTACAGGGATGAACCATATGACCTAACTGGATGGATGGGAGAAACCTATTTCTGTAATACATTCGAATATTGTGAGGTGAAGATAAACAGAAAGGCGACATTGTATGGACATGGAAAAAAAATTTTTGATGGAAAATGGAAAAAAGGATTGATTAAAAACAAACTGACTAATGGTTGTCAAGTATCGGGGGTAGCCATGTTAGTCTGTATCCACAAAAACAACAAGGAAGAAGAGGGTTTTTTACCCATGAAAGCTTATGCCCAAATAAATCTGTTAGTCTTTAAGGTGCCACTGGACTCCTTGTTGTTTTTGACTAATAATTCTCGACCAGCATACAAAGGACTGGTTTGTTCCACCCTGCCAGTACTTTTCCTGTTAGGCTAGTACAGTGGTTCTCAAACTTTTGTATTGGTGACCCCCCCTTATAAATTGAAAAACACTTTTTTGTATATTTAAAACCATTATAAATGCTGACGGCAAAGTGGGGTTTGGGGTAGAGCAGGGGTGGGCAAACTACGGCTCACAGGCCGGATCCGGCCCCTCAGAGCTTTGGATTCAGCCCGCGGAATTGCCCCCCGTGGTGCCTCAGGCCCCACGCTGGCACCACGTCCGTGGGGCGGGGGGGGGAGAGCTCCGTGTGTTGCCCTTGCCTCCAGGCACCGCCTCCCACAGCTCCCATTGGCTGGGAACGGGGAACCGCAGCCAATGGGAGTTTGGAAGAGGTATCTGGAGGCATGGCAAGGGCAGCGTGTGAAGCCCTGTGTCCCCTCCTCCCGCAGGGGCCGCACAGGGATGTGGTTCCGGCCGCTTCCCGGAGCGACGCAGCATGGGGCCAGGGCAGGCATGCAGGGAGCCTGCCCTGGCCCCGGTACGTGCTGCTGCCACCCCGGAGCCACTTTAGGTAAAGAGGCCAGGCCAGAGCCTGAACCCCTCCTGCACCCTGCCCCCAACTCCCTGCCCTGAGCCCCCTGTCACACCCTGCACCCCAACCCTCTGCCTTGAGCCCCCTCCTGCAATCCAACCCCCTTCCCTGAGCCCCCTCCTACACCCTGCACCCCTCCTCTGCCCTAATCCCTTGCGCTGAGCCCGTTCCCGCACACTGCACCCCTTCCCACACCCTGCACTCCCTCCCACACCCCAACCCCCTGTCCTGGCCCTGCAAACAGTTTCCCCACCCAGATGTGGTCCTCGGCCCAAAAAGTTTGCCCACCCCTGGGGTAGAGGCTGGCAGCTTTCGTCCTCCCACGTAATAACCTCGCAACCTCCTGAGGGGTCCGGACCTCCAGTTTGAGAACCCCTGGGCTAGTAGAAATAAATACAGTTGACCTGCAAGGTAATAGTGATAATCTTTGGATCCAGTTCTTTTCAGCATTATAAATAAAGGGAAATGGAAACCATGCAAAAATTCTTAGGTCAAGGTGATAGCAGGACTTGTGTCAACATACTGCAAACTCTCTTTGCACCCAGACCTAAAGTCAGAGTGAAAAGATAAATTTATTAATTATAAAACAGCTTGGCAGAAGTTGGTGTTCCAAACTGAATGTAAATGGAAATGAAAGAGGGACAGGTGACTTGTGTTTATGGGGTTAGATTTTGATCTAAATTATATTTTGATCTCTGTGGAGTTACTCTGGGCGACCTCCATAGCTGAGGTAAGTAAGTTTCTAGACCTATCTGCTCATGTTATCTGAAGAAACCAACCTTTTCACTTTGTCCAAAACCAGTTTAACTCTTCTTGGGTGTATGAAGTCATCAATTACTGTAACACTTTTAAAAGGTGAAATAACTCATTCTATTTATTGAATAGCAAGATTAAACAATCTATATCAGTTAATAAGGCACTTAAAAGAACCTTTATTATAAAATAAGATCAGTCTTACATTGCTCATTCTCCTCCACTCAGTGAACTCAAACTGCTGAAGTTTCTTTATAAAAAGTTTTCCTACATTTAGTCAGCAGCATTTTTTAAATGGTTGAGATATATGGGTTATAATTGAGAAATTGACAGACCTTTAACTGTAATGGCATGAACAATGTTTCAAGAATGGATTATTGATGGCTGTATAACAAAAGGCTAGAACTCCCCTGTGGTTCAAATGGACACCAACATTGATGTTTTTTCCCAAATTATATTTTCCAATAACAAATTAATCTGTTATTACTGCTTTTGGCAGGATACCATGAGAATTGATATTCCTCATGATATTTCTGCTTCTGGTCCCATCCCAGCCCAAACAAAGCACAGTGGCACATGAACATTAAAACAACAGAGTTTACCTTGCTTTTCTGAACCATAAAAAATAGATTTGAGGGAGAAGTTTATAGTCCCAACAAAAGAGACGATAGGGGACAGTGTAGTGGCATGAGCTTGGGCAGTTGTCACAGCTACACTATAGTAGTTCAGTCCAAGGCAAAGGTTTAGACTTGTTCTCATTTTATCTCAAACTATTTATGCAGTGTTATAACTGCTGTTAGATTTGTTTAGTACTGTCCTTTAATGCAGAATGGTTGGGGTCATGATCCATGATTTGGGTTCCTAGGTGCCACCACAATACAAATGATAGCATAGTCAGAGCTGTTTTATCATGGAAGTCACCAGTTCTGTAGCTTCCAGGGATTTTTTGTTTTTTACTCCCGTCCCTCTCCCCCGACTCTCATAGCTTCCTCCCAATAGCAGCCATCAGATAGTGAAAAAACCCTCTGTTCCCACTTGGTCTACATTCTGCAAGGTGCTGAGCACTCTGGCCTGATCTAGCAGAGCACTTACCAAACTTTGTGCATTAAATTAAATAGGGCTACTCACATGCTTAAAGTGGGACACATGCTTACATGCATCACTGTAGCAGACCAAAGGGCTCAGCACCTTGTAGAATGGAGCCCTAAAAGAGGGGTTTGCATGCCTGCCGCTCCCTTCTTTTGCACCCCCTCAAAGGAAGGTGAGGAGACCTGCTGCTCATTCTCCTGGCACTCTTTTAGTGATGTAAGGAAGTAACTTGCTTCTCTTGACTCCCCTACAGAGGGTGAAGAGATATGCTGCTACTGCTCATGTAGCAGCAGGGCCAGGAGAAATGGAGGCAACAGAGACAATTTTGCAAAAAAACTCACAGCTGAGTCACAAATCCATGATTTGATCTAAATTTTCCAGGTCTGATTCCCATTGACCTCAATGGGAGTCCTTCCACTAGCATCAGTGGAAGGTGGATCAGGCCCTAGGTTTATTCTAGAATTTGGGTTTCAGGCTCAATGCTGGAATCAGGGCAAGGGTTGGAGCCAATGGCATCAAACCTCCTTAACTGTTTTCACAAGAGTTATGCCCCAAATAATGAAAGCCTCATGAAATGAGCCACTCATCAGCTCAGATTGATATCTCATGAGAAGAGCCATTCTTACAAAATTCTGACTGCATCTGAACTAGTATTAGAAAAGAGACTCCCTTCCAATATTTAATCTAGCATGGAACAAAACAAAAACCAACCACACGGGCAGGTCTGGCATCAGTGGAATTGAATCTGAAGATCTTTCCTAATCTCCAAAACTCAAAGTTGTTCAAATTCAAAATTCTGTTGCTAACTGGCCTGTATCTAATTGTACCATGAAGTGTACACTGTCAGTTTAAACATCCATACACTATTTCTTACAAGCTAAGCTCTTCTTGTTAGTAGATGTCAGTGATCAATGAACTAAATTAAATAAAAGGAGGAAACAGAGGACAATACAGATTAAACATGTTCAGCAGAGTTAAAAGATTCGTGCTTGGAGTTATTTCTACAGACTTATGGTCTTCACTACCGGAGAGATCGACGCTGCTGCAATCGATGCAGCAGGGATCAATTTAGCGGGTTGAGTGAAGACCTGCTAAATTGATGTCAGAGTGCTCTCCGGTTGACCCTGGTACTCTAGCTCTCCAAGAAGACTAAGGGAAGTCAACCAGAGCGCCTCTCCCATCAGTGCAGCACAATGAAGACACCAGGGTAAGGCGACATAAGCGAGTAGCATAACTTAGGTCGACTTACTCCCAAAGCGAAGACAAGCCCTTAGGCTCCAATTCTGCAATGAGCGCTAGGCAACAGGCAGATCCCTAAACCTGCATGAGGTGCCATTCATTGTTGGGGAGTCATCTATTTCGAGCTCATGACAGAACCAATATCTTTTGATCAGTCTGCCCAGTAATGGCCCAGTTCAACTCCCTTCAAAGTCAACAGAAATCTCTCCATTGACTTTGAAGTGAGTGGATTGGGATCCAATTGAATTCTAGAATCCCTCAATTCAGTGGATACTGACTTCTGCCATGTGATAGGGGTATGAATCTTTTGTAACCTTGACTCAGATTATGTGATCAAGGCTGGGAAATAAAGACTACTTTCTTACCAGAACATCACATCCTTATTAAACTCACAAACCCAAATCTCGAGTGATAACAATTAGTAACAACTAGTATAAACCAAAGCCCCAGTCCACCAAGTTGTATCAAGTGTCTTCTCAGCTTTTAAAAGCTATAACTGTTACTAGGGAGTGGCCATATTGAGAGAGGTACAGGAAATTAACAAGCTGCCTGTGAGTGGGTACATTTCACATGCTTCACATTGCCAACCCCAAGCATTCACAAATCAAGACCCCAAAAATCATGAAGTTGGCTTAAAAATCCATAAGATTTTGACAAAATAATATAGTTAGGGATTTTATTTGCCTTCTGGTTTTGAGTCTTTTAGGCACACTTCCATCACATTTTCAAGCTCCCATCTGAGGACTGCTCAGGCCACACCCTAGATCTGAGGACTGGTCTACACTACCGCAGTAAATGGAGCTATGTTATGCTACTTCAGTTATGTGAATAATGTAACTGAAGTCAGTGTAGCTAGATCCACTTACCGCCGTGTCTACACTGCACTATGTCGACGGGAGATGCTCTCCTGCTGATTTCTCTTCTGCTTCTAGGGGAGGTAGAGTACAGAAATAAATGTGAGCACACTCTCCCATCAATTTAGTGTCTCTTCACCAGACCTGCTAAATCAACACCACTGCACTGATCACAGCAGTGCCGATTTAGCCAGTAGTGTAGAAACCCCCACCTGCCTCATATCCAAGTGGGTTGAGCCTCCTGCTTCAGTGAGTCAGTCAATCAATCAGACCATAGCTACTTGCTACAGGATCCCTGGACTGGGACCCTGTAGCCAGGCAGTGTGGCTCTCTGACGCCCCAGAGAGGGTCAAGCCCCTCCAGACACCAGAGTGGGCGGAGCCAGGAAGCTCTGAGCCTGCCCCTCAGAGGGACAGGCAGCAACCCGGAAGTAGAAAGGCGTGACCCGGAAGTAGAAAGGCAGGCCCTCAGAACTGACAGGAGGACCAGTTGCCAGGGAGGCCAGATGTAGCCAGCCTAGCCTGTGACTGGGAAAACCCCGCAGCCCCAGGTCCATGCCAAGGCTGGCCGGACCTGCCCTGTGCCAGCGATCCAGGAGAGTTCCTGGACCTGCCCTGTGCCAGCTATCCAGGAGAGTTACCAAGCCTGCCGCTTGTCCATTGCCCCGAGGAACCCATAGTGCTAGATCCCCGCGGAGAACACCGCCATAATCCAGGTACCAGAAGGAGGGGAGTTAGGAAGTAGCCCGGGGACAGCCAACCCTAGTCTGGCTGTAACTCTGCTAGAACCCATGTCAGTGTGTTGAAGTCAGGATCCCCACTGACCCAGCTGCAGGTCTTTTGTTGCTGCTAGGGCCCTGGGCTGGGACGCAGTGGAGTGGGTGGGTGGATCTGCGTCCCCCCTGCCACCCAACTCGTGGGTGGCAATCTCCCCCTTTTCCAGGCCCTTGGAGACCTGGGCTAATTCACATGTGCTGTATTACTTAGCCCCTGCCTGAGGGCCTGAGCTAGTGACTGTTTGTTGCCTCGCCCTGACCCAGGGCCTGGGCCTGCTAACATTGGGCTATTTGCTCAGCCTCTGCCCAAGGGCCTGAGCTGCTATTTGGTGCCCTTCCCTGACTCAGGGCCCGGACCTACGGTGCTCGTTCTAGTTACCACAAGGGCTGCCGAGGGTGACTCCGGTGGCCGGACAAATTCCCCCAAAGTCAACTGTGTGTAGCGAGCCGGTGTGGCTCCCTGCTGCCCCAGAGAGGGTTGAGCCCTGGCCTAGCCCCTTTACAGAGCCGTTTGAGGCACATACTGTGGACACGTAATGTAGCCTTACATTATCATCCCTATACTACTGTCCAGGTTTTGTGAATCCTATTAAATTATAATATGTAAGAGCATGGAGATGAATCTCCAGTTTGGTGACTGACATTTCTGCTAACATTTTACAATCTACATTAATTAAACTTATGGGGTGATAAGTAGAGCAAGAATCCCAACTACCTAGTATCAGCTAAATGAAAATGAAGGCTCTGTGCACACTGGGCAAGAGAACATGGATAAGTGTTCAATACTGTAGGGTCTTGTAGGAAAGAGATAGGCACTTCATAGAATGCAGAACAGAAGTTATTAATGCCAGGAGTTGTACAAATGAATATTTTTCATTGCCATTTTGATTTTCTCTTCAACTGCCCATTTTGTTACAGAGTTAATTTAAAGAAATAAGGTGGATTAAAATATCTAACCAGAAAAGATTCATTGGCAGGTGACTATTGCTTATAAGTATCATAAAAACCCATCTTTGCTCTGTTACCATCTCATATGGATCTGCAATTCTAAACTCTTCCCCAAAAAGGAAACCTTGTTTAATGGGGACAATTGTTCTAATCTATACTGAATGACAATTTTCACCGGCTTCTCACTTGACTACCAACAACAAAGGGTATATGCTCCCCTCTGCTGCGCAGTATAGAGGCAAAACAAATCGGAGGAAACCTACTAGAATGAGAATGAAGGAGAAGGCACACAAGGCCACTGTGCAGCTGCACTCTCCCTATTTCCCACTGCCTATCTGCATGCAGTTCCTTACTGATATGTCACAGGAGCAAGGATTGGAACACCTACTGACAACACAACACCCTGTTCTTACTTGGAGGACTCCCATCCAAGTACTGAACCTTGGTCTAGTCTTCTAAACCTTGTTCAGGGAAAATGTTATTGAGTCCAGTTTGTGGAGGAGTGGGAGGTTACTTGGGTAAAAAATGCACCTAACTCAGCTGTGTTAACTATAATGTGATTGGAATATGAAGTAGTATGGTCACTATAAGCCTCTTTATGAGGTAAGCATATTTAGCATGCCTTGCCACGTTCACTCAACAGATATAGCTTGGGATTGATAGTGCATGTTCCTGAGTGAATAGAGAATAAGCCACAGGGACAAACAAGAGACTAGAACAGTGACAGAAGGAGATGTTGATATTACACATGCTGTAACCAGGGCAAGAGGAAAACACCATAGCAATGAGGCACTCCATAACCTTTGTGGAAACAATCTCCATAATAAAAGGCTTATGGAGGTAAGCAGCTAGAAAGACTCTGCAAGAGGAATTAAAATCATTTGACATTCAGCTTTATGCCTTACAGCATCACCCAGTAGGCCTGATTCTCTTCCCCATGCACACCAATATAAATCAAGAGAAGTCAATGAAGTTGTAGTGTAAATTAGGCAAATCAGTCCCTACACGTGCGTAATCTCCTAGGATTTGTCATTGCTTTTTGATTGACCACTGTTCCCTACTTTTACAAAAGCATGATGATGCTAAACAGAGGTCTTTCATACACAAAAAATTAGAAGTGTACTGCATAAGTTTATATCTCAAATCACACACTGTGTGAGCATATCCTCAGATGGTGCAAACCAGCACAGATCAATTAACTAGAGTACACCGATTTACACCAGCTGAGGATCTGGCCCCACTGTGCCTTTTACAAAGCTCTTAAATGTAACAATGAGAAGGGGACAAAGTTATACATTTTATTTGTCTAATAAAATGGAGTACCATATTCCTGTTTTATAAGTCATATCCTAAAAGCAGCCATAAAAATCTAAAGATTGAGGTAAGACTTTGGTTACTTTATTAATCTTCCTGGTTTTGTGACCCAGCACTCTCAGACTTGCTTGATTTAGCGTAGCCCTATTATCGTTAACAATGGAGCAGAAGTAGCTTTTTAGGTTATACTAGTGCTGCTTCACTACACACCTGTTTTGCAAATTGGGAAAGGAATGGTTGTGAGTATTTAAAAGAGGTATAGACCAAAATCTAGATAACTGTTCAGATGTGCATTTTTATAGAGTAGTTATCAAAGAAATTATGTATCTCAGGAAAAAAAATACTAATTTCTGAACTTTTTCTTCTTTGCTCAAGATAACACACATAATCATTACCATCCTGGACCTAGTTTGCTCATGTTTGCCTCAGAATCCTCCTTATTTATAAAAAATAAACAAAAGAGACAGAGCTGGATTCTGGATTCTAATCTCAATTTTACTGGTGTAAAGTCCATACCAACTTCATGGACCTCAATGGTGTTCTTTGGATTTAGGCCCTGATTCAGGACAGCATTATGCCCATGCTTAACTTTAAGCATGTGCTTAAGTGCAAATGACTTCAGTGCAACTTAAACCCATGCTTAAGAGCTATCCTCAATAGGGATGTGTAGAAAAGTGACTTACCAGTTGGAACACCCTCTCATGTTGGGCATGGCATAGCAGGCTCTCCTCCTCTGGTGTCCCATGCTGACAGCTTCTCTGACTCTGCTTCTCACGACTCAGCTTTCTGGTCAGATCACTTTTAGTTCCTGCCCCACTTCCAGGGTAACAGATACTCCCACCAAACCATAATCCAACCACCTACTGCCAGGTCTTTGTCCCAAACCTGGGCTCAATGATCATTACATCCCTTATATCTATAGGCTTTCACACCACCTTCTTTGGTGGCTAGTAGGGGAACCCAGACCCTCTGTCTTCTCTAGATCCCAGTCCAGGGATCCTGTAGCAAGCCGTGATGGTCTGCTCCCTCAGACTCCTTGCTCTCCCCCGAACTAATTCCTTCCTCACCCTGTCCGTAGTCCCTTTTCACCAGCCTCTTCCAGGGTTTTCTAAGGCTTTTCACACCTTCCCAAGCTATCCAGAGTTTTCTCTTGCTCTTCAACAGAGCAAGGCCTTCCACAGCTTTTTCCCTTATTTGTCTCTCCTTAGGTTCTTTTGTGATGTCTGTCTGTCCTGGGGTGCTTCCCTGATGTCCAGTCTTATGTCAAGGCTTACCACAGGAGTTCACTCCACTCCTGTCCTTCCCTCGTCCCCCATTCTCTTGCCAGAACTTCCTTCTGAGGGGAGGATTCCAAAGCCTACTCACTTTCTCTCCCTGGACTTCCTACCTCCATTCTACTCCCCTGAAGTCCTTCTTTTATTAATCACTCGGCTCCTCCCAGCTGGGCCTCAACCTAAATTGGGCCTGGCTTGCCCTCCAGGTGCAACAGACTGCACTAAATTGCTCTCTAGCTCCAGTGAACTCTGCCAGCAGGGGGTATACATTCCATCACAGGATGCTTTCCTGTATCACTATTGTATTCAAGATTAAAATTTATCCATTAGCCTTTTCTGCTTGGGAATTCAGGAATTGAGTATCAGCAGAATAATGCATTCGGGAATCCTCCATAATTGTGACACTATCTCAGCCTTCACGTATGGTTATCAAGGTGAAGAAACAAAAATATAACCACTGGTCTATAGATTGGTATTTTAGGCAGCTCATCAAGATGAGAGATTTAGCTTTTATTATTTGGAATAGAGCTTTCAACATTCTCACTTAATTTACAGTATATGTGAAGTGAAGAAAGTCAGTTTGCAGCCCAATTGTGTCTACATGTGAAATCAATTCTCCAGATTTGCATCACTCTGACAGTACTGTAAGAGTATCTGAGCTTCTGTAATTGATACAAGAAACAAAAGGAAAAAACATTAACATAAAAAGGGGGGTTCACAATGCAAAGGCACAAGTGGGTGTAATTCAGTGGACAAGGTGGCCATTGTAACTGGAATGCTTCACAGACCAGGTGAATTTTATTCCAAGAAGCATAATTTTTATCTGCACCCCAACAGTGAACTCTTCAATACCATTTGGTTAGAAAGGTGCGCTGAGAAGAAACACAATGTGGAGCATTCTAATAGCATATGCATGTTTACTGATTCAATTGTTAAACTCTCAATGCCCCTACTCTTAGTACATAAGACTGTCGTTTATTTTCAAACAAATTTAGATCAGGAACAATTTATAATGACATATAGGACAGAACTTTTTAGGCAATGTCTTCAAAGGGGAAAAAGAGTCCAGTACACTTATTCAAAGTGAAATTTTAAACAAGGTCTTTATGATTATGCTAATCATTAGAGAGGTTACTGTGGCTTGCTCCTTGCTGTGAAGAGCAAAAAAAATCCTGAACACTGAGTCTAGCATGCACAGTAGTATGCTGTTTATCTGTTCATTAACATTTTGTACTCAAGGTGAACCTCCTTAAAGGTAGCTCAGGAAGGAGGATTTACATATATTATAGCATTACACACTGTATGGTCTTCAAGAAGTACAGTGCATGGTCTGTTGAACATTCTATACAAAGCCCTTTTAAAAATTCAATGCAAATTGAGAACATTTTTATTACAGAATACTATATTATACCATTATTCCTCTGGCCAAAAATTGCTGGCATTTTCTTAATAACCTAGATAGGTTACCTGTAAAAACTGCTTAAAAATTAAACTGGGCAACAACAAAAATCACACAGGATAGTACACTTTTAATACTAAATTTCAGAGACAATACATTTGGCTTTTTTCAAGTGAAACAACTTGGACATCTAATTCTGTCCACACATTATTGGCTCTTAAACTGTGAGCCACAGGAAATCACTTGTAAAGGGGCAATGGAATTGGACTGGCACATTATAATAGTATATATCACTAAAGTGACGTTTCCTACTAGTTGTAGCTTAGTCCAGGTTTGTTTTCTCACAGGTAATTTTGACCACTCTTCTCAAAGAAGGCAAGCCTCTCTCCATAGGTTGTGCAGCTGCTTCATGGCTATTTTTTTGCCAACAGTGTCTTTGATGTAAATTCAACCCATATTCACACCAGAACTGGAGGTACACCAAAGATAGAAGAGGACAGAACCCTGGAGAGGGTAGAACAGTGGAAGAATCAATGTTAATAAATGTAAAGGCTTACAAATCATCCAGGGGGAGGAAGTAAATAAATTGATCCAAAATGGAGGAAAAAATACAAGCAGCCTTCACCTCACCGTAAATTTGTTTTCATTCTGTTTCCTTAATATGGTCCAAAAATTACTTTTTCATGCAACCAAGCACTCTTGGTGCTGCACGGAAGGTATCAGTAACTGGATCTGAGAGTGCATAGAGCATGAGAGAGCCAGTGCCTAGGTTTTGTCTTTAGTCACAAATAGCCCTAATTCAGGAACTGATAACCATTAATTGGTGTAGTTGCACCAGTGCTTGCCCCTGAGCGTAGAGAAGGGTTAGCTGAGGTCTGTCATCTACTTTCACCTAAGAAGATATGGTAGGACTTTCTTCCAAGTCCATTACATCCACTTCTTATTAACAACAAAATTCACAGGCAGTATTAAGGGAGGAATACTACTTCCCATGCCACAGATCAAGAGATTGAATTCTCAGAACCTGTTATAATCAGTCGTGTAGCTAGCTGCCTTGCTACTGCAATTTTAAACAAGTGTATATTAAAAACTGGATAAGATATCCAGGTTTTAACCAAGCAGATCTATTATATTTTGTATCTTCTAATATAGCAAATTATAAGATACATTATTTCACACCATAATTACATTGGTTAAGTGTCAAAATTGCACATTCTAATGATGTGTTTTCACATGTTAACGACACTAATTGCAAGACAACAATTTCCATGACTAATTTATTTTAAAAAGCAAGGAAAAAATCAGAAGTAAGCATTTTTACTGTCAGGAACTGGTAACGTGCAACACGTCCTGAAGTTAATGTTTCCATAATCAGCCATATTGTGTTTAAGTATTCAAGGTGTAGTAACTACTGCTGTTATCATAAAGCATTTGTGGCTTTGTGAATCATATTACTGCCAATTTACTAAATATCACAGAATCACAGAAATGTAGGGCTGACAGGGACCCTGAGAAGTCATTAAGTCCAGCCATCTGTACTGAAGCAGGATCAAGTAAATCTAGACCACCCCTGACGGTGTTTGTCCAACCTGTTTTTAAAACCTCCAGTTATGGGGATTCCACAACTTTCCTTGGAAAACTATTTTTGAGCTTACCTACCCTTTTAGTCAGAAAGTTTTTCTTAATAGCTAATCTAAATCTCTCTTGCTGCAGATTAAACCCATTACTTCTTTTTCCTACCTTCAGTGGACATGGAGAACAATTGATCACTGTCCTCTTTATAACACCTCTTCACATATTTGAAGACTTATCAGGTCCCTGTCTTCTTTTCTCAAAACTAAACATGCCCAGTTTCTTTACCTTGCCTCATAGGTCAGGTTTTCTAAGCTTTTTATCATTTTTGTTGCTGTCCTCTGGACTCTCTCCAGCATGTCCACATCTTTCCTAAAATGTGGTACTCAGAATTAGACCCGGTAATCCACCTGAGGCCTCACCAGTGCCGAACAGAACAATTACCTCCTGTGTCTTATATACAACAGTACTGTTAGTACACCCCAGAATGACATTAGCCACTTTTGTAACTGCATCACACTGACGACTCATTCAATTTGTGATCCACTATAACCCACAGATCCTTTTTAGCAGTACTACCACATATCAAGTCATTCCCCATTTAATAGCTGTTCATTCAATTTTTTCTTCATAAATGTAGTACTTTGCACTTGTCTTTATGGAAATGCATCTTGTTGATTTCAGATCCGTTCTCCAATGCCAAGTTTGTTTTGAATTGTAATCCTATCCTCCAAAATCCTTGCAACCCCTCTCAGCTTAGTGTCATCAGCAAATTTATAAGCATATTCTCCACTAAATTATCAAAATCATTAATGAAAATATTGACTAGTACCAGTATCAGGACCTAGGACTGACCTGTGCAGAACCCCTCTAGATAAACTGGGAGGTTATGATAGCGAACCATTGGTAACTATTCTTTGAGTACAGCCCTTCCGTTAGTTGTGCACTCACCTTATAGTAATTTCATCTTGACTACATTTCCCTACTTTGCTTAGGAGAATGTCATGTGAGACTATCAAAAGCCTTAATTGCTAATGGTTCCAAGATTAAAGAACTAACTGAAGTAAATACCCAAGGATGAATATCAGGCTATACTACTTGAATACGTCTATCTTATCTAGATATTCTATAACCTGTTTTTTCCCCCTTATTTTGGTTTGCAATTCCTTCCCTTTTTGTTAATATTAATTGTGAAAATTATCTGGCCACCATTAACCTTTTTAGTGAAGACAGAACAAAATAAGTGTTACATCCCTCAGCCTCCTTGATGTCATCAGTTAATAGCTCTTCTTCCCTGCTAAGTAGAAGACCTACACTTTCCTTCATCTTTCTCTTGCTCCTAATGTATTTAAAGAACCTCTTCTTATTGCCTTCTATGTCCCTTGCTAGGTGTAACTCATTTTGTGCCTTAGCCTTTCTGATTTTTTTCCTATATGCTTGTGCTATTCTTCTGTACTCCTCCTTAGCAATTTGTTTCTCCACTTTTTATAGGATTCCTTTTTTGATTTTCAGTTCATTAGAGTGCACGATTGAGCCATATTGGCCTCTTACTATTCTTCCTATACTTCCTTTGCATTGCAATAGAAGACCTTTAATATTGTCTCCTTGAGAAACTGCCAGCTGTCCTGAATTCCTTTACATCTTAGATTTTCTTCAGCTTTTATCACCTGCCTCTAACTGCCCCCTCTGAACCTAGTTCAAAGCCCTGCGCACTAGGCTGGCAAGTACAGAATATACAAAGATAAGAATCATAACAGACGCAGAGAGCACAGTCAGATGCTGGTTACAGAGGTTTGGCATGAAGGATGAGGGATATATCCCTCATTATAGTTTGCAGAGGAGAGCTTGCTTTAACAGATGTATGGGCTAAAAATTGGAGAGCAAAGTTTAGCATCATACTCAAATTACAATATGTTATGAAACACTAGTTTATTTTTAAGTGTGCATATTAATAATCACTCATGTCTCAGGTGACTAGACTAAACAAAGGGCCTAATTCAAAGCCCTCTAAACTCAATGAAAATCTTCTTTTTAATTGAGCTCAATAGGCTTGGATCAGGCACTAAGCCTGTAAAGAATCAAGTACTTTATTTTTACAATATTTTCCCTTTCCCTGATGGGGAGAATCCAGAGAACTACAGACCTGTTAGCCTCACCTCAGTCCCTGGAAAAATCATTGCACAGGTCCTCAAGGAACCCATTCTGAAGCACTGGAGGAGAGGAAGGTGATCAGGAACAGTCAGCATGGATTCACTAAGGGCAAGTCATGCCTGACTAACCTGATTGCCTTCTAAGATGAGAGAACTGGCTCTGTGGATATGGGGAAAGTGGTGGATGATATATCTTGACTTTAGCAAAACTTTTGATACTGTCTCCCACAGTATTCTTGTCAGCAAGTTAAAAAAAGTTTGGATTGGATGAATGGACTGTAGGGTGGATAGAAAGCTGGCTAGATCGTCAGGTTCAAAGGGAAGTGATCAATGGCTTGATATCCAGTTGGCAGCCTGTATCAAGTGGAGTGCCCCAGGAGTCGGTCCTGGGGCCGGTTTTGTTCAACATCTTCATTAATGATCTGGATATTGGGATGGATTGCACGCTCAGCAAGTTTGAGGATGACACTAAGCTGTGGGGAGAGGTAGATAGGATCCAGAGTAACCTAGAGAAATTGGAGGATTGGGCCAAAAGAAATCTGATGAGGTTCAACAAGGACAAGTGCAGAGTCTTGCACTTAGGACGGAAGAATCCCATGCACCGTTACAGGCTGGGGACCGACTGGCTAAGCAGTAGTTCTGCAGAAAAGGACCTGGGGATTACAGTGGACCAGAAGCTGGATATGAGTCAACAGTGTGCCCTTGTTGCCAAGAAGGCTAACGGCATATTGGGCTGCATTAGTAGGAGCATTGCCAGCAGATCGAGGGAAGTGATTATTCCCCTCTATTTGGCACTGGTACTGGTGAGGCCAGATCTGGGGTACTGCGTCCAGTTTTGGGCCCTCCACTACAGAAAGGATGTGGACAAATTGGAGGGAGTCCAGCAGAGGGCAACAAAAATTGTCAGGGGGCAGGGGCACATGACTTATGAGGAGAGGCTGAGGGAACTGGGTTTGTTTAATCTGTAGAAGGGAAGAGTGAGGGGGGATTTGATAGCAGCCCTCAACTACCTGAAGTGGGGTTCAAAAGAGGATGGAGCTTGGCTGTTCTCAGCGGTGGCAGATGACAGAATAAGGAGCAATGGTCTCAGTTGCAGTGGGGGAGATCTAGGTTGGATATTAGGAAACACTATTTCACTAGGACGGTGGTGAAGCACTGCAATGGGTTACCTAGGGAGGTGATGGAATCTCCATCCTTAGAGGTTTTTAAGGCCCGGCTTGACAAAGCCCTGGCTGGGATGATTTAGTTGGGGTTGGTCCTGCTTTGAGCAGGGGTTGGACTAGATGACCTCCTGAGGTCTCTTCCAACCCTAATCTTTATGATTCTATGATACAGCAAGAACTGAATGTTAGAAAGTATACCTTTGTGGTTACATTCTCCATATCCTGGAGCTACTGATTTTATACATGTACATTTAGTGCTACAGCATCTTCACAGAATGAAAGAATGTACTAGAATACAAAAGATTTCCACAGCACAAATACTGAATACCCTTCACTTCCAATGTCAGCTATATAATAGCAGAAGTGTGGCTAAATATCCTGCATCAACACACAATGCCTTCATTTTCTAAGTAGCTCATTTAATTCAGGTACTTGATATATTATCTAAACTAGCAGGTGATTAATTTGTTGCATTAAGTGCACAAGACTGCTTTGTTTGCGCTGATATAGAACAGCTGTAACAAAGTACAATGGAAATTATATACTTTGCTCTTATCATGACACCAATACTTATCTCCCCAATACTTGACTTCTGGTATTTCTATTGACAGTCACTTAAAATAAAGCTAATTTGTGCACCTGTATGGTGACCTGAGACCACTTCAGTAATTTTAAAATGTATTTCAAGTGTCACCGAGAATAACAGCAGAACCAGAGTAAAAGGAGAAAAGAAGTTTCAGATTCCATTCTGCAAAACAGGTCAACATGCATATGACTATTGCAAGACAACTGCCTGAAGTATGGATAGCAAGATCAAGAGGCTAATGAGCAAAGCATGACTCAACTTAGCTATAGAGTGGTAGCCGTGTTAATCTGTATCAGCAAAAAAAAAAAAAAAAAGAGGAGTACTTGTGGCACCTTACAAACTAACAAATTTATTTGGGCATAAGCTTTCGTGGGCTAAAACCCACTTCATCGGATGCATGCAGTGGAAAATACAGTAGGAAGATATATACACTCAGAGAACATGAAAAAATGGGTGTTGCCATACCAACTGTAATGAGACCAATCAATTAAAGTGGGCTATTATCAGCAGGAGTTAAAAAAAAACCTTTTGTAGTGATCAGGATGGTCCATTTCAAACAGTTGACAAGAAGGTGTGAGTAACAGTAGTGGAAAAAAATTAGCACGGGGAAATAGTTTTTACTTTGTGTAATGACCCATCCACTCCCAGTCTTTATTCAAGCCTAATTTAATGGTGTTGCAAATTAATGCCAATTCTGCAGTTTCTCATTGGAGTCTGTTTTTGAAGTTTTTTTTATTGTAGTATTGCCACTTTTAGGTCTGAAATTGAGTCACTCAATTAGTCACTCAATTTCAGACCTAAAAGCTGCAATGTAAGCTTGTACAGACTTTCATTAGTAACATGAAATAAATTATACTGTGATTACAAAAAAAGTGGTATGTGTGCAGACGATTAGTCATAAAATAAAACATAACCTGTAGTGCGGGGTCCCCACAAGTCTATCTCCCAGTCTGTGCAAAACAACCAGGGGAAGCAAAGTCATCCTCTCATCCCACAAACTAAGATGAAGGGAGCAGAAGCTGGTAATTGACTGCTTTTTCAACAATCTTGCATAAGAACATACTGGGTCAGACCAATAGTCCACCTCTGTCCCAGTGTCCTGTCTTCCGGCAGTGGCCAGTGCCAAATGATTTAGAAGGACTGAAGAGAACAGGGCGATTTTGAGTAATCTATCCTCTGTCATCTGGTCCCAGATTCTGGAAATTGGAGGGTTAGGGATGCCCAGAGCATGGGGTTGCATACCTAACCATTTTGGCTAATAGCCATTGATAGACCTTGTGACAGTCTGGACCCTTATGTTCACCTGTTTTATAGAACTATGATAAAGCTTGTACAAAATATGCCTCATAAGGTATCATTTGAAAACGCATAACTTACTGATCATTGTTGTCCTGGTAAAATATGTGTGACAACATTGTATGTAAATTTATAAGATTCTACTGTGTGCTATTAAAGACATGTTCCAAGTCTGGGGGAGCAGCCATGAACCAGTTCCCAAGGCACAAAAGGCTAGCTGATGCCTCAGCCAGGTGTTAAGTGGCCATTCTTTGGCAGGAAAGAGGATGTGGCTGAAAAATCTACATCTTGAAAAAGGAACAGTTGGGGGTTCCCATTCACACAGACTGTTTCCTGAACTTCCGGTGGAAATGATTCTCAAATAAGACAAAGAGCTATAAGAAGGCAGAGCAGATGCCTCAAATTATTTCTTTCTTTCTCCCTATCCACAGCATCCACAACACTTGAACAAAAGAAACAGCATTGGACTGAGGGAATGATCCTGACTGAAGGAGATTCAGCCAGTAAGACTGCTGAAACACATGGTAAGAGAGACCTTTGCTTTGAATTTGCTTAGCTTGTAAAGTTAGGTATTGCTTTTTACTTCTGTTTTCTTGTAACTAATCCCAATTTATGTCTCATTCCTCGTAATCACTTAAAAATCTATCTTTTGTACTTAATAAACTTTTTTTATCTAAACCAGTGTGTTTGGATTGAAATTTTTGGGAAATTCATTTGGGATAACTGGACTTGTGCATATAATTTTCTATTAATAAAATGGACTTTTTATGAGCTTGTCCAGGAGAGCACTTGGCAGTACAAGACATACATTTCTAGAGGAAAGTCTGGGACTAGGAATTTGCTGGTGTTGCTCTGCAGTGTAATCTAAGGGTGGCTGGCTATAGAACTCATACAATATAACCAGGAGTAATTTATATGCTGTAGGCTGTGTTTGAGCAGAATAAGAGTGGTAGCTCTCATAGAAAAGCAGCGTAAAATGCACCTCAGTTTGGAGAATTGCGGGGACACAGCTGTTCAGTCCAGATTGTACACTGGGTAAAGCCACAGCTATCCTCCATGCATTTATCCAATCCTTTTTTGAACTCAGTTATACATTTGGCCTTCACAATATCTCATAGCAATGAGTTCCACAGGTTAACTGTTGCATGAAGTACTTCTTTGTTTGTTTTAAACCGACTGCCTATTAATTTCTTCAGGTGACCACTAGTCCTTGTGTTAAGTGAAGGGGTAAATAACACTTCCCTATTTGCTTTCTCCACACCATTTTGATTTTATTGGCCTTTATCATATCCCCCCTCTCCCCCTTACAAGTTTCTCTTCTAAGCTGAACAGTCCCAGTCTTTAACCTCTTTCATATGGAAGCTGTTCCATACCACTAATCATTCTGTTGTCTTTTCTGTACATTTTCCAATTCTAATATATATTTTGAGATGGGATGAACAAAACTGCAGTGTTCAGGGTGTGGAAGCACCATGGATTTATATAGCAGTATTTTCTGTTTTATTATCTATATCTTTCCTAACTGTTCCTAACATTGTCAGCTTTTTTGACTGCTGCTGCACACAGAGAGAACTACCCACAACAACTTGAGTGATAACAGCTAATTTAGACCCAAGCATTTTGTATGTATAGGTGGGATTATTTTTCCCAGTGTGCATTACTTTGCAGCACGTAACATTGTCAAACACCCATCGGGGACGGTCTAGATCAGTGGTTCTCAACCAGGTGAAGGATTCATGCAGGGTTCATGCGCTTGGGAACATTCAGGGCACACCCTGAGTGTTGTGTAGGAGCAGTGCACACACGACTCCTCTCAAGGGCATGAACTTTAGAAACTCGCCCAGATGACATGAACCGTGGGAAGCCTCCCAGGACTGGGCTCAAGGCCCGAGAGCAAGGAATGCGGTAGATAGAAATTGGTAAATAAGAATATTAAACAAAGCCAGTGTTTTCCTTTTATCTGTTAGAGTATGTAATGCGCAGGAGGAGAGAGAGAATAAAAGAGAGGGTGGAAAGCTGACAAGGCAGACCAGCCTGCTTGCTTGCTTAAAGCCTTGTTCTGTCTTGTATTTGGACCGCAACAACTGGCTCCCAAACATGGGGCCCTCAGCACTCACCTCGCCCGGCAAGGGTTTCAGACGCGTCACTCATCCGCTTCGCGGATCCCGGTGAGTATTTTTCGTTGTGGTAAGTATGGGAAGCTCCCTCTCTGCTTTGCAAGTGCAACACCGCAGTGAGCTACAATATTTGCTGCGTAAGGCTCAGCATGACTGCCCCACTCGAGAACTCACTCTCCTGCTACAGGAGGTGAGTGCCCAATGACCTGTGGTACCCTGAAGCCGGAACCCTTAAGCTAGCGGACTGGGAGCGGTTGGGCCAGACATTGCACAAAGAGCCTTGGGCGCCCGTACAGGCTTTACATGCCTGGCACCTCTGCTGCGAAGCGATACAAAGGTCCTCCCTCGCGCCAATAGAGGGCCTGCCGATCTCGCCACCCCCGTCCGCTCCTGCAGCCATCCCTCCCCCTGCTTCGCCCCCAGTGCCACAATTACTACCGCCTCGTTTGTCTTCTCCTCTGGAGCCGGTGAGTGGTCACCGTCCCCCCGTGGGGCCCCATGCTCCGGGGCCCCCCAGGGGGTCATCCACGTCTGCTCAGGGGCTTTCGCTGGTGCAACAAATGGTTCACGCAGCGAAGACTCGCCCAGATCTTACAGCAGAGGAATTAGCTGATCTGGTCTCAGTTTGCCTGGTGACCTGGCAGGATGATGGCCAGGGCAACCAGCTTGCAAACTGGGTCAGTTTGCCTTACTCGGTGATCAGAGAGGTAAAGAAAGCGATTCGCGAGTTCGGCCTCACTAGCACGTATATACGTGGTCTCCTTGAAGGGCTAGGTACTGGGTACACCCTGGTCCCTGAAGATTGGAAGGCGCTGTTGCGCATGATGCTGACGCCCAGTCAGTATGTTATTTGGCTTAGTGAGTATCGGCAGATGGTGGAACGCCAAGCCCAGGTATATATAGCGCAAGGTGTCACTTATGAGCAGTTAGCAGGGGAGGGCCCGTTTGCTACCGTTCTGATGCAGTCTCAACTCCAGCAGGCTGTCTTCCCCATTATTTCTGCCTGCGCCCAGCATGCTTTCCGGAAGGTCCCGGATTCAGGCAAGCCTACCAAAAGCTTTGCCGGTATCTGTCAGGGTGCATCAGAGTCCTTTATGGATTTTACCAACAGATTGCAGGAGGCTATCCTCCAACAGGTGGATAACCCTGCGGCAGCTCAGGAGATTCTGTTAAAAATGGCGGTTGAAAATGCGAACGAGGATTGCCGCCGTGCTCTCCAGGCGGCACAAGCCGCTGGCGTTCTAGAGCTGTCGGACATGCTGTGGGCGTGCCAAAACATCGGAACTCAAGCACATAAAGCTGGGGTTCTGGCCGCCGCCCTGCGGAAAAGCGGGAAGCAGGGGAAGTGTTGTTATCGCTGTGGTAAGGAGGGTCACTTTCACCGGGAGTGCCGCTCATCGACGGCACCCGCCCCTCAAAGAAGTGCCCCAAGTGTCGGAAGGGCTATCACTGGGCTAATCAGTGTCGTAGCGGGTCGGGAAACCGCACGACGGGTCCCCGCCGAACCCAAGGCCAAACGGGGGTGTTCCTCACTCAGACAACTGTTCCTCTGCCTTAAAATCCATAGACTCCATGAGGGCAGCGACTGCCGGAAGTGCAGGGCTTGATTTGATTATGCAGGAGGACGCTGATTTTCAGTTGCCAGGGGGAGGTTTGCGCCATACCTACACAGGTGACGGGACCTCTCCCTGCCGGATTTGTGGGTCTGGTTCTCCCTCGCTCACACGCTGGGAAACAAGGTTTTTTTGTCATCCCAGGGGTCATTGACGCCAATTACACCGGCGTTAATTAAGGTTCAGGTGTGGACCCATCTTCCGCAGTCACTCCCGTGTGGACGGTCAATTGCACAATTGATTTTAGTCCCCTATCAGGTGCCAGCCGCAGAGGATCAAGCCCGGGGCGGACGCGGCTTTGGATCGACGCTGTCTCAGTCGCTGCCTCACGACACGTCCTCTCAATTTGTTGCTGTAACAATGTTGCTCCACCCCTCGAAACCTCAGTTAACACTTCTTTTAAATAATGTTCCTTTTACAGGGCTGGTGGACCCTGGAGCTGACGTTACGGTGATTCACGATCAGGAGTGGCCGGTCAGTTGGCCAACAGTTCCTTCTAAAGAGTTGTGGGGGATCAGGGGTAGCAAACCTGGGTGCCAAAGCTTGTCTTGGGTCATGGTCTCTAAACCAGGAGGCCGTGCCCTTGCTACGATCCGCCCTTTTGTGCTCCCTGTCCACCTCAATATTTGGGGCCGTGACTTACTTGTAAAGCTGGACACTACCCTCGATATTAATATATAATGGCCCAAAACCCTTCCCCACCCACCTTGCCCTCCGCATTACCATTAGTATGGCAATCCTTAGAGCCCGTATGGATTGACCAGTGGCCCCTCCCCCTAGAAAAGCTGAAAGCGCTTCATTCACTTGTACAACAACATTTGCATGCACAGCGCTTGGAGAGCTCCACTAGTCCTTGGAACTAGCTGCTGTTATTTTGGCCTTTCAATTTTTTGCTGATTGTCCCTTTAATTTGATTGTGGACACGCATTATGTTTATCAGGTAATTGATTATTTACCCCTTGCCCTCACAACCCCTCAGATTGATGCGGACCTCCTCCGCCTGTTTTTGTCCTTACAGTATCTTCTCACCACTCGTACTTTCCCTTATTTTGTTGCTCATATTCGCAGTCTTACCCCTCTGCCTGAGCTACTTACTGAGAGCAATGCGCATGCTGATCACGTGTTACGTGGTCAGGTAAATTCCCTTTTTTCTGACCCCATCGAAAGCCATTCCTTTTTTCATCAGTCTGCCTCTGTTTTGGCCCAACAGTTTCACATTCCTGCTGATTATGCACTTTCTATTGTTCGTTCCTGCCCCCACTGTGCCGCTGCTGCCCGTACCTTTTCTTATGCCGTTAACCCCAGAGGTACCGCAGCGAATCAGCTGTGGCAAATGGATGTCACTCATGTGCCACAATTCCGCCCCTATTTATTTTTACATGTTTCCATTGATACCTATTCGGGATTCCTCTGGGGGACCCACAGCGTGGGGAAGCCACTCCCAAAGTTATTCACCATTTGCTAGCCTGTTTTGCTGTTATGGGTCGCCCAAGCCAGATAAAAATGGATAATGCCCCAGCCTATTGCTCCACAGCCCTCTCCACCTTTTGTGCCCAATGGGACGTCCGTCTCAAACACGGGATCCCTTATAATTCCACAGGCCAAGCTATTGTTGAACGTGCAAATCACATGCTAAAAACCTTGCTTGACAAATAATTAAAACAAGGGGAGCTGCGTCTCCGAACCTTAGGAGACATTCAGCAACAATTGCGTGTCCTTTTGTTTACTTTAAATAATTTAACACTGAATACAGATCAGCAGACCCCCACGGATCGGCATTTTCACAAATCTGAGGTACTGGAAAGACCGCGTGTCTATTACCATCAGCTGCCCGATCCGCAATGGTTGGGCCCAGTACCTTTAATTACTTGGGGGCGGGGATATGCTGCTGTGTCTCTCCCTGCAGGACCGTTGTGGGTTCTGGCCCGGTGTGTGCGACCGGCACTGAAACAGCATGGCGTGGCACCAGGGGCTGTCAAACCCCATACCGGAGTTTCAGCTGACCTTGGAGGAGAACGCGGTGCTTCCCAGGTCGACAATGGCGGTACGGAGACGGAGGAGACGTAGTGTCCCAAGCCAGCCCGTGACATGGGGAGCAGTGAAAGCATTGGTTGCCTCGGCTCAACGAAGACTGGCAGCAAACCAACAGCCAGAGACTCCTGAGACTCTGTTTGTGGTCATTCTCGCCCAAATCACTGCTAATTCTGTATTGATTGTGTGCCTTATGTGCCTGCTATTTCCTGTAGGGGTTGACTCAGGAGCGCCTCCTCCGTTACGGGCCCGAATGACACATAACCTATGGGAAAGATTGGCTTCAATAGCAAATGTTACCCACTTTTGTTTATTTGATTTTGTAGCAGCTGAAGAATTGTTAGGTACGTGCCTTATTCCAGTATGTCATCACCCTGAGGAAATAGGGAATGAGACGATGCTCGCTGCTTACGCAAACCTCTCTTCCCAGTATTCTAGCATGGCTAATTGGGGCCTGGCCAATTACACTTTACCTTTTTGGGCTTATTTTTTGCTGTTGCTGTGTGCAATGTATTTCCTTTTTGTTAAGGCTTTGTCAAGACCCGCGCTGGCAGGCTCCACAAGTTATGACCTTGTCTGTCTGGGAGTTAATGGCTTGCAAAAGCAAATTGATGGCTACCATGAGATGGCCGAGCACAAATAAACAAAAAAGGAGGGGATGAAGGATTCATGCAGGGTTCATGCACTTGACAGCATTCAGGGCACACCCTGAGTGTTGTGTAGGAGCAGTGCACACACGGCTCCTCTCAAGGGCATGAACCTTAGAAACTCGCCCAGGTGACATGAACCGTGGGAAGCCTCCCAGGACTGGGCTCAAGGCCCGAGAGCAAGGAATGCGGTAGATAGAAATTGGTAAAGAAGAATATTAAACAAAGCCAGTGTTTTCCTTTTATCTGTTGGTGTATGTAATGCACAGGAGGAGAGAAAGAATAAAAGAGAGGTTGGAAAGCTGACAAGGCAGACCAGCCTGCTTGCTTGCTTAAAGCCTTGTTCTGTCTTGTATTTGGACTGCAACAACCAGGGGTATGTGTACCCCTGGGGGTACATAGAAGTCTTTTGGGGGTACATCAGCTCATCTAGATATTTGCCTAGTTTTACAAACAGGCTACATAAAAAGCAGTACTGAAGTTAATACAAACTAAAATTTAATATAGACAATGACTGTTTTATACTGCTCTATATACTATACACAGAAATGTAAGTGCAATAGTTATATTTCAGTTAATTTATTTTATCATATGGTAAAAATGAGAAAGTAAGCAATTTATCATTAACAGTGTGCTGTGATACTTCTGTATTTTTATGTCTGATTTTGTAAGCAAGTAGTGTAAGTGAGGTGAAACTTGGGGATACACAAGACAAATCGGACTCCTGAAAGGGGCACAGTAGTATGGAAAGGTGGAGAGCCACTAGTCTAGGTAATACTTAATCCTGCCACACGTGCAGGGGACAGGACTAGATTACCTCTCAAGGTCCCTTCCAGTTCTATGATTCTATGATTGAATTTCATCAGCTATTTTGTTGCCCATCATCTCACAAAAGTAGCACTATTATCAGCACTTTTAATGTTTCAACTTTTACATAAAATCTTCCATAATTGTCAATTTGAATTCTCAAAACGAATGCCCCAAAGAATTTTCTATTGTATTATATAAACCAATTTTAATAATAAATTGATGAACAAAATTCCCCATTAGAGTGAATATATAACCGGTAGAAATTATTGCTGACTTATTTTCATATATATTTGGGGTAGAGAAGAATCAGCTACAACATGGCTGTTCTTTCCACACCTACATTTTCTCTGTCCCTTCCCCACATAAGGTGTCCAAACCCTGCTGAGGGGAATCCATGGGACAATGAAAGAGCATGAGGTGGAATTGTCACATTCCGTTGCTTCTGAGGAAGAATTCTGTCCACTCCCATAAATCCTTAGAGTTTATCATTACACTAAAACAATGTATTCACTGTTATGCTGCAGTTTAAATTATAGTGCAGAAAGGACACTACCTTTACAGACATATTTGACTTCAAGGGGGTTGAACAAAGGATGAATCGGGCCTGAAAGTTTTCCGTGCATTAACTTTGATTTATTTTTTTCTCTGTGCTATCCAGAATTGCAGCCTCTTTCCAAAGTTTAACATAAAATGAACATTTCAGATTTTTTTATTACAATACTTTAGTTCATTAATTTTTTCCTAATGATACGTTGCAATTAATCAAAAGCAAAAGGCACTCAACTCAACTATAATTTAAAAATGACAATATCAGTCGTCAGCCTATGTATCTATGGGTCTCCAAACTCTACATGCCTAGGAGAAAAGAACTTTTGAACCCTTCCTTCCATTTAGTGTTAAGGATCTTTCCTCAATAAATGGTTAAAGGACTGACGGTTTTTCCATGATGTACGTTTGTTTCCATGATGTTTGCTGTGATGTTATTTAAAATGCCTGTCAATTTAGAGGTGCTAGAGTTCTATTACTGAAAGTACGTGGTTGTGTAATGGACACCAAATGTTCATTTCATAATGAGATGCAAAGTGCCTATTCCCTTCATTGGTTTTACTGAAGTGACCACCAGCATCACTGAAGTAGTAACTTTCCTGCCTTAAAGTTTTTTTAAATTTCACGCTATTCACTATTTGTACACCAGGGTCTCACTGATAAGGATGCAAAATATATACCCAAACAACTGTCAAACAGAATTTTGATGCATTAATGTCCATTCAACAAGGAGAAAAATGACTTGTCTCCCATCAGATATTTAACATATCTAGATATTGGACCAGATCCTAGCTGCTGTTAGTTGGGGTAGTTCCACTGAATTAAACATTGATTTAAACCAGCTTAGCATCACTTTATGGCTAGATCTGTGATAAAGTTCCTTTCCAGAAATACTGCTGAAAGAGCAAGCATTAGAATGACGAAGAAAGTACCATCAAATATAATAGCTGACATTTTCAATTAGCTAAGACTTTTCAGAGGAAAAAGTCACTTGAGAATTGATAGACCTGTTAGAACAAGTGGGGGGGGGGAGGGGAGGAAGCAGTCAGTGATATTAGAAGTTGCTTCAAAATCTCAGATACAAAGAATACAATTCTATACAAAAAATACCCAAATGTTAAATGAATTTCCAGGTTACATGGCTGCTACAAGTCAAGATGACCTCTAACCAAAATAGAGCAGCAAAAAGATTCCATATGCTGTCTAACGTCCTATAGTAACCTTTAAAAACAAACAAAACAACAACTTATAACTAGAACCTCTGCTGGTGTAAACTGGTGTAGCTCCATTTAAATTAATGGAATTGGAGCTGAAGATCTGGCCTTTAGAATCAGATTCTGGGTAAGGGGCTCAACTTGGTTTCCATTTTGTTGTTCTAATTTCTTACACACAGCAAATAAATGAAGATGCACATGCATTTATAAATGTCTAATTACTTCATTGTCAGCCATAATCAGGTAATTAGATACAGACCTTGTCTGCAAAAACAGAAGCCTCTTTTTAGTATGGATTGCTCAATGGCCTGAATAATCTGTAGATCTCTTGTAATGTTACTATCCTGTCAAATAGGAAAAAAAGCCAAACAAGAAAAAGTAAAGGCTAGTTCATCACATGCCCTTTGATGAATCAAACAGTTCATCCTTTGTGACATGCATGAAAGACCTTGGCCTCATCTGATGAGTTGAAAAAAGAAAAAAAAAAAGTCCTCGACATTTAAACAGCTAAATGGGAAGCATTAGCTCAAAGACAAAAAACTTGTTCCATTTTGGAAATGTTTATACTTTGTTACTGAATTTACTTTGAATATGTTAATACAACACAGCCTTCAACTGGTATAATTTGAAATAAGGATTGGGCAGGTTGAGACCTGGCAGGGAGGTATGGGAATTCCCTCCTTGAAGATTTTAAAAGCAACCTGAAGCTTGTGAAACAAGTGTCTTCATTGGTCAGCAACAAGAACTGAAACTGTGATCTCCAATGCTAAAAAGTATGAGCTGCCACACCAATTGAGTTCAAGCAGTAACTCCTTTAGATGGTGACCTCTTCTGAAGAACACCCACTGAAGCAGGATGCGTAACAGAGTGCACAGTGAGGTATTCCAAAGCTAAAGAAGTGTGCTCTTCAGACGCATGAGCCCCAGGGGCAAAAGTCATTTTTGGCAGGGATGATTTGGCAGTATCAGGGGAGGGCTTCATCAGAGGCAGGGATAATCACTCTCAAATGACCTATCAGTTAGGCAGCAGAATTATAACAAGGGGCTCCTAGGAACCATTGCCTGGTTGGACATTCCTAGCTACCAAGCTCTGTCATAATGATATAGCTGTTTTTTCTGCAGCAGTCACCAAGTGGGAAAAGCCAAATGACTATATCAAACTCAGTGGAAGGTAAGATGTAATCTTTTCTTTTGTGTTCTTATATTTATGAAAGAAATTATCTTGAAGTAGAAGATCCATCAGTGAAAATTCACCAAGTTCCACTGAAGTTTGCTGTCAGATACATAATTTGAGCAGCATCTTATACTGTACAAATACATTTAATGGAGAATTAAACACTGTTGATGGATCTTTCCATCCCCTATAAAAATTGAAATTTCTTCATAGACTATTGGACTGTTATCCTCAGATCAAGTGAATCTGACTCAGCGTTGGCCCCATATATTGAAGTCTTTGAACACAGCAGGTTCTTCTATACATCCCAAGAATACAAAGATGCATCATTAATTTATATAGCTAGACAGCACATCCCTCTTTGATTAAAGCATCCAGGAACAATAAGTTTATTTGGGATTCAAGTTGCTGCCCTAAATTATGGAGCCAACAGGAAACTAATGACACATGCCAAATTCTGACATGCCTAAGCTCCTTCTGCTCCCCTAGTGATGATTCTTAGTTCTTTTAAAGCATTTTACATCTTAAAAGCATTGTGCAATATTAGTTAGCACAACATACCTGTGAAGTAATCCATCATTCTCATTTTTCAGATGGGAACACGGAGGCTTGTAGCAGTTAAGTGGCTTTCCCAAGGCCACACAGCGCAGGCCAGAGTATGTGAGGGGTTGCTGATTCACTCAATGCCATACATCATGTGGACTCTACTAGAAATGTGTTTTGGAGTAACCATAGGAATGCAGATGCAGGAATAGAGTCTCTCTCCCCCTCAAATACCTCTTTCCCAGAAAAGTCCTGCCACTTAACTAGAGAAAACTGGTGGGGGGAGGGAAAGAAGGGGTCAGAAGAGGACTTTAGTCAAATGATACAGATACAATATGAAAAAAAAGGTAAGGTATTGAACCATATAATAAGGATTGTATGGTGCTAAAAGCATTAGCCACTTCAGAGAAGTATTTTAGCACCCATTTTAATACAATGACTGAAATAATAGAATAGTTACAATTAGAATCATAGAATATCAGGGTTGGAAGGGACCTCAGGAGGTCATCTAGTCCAACCCCCTGCTCAAAGCAGGACTAATCCCCAATTAAATCATCCCAGCCAGGGCTTTGTCAAGCCTGACCTTCAAAACTTCTAAGGAAGGAGATTCTACCACCTCCCTAGGTAACGCATTCCAGTGTTTCACCACCCTCCTAGTGAAAAAGTTTTTCCTAATATCCAACCTAAACCTCCCCCACTGCAACTTGAGACCATTACTCCTTGTCCTGTCCTCTTCTACCACTGAGAATAGTCTAGAACCATCCTCTCTGGAACCACCTCTCAGGTAGTTGAAAGCAGCTATCAAATGCCCCCTCTTTCTTCTGCAGACTAAACAATCCCAGTTCCCTCAGCCTCTCCTCATAAGTCATGTGTTCCAGATCCCTAATAATTTTTGTTGCCCTTCGCTGGACTCTCTCCAATTTATCCACATCCTTCTTGTAGTGTGGGGCCCAAAACTGGACACAGTACTCCAGATGAGGCCTCAGCAATGTCGAATAGAGGGGGACGATCACGTCCCTTGATCTGCTCGCTATGCCCCTACTTATACATCCCAAAATACCATTGGCCTTCTTGGCAACAAGGGCACACTGCTGACTCATATCCAGCTTCTCGTCCACTGTCACCCCTAGGTCCTTTTCCGCAGAACTGCTGCCTAGCCATTCGGTCCCTAGTCCGTAGCGGTGCCTTGGGTTCTTCCGTCCTAAGTGCAGGACTCTGCACTTATCCTTATTGAACCTCATCAGATTTCTTTTGGCCCAATCCTCCAATTTGTCTAGGTCCCGCTGTATCCTATCCCTGCCCTCCAGCGTATCTACCACTCCTCCTAGTTTAGTATCATCTGCAAATTTGCTGAGAGTGCAATCCACACCGTCCTCCAGATCATTTATGAAGATATTGAACAAAACCGGCCCCAGGACCGATCCCTGGGGCACTCCACTTGACACCGGCTGCCAACTAGACATGGAGCCATTGATCACTACCCGTTGAGCCCGACAATCTAGCCAACTTTCTACCCACCTTATAGTGCATTCATCCAGCCCATACTTCTTTAACTTGCTGACAAGAATACTGTGGCAACCCCCATAGTTAACCTTCCCATCATAGGATGTTGTACTAGGTAAAGATTTCAAAATGTATTAATTACTAAATGAAAAGGATATTAAGTAATTGTCATGTAGTTAACATTCTAGCTACAAGTATCATTACAATATAAAAACCATCAGTGTACTGCATTGTCCATGGCATCTGAAAATGCAGTGTAACTACAGTTACTATTATAAATTACAATCACTGTGTTATGAAGTGTAACTATACAGTGGTATGGATAAGTTGAATAATTACTTAGTCCACAGCCCATCATTACCATTCCTCAGTATCAAAGCTTCCTAGCAGATGTTTTACAATTGATCCTAAATCAGTGACCAGCTGTAGTTTCCTCTAATCTGGGTGAAATACTGGCCCCATTGAAATCAATGACATAACACCCATTAATTTAAATGGAGATTTAGATTTCAGCCTCCATCTGGAAGGCATCTGACCTTTTCTGTTAAGTGGAATTAGTCAATGCTATGAACCTGAAAGAAATTTTAATTAAAAACATAGAGGTGTGGTGATGCATTTGCTGAGAATTTAGGAGTTAACCATGAAGAACCATTATTCTATAATGGGAATTGATATGTCCCTTAGTTGAGTAATCTCAAAAAGTTGCTAAAACAGCTATTGAGGTAATTGAACCACTAGCCTCTTGGTAAAAAGGACAAACTCTCAGGCAGAAATCAACCATAAGTTTAAATGACTTTTTTTCTCTTGATTAGTAAAAATGAAAAGCAAGCCCTTCAATATGCCTTTAATATCTCCTGCATTGAAAATTGGTACAAATAATTATGCTCAGTGACTTAATGGTAATCTTGAGTTATTCATTAGTCACGGTATCACTCTGTGGTTAGAATAGGAGAGCCATCAAATTGGTGGCCTTGGTATGGTCCACTTGCATCTACTTTTGACGGTCAAGGCAGATGTTTCTTGTACAGAATCCCATGTTTCATGTGGGATTTCTATACACGGGCTTTTTTTAAACGTTATATAACAAGTGCAGTGCATAACAATAGTGGTGGGGAAACAGCAAGATTTTTCCTCTCCCCTGCAAATGTTACTGCTCTACTGGGAGGCATACATTTCACTCAGAACAAACAATTCCATGTCTGACTAACGATGCCTCCCCTGTGAAAATCACAGGATTGTTCTGAGACTGTTCCTTATTAGCCAGATCTTTACACTTGTGCACACTGAAGTTTAGAAGCCCACGGCTAGTTGGCTAGACTAGAGTGCTGCTGTAGCTGGCACTCTAATATTCTGACATTTTTCCTTGATTGCGCGGTATTTTACCTGCTCCTGACGGTCAGGTTATTCCATTTCCCAGGTTAGGCCGGTTAAGGATTCAGTTTGCCTCCCAGCCAGATTAGGTGCTTTGTAAAGCCGTTCAATTAATGAAAATGTTTCTTCACAAACAATTTACTCAGCCATTGATGGAGACAACTGTTGAATGAATTATTTGCTGAATATTATTCAATGATCTGTAGAGCTGGTCAAGTAAAGGAAAAAAGCATTGAAAAATTTGACAAGTACAGCAGTCCTTCTCCAGATAAGTGATACTTTGACCAGTTCTGGCTGGTGCTCTGACAAAATGACAGTGTATATTTCTGCTTCCCCCAAAAAATATTTAACACTGATGGGCCATGAATAAGGCTGTGTATTTGTCACAGCTGTGGTGCATGTGACAAATCATGAATTTGGTGGGTTTCTACAAAAAAACACTATGGCCTTTGCCACCTGACCAACTTACTACTAAGTAGGGCTCTTCCATGGGTTTTTGCACATTTAGCTGAATGCAGAAGGGTGAAAATCCCAAGCCATATCAGAGAAGTATTTAGCACAGCTCAGAAATGAAACATATGCAAAGGTGGCTTTGAGACTCTTTTACTCTGCTGATCATGGACCAACCTGCATCAGTCTTAGAGCAACCCAAGGGAACTACAGGTAACAGAGATCAAGGAAGGACACCTGCACCATACCCCATTTGCCTGGCCACAGCCTTTCATATATAAGTGGATACTCAAGGGACATGGGGCTGCCCTAGTAGAACCATTGGTGTATCTACCTATGCTGGGAGTTGGTTATGCTGGCTTAAGAGAAATCTTGTAGTTGGTTAAGCTGTTTAAGAGAAATTGTGCAAAGCTGTCCTCATGCAGCACAGGACTGCCATCACTGTGAAGGACTGCTATCCAGTGAAGTGGAGTAAGGAGTTTTTTAAATGGTTTTGAGCTGTTCCCTAAATCTTATACACTGATTTTTAAGCCATTTAATTGAAAATAAAGGATATTCTCCTTAAAATAATGTGACTCGTGACTTTTCATATGTTTCTATATATTGTGACAGACCCAGACCAGTGGGGTACAGGAGTCTAGTAGAAGGCAAATATACTGGACACTGGATGAATAGTTTTCTGTTCCCTGAGTGCCAGAGCAGGGGCTGCACTAGAGTAATCAGGAACCTGCTAGAACCAATTAAGACAGGCAAGCTAATTAAGGCACCTGAAGCCAATTAAGAACATACTAATATCAGTTATCCTATTGGGATCCAGGAAGTGGGCAGGCAAAAGTCCACCCACTGCTAAAGGACGCCCCCCCAGCCTAACGGTAGGATCCACAGGACCTGGAAACCAAATGATTCCGGGGGACAACTAATGAAATAACAGGGACAGGAGTGCGGTCAAAGGGTCAAACAAAGGGAACCTGATGGGGACACCGAGCAGAGAACCCTGGACAGTGCGCAATGCTCCTCGAAGGCGTCAAGGGAGTCAGTGGACGCCGCTCAGAGGAGCTCTGCCCGGATGCATGAGTGGGCGGAGGATTGGAAATAGGCCCCACAGTCATAGGAGACCCCATTGTCCAACCTCCTCTCCCTGGTTTTATAGACGGCCATTTTAGCCAGGGCTAGAAAGAGGCTGACCAGGAGGTCCCGTGACTTTGTGGGGCCACAGATAGGAAGTGCATAGATAAGAAGGTGAGGGAAAAAGTGCAACCAAAAATGTAACAGGATGTCTAAGAGGAGCCGGAATAGGGGCTGCAACCTGGCGCACTCCAGGTAAACGTGCACCAGGGTCTCCCTCATGCCACAGAAGGACAGGTGTCCAGGATGGGGGTGAACCACGCCAAGTATACGCCCGTGCTCATGGCCCCGTGAAGGAGCCGCCAACAGATATCCCCGGCAGGCCTTGGGACCAGGGTGGAATATAGGCTGGCCCACCAGGGCTCCTCGCCCCCCAGAGGTGGCAGGAGGTCCCACCACTTTGTGCCGGGGTGGGACGCCAGGGTGAGTACGTGAAGGGTGTGGAGCATGAGTGTGTATAGACGTTTCCTCGGCATGGTCTGGAAACGAAATGGCTGCAAATTGTGCAGCCGTCTCACAGTGGAAGGGGGGGGGTCCACGGGGCTAGAATCAATTATGGCAGACAGACTAATCGGGATACCTGGCTTAAAAAGGACCTCCCATCAGTTAGTGGAGGGCATGCAAGGAGCAGGGAGTGAGAAAGCGTGCTGTTGGAGGACTGAGGACTACAAGCGTGATTAGGCTTCAGGAGGAAGATCCTACAGTGAGGATAAAGAAGGAGGTGGGGGGAGGCTATGGGGAAGTAGCCCAGGGAGTTGTAGCTGCAGCTGTCACGCAGCTGATATCTGCTGTCTACGTCTCCTGTATCCACAGGGCCCTAGGCTGGAACCCAGTGTAGAGGGCGGGCCCAGGTTCCCCCCAACTCCTGATCGGACACAGGAGGAGTTGACCTGGTCTGTGAGCAACACCAGAAGAGAAGGTCTAATTTGGAAAGGGATCTGGCCTGTCCCCAACCCACTAGGTGAGACAACAGAGAGTGCAGAGATTGTTCTCTATTTCTCCCCATGCCGGCCAGTGATGGGGTTAGCTGAGTGAACGGCAGGTTTGAGCCTCTAGCAGAAGAGGCCAAACTGAGGGCTGCCGTGAACCTCTGAGGTGAGCAAATCCGCCAAAAAATGCAGGACCCACTAAGGCAGAGGAGGAACTTTGTCACAGTATTTATGATTTTTGTAATTTTCCCCCAGCCAGAGCAGGACTTTTCCTTATAATTTTCCATGGTAAAAGACATAATATTAATTAAAACAGTATGTTCTATGACTTCCTTTAAAAAAAACGATAGGAACTTTTGTTTTTGTCAGGACAAAACCTTGTCTTTCCATTTTTCTGACACGATAGCTAGCCAGCCTTAACAGTAAACTTGCTGAAATCTAAAGCTCAGATTTATCCATCAGATCTCTGTGCATTGGCGCAAATGGCATTCTGTAAGAGAAGTCATTTCTCACCTTTGAATCAATGAGGGCTCACATAGAGATCAATGAAGCATATTCATTCCCAGCAGTAAGCATCACCTTCCAAAGCATTTGCAGTGATTATCTTCCTTGGACTTTACAGATCTTAAAAATTCTGAATATCTTGTGCCACTGTAAGGGTGTATGCCATTTCCAAGACATTTTCCAGTGAACACAGATTCCAACATCCCATTTAATATATTCAGTGTCCACATATCTTCAGAATACCATCAACCAAAACCAAACAAAACCTCACATATTTTTGTACTTACAGAAAAGAACTACACTTGATTTTAGGCAGTTTGAAAAACGTGCCCCAATACTGCAAGGAGCTTCAGGTTATTAATTCTTTATTTGTATTGTAGCAGTGTGTAGGACCCCCAGACACAGATCAGGACACCGTTGTGCTAGGCACTGTACAGCCACAGAAGAGGCTGTATTTTAAAATCTCAGTAAGGTGAGCAATCCCGAATATTTTAAAATCTCAGTAAGGTGGGCAATCCACCTGTGCCAATAAGGGGGCTCTGTGTAGTTGACTGCCTGCATGGAGTTCATTATAGTAATAAGGCCTAAACAATGTATGCCATAGCTATAAAAACAGCATGTGGCAGGGAGCCATTATCAGGACATTTCCTTATGCCACAACGCGGCCTTGCAAGTGCACTGCCCTCAGCTTTCTCTGGGGGCTCTTGTAAGATGTCAGTTCCAAGCCAAAATACTTCATACTAAAATTCCCCTGTGAGAGGTCTCATTTACTAAATCTCTTACACCAAATCAAATTACTCCTTCACCCCTCAAGTCCAACCTTTCCTCCCCCGATTCAGGGATCTTACAGCCCTCCTCTGGGGTCTCTTCAATATTCCCCTCCTTGGATCAGGAGTCCCACAGGCCTCCTTCCCAGGCTACTAAATCAGATATGTTTCACCTCCTCAAGTCAAGTACCCCACAGCCCTCCATCTGAAGTCTGTGTGGGTAATTCAAGCCAACTGCAGCCATCACTCAGCTTCTCTAAGCTGGCTCCTTTTAACTCAGTCCCTTCCCCCTCCACTGGGAGTGGTCAGCTGTCTTCCCCTTAAAAAGAGAAGCTTCCAGGGTGGATATCTTGAGGCCTGGACTGATTTAACCACATGATGTACCTGTCCTGTACCATAATTTTCCCCACCTGGAGAGTAGATCTGAATGAGTCACAGGTGGGGCTGGATCCTTTATCTAAGTGTGTTATAACAGACTATATTTGATGGTATACCATCAAATAAAGCTGTACATAATTCTCTGCAGCTGAAAAAAAATTGCTCTCCAAGCTTACATCTCACTTAAGGTCAGACCTACATGTGTGCTAAGCACCGGCTGCCAGGCACTGCCACTTCCCAATTATCTACCTACGTTATACTGGGCCCATCACTTTGTCAGTATCCTTTCGCATCATGTACTCAGCCCACTCCATGGCCACCTCAGCCTCACGACTGAACAATGAAAAGCCAGTTCCAGGGTACCAAACCCCTTGGCAGTTGCCAAAACATCCCCAGCCTTTCTATCTTACAAAATCCTTCTGATCACCCCACAGTGAAGTATCTTGAACCCCTTCTTTAATTGTTAACGCTTCCCCAACACCCCATGATAATTAGCATCCCGGGCCCACCCAACTGCCATACCCAGAGTGCTGTGAATATTATGGAAGCCCACATTAGGTCCTGCATGTCTTGCACAAGGCATCCAAAACTTAGGGCTGATTCTAGCCCACACTACACACCCAAGGCATACGCAAGAGCCTTTATTGTCTATATATACACACACACACTCACACACTATTCTTCCTATTAAAGGATTCTTCGGAGTTAAGTAGTGGGCGCTGATGGGGGACTAACATGAGCTTGTGCCTGTAGCAACTAACACCACAGATCCACGAAGTTACTTACCAAATTTGTACAGTAATTTCCTATGTTTTGTTTTTCCTGTGTTTTCCCCATTTGCATTGCGAAGCTCCTCTCTGCAGCCTACAGCCAGAAGCTAATTTTCTCCCTCAGTGAATCAATCTTTCACACACATCTGCATATGGAATGGCTGTCATGCTAAGCAGTGGGTGTCAAAAAAAACTTGAAAGAGTGGTTTTCAAAAACTAAAAAGCCTTAGGGCTCTTGAATTATTCACTAGAGGATCAATTACAAATGGATCAGTTTTACATCCCCCCCAAGTTTTGAAGATACTGTAGTGCCATGCCATCCTCGCTGCTTGGCGACCGCCATGTGCACGCACAGAGAAGAACCCTGTTAAGTTCTTCAGGCCAATAGATTTCTGAGGGAAATCAACTCTCTCAAAAGACATCAAGCTCTATCTGCTGCCCCAGCTGGAATAGTATCAATGTCAGCCTTCCCGAAGGCTACTGTATCTTTACCCTCTCTGCCAGAAGTAAGATTCCCGAACACGCTTGGGGAACAGTGGTAGGCAGAAAGCTGAATTGAAAGGGATGGGTGGTAGGAAAGAACCACTAGGGTAAATGGTGGACTCTCTGTAACAAGTCTAATCATGCTTTGAGGACTTCAGTAACTCAGCCAGATGTTAGGGGTCTATTACAGGAGTGGGTGCGTGAGGTTCTGTGGCCTGCAATGCGCAGGAGGTCAGACTAGATCATCATGATAGTCCATTCTGACCTTAAGGTCTATGAGTCTGTTTGGGTCACAGTGCAGTAAAAAATATTAAATATAACATGTAACAAGTGATCTTGATGCAGGAATCACTGGGTGAAGTTCTACGGCCTATGTTATGCAGGTCAGACTACTAGGTGATCATAATGTCAAGCCTTGTGACCTTAAATCTAAAAACGGGAAGCTCATTGTTTGGCTATCTAGGGTGTAATTGCTTGGTGGTCAAGCATATCATTAAAAAGGTGCTTTGAAAAAACACCCATGTGTTTGGTCTCTGGAGGCATATTCAAATTTGAATACAGAGTGAAGTAAATGTTAACAAAAAAATTAAAACATAAATACCCCCACCACCTGCCTCTGGCAAAAGAGAATAGCTTTGAAATGCAATATTAATGATTAATAGTATTTATTACGTGTATTAGAATAGTGCCCAGAAACCCCACTCAGCCTCAGGGCCCCACTCTACTGGGTGCACTACAAACATTTAGCAAGATATGATCTCTTCTAGGAAGGGCACACAGTCTAAAAAATATTAGGAAAGGGTATACGCAAAAAGAAAAGGAGTACTTGTGGCACCTTAGAGAATAACCAATTTAGGAAAGGGTATGATATTATATAGGTTCACCAGATTCTTTTCCTCTGAAAATACTGAAGGATAATTTAAAGAAAAAGCATCTGGTAGACAACACTATTAATAATATTACAGTTTAGAGAATTCATCTATTTACTAATTGGTATGTTCAATTCTACCCTAGGCAAATATGTTTGGTTGGGGAGAAAACAAGGCAAAACAGTTTTAACCTAGCGTAATTATATGGGGCACTTATATATATTCATATAACTACCAATTCTGTGCAAAATTAGTAATTATTTGCTTTACTGCAGCATCTCAGGGCCCCAACTGAGACCAGGGCCTCATTGTACTAGATGCTGTACAGACAGATGGTTTCTGCCCCAAAGAGCCTACAGGGTAAGTAATATTTTATTGTACTGCAGTAGTGCCTAATGGTCCCAATCAGAACTGGAGATCTAGGGGGGTGGTAGCATATGACGACGCGGGGGGGGGGGATAGATTTGTCTGAGAATCACTCAATTTATATTAGGCCAAACACAAATGTTGTGTCAAGAAAGCATTTTAACACATGAAGGCAATTTGAGACATTTCTTCACTAATCATGGCTAGATCACATTAGTCTAAGCTAAATGCATATTTTCTGTATCACACAGTGATTGGGCCTACCCAGAATAACATTTAATGGTGTAAGGCTCATTTGATTTGCGTGTGTAGCACTTGAATCCAAGCAGCTTTGACTGTCATTTTTTCCAGCGCCACATGGAGTTTTTCACCTCACCCTCTAGAAACCCTGAGGGTGGGTGTCAAGAGGTTAATACAGCTTTGAGGTTGAACAGAGCATCCACGTGTGTGGAAATCGCTCCCACTTCCACTATGTAGTGGTATCAAGTGCAACTCCCACAGGGAAATGGAGAACTTCAGTGGACAGGAGAAAGCTCTGGCTTCCAAAAGATCTTGGGGATCCAAGTGTTCCATCTTTTGGGAACTTCGTAAGGGAAAGCAGTTTTCTTTCCCCTTGGATCCCTGCCATGGATCTTTCCATGGGGTGAGGAGAGTAACCCTATGTAACCTATAAACAAATATTGCTGTACGTGCTCTATAATAGACACCGATAAAATTAAAATTAAAGAAAGCAAGATTTGTAAGAAAGGGCCTGTGAAAATGAAAAGGCCATAAACCATGTTTCCAGTAGTATGTTCTTGAGGATCTTCAGCATTCACATTTACAACAGGGTTAGCTTTAGTGGCGAAGCCATTCCTATGAGTAATGAGCACTGACTGGGCAGCCATTTTTATATTATCTTATAATTATATAGAGCAGTGGTTCTCAAAGCCGGTCCGCCGCTTGTTCAGGGAAAGCCCCAGGTGGGCCGGGCCGGTTTGTTTGCCTGCCGCGTCCGCAGGTTCGACCGATCGCAGCTCCCACTGGCCGCGGTTCGCCGCTCCAGGCCAATGGGGGCTGCGGGAAGGGCGGCCCGCGCGTCCCTTGGCCCACGCCTGTGCCATGACAAACAGCAGACTAACTCCCACACACATGACTCCCAAGGTGAAAGTTATGGAGGTGCAAATACAAGAAGAAGAGGTATCACTAGCTTTACAGCTGAGTGACAGTGGTTTTAAACAATCTTTGCTCACTGAGTTAAGCTTTGCCTTGGTTGAAACAAAGCCACCCCAGAAATTAAAGTATTGCGAGAAAAAGCAGTTTCAGGAAAACAGAAAATAATTACCTATAATTTTTAACAATAAACAGTTCCCTAGCGTTGAGAAGGAGATGGATGGTTTGTGATTAAGGCACTACACTGGGATTCAGGAGATTTGGGTTCAAACTCCTAGTTCTGCTACAGCTCTCCTATGCAACCTTAAGCAAGTCACTTCATCTCTCAGAGCCTCAGTGCGCCATCTCTAAATTGGGGCTATACTACTTTGCTCTCAACTTTGGTAGGCTTAGAGAAACTTTTAGTAAGAGATTTTGTAAGCCCTGCTCACAAAATGTACATACATCTAGCAACTATGGGGTCTTGATCTCCACTGAGACCTCTAAATGTCACTGTAATAAAACTACTAAGAAGATGGTATTAATACTAATACTAATGAGAGAAAGCAAAAAAATTCCAGCTAAGCTCTCATTCTTGTGCACACACACTTTTTAGGCAAACCAGACACTCATTTAAGCTCAGCTTTCCTAACTGAATACATTCTGATTTTTAAGTGTCTGTGCAAAGGCATAGACACCATAAGAGCATTCCTCAAGAGAATATATGTTCCTTTTGCCATCTCATTTCTTTTTTCCTTCATATTATTAATAGGTCAGATCATTTAAGAAATTTGTTGTACTTCTATAGAAAATAAAAAAGTCTATTATAATTTTCCCCAGGGCATTGATTCACTGTTTTCTAATTGTCTGCCATAAGTGATCTTCGGTAGTAAGCACTAATGGGTAATTCATCAGGTGGAGCACTTAAAGGGAGCAATTTTTCATTATCGGCAGGTAGAAGAGGATAAACCTTTGAAATATTTCAAACCACACACATCTTTATTAAAAGATTTTGAAACAATTATAGCACCCTATAGCAAATGCAGTTTAAGGCACAAAGTAGGTATACTTTTGTTAAGTAAATTCATAGGACTGGAAGGGACCTCGAGAGGTCATCTAGTCCAGTCCCCTGCACTCATGGCAGAACTAAGTGTTATCTTTCTAGACCATTCCTGACAGGTGTTTGCCTAGGGAGGTTGTGGAATCTCCATCACTGGAGATTTTTTAAGAGCAGGTTAGACAATTTACTCTGTGCTTAACCACCCTGACAGTTAGGAACACGGGTGGCAGGTAAAATAGGCCAGGGAAGGCAAAGCCACCCCTGGCACAGCCACCCCCAAGGGACACCTGAGCCATGGTGGCCCCACCGCTTCTTCAAGCCCCTCTCCTGGGCCTGCTGCTGCCCCTGCTGCCTACAAGTGCCTATCTGCATTCCACCTCCCCCACCCCAGGTCCCTGCTGCTCACCAGGTCACTTCTCCTCGGAGGAGGGGGAGTGAGAAGGGATGCTCCGAGCAAGCGGCAGGCACGGGGATCTTGCAGGGGAGTGAAGCAGCTTGGCCAGGCATTGGAACCACTGGCTCTACCTAGCACTCGAGCAGCATCCCTCGCAGGTCATGTTTTGTAGACCTTTAATCATTTTTGCTGCTCTTCTCTGGACTTTCTCTAATTTGTCCACATCTGCTGAAATGTGGCACCCAGAACTGGACACAATACTCCAGGTGAGGTCTAATCAGCGCAGAAGAATTATACTTCTCCTGTCTTGCTTACAACATTCCTGCTAATGCATCCCAGAATGATGATTGTTGTGGGGGAGGAGGGAAGGGAAAGGAAAGCAGTGTTACACTTGACTCATATTTAGCTTGTGATCCACTATGACCCTCAGATCCCTTTCTGCAGTACTTTTTCCTAGGCAGTAATTTCCCATTTTGTACATGTGTAACTGATTACTCCGCTTTAGAAGGAGCAATCAGTTGCACACATACAAAAAAGGAAATGACTGCCTAGGAAGGAGTACAGTGCAAAAAGTATCTGGGGGTTATAGTAGATCATTGGAGTACTGTGTCCAGTTCTGGGCACCACACTTTGGGAAAGATGTGGACAAATTGGAGAAAGTCAGAGAACAGCAACAAAAAATGATTAAAGGTCTAGAAACCATGATTTATGAGGAGAGTGAAAAAATGGGTTTAGTGTGGAGAAGGGAAAACTGAGGGGGGAAGATGGAAAGTCTTCAAATATGCAAAAGGTTGTTATAAAGAGGAAAGTGATAATTGTTCTCCTTAACCACTGAGAAGACAAAAAGTAACAGACTTAAATTTCAGGAAGGGGGATTTAGGTTAGACATTAGAAAAACAGTTTTCTAACTGTAAGGGAAGTTAAGCACTGGAACAAATTACCTAGGGTAATTGCGGAATCTCTGTCTTTGGAGGTTTTTAAGAACAGGTCAGACAAACACCTATCAGGGACAATCCAGATAATATTTAGCCCTGCCTAAGTGCACTGGACTAGATGACCTATCAACGTCCCTTCTAGTCCCGCACTTCTATGTCTCTGAACTAGGTTTTAGAAAAACAGTAGGAGAATTTTCTGATCCTTTCTGAAGATTAATGCAGCATTCAGAACAGAGTGAAAATAGCTTTTAGTAACCTTACTGGGATATTACCCTGGGTTTATAGTCATCTATGGTATGGTGGTTAGTTGACACGTTCACCCTGTGATGGTTTTTAAAGTAGGAAGTAAAACCGATTGGTGTTACAGTGGGGGGACTCCAGTCACCACTAGATGGCACCACTTCCTGGCAGTTCTGGAAATTAGCTCAGTCAGGCTGACACCCCTTCCAGCTGGTTACACCCCATCAGTTGCTCCTCTGCAGCTCCTCTCTCACTCCAGGAACCACAGCTTCCTTGTTCTGACTCAACCCTCCAGCCAGGACACTCAGTAGGTTCCCCTTCTGCAGCAGTCTTTCAAAATCTCTTCTGTCCACATGATATCAGGCAGCCCTCATGTCCATTGCCCTGACCCTATCACTCCAACAGAGACTCAGGACATCTTCCTGTTCACTGCCCCCAAATAGTACCACTCTACAGTGACTGGGAGGGGACCTGAGGCCTGCCCTCTACTCTGGGTTCCAGTCCAGGCAAGGTGTGTAACTCTACCATCTTACTGCTCTCACTCTTGGAGTCCTTCCTACCAGGCTGCTTCTTCTCCCCAACCTCAGAGAGGGCGATTGTAGGTTTCTTTCCTGCTACCCATTCTGTTTCCAATTTTCTGTCTTTTGTAGAAGCCCGGCCTATCCCTCACAGATGAACTTCTCTCTAATTAGCTTCCTCCAGCCTAAAGCTCCCCCGTTTGCAGCCTAATTAGCTGATTGGGCCCACTTAACCTAATTCAGCTCTTGCCTAATTCAGGGCCTGTGTGGAGAACACACACTATCATGCTTGGCTAATGTGTGCCTACGGTTACATGAAAACAAATTTTTATATTAATCATAAAAAAAAATTAAAAGGGGCTCCGTCAGCTGCAGCTAACCACTACAGAAGCTTCAAATCCATAACAACTGGGCCAAAGTGGTATCCAAAAGGTTGGATTAAGACAAGACTCATCCATGAAAAATGTATATGTAGGTGCCGCTTGCTTAAGCAGGGTGACACTAATTCTACTCACACTTCCACCAGTTCTGAACTAGTGTGACATCACTAACTTCAGTTAGTGTAACTGAGCAGCCTCAGGTCCTATGGCTTATCTGTTTGTTAGGCTGTTTATAAACAAGACCATGGCTTTATATGCTAGTGGAATACTAAAATTGCCATTGTACTGAGTATAGTATGGGAAGTTTGACATGAACTCTGCAGCAATCTCTCCAGTGCAGCAGAACAGAGATTCTGAAACAGTGCAAATAAATTATAATTTGAAGTAGTTTCATTGAATTATGTATGAAAAATAATGAAATAAAAACATAATAAAATAATGTAATCCAAACAGTATTTAATTCTCGTGTTAATCTATTATTGAATGTATTTTCTGTTGTCACTAAATTTTTAATTTAAAATATGTGGCAGAATACTGCATTGAAATTAAATAACTCAATGGAAGAAGTTTTCAGGAAGGAACCTGGAAGATTTGGGTGCTGGAGCTTTTGGCTTCTAGGAAAGTGTGGGAGGAGACTTGGATGAGATCTTGACTCCATTAGAGTCAATGACCAAACTACCATTGATTTCAACAGAGCCAGGATTTCATCCTTGGTATTGTGGAATATGCATATTATCTTGGTATGTCCACTAACTCTAACCAGCCATGAAATAGTTAATGATTACATTAAAACTGGATATTATTAGACTTCAGGATCAACACCCCAGAGATATGGTTTTAGGATGTCTGCAGATCCAGACAAGCAACAATACATCAGTTTACACTCTATTCACATGCACATTTGGAAGAATTGTTCGCAACTGTAAGGACTACAAACCTAGAAATTAAAATTAAAAATGAAATTAAATTAGAAGTTAAATGTCGCAGCACAATTCTGAAGCAAGTTTTGAATTTTGTAAGAAATTCTACAGCTACAGAACCATGATGTATATGGAGTTCTGTTAATTGTCCATACAGGGCAATGCAATTGCACTTTTAATACTCCTTTTAAAAGTGGGATGCAAAAGAATTTGCAATGGCTTAAAATAAAAATATAAAGGACTTGTATGGAATATGGAAATTGTGGGTGGAGTGCTATTTTACTATAAAATGCTTTTGGTAAGCTCTCATGAGTAGGTGATCATCATAACTATGTTACTCTTAATGGAGATAAATTGATTTTTTTAAAAGATGGCCTTCATAAACAAAAAAAATCCAAATTGGGTTTGTACTCAGTTTTGCTTGTTTTTGGTAAACAAGGAAGACCTGAAAGGTTTATGAAAATACTATGCATGTGTTTTACCCTAAAGTCTCAGGGATGTAAATCTGGTCTTCCCTACTTTTCCCTCTTGGGAATTATATGTTTGTTGTGAATCCTAGCTAATTAACTGAAAAGCAAACAAAAGACAAGAAACAAACAGAACCCCTCCCCCACAAAAAAACACTTCAGTCCTTTAAACAAGCATTAATGACCCAAAACAATTCTTTTTCCTGGCAGGTCACCTTTAAAATCGTAGGTGGGTCGAAGATAAACGGTGTTTAACAGGACCAAAGAAGAGCCTTCACTGGAGTACAGAGCTCCTGTTAGTGTACCACACATGATTAGGTTTAACCATGCAAGATGAATACTGTAATGGAGACAGAGCCCAGCTTTGCCTGAAATTAACCAAACAATAAAAGGTCACTGGTGGAACAATATTTGCAGCAACTGTTTATCTTCTGGGCACACAAGAGACATTAAAAAGGTAGGAAGTGATGCTTATTTAGGAGGTCCACATCCTCAAGGAATAAGAGACCCATATACTTTCCTCTTTCTTAGTAGATAAGAAAAGGCCCTCCCATGCCCTCTTTAGCAGATAAGTCCTCCCTGTAGAGCTGATAATAAGCAATCCTCCAGACCTAGCCATATGTCAGAACACTTCACCACAGATTCTCTATGCTCACTGTTAGAAGTTCATCTCCTTCCCCCCATGGAAGAAAGGCAGCCCCCTCAAATCCTCTCTCTTTATGACTGTCTCTTAATAAACCATAGATTGAGGTCCTTCCCTCCAGGCCTCATAACTAAAACAGTCCTCATAGGGAAGAGCAGATTCCCTTTCTCCTGTGAAGGAATTTAACTCTTTTTCTGTGCAGCTGAGGGTAGGTCCTACTGTCATCCAGAGTGCTTTCACTGACACTCAGGAGACATCAAATCACATGCTGCTTATGAACAGAGTGGGCATGGCTAGCCATCTATTTGCAAAAAATTTTAGTGACACTTCAGTGGAAAGAAATACTTTAGATATCAGTTCAGTCAAGTGGTGCGATTTTTAACAAGTCAAATACTCTTAAAAATGCAGTTTTCCAATTGAAATATTCAATTTTAACTTAAAAGAATCAAGAGTATTACTGAAAGCCCACCCCCCCTTTCTCATTCTCTTTTTTGATACACAAAACATTTTAATAAATACTGTAATGCTCCAGCAGAATATCTTTTGTCCTCCACTGGGAGTGCATGACAGATTTAAACATAAGCCTACATACAAAAATAAGCAGACTACAGCACTCCAGAGACCCCTAGTCATTGTTAATTACTGTTATAAAGGTATAATCAAGTAGACATTGTGATCATGATCAATTTAAAAAGAACACAAATTGAAGAAAAGGAAATTGTTTTTCCTGTTTTACTGAATTTATCTGTTTATTTATAGCTCTAATGTATTCTTACATTTGGTTTCAGTTTAGTCAAATGGTATATTTCCAATATGTCTTCTGGGAATATTTAATTGTATTTGCCCCCACTGAAATGACATGTTTTGTGCTTTATTCTCTCTCTCTCATCTGTTAGAAAACCAGGAAACTGCATCTGTATAGTACTATGGGTCTAATCAGTTTTGAGAAGGCTTCACCACACTCCATATGAATACATCAGCAAGGTCTTACACAAGATTACAAACAACCATGTTCTCAGGAATTAATTTTTTCATCTATGAGATACCTAGAGCTAAGAAATAGGAGAATGTTTCACTCAAATCCTGAATTGTAATACTCCGCAATCTGTTTGCTATTTTATCTGTTGTGTTAAAGAACTTTGGTAGCTATGGAAACATGCTACAGTTCAATCTGTTTCCTTTTTTTTTTAAATGCCAACTTATTTTTTCTTTTATTACTCCATTTGTCCTTTTGCTACAGGTCAGTAAACTACGTTTTCCCTCAGTCAAAGAAACTCATTATCCGCTGGATGAAATGTCAAATGAAAGGCATTTATAATAATGCAGTTCCAACCCCTCACAGGAGAAAGGTCTGATTCTCTGGAAGGTCACTGCCCTTGTGTGCCCGGACATGTGACCTCACATGTTTGACTTGATTCTCTAAAATATCAGGCACACTTATTTCAATTATTTTGAAACAAGCCAGCCAGCCAGACATACACAAACCCACTCCCCCCCTTTCCTGTCACAGGGAAGTGTTAACAAATGTGACAATCAGTAAAACACTATATACAGCAATTTCTTTTAGAATTGTGGCACTGAGAAAGCCCATGCTCTACTTAATCATGCTACTGTTTGCTGCTTTTCAAACCCCCAGTCCCTCACTTTTACAGCTAGGGCCAGATCCTCAGCTGCTGTCAATCAGTTGACACCACTGCCATCAATGGAGCAATGCCATTAGCTGAAAATCTGGCTCACATACGTAGATATTAATGATTATAAGGTCATTAACCATTGTCATTCACACACACAAAACCCCCTAACATTCACATACTGGAAGGATAAATGCCATGTTGATAAGAAAAGTCTAACTGACATTCACACTGGGTTACTTGAAGGAGTACCTGAAGTTTAAGAGCATTAGTATGAAGACAGGGAAAAGACAGAAAATACAACAAGAGAGACAGAAGGAAAGGTAGAGAGAAGGCTGGAAACAGGATGTGGATAAGCAGAGAGATGTGGACAGGTTATATAGCTATTGCTTGGCAGGAGAAAATCATGGCCTATGTGACGCTTTGTATCAGCTCCCTAGAAAGCCAGGCTATTGTTTCTTGAAGATAATTTTCTCCGTGATAAGTTCTGAAGATATATGCTGCTTCCATTGGTGCTGCAATTCTTTAAGGTGATGAACAATCCCATGCAGCAATGCGTGCTCCCAACTTCAATAGGCTTTGGTAACACACTGCACCTTACAGGATTTAGAGGAAGAGCTTTGGTATTTCCAATGACATAGGAGAGGTCTTTTACAGAGGGTCCTCTAGAGCCGAGCAAAATTTTTTGGACAAAACTAAGTGAAAAATGAAGATTTGGCAACAATGAAACATGACATGAATTCATGTGGATTTCACCCAGTTGTTCTGGTAAAATAAAAAAGCCATCAAATTATTCTGAAAAAAATCAAAACAGTTTGTTTCAACATTTTTTAAAACAAAAAGTTCTGATTTTGTTTCAAAATGTTCTTTAATTTTATTTTTAAAATATTTTAAATGTAAAAAGGGCTCAGTTGAAACAAAATATTTAGTTTGACCCAAAACAACATTTCTGATTTTTCAATTAGCCAAAATTTTCAAAATAGTCTGGTTTTGGTTTGACCTGAAATAAAACTCTTTTCTATTTTTCAGAATTGCCAATGAACCAAAAAATCTGTTGCTCACCTACCTCCAATCATTGCTGCTAAAGCCAGATAGATTTATAGATTATCTTATTAGATAGTAAGCTCTGTGTAGGTTGTCTTCATGCCTGTCAGTAAAGTCATGTCAAGAACATTGTTAAGGACTATACAAGTTTAAGGAGGGGATGGTATGATGGGACTGCCTACAATGGCATGTGGCCCATCGGCAACTGCCCGGAGGAAAAATCTCCAACTGCTGGAGATGGGACACTAGATGTGGGGGGGTTCTGAGTTACTACAGAAAATTCTTTCCCAGGTATCTGCCTGGTAGGTCTTGCCCACAAGTTCGGGGTATAACTGATTGCCATATCTGAGGTCGGGAAGGAATTGTCTGAGGCACGGGTGGTTTTTCGCTTTCCTTTGCAACATTAGGCACGGGTCACTTGCAGGTTTAAACTAGTGTAAATGGGGAATTCTCTGTAACTTGAAGTCTTTAAATCATGATTTGAGGACTTCAGTAACTCAGGCAGACGTTAAAGGTCTATTTCAGGAGTGGGTGAAGTTCTCTGGTCTGCAATGTGCAGGAGGTCAGACTAGGTGATCACAATGGTCCCTTCTGACCTTAAAGTCTATGGAGTATATGAGTCTATTCAAGCTTCAGAAAACGTGTGAAACCTTGCTCACCTTACTTACAAAAACTGTCCCAGTTCCTTCAGTGGGACTTCTCATGGGGGTGAGAAAAGTGCTCTCTGTTAAAATTCAACCAACATCATCCTCTCCTGACAACTAAAGGAGAATTTTCGGTTGAGAAATCCACATCACTGAGTCATTCACATCCCATTCTACAGCTGAGTCATATAAGGTTCCTCCAGCAAAAACAAGCAAGATAAGACAACATGTTTGTATAAAGTAAAAAACAAAAAGTCACAGCCTGTCTTCATAACAAATATCGTAAAGCCTAAAAGGGTACAAACTCATTTTCCCCCTGCAGGTCCCAATTAAATAGCAAGGATCGACTGATTTTAAGTTTTAAAAGGTAACCAGTGCTAAGAGCGGTCGGTACTTTGGCCCAGATCCAAAGTTCACTGAATTAATTGGCGTCTTTTTATTGACATCAAGTAAATAGATCAAGCCACTGGAGAGGACACCAATGGAAAAAGGTATCTACAGAATATGTGTACTTTGTGAAAGAGACTGCTGCTTTTAGGCCTCACATACTGTAGAGCTACTAACAACAGAAAACATAATCTTCTTTATCTTGATAGATAACTCTGCTGCTTCGGATGCAGAAGTCCTCTATTCAATTTCTTGCTGGAATTAATTCTTTACCAGTAAGGATTATTCTTCATTTGTTGTTTGCTCACTTGGATAGTTTCCTGTATTCTGCATTGTCCACATGAGGCTTTATAATTTTTGTTTATTCTTGCCAGAATGCATTAACTTTTATTATTGTAACACTTTCATTCTACAAACCTATTTTCAGTGTCTTATAATTTTCCACAGTAATTTTTGTTGTTGTAGTGGTTGGTTTAGGTGTTCATTTGGGGTTGGGAGGTATTGTAGAAATTTGAAGAAAGTCCATTGATCAATAAGTAAATATACATGCAGGTACAAAATATTTATTGAAATATATTACTTTCCTCTTGGAAATTGATTTTTATCTTAAAAAATAACCAAACAAATGAAATGCAGGGAAAAATACCCTATGTAAATGGGACCCAATCCTACAAAAGTTTTGAGTGGACAAGAAATACAGGAGCAGATCTCTATGATTTAAATCACACAGAAGTCACACCTTAACTCTGCCCCCTTGCATATTTTCATTACTTTAAGGTCTTTTATTATACTGATATACTTATGCTGTTATATTATAAAAAAAAGGCAACACAAAGACTGCCTTGCCGTACTGACACAGCTGCAGTCAGCAGAGATGATTGAGCTGGATCCAACTCATGAGAAGGGTCAGGGTCAGGGTGTTCTCTGTAAGGACTTTGAGACTCTGGCAGTTGCTTTGAATCTTGGTCTGAAGTAGCCCAAATTTCATTACTTTCTTAGCACACTGCAAAATACATTTGTTTGATAGGGTTTTTGGAGAGGGTTGGGTATGCTTCCTAGGTAGGGTGACCAGATAGCAACTGTGAAAAAACGGGACAGGGGGTGGGAGGGTAATAAGTGCCTATATAAGAAAAAGTCCCAAAGAACAGGACTGTCTCTATAAAAATGGGACATCTGGTCACCCTATTCCTAGGTGATGAAAGGGAGAAAGGAGTTTTTGTAGAGTTCCTGTTGAACTGATGATGTAATGCCGCTGAGATTTAATGGCATTGTTAGTAATGTATTGGGACTCCAATGCTTGGATTAAGTGTCTCTGTAGTTATTTAAACTGAAATAAAGTTATATAATATGACAAATTAATAATTCATCAAATTTTATTATAGAAAATAAAGAGTTTTCTTCTATACTGTTATATCAATAAGATTGTTGGTAAGCTGAATTGTGGACTGCTTTGCATCTAACCTTTTTTCTATCATTTTAGATGCACATATGATGCGTGTGTTTTGTGATTAAAGAAAAACATCTGAAAGGCAGCCTCAACCTTTCTTCTTCCTCAACCTCTTCAACTTCCACCTCAAGTTTTTAGCATGTATTTCATTGTAGTCCCCTTTCAAACATGCACTAGGGAACTTTTACTGCATGCCAACAGGGTCCACATGGGCAAGTCAGTGGGCAATACTTTAGTGTGCACTACAATTTATGGTCCTTCAGTGTGGACTAAGGCACCGTATGGACAAGCCCTTAGCAGGGCCCTAGGCGAAACTTCCACCTTGCACCCCTCCCGCCCCAGAACCCTGCGGCAGCTCCCCATCTCCCTCCCCCATCCTGAGGCGTCCCCCCTGCAGCAGCCCCCGCCCCCCGGCCCGGGGAGCCGTGCAACAGCTCCCCCCCTTCCTCCCTTTGGCCCAGGGAGCCATGTGGCAGCTCTCCCTCCCCTCCCTCCCCTCAGCCCAGGGAGCCATGCAGAAGCTCCCGCGCCCCCCCACCTCCAGCTCGGGGAGCTGTGCAGCAGCTCCCCTCTCCCCTCGGCCGGGGAGCCATGCAGCAGCTCCCCACCCCAACTCACCTCTGCTCCGCCTCCTCGCTGAGCATGCCACCGCTGTTCTGCTTCTCCCGCCTCCCAGGCTTGTGGCGCCAATCAGCTGTTTGGAGCCACAAACCTGGGAGGGAGAGAAGCAGAGCGGGGCGGTGTTCAGGGGAGGAGGCGGAGCAGAGGTGAGCTGGGGCGGGGAGCGGTTCCCCTGCGCGCCGCCCCCCTGTTACTTGCTGCAGGCAGCTCTCCCTGCGACCCCCTGCCCCAGCTCACCTCCGCTCCACCTCCTCCCTGGAGCGCGCTTTTGGCCGCCCCCAACCACTTGGCGCCCTAGGGGGCCGCCTAGTTTGCCTATTGGTTGCACCGGCCCTGGCCCCTAGTTACCCGCACATAGACTAAACAACCAATATCATGAAGTCTATGGTTGCATTTCCTGACCAGATTATGAGAATACATGGTAGTTCATGTATTCCGGCATTAAAAAAAAAGATGGACGTATTGCAAGGTTACTTAAGTACACTGAAGTGCTGGGTGTGTCATCTTCTTCTCTTTCCTTACTAAATTGCTCCTGTCAGGATGCAGTTTACAGCACTTCTTTTGGTATTAGGGACCCATGCCATGCCATTTAAGACAGTGGGAGTCTTTTAATTTATTTCAAAGAGCACTGGATTGGGTCCTTAGAATGAAATGCTCCGGCCTATGTAAAGACTGCCATAGTCCCTGAATACAGAGGAGCAAGTATGTCCCACCACACTGAAGATGGGGAAGAATATAGGCCATTTAAAAGAAATTTGGGAAATGGGCACACTAGTTTGAGACTGGGGTATGGACTTTTTGTATGTGTCACAAGTCAATAACTAGATAGGCCGTTTTTCTGCTGCATTACTGCGGATAGCAAGGGATTGCAGTCCATCCTCCAATCTTGTAATTGTGCACTCCTCCTCCACATGCTTTACCATCTCCATTGCTGCCCCGCAGTCCCCACTGTGGACATGGGGCTAAGACAAATACCTGCATTATGGCAGCCACTCTGGCTATGTCTGAGGGACATGTCTACTGCTCTCTCATGATGCCCTTGGTCAGCAGCGTAAAGAAAAATGAATGTAGACAAAATGGGGAACACAGGCTTACATTCTAAGTGACAATCAGCCCGAAAGAGCCATCCTCCAATGGGGTCCCTTTCAGGGCCAGTGCCACAAACCTACCACTGGGGCCAGTTCAAGATGCTATATTTCAATATTGAGGGATATCGGCTTTAAAAAGGGATATCTTCCTCAACCTAGCTACAAACATTGAGACATGCATAATCTTGCTTCAGGAGACACTCCACCACCGATGTGCAACTTTCAGTTCCAGGCTACACTGTCATGGCTCATCACCATCTCAAGTTGTATGGGATTGCAACTCACATTAGAGAAAGGCAGTCCTCTGTCACTATATCAACATCTGCTCCAAATGACATAGTAGAATGACAGACAATAAAGGTGAATGAGCTTATGCTGATCAATGTCTATAAGCCTCCATCTGTTAAATGGGATTCCCCCACTCTGCCATCTTTCCACATCTTTCCATCTACTGTGGCAACTTCAGTTACCACCATGTCAGTTGGAAATACCCTGACAACAACACACAGAGAGAAATAGAGTGGGGATCAGTCACTAACCCACAACTGCTCTACAGCCCAAAACAAATGCCAAGCTTTCACAGTAGCAAATGGGCAACAGGCTCTTCATCCAATATCACTAGGGCCCCACCAAAATCACGGCCATGAAAATTGCGTCATGGACCGTGAAATCTGGTCTTTTGTGTGCTTTTACCCTATACTACACAGATAGATTCATAGATACTAAGGTCAGAAGGGACCATTATGATCATCTAGTCTGACCTCCTGCACAACGCAGGCCACAGAATTTCACCCACCCACTCCTGTGAAAAACCTCTCACCTATGTCTGAGCTATTGAAGTCCTCAAATCGTGGTTTAAAGACTTCAAGTAGCAGAAAATCCTCCAGCAAGTGACCCGTGCCCCATGCTACAGAGGAAGGCGAAAAACCTCCAGGGCCTCTTCCAATCTGCCCTGGAGGAAAATTCCTTCCCGACTCCAAATATGGCGATCAGCTAAACCCTGAGCATATGGGCAAGATTCACCAGCCAGATACTACAGAAAATTCTTTCCTGGGTAACTCAGATCCCACCCCATCTAACACCCCAGATTTCATGGGGGAGACCAGCATTTCTCTAATTGGGGGTCCTGCCCAAAAGAAAGTTGCAGAGGGTTTTTTAGGGGGGGGGGTCATGGTATTGCCACCTTTACTTTTGTGCTGCCTTCAGAACTGGTCCGCAGAGAGTGGCGGCTGTTAGCAGGATGCCCAGCTCTGAAGGCAGCGCCCTGCCAGCAGCAGTGCAGAAGTAAGGGTGTTAATACCATACCCTGCCACTCTTACTTCTGTGTTGCTCCCTGCAGAGCTGGGCCATCAGTCAGCAGCCGAAGGCTCTGAAGGCAGCAGTGCAGAAGGCAGCAGCGCAGAAGTAAGGATGGCATGGTACGGTATTGCCACCCTTACTTTTGCACTGCTGCTGGAGGGGCGCTGCCGCCTTCAGAGCTGGGCTCCCGGCCAGCAGCCGCTGCTCTCCAACTACCCAGCTCTGAAGGCAGCTCTGCCACCAGCACAGCACAGAACTAAGGGTAGCAGTACCGCAACCTCCCCTACAGTATCCTTGCAACCCACGGCAGCTCCTTTCTGGGTCATGACCCCTACAATTACAACACCGTGAAATTTAAGATTTAAATAGCTGAAATCATGGAATTTATTATTTTTAATATCCTATGACCATGAAATTGACCAAACTGGACCGTGAATTTGATAGGGCCTAAATATCAATTTTCATTTTCCGGGCAACTGCTGACAGTGGTCAGAGCAGAAGGTGCTTGAAGCTTCCCAAAATCTCAATATAGGCCATCTTTGATCACAACTGGCCTGCAGATATCAAACAACAAACAGCTTTCAGAAAGTCTGGTGGAATTTTCAGAAAGTTTGGTGGAAGATCTTTCAAGCAGAACTAGAGACATCTGTCAGCGAAGAGCATGAGTTACACCTGACATGTCCGGCCAGTATAAATGACTCCAACCAAATTTTGTGTGAATTAGGGAAGGCAGCTGCTAAGAAATCAATCCCTAAAGGCTATTGCCAACAATAATCCCTGGCTGGTTGTCACAGCTAATTAAGCTCTACCAGCAGTTCAAATTTTCTGGCAATGAACAATTAAATAGAGAAATGAATTTATTCAACTGCTAGATCAAACCAGGCACGTTCTATAGAGAGAAAGAGTCAGAAAGATGGACTTTATTCATTCTAGCCAGAGAGCCTGGGAGATCATCCAAAGACTTTCAGAAGATTCTAGCCTTGGCAAAAGGATTTTCCAGTCACCACAAATACTGTTGCATCCTAGCTAGTGGTTAATGGATTACATAGAACTTGGATGAGTCTTTCAGCTGTGCAGTCAAAACTGAGATTACAGAGAGGTGGCAAGCTCCAAGTGTGGATTCAAACCTGATTACTAATTTTTCAGACAAAGAGCTGGAGCAGACCATAAAGATTATGAAAACAGGAAAGGCTGCAGGCCTGGATCATATCCATATACAGTTCCTATTCCACCTAGGCCTAAACTTGGCTGCTTCGGTTCCTCAAAAGGTGTTTCCAGGACAACTGCATCCCAAAAATCTGGCGCAGGGCAAATGTTGTAGCCATTCTGAAATTGCAAAAGCCTCTGGGAGATCCCAAGAGCTATCAACCAATCCCTCTCCTTTGTGTCACATACAAATTTACTGAGAGACTTATTCTGATGTGCAGCAACAAGATTATTGAACCACAAGTGCCCTTTGTTCAGGCTGGCTTCAGACAAGGACACTGTACCCAGATCAGGTCATTCACCTAACACAAGACATGAAAGATGCCTTTGAGAAGGGCAAGAAAGTTGCACTATTCTGGTCGATCTGTCTGATGCATATGATGCTGTTTGGCATATGGACCTGACCACCAAGTTGTTGCAGACTATTTCTTGTAAGTCCATGATGCAGTTCATCATGGAAATGAAAATGAACCAGAGCTTCAACTTGCAAGCTGGAGACAAAGTCAGGCAGCTTAGGCATCACTCCTTTTCAAAATACATGATTGCAGCCTACCAAAAACTAAGGCTAACAAGTATGTATAGGTGGATGATATCTGTCTCATTGATGTGGATAACAATCTACATGACATTGAAGGCTCACTCAGCCAGGACATGAATGCTCTGGCCTCTTACCTTCATCAGTGGAGACTTACATTAGGAGAGTCTAAGAGCATGGCTACAACATTGCATCTGAACAATGCAACCTGGCCAATCAACCCCTTCCGGGCTGTGTTGAGGATCATCCACTCCCTTTCTAGCCAGTTGTCACTTATTTAGGAGTCAAACTGGACCATAATCTAACATACTAGTTGTTAGGGGGCTTATTCCTTCACCCACTTACTTCCCTGGTCCTTCTCGCATCAACAGAGAGCAACAATACCCGAAGTCCAAAGGTGCAAACAATTCGATGTTTATTGGGGTGAACTTCCAGCAAGCATGATTCCAGTTTCCTTCCTTAGTATCCTCCTTCCCAGCTCTGACACCACAGAGCCTTACACCTGTGTCCCTGTTCCGATTCCTGCCCTTAGCCAAGCATGATTCCAACTTCCTTACTCCCATTCCCTGTTCCCATTTCCCCCTTTAGCAAAACATGATTCCAATTTTCTTACCCCCATTCCCTGTTCCCATCTCCCCCTTTAGCAAAACATGATTCCAATTTTCTTACCCCCATTCCCTGTTCCCTTCTCACACACCCACATGCCCACCCCCACCCCCACCCCGTCACTTCCTCATTGACTACAGATTATATAGTAAAACTTGAGTTCTGCTTAGCTATACCTTAACCAATCATTTTCCTGAAATTTAACTAACCAATCCTAACATATTGTAACATGATTATGTAACCAATTATATCCCACCACCTCAATTAGTTTACACCCAGTAAAATTAATTATACAGCAGACAGGAACAATCACAGAACCAGACAGAGATTATACAGACAAACAACAGCAAAGTGGGAACTATAATGACAAAACAATACAGAAGTGAGGATTTCACATCCCAGCTATTGATAAGTGAGTTCTTGCCAGACAGGATGCTATCAAACTAAGTTTCCTTTTACATTTTCTAGGCACTTCCCTTTCTCTGGAGGTGATAGGGATACAATCCTGTCCTGATAGTGCCTAACAGCCCAATAGCACCTTATTTCAATGTGACTAGTTTGGAATGTGAGGATGTGACCGTTCGCTTCCCAGCTTATGGCTGCCTCTGCTGCTTAGCCAAAGGCCTTAGCCTAAGAACAGGGCCTCAGACTGTCACAGTAAGAGAAGGCCCTTACACCAGCAGACAGTGATTTTGATTCTTTCTTTTATACCTCTATCACTAGCCAAGTGATAAGAATACACCTAAATTCTTAGAGTACAGGCCTTTGCAGACAGGCCTGAATATCTATATCCTAACACTAGTCCCATCTAGAACACAAAGGAAAAGATCACCTCCTACATGGCCTTGATCCAGAAGCTAACAGGAACCTCTTGGGGAGCAAAGACAAATGTTCTGCAAACCTCACTCCTGACACTGGTATTCACTCCAGCAGAATATTGTGCAACAGTTTAGGGCAGATCTAGTTGAATCAGTGCTAAATATAGCCACCTGTATCATTAATGTTTGCTTTAGACACACATTTACATCTAATATATGCGTTGGCTTGTATAGATCCCCAAAACTTTGACAAGATGCCATCACCCTTAAAACTGCCCGCAGGGCTATAACAGATGAAAACACCCTGCTGCACACAAGGCTGACAATGGCTCCAGCAGGTGTAAATAAACAACACGCTTCCCACAAGAAGATCTGCCTCCCTTCAGAAGAAAACACCTACATCTGCAGTTCATGCTGACTTGCCATGATTGATTTCACAATATCTTTTTGCTGCAGCCATTCATGCATTGAAATCTAGTGCTGCCCATCCAGTGCCAGTCTTGGATGAACAGCAGCATATCAGGGCCAACAGCTATGTCCTTGGAAAATGGCAGCAACTCTGGGATGAGGGTGATGGTGGGGGACATGTCCACTGGGTTTATGGCTAAGCAAATTTGCCATACAACACTCTCACAGAGGTGAGGGACACAATGGCTGTGGAAGCTACGTCAGTCTTGTGTTTAATGGGCCTTAAGACTGTATAGGATTGCCATAGCAGTGTGGAGCTCTGCCATAACCACTCCCCTATGTCAGGGCTGAGTACAGGCCTAGGGCCAGGCAGTGGCATAGACAGGTCAGCAGAGGATTGCCCCGCTGGTGATTTGTGGCTGGATTACAGCCCTTTTCTGAAACCTGAATAGCACAAAAGGATTAAGACTGTGGCCCTTTGGCTCTACATACACTATTAACAGAGCAGTGTAAATCAAATATAATTATGCTGGTCTAAAAATAAGCATTAGAAATTATTCAGCGTGCTGAATAGGATTTTGTATCCTCCTCATACTTTGTCATAAAATTCTTTAATAAATATTAATGTTATAAAACTAGGCACATTTCTGCCTCTTGCAAAGGACCAGAGTATAGTCCATAAGGCAAATGTAGTTCTTTATAAATACTCTATTTTTCTGAGGACATACAGTACTTCGTGTTGCTTTAGTTGCCATGGTAAGCATTCATTTTCCCCCCTTCAATTGCAGAGTAAGTAGTTTCTAAAAACCCACATTAATTGCTGCCATGCATTGTAAGGAGCTGAGAAATTCTTCCCAGGAGATAAGGCTCTCAGCCTGCAGTACACTAAAATTGTTTAACAGGGAAGGGTTCAAGCCACAGAATTTGGATCCAGATTGTTTAAAAAATGGTGGTTGTTATTAAGATCCAGGGTTTTGGCTGGGGCCAATTTCTAACTCTGCAATGTATCTGTTTTGTATTTTATATGTTAGGTCCTATTCTACTTTCCCCTATATTTCCCATATCACAGATGTGATGGAAAAGTACAGTAATATCAGTGCTAGTAGTGTTCTAGGGTTCCATCCTGCAAACATTTGCTACTGGGAGTAGTGCCTGCTACTACAAATAGTTCTAGCAACTTCAGTGGGACTATGGGTTGAAGCCTACACTACTGAAATCACCAGGAATTTTGCCATGACTTTAAAGGAAGTTGGATCAGGCTCAACATTCTATGGTGAGCACTATGTGCATTAGTATCTATTGATAGAATTGGATACTTTCTTAATAATTTCCAGTCTTCACTTGGTGTTTTATACAGAGCCAAGCATACCGTCAGGGGTCAAGACAGACTACGTAATAATAATCATATGAGTGAAGAGATGGGGAAACACGGCCAGACAAAATAAGAACTAACCAAAAGCTTTCAAGAAATATAAATGAATCCAAAGTAGACCTTTCCTGAACTCTGAAAATGCTTAGTTTAACTTCTATGCAATATTGTTGTTGCAGTATTGGTCCCAGGATGTTAGAGACATATGGTGGGTGAGGTAATATCTTTTATTGGACCTACTTCTGTTAGTGAGAGAGACAAGTTTCTGAGCTTACACAGTGCTCTTCTTCAGTTCTGTGTAAGCTCAAAAGCTTGCCTCTCTCACCAACAAAAGTTGTTCCAATAAAAGATATTACCTCACCCACATTGTCTCTCTAGTTTAATTTTGGTTTATTCTCCGTTTTCTGCACCTTTCCCTTTAATACTTTTGGCTAAGACTGGTGTAAATCAGCATAGCTCCATTAAGATATGTCCCACAGTAATTGGCATCTTGCTGGAAGCTAGTATCAGAAATCTCATGCAAAGGTCTGTTCCTATGACCTATCCTGCCTGCGTTGTAGCCCAAGGATGCTTTGGATAAACTGGGATAAGCACTTGGGGCCATAATCCTCCATGATATAACTCCACTGACTTCAGTGTATTTGCACCAGAGGTGAATCTGCGGCTTGAAACTGTGGATGCTTCTCCTAAGCCAACCCTCCTAGATTCTGAAACATCCCTGATTCCTCTTTCATTTAAATGATACAACATTTGGTGGTTCTGCTCTTAAGTACATATGGTACAGCAGGGTTTGAAACAGTATTTTCTCCCTCAGTTGCAAGAAGATTTGAAGTACAGGAATAGAGGGGCTGGTGCAAACCAGATTCCAGTAAAAGGCGGATGTGATGGACACTGGAGAGGGACACAGGACACCTTGGTTCAGTTCCCAGAATTTAATCACGGACATCCTTTGTAACTGATAGCTCTCCAAATGTAACTGTAAATGGGGGGTTGTCATGGAGAAGGTGTGATTCTACTGGGGTCCCACAGGAATCTGTTCTTGGCCCTATGCAATTTAACATTTTTATCTATGATCTGGAAGAAAACAAAATAATTGACTTAAAATTTGCAGATGACACAAAGATTGGGGGAATGGTAAATAATGGAGAGGACGGAGGTCACTGATACCGAGCAAACTAAATCATTTGGTAAGCTGGGTCCAAGCCAACAATATGCATTTCAATACAGTCAAATGTAAATGTATATATTTATGAACAAAGACTGTAGACCGTACTTACCAGATAGGTAACTATCCTGGGCAGCAGTGACTCAGAAGGGGACTTGAGGGTCATGATGGATAACTAGCTGAACAAGAAACTTCCAGTTTGACACTATGGCTAAAAGGGCTAATGATCTCTCTGAATAAACAGGGTAATTTTAAGTTGGAGTAGGGAAAATATATTACTTCTGTATGGGGCACTGGTGCTAGAACTACATGAATACTGTGTCCACTTCTGGTCTCCACACTTCAAGAAGGATGGTGAAAAATTAGAGAGGATTCAGAAGAGAATCAAAGAATGATAGAGAACTGGAAAACGTTCTCATAGTGACTGACTATCTCTTTAGCTTATCAGAGAAGGTTAAGGAGGTTGTGCCAGTACCAGACCAGGTGCCAGCTCTTGTCAAAGTTGCCATGTCTCAACTGAACACTGAAAAATGCATAGCTGGAAGCAGTCTGCCTCACTTGTGTGCTGTCAGGGTTCCTTCCCCACTCTGAACTCTAGGGTGCAGACATGGGGACCTGCATGAAAGACCCCCTAAGCTTATTCTCACCAGCTTAGGTTAAAAACTTCCTCAGGGTACAAACTTTGCCTTGTCCTTGAACCCTGTGCTGCCACCACCAAGCGTGTTAAACAAAGAACAGGGAAAGAGCCCACTCGGAGATGTCTTCCCCCCAAAATATCCCCCCCAAGCCCTACACCCCCTTTCCTGGGGAAGGCTTGATAAAAATCCTCACCAATTTGCATAGGTGAACACAGACCCAAACTCTTGGATCTTAAGAACAATGAAAAAGCAATCAGGATCTTAAAAGAAGTATTTTAATTAAAGAAAAAGTAAAAGAATCACCTCTGTAAAATCAGGATGGTAAATACCTTACAGGGTAATCAGATTCAAAATACAGAGAATCCCTCTAGGCAAAACCTTAAGTTACAAAAAGACACAAAAACAGGAATATACATTCCACTCAGCACAGCTATTTTACCAGCCATTAAACAAAAGGAAATCTAAACCATTTCTAGCTAGATTACTTACTAATTTAAGGAGTTCTGAAGAGCATTCCTGATCTGTTCCCGGCAAAAGAATCACACAGACACACAGACCCTTTGTTTCCCGCCTCCCCTCCAGCTTTGAAAGTATCTTGTCTCCTCATTGGTCATTTTGGTCAGGTGCCAGCGTGGTTATCTTAGCTTCTTAACCCTTTACAGGTGAAAGGGTGTTGCCTCTGGCCAGGAGGGATTTTATATTCTGTATACAGAAAGGTGGTTACCCTTCCCTTTATATTTATGACATGTGCTAATATTGTTAAAATAAATATTAGAATGATACGAGTATGCTTAGTGTTTAGACTTTATGGAATGCTTGTGATTTGCTGCATGCATTAACCTCACTTATAACTCAGCATCCCATTTGTAAGGTAATATTTGAGGGATTGTATTGTGAGTCTCTGTGACTGTGTAAATTAACAGACAGGAGAGAGACATTAACTAGTGTGAAGTGCTGATCTCCAAGAGAAAGTGTTACGTCCTTCCCAACAGGAAAAGTCGATCAACACCAGATGGACTATTGTAGGACATTAAAGGGGACAAAAGCATTGGTTGTTCTGCCATCCTTGACCCTTGAAGATGAGTCATGGCAGTGGATTCCTCCCATCACCTGAGTTTGCAGTTCAAAGCACAAGGGAAGAGGGGAGTAAAAATCCCTAACAAGAAGGAACTGGATCTCTGTTCTGCTTGGACTGTGGGGGGCAAGGTTTTCTAGGCATACGCAAGAGAGCCCCAGCTGCTCAGCCTAGGCTAGCCCTAAAGAACATATAGAGTTTGCTTATTACAGAAGCTTCTATTACCTTTTGAAACTTAAGATTGTAACTTATTTGTGTACATATGTTTATCTGCTTTAACTTTGTCAGTACCTCTCTGGTTTCCTTTTCCTATTTAATAAGTCTTTAAATAGTTTATTATAGGATTGAATACAAGTGTTGTCTTTGGTCTTAGATCAAACATGCATCTGACCTGGGGTAAGTAACTGGTCCTTTGGGACTGAGAGTAACCTTGCTGTGATGGTGTAAGAAACCATCTCTCACAAAGGTAGGCTTACCTGGGTGACAAGACAGATAAACCCAAGGGGACTGTCTGTGACTCTATCATTAGGTTGTTACAGTGTCTGAGGGCTATACACTTGATAATTGGTTGGTGAAATCTAAGTATAGAATGCACAATCAATTTGGGGTTTGTGCCCTGGTTCTTAACAGTCTGCCCTGAGGTTGATACTCAGGCTGTTGCGTCACTGCAGGCAGCATTACAGGAGTGACTTAATCACAGTCTCTAAGTACTTACACGGGGAACAAAAATTTGGTAATAGAGGGATTTCAATCTAGCAGACCTGAAGGAAGCTTGAAAGCATGTCCAATAAGAGATACTTCCTCACCCACCTTGACTCTCTAATGGCATAACAAGATCAAATGACTGGAAGTTAAAGGTAAACAAATACAAACTAGAAATACAGCTCACATTTTTAAGATAATTAACCATTAGAACCATGTGGTATATTCTTCATAACTGGACATTTTAAAATTAAAATTGGATGTTTTTCTAAAAGATATGCTTTTAGATATGCTCACCCACAGCTACTGAATCTGAAACAGAAGTTAATCTAGGGAAGTCTGATGGCCTGTGTTATCCAGGCCAGATAAGATTATCACAATGGTCCCTTCTGGCCTAAAGTCTATGAAGTTATGAACCTTTGGGCAAGTCACTTAATCTCTCTGTGACACAGTTGTCCATCTGTAAAATGGAGCTAACAGTACTTCTTTTTTCTAAGCTCTGTCTCTCTTGGCTGTTTAGAATATAAAACAAATGAGGGACCGTCTCGTACTCTGTGTATGTACAGCATTTAGCACAATGGGACTTTGATTTTGGTTGGATTCTAAGTACTATTCTCCTACATACAATTTTTATATAATTACTACTAATAATGTCATTTTCCAAAACCTTTTGTTGTAAACTATGTTTAAAATATTCTGCAAGATGATGCAGCAGCGCAAATAATACCCATTACTGCAATGTGACATTATTGGTATAATCGACAGTTACGTTAAAAGGATGCACCGGTATAAGGGGCACTGCCGGCCCCCTCCCTCCTTCAGTTCTTTCTTACTGCCAGTGTCGGTGCTGGAACGCTCCCCTTACTTTAGCAAATGGCTTTCCTTTCAGTGACTGAATAACTAAGTACACTAACACTAAAGAACACTGATAACTATTTAAAACTATTTACACAACAAAAGTTCAAAGAACCACTGAAAGGAAAGCGACTTCCAGTGAAGTGAGCTGTAGCTCACGAAAGCTTATGCTCAAATAAATTGGTTAGTCTCTAAGGTGCCACAAGTACTCCTTTTCTTTTTGCTAAAGCAAGGCGAGTGTTCCAGCACTGACACTAGTGGCAAGAAGGAACTGAGGGAGGGAAGGAGCCGGCAGTGCCCCTTATATCGGCACATATGCATGCCACTCCAGAGGGCACCAGAGCCTGTCCCCTATGGATACCACTGAGGAGAAAACTTCCAGCATTGGTGCATGTGGCGAGCACACACACCAACCGTGGAATGGACATGAGCAATCACTCGAAGAAGAAGCCCTCATTCAGGTGAGTAGACTCACTGAAGTCAACTGAACTATTCAGGTTAGTAAGGGTTTTGTTGGATCAAGCCCACACACTGGACTTGTAACTTATGCATGACATGTCCACTATTTTGTTTATGAACATTCTCTGATGACTGTTTCCTATCTATAAATAAAAATTCCCACTAAAAGTGATACCTGCTGCACAATACTGATGTAGCAATACTGGATTTGGAGTAAAACACTATTACAAATCATGATTAATTATTCATATAATGGTACAGCATTTTTGAAAAATAATGGCATGGGAGTGGCTAAATTGATGGGTTGAATTCTCTCTGGGACTTTACAGTGGATTATTTGCCAGTTAAAATAGAAGAAGATTTTCAGTGGCAAAAAAATAAAAAGTAAATCACATTTTTGATGGCTATAAAATCTAAGAATCAATTTCATAGTCATATTAAACAGGTTATGAATAAACATACTGAGTTCATTAAAATGAATTTTTTATGTTAACACTTACTTTTACCAGTGTACAGAGTATTCTGCTAAAAATGTAGGAAGTCATGCATCAACAAGTTGCAGCGTGCGTACATGAGAATAATAATACAGGAACTGTTTTCTCTATGTCCACTGTTGGTGATAAGAAATCAGAAAAAGATAAAGCTAGTCCAACTTTACATTTTTGTTACGTAATCGATTTCCTTTGCAATCGAACAAATTGAGAGAGCGAGAGAGAGATGCTATCAAAGAGTGACAGTTCAGCAGATTTTAGAGTAGCAGCCATGTTAGTCTGTATTCGCAAAAAGAAAAGGAGTACTTGTGGCACCTTAGAGACTAACCAATTTATTTGAACATAAGCTTTCATGAGCTACAGCTCACTTCATCAGATGCATGCAGTGGAAAATACAGTGGGGAGATTTATATACATAGAGAACATGAAACAATGGGTGTTACCATACACACTGTAACAAGAGTGATCACTTAGGGTGAGCTACTACAGCAGGAGAGCAGGGGGTGGGGAACCTTTTGTAGTGATAATCAAGGTGGGCCATTTCCAGCAGTTGACAAGAACGTCTGAGGAACAGTGGGGGGTGGGGGTGGGGGGAATAAACATGGGGAAATAGTTTTACTTTGTGTAATGACCCATTCATTCCCAGTCTTTATTCAACCCTAAGTTAATTGTATCCAGTTTGCAAATTAATTCCAATTCAGCACTCTCTCATTGGAGTCTGTTTTTGAAGTTTTTTTATTGAAGAATTGCAACTTTTAGGTCTGTAATCGAGTGACCAAAGAGATTGAAGTGTTCTCGACTGGTTTTTGAATGTTATAATTCTTGACGTCTGATTTGGGTCCATTTATTCTTTTATGTAGAGACTGTCCAGTTTGATCAATGTACATGGCAGAGGGGCATTGCTGACACATGATGGCATATATCACATTGGAGCTCCTAGGCCTGGAGGGTCTCCGTGCACCGCTGCCCACAGGCACTGCCCCTGCAGCTCCCATTGGCCACAGTTCCTGGCCAATGGGAGCTGCAGAGTTGGCTCTCTGGGCGGGGACAGTATGCGGAGATACACACATCCCAACCACAGGGATGTGCCTGCCTTTTTCGGGAGTGGTGTGGAGCAAGGCTGGGCAGGAAGCCGTCTTAGCCCCATTGCGCTGCCAGTGGTGGCAACAGCAGCTGGGGGCCTCTTGGCCCTTTTAAATCGCCTGGGGGCGGCAGCAGGCCCAGGAGACGCTCCGAGGGAGGTGTGTGGGGGCTGCAGGTGGGGCCAGAGGAGAGACCTGGCCCCGAACATTGGTGGAGCCAGGCCCCCGGGCCCTTAGTATTCCTGGACCATGGGCACCACGGGCCCACATAACTTGCCACCCCTCCTTGTGTTACCTAGTCAGTTACAAAAACTGCTCTGGGTTTCCTTCGTTCTTCAACGCCTCAATCCGACACTCCATGTACAACCAAAATTCCCATTGAACTCAGTGAGAGGGGAGGGTTGGCAAGCAATGCAGAATCAGGTTTCAAAGAGTCTATGGTCCTCCAGTTGTAGGTTAGATGAAGTGTTATTATATATTTGTATGCAGGCCAACCAAGACCATTGTGCTAGGCACTCAGTATTGCCAGCCCCAAGCATTCAAAAATTATGAGCCAACCCCCACAAAAAAATCAAGGTTCATCTGAAAATCCTGAGATTTTTAAAAATAGTAAAACAGAAGGTTAGTAAGAATCCAAAACTTTTCAGTCTGTAGGAGTCATATTTTCTAGTTTTTCTCCAGAGCTATCAGGGATAGAAACTTAAGAAAAGCTGAGTTTCTCAAGTAATTACTTGACTCCAGGAGCTGAGGCTTTAAGAAAAAACACCAAATACCAGGAGATTTGCAGTAAAATTGCAAGAATTGGTAATACTGGGCACTGTTTAGAGACACAGTAAGGGAGAGTCTCTGCCCCAAAGAATTCACAGTCTAAATACGGAAGACAGAGAAAGGAAACATTACAATCTCCATTATACAGATAGGGATGTGTCATGGTTACATGGTGCTAAGTTGTCCATAGTTCACACAGTCTGTCCCTTCCATTTGGCTGCAGGCTTTCGCCTTGAGTAAGGGAGTAAGAAAATAGGCCCTGGAGATCGCTCTATCTGCTTTTAGACACATGCCTTCTCAAAGGTGGTGAGATAGGCATCTATACCCCCTACCCTCCCAGTCAAACCTTGGGGTAGCAATTTAACATCTTTGCTCTCTACAGAGTTGACACTCCAGATTCTGTTCCAGTTTACCACACTTATCAGGCCCTGGTTCTTTGGCTGCACGAGGTCCAGATCCTGCTGTTGCTGTATCTGCTTGTGCTGGCACTGTTTCTCTGAGTCAGCAAGTTGCTGGCATTCTAGTTGCAGCATCTCTTTCGAGCTACAGCATTTTCCTCATCAGCTGCAACCTCTGTCACACCTGAGCCAATGGATTCAGGGAACCTGGTAGGGATGGAGCCTGGCTGCCACTCCAGCTGCTGCATATGCTCTGATTTTGTCCTCTACATCTTCTGCTAGGAAGTCATCCTCCTTAGTCTCTCTGTCCCACAGGTTCATTTTTGCCTCTAGCTCCCCCAAATTTTACTGCCGAATGGTGTCTTTCAAGTCCTCACACAGTTCTGGACCACAATTACTTTGCTGGTTTTTGAAGTACAGTAGATTCACTAGCTGTGTCTTTTCCAGCATTTAAGAGGTTAGCTTCCTTTCTCTGCACAACTTTGCTAGCTGCTTTTTCATGAACAGTTCATATCTAATTCTTCTGGTCTATCTTTTCCTACTTCTTCCCCAAAAGACAAGACACTTTTTTCTTCTACAACACTTTTTTCTGTGTTTGTCACTTAGAGGAAATTTACCACTGTCACATTCATCCCACCACATTACCACCAATATTGTCAGGGTTACAGGGTTAGCTTCATCTCTGACCCCTCTTCTGTTCTCACTGTGTGCACACCATCTGGTATCTTGCCTTTACCTGTCCTGGGTGTCATCATGAGATTCTCCCATTCTTAGACCAGACCATGGGCTTTACCACCTGGGATTGTGTACTCTAGACCCAGCTGGGTTCAGCACCTGGAATTTTCTCCTTCAAGATCTTAATACAGTTGACCAGGCAGCTTTCTCAAACCAAAGTAATGTTTAATCTTAACAGCAGGAACAAAGAGAAAAAGTATTTTAATTCAACAAAAGGCTTACATGCTTGTCTGTCTTATCCTAAGCCACAACACCCTGTGTTAGTGGTCAAGATAGATTTTGTGTCCGCAGACCCAGCGGATCTATCTCTGTCTGTTCTTCATGAACGGCCCTGTGATACTTGTCTGTCCTCTCTAGAGAGGGGCTTAACTGTTTTGTTTGTCCAAAGCCTGGAGGCAAAAGATCAAAAGGACACTAGTCTTATAACTTTGGCTGGAGCTTAGAAGTAGCATCTTCCCAACTGATAGCTCAGACATTGTTTCATAATGACCCCTGTCTTGTTTACTGGCATGTTGTTATGCTGGAGCTATTGTATTGCCTTTCTGCTAGTTTCCCAACAGCCCGGCTGTTAACTAGACCAACCTGCATGCCTTAAACTTTCCAATAGCCCAGTAGAGTAACTATTTTGATAGCCAGTTTACATCCAGTGTTCATAAGTTATTAGAGATCAGCCCCGCATCGTTTGCAGAGAACCAAGGCAGCGTGTGAATAAGTGACTTTCCTGAAGGCCATACAGAATGTCTGTAGCAAAGCCAGGAACTGAACCCACCACATTTGGAGACCAGTCCAGAGCCTTAATCACAAGATCATCCTTCCTCACTATGTCAGTGCTGATGCCCTTTATATGTGCCAGTGTTTGCTGAGGGGTAGCCTGTTTGCTCTTGACATTATTTAACATCAGTATTTGATGGATTCATTACAACTATTAAAATAATGCTATAATTTTTCATTAATTATTGTATGTTGAATGTAATAAGTAGGTTGACAATTTCTTTTATCTGCTCATAAGGAGCACAAAAAAGAAGGGTCCCAGTAGATGATAGTTTAGCGTTAAAGAAACATCTTGAATTAAACAGTTCAGTAATGTAAGGATACTCTTGATAACAGAACACTACAAATATATGTTAAAAACATCTGTTTAAGTAAACCCAAAATATATGGCAAATGTGTTACCATGTGAACAGATATCTGGATAGTTTGGGGGGAGGGTGGGCTAGTGAGTGCACCTGCAAAGCGTTACTGCATTTCTTTATTTACTATGAACTACAAGCAGTGAGGCCACTGATGCCCAGAATGCTGCTGAAAAGTAACATCACTTATGACAACAGCAGTGTTTGGGCACAATTTCATAGATTAGAAACTACTTTCCATTTAGCTTTAATTGACAATGTCATGACACAGCTTGGAAATGCCTGTTCTCAACAGCCTTCAGATATTCAAATTGACATGAAGTGTGGTTGCCCATCTATAGAGATGTGCTGTCAGACCCTGAAAGCCCTCCCAGATGTGGACACATTGTTGTCCTCTCAGAGCTTAACCCATCATCCATGTACACCACTTTCCACATAAGAGGCACAGAGTATCAGCAGCAGTTTGGTCAGAATGGAGTGAATTGCTGTGGACAAGCTAAGAGATTGACTACAGAATGGGAGAAAGAGAGATTGTTCTTCATCAGGTGAATCAGGCATATGCTCCATGGTGCTGTAGAAGATCACTGAGTTTCCAAAGCCAGCACTTGCATTAAATTAACTTTGGCTAAATAGGGCTCAAAAGGCACCAAATGTTTTTTTCCTATTCCTCAGATAATATATGGCAGTGTATCCAGGGTCGGTGTTTCCACTTAAACTAGCATGTGAGTTTGGTGGAGTGCTGTCTCAAATAATATTAGGCAGAAAAATGGCAGCATACAGAAACATTCAGCATTTATATAATTTTATCTTTAAACATGTTTAGAATGAAGGGTTTTGATTTTTTTTGTAAAGCATTAGTATTTGAATAAGTTTTCAAACAACTTTTATGGGAAGCATAATCGGGGAGAAGAGATTTAACCCAAAAGAGCCAAATTCAGACAAGGTATAAGTGAATGTCAGTGGAAATGTACTCCTTTACAAACGAGTCTCACTATTGCCCAACACATGCAAAAAGCCAAAAAATACAGAAAATTCATATTAAATAAATATACCTTTAGATAACTGCAGAACATTTAGGACCTCTAAGACAGACCAAATATTCAAACATCCCAAAAACCAACAGAGTTGTACAAATATCTCAAGTTAGGGTGTGCATGGACATGTAGCTCTGCATCTCTATAAACTGCAAATGAAACATGTGCATCACATATTTGCAACCTCACACCAGACTCCAAAACAAGTGTTTGCGCACTTTTGCATCCAGTTGAAAATTTAGGCTTCTATCTGGCAAAGATTTATATCAATGCTTAACTTTATGCACTTTTTGAGTAGACCCGCCAAAGCCATACAGCTGTTCACAGTGTTAAACACATTCTTAAGTCTTTGCAGGATCATGGCCTTAGTCTTCTGTTTTTAAATGTAGCTACTGTATAAGCATAGTAGCTTCTTCCTAAATTTTTACAGCTGAATGTAACTTTTATTACCTGTAATGGGAATTTATATCACAAGCGTTAATTAAAATGCTATTCCCAGATTGAGTGGTGGCTTGTTGATAACTTAAAGTTTCTAAAACTCTTTTATTGGCTTTTACAGTTTTAAATATGAAATCCAGTTAATACATTTAGAAAATTCTGAACATGTCCATGAAAATTCTGAAAATAGAGAAGGAAATGATGGCAAGATTCTGTTTTCAGGAATAATTTTATTCAAGGTGACAGATATGCTCTGTTATACCAATGTACATCAAGAGCAAAATTTGTCCCAAAAGCTAGTTGCATGTGCACACACATGAACAATTCCATTTAGAATAAATACATATAAGGATGTAAGCACTCTTAAGAACCCTTGGGACTAGTTCTGCTCCCACTGACTGATATGGAAGTAGGATCAAACCTTCTACTGACCTAGAACCTCACAATCCAATCCTGTATTCCTTGCACTCTCACTGAGGCTACTATGAGCTGGGAATCACACTCCTAGCTTGTAGAGTAGGTGTAGCCTGAGAGTTCTGTTGCAAAAGAACCCATAGAACAGGTCTGGTGTCATCTTTATGACTTGTCCCTTCCTTTTACCTATTTACTTCCCTGACAAACTCTTCTGAACTTTTTTCAGAGTAGCAGCCGTGTTAGTCTGTATCTGCAAAAAGAAAAGGAGGACTTGTGGCACCTTAGAGACTAACAAATTTATTTGAGCATAACATTTTGTGAGCTACAGCTCTCTTCATTGGATGCAAGCAGTAGAAAATACAGCGGGGAGATTTTGAACTTGGAATTCTACTTCATTGAATTGCACTTAATGGAGGCATAAGACCCAGTTTTGAGTTGATGAAAAGAAGGCATTTTATTTAAACGAACTCTTTTAATGAGGGCTTAGAGGTAACAGAAGCAAGTGCCTCAGTCTTCCTGCCTCCCCCCTCACAGCAGGAAGCAATATCAGAACATTTCTTGCTGTTACAAGTACATGTACAATCCTTCAGATTAAGAAGGAAGAACTCACAGAATTTCCCTATCCCTTCATATTTTGTAGATTCTGAACTATACCCTCAGATTGCATTGATATTCACTAGCTATAAGAATTTTCAGCAATTTTATGCCAAATATTAAAACAACAAAAAAAGGCAGTCTAATAAAGTATTTCAATTTGGCAGATATTCCTGCTTTATATTAACTACAAAGGTACAAAAACAATGAGGAGTCCTTGTGGCACTTTAGAGACTAACAAATTTATTTGGGCATAAGCTTTCGTGGGCTAAAAACCACTTCATCAGATGCATGGAGTGAAAAATACAGTAAGCAGTATATATATGAAAAGATGAGAGTTGTCTTACCAAGTGGGGGGTCAGTGCTAACGAGGCCAATTCAATTAAGATGGAAGTGGCCTATTCTCAACAGTTGATTACTTTTGTAGTGCTAACGAGGCCAATGCAATCAAGTGGACGTTATCAATTTCCAACAGTTGACAAGAAGGTGTGAGTACCAGTGTTGTTGTGAGTTGTTTGTTAGTCTCTAAGTTGCCACAAGGACTCCTCTTTGTTTTTGCTGATAAAGACTAACACGGCTACCACTCTGAAACCTACAAAGATACAATTATTCTACCTTGATCTGTACAAAACTGCATTATATTTTGTTGGCTCCGATTTGTAAATAATCCTTTGCAGGGGGTTCCCTATCTCACTGGTCTAATCTTCATTATTTGCTGTTCATCTTCACCTACAAATGTTGAAACTCTGTACCTCAAAGCAGCACCATGAAACCCCCATATTCACCCATCATATAATTATGATATACTGCATACAAAGCATGCCATGTAAGATAACATATGAAAAGTCATGATCTGCTGAAACCCATTGTTCTGTCAAAATATGCATATCATTAATGTGTATGACGTTATGAGACTTTTCTGTATGGTTGTTATGGGAATACGTTGTAAGTTTGAGAGTCCCCTCTGCTAGTTTTTCAGTGACAACAAAGGAGAGGGTCCACTCCCAGGAGGGTGTTAACCAACCATTTATCAGCAGGGGAGTTGTAAACAAGGGATTTACAATGCTGTAAGAGTGCTGCACAATGGGGGATTGCTCAATTCTGTGACTCAGCAAAGCCCATCTGGACTAGTGTTTTCCAGGCACATGGACTGAAGGTATAAAATAGGGGACAGTGGCATCATGCTTTTGCCTTTCTCCTCCCCCACTTATGCTGGAAACAACAAGAATGCTGGGAAGACAAAGACTGAGACTGCTCCCAGGCTTAGAGGAAAACCCTGTGTATAAAGAACTGTAACTTATCTGAAACATCCAGTTGGGTGAGAAAAACTGCTTGATCCAAGAACCGCCTACTCTAATAAGGTTTTAGATTTATACTGTGCACTTATTTTATTTGATAACTATCTCTGACCTTTTGTGCCTACCATTTATAATCACATAAAATCTATATTTCCGTAGTTAATAAATCTGTTTTATATTTACCTAAAACAGTGCATTTTGGGTGAAGTGCTTGGGAAATCTCAGCTCAGTTTACAAAGGCTAGTGTGTGTCCTCTCCATATTGAGGGAGGTGTATACTGGGTAATAAACTTACGTTGGTCAAGCTTCTGACCAGGGCAAGATTGTATATTTCGGAGGTGCAAGGCTAGGGGCTTGGGAAATTTGCTGGTGCCTTTCTCTGTGTGATTTGTGTGTGGCTCGGGGAGCATTCATGCAATTTAGCTGGGAGCGGAGCTACACATGCTGTTGTACTAAGTGATAACAGCTCCTGAAAGGGTTTGCTGCTTGTCCCTAGCAAAGCATTGTGAGAGACAGCCCAGGCTGGAGATTTAAGGGGGCACAGGAATACCCCAGTTCCAGGTTGTACCCCAGGGATCCCATCACAATAGTGTCATTTAAGTCACTTTTGTTGATAAAAGGCCTGCAAGGCACTCAGATACAAATAAATCCAGATTGGCAGATTCTTTACATTTGGGGAAAAACTCCATCAAAAATACTCTTAATTTCCTCCTTTTTACCTGATTTTCTGTCCAATCAGCTAACTTTTCTCTTATTCTGAGATATATTTGCCTTAGATCCAGTATGAAACTGTCAGGCTTGCAGAAAATATAACTACATGGTACCACTGTGGGCCCTCCTTTGCCTACCCTGGGTGAAATATCTTCAAAGAATCTCCAAGAGTCACTGAGATTTCCTATTCCCAAAAACTACATTGGATATCCCTGATCTAAACTGTGCTTTGCTAGGTGCTCTCTCTCTCTCTAGTTCCTAAAACTTTTCTCAAACCAAAAGTTCAGCTGAATGACCTGTAATATCCTGGTGATTCTTTAGCTTTATTCCCCTCCAATCACGGCACATACTGTATTAAGTTTGGCCACCTGTGAGACCAGAAACTTCCTCTGAGCTCTGTGCATTTGTGACAGTATCTCCTGCATTTCCTGGTCTTTTTAAGATGTATACTTCTTTTTTCTGATTCTAAACCCTTTACTGGGTTTTAAGAGCTGTCAATGGCCATTTAGAGCATGATATTACTTCCCAGTTTCTCCATTTATGCCTCCTGACAGTTCTATTTTTGATTTAGGAAAGAGTCAATCCTTTTCATTTAATATCTTAACTATTTTCTCAACCCCTGCATTAATTCTCCACTTTCATTCTGAAGGATTATCCTTCTGTATTTTTCTGTTGCTTTCTATGTAGACACATACCATTTCTTCAGTTTAATATACAATGCTTAAAAATGAAGTTGAAGTTTAACAACATTTCAACAACAGGCCGTGAGCAATAGTTGTTCAGATACAATGAATGCCACACGGTATGGACTTTATTTTGGTAGTTTGATTCTGCAACATCAGAGCTATTGGCAATTTTAGGTGCTATTTGAGAATGAGCAATGATAAAATGAAAATTGTGATAAGAATCTTCTTATCCCCATTAATATTCTTTAGCCTGTGTTCTCATCTTGCTTATAAGTTTCATTTTTTACCAAGTTTGTCTTTCGCATCAATCCAAACCTCCCTGCTGGTAAAGCCAGTATATTATGCTATTCCTATCTTCAGGTGTAATATTGTTCCTCATCCATATTGTAACACCCCCTCCTGTCTTGTTGAATCTCTTTTTATAGTTTTCATTCCTGCACTTTAATGTCTCACTCATCATCCTGATTTAGACAAATTTCAGCTATTCAGTGATCTATGTCTGCATTCCTGACATCTCACTGCTTATTCTTTTTGCCTTTGTCAGGAAAGGAGAGAGGGAGTTTTAATTTTTCATTACTTTTGCTCTTCTTTGTGGAATATTAATATTTTCCCATCTTTCCACTTACTGTCTTTTCTCCTTAGTAATTCTCTGGTCAACACTAACCTACTGGAAGCTTTCATCAGAGTAGCCGTCACTGTCTTTTGCATCCTCTTCTATTGCACATATATTCAGTTACATAATTATTTTCATAATGTTTAAAGGCAGCACCTCTTCTCTCATTCATTTTCCTGTTGTGATGCAGATCACTACTTTTGGTTCATTTGGTAGACTACAGAGCAGGCAGCTAAGCACTACCTGCAGCCTTTCAGTTTTATTCCCTATCTCTCAGGTAGTAAATTCTATTCAGTTACAGCTCCCATACTCCCCCTATGAAGCTCACAAAACCAGTAAGCACAACTGGTCTTCTGATTGAAGTACGAACTGAGGCCTTGTCCATGATCCCATCCCAATATCATACTTCAGTTTCCCTTTCCCCAGTATGAACTAGGCCAAACTAGTGTTTCCTTTTAACAAACCCCTTGACCCAAGGGCTTCCTTTACTGACAGTGGAAATTAACACAAGTAAAGCTTACATTTAAAACCAGTCCTAGCCTCTAGTCCATTCTTTCTGAACTTTTGCTCTTCTCTCCCCAAAAGCCCCCACAAATCCCTTGCCTTCCAGCCCCAACTATTCTCCCTCATCTGAGCTGGGTTACCAATCTCTTCTTCAGAGTTGTCTCTCAAATGGCTTCTCCCACCTTGGGAGCATATTCCATCAGAGCGTCCTTCTAGTTTCTGCTCCCTCCCAAAAAGCTACCTTTTTTGTTACAGACCTCTTCTTATTCTAGAGGCACTGCCTCCCTTCCTGCCCAGGGAGCCGCTCTTTATACTGCTCAGATAGCTGTCTTATAGGGATCAGATCACCCCTAACTGGCCAATAAACTACCTGGAGTACCCAGGGGTGCTGGAACAATTTTTATATTGGGGTGCTGAGAGCCACTGAACCAAACTGTAAACCCTGTATATGATGGAAACCACTTCAAGCTGCGGGGTGCGGCCACACCTCCATCACACCTACTTCCAGGACCTATGGGAGTACACAGTTGCTCCCAGTTGGAGTTCAGAGGGTTGTCATGGGTAAGACAGGGTCTTAATCCCGTTGAAGGCTGCTTACCCCATGACAGGGCCCAATTCAGCAAACATGCCTAAATTCATCACTATTCAGCATAACAACTGAGTGTTGTCTTTACCGCTGTTCTGAATCAGAAGCTCTGGATACTGTTTATGACTGCTCTAGACTTCTTCTGGGACCTGAGGTAAAAAAATAACTTTATCTCTCTGTATTTCAGGTTCCGCATCTATAAAAACAGGATAATAATACTTAGTGGAGCTGACTGAATATTGAAAATAAAAATAAAATTGTAAAGTTTAACAACTGTGAATTATAAAACTGATGAATATTATCTGACTATCTGAGCTCTAACTGGCATCATGGAGCGGCTGAAAGACCTCATTCATTCATATTTGTAAAGCATATTGAGATCTTCAAATGGAAGATGGTAGAGAAGTGAAAAGCATTATTTTTATCCCATTCTCCATGAGATGTTTTGTTGTCAAGTTTTAAACATTTGTTTCTTTATGCAGCTACAGCTGGTTTCTCGCTTGCCTGTTGAATACTATTTACTAAATAAAATCAGTGTTTTTGATCATGGTTCTTGCAGTCAAATCCCCACCACATTTCTTCATATCCTTTAGGAGAACAGTGTCTAAAAAGTAACAATAACTTTCCAAGAACTGTCATCCTCCTGCTCCTCCTAAATTCTGTAATCTACTTCCTTATCCTTAAATATAACTTACAGGGTTCTCATTGATATTTGGAAAGTCAAATACTGTCACATTTACCTTACCCCTGCCTCAACTATTTACTATCTTTTCCAATTTTTGTTGTCTCTTCTTATAAACTACCTAATTCCTTCAGCCTTTCTTCCAAATTAGAAAATAGCTATTACACTTCTCTTAATTGTCTATCTTCTTCCAATTGCACCTGCAGCAATTATCATGTCCCTTTGATCAATTCTTCATATTCATCTTTAAATATAACCATTAGCACAGCCAGCAATCCTATTTGCTTCTCTTTGTTAGCCAATGCATCACGGCCCTGAGAGCAGAGCATCTGAGCCATACATGTTCTCCTGCTAAAAGAACCTAGCACACTATGATGCACTCAGTCATCTCAAAGACACACAGTGGCTTTTGTCACTTAAATTTCTTATCAGTATGCCTCTTGTTTTAGAGTAACGTTCAGCTACTTATGTTAAAGATAAATATGGTGTAACATGGAATGCTATGACCTACATTTTATGTATATCAGGTCTTTGATGCTGACAGTGAACTGAGAAACCCTGATATATTATCACTTACAGTGCATTACTTTTCACATCTTCAGCCGTAAGCCGATCTATGTTATTTGTAGTGCAGAGATATTTTCTCTTAATTTAGCTGGAACATTCATACCCCATAGAACATTAATATTTTTAATTTATCAGTGCACAGTCTTTGACTCACACCTTATTTTATTTTAATTACAAAGTGCTTAGAGCACTGCAGACATTCACATGAAATGCAACTAGTATAAAATTAAGAGGAAACGTATTCGACAATAACAGAGGTGACCATGTGATCCCTCTGTCTTAGTTATATTATGCTTGTGTCAATGAGCCCCAGCCATGGATCCGAAGCACATTGTACTAGCTGCTGTACAAAAACAGAACAGAAAAACAGCCCCTGCTTCAAACAGCTTATAGTCTAATGGGAGCTGCTAAAACCCTGCACACTGCTTTAAAAGTTTACCTGATCTGCTTTGGTCTCTCTTTTTTAAATCTAAGTAAAGTTTGAGGACCTGATCTTGCAAACTGTGCAACTGGGGACGGGGGAGGGCTCCACATGGCAAGGATTTATAGGCTCAAACCCAAACGGGTGTTGAGTACCCACAGACCTGAGGCTGAGTCTAATGGAGAGATAGAAGAGAGAGACACTTCCAATCCACCTATACACCTTCAAAACATCTCATTTTTTAACTTGGGACAAACTATGCACTTCTTAGTACTCTTGCTGTGCCCCCTACACAGTGAGGAGGCTAGGTCAAAATTTTACTTAGGGCACTGAAAATCATTTTAGCGCAGATGTAATTAACAGCACATTTAACAGAACTCCTCAGACCACTTTAGCTGCCAGAATTTGTGCAGCTCCTGTTTTGGCACCCCATACTGGAGTGTGTACTATATAGCCTGGAGCACTGAACCGCGTCTCCAATGGATTGTTCATCTGGAAGAGTAAATCTGTTCAGATTAGCACATTACTATGGAATGAAGTTAAAGCAAGGTAAAATAAATGTTCCCCCCTCCCATATTCTTTGAGTGCCCCAATGGCATAATATTAACCACTATTGCATGCACAGTCACTTCCAAATTTGAACTGCATAACAAAAAGTGTTTTCCCTTTACCTCTACCTTCCTTTGTATGAAGACAGCCTCAAACTATAAACTAACATTCTGTTTGCTTGTTATTTTTTTTTTATTTTTTATTTTTTTAAGTCAAGGATATTAGGCACTGACTTGCCTCTTTGCTGGAAGAACAGAGGGAGGCTGAAATCTGGAGGACTTAAACAGTGATGTCATACATCAGCTCTCCCTCCCTGATGTGAGCGCTGATGAGTGGAGTGTCTCATATTTATCATCCACTGAAACAAGGCTCACAATATTGCATAGAGAAATAGATTGAAAATAAAGTAATTTAACCATTTTTTCAACATAATGTAAAGAGGACCACTTGCAGTCTGGGTCTACAGACTTAAACAAAATAGAAGAAAGAAATCAAAGTAAGTAAAAAATGTCAGCTTATCTGTACCTGTACTAATGCAGCTGCAGTCAGAATAAGATTGACATCTTTCTCTATTATAGTGGGAGATTTTTCATTTGAGCCATGTCTTGACTGATACTCAGTTTGGGATGGTCTTTTATAGGACAAGATAGTTTTGAGAATCAGCTTGTAGAATGGTGGAAACAATGTCTTTCCATTTGAAGAGAGCAAACAATCTCTGAACAGCCTGATTCATTATGAAATACATCTCTGCATTCCCCAATTATTTGTGACTAGGGGATGAGACTGTGAATAGGAACCTTTTATAACTCAGAATAAAAATAAACAAACTTAATTAACTAATTCCTGAGTAAGGAAGTTCAGGAAATGAATAAATTATTCTCAGTATATGGATTTTACTAGTTGAATCTACATGTGCTATCCCAGGTGCTTTGTTTTTCTTTGTAATTTAATTTGAACAATCTGGCTTTTGAATTCCATTTTGCTGTGCCCTATTTATCAATACCTGTAGTCAGAAGAAAGATTCTGTAGTTTATACTATAATTAATAGGTCCAATTCCTCTCTTTTTTTCACTCAGAATCAGTCCCATTAACAGTGTCTACACTAGCATTTTTTTCATACTTCCAACCTTTGCACTGTCACCAATGCTATCAACAATGGGAGAGTTAGTGTAGGCTGGCTGCTGACATTTTAGCCATCATGTTATCTATTCATGACTAGGTCTAGACAAGACAAGGGTTAAAATGCAATTGATTGTGGGTTCATATTTACATCAGCACTCCCACTATTGCTACATCAAAGGAACTAAATTGGTGCTAGTGACATCTGAAGAAAAAATGGATTAATGAAAATTATGGAAAGACAATAAAAAAACCCCACACTGCTATACACAAGGCCAATGAGGTTAAACTGCTATAAAACTAGTATGAATGAGAGTAGAATCAGGACCAATAAGCAGTGATTTTGTGTAGCATTTATATGTAATCCTGTCCATTTCTATTCCTACTGTATTCTGAAGGGGATGTAACTAGTACAGACTAGATAAATGATTGACAGTGCAGAAAACTCCAATTCCCTATTCATTTCCTGAGGCATATTAAAAAATAAGTTACCCACTCAACATTTTTATATAAATACACACACACACACTCTTAAATAAATGTCCTAATGAAATGCTTTGCCTTTTTCTTTTAGATTAATCACCAGTCAAGCATACAACAGTTTTAAAAGTTGAATTTTAAGATCAGCCATGATACTGAAATGTCAGCTACACTCAGAAAAAAATATCTATTCTCTGGAGATGAAAAGTTCCTTCATTCCTTAAAGTCAAATACTACTGGGTCTTTCTGTTCAACATAGTCAGTGCTGCTAAATACCTTAGGATTTGCATTAGAAACAACTTCATCCTCACCATCCTCTCAATCATTCTCTCTCTGCATCCTGGCAGAGGGGGCAGGGGGAACACTTTCCAAAGGATAAAGCAGTATTAACATGCAGGAGTTAAATATCTTTTCCTCAGTGGGCTGATTACAAACAATGTATTATACTCATCACCATATCTATTTCTGCTCACATGAATGTTAATTAATGAGACAGGTTACCTAAAAGAGCAGTGTAGGAAGTAATACATTTTTAAAACAGCACATACATGAATATATATATTTTCTCTGGGAATGAGAAAAGCGAAAAGTAGAGTAGACAATTCACAAAAGCAAAATCTGGAAGTACCTGCTGAAACCTAAATCATTTACAATTTCATTTCTAGTTCATAAGAATGGCACTAGCATGAGATATTATACAATGTTACATACTAAAAATAAAGATGTGTGAATATTAATTCCCCTAAGTGCCCTGAAGGTTCCCATAAGCATTGAACAGAGTATGAAGCAAAATGTAGCATGGAAGAGCTTGGTAATGAAGCCATTCAATCAAAGCCTGGAGTAAGGAGGATTTGAAAGACTTTATTTAGCACATCATGTGCCCAATTTTCCTCTAAGTTACGCTGCTGTAAATCAGGAGTCTCTCTCCTGAAGTCTATGAAGTTACACTATTGTAAAACAGTTAGTCCTTAGGTTTAATATTTATCCAAGCCTAAAACAACTGCAGACTAGGTGCAATCTTTACTTCAGATTTCAGATATTCTGCAAAAGACAAGAGAGGTGCTACTTTGTGTCTCACAATAACCCCTGTGTTTTGGAATAAAGCTAGATTAACACATTTCCTTAACTCTTTTCTTGACTTTAACAATGAACTGGACAGGCTTATTTGAATTTTGGATTTACTTTATGTATTATCAATTGAATTTTAATCACACAAAATTCTCTCAATGAGCTAGTTTTAAATTTGCACACTCAAGGGCTGGTAGACAGCAAATTTAAAACTCTTACACACGAATATTTGCACAGAAGTGATCTATTTCCTGTAGTATGGGGCTCTGTTTGAAAAAAGCAAGAGGACAGGAGTAACAGAACCCTGGAGCAGGGGCAATTACATAAGCCTGCCAAGGTTCCAAATGCCCCCTTCACAGCTACAATTGCACAAACATGAATTACTCCATACAAATGTCACAAAGTTACATATGTATTTTACAACCAGTCTGCAAATTTTGCAGACGCTTAATTTCTCTAGAAATGTTGCCTCAGGCAAGACTTCTATGGTCCAGAAAAGGTTTAACATTTTCTAAAATCCCCTGTCTGCTCATCCACTCCCCGAGTGAGGCAAAGATCCATTACATTAGTTTAAGTCGTCCTCTTGATTGAGGGATTGATCCAAATCCCACAGGAGTCTTTCCATTGCCTTTCAGTGAGTTTGGGTCAGGCCCTATAAGAGTTGTATTAATTCAATCCCAAAAGCAGTATCATGTGACAGTTCAGCTAAGTCATAACTAACCAGCACAGACTGAATTTTGAATGTTAAATATGAAATACACAAGTGAACTATGTATAATCAATCCACAAAATAAAAATAAATGTAAAAATCTCCCCAAAACTGGTTGAGCAAATTGAAACAACAGCTGGGGAAATCTCAGTTTGTTTACAGGCAGTCCTTGAGCAAAAAGAAAAAGTACATTTTTTGTATAAATTATTTGTTGTGAATTATTGACTCACTTCTATTTTGGATCCTTTTCAGGGGTTTGATTTAACTCCCACTGAAGTCAAAGAAAGTCTTTCCATTGGATTAGGCCCTCACTTAAAAAGGAAGAAATTGAAGAAATAATTCAAATAAAACTTTGAACTTATTAAAGATGGTTGTTTATTTACCCATAGGAAATCATTGGAAGTAAACCAACTATCCACACTCTGGCCTCTCAATTTATGGGGAATAAACAGGATGAATTGGAATTCTCTATAAATTAGCTTAATGATGATTTAATTGGCATCACAGAGACTTGGTGAGATAAGTCTCATGCCTGGACTATTAGTATAGAGGGGGATAGCTTTTTTAGGAAAGGCAGGCAAGGTAAAAAGGAAGGAGGTGTTACATTATGCATTGAGAATATATACTCTTGTTCTGAGGTCCAGAAGGAGTTCGGAGGCAGACCAGTTCAGAGTCTCTCTAAGTAAAGGTAATAGGGGTGACATCAGGGTAGGAGCTACTATACACCACCAAATCAGGAAGAGGAGGTGGACGAGGCATTTGTAGAATAAATAACAGAAATATGCAAAACAATGTGGAGAGTCCACAGGAGAGTAACAAAAAATGATAAAAAGACTTAGAAGACCTGACTATGAGGCAATGATAAAAAAAACTGGGCATGATTAGTCTTGAGAAAAGAAGACTCAGGATGGACCTATAACAGGCTTCATATACATTAATGGCTGTTATAAAAAGGATGGTAATCAATTGTTCTCCATGTTCACTGAGGGTAGGAGAAGAAGTCCTGGGCTTAATCTGCAACAAAGGATATTTATGTTAGATATTAGGAAAAATTTTCTAACTATAAGGTGTGACGGGGCAAGGCCAGATGGCTATAGAAAAGTAGTGGGAGATAGCTATATTAGCTCCAGGCTAAACAAATCCTTGGTACCAGGATAAGTGAAATGGCAGCTGCTCCAGGTCAATTAAGACACCTGGGGCCAATTAAGAACTTTCCAGAAGGCAGGGAGAATGCTAGGTTGATTGGGACACCTGAAGCCAATCAGGGGCTGGCTGAAACTAGTTAAAAGCCTCCCAGTTAGTCAGGTGGGTGTGCATGTCAGGAGCTGTGGGAGGAAGTTGTGCTGTTGGAGAGACTTAGTAGTACACACCATATCAGGCACAAGGAAGGAGGCCCTGAGGTAAAGGTGAAGTGGAGCTTGAGGAAGTGAGGGCTGCTGTGGGGGAAGTAGCCCAGGGAATTGTACATGTCATGTTTCTAAAAGGTCAGCTACCATAGCTGATGCTATTGGGATCCCTGGGCTGGGGACCGGAGTAGAGGGTGGGCCTGGGCTCCCCTTTGCCCCCTGATTAATCACTGAGACTGGGAGACAACAGAGACTGTGCAAGGAAGCATAACTTCTCCTCACCTCCCTCGCTGGCTTATGATGAAAATGGCTCAGTAGACTGTGACCCTTGTCTCTAGAGAGAGAAGGGTTACGTGGAGGGTCACAGTGAGCCTCTGAGACTAGCGAAATCTGCCAGGAAACGCAGGACCCACAGAGGCAAGGACAGAGCTTTGTCATAACTGGTGTTAACGGTGGGATTTTGTTCACAGCGTGGTGGAAGAAAGAGGTTTTTTTTAAAAAAAAGTGCACTGGGGTTTTGGATTTTTTTTTGTTTTGTTTTGTTTGTTTGTTTGCTTTGTACCACAATGGAGGAGGTGGTAAGAGCTCTGGTACAAGCCACAGCAGCCCAGCAGGAGGCCACCCGGGTTCAGGCAATGGCACAACAGGAGTCTATGCAGCTACAGTAGGAAACCAATTTTTGATGAGCCAGGTGACCCAAGATGGTGCCCTCTTGAGAGAGGTGGTGGACCAGCTGAAGATCCTCACCACCCAGGCCCAGGGGTCCGACGGGACGCGAACCCTGAGGGCCACTGGTTGTCTGCCAAAGATGACGTCAGGAGATGACTTAGAGGCATATCTCCTCTCATTCGAAAGGACTGCTCAGCGTGAGGCGTGGCCCCAGGAGCAGTGGGCCAGCATTCTTGCCCCTTTTTTCTGTGGAGAGGCCCAGAAGGCCTACTTTGACTTGCCTGCCATGGATGCCACTGACTATCTCCATCTGAAGGCAGAGATCCTAGCACGATCAGGAGTAACGGCAGTGGTAAGGGCCCAGAGGTTCCATGAGTGGAAATACCAGGAGAACAAACCCCCGAGGTCCCAGCTATTCGACCTCATACACCTCGCGCGGAAGTGGTTACAGCCCGAGGTGTGTAGGCTGGAGGAGATTTTGGAGACCCTAGTCGTAAACCATTACATGCAGGGACTGCCGCCAGATCTCCGCAAATAGGTAGGCCAGAATGATCCGTCCACATACGATGAGATGATCATGCTGGTAGAAAGACAGATGACAGTCAGAAAACTCACCCAACTACCCAAGGAAGGCCCCTTTCGAAGCAAGCACCCGACCCCAACCCTGGAAGGTTGGGCAGCCAAACCCCCAGGGAGTCCTAGGTGGAAGGGGGGGCCAAAAACCAATGGGGACCCCAGAAGGAAGGGATTGGCCTGAGTGGGGGGAACCCCGGGACTAAACCCCCTAACCCCCGGGATAGGGGAGTGATTAAAAGCAATTATAGATGTTATGCATGTGGGGAGTGGGGACACATAGCAACACAGTGTCCCAGCAACGATGTAACTTGGGGGATTGGGAGATCCCATTCTCCCTTATCCACCTCGCAGGGGGTCGCATTAGCCCCGCATAATTACACCAGGCCAGTGAGGATAAATGGAGCACAGACTACAGTGCTTGTGGGACTCTGGGAGTGCTATCACGCTCCTATCAGGTAAGCTGGTAAAAAGTAGTCAGCTGCTACAAGCCAAACGCGTAGAAGTGACATGCATGCATGGGGCCGTGAGCCATTACCCCATCATCCCAGTGGAGACAGAGGTTCAGGGAAACCCCATTGAGGTGACCGTGGGCGTAGTTCCTAAACTCCCATATCCTGTAGTCATTGGGAGGGACTATCCAGGGTTTGATAATTTACTCCCCTTGGAGAGGCTGGAGGGAGGTGGGGACCCTGAGGACAGCGACTCGTCACCGAGGGAATGTCAACCCCCGATGTTTGCTGAGATTTCTCAGGATCTGTTCTCAGCCCCCCGAAAGACAAAAAAAGAAAGGAAGGCCGCAAAGGCCTTGGGAACCCAGATCCTGACCCAGGGCCAGAAGACCTCCCTAATAGGCAGATGGACACGAGCAGCCAACAGAGAAACTTCCACCACATAAGGTGAGCAAGAGGCTGCCCCCAGCCATGATGGCAGCAAGCCGTTGGAAGATGCAGAAGCCAGCCTCTGGGAGTTTGGGCAGGTTAGTCCTGGGAGAGAGACTTTTGGGTGGGACCAGGTGGAAGACCCCAGATATGATAATGCCAGGAAAGAGGTGGCCGAGATCGATGGGATACCCATGGATGGGCCCTGGACCTTATTTTATAGTGAAGAAAGATCTCCTGTACCATGTGGTGCAAATACAGGAGCAAGAGATACAACAACTTCTGGTGCCACAAAAACATCAAAAAGCCATATTGAGTCTCACCCACAGTCACCTGTTTGGAGGACACCTAGGAGTAGAGAAAATCCAGGCACGGATCCTGTGGAAGTTCTTCTGGACAGGAGTACATGAAGATGTCTGGCGATACTGCACCTCTTGTCCAAAATGTCAGTTACATAGCCCTCGCCCACACTTGCGGGCTCCTTTGATACCTCTTCCAATAACAGAGGTTCCTTTCAAACAGATAACCCTGGATCTGGTACGGCCCCTAGAGAAGACAGCTCGGGACCACCAACATGTGCTTGTTGTACTGGACTGTGCAACCCGGTACCTGGAAGCTGTTCCCCTACGCAACACAGATTCCAAGACAATTGCTAAGGAGCTAGTACAGATCTTTGCCCGGGTTGGGCTACCCAAGGAGATACTGACTGATCAAGGGACACCTTTCGTGTCCAAGTTGATGAAAGTTCTCTGTTCATTGCTCCATGTACAACCCCTACGGACCTCTGTATACCACCCGCAAACAGATGGCCTTGTGGAAAGGTTTAATAGGACCCTCAAGGCCATGATCAGGAAAGTGGTGAGCCGGGATGGGAAAGAGTGGGATACCCTATTGCCTTACCTCATGTTCGCCATCGGGGAGGTTCTGCAAGCCTCCATGGGTTTCTCTCCATTCGAACTACTATATGGGCGCCACCCTCGGGGTATATTGGATATAGCCAGAGAAGCCTGGGAAGAGGAGCCAAATCCCGGAAGGAACATAGTTGAGCATGTACTGCAGATGAGAGATCGGATAGCCCAAGTTACACCCATTGTACAGGAACACTTGGAGAGAGCACAGGAGACCCAACGAACCCATTATAACCACCAAGCAAAGCTTCGATGGTTCCAACCAGGGGATTGTGTGATGGTACTGGTGCCCACAGCAGAAAGTAAACTGTTGGCCCAGTGGCAGGGACCCTATGAAGTAATCGAAGCCATGGGAGAGGTGAACTATAAGGTGCGGCAGCCAGGCTGCTGGAAATCGGAGCAAATTTACCACATCAATCTTCTAAAATCTTGGCATGATCGAGAGGCATGCTTAGTAATGCAGGAGACCCTGCCCCAGGAGGATAACTTACACGAGCAAGTGAGGATATCATCCGACTTGACGCCGATCCAAAAGATTGAAGCAGCTGACATGATTAATCGCAACCGAGATGTGTTCTCTATAAAACTAGGGCGGGCGACTGAAACCTATCACCATATCCGCACGATCCCCAGAGCCAAGGTAACACTGAGACCCTACCGAATCCCAGCAGCCAAAAGAGAAGAAATCAAGGCCGAAGTAAAGAAAATGTTAGAATTAGGAGTTACTGAAGAATCTTACAGTCAGTGGTCCAATCCAGTTGTTCTAGTGCCTAAACCTGACAGTACCATGAGATTTTGTAATGACTTTCGCCGACTGAGTGAAATATCCCAGTTTGATACATACCCCATTCCACGCATCGACTAACTGTTTGACCGACTGGGTAGTGCCCGATTCTTGACTACACTGGATCTGACAAAAGGGTACTCGCAGATTCCTCTGACCAAAAAAGCTAAAGAAAAGACCGCATTCTCAACCCCGGATGGGCTATTCCAGTACACCGTCCTCCCTTTTGGGCTACATGGGGCCCCAGCCACATTCCAGCGCCTCATGGATAAGCTGCTGCGCCCCTAGGTGATGTCGTCATCCATACGCCAGACTGGGGAACCCACTTGGAGAAAATTGAGGCAGTACTGGCCCCGGCTGACCCGAAAGAAGCAGGTCCGTGTGTTCCTAGGCATGGTAGGCTACTACCGACGTTTTATTCCCCACTTCGCCACTAGGGCAAGTCCCCTAACATACCTGGTGAAGGCCCGAGGTCCAGCCATGGTAAAGTGGACCGACGCAGCAGAGGGGGGCATTCACAGACCTTCGGACGGCTCCCTGTACTCATAGCCCTGGACTTTAACAGGGAATTTATTTTACAAACAGATGCTTCCGAGGTGGGGTTGGGGGCAGTTCTGTTGCAAATGGTGGGAGAAGAGGAACACCCGATCCTCTACCTAAGCAGAAAGCTTCTCCCAAGAGAACAGAAATATGCAGTAGTCGAGAGAGAATGCCTTGCTGTCAACTGGGTTATGGAGACACTGCGTTATTACCTCTTAGGCCAGCGATTTACTCTTGTGATGGACCATGCACCCCTCCAGTGGATGCAGCTGAATAAGGAAAAGAATGCAAGGGTCACCAGGTGGTTTTTATCCCTCCAACTATTCCAGTTCCGCATATGGCACAGGGCTGGATGCCACCATGGCAATGCTGATGGTCTGTCATGAGCATACTGCCTGACGTCCCAAGTTGCCCAGCTCTATGGTGTTGAGCAGAGGGGGGGATATGTGACGGGGCAAGGCTAGATGGCTATAGAAAAGTAGTGGGAGATAGATTAGCTCCAGGCTAAAACAAATCCCTGGTACCAGGATAAGTGAAATGGCAGCTGCTCCAGGTCAGCTACCATAGCTGATACTATTAGGGTCCTTGGGCTGGAGCAGAGGGTGGGCCTGGGCTCCCCCCCGCACTTTGCCCCCTGATTAATCACTGAGACTGGGAGACAACAGAGACTGTGCAAGGAAGGATAACTTCTCCTCACCTCCCTTGCTGGCTTATGATGAAAATGGCTCAGTAGACTGTGCCCCTTGTCTCTAGAGAGAGAAGAGTTACGTGGAGGGTCACAGTGAGCGTCTGAGGCTAGCAAAATCCACCAGGAAATGCAGGACCCACGGAGGCAAGGACAGAGCTTTGTCACAAAGGGTAGTTTAGCTCTGGAATAGGCTTCCAAGGAAAGTTGTGAAATCCCCATCACCAGAGGTTTTTAAAAACAGGTTGGACAAACACCTGGCAGGGATGGTCTAGGTCACAGCTCAGGGGGCTGGACTTGAGGACTTCAAGGTCCCTTCCTGCTCTTCATTTCTATGATTTTTATGATAAAATTGGTGTTCTTCCAGAAATTGCTTCCACTGAAATGATGTGACACTTATATTGGACATACCCTGGCTGGACAACTGAAGTTCTTGGATGATGGAAGGCTTTCCTTTCTACTTGCCTCTATCATTTTCATCTAAGAGAGAAAGTTGCCTCCAGACTTCCTGAAAAAAGCACCTTGGAGTGCATCATCCCTATGCTGAAAGAGTTTCCCTGGCTTCCAGTGAAACAATAGATACATTTTAGAGTGTCATGCAGACCCTGCATGATCACACTCCACTATATACAGAAGATTTTAACCTGGGTGAAAAAGTACAAAATACCCTTTCCCCACACCTGTCTCTCCCCACCTCTCAGAGAATCTTGAAAGACATCAGTATGTGCAGTTACACAATGCTTCTCACCTATGAAACTCACTTCCTGCACAGATGAAGTTCTATACATCGGTTAGCAGCATTTAAATCAAGCCTGAAGATTTTATTTAGCAGTCCCTTTTTAGAACGTGCTATTTTATTCCAGTTGGATTTGCCTCTGGAAAGTGATCAGATGTTCACAAGAAAGGTGCTATTGCAGTTTAAATGAGTGATTGATTGGGCCCGATAGAAGTAATGTAGTGACTTCTAGACATGTTTAGTCAGTGATCTGAACCTTGAGGCAACTACACAATTCTCTAACTGACTAAACACACAAATCTTGAGTGGGCTAAATCCTGAAGTCCTTATTCAATTTCTACTCAGATCTTACTCTGGAAATATTCCTGTTGATGTCAAAGGGGGTTTGGGCCCATTATTAACAAAAGTGGGAAGCTCTGAATTTAAACCAGTAATGTTTTCATGACACTTAAGTCAGATTTATTCATTATGGGCAAAGTAGTCTTGAAGTGACCCACAATGAGAAGAAATTTTACCCCAGCAGTTTCAGGGTCAAATTTTCTATGATGTGCCCATGACTTAGGTGTGCAAATCCCTGAAGGACATACACTACCCCAGTTGCACATGTATCAGTGGTTGGTGTATTTAAACTGGGCACAGAGGTCCTTGAAACTTTTGGCTTCAGTGTCTCGGTAATTTCTTGTTTTACTCACTTTTTTGCATAGTAGTTGCCATTAAAAAGTGAGATGCCACCATGAATTCCTATAAAACTATTGGGAAAACTATGGTTTCTCACATAACACTGTGTGGTGACTCTTAACAATTTATGAATATTGACTGGCAACAACTATAATAGGAAAAAATAGTCAAACATGGGTGCCTAAAGTTAGGTACCTACATCCGTAGGTAGGCATCTAATTAGGTGGCCTGCGTAAATAAGAAAGATTCCGAGCTCCCCCAGCTCCAGATGACTTCAGTGATGCTGTGACCTTTATATTGCATGTGAATTCAATGGGATCTGTAAGTGCTCAGCACCTTTGAAAATCAGGCCACTTATTTAGGTGCTTAATATGGATTTTGTAGCCTGATTTTAGGCTTCCAAGTTTGATAATTAAGGTCTAGACCATTCTGTCAGATTCACAAAGCAGTAAGTAATAACTGCCACCTGACACTCTCCCCTCATTATTTAGGCTTGTTCATGAGGTGTTTTTTAAATTATAAATGCATGAGTTGACTGATGTTTGAGAAAAAGCTAACGAACTCATTTCCATAGAAATGAAATCACTTGCTGCAATGCCAATTATTGATCTCCTCTGATTACAGGCTTGAAATCACAACAATGGTTCCACAGTCAAGCAAGAAGTCATAATAGTCCAATAAAAATGTTTTAAAAGCAGCACTGTACAGGCTCATGGGAAAGATTCTGGGTGGGCTCTCTGTAGGCAACCCTACCCAGGACTACAGCAAGAGGCGGAACCTGAAACCTTCAGCACTAAAACCATGAACCTTTGCTACTCGAGGTAAAGGGCTACAACGTGTAACTGCAGCAGGATCAGACTTCTGAACCTCTGTGGATCAGCCCCTAGATAGAGACATATATTTGAAGCTGTGGATCACATGTTCATGTTTCAAAGTTTCATTTAGAAAACTGTATATTATTTTTCACCGCTACAGATTCACCTTCAGCAGCAGCACTATGACAAGCTGTGCTGATGCCTCATGTTTATCACTGCTTTCCTCCTTTATCACCATTAGGCAATATATAAGTTCTTGACTCAGATAGTAAGAGATGTCCCCAGGCAGTGAAGAATAGAATGGAGGTAGAGGATGATGAAAAAAGATGTCACAGCTGAATCCTAACCTTGCTTCAAGGTCTTTAATTTTCTCATTTACACTTACAGAGACCAAGTTTCTGATCTGGAATTCTCCCCCCCCCCCCTCCCCAGTTCATCTCTTTCTGACCTTCCAAAATCTCCTTCTGGTTGTCCAACTTCATCTCCAAATCAAACATGGCTAAAACTGAGTTCCTTATTTTTCCTTCTAAACCATCTCCTTTTCTTTCACTGCCACTAATACCACCCTCCTTATCTCCTAAACTCACAACCGTGGGGCTACTTCTGGGGACACCCAGAAATTTTTCACGTGGTATGCACAATTCACAGGGCCTCTGGGGGTTCCAGCCCAAAGTTTCTTCTCCAACAAAACTCCAGACCAGAGCAAGAAAACAAAATAGAGTTACCTGCCAAGGAATGGCGGCTGCTGAGTCCAACACAAGAGGACTGAGGGAGACTCCAGGCATCACCACCAAACCTGATGAAGCTGTTTCTGCCTCAGCCACTGGCCCCAGTGCCTCACCCATTGAGTGATATTTACTCTTCTCTCATTAGTGGCTCCCAGTAGCTGCAGGTGCACTGCAGCGCTACATCCTGCTACATCTTGTTTCAGCTGGCATGCTAAATCTAATGAAGGTAGCTAACAACAGCAACCCTAGTGAAGGGCACATCCAGCTTTTCAAGTGCATGCCCAGGGGATTGTGATCAAATACTTATTAGAATATTAGACCACAGAAACCAAATGAAGAATGGAAAATACTTCTATCGTCCTATTGTAATTGATGAGATGGTGGATGGGAATCAAAGATGACACTGTAGCACTTATATTTATTCATTTACTTCTAAAGTGAAGCAATGGGGTGGTACATCTAGGCTCTAGCAATCAATCCCTCCACAACCATCAATTCATTTTAACTTGTGTCTTCTGGATCTATACAGCTTGATCCCCATTTTCCCAATAATTGCGTCAGCTCTAGAAAAAAAGTTTTACTGCATTCTACTTTGAAAGTACATGCAAGTAAACTGACAGATAACCTTTCAGTTCAGCAAACCCTTCGTAGTTGGATTTACTCAACGATTAACAATTCACTCTGTGAAAGTCACATTAATACTTGAACTTTTTCTACATTTCACTCAGTAGCTGTGTGTGTGGGGGGGTGTCATTTCTCCTCAGAATGCAGAATGAGGAGTTGTTTGATGAAATTGTTCAGCTGTTAAAAAGACTATAGAATAGTCGGGGAATCATGCTCTAGTAATGGATAGGACACTATGCTAGCGAGCCAAACGACTTGTAGTCTACACCCACCTCTGCCTCTGACATGTTGTATGTCGTTGGGCACGTCACTTCACCTCTGTGCCTCCATTTCCTCATCTGTCAAACATGGACAGTTAATGATACTTCCCAATTTACCAGGATTTAGTGAAGCTTAGTTCATTAATGTCTGTAAATGCACACAGACCCTTTCATGGAAGATTCTAGAGACATGCAAATTATTGTGATGGATTGCAAACCAGAAGACTTCAATTCTCATCAGCTCTATTCCCACTCACCCCAAGACATCCCCTTCCTCCCACTAAGCAGATCCTACATTTCCCATCAGGCCCCTCCCCACTGCAATTCCCCTTCACCTGGCCAGGGGAAAGGTCCTGTGTTCTGTTCAGGAGCAGGAGCCACATGACAGCAGGGATAGTTCCTGGAGAGATGCCCCAGCAACTGTGGACAGAGCCGCATGTGGAACTGGCTGTGATTGTTGGATATCACAGCTGCAGCTCTGTGTGGGACTTCTGGGGGAGCAGCAGCAACTGGACAGGGAAGCTGGGTAGTGGGGCCCCAATGAGAGACACTAACTGAGCCTGGCTTGGAAACTCCACAAATGCTTATTTGCTTGAATAGACTGGACAGGAGAGGGTGCCCCAGAAACTAGGCCCAAAGAGCCCGGAATCTCAGCTGGACTGCCCCAGGGACTCAAACAGGAACTGCTATTGCTCATTTGAACTGTAACAGTTTAAGCCTCTGTACCTAGTGTATTTGCAACCTTTCCTCCTTTCCTGCCAGCCCAAGTAAAAACCTTCCCTTAGCCATAAGAACATCATAAGAACTTAAGAATGGCCATACTGAGTCAGACCAAAGGTCCATCTAGCCCAGTATCCCGTCTTTCAACAGTGGCCAACGGCAGGTGCACCAGAGGGAATGAACAGAATAGGTAATCGTCAAGTGATTTCCTGTCGCTCATTCTCAGCTTCTGGCAAACAGAGGCAAAGGACACCATCCCTGCTCATCCTGGCTAATAGCCATTGATGAACCTATCCTCCATGAATGTACCTAGTTCTTTTTTGAACCCTGTTATAGTCTTGGCCTTCACAACATCCTCTGTCAAAGAGTTCCACAGATTTACTGTTCGTTGTGTGAAGAAATACTTCCTTTTGTTTGTTTTAAACCTGTTGCCTATTAATTTCATTTGGTGACCCCTAGTTCTTGTGTTATGAGAAGAAGCAAATAACACTTCCTTATTTACTTTCTCCACACCAGTCATGATTTTATACACCTCTATCATATCCCCCTCTTAGTTGTCACTTTTCCAAGCTGAATAGTCCCAGTCTTATAGTCGCAGTCTTACTGATCTCTCCTCATACGGAAGCCGTTACATACCCCTAATAATTTTTGTTGCACTTTTCTGAACCTTTTCCAAGTCCAATATATCTTTTTTGAGATGGGGCGACCACATCTACATGCAGTATTCAAGATGTGAGCATACCATGGATTTATATAGAGGCAATATGATATTTTCTGTCTTATTATCTATCCCTTTCTTAATGACGCCCAACATTCTGTTCGCTTTTTTGACTGCCACTGCATATTGAGTGGATGTTTTCAGAGAACTATCCACAGTGACTTCAAGATCTCTTTCTTGAGTGGTAACAGCTAATTCAGACCCCATCATTTTATATGTAAAGTTGAGATTATGTTTTCCAATTGTGTGCATTACTTTGCATTTATCAACAGTGAATTTCATCTGCCATGTTGTTGCCCAATCACCCAGTTCTGAGAGATCCTTTTGTAGCTCTTCGCAGTCTGCCTGGGACTTATCTGGAGTAATTTTGTATCATCTGCAATTTTGCAGGCAGACTGTGAAGAGCTACAAAAGGATCTCTCAAAACTGTCTGACTGGGCAACAAAAACCTTACTGTTTACCCCTTTTTCCAGATCATTTATGTATGGGTCCCAGTACAGACCCCTGGGGTCCACCACTATTTACCTGTCTCTATTCTGAAAACTGACCATTTATTTCTACCTTTTGTTTCCTATCTTTTAACCAGTTACCAATCTATAAGAGGACATTCCCTCTTATTCCATGACAGCTTACTTTGCTTAAGAGCCTTTGGTGAGGGACCTTGTCACAGACTTTCTGAAAATCTAAGTACACTATATCACTGGATCCCCCTTGTCCACATGCTTGTTGACCCCCTCAAAGAATTCTAGTAGATTGATGATGCATGATTTCCCTTTACAAAAATCATGTTAACTCTTCCCCAACAAGTTATGCTCATCGATGTGTCGGACAATTTTGGTCTTTACTATAGTTTCAACAAGTTTGCCTGGTACTGAGGTCAGGCTTAGCGGCCTGTAATTGCCAGGATCACCTCTGGAGCCTATATGTCTGAGTGGCTACTAGGGGCCTACGATACCTCACTGCTGAAACACTGCTGAAGCTGTGGTACACCTGGCATGCGATTGTCATCCTATATGTTTGGGGCACAGAGTAACCTCAGGAATTACACTATTCTATTATTTCACCATTTCATAAACAAACTCAACAAATTAACATTTTCCTCCTCACATTGTGCTTGTAATAAGCCACTTTATATATACAAATTATGCTTTAGCAAAGGTAAACAAGTGTTAGGCCCAGTCTGAGGTCCTTCTAAAACCAGACAGAATAAGGACCTCAGGATCTGGCCCTTTGTGTGTTACAAATTACTTTGTTGCTTGTATTTTTTGCAAACTGGTAGTGAGCATGGCAGACTCTTGGCTAATTCTCAATTGCCATTTGTAATGGAATGAATCAAGTGCTTCCCCCATGACTTTTTTGCAACAAACAAGTTTCTCTCCTCAGTATCCCAGTAGGAGAGAAAAGGGGGGGAAATGTTCTAAAGAAATAGTATTGTGTGTTTCGTCATTGAATCCACTCAGTTCAAAGTCAGTCTGTTTCTTTCTTCTAAGAATATATAAAAAGTTTCTTAGCTACAAAAACATAAAACTGCTTATCAGGTAATACATATTGAGCTGTAGCTCCTCACCTAATTTCACTGGTTTATCTTGAAAGCAGTCCTGAGGACCATTTTGATTCCATTCAGTCTAACAAATGTCATTTTCCCCAGTGAAATGCAAACAAGTTTCAAAGTAAGAGAGTCTTTTCCTCTACCATAGTATGATGCAATACTCTTTCTCTCATTCAATAATATCCGATTCTGCCACTATTCCCACTGGCCTCACAGGACTGGTCCTGGTGTAAGGTACAGTTTAGCATGTGTAAGGATAACATGTTCTGGCACAAAACATGGACACAAACATACATAAACACTCCGACAGGGATTCCCCAACACTTCCTCTTATACAGCAGTAATTCTTAATTTTCCAATTTTCCATTAGATAACTAGATGATGTTACTGTCATGGGGCACACTCACATCTCCTGAGTTCCTCCTGTCCCCTGGGTGTAGTGCTGCAGTCTCCTTTTTCTCCTGGAGCTCCGATAGGCTGCTGATCTCGCTAGGCAGGTCTTTAGTGGCTCAGCCATCCAGCAAAGTCACACACCGTCAATGGGCATGAATGAGCCCCTTCCAGGGTAACAAGGTTAAACAAATGGCTGACCCTCTCCAAGGTCTTCAGCCCTGTTTTCTGGGCTTGGTCAGCCCTCACTGGAGTCTTCACCCCATCTCTGGGCCTGTTTAAATTCCCGCCCCTTTCTTGGGCTTTTAGTAAAGAATTGTGTCCCCTTTCTGGGACTCAGGCCACTTCCCCACTGGCTGCTGGGAGAACCTGGGCCCACCCACTACTCTGGGTCCCAACCTAGGGACCCTGTATACAGCAGCCACAAACTGCTTCCCTGAATAGTTGCTGCTGCATTTCCTGGTCTGCTTCTCAGTCGGTCCCATAACCTTCACCCATTGCCTTAGGGCAGTGGTTCCCAAACTTGGTTCACGACTTGTTCAGGGTAAAGCCCCTGGTGGGCTGCGAGACGATTTGTTTACCTGAGCGTCCGCAGGTATGGCCACCCACAGTTCCCAGTGGCCATGGTTCGCCGTTTCTAGACAATGGGAGCTGCAGGAAGCAGCGCAGGCTGGGCCACCGCTTCCCGCAGCTTCAGTTGGTTGGGAACGGTGAACTGCGGCCACTGGAAGCTGTGGGCGGCCGTACCTGTGGATGCTCAGATAAACAAAGCGTCTCACAGCCTGCCAGGGGCTTACCCTGAACAAGCCGCGAACCAAGTTTGGGAACCACTGCCTTTGGGTTACAGTCCTTGGGCTCTGTCTTATCCCTGCTTGAGAGCAGGGTCTCTCTCTGGCCTCTTTGCCTGGAGACTTTCTGTGTCTTCCAGCTTTCCTCACCCTTCTGGTCCCAGCCAGCAACTGACCTGGTCAGGCCCTGCAGCTCCTTTTATCTCAGCCTGCTACGCTCTGATAGTCTGCTTCCCTGCAGCCTTTCTAGGCAGGCCTGGAGGACCAACCTTACTGCTTCTTTCCAGGGATAGGGTATGGTAGGACCATGAGGCCTCCAGCAGGGGGCCTCAAAGCATCTGGTATAACTCACCAGTTACCTCAATATCTGTAGTAGAACTAACCCCCCAAAATTGGTCAACGTTTTTTCCATTGAAAAATGGCTTTTCAACCATATTGAAAATTTCTATGGAAAATTTTCATTTTGGTCAACATTGTTGAATGAAAATTTTCAAAAAAAGTTTGTTTCTTTTTGGTGGGGAAAATCCTCCTCAATTTTTCGCTCTTTAAGGGAAAAAAAGGCTTAATGCGAGAAAATCTTTTTCTCCGTCAAAATGAAAATTTTCAAAATGTTTTTAAAATTTTTTCATTTAGTTGAAAATAATTGATGAAAATAATTGTTGAAAATAACAAAACAAAACAAAACCCAAAAATTTCAAACAAAAAACTTGTTATTCTTTAAAAAAAATAAAAATCACAAAATATTCTCTTTTTAACCAGCTCCTACATGCAGTATTCTCTGAAGAACACTGCTAATATTCATATAATATTATAGATGCAGCAAAATTCATAGATCTTGTGAACACCATCCAGCCCAGAAACTTGTGGCTGAACTGGCGTATACCTTTTAGAAAAAATACCGAGGAGTCCTTGTGGCACCTTAGAGACTAATAAATTTATTTGGGCATAAGCTTTTGGGGGTTAGAACACACACAAAAAAGTTATTTTTCCTCCCTTGGTATCCTGCTGTTAATTGATTTATCTTGTTAGACTGACCTCACACTTGGTAAAGCAACCCCCATCCTTTTATGTATGTATACCTGCTCCTGTATTTTCACTCCATGCATCTGATGAAGTGGGCTCTAACCCACAAAAGTGTCTGCCCAAATAAATGTGTTAGTCTGTAAGGTGTCACAAGGACTCCTCGTTATTTTTGCTGATACAGACTAACATGGCTACCACTCTGAAACCTGTCACCTTTTAGAAAGACATTGAGTTTTGATTTAAAGATTCTAAAATGTTGATTAATTTGTCTAGTTAATCAAATCAATTGGAAAATGATACAGGGTGTCCCCTCTCTTAAAATATTGGGCATATACTGCTTATAATAAACTAGTGTTATTTACTCCTTTTCATAACACAAGAACTAGGGGTCACCAAATGAAATTAATAGGCAGCAGGTTGAAAACAAACAAAAAGAAGTGTTTTTTCACACAACGCACAGTCAGTCTGTGGAACTCTTTGCCAGAGAATGTTCAAAAAAGAACTAGATAAGTTAATAGAAGATAGGTACATCAATGGCTATTAGCCAGGATGCTGTACCTAGCCTCTGTTTGCCAGAAACTGGGAATGGATCACTTGGTGATTACCTGTTCTATTCATTCTCTCTGGGGCACATGGCATTGATCATTGTAGGAAGACAGGATACTGGCTAGATGGACAGTTGGTCTGACCCAGTATGGCCGTTCTTATGTAGTTCTACTACTATAGCTTTTTCCTTGCCTTTGCACAGGGGGCTGGGAAGAATTCCTTCCCCCCAACCTACCAGCTACACACCTGGTACATCAGTTCATGACCCAGGCCTCTCTAGCCTCAAGTTTTATTCAATCCTGGCTCAGACGAAACTCCTATTGACTTCAGGACTTCAGGACCAGAACCTAAACTGTAATTACCTTTCAACTTAGGTGACACATCCTTGAGTACTGCACAAGAGCAAAGGCTGCTACAGTTAAGGGCACTTTAGATATGATTAGATCATTACATTTAGCTCTGTATGTAAATAAGAGATTGAAAATCCCTTAGTTCCTTCCACACTGGAGCGATATATATCTCTTCTCTCAGATTCAGGATGATGCTGAGGGACAAATTCAGATGCAATTCTGAGGCAGTGTAAGCTGGTGTGACTTACATGCCAGAGGCCCAGAAGAGATAAGTATATCAAGAAAATCAAGTAACAGGAGAGCATAAGAAGGTATAAGTTAGAGTTAGGCCCTAAGGGAACTGTAGAGAACTTGTCTTCACCTCACCAGGCACAAATGTCTTCTTTGCTGGATGTGAGCCTAAGGGGTGCTGCGACACTGACAAACAGCTCACTGTACATGAGCTGGAGTCATCAGTTTTAGGATTGACAGGAAGAGATACTAAAAGGCAGCTTGGCTGATCCCTTTGCCCACATGTACCACCCTTCTTCCTCTTTACCGTTAGACATGGGATGATCTGTGGCAATTCAAGCTGAAGCTTCTTTATTATGCACTCATTCTTAATGCAAGACTGTTAGTGTTAATTGCTCCTTTTAATATACATTTTGCCACTTGGAAGCTACAACTGCCAATATGCATGTTCTGACAATACTTTGTCTTCACAGAACCTTTCATTATCTACTTGCCTTTTGAAGGGACACAGAGGGGTGGGGAGGTCAAGTAAGCACAATAGCCTCTCTCCTCTCACCCTTTGCGCTCCCTACACAGGAGCAGGAAGCAAATATGAACTCAAGGACTACTGGTGGCTAGTGCCGCTGCAAGGGCTTGACTCCCCAAAGGGAGCAGGGAAGGAATGAGGCTGCTCTAAGCTTGAGGCAGAGGCTGTACTCCCCCTCCATTACTGGAGGTAATGTGGCTGTGGCTGTGTACAGTACAATTGCAGCTGTGTACAATACAATTCCTCTAGAAGCCACCTCTGGGGTGGAGCACCTCACATCCTCCTCTACCACAGAGGTTATTATAACTGAGCCATAACTGTATAATGATTCTGCCACAATTAAGAGGCCAGCTCTTCTCTGAGCATTGACTACACACAGCAGCAGCTTCTTGCTCAACAGATCTGATCCCTGTGTGCACCAGAGTCAGCCATACTGATTAAGTGTCAGAAAATTAAGTTTTTATTATGGTCTATCCCTGTTGGCCATTTGGAGCTAAGGGAGGAGCCAGTTTCTGCTTTGGTACATGCATCACCAAAACAATTGTTAACTCATTTCCTAGTGTGGGGGCCAAATGCTGCCTTCATTGACACCTGCACAGCTGCATTGAAGACTATGGGATAAAATGGCCTATCCCCACCATACCTGACATCTTTTATTCACTATCAAACTGTCAGCTCCCATCTCAGATAAGCCAACGTCATCACCTTTCATCTGCCACTTGTTCAATTTTTAAACAAGCACCTTTGTGCTTTCCCCAGTGCGGCCATTCATGCTTTGGATGAGCTCCCTGTAAACATCTGCAGAACTAAGGCATTATCCTCCTTCAAGATCTTTTCCATGATGTCCACAAAAAAAACAACAGTTGGGTCACTATATCTCACTGTACTGAGACCGCTGCCTATCAGGATGACCTATACTGTCTCACTGGTTTTTTATACTCCCCCATCTGTCTGTCTCCACCTGTTGTCCTGTAATTAGATTGAAAGCTCTCTGGAGCAGGGACCATCTTTTTGTTCTGTGTTTGTACAGCGCCTGGCACAAGGGGGTCATGGTCCATGACCAGGCTACTAGGCACTACTGAAATACAAATAATAATAAAAATAATTGAAGGAAGAATTCAGTCTACATGTTCTTTTTATATCGGTGGCAACGCACTAGCCAGACAGCTGTACTTTAGATAGCAGATTAAGTTTGCAGGACTGGCACTTACAAATAAATGTCTTCTCACTTGAAGAAACAAGCAAGAAGTTGGAACCCCACAGTAACATTCTAATACAGTCATTTCTCAAAACACTTTAAAAACCAGGAATCTAGGATTCCAATCCCTCTTACTGTGTGCAATCAGGAGGCCTAGTTCTGCAGCTGTTTCAGTTCTGCAACTCCCACCGCAGTCACTGAGAGCTGTGTGCATGCAGAAGTAGCAGCATGAAACCCAGGCCATCTGTCAAGGTAAAAGGGGTTAAAAGGAGAGTGAGACGACTCTGGAAGAGTATGCATACTACTTGCTCTTGCCTCTGTGAAACTTCCCAGTAGAGGTAAATATTCCTGCTGCTTTGGCTGAAATTGTGGAGGACGGTATACTCCCCACCCAGATATTGATTGGCAAATTGCCCCCGTCCACACAGCAAACTGGCATGGGTATGGGTTCATGCCACAGCTAACACACGTACTTACCCACACCTCTCAGGTGCGCTAGCTTGCTCACCCTCTACTTGATTTGAGACATGTGCTCCAGGGGGTTTCAGTGTGGACAATGCGGGGAGGGGTTGGCACAAGCTAACACATTGACTCCTGTACAGTTGCTAGTGGTAGACTATACCCAGAGAGGATTGAGAAAGGTAAAGTCACGCATTTCCAACTGTGGTCCTCAATTGCACTGAAGATTATTTTAAATTGCGCTTTTCTAACATGAACCTTGATGTAAAGCAAAAAATTCTTAGTTCACAAGATTGCCAGCCATGTAGAGATAGAAAGAGCATGACACAAAGATCCTTCTTATGGAGAAGGAAAACTGAAATAAATCAGTTTTAATATTTTACATATAGTAAATAAAAGGAGGAAACAAAAACACTCTTAAAATTCACAGGGCCAAATCTAGCTGTCCTTTCAAAGGTAAACTCCCTTATTCCCTCTGTCTGAGTAACCACTGCAGAATCAAGAAGTCTCATTTATCCAGCCAGGGGAAAAGACAAACAGGACTTGCCGACATTGAAATTATTGCTTCAAAAATCAAGGAATTGCCATTTTACCCCTATTCAAAAATTGATGCCTGCAATAAACCCATATTTATTTTGTCTCATTTTGTGAAAATCTAATGTAATTACTGTGGTGTGATAATGCCAGGCTGAACAGGAGAAAGCAGAGAGACATTTTGTACTGACTCACACTGCAATCACAGAAACATTATCAAGAGTCTAGGAGTCAGGGCTTGCAGTCTACCCTCGGAAAGAAAATTAAGTGCTCCTGTGCAGCCACTGCAGCTTTTGGCTCTGTCTAATACCTTAATCTTCTTTACTGAAGCCCAACTTCTAATTTTTAATTATGCCTCCCTTTTTGCCCTGATTCTTTCTGCTCGCCTGTCCATAACACTTGCAATAGGAGTCTCTTTGTGTAACAGTTGTTTGAATTACAAATGCAATTCTCTTGATCTAGTCCAGTAATAAAAGGATAAGGGTGATAGTCACAGGATGTAGATGGGTCATCTCACAGAACAGCAGTCACACTGGGAAAAACACAACAAAACCTTTCAGCAAAGGTTCTCCAGTCCTTTTAAGACCCACGTTGCACTACTTCCATTTTCTTTTTCCTTTAAAAATTAAAGGTATCTCTTTTCATGCAATACACAATAGAATCATCCTGTTCATTCTGCTTCATGGGGACCATGTTGCATAGGAATATGTTTCCCCATGTGTCCCTAGAATGCATCATCAACAACTCATTTGGGCTGGATGAACTTATTTATGTCTGTCTGTGAATCTGGAAAGAGACAGATTCACCAGCTCTTACAACTCCCCCTTTGGCCTGGGCCTCAAGCTCAAAGGGGGCTTCAAATTTAAACACTTGTTAATTTTTTGGCATTTGATAATTTTGCAACTTCTTTTTATGCGCATCCATATCAGACCAAAATGTGACACACTCTCTCGGCTTGGAGCTGCAAATTTAAGCAAATAAGAGATGTGATTTGGTAAAAGACATAATTTTTTTGTTAACTGATATAGATTTTGTCATATTGAAGAGTTTAAAATGTTCATAAATATTAATAAAAATATATCGGCTCTGATGGCACAAGATTAGACCGTGATGAACGTGTCCTCTCAGATCAGCTGATTATATAAACAAACTACTAGTAATGGCTGGTGCTGGATCAAGTGCATGTTGCAAGGCAGAGAATTGTTACATTTTAGTGTTTTTATAGTTTTACGTTTAGTTGACGAATGAATTATTTATGTGTGAGAATTCCTCATTATTATCTTCATATGGTAGCTAAAAGAGGTGACTGGTTGGTTGGTTGAGCCCTAGCCTGGTAGCTTGGCCTTCATCACAGGCTTTCATAGTCTATAGACCCAGATTCAAGGTGAAAATTTGTGAGGACAATCTTGTACAGTGAATTTTGTGAGGACACATGTTTGAAATTTTTGGACATTAACCCTCTGTCTGTATCCGTGTCTATGTTTACTATATATATGTCATCCCTTTGTCTTCAGCTCAGCCTGTTATATTATACCTTGCGTGCTTGAGTTTTGATTCAGTGATAAGGATAATAACCTGACTGTTTCATTTTGTGTTCTTAATTAGTATTACTTCATTTTAAGTCTTTTCAGCATTTATGTACCATTCAGCATTAGTGTACATGTTTACAGTAGAAGATTCAAGTGTAGATAAGCTACTTATTTATAGCAGAATATTTCAAGTGTGGATAGGCTACATATTGATCACTTTGAAGAGGAGATTTGAAAGTGGTATAAGCAAGAGATGGCGAAAACAACGGAGTGAAGCTGCAGCTAAGAGCTCAAAGCCAATAACTTTATTTCTTAAACCACTGGAAAACACACCTTAGCCAACAAACAATACTACAGATAATAAAAACTGCCCAATTGCAACAGGTGATATTTCAATGCCAATACCTGAACATGAGGATAGTAGTAAAGAAGGAGATGTGCCAACAGTAACAGATGCAGCAGAAGATCCTATGTTCCATCAAGAAACTCAACAGCAACAGGAAGATGTAGATCTTATGCAGCAAGAGCAATTCATGAGTACTACAGGTTTGACTGTGACTGACATTGGAATTATTGACAAGAGAAATGCTGCCCAAATGATGCTGATAATCATGCTTTCCCTACTCGTCTGCTGACAAAAACTCTTCCAAATGGTGAGACCTACACAAGAAACTGGTTATGCTGGAAACAATCTCTGTACTGAGCATCCTGCTTCATTTTGAACAAAAGTGCTGCAAATGCATCAGTTCTCTCTGATCCATCAGGATGGAGCATCAACAGAGGTTGGAGGAAGTTGACAGACCAAATACCATCACATGAGAGTTCAACATCACACAAAGAAAACTATGTTGCATGGAAATCAACCAGTAGGGCAGTATCAGCTGAAAGTTCAGTTGAGAATTTACTTTTGACTGAACTATCTACAGAAACTAATAACTGGAAAAAACTTGAGCGCATCCTGGATGTCATCCTTTTTCCTTCTGAGCAGGGATTGGCTTTCTTTGGTTCCAGTCCATGTATTGGTGATCGTGCAAATGGAAACTTTCTAGGCATAGTTGAGCTCCTCAGCAAATATGACCCACTTTTATCAGAGCACATTAAATGTGTTCGAGAACTGCAAGAGAGTCAAAAGTGCATGCAAGTCCATTATCTCTCCACACACATACAAAATGAGTTTATTGAGCTATGTGGGTCATTCGTACAAACAATTCTTGATGAGATTTGAAATGCCAAGTATTTTTCAATCGTTGATGCCACTCCAGCTTGTTCTCACAAAGAACAGACTACTATGGTTATTTGATATGTTAAGATTGTAGACAGCTTAAAATTTTCAATGAAAGAAATGTTTATTTTGTTTGATAATTTCACAAGAAAAACTGGAAAAGAAATTGCTGCTCGAGTACTAGCAATTCTAGAAGGTTTTAAAGTTAGATTTTCAAGTCTGCACTGGTCAAGCCTATGACAACGGATCTAATATGGCTGGGAAGTACAAAGGTGTACAAGCAGTTCTGCTTGAGCATAATTCAAACTGTGTTTTCTCCAGCTATGGAAATCACACACTAAACCTTGTAGGTGTTGACTGTGCTGAATCATGCAAGGAGGCAATTACTTACTTTGGAACCGATCAGCAAATGTACAATCTCTTCAGTAGCAGTCCACAAAGGTGGGAAATTCTGAAGCAATATCTTCCTGCTTCACTGCATGGGATGTCCAAAACTAGATGGTCTGCACAGATTGATGGTGTTCAACCAGTTGCGCAGCATCTGAATTCAGTGAGAAAGGCTTTAAATGAGCTTGAATCTCTCAATCTCACTGCACAGGCTCGAACTGAACGTCAGTCTATTCAGAAGCACATGTCCAGATTTGTACATATCATCTTTGTGGATGAAGCTACTTACAATGATTCACCAAACTAATCTGGTAATTGAAGCACGCAATGCTACACTTGATGTTGAGAGGGATAACACTGAAAGTCTTAACAATGACATTCAGATTTATGAACAATGCAACACAATCCTGACTGAGTCCAAATTAGTAGCACAGAATATTGGCATTTCATCTGAGTTCTCCACCATTCGCAACTTACCTACTGAATCCAATGCCGAGCAGCATTATAGGGTCAATGTCTTCCTTGTTATCATTGACTCTATTCAATCAGGTCTTACATGTCGATTTGAGTCACTCTGACTAATTTGTACCCTTTTTGGGTTTCTTTGGCAGGTCAACAGACTGAGTAATGAAGATCTACTTTCTGCAGTTGAACAATTTCAGCAACAGTACAACAAAGAAATCTCAAAAGATCTCAGTGACGAGGTCATCTTCCTCAAACAAGTATATTCCACAAACTTTAAATTGGATTGCAAGCCAAAGGAATTGCTACATGAAATACTCTAACTTGGACTCTCTCAGGTGTTTCCTAATATCACAATTGCATTGCGTATTTTTGTCCATTTGCCTGCATCAGTGGCTTCAGGTGAATGCACCTTCAATGTGTTGAAGCAGGTAAAGAACTATCACTGTTCAACTATGGGAAAAGAGCATTTGAATGGGCTCACCATGCTTAATATCAACTGTGACATTGCATGAAAGCTAGATTTTTCCTCAGTAATTAGTGCATTTGCACAGAAAAAGGCTAGAAAAGCATCTGTTAAATAAAAAAATATTCAATTTATGTCTCACTTTTTTGGTGCCTTATTTTGTTTTCATGTGCTGTCATTTTTTATTTCTATTATGGCCTCAAAAGCTGGAAGTGGCCCGGGCCTCTCAGGACCTCTGAGAGGGCCCGTAAAGCAACACAGAAAGAGGTGTTTTCTTCAAAAATGAATTAGAAATACGGAAAACAGGATTATCTCTAAACTTACTGCATCTGTGTGTCTCTCTGTTCAATAGTATCTCTGCTCCATAGATCTTTCTTCAGAGCCACTCCTGATACGTTTAAAGGAATAGTACACATACTCACTCCAACCACCACCATCTGAGAATGAATAGGTCACTATAGTCACACTCTAGGCCAAAACACTGTAGTCCTTACCCAGGGAAAATGCTCATTGAAACCAATGGCTTAAATGTTTTGCCTGAATAAAAGGCCTTGTAAGGACTACAGGATTTGGCTTTTAGGTTGTAGGCTCTTTGGGCCAGAGATCATATTGTCTGTTCACATCTGAAGACTGGCATGTTACCCTATGGTGCTTCACTACCAACTAGTACCTACATTCATCCTGTGTTCTAGAACTCTCAGAATTCCCAGCTAGTGATGTGATCTTACAGTGCTGCTAAGGTGGCATTTTCTTGATTACCTTACAACTTTAGATGAATGTATCCATATTTTCCATAAATCATTAGACATGTGATGGAATTGTTCAAAGTAACTTAAATTTTATGTCCTTTTTTATGCAGCTGCCCTCCTAGGCCTCATGTAAAGCCTGAAGCTAAGTCACAAGCAAAAGATCATTCCAGTAAAATATTCACAAGACCCATCCACACTTTGTCCCTTGCATAAGGAATAGGAAAAGAGGTAAGCACGTTAATAGGTATGTTATACATTATGACCAAAGGCCTGCAGAGGTCACCATTAAGATAGCAACACTTACCTACTATTTAGTTTATACAACATAGTAAAAACACTGTGATATCTTCATTACATAGAATCATAGAATATCAGGGTTGGAAGGGACCTCAGGAGGTCATCTAGTCTAACCCCCGCTAAAAGCAGGACCAATCCCCAAATAAATCATCCCAGCCAGGGCTTTGTCAAGCTTGACTTTGAGAACCTCTAAGGAAGGAGATTCCACCACCTCCCTAGGTAACCTATTCCAGTGCTTCACCACTCTCCTAGTGAAAAAGTTTTTTCTAACATCCAACCTAAACCTCTCCCACTGCAACTTGAGACCATTACACCCGCCCCGCCCCCATTTGAAAAGCATGTTGCAGCCACTTGAATGCTGGGATAGCTGCCCACAATGCACCACTCCCAATGCAGCTGCAAATGTTGCAAATGTGGCCACAACAATGCGCTGTCAGTGTGGACAGACTGCAGCACCTTCCCTACTCAGCTGTACGAAGGTGGGTTTAACTCACAGTGCTGTACATCTGTAAGTGTAGCCAAGGCCCAAGTGTGATTTGGCCTTTCTGATTTCACACCTGCATGCCTGAGCAATATTTTTATACTTCTCCCTGGTCATTTGTCCAATCTTCCACTTCTTGTAAGCTTCTTTTTTGTGTTTAAGATCAACAAGGATTTCACTGTTAAGCCAAGCTGGTTGCCTGCCATATTTACGATTCTTTCTACACATTGGGATGGTTTGTTTCTGCAACCTCAATAAGGATTCTTTAAAATACAGCCAGCTCTCCTGTACTCCTTTCCCCCTCATGTTTTTCTCCCCAGGGATCCTACCCACCAGTTCCCTGAGGGAGTCAAAGTCTGCTTTTCTGAAGTCCAGGGTCCGTATTCTGCTGCTTTCCTTTCTTCCTGTGTCAGGATCCTGAACTCGACCATCTCATGGTCACTGCCTCCCAGGTTCCTATCCACTTTTGCTTCCCTTGCTAATTCTTCCTGGTTTGTGAGCAACAGGTCAAGAAGGGCTCTGCCCCTTGTTGGTTCCTCCAGCACTTGCACCAGGAAATTGTCCCCTACACTTTCCAAAAACTTCCTGGATTGTCTGTGCACCGCTGTATTGCTCTCCCAGCAGATATCAGGGTGATTGAAGTCTCCCATGAGAACCAGGCCTGCGATCTAGTAACTTCTGTTGGTTGCTGGAAGAAAGCCTCATCCACCTCATCCCCCTGGTCCAGTGGTCTATAGCAGACTCCCACCACGACATCACCCTTGTTGCTCACGCTTCTAAACTTAATCCAGAGACTCTCAGGTTTTTCTGCAGCTTCATAGTGGAGCTCTGAGCAGTCATACTGCTCTATTACATACAATGCAACTCCCCCACCTTTTCTGCCCTGCCTGTCCTTCCTGAACAGTTTATATCCATCCATGATGATACTCCAGTCATGTGAGCTATCCCACCAAGTCTCTGTTATTCCAATCACATCATAATTCCTTGACTGTGCCAGGACTTCCAGTTCTCTCTGCTTGTTTCCCAGGCTTCTTGCATTTGTGTATAGGCACTTAAGATAACTCGCTGATTGTCCCGCTTTCTCAGTATGGCAGGAGAAATCTCACCTCCCCTCTCGTGCTCTCCTGCTCGTGCTTCTTCCTGGTATGCCACTTCCCCACTTACCTCAGGGCTTTGGTCTCCTTCCCCTGGTGAACCTAGTTTAAAGCCCTCCTCACTAGGTTAGCCAGCTTGCTTGCAGAGATGTTCTTCCCTCTCTTTGTTTGGTGAATCCCGTCTCTGCCTAGCACTCCTCCTTCTTGGAACACCATCCCATGGTCAAAGAATCCAAAGCCTTCTCTCTGACACCACCTGCGTAGCCATTCGTTAACTTCCACGATTCGACGGTGTCTACCCAGGCCTTTTCCTTCCACAGGGAGGATGGACGAGAACACCACTTGCAGCTCAAACTCCTTTATCCTTCTTCCCAGAGCAACGTAGCCTGCAGTGATCCGCTCAAGGTCATTCTTGGCAGTATCAGTGGTGCCTACGTGGAGAAGCAGGAAGGGGTAGCGATCCAAGGGCTTGATGAGTCTCAGCAGTCTCTCCGTCACATTGTGAATCCTAGCTCCTGGCAAGCAGCAGGCTTCTTGGTTTTCCTGGTTGGGCGGCAGATAGATGACTCAGTCCCCCTGAGGAGGGAGTGCCCGACCACCACCACCCACCTCCTTCTCTTGGGAGCGGCGGTCGTGGAACCCCCATCCCTAGGACAGTGCATCTCATGCCTTCCAATCGGTGGAATCTCCTTCTGCTCCCTTCCCTCAGACGCATCATCTAGTCCACTCTCTGCATTAGTACCTGTGGAGAGAACATGAAAACAGTTGCTCACCTGTATCTGCATTGCTGGTACATGGACACTCCTCTTCCTTCTTCTGGAGGTCACATGCTGCCAAATTTCTTCACTGTCCTTCTGTCCCTGCTGCACAACCTGCTCTGATTACCATCCAATGTGAAGAGTTTAAAAAAAAAACAGTAATTTTTTTTGTTTTTATTTGCCTTCTGGTTTTTGGGCCTTCAGCATGCATCTGGGTCATGTTTTTCTCTGCAATGAAGTGGTCTAGAAAGTAAAAAAAAAAAAGCTAAGATTCAATAGATGCCAGGAAAATCTTAGCTTTTTTTTTTTTTAGTTTCTAGATCTATTGAATCCAGGACATAAAGAAAATCACTGTAAGGAACTAGGGCATAGGCAGACTGGCCTAAAGGCCAGGGTCAAAGTTGGACTCAGGAGTTGAGCCAAGGATCAGAGCTGGAGTCAGATTTGATGATCAGGAGTGCGGCATAGGGACAGGAACCAGGGGAAAGGCAAAAATCAGTTACAGAGCAAGAGCAAGGCAGGAACCAAGATCAGGATGGGTGCAGAGCAGGAGTCATGTTGGAGCCAGATCGCAGGAGACAGGCAAAGAGTAGGATCCAATGCAGTAGCAACAGGACGTCTGCACAGTCACTCAGATAACCTACCCAGTTCTCTTCCTGTCTTAAGTATGGGTGCAAGCCAATTAGGTGCCCCAGGCTGTGGGTATCCCAATAGGATGTCCTGTAGGATCTGATCTTCCAAGATTACTGAGGTGCTGCTTTATCTGTATTCCTTTCTGGTAACAAGGGCATGTCAGAGACCTCAGGCCCTCATGGTCCCAGACCTGCTGAAACCAAGGACCTGCACCCTCAGATCATTACAATCACTAAATATTGCAAGACTCATGATACAATTGTTTGAGTTAGCAACATTGAAAAATTAAATAAATGATCATGCTCTCCAAATAATTTCTTCTCCCCTCTTGTTTTGTCACCCCACAATCCACCTACCCAGAACATGCTATTGTCTTGACCCATTGCACAGGTTGACAGTTGGCATATGCAGGTGGCATGTCTCTGATTTCAGTAGAGTAGCACTCAGTTACAACAATGGTGAACTTGGCCTACAGCATTATCTGTACTTTAGACTGTAAGCTCCTCGGGGCAGCAAAGAGTGCACAAACTGTTTTCAATTATTAGGCTTTCTGATTTGCCTTAAGAAATAGCCAATGTGATTATAAATGAAGCACTGACAAGAATACAATGGCTTCCACTTCCTTTTTCAAGTAAATATGTTTTTTTAAAAAAGAGATCTACAAATTTTAGTTAAAAAAAAAAAAGAACTGAAGAAAACAGCTTAACTAACTGTACAGTTTATCCCCCTGCATTCACAGAGTGGAGCGGAGGAATGAATTAAACAAAAGCATGAGCAATTTCATCCAAGTGCAAAAAGCCCTTTGAGAACCCAGGAAGGCGCACTTGGGAATTCCTTCCTATGGAGTACCCTCAAGCCCTTTCTCACACACACACACACATGGGAAGAGCTGAGAAAGAAAACAAAGGAAATCAGCTGTTGCCACCAGCTAATTAAACATGTGCACAAACCTCTTAGGACACAAAATCCAATCCTGCTCTTTAAAAAGGTAAATTTTATTAAAAACAAAAGGAAAGAATACATTTGAAAAACTTGGGCTATTGCTTGATTTAAAAAACCCACTTCCAAAAATTCAGCATCAAGAATAACTTTCTTGGGATCCAGCTAAAAGGTTACAAGCAAAACAAAAGCATTTGAGGTTAGCACAGAGGAATCCACAAGCCATAAAGAAATAAAGGAAATAAACCTAATCACATCTTCCTAGACATTTCCTGATCTACTTACATATCTGGGGTTTCAAATGAGTAGTTTTTAGGTATGATCTGATGATTTTTCGTACCTGGCCCAAGCTTTTTACAACATAGTTCTGCCCTGTCTGCCTCTCCCAGAGAGCAACACAGACAGACAAAGGAGAAGGTTTTTTTCCAATTTTTAAAAGTTCTAGCCTTCCCATTGGCTCTTTTGGTCAGGTGCCCACTCCCTTCCTTTTACCTATGCAGGGAGACTTTTTCACCCTTTACAGGTAACGCAAGTAGAGAACAACTACTAAGAGGAATTTTTATAGCTAACTGGCTGGCTGGGTGTCCATAAAAGGGAGCAAGCAATTCCCTGCCCTTCATTTATCACAGCCCCATTAGTGTGATCCTGTTGTATTTTAACTGTGCTGAGGCACAGTTTACAGTTTTACAAATCTCGGTGAGATTAATGGAACGGCCCTGGACCCTTCAACTGGTGCTTTCAGTTCATTTAAAATTTCCTAGAAACTTTAAAGGAATTAGCTTTAACTGGTGGTTCACATTAGATACAAAAGGCCTGTCTGAAACTTGAAAGATGCTGAAAATTACATTATCCACATGCATGCCATCAAATACTGGCCAGATCAACTCACAATTGTCAGTTCTGCAAACCATGCTAGGGCAAGAGAGATTACAACATCAGTATAACATCCTTGAAATGGAAATAAGCTCTTTAGTGCATTAAAATGAAGATTATCCTAAAATAAGGAGGTTACTCACCTATTTGCAGTAATGGATGTTCTTTGAGATGTGTAGTGCATATACATGTTCTTCAGCTGATGATTGCATGTTCAGTGCACATACATTATAGAACATTCTAGTTAGCAGTGACTGTGGGGCAGCGCATGCATCTTTCACTGCCTCATGCATTCAGTGAAGGTATAAGGGGCAGAGAGCTGCCCCACTACCCTCACTTCCTTTCCCACTCCCGGAGCCCATGACTTGTGGACTCCCAAGTGACGGGGACAGAATGTGGGTCATGGAATATTACACAGACTACACATCTCAAAAAGCATGAGTATTGTATAGGTAAGTAATCTCCTTTTCTTCTTTGAGTGACAGTCCATATTATTTTCCACTGCTGGTGATTCCCAAGCTGTAGACCTTTCTGGAGGATGGTATAAGGAAGTCACACCAACAGGGGCTGTAGTATGGCCCTGCCAAACTTGGCATCATCTCTGGTTGCCTGCACCAATGCATAATTCTTTGTGCATGCGTGAACAGATGACCAAGTTGCTGGCTTGCAGATGTTCCTGAGGGGTAAGTGCACTAAAGATACCACTGAGGCAGCCTGCATCCTGGTGCAATGTGTTAGCAATGTGCTGACAGGGAGATGTGTCTCTGCCAATCAATATTTCATGCACTGGGCTATCAGTTGAAGATTTCTCTAAGTGGATGTCACTTGTCTCCCAGGAACAAAGAGCCCGTGGGATTTCCTGAAGGGCTTAGTTTGCTCCAAGTAGAACAGAAGACCCTTCTCACATCCAGGATATTCAACTTCTGTTTGGCTCTTCCTGCGTGAGGCTTCAGGAAGAACACAAGTGGATTGATGGTTTTGTTTATGTGAAATTCCAACACCACCTTAGGCAGGAATCTAGGATGGGGTCTCTAGATAACTTGTTCTTATGTATAACCCTTCTGCCCACCAGAGTTGGCAGCAACAAGGGCCGGGTTCAATATCTAGGGGTTCCATTCCAATAACACAATGCAAAACCGGCTCGAGCCCCCACCCAGTGACCTGGGACAAATATATACCACCCCCCGGGCGCCTCGAAGAGGCAATACTTCCCCTCTCGCAAGCACAGAGTCTAAGTGTAGCAAAAGCCTTTTAATCACAGAGAGAAACAATGTGGCATTATGTTGGGGAAACATCACCAACAGGATTCATAACACAACCCATGAGCAAAACCCCACCCCAAGCAAATTGGGGCGTGTCCTTTCCCTTTGGTACTTAAGTCCAGCAACCCAAAATCACCCAAAGTCCCAAAAGTCCAACAACCCAAAAGACTTCAAAAGTTTATCTGCAGAGTTTTACCTCCCAGCCTGGGTGGAGATGGGGGGGGAAGGGGCACCTTACGTGGCCTGAAGCCGACTGCCCCGCTTCTCCGTGGGGCTCCACTCCACTCTGCTTCACCAGCCGTCCCACGAATTGCTCTGCTTCGCCAGCTGCTCCATGAGCCACTCCGCTCCGCCAGCCACTCCACCAGCCACTCCGTGAGCCACTCCAGCCATCCCGCAAATTGCCCACGCCACTCCACCAGCCGTCCCGTGAGCCACTCCAGCCATCCTGCAAACTGCTCTGCTCCGCCAGCCACTCTGCTCCACCAGCCGTCCAGTGAACCCCTCCAGCCATCCCGCAAACTGCTCTGCTCTGCCAGCCGCTCCACAATATATCTTCAGGGGCCCCCCACACTACTTAACACAGCGCTCAGTGATTTCAGCTCTTAGTAATTTTAGTTCTTTAGTGATTTCAGCTTGTAGTAGGGGAGCCTCAGTGGTGGTGCAGAGGGGAAGACATTGATCACTGGCTAAAGCTGCTTTGCTGCTGTTGGTGCTTCACAGGATGGAGCCGGTCCCAATACCAGGTTTCAGAGTAACAGCCGTGTTAGTCTGTATTCGCAAAAAGAAAAGGAGTACTTGTGGCACCTTAGAGACTAAAGTGAGCTGTAGCTCACGAAAGCTCATGCTCAAATAAATTGGTTAGTCTCTAAGGTGCCACAAGTACTCCTTTTCTTTTTGGTCCCAATACCAGTGGCCACTCAGGTGCTCGTGAGATCCATGAAGCCAGCATGGCTGATCCAGTACTAGGCGAGACCTGTGATACATCTGAGTCTCCTCAGCTAATGCTCACATCAGGGAGCTTTTTCTAAGCGTTGAAGCAACCTTGATATTGGATGGCCTTGTAGTTTAATGAGGATTAGCACCTGAGCCTGGGGAAGGCATTCTATGACTCCTCTCCCCTGAGGACTTCTGCTCAGTGTCCCAGAGTTTCCTCAGCACTGAGCTCAACTTGGAGGGCGCCTCCAGACATTTTAAAGATGTCTCCACCATGGACTTCAAAGACCTTAGGTCTCCTGAAGATCTTAAGGTCTGGCGTACAGGGTTGGTGTCTGGATGCATGGACCACACCTGAAGGAAGGCTTCAAGTGAGACCCCCTTGAATGCTGACTCCGTTTTGAGAAGAAGCTGCAAATTTCACACCAGTCTGGAACGTGCGTCTCACTGCGACTGTCACTGAGAGGCATGGCAACCTTGCAGGAGGGGCACTGCCTGAAGCTGGGGGCCATGCAGTCCACTATGCAGAACCATCAGTGGTACCGGCCCCACAGACAAATGATGGTCCTGAAGACTCTGGTCCAGAAAACGTGCTGTAGCAACTTACTAACCACAGAGGTAAATTGCTCTGAATGGAGTTGCTCCTTTACATCCACAGTGGTAAGAGGAAACTGAGGTGGCTCCACCCTTTACACCCTTGCTGAACACAAAAGGGAGAAAAAGGTGCATGCCCCATCCCCTCCCCCACCCAGGCACTGCTAACTAAAAAGTTTTCTGACGCACGCACATTCAATGGTCGATCGCCAGCTGTGGAATAGGGTATGGGCTAGCACTTGAAAAAGAACTGAAGCCTACTGTATGTACCACTAGTTATCAGAGAGGAGATGAAACAGAAATACGCACTGTGCAAATGTTCACCTGTACTGATAGATGCTCCTACTAAAATACCTGCCTCCCTCCTGGGACTGGGATGCTCAGAGTTGACAAAGGATAGGTTGGCTTTCACCTACAGGGCACCAGTACCATGGATGGTCCAATCTAGCCAAAGTAAAGTGCTTCCCGGCCTATGTGAAATGAAGGGGCTGTCTCAATCTAGTTACTAAAGAACAGCTGGCCACATCAAAGGGGGACCTTACTGGCAGTCTGAAAGAGTAGCTAATGGTGTGAATGGGCATGGAAAATGAACTGCCTTTGTTGTACTTATAAAAACAAGGAGAGTTTGTAATCATCAGTTACATTATTATATTCTTTCTTAACATCTTCCTAACAGGACACAACCCAGAGCTTGCTTGCAGCTGCAACATGCAACTCTCTGTTCTGCTCAATCTGTGACTCAGTGTGAAGGTTAACCCTTTGAACTCTCCAGCCACCTCCAACACACTTATTTAACCATAGCAGCCATCCTCTAATCATGAGCAGTGCCCCTCCTGGTTAAGGTTACAATGTTTTGGTTGGGTAGTGTGGGGATGCTTGATTAGCCACTGCCAATGTTGTGCCTGTTCTGTGAATAAACAGAGATTTCATATTCCATATTGATCTAGGAACTTTCATACACATTAAATTCACTAAAAAAATGAAAATATCTACAAAAACATAGGTGGAATGACTCTACAGCATTGCTATTTCACTCCCTTACACACATCCTCCTAAAAATAGATTTAATAGCATTAAACAGTCAGCATTTTCAAAACTGTAATTTTCATAAGGACAATTTAAGGGCCACTACTTTGGGGAATCATCTCACAATATGAGGCTCAAGCAAGGTTTATTTGGAAAAATATGTGTTCTTTGTGAGCCCCTACTGCTACTTGTATTCTTGTTTACAGATTCCTCCTATTTTCTGTTATAAACTCTGTTAATTGTTGTGTCATTTGAAACACTATTCTACATATATTTCATCTTTGAGTAATAATAATAATACCATCTTGCACTTCCATAGCAGCTTTCAACCATGGATATCAATGCACTGTGCAGGTGTTATTACATGAACTCTCAAAAATCCCATGTTGGTTAATTACCAGTAAATATTATTTTTCTCATTTTAATTATGGGGAAAATGAGGCACAGAGAAATTTAGTGGCTTGCCCAAGATCACCCAGCAAGTCACTAGCAGAGTTGGGAAAAGAATCCATGTGTCCCAATTCAAAGACTTCTGTTCTGCGCTGGCCTATCTTCATAAAGAGATGAACGATGCAATGCAAATTAGAAGTGCTGGTAAATCTGATGGTTTCCAGTCATCATCAGATTATAGTAATGAATACTTCTTTCTATTATACCAGAAACAGTAAGCCTGATTCTCCATTGTCCTACTCCAATTTTAAACACTGACCTACTCAGAGTCACATATATATAACTGTTGTACTAGAAGAATCAGGTCCACTGGGTATAATTCTCCTTTCAAACCACAGCAGTTTTATAGCATTGCATTGGTTGCCAATGCTCCCTAAAGGGCCATTCTGCCAGCTGGAGATTGCTAAGGTATAGATGTGTCCTGGCCATGCCGCCTAGAGATGCCTACATGGGATTCTGGGAAAGGGATCCCTTAGGAATTTCTCTGGTGACTCCATGCTTGGGGAGTCCTTGGGGGCTGATCTTCTGGCTCGGATCTGGCCCATTTTGTTCTGTTTTTAAGGGTTTCTGGGATTTAGTTTATGTTTCCTATTTATATTCTGATTGCTTCGTGAGGTTTGTATAATGTCTCGAACAGTTTGCCAGCTGGTAAAGCTCCAGTATCAACAAATAGGTCATTAACTAAACCACTCATATTTTCCCCTAAAGAACTTGTTCAGGTACAGACAATAGAAACTAGAGGAGGAAACTGATTACAACAGTGGGTGCAGAAATGGTTTCCACCAACATTTTTCTTTCAGAGAGACTAAGCAAAATTGCAATACAGTTTAACAGTACCCTTCTTAACTCGCTCTAGGTTACCATGGAAACTAGAATCTCAGCGCAACATGAAAGGCATTCAGGGAATCTGTTAGGCTTTACTATTAGCATGATCTAAGCATCCTGCACACCACTAACAAGTCTAGTATCTTCTTCAGAATATCATTAATACTTATTAAATTTCTCTGCATGGGATTTCTGGACTCTTCATGCTACACAGAATATCTTTTTTGCATTACACTTTCATAGTGATGGAAGAATTCTATATTATCTAATTATTTTTAACCTTGTCAATTATTTTCTTCTCTCTATAGAACAACATTCCCAGGAGATAAGTAGTTGGGGGATGTAATATGGTGGCCGCCACCTGAGTGCCCTCTCATGGCCAAAGGTCACTTTGCAGGCACCATGCCTCTGTTAGCCCCTTCTTGCAGGCCCCTTAAGAACTCCACAGAGTCTCTCCTGAGGCTAACAGCACCCCACCTGGGCTGGTTTAATAACAGAAATTATTTAAACATTCAATAAATCTAAACTCATAGCACAAAAGTTCATACTCAGCCTTGATTCTTCTGTCATACGTGGAGCTCTTTCTCTGTCCCAGGCTGCTCCCTTCTCAGCCAGCTTTTAACACCTCACAGAATCAGGCCCACATTTTGTAGCACCTGTCTTTATAAGAATTTCCCTAAGACAAGGTTCAGATTTAAGGAGATATTCCAATACATCTTATTCAGATCTTCTACTCCAGCCTGGTGTTTTCTATTTTTTGAAATAGCTCAGGAGTCAAATTAGGATCTCAGCTCCATGGGTGTAGAAGCAGAGTAATTCCACTGAAGTAGGGAAGAGGAGAATCTCATCCTATGACAACAGAAGTTCTTCGAGTGATTCTTCATATTCCCATTTATGGATATTGTGCCCCTTGGTGGCAGCTAACAGTATAACCTTCCCCAAGCAGTGCCCATTACAGCATATGTGCACCTCTTCCTGTCCTTCTCCTCAGCATTTCTGAACGTTCTGAAGGTCAGGCTACATAAGGGAATGCTCCACCATCTAGAGCCTCAGTTCCTTCCAGACCACTGCGCCTACAGAGGAGAATCACTCCGGTCCTTTGGATCCGTTTCTTTATCCATTTATAGTTCCTTGATCATTTATAGCTGTTGTTCTTAGTATAGCCTTTTGTTTTAAGTATAGATAGTTTAAGTATACTTTGTAAGGCTAGTGATGAGAGAACTGGAGATAAGAAACCAAGCTTTACGGATGCGCTTTGCACCCAGCTGGCATCAGATGAACATGTTAGGTGCCTTGCGTGCCTGAGAGAAGGTCACTCTCCCTCTGGGTGCTCTATTTGCTGGACTTTCATGCCCAGAGCACACAAAGACAGGCAGAACAGACTACAGGTGCTTCTGCTTAAAGAAGCTCTTGCTGCTAAGCCATCCGGTTTTGAAGGGTCATAGGATCTGAAGAATAAGAGGCCTGTTTCAGATCTTGCAGCTTCCTTTAGGTGTTTCAGGTCTTCAGGATTGTGCCTTCCGATCCTTCTGTCAATTCTTCAAAGGCACAGTTGGTGGAAAAGGGCTGACTGCCTAGGCACCTAGAGCCATTTTTGTTCTGTCTGTATCGGTTACAAAGAAGAAGATAAGGGAAAAGACAGCTACTGTTAGCAGTGCCAGTTCCCATATGTTAGATTTATCTGATATGTCCAGTTCTGACATAGCATTCATGATTCCAACTTTGAACCTCAAATTGGTTCTGGGTTTCACTCCGAAGTCCAGAGTTGTTTTGCGGATCGCTGATGGGCATCGGTTTTTTGCAGCAATCACAGGGCTTAAAGCTTGGGGACCGGGGCATGCCCTGTCGCTAGGCTGAGTCCTGTTTAGGACTAACCAAATAAAACACACTAATACACTAAGGGATAACTGTTAACTATGTACAACTATTTTACAAGAAAAGTTCGTAATACCAAACAAAGTGAAAAGGCTAGCTGAAGCAGCAGACAGTCCAGCATCATCACTGGAGACAAGAAGGAAGGGTGGGGGGAGCCGGTGGTGCCCCTTATACTCCAGAGGGCACCAGAGCCGGTCCCCTACGGATACTACTGAGGGAAAAACTTCCGGCACCGGTGCATGTGGTGAGCACACACACCTAATATGGAATGGACATGAGCAAGCACTCGAAGAAGAACCTCACTTCAGCAAAACCCCTTTTGGTAACTCAGGCCAAAGAAATCAAAAAGAATAAAAGGAGGTGGCCTGTTCCAGCCAGTCCCCAAAGGAAAACTGTCAGTAAATCATTCTGTCCACATGGAGCACCTCCAGCTACTTGCAATGTCGCTCAGCTTGAATGCCTTCAGCCTTCCTCCAGGGCTCTCAGGAACAACTTCCTTCTCTCCTGCCGCCTAGATACACATGCCAAGTCAAGCTCCTTCAAAGTGTATTGTAATTGAGCCCATCTGGTCCCCTTCCTAGCCCTGCATTAACCCTTTTCCCTGTTCTCCACAGGCATGGGGTTTATACACACCATTACACCTTCACTCACACTATCAAAAGGTAGGACATAGCATATCTCACTCCTGCCAGCTTTACACTAGTTAAACCATTGTGACTTCAGTCAAACGTCTGCCCTGTTTTACACTGGCATCAGGCCCAGTTTGATTTTAGATAACTGCACTGCTAGCTCTCAACTCTTATCACAAACTGGAGGTGGGAAATTCTTATTTGGCCCCCTGGTCTATCTCCCTGCTATTCCACAATGGTCCCTACACTACGGTCTATTCTCCAGTACTGTGACTTCCCATTTTATACCATTAATTCTGCATTAGTCATTCCTGGTTTACTGAACATTTACCTGGTTTCTTCTAGTACGCTCTGACACAGTCTACCGGAAATAGAATAGAAGGATATTTTACTGATTTATTGCTCATCTAGTTTTCAATGAGGCCTGCCAACATCATGGCAGAGAAACCAACTAATCTGAGTGTCACTTTGAAATCTATTGGACTATATCTGGCTATATTATAAACTATTAGAAATAACTCCAAATAATTTAATTACTTTCTTCTAAGATCCTTGCTGTTTCTGCTCCAAAAATTCTGATGAGAATGGGCAAAATTCAGTAGCAACATAAATGCAAATGTAGGTTATATATCTCATTCTGCTCTCATAATCAAAGCTTGTGATTCCACTTAGCCAGATCCTCAGTGGGTATGAATTGACATAGATTCTGGATTATTGCAGAATCAGACCCAGTGGATAAACACTGGTCACTAAATGGGTGTAAATGGCAAAGCAGTGTACCTTGTATTAATTTGGCATTGAGTGGGTATACAAAATGAGTGTAATTTATACCAGTTTGGTATTCTGTGGGACCTAACTTCAACTCCTGGAGGAAACAAGCACTGTATGGCCAAGTACTGACGGTTGCTGAGAGATCTAACAATGGAGCTGTATTTTCAATTAATGTAGTTCTATCACATTCATACGGAATATCTTGAAGATCAGCAGTTTCTCTCTGTCTGCTTTGTCAGACAGAACCGATGTAAAAGTCCTCCAGTTTTCTCTGCTCTGAAAACCTACTAGAGACCTAGCAGTAGTTGTCAGTATAGAACAGGTTATATTCCATGGTGATGTTTAAAAGCTGTATAAGAGTTTTCCTTATGAAGCCAACTGGGTCTGTTGCTTTAGAAAACACTTTTTCCCCCCCTAAAACTGAATTTAGTATATTTCTGGTCTCTATTCCACAGATGGATAATGGGAAACTCATAATTATCAATCATTTTGGCTTCTCAATTTATCTTCTGACCACTGGTCACCTAAACTACATACATCCTCCTTTATTTTATTTTTTTTATCAAGTACCCTCATTCTAATTACCCAGGTCATCACATTTCATTAATAATGCTTCATATTTTTCTCAAAGAAGAATAAAGTGTCCTTATGCAAGTGTATCAAATTAATTGGGCAGAAGACTGATCAGTGACTTAAACGCTACCTCATGCTGGTAGGCCAATCACAGAGGGGATGAGTATGGGAAGATAGATATACCTGACATGGCTTGATATTGTAGAAGGCGAGTTCTTTGTTTTTCCAGCAAACGTACTGTCTGTTAAATAAACAAATAAAGAATAAATAGAATAAAGTCTATTAAGTTTCCAGAGGAACAGCCTACTGCATCACATGCTAGAATAACTGAAGCTTGCCATTACCAGCTATAAACTAAATAATGAAGAAACAAACCCAAGAATTTGTCAGATCATTTTTTTAGGGCATGATAACTATTAAGAATGGCCTACTCTACTGTATCCTGTTAACACAGTGAAAGAAAACCAGGTTCAAGCTCACTGTAATGCTATTCTAAAACTGCAGAAGTTCAAACACACCTGCATATAACTGGTGGGGTCTCACTGTCAGGCTAGTTTTTAATACTGCAGCTATATATGGGAAATTATAATACTCTGTTAACAAGGACGCAAATCTGACAAACAGAACAGCAGAAAATCAGCATTTGCTAAGCCTCAGGCATTGCACATTTCTACAACACTTATAACAGAATTAAGAACGATTAACGGTGGCAGCAAACAAATGTTTCTTTGCCCTGTTCTTAAATAAAGATTTGGACTGGGAGTTTCTAATGGTTAAAGAAGAGTATTCCACAGATAAGGCATGTAAGTTACAGAAAGTTTTAACTCCCATTAATACAAGATTGAATTCAGGGCAAATTTAAATAGCTGGGTAACACTCTTAAAGAGACATTTGTCATGTTAAAATCATGTATTTAACAAAAAGCCCACATTTCTACACTTGTTAGTAATAACATCTTACAGTATTATAATGGAAACCATGGAAACATGGTGTTACCACAGAAACATCAGAGAAAATGGAAAGGCATTTAGGGTTAGTTTGATATAATTTCTCCTGAGTGAGGAATTAAAGTCTCAGGCTCTTCTCATGAGTGGACTGAAGAGCTGAGTACATGTCCTTAACTTAAAGCACACCATTTCATATTCAATTAAGAATATATTAACATGAATCAGACAGGTATCTGACAATATAATATTAAATGCTGCCTATGTGGATAAGCTTACGTAGCATAATATGAATACTTAAACACAGCTATTATGGTTTCTAGCATATCTATCAAAAAAGAAACCAAGGAAAAGATTTATATACATGAGTTCTACTTTGGTGTATCATAATTGACTACTATGGAGTTATGTCCAATTTATATCATTGTGAGATCAAAATCAGGCCCCCAGTAACACTTTGTAGAAAGCAAGGAATTGCTTCAATCACATCAAACTTTCTAACACACAATCCAGTGCAATTTCTAACAGCCGACTAAGTACAGTAGAAACAACACACTCAGGTATTCAGGTACAATTTTCAGTTATTGAAGACTCTGGTTAATCCCAAATGATTGCTAAATCACCGATCATTCCGTATCAACACCATGCTTCATAAGGACTGGAAACAATAGCAGATAGAGCAATGGAACTGAGAATGGAGCTACATTTGATGTTAGGATTCATTCCTGTTCAAGTCCCAGTTAGAGAATTTGTACCTATGTTGATACATGTAGATTAGGATAATTTATTAATTTTGTTTCTGTTCTTCTGCCATTTTCTGTCTATTAAATCTATTCCCTGGCTATAAGGACACTAACTGCTTAGATCTGTGATGCAGAAAGTAGACTCAAATGTTTACAAATTTCTGCATTGATATTTTTCTCAGTTTTCATTTCCCTCTTCATCTTAGTAACCCAGTTACACTTGGTTCAAACAGTTCATAGTCACTTTTTTGGCTGCAGTTGTTATTCAGTTAGAAAAGTAATATTTTAAAAAATACAATAATCTAATAAAATGAAAAGATGGATGAGCGTGTACCGAACAAAAAACATCAAATGTTATTTTCCACATGACAAGATAAGGATCTTACAGATTTGAGTTGGAAAGGGTGCAGATACCATTCTGTGCATCACACTCATTTCAATAAGTAGCTATAAACTAGACTAATATCAAATATACTCACCCATGCATAAGAAAATGGAGAGAAGGGGGTCTGAGATATTTAAACAGAAAACATTCAGCTTTTTCATTTATCTCAAGTCACCCCCAAGATCTTCAGGGATGCAATGTCTCAAGTGGATGATGAGCACGGGGAAACTATATTTACTTGAGGAGAATGAGTTCTTCCCCCTAGAAACCATGAAAGTACAAAACACTACACTGCATCCTGGCAATTGTTTTCTCACATTGTAGCTTATCTATCAAATGTTGCTGTGGTTACCATGTTAAATGCTCAGTCTGAATAAGTGGGAAAAAATAAATAGTCTTGTAATGTAAAATCTCTCTCGCTGCTTCATTTGGGCTCAGTTCTACAAGGTTCTTGTCACCAGCTGCTACTGACTTCACTGGGAGTTGTGGGTGGAAAGGCGATGGACAGCACTTTTCAGAATCAGGCCCTTAGGCTACAGTTGTGTTCAATTTGTGAACACACAAGCAAATACAAGCATGCACACAGACAAATGCCTGTTTCAGAGCTGAATCCAAGGGGAAATTTTTCAAGCGTAAGTATCAAAGTTTCATCTTGAGATGCTTTCAAACACCACTGTGACGATCATGGGGTAAGCAGCTGCTGAGAACAAAACAGAGGTGGTTCTCCAGCTCAGAACCAGCTGGACAGCATGGGGAAACTGCCTGTTATGTGTGTACATAAAAGGGTTCAGTGTCAAGATCCACCATAAGTGTGGTGTGTTTTCTGTGTACTGTGCCTTAAATGGAGCTATCTTCCCCCTACTCTGCTGCAGAGGCCACAGACATTTTTTGATCAGAAGCAAGCCAGGACACTTGCAAATTTTAGGTTAGGTTAGTTCTTATGTGGTCACTTGGACAGTATAGAGGCCACCAAATGCATTATACACCTCCCTGATGTTGTGTCTGAGCCAAATCTAATTATGGGGTAGGACTCCTGTGATGGACTGGTGTCGGTTGTCATTGTGTCTTAGATCTTCCGGGGGTATTTTCCATCCTGCTTTCATTGGGTCAAAGTGGAAGATGATTCTCATAGGGAAGTTAGTAGGCATTCAGAGCAGATGACCATGCCACATTAGAGAGCATTTGGAAACTATTTGAGAGAGCAGGACCTTTCAAATTTGCTTCTGATGTTTTTCTCAAATTTGCTTTAGTTTTTTTCACTGTGGCTGCAGTTATGTGGTTCTTCTTTGTGAATGGAAAACCATAGCTATGCATATTAATTTATAAAAATAAAATAAATGTTTTTTCACATTCATACTGGGAACGTATTTCTCCTTTCACTTTGCTCCGTTTTTGCCTTGCACAGGCCTAATGTCAATACAGAAAAGCCAGGATGTGCGTAACAGTGATATGTAGGATATTTAAGACACTAGAGTTGGATAAGGCAGATTCTCAGCTGGTGTAAACCATGGAGTGATTTAATGTACCAGTTGAGGGGCTTGCCACATATTTTTCATTTCTTCTGAGTCAGTTCCATAGTAGACTCATAGACTCTAAGGTAAGAAGAGACCACCATGATCGGCTATGTCAATGGTAACTATTGCTTTTTAAGAATTGAGCTCTTCATCTGTGTCTGTTTTCTACTAGATTAGTATAAGAAATTGAGACAACTGTGTAAAAAATTGAAAGAATACCTGTTTAATGTTCCATGACAGCAAGAATTTTAGCACTGTACTTGTCTGAAGCAAAATCCTTGCCAACAAGTGGCTGAATGTGCATTTAACCACCCATTTGCTACTTGAGCCCATTATGCAAATAGAAAACAGTCCATTTTGCTAGTGGGGAGGAAATAAAGTACTAGCTTGAAAGGTCATTGTTTAAAGGAAGAATTATTTTAAGGACTCTCTTATAAAAAAAGGTGCTCGTGCCAAAGGCTCTATAAAGATAACTTCTTTTCGTATTTGTAAAATAAAAGATAGGATTACCTTTCTTGCAATAGATTTCCAGTGTCCAACCCAATTAAAGGATTGATCCTTGAATATGCTGAGCTCCCATGACACCCACTGACTTCAGTAAGAGTTGAGGGTGCTCAGCAACCCAGACAAATACTCAACGTGTTGTAGGGTCAAGCCCTTCAAGCTAAGGATGCATTTTGTACATGTCAAGAGTAGGATATGTCCCTTTGCAGAAGCTACTTGATTGGTTGTCAGGTATATGAAAATAATAGTTATTTTTAAAAGGTTATTGCAAGCGTTGAAAAATAAATGTGATTTAGCTTCATGTATGGTACAGTAGTTCTAGCATTAACATCTCTGGTTTGGAATTAGAGCTGAACTTTATCTATCCAAATAGATATAATGCAGCTTTTTCTCCTGCTTGGGTTTTTATTTATCTATTTACAGTAGAAACATCAGGGCATGTCATCAGCCTTTGCTTGGAGGTTCTCTGCCTTTTTTCAAGATTCACTCCAGTGATGTTACCGTTCCCATTATTATTTGGATAAATGTAATACTGAGAGGCCTTAGTTAGTATCAAGAGCCCTTTGTGTTATACAAGGGACAGTCCCGGCCCTGAAAAGTTTACTATCCAACTTAAAGACAAGCCATGATAAAGTGGGTTTAACCAACAGTGGAGGGAAAATGTGGAGGATGACAAGTGTAACAGTGATGAGAACATATGCCCAGCACACAAGAGGAATGTAAAGGCTCTAAAGAAAGGCAATCACTCTTGAATATACTGAATGACATATAAATGGATAGCACTTAGATACCATGGTGAATGTATCTTAGAAATACCCAAGACAGAGTATTTGCACATCGATCAACTAAGAAAGGTGCCATATATAAATAAAAAGACACAACCAAATTAATATTCATTCCCAGACTGGAGTCTAATCACCCAGAGGGACAAATGTAAAGAATCTGTAGAGATAAGAAAATCCTTTGCCACAGAGAATTCACAAGTAGCAGTTTTACACTCTGCAAAATGAAAAGCACTTCACTAGAAGTGAAAATACATCTTTTGGGAAGAAAGACCTCATAAAAAAACTAATTGGAACAGAATGAAGTCAGAAAGATATGGAGATAAATTGGATAGTAACACATTAAGGACTGGAGTTTGCATTGCTGGGACCTGATACTATACTTCCTTTCAGCAAATCTATGGCAGTATAACTACTGATTTCAGTTGAGTTCAGTATAAAACCCCACTATGAAGGATTAGATAATCAACTGTGAATTAATCAAGGGAATGCAGCCTTTACAAAGTTGTGTACGGTGCTAGTATATTGAAATAATCCCTACTAAACTAGTAGGAGAACTGCTAATCTCCTGCACTGGGAATTAAATTTTACATGAATCAGAAATTCTCATTACTTCTGCTTAGATCTTAAATGCTTAGATTCTTTACAGCTTACTGTTCGTCTGTAAATATGCCTCCCATTTCTCTTCCTTCTCAGCCTCTGTGTAATGAAGGATGGACAAACATTAGACAGACTGATTCTTATCTCATAATATGTAAACTAGCTATAAACTCTACACTGGTGTAAAACTAGTGGAGGTGAAGGGAAAACCAGGACAACATTATTTACACTTGTTTGCAATCTCTACTCCCAAATGAAATTACTAGGATTGTGCTTCAGGAAGCAGTATAAAATATTGATTTCTGTTCACAGACTATACCCTTAAGGTATCAAATATTAAACTTTAGTTATAATTTGAGTAGATATGAGTCTTTTTATTATAACCTAAAGTGATGGGATATGGTTGTATTATATTTTTATTAAATGTAAAAAGACAATGAAAGATAATTAAAAAACTAATGGAAGTACCAATTTACGGCCTTTTAGAATTAGATCTTTTGGAGGGATTTATTTCCCTTTAGAGCAGTTGAATTTTTTTTTTTTTTAAATCTCACAAATATTTAGAAAGCAATTACTTCCAAACTAATACTATGATGTAATTTTTAAACTTGCCTGTCACTTAAGGGCAACCATTTTTATATTTTGGTTACATTTTGACACCATTACTCACATTCATGCTCCTCCCTGGCGCCAGTGGGACCACTGCAGGAGCAAGTTAGTGTTCTACACCAAGTCATGTGCATTGTTTGTTACAGAGGGTCAAATCCTGCTCACTCCACTGATGCAAGGAGTCCCAGTTACTCAACTGACTGAGTAAGGCAAGCAGGATTTGGGCTTCCAGTTGTAAAAGTATAGCTTCTTAAAACTAAACAGAACAAAGCAACTGCTGACACTTTTAAAAAAACTTTTGCTCCTTGTTCTTACAAGCTCATGAAGGGGTCACTTACCTCTCAACGACCACATGTAACTTTTTGGGATGGGGCATGTGACATTGGTAAACCAAGTGCCAGCTCTGGCCAAGGCCGCAGGTGTTAGCTAAGAATTGACAAACTCATAGCTGGAAACCAAGCCAGCTCACCTGTATGTAAGTTTTGTTCAAAATAGGTATTAATCTTATAAGAATGTATTTAGTGTTTAGACACTATGAAATGCTTGTAGGTTGCTGCATGCATTAATCTCATATGTAATGTCTGTACTCCATGCTACAAGGTAAAATATAAGTTTGCTTATAATTGTAAAAATGCCTGCTCCGAACTTGTGAACTCAGACAGGCAGAGTGGCTCCCCCCACCCATCCAGGAGGACTATCAAAAATTAAGTGAGCCGTTGTAGGACAAAAGCGTTGTTGATTGCCACACTCACCCATGGAGAAGTATGTGCAGAAGGCCTGGTCCCATCCGTTTGAATCCTGAATAGGGGAAATAAAAATAGGTAACATGAAGATTTTTCATCTCTCTGCTGTTTGCACTCTTACAAGGGCTGGAGCTAAGAAACAAATAAGCAGAGATCCCCAGGGTTGACCATCTCTGTCACCTTTTGAATAACAGACTGAAACTCATTTGTTACTATATGCTTGCTTGCTATAACCTGTAAATAACTCTCGGATTTCTTTTTCCTAGGTAATAAACCTTTAGTTAATTTATTACAGGATTGGCTACAGGCATCTTTGGTGGTGAGATCTAAGGTACAAATTGATCTGGGGTAAGTGACTGGTCTTTTGGGACCAGAAGCAACCTGAATATTTTGTGACTTTTGGTGTAAATGACCATTTAGAACTAAGTCCAGCTTGCCTGACTGGCAAGATAGTCTGGAGAGTCTAAAGGGACTGTCTGTGACTCATGGTAAAATAGTTACAATAACCTAGGAGTTTGTATTTGTTACTGTGTTGATTAAATCTAATTATAGAATATACAATCAGTTTGGGGTATCTGCCCTCCTTTTGACAGTCTGCCCTGAGGTTGGCACTCTCATTCATGAGCTGCTCCAGACAGTATGACAGTGCATTCACCTCACACTAGCCCTGGAAAGGTTAATATAGGCAAAAGAGGCCAATTGGCCATAGGCTGTACCTGGAGGGGAGCTAGGACACAATGAGGCTTAATTGGGGATGAAGTTCACTAGGGCAGAAAAAGTGGGGCTTCTATAAAGCCAGGAAGCTGGCAACAGAGATGAGGCGGGCCTGCTGTGAGGGCACCTACAGTCTACACACCCTGATATAAGTGGGAGGGAGAGTAGGAGTCTGCAACAGGGAGTGTAGGAAGCAGTCGAGGGAAGAAGCAGTAAGGCCTGGGAGAATAAAGACCTGAGCTGCTAGGTCAAGGGTGCCTGGATTGGGACCTGGTTTAGAAGGTGGGCCTGGGTTCTCACTGTGGGAGTGGTATGCTAGGGGCAGCCTATTTGGGGACTTCTGAGGACAGTATGGAAAGAGACTGTGATAATACCCCAGAAGTGGTGAACTTTATTGTGACTTGGCTAGAGGGCAAAACCATGAAGAGGAAAGTGTTTCAGATTCAGGAGCATGAGAGAGGCCAAGGAGCGAGTGAATTGCATGAAGAGGCACCAGACCAAGTGGCATGCTAATCCTCAGATGGGCCACTAGGGGGCGCCAGAGCAAAAAAAAAAAAAGTTCCTCCTGTAAGAGTATGTCTACACTATGAAATTAGGTCGATTTTACAGAAGTCAATTTTTAGAAATCAATTTTATACAGTTGATTGTGTATGTCCCCACTAAGCCCATTAAGTTGGCAGAATGCGTCCTCATGGCTAGCATAGACTTACAGAGTGGTGCACTGTGGGTAGCTATCCCACAGTTCCTGTAGTCTCTGCTGCCCATTGGAATTCTGGGTTAAGCGCCCAATGCCTGATGGGGCAAAAACATTGTCGCAGGTGGTTTCGGGTACATGCCGTCAGTCACCCCTCCCTCCACGAAAGCAATGGCAGACAATCGTTTTGCGCCTTTTTTCCTGGGTTGCCTGTGCAGACGCCATACCACAGCAAGCATGGAACCCGCTCAGCTCACTGTGACCGCTGCTGTTGTGAGCATTGTAAACACCTCGCACATTATCCTGGACTATATGCAGAACCGGGCTAAGAAACGCCAGCATGAGGAGAATTTTTATGAGGACATGGACACAGACGTTCCTGAAAGCACGGGCTGTAGCAATTGGGACATCATGGCAGCAATGGGGCTGGAACACCGATTCTGGGCCAGGCAAACAAGCACAGACTGGTGGAACCGCATAGTATTGCAGGTATGGGATGATTCCCAGTGGCTGCGAAACTTTCACATGCGTAAGACCACTTTTCTGGAACTCTGAGTTGCTTTCCCCCACCCTGAAGCGCGGGAATACCAAGATGAGAGCTGCCGCAACTGTTGAGAAGCGAGTGGTGATAGCCCTGTGGAAGCTTGCAACGCCTGACGGCTACCGGTCAGTCGGGAATCAATTTGGAGTGGACAAGTCTACTGTGGGGGTTGCTGTGATCCAAGTAGCCAATGCAATCACTGACGTTTTGTTGTCAAGGGAAATGACTCTGGGAAATGTGCAGGTCATATTGGATGGCTTTGCTGCAATGAGGTTCCCCAACTGTGGTGGGGCGGTAGACAGAATGCATATCCCCATCTTGGCACCGGACCACCTTGCCAACCAGTACATAAACCGCAAGGGGTACCTCTCAATGGTGCTGCGAGCACTGGTGGATCACTAGAGACATTTCACAAACATCAATGTGGGATGGCCGGGAAAGGTGCATGACACTTGCATATTTAGGAACCAGGCTGTTCGAGCAGCTGCAAGAAGGGACTTATTTCCCAGACCAGAAAATTACCATTTGGGATGTTGAAATGCCAATAGTTATCCTTGGGGACCCAGACTACTCCTTGCTCCCATGGCTCATGAATCCTTACACAGGCACCCTGGACAGTACTAAGGAGCCGTTCAACTACAGGCTGAGCAAGTGCAGAATGGTGGTAGAATGTGCCTTTGGACGTTTAAAAGCTCGCTGGCACTGTCTGCTGACTAGGTCAGACCTCAGCGCAACCAACATTCCCATTGTTATTGCTGCTTCCTGTGTGCTCCATAATATCTGTGAGAGTAAGGGGGAGATGTTTATGGTGGGGTGGGAAGTTGAGGCAAATCACCTGGCATCCAGTTTTGAGCAGCCAGACACCAGGGCAATTAGAAGAGCATAGCTAGGCGCGCTGCACATCACAGAGGGTTTGAAAACCAGTTTCGTGACTGGCCAGGCTACAGTGTGACAGTTGTGAATCTCCCTGATGCAAACCTGCCCCCTTTGTTGATTTTAATTCTCTGTAAGCCAACCACCCTCCCCCCTTTGAAACAAAGTAACTATTGGTTTGAAACCATGCATTCATTCTTTATTAATTAAAAAAAAATGAGATAATGGACAAGGTAGCCCAGGTTGGGTGGGAAGGAGAAAAGGACAAAGCCACATTGTTAGTGTGACTACAACGAACAATCCAACTGTTTGAATGACAGCCTTCTGTTGCTTGGGCCATCCTCTGGAGTGGAGTGGCTGGGTGCCCGGAGCCTCCCCCACCTCCCCGCATTCTTGGGCGTCTGGGTGAGGCAGATATGGAACTTGGGGAGGAGGGCATGCGGTTATACAGTGGATGCAGTGGGGGTCTGTGCTCTTGTTAGCTTTCTTGCAGCTCCAGCAGATGCTTCATCATGTCCGTTTGCTCCCCCAACAGATGCTTCATCATGTCCCTTTGCTCCCCCATTAGCCTCAGCATCGCGTCCTGCCTCTGCTCTTCGCGCTCACTTAATTCTTTCCTGGCCTCTGCCACTGAATGCCTCCGTGCATTAAGCTGTGCCCTATCAGTGTGGGAGGACTGCAGGTGCTCAGCAAACATGTCATCACAAGTGTGGTTTTTTTGCCTTCTAATCTGCGATAACCTCAGGGACGGAGATGATAGGGGGAGCACAGAAACATTTGCACCTGGAGGGAGATAAAAAGGGAAAGTAAAAGTTAAGATGATACATTTCTAAGAACAAAAGGGAGACTCTTTCACAGTGAATCAAGCCATTCACAGCAGATAGCACATGTGCTTTAAGTACAAGGTCGCATTTTGCCTTTTATATTGAGCACCTGCTGGTATGGTGACACATCACACACACACACGGCTGGGCAACAGAATTCGGTTTCCAGGCAGCTATGGTAAGCCTTTTGGTACACGGGGTTGGCTTCTTACACCTTCATAGCATTTGGGAATGTTTTCAAACTGCAGTGCCCTCCTTTCCCAGAGCAAGCAAAGGGAGGGCTGCGGTTTTCAGGTGGATGTGCAGCACACAGCTCCCCACACACCTCCACGTGGCTATTTTCTGGGATGATCCCTTCTCCCTTCCCACAGTTGCATGGCTATTCACTGGGATGATTCCTTTTAGCCAAGCGCAAACAGCCCAGCACGAATGGGGTTCTTTTACTGTTCCCTTATAAAAATTCCCCTATTTCAACCAGCTGACTATGAATGATATCACTCTACTGAGGCTAACACAGAAAGATATAGACCGAATGTTGCTTGAATGCGACCAAAACCCAGGACCATTCGCTGCCATGCTTTGCGCTGCAATGATTCCAGAATACTTGCTACTGGTTTGGCGTTGTAAAGTGTCCTATTGTGGAGAACGAAAAAAGGCAGCCCTCCCCAGAAACCCTTTGCAAAGGCTTTCAGAGTACCTCCAGGAGAGCTTCATGAAGATGTCCCTGGAGGATTCCCGCTCCATCCCCAAACATGTGAACAGACTTTTCCAGTAGCTGTACTGGCTGCGAATGCATCCCAATTCTTCAGGGCAAATCAAACATTAAACATACTTGCTTTTTAAACCCTGTACTGTAGTTACAAATGTGCACTTACAAGAGGTACCTTCTCCGGCTTCAGGGTCAGGGATCCCGCCTTGGGAGGGTATTGGCTCCAAGGTGATGAAAAGGTCCTGGCTGCCAGGGAGAACGGACTGACCGCTTGCCTGCTGCGCATTCTCCTCCTCCTCTTCCTCATCCACAAAATCCTCCTCCCTGTTGCGTAAGACTCCCCCCTTTTAGATGTCCACAGACAGTGGTAGGATAGTGATTCATAGATTCATAGATTCATAGATATTTAGGTCAGAAGGGACCATTATGATCATCTAGTCTGACCTCCTGCACAATGCAGGCCACAGAATTTCACCCACCACTCCTAAAAAAGACCTCACACCTATATCTGTGCTATTGAAGTCCTCAAATTGTAGTTTGAAGACCTCAAGGAGCAGAGAATCCTCCAGCAAGTGACCCGTGCCCCATGCTACAGAGGAAGGCGAAAAACCTCCAGGGCCTTCCAATCTGCCCTGGAGGAAAATTCCTTCCCGACCCCAAATATGGCGATCAGCTAAACCCTGAGCATATGGGCAAGATTCATCAGCCAGATACTACAGAAAATTCTTTCCCGGGTAACTTGGATCTTACCCCATCTAAAAACCCATCACAGGCCATTGGGCCTATTTACCATGAATATTTAATTACCAAAACCATGTTATCCCATCATACCATCTCCTCCATAAACTTATCGAGTTTAATCTTAAAGCAAGATAGATCTTTTGCCCCCACTACTTCCCTCGGAAGGCTATTCCAAAACTTCACTCCTCTGATGGTTAGAAACCTTCGTCTAATTTCTAATCTAAATTTCCTAGTGGCCAGTTTATATCCATTTGTTCTTGTGTCCACATTGGTACTGAGTTTAAATAATTCCTCTCCCTCTCTGGTATTTATCCCTCTGATATATTTATAGAGAGTAATCATATCTCCCCTCAACCTTCTTTTAGTTAGGCTAAACAAGCCAAGCTCCCTGAGTCTCCTTTCATAAGACAAGTTTTCCATTCCTCGGATCATCCTAGTAGCCCTTCTCTGTACCTGTTCCCGTTTGAATTCATCCTTCTTAAACATGGGAGACCAGAACTGCACACAGTATTCCAGGTGAGGTCTCACCAGTGCCTTATATAACGGTACTAAAACCTCCTTATCCCTACTGGAAATACCTCTCCTGATGCATCCCAAGACGACATTAGCTTTTTTCACAGCCATAGTGATAGGGTCCCCCCCTAGAATGCCATGCAGCTGATCATAGAAGCAGCATGTATGGGGCTCTGACCTGGAGTGACCGTTTGTCTCCTTTGTCTTTTGGTAGGCTTGCCTGAGCTCCTTAACTTTCATGCAGCACTGCTGTGTGTCCCTGTTGTAGCCTCTCTCCAACATGCCCTGTGAGATTTTGGCAAATATATTTGCATTTCTTCTTTTTGATCGGAGTTCAGCACAGATACTTCTCCCCATACAGCAATCAGATCCAGTGTCTCCCTTTCGGTCCATGCTGGAGCTCATTTGCGATTCTGGGGGAACTGCATGGTCACCTCTGCTGCTGAGTGCTGCTGAGTTCACCATGCTGACCAAACAGGAAATTAAATTCAAAAGTTCCCAGGGCTTTTCCTGTGTACCTGGCTAGTGCATCGGAGTTCAAAGTCCCATCCAGAGCGGTCACAATGGAGCACTCTGGGATAGCTCCTGGGGGTCAATACCGTTGATTTGCATCCGCACTAACCCAAATTCGACCCAGCAAGGTCGATTTTAGCACTACTACCCTCGTCGGGGATGAGTACAGACGTCAATTTTAAGAGCCCTTTAGGTTGACGGAACGGGGTCGGTTGTGTGGACGCAGTCATTTTTAAATCGACCTAACATGGCTAAATTCGACCTAACCCCGTAGTGTAGACCAGGGATTATTGACATTAAAGAGAATTATGAACATGAAATAAAAAGGGTGAAATAATTCTATCAGCCATATATAGACCTAGTGAAAATAGCTTCAACTGCATTAACTTCAGCAGAGTTACAGCTGCTCATGCTAGGGCTGTATACAACTAGTTGAAAAGGCCTCTTTTGGGGGGGGCAGGGGGGGAGGAGTAGGAGAAGAGGGAACAGTAAATTTTGAAGTTTCCTGCAATTGTTTGTTTTTTCAAATCAAACAATGTAACTAGAAATAAAAAAAATCTGTTTGTGTAAATTATTGTCATTTAAAAAAATCACTTTTTGATAAACATTTTTCACTTTCAAAAAGTTTTTTTTGTTTGTTTTTTACTGAAAACCAAAAATGTTTACAGAAAAATCTTTTGGCTTCCAGTTTTTCAATGAAAAACCAGAAAAATTCACCCAAAAGGAACATTTTCCACACAAAAAAATGTATTTTGGTGGAAAAGCCAAAAATTTAACCAGCCCTAGGAATGAATCTGGTGTCTTGATCCCTATTCATCACTCATTACTTCAATTTAAAAATCCCATTAAAGTCCAGGAGTCAAGAACGTAGGATAAAGACTTTTATTTTCATTATTGTACTGACAGCTTATTCCCTGTCTGCTTTCTTGCTTGCTGAGAGAAACAAAGGACTAGACTGTGCTTTTACAATGGGCCCTGTGTAAGGGGCAGCAAAAAGCTCATCCACTTCAGGAGCAGCAGAGGAAGATACAATTCTGCTCCTGTGGGCAGGCTGAAATGTGCTGGCCAATGCGTTCAGGAGTGGGAATGGAGCCTTCACTCCATCTGGTCCCGACTCCCTCCACCCACTTGCTCAGAGTGGGGCGCAGACTGGTCATGCAGCACCTCTTTAGCTCTCCACACCCAGACCTCAAGTCTGAGGAGGCCACACAGGGGTGCTAAAGGTTTCTATGGAGGCCCCTGAGTGGTTGCACAAGCCAGGCCATGATCTCACATGAACACACATGCAAGGAGTGACTATAGCATGTGCCATCCAAAAAGCTGTTCCTGACAGTGGACCAACCAGTCTTTCACAGGGCAGCTATACTGCCAAGGATCATTCACTATCTATCCTATGGATAGAAAGGATTTCAATCTCCAAGACTGCCAGCTGAGACTGCTATTATCCTTACATCAGCATCTCTTACTCAACCCTTGCCCTGGTTGTAAATTGACTTCAAATACTATAAAGAAAAATCTAGCATAGGTTTAATATAAGCACTGTAGGTTAAATAAACTTGGACTTAAACTGGTTTCTGCGGAAAACGGATCTGGTAAACATAGATCAGAACAGAGTAGTATCCTTCCATCAGATGGTATCAGAAGCAATAAGGGCACGGTTCAATATCTAGGGGTTCCTCTTAACATTACAAAACAGAACCAGCGCAAGCCCCTACCCAGAAATCTGAGGAAATTGACCACCACTGGGTGCCTCTAAGAAGCAATACTTGCCCTTGTCGTTGCTCACACCACAACAGTTAGGGCTTAATGATTCCCTTTAATAAGAGGGGCCACTTTGATCCCCTTCTTACAAAATTGTTACTGTTCTCTATGGGCCTCCTCCTGCACCATCAAAGTTAATGGGAGTTTTGCCATTGACTTCACTGGGAGCAGTACGTCCCTTGGCCCGCGCTACTTCCAGCAGCTCCCATTGGCCTGGAACAGCGAACCGCGGCCACTGGGAGCTGTGATCGGCCAAACCTGCGGACACGGCAGGTAAACAAACTGGCGCGGCCCGCCAGGGGCTTTCCCTGCACAAATGCCGGAATAAATTTGGGAACCACTGCTATACTGTCTTCTAACTTACACATTCTGTAGTCATTTTACTAATGTTTTTATTTTGAAAACTTTAGAGCCAGAGTGATACCTTTTACTCTTGTTGAACAGTAGTTTGCAGCATGAGTTGTCCCACTGGAGTTAATGTGGAATAAGGTACTACTCCATGCGGCTCATAATAAATATCTATTGCTAAATATATAGGGACAGATTTTGTTTGCTTATGGAGCTGAGCAAAATTTCACTGAAATCAATGGGACACATAGAGTTAGGTTCTGCTCAGCATGAGCACACATATCAAAATCTACCGTATAATAAATAAATACTTTAGGTTTGATTCACCATTACATTACTCCAGTTTTACACCAAAGCAGAACTGGAATAACACAATGCTGAATCAGGGCCATCCTTAATAATAAATGTGTAAATACATCACACTTTATGGAGTTATTGTTTGAATGCTTTTTGAACTGACATTCTAAACACAGCTAAGCCTCCATATTTAATAAAAAAATTCAGCAAAAGAAAGCTTATCAGAGAAATTAATGGAAGTCAAACCCCTCAATGTTGTTAGTTTTGTATACAGAAAGCCTTATGGATAATATCTTGGCAAAAAGTATTTACTTGCTGAGATATTCCATAAGCTAATAATGTAGGTACTGTAGAATAACTATGGCAATTATCCACCAGCAGCATGACATTTTCCAATTCCATTTTCCAGGTGGTGTATCTGGAGTCTCACTCATTTTTAATAAATGACTTAATATAAATCATTTTAATAACAAGCTTATGAAAAATGCCACTTTCAGTCTCTTCCTGCTTGCGCCTACCTGGGCAAAGACTTTCCCAATGAATGTAAAACACCTTTGGATAAGGAATAGTACGAGCAAAAACAACTCACATTTCCATAATGCTTTTCATATAACTGAATGTTTCAGTATGCTTCACCAAGCATCTAATTACATATTAGCAGTGGAGAAAATGCTGCATGTTGCTATGTGCCAGCAACAACCCACATATAGCCATGAACGTTGAACTAGCTTACCAAGTACAAGTAGTGCATCAACAGAAGTATCAGTCACAGCTATTTTGCTCAGAAAACATTCAAATGTGCATAGTCTCTCATTCTTGAGAATGAATGTGGGAATACCTGATGTTTTCTAGGCACCCAGCTCTACAGGGAGACTGTCACATACACATGCCATTTAACCAAAAAGAGTAAATCAACAACAGGACTATAATTTAAATCTTCAGACTTCTGAAGTGAGTCCTCTGCCACTGATTTGTGCTCAAACTGTAAGAAACTGGAAGACAACAATAAGCAGGACAACAAGGTACACTTGCTGCACCTGGAATCGGAGGGAACCTACAACATTAGAGAGCCCAAGAGAACGGAGAGCTGCAATTTGAAATGAACAGACCAAATACAATCTGTAACCCTGAGTACTGCCAACTGTAAACATTCAAAAGTCATGATTTTGGATGGTATGACTCATGAGATGAATTTACAAATCACAAGATTTTAAAACAATAAGTTTTGTGCTCTTTTTACTTGCCTTCTGCTTTTTGAGGAATTAGGGTTCGTGTTTTAAACTTCACTCTGCAGCCATGAAGGGAAGGAACTTTGTTCTGTCTTAAAATGAAACATGAGTCTCACAATCACTTGACTCCAAGAGCTTTAGGAAAAACATCAAACAGGGTGAGACTGAATAAAATCACAAGCATTGGTGATACTGAACCCTGGTTTTACACTGTCTTTTCCCCCCGCTTTCAAATATTTTTATTGTTGACGCACAAACAACAATTAATCAAATACCAGAATAAAGGGATGAAGCACCCTTAATCAAGTTCCAGACACAATTTCAAGTAATCTGATTTAGCCCGGTGCGAGAGCAGGATCAGGACTAATTGCACAGTTATCACAGGAATTATCCTGACTGTAGGTTTGTAACAGTGTTTTGTAAATTCTCCTGTTGGTTTGGATTCGGATCTCACTTGCACCAATGTAAGGCAGAGTCAAGGTAAAAGTGGTAGAAAAGAGATATAATTGTGGCTCCATATGTTTGCCCTGAATCTATTTGTTTACCTTCTATGTGGCCGTTTAAACAAACATTAAGAAAAATCCCTTTAATGGGAAGTTAATGACACTAAAATGTGGGAAAGCATGTGTTACTTTGAGATAGCTTAGTGCAGGCCTCTGAGGTGAATCTTACTTTGCAGTAGCAAATGCTATGGCTTGTTGTATTTTATTAAGAAAGCCAAATTGAATTATAAACAACATTTATAAAATAAAAGTCTGTTAGTGAAGTGAGGCTTTCGCTGCTGTACAGTATTTCTAATTTAAGTAGTATCATCATACAATTCCCTTTATTAATTTACTGAAGTTACTTCCTTTTCCAAGGACTAATATTTTATCCAAAATTTTCCCTAAACTTAGAAATATGTTTAGAAGGAACACAATAGGTATGTTTATAGATCCTCGTGGGTGAGTACAATATCTTAAGCACTGATATATTGTATAGCAGCTGTTTTTAAGGCCCTGACATAGCAAAGAACTTAAGCATGACTTTCACTATGACTGGGTCCCATTAAACACATACTTAAAAGATCTGATCTAGTGCCCACTGAAGCCAATGAGATGCTTTCCACTGACTTCAATGGGTGTTGGATCTAGTCCCAAATGCTTTGCAGTGTCAAACCAAAAGTAGCTGCACTTCAAAATATGAGAATATAAATGAATTGCACTGAATCACTCCCTTTGGGTTTTTAGAGATGTTTTATGACGCTCCCAGAAAAACAACAAGAATTTAAATTTTGTACTATAAAGTAACTATCTCTTTCTGAACATCTACAGATTTGGAAGTCCAGTTGAAGGAATTCAGAACACACCTGTGGTTCGTCGACTGATTTCTTGAGAAACAACACACATAGAAAATTGATTAATGAGACTTCACAGAGCCTTGCTTTCTCTGAGTGTTCAGAAAATCTACCAGACATATGTTGGTTTTCAGAAAATTAATTGCAAAAAAAAAAAAAAAAGGCAAGAGGTTATACCTAAATCCTGCAATTAAAGGCCAAATCCTAAAGACCTTACTACTCAAAGGCCTGTTGACCCAATCAAAAAAGATTCCAGTTTCCTACTTTCTGTGCAGAAAGGCTGGGGAGGGTCTCAGACACCACCAAAGTACTGTTGCCCTCATTGGGTCCCTGTTCCATACAGGAAAAAGAGTGAGGGTGGAGGGAGATGTGAGTGGTCCAGACGTCATGAAATGCCATGCTGTGACTTCAGTGATATTATTCTGGGTTTAAACTGGTGTAAGTGATATATCACAATCTAGCCAATTTACTGGAAGCCTCAGAGAAGGTGAGGTAGTCTTCCTGTGAAAATTTCTTCATCTTTGCAAACCAGAACTTCAGAAATCTATAGTAGTTTTGATCTAATAAAAGCATTTGATTTTTTTAAGACTCCATTTTTACCTTAAAAACAGAGATTTACAAGCTGCCGCTCACAGGCACACCGAACCAAATAGACAGTTGAGTTTCCCTACATTTTTCATTTTTTATTAGATTTTTGTGGCAATTTATGTCAACATTTTATTGATTTTTAATGGAAATGATTATTGAAAGTTATTGAATTTTTTTGAAGTTTTCAATAAGAATGTATACAAATTAATTTTTTGATAAAGATTCGATTTTGAACCCTGTGAAATGAAAACAACTTACAAAAATCCAACTTTTTTTTGTAATTTCCACCCTCTCCAGCCTGCTTCCATGCAGCAGCCTTAAAAACTAATTATCTCTAAATTCATTACAATCAAGTCTGTCTCATCCCTGCCACAAGGACAGTACAGTATCTAATGCAAATGACACTTCATCTCTCGTTAAGTTTAATAAAACCTCATGGGATACAAAGCAACTGAACACCGGAACGTTTTTGTATGTATGTGCCGTTATACAAAACAATTCCACCAAATTCTTGTATCCAGAAGTTGTAGTCAACAATGTAAATACTATTATTTAAATCTTTCATTTTCATAATCAGTAGTTAATTATTATACAGTATGGGCCTGAGCTCAGGTTGAGTTTCCATTGATGGAATGCCATTGATTTCTGCAGAGTTACTTCTAATTTAAACCACTGCAAGTGAGAGCAAAATCAGGCTGACTATACCTATACTAAGGACAGGTCTACACTATTGCTTCAGTTGATCTAACTTACATTGCTCAGGGGTGTGAAAGACATCACCTCAAGTGATGCAAGTTACAGGGATCTAAGCGCTGTCCACACTGGCGCTATGTCTGCGGGAGATGCTCTCTCACTGACATAGCTTCCACCTCTCGTAGAGGTGGAATAATTATGCCAATGGGAGAGCGCGCTGCTCTCCCGTCATCTTAGAGCGTCTTCACCAGACATGCTACAGCGGCACAGCTGCATCTATGCTGATGTAGTGCTTTTAATGTAGACTTGCCCTAAGATGTCATGTTAAAATGTACTTGGGCTTCGTTTGGAAGGAGATTTAAAGATGCATTGTTAGAAGGTGTGCTAAATTGAGTCAAAGGCCAGAGATTTGGTTTAAGCCATAAATCTCAATCTCCCTCCCACTCAGATGCACCTCTGCCATTGAAAACCCTGAATAGGAGGAGAGAATTAATTGGGCAAACTTCAGGTGTTTCAACTCACATAATTCCCATGTCATTATTCTCTTAGTGGGAAGGAGCTAGTGTCAGCCTGAAGGAGAACAAGGCCTCCTAACCACACACACACAAAACTGAGGATCCCCAAGAAATCCTAGACCCAACACTTGGGGTGGCATGTCATCCAATCAGCTGACTGCTCAGGCTCGGTCTTCCTCCCAGGCAGAATGGCAGGCGCACTGGCTGTGCTGCTATTGGGTAGCCAGCCAATGCTGTGCATTAGCCCCACTCTGAGGAGGGTATGAACCACAGAGAATGGGACTTTCCCCTGGACAGACAGGTGATTTTGGAGGAGAAAATGACTGCTAGAGCAACTGTACCCTACCTCTAGTCTCTGTTAGGCAAAAACCTACATTGTATGTGCAGAGGGATTTTAACCCTCTCAGGGAGATGGGCCATTTCACTACTTGCTGGACCGATTTGTCTGGTATTTCCACTAAGTGAATCTTTAAGCACCGCAGAGAGAAATGGATGGTATGGCTCTATCTAAAATCGAGTGGCTTCTTATTTCTCCAGGTACTTTATAATTAGGGTGACCATACATCCCGTTTTGGACAGGACAGTCCCTTTTTTAAGCCCTGTCCCAGCTGTCCCGACTTTTTTTGGCAAAACTGGGCATTTGTCCCATTTGCTCTTGCCAACTGATTATCAATTGGCAAAGCAAACAGGACAAATGTTCAGTTTTGTGAAAAAAGTGGGGTGCTACCCCTAACGGAACATGGAGGAATGTACAGGAGGTGACGCCAGCCCTACATAGGGCGGGGGGAGCAGCTTGGGCTGGGTGTGTGTGTGTGTTGAGCAGCACAGACTGGCCCCATGTGGGCAGGTTGAGTGGATCAGGCCAGCTCTGTGGACAAGTGGCGGGGTCTCAGGCTAGCCCCACATGGTGTCCCAGGCTAGCCCCACCTGGTGTCCCATTTTCCCTTTTGGGAAATATGGTCACCCTATTTATAAGGAACCTTCAGTGAACTCAATCTGGTAAAAACTCAATCTACAAATTGGACAGGTGTTGAGACTAGAATTCAATCCACCAATTACAATTCTATGTTGTATTAATAAATCTTTTAAGAAAAATTCAGCTGGAAACCTTTGATCAGCTCATATATGCTAGATGAAAAGGATGTGTCATGCCCACATTTAATTTTTCCATAGATATACTGGCCTGAACCTTCATGACAGCTTCACGTGAATGGATAATGTGCCAATTGATGTGTTTTATTTAAAATCAGTACCGACTGCACATAGACGTATCAATCAAGAAGCAATATTATTGTGATGAAGGCCATATGGAATCAGGAGATATGAGTTCTACTTGTGGCTCCAACACAGACTCCTTGTATGATCTTAAGCAAGTCACATAATCTCTTTGTGACTCCATTTCTCCATCTTTAAAATGGGGCTGAAAATACTTTCCTATCCAATAGGGCTGTTTCAAGGATTCATTTATTAATGTCTGTGCAGCGTTTGGATGCTACAGTGAGAAGTGGCCTGGAAATACATATTAAACTCCCATCACACTGTTCCATTAGAAAAATGTGGAATGTGCCAAGAACCAGTGAATTCTTCATGTGAAAATCCTAGACTATCACTTCATAACCAAGTGCTGTAAGACTCAATGCCTATATAAATGGCAGTTCAAATTCTAGACATAAGGAAATAAAGGAAAAAATCCACAGATTTGAATTTGAAAGTGAACTGTGATTAAATTCTCTGTAAACCTTACATTCAGGCACTCTTCATTGGCATGTATGTGTGAAGAGTTAATGCTCAAATATTCAACAAGTAAATTTTCAAGTGTATATTTTTATACATGCATCAGACTCTGCTGATGAGTTGTCCAATCAGGAAACAGAAAGAACACATCATCACCTATGTAACTAACCTTAGACCATCTGCTCCTTGGAGCAGGGAACCTTTTTCCTAAGTGTTTTGAAACATATCTTATCAGAGTGAGCCATACCACAGATATATAATAAATGGTAATAATCTACATAGCATGGATTTTGAATAGTATATTTGATTGCAAGTCCTATGAATGTTCCCTAAACTAGCCTGCTGTGATGGGGTGTTCATCCCACACTAGCACTGAAGGAGTTAAAGTGGCAAGGGACCCAGTTAGTGATAGGCTGCAGCTGGTGGGGAGTTAAGGGGCAATGATACTAATTGGGAATGAAGCTCACTTAGCCAGAAATAAGAGTAGAGGACAGAGGGCATGGGAGCAAGGTGAGCCGGTAGACACGCACATGGATACAAGGGGGAGAATAGGAGCCTGCGAAAGGCAGCATAGGCAGTCCAGGGAAGGAGCAGTACAGTCAGAGAGTACAGACCTGATCTACAGGTTCGAGGGTTCCAGGACTCTGGAGTAGAGGGAGGGCCCGGATTCCCCTACCAGCCACTGTGGGAGTAGTGCAGTGAATATGGAGACTGCCTGAGTCTTTATGGAAAGAGACTTTGACAGTATCCCAGAAGGGGAGGACAATTGTGACTTGGCCGGAGGACTAAGCCACAAAGCAGAAGCAATGCAGCTCCTGACTAACGAGAGAGGGGCCACAAAGTGAATGACTGAGGCAACAAGCAGATGGAGCATGGACAGCGGAGAGCTAATTCCCCAGAGGAGCCAGCAAGAGGCACCGCTGAGCAGTGAGTAGCTGACCCCATTACACCTGCCTATTAGGAATGGATGTTGATGTCTTGGCTACCATGCACTATATGAATGTTTGACAGTCGTGGACATTTTATGCTAGCCAGGGAACAGAACGAAAGCAGACATGAAAGGTCGGTTCTAATGTTACATCACAAAGTTCTATATAACATGAATACCTACAGTGCAGTACAGTGGCCTCTGCCGGTCAGTATTTTTATATCTCACACATCACAGTGGTATCTGAGAGCCACTATCATATTTATTTTGAGTGTCAATGACTGAGGTCAACATAACTTAAAATTAACTGTTTGTGACCAATAACTCATATTGTAAACTCGTCCTAGAATGAAAGGTCTTCCTCAGGTCAGAGACTGTGTGTGCACTTTACCAGAATAAAACTAAACAGAAAATAATAATTAGCTGCTGATTCTGCTTTTAGGGGCCCAAGCTGATAACCAGTGTCTCCATCTAACCAATTATCAGTACTGGTGAGTTCTATAAAGCTTTTATCACAGCAGGATGATTTTTTTCTTGTCAAAATTGGCATCAATTATGCTAATTACATTTGAAGAGTTCATTAGCTAAATGGTAATTGTGCTAACATGCATTAAAGAAATGATGATATACAAAACTTGCTTTCAAGAAAATCACTTTCCCCTTTTCAGATAACCTTCAAAAAAGCTTGCAATGAGTAGTAAGAGAAAGCAAGATTTCAGAAATTATTTTTTTTTATGAACTGTTAATTTATTCAATACCGGTTTTCTTTCCTCATTTGTATTTTTAATTTTACGCTGTCCAGGACTTCTAAGGTACACTCTTTTTCCCAAAAATTGTTTTGTGTAATGCATTTGTCATACTCATCAATTCTTGGGCAGACTGATTTGGATACACAGTGATCACTACTAAACAATTAGTTATTACTGTTATTCCCTGTCTGTAGCATGGGAGAAACACACTGTGTGATAACCACCAGCAAGTGATGACTTTTTTAATGGTAACCACTGTACTGTGCTTTACAATGTAACTTTCCTCCAAGTAATGCTGCAACAGTATTAAACATAAGTGCTCATTTCTCCTTTTGTTTAAACTAGTGCAGATCAGGAGTAATGACACTGAAGTCACAGTGGTTATGGTGATGTAATAGTGGTGAAAGAGGAGAGGAGGCCCTAGATATTGTTATGGCAGGGTTCATCAGTTAAGCTGTTACACGCTGTCTTCAAGTTCTTTTTCTTGGCATGCAAGACAATTGTTATTTATGTGTGTCACAGTAGTGGCTAGGAACCTCAGTCACGGACCAGGATCCAATTGTGCTAGGCACTTGTTGATTTTCTGGGTTTCTTCTGCTGTAAACTGTCTAACTAGATTAAACTCTGGGGCAAATTGCTCCGGTGTTCGGCTTAAATTCCTGAAAGAAGGGATTACACCACTTTCTGTCTGTGACCACCTCTATTGCAGGACTGGCGAATATGTGTAAATAAAACAAGTTACACTAAGAATATCTCTAGACTCCACATCACATTACTACCATAACCCCCTTGACTTCAGGGGCATAACTCCTTATTTTGCCTCACATGGGAAACTGAACTGCAAAGCATTAGACATCTGCTACTGCTCAGCAGAGACCATATATATCCAGTAGCTTTAAAAAAATCCTGTTGCTTTCCTGGTTGCTCCACAGTGAGGGTAGGCAATTGCTTATATTGTGTATCTCTATACTGTCTGCACAAATCCAAAGAGTGGTACCTACTGGGCCAAAATGCCAAGAGAAGACAAATGACAATGGAAAAGCTCTATGACATCGTTTGACTATCATTAATTATGTCCTTGGGGCGGGTGGGGTGTTGCTCATGAAAGTGGTGGACTGACAACCCTGGGCAGATGATGTACTATTCTTTTTTTTTATTTCTTTTGCAAACCTTTTTTTAAAGACTCTCACTTCCAGTGAAGGGATCTTGTGTGTGTTTTCTGTGAATATTCTGGCAAACAAGTTTACTGGCAGGATAAGTGTATGTTTCAGAACGTTTCACAGTGTATGTTTCAGAACGTTAGCAGAAAGTGCTGAACATGAACACCGCAAAGCTGATGATTCTAAACAATTTTCTCATTCAATAAGGGAATAAAAACCTACCCCATTACATACATATCTGATCAAAACATTTCAAACTGTTTATATCCTATTCCCAGACCCACAGGACCCTCAGTAGGGTAGATTGTGACTGCTGACTCATTTATGGGTGGATCAGAGTAGAGGAGAGCAAAGACCCCTTTCCCTTACCCTCCTCCCCCTGCAACTTCCAGAGCCTGATTAAAGTCAGCTACCATTGCAGCTCCTACATCTGTCACTGGGCTGGATAGAAGATATTTCTGGCTTCAGAGGCTGAATCCTTTGTTATTTGACATACCAACATCCTGCTGCTGATTCATATTTAGACAGGCAGCATCATGCGTGTGGTGCTGGAATAGAATTCTGTCTCCTCTGTCATCCCATATTGATGTTGTTGAATGACAGAGGAGAGAGAATTCTATTCCAACTCCAACTAGTCATTTTAGGTAAGTAATTCTGGTCCCCCTGAGCAGGTTTTTTTAAAATGTAATTTATAGTTCAGGTAGCCAACCAGCAGTGACTAATTCTGTGGTGCTTTGAAACCCAAGAGGTCAGAAAGGAACAAAATATTTCACTTCCTGTATGTTTTTAACATCATGTTGGAACAGCACCTGTACCAAGCTAGGCTTGTGTAGTTCAGGGACCTTTTGCACTTCATTTTGGTTGACTTCACACTAACAAACACCCCTCAGTGAAATCTGCATCTGGAAGTTTTCTGTGCGTGGAAAGTTTTAGCATCACAAGTTGATGGTCCCAGGTTGAAGTAAAATGTCACAAATCAGCAAACTAGAAGAGGATAAAAGTGGATAGTGTGATAGAAAACTAGCTCAAGGGAAATACTTGACCTGTAAAATGCTCCTGTTATTAGTCTCTCGCGTTCATAATTTACAGGCAATGGTGAATGAAAACATGCCTGGTGATATTTATAGATTGCAGTTTTGAAGAGTGGTTGATTCATTTGCCCACAGCACTCTAGTAGTGTAACTACTAAATGGGCCAAACCCTGAAAATGAGCCCCTGCAAACCTCAGTGAAGTTAATGTGAAATCCAGGCCCTCAGCATGACTCAGAATTTGGATCAATAATGAATACTTAGAGTAAGATGGTCACAGCACTTACTCAGCTGCATGTGGGAATAAGGCCTCCCTCTTACTCGGCTCTACTGAGATTTTGACCCCAGCCATAGCATAGAAGGCAGGACAGAAGGGGATAAACTGTGACTGAGTCAATGCAGGAGGAATTGTGATTGAGTCACCATTAGTTCCCGGTTTGCTCCTGTGGCTTTGCAGAATGCGAGATACTGCCAAATCTCATTGGATATACTCACCTACCTTTGCTTCTTAGCTCCAAACATTAGGGCACATGTGCTAAGGTCAGTGAACTAACCATTACACACAAATGAAAGCTTATTTTACAAGATACCTGAGACAGCAAGGATGAAGGCCAAATTGTGCCCTTGGATGTCTGTGCAGAACTCCATTATTGTTAATGGGAGTCAAGCACATCCAAGGCCAGGATTTGTCCCTAACTCTGTCCTGATTTACACACACCGTCTAACCCCACCAAAGGAAAAGTTTGCCACTGGGGCTCAATCCCAAAAGATCTTATTCCCTATTAATTTCTGCTGATCAAGAAAGTTCTGTGAAATCTTAACTTATAGAAAGAGGAGGACAGAGAATGAATGGCAGGATTTGGGCCATGGGTAACTTACCTGGTTAAAAAAATTCTGCTACAACTTCTAGAGAGTTTGTGTAAGTATGACAGACACACAAAGTCTGACGAGCATGGATATGTTTCCATTTTGTTACATCCGTTTTATGCAAAGGTAATGCCACTGAAATGGAGTTCCGCTGGAGTAAAATGAGATTAAAGGAGAGGAGAATCAGGCCCTATGGGTATGTCTACACAGAGATGGTAATGTGCACCATGGGGGCGTGATTTCTAACGTTGTGCATCAATTGGTCCATGTACAATCTGCTGGTGCACAAGCAAAGTTCCATAGTGCACTTTAACATGGTACTGTTTCAAACAGAAATCACACCCCCATAGTGTAGTGCCACTCTGTGTAGACAAGCCCTAGCCCTGTGTGTTTACGGCTAAATATTTAGCTGGTGTGAGGGAGAACTTTTCATATAATACTCATCCAAAAGATGCAATTTCCCATAGGCGTCAATATTCTACAAAAAGTTAACATACTCCTTGTTGGTACCTCCATTAAGCATGGATTTAATTTTTATCTAACTAGACACTTCAAGAAAATATGGCACTAGACATTGGTCATATAAGGACTTAGTGTCAGCCATTAATACCACTATATTTTTGGTGAAATTTTTCATAGATCCTCTTGACTGTAGCCAGTAAATGTAACAAAGTGTCACTTTATCCTTAAAAAAACACAATAGAATCCATAGGATGTGAAGTACATGTTATAATTGCTTAGTGTACAAGCTATGTAGGACACAAAGATGCAAGTGTTACAAGTAATGGCCTCCATAAACAGAAGCAGAGGTAGAAAAATAGTCAATGTAAATAATTTAAACAAACAAGATCTAAGACAAAGAAAAACATTGAAGAACATGAAGAAAAAAGAAATTCAAGAGTAGAGATGCCTGTGATTGGAACTTCTGGATACTAAGATCACTGAAAGAAAAGGAGTACTTGTGGCACCTTAGAGACTAACCAATTTATTCGACCACAAGCTTTCGTGAGCTACAGCTCACTTCATCGAATGCATTCACTGACAGCATTAAAGTGTCTCTACCTAGCTTTCTACATTTTATAAATTTGAAGCTTCCATACTGTGCTTAATGGGATAACTCTAAGCTCTGAAAACTTGTGCATAGTGTGTTGGCAGGACAGACATATTAATGGCATTCCTGCTCTTTGGTTCAATTCCCTAACACAAATATGAGTACCCACATAATGATATAAAATTTTATAGCTGCCACTTTATAACAGTTTCCAATTACTAAGTGTCATGCACTCAAGGTTAATTAATTTATGAGTTTCAGCAGGCAATAAATGGGGCTTTTCTTCTCATCAAGCACAGGTGTGGTCACAATTATAAAGCAGTTAATGGCCTATGCTTTGGCCCACAAAGATAACACCTTAACAGGCTTCATGGAAACAGAATTCTGGATACAAGCCTCTTTTCAAAACTATTTTGGATTTACTGTGTATCAGGTGCCATTTACAGTTGAATTTAATCAAAAATCAATCAATAAGATAGAGGCACGTCTGTCTAACTGAGCTAAATTTTATAGAATAAACACAGATTTTTCCAACTTAGTTATTAATGTTTATTATGGTAGTTAAAATCTTAGGATGAAATATGCACGTGTGGGGTTATGTTCTAATGGTGCTGCAAAGGGAATTATGTGCAAGGGGCCTGATCCTGCTCTCGCTGAAGTCAAGGGCAAAACTCCCACTCTTTTCAGTGGGAGCAGAAGATGGCCATAGGTGAGAATATACATGTACAAGGCAAAGTATGTTTAATTGTATTTTTTCTGAGGCTTATGGCATCCAGATAGCTGAGTATGTTTAAGCTGTGTCACAAAGGAATTAATTTTCTGGTGTATCCTGCAAGACTAATCATTTTGACTTGTGACACTAATAATAGTGTTATCTTGCTGATGTGGCTACAATTAATACAGCCTTTTCTTCTTATTCAAAAAGTAAATGACTATACTATATCCCGGGCGGATTGGCTGCGACCCACGCCCAGATGCCATGTTTCTAAAGCACAGGGCACAGAAGACAAGACACCACCTCCTTCCCCTCCTCCTCTTTCAGCTGTGCAAATTAGTGTTGGTTGGCAGTGCTGGTGTGCTTCCAAGCAGCAGGGGTGGGGTTGTCTGGCTGTCTTAATGCTGGGTAAGCTTATGGTCCTCCAGCTCTGTCTCATTGCTGCTTGCCACCTCCTCTTTGAAGAGCTGATGCCCCTTGTTATATTTTGCTATGGATTATGAAGCAGCCCAGATCAGATCCCATAACCGATTGGGCAGTACTCCTATACTGCACCAGATTCTGGCACAGCAAACAGGATGCAGCATGGAACCATCAGAGGGAGTAAAGGAAGGCTGCCTAGTAAATGGTTTGTACAAGAATTGCTGTCTGGTTGGGCATAATTAAAGACTGGACACAGCCAGCGAAAATACAGGCAATTTCCCAGTGAAGCCAAGCACCCCAGACCAACCAGCCCCTGACTAACTTGCTCCAAAAATGCTACACTATGTCATTCATTTTAATTCAGAACTCAAGTTGCACTGCAGCAGTTCCTCCTTAAAGGTCTGCAGCCATAACACTTCAGGTACAACCACACATATATGAATATATAGTATGAATATACTATACTAAATAAAGCTATGATGTTGTATCAGATCTCAGACGCTAAGCAAGTCAGGTTTGGTCAGTACTTGGATGGGAGACCTTCATGGAAAACACACGCATTAGTGGTACTCATCCCTCTAGCATGTGCCTGGTGGCAGTGTATTGCTAAAGCCTTTGAATTTTGGCTAGAATATAAAACAGAGATCCTGACCAGCGTTGTGATGTTTTTCCCTAGGAAAAGGGGGTGGTGAATAGCTGGGGGAAAGGGGCATAAATACCTGAGTGTTGCTTTTTTTCCCTTCAGACATGAGATTTATTATGAACCAATAGTTGCTGCTGTCACATAATATAATATAGCAACCAAAAATCTTTCCACCATTCAGAATATTTGGCAAGAAAGAAAGACAACTGATGTATTAAAGATACTGACAGGCAGGGAGCAAAGCAAGGTTTATTTAATAACCACCAGGGCTTGGGAAAATGGCACTTTTCAACTCTCTTGGCTTGAAGCACCGCAAAGAACGTTTTTCAATATTGTCAAATACAACAGTGAAAATTAATCTTAATACATTAAAGAGTAAGGTAGATCCTAGTGCAAGATAACTTGACCTTCCTAGTTTGGAAAGGACTGCTCCAGGCCAACACCTAAACTGGCACTCATCTCCCCAGGGAGTTGTGGGGAAAGAACAGACTGGACAGGGCTCCTTCCTTCAAAGGGCATAGGAGAGGTCATGTTCCCTTGTACTTCCAGAGGCCCTATGTCTGGATAGGGATAATGAACCCAAGAGCTCCTTTGGGGTGGTCTGACTCTGTACCGCCTCTACCTGGGACTTAAAGCCTCTATGTAGCCTTATTACACAATGATTATTACTAAATTTTAAAACAAATGCCTAATTAGAAACTTGTATTTAAAGACCTGTTCCAAAGCTCCTGGACTCCAAATGGAGTCTTTCCACTGATTTCAAGGGGCTTTGGACCAGGCCCTAATTCATCACTTATGTCCACAGCGATTCTGTACTGTGGAAAGGTTCATATTGAAAAGGAAAGTGTGATCGCTATCTAAGTTCCCTCTAAATTGTGTGGCAGATTAAAAGAGGCTGCACAGGAGTGCAGCGGGGAGAGGCGTCTCGCTCCCAGCCCCAGAGCTGCTGCAGTGGGGAGAGGCACCTCTCCCCCAGCCCCAGGCTTCTGCGGCAAGAAAGGGCTGGGGGGAGTCCTCTCTCCCCGGGGCAGCCTGCAGCCAAAACCTCTCATCCCCGGCCCCACCTCAGAGCCCGTACCCCCAGCCACAGCCTTTATGCCCCCCCACACAACCCTCTGCCCTAGCCCTGAGCCCCCTCTCACACCCCAAACCCCTCATTCCTGGCCCCACCCCAGAGCTTGCACTCCCAACCAGAGCCCTTAGCCCCCTCCCCCACACTCCAACCCTCTGCCCCAGCCCTGAGCTGCCTCCCACACACCAAACCCCTGGGCCCCGCCCCCGCCACACATCACCTCCATATTGGTGCACATAACAAAATTCATTCTGCATATGGATGTAAAAAATTAGAGGGAACACTGATCGCCATTAAGGGTAACAGGAAACGATACTCTAGATCGCAAGTTCCCAGTCTGTACTTCCCATACCACGAGTTGTATATGCTCTTGATGTTCCAGCAATTCACTTCACAACCATTTTTGAAGGTGGTGGTACAGGATCCAATAAAGTTTGGCATAAAACTTTAAAGACAGAAGATAAAGTGGTATTTTCATTGCTAAAACCTGAAGAATTGAGTCTCATTAAGATTCAAGGAACACGTTTTTCAGTTTGTGCTCAAGGGAGACTTTTGTCTATTCTTAGAGAAGCGGAAGGAACATTACTGTCACAACAAGTAACGAAGGAGCTAAAAAAAGAGCTGAGGATGACTTCATTTGGATTTTACTTACACATGGTGTTTATCTCATAAAAGCCTTCGGTCTCCTCTGACAACCTGTAGGCGTGACTTTCAAAAGGTGCACATTATATGCAGGTTAAAAAAACACTTAAATAATCAAATAAGTATTTGGAATTCAGAAAACTGGTATTTAATGGAAGACATTGGATAAAATCCCACATCACATACCACAGCAACAGAATTTAAATTCTGCTGCAAATGGGATTTTAATTATTCTACAAATTTGCACATTCAGAAAAGTTCTCATGTCCTTTTGTAACAGAAAAAGACCACTGAATATAAACCAAGAATTCTAAAACACAAAACAGACATTCTTTGTAAATTACCTTTGATCTTTATCTGGGGGCATCCAGGCAAGAAAAGGAGGACTGGACAGCAATTTCAACCAATGTTATATTCTCTCCTCTCTGCAGCTGTACAGTCTAAATCTTCAAGAGTTGGGAAAACTAACATTTGATATCTTAAAACTGGGCTTTGCACAAAATTAGAGCGAATATTAAAGTAGAACCTCAGTTACGAACACCTTGGGAACGGAGGTTGTTCGTAACTCTGAACAAAACCTTATGACTGTTCTTTCAAAAGTTTACAACTGAACATTGACTTAATGTAGCTTTGAAACTTTACTATGGAGAAAAAATTCTGCTCTTTTTTTTTTAAGTAGTAGTTCATGTTGAACACAGTACTGTACTGATTTGGTTTTTTGTTTTGGTCTCTGCTGCTGCCTGATTGCGTACTTCTGGTTCCAAATGACACATATGGTCAGTTCATAACTCTGATGTTTAACTTTGAGGTTCCACTGTACATGCATTGATTAGATGAATGCAATATGGAAGCTGTACAAACATTACTGTTCCCACCGATGAAAACCAATTATACTCAGCCTCTAATTCCTGAGTGGATTAAAATTTAAATGTGATGTACATCACCACTAAGCTGTCTTTAACGCATTTAACATGATGCAAGGATAAATACCATCAGCATTGTCTTCAGCATCCTATAAGGATTTGTAACAAGCTATAATTACTCACCTAATGCACTCTACAAGCAACTACTCTTTCAAATATTGTATCATAAGGTATATGAGTACTTCCCAGTGCCAAAGGAATATCTCAGGGCTTTGAAAACAAATATCAGTATACAATTACATTACTAAGAGCAAAGCAAACCCAAAACAGAGCATATCTAGAAGCGTCCTTGTCTCTTGCTTGCACTTCTATTTTGCAAAGTTCAAATTTAAATTGATCCGAATGTGTGCCTAGGAAATTCAGCGTCACAGACCGCAACTGCTATTTTATTCCCAACCTGAAAGATACATAATTTAGTCTGAGCAGCAGATTTGTGACAGGCTCATATAATGCATTACAGTAAGCAGGACAGAAATGAAACCTCATTTGGATTTGCAGAAAAGCATGAGAGGTGATCCCATTATTTTTTAAAAACAGACAACAATGTCATATGTGCAACTCAAAAACTATGGGCCACAGAACAAGTCAATATAATTCACAGGACAATTTTTTTGAGAGGAAGTCTCTAGACACCATTTTGTCTTCTGTTACTGTACAGATATCAGACTACAATGGCAGTTCCACGTACTGAATGAATGTAAGCTAGGACTGCAAATGTAACTGAGTGAAATTCTGGTCCCCATTGAAAACAATGGCAAATCTTCTATTGACTTCACCAAAGCCAGGATTTGACCCCATATAAGAGAACATGTATATTTCAAGAATCTAGTCACTAGCGGACAAACAGCAAATACATTTTGTGTCAGTTCCCTATATGACAGCCTGATATATTGATGTGATGTCACACAACCATATATAGGCAACAACTTAAACAATGCATTGAGTTCCAGGTTTCAGTAGTTTTAGTGTTTTACTGCTCATTCAATAGTAGATATAGTTTGAATAATCTTCAACAGCAGTTCATTCAACATGTTTATCAATTTCCTAATGATTTTCAACAATATTTAAAGCTCACACTAACTGGGAGATGAACACCTCTTTAGCATGTAAACCTCTGTCAACTGGATTTCAGACACTTAGTGCACTTTGCATGCTTATTGTTATACTTCATGGTATTATATCTTAACTAGGGGAGGAGATAAACATAAGCAGCACTACAGAAGTGGCCTGTGATCATCTCCCTCAGAGCAACAGTGATTAGGATCTGACAGATTGACTCTCACTATCAAAGCACTTTGTGATGATTTATATAAAGGAAATTGTATAAGAACATATCACACTGCACAGTTTGCTATGAAATAGGCAGTCCGTGGGCAAATCTGACAGGAGCTGATGTTTCTAACAGCTGCTGATTGATCTCAGATATGAGAACTAACCATACAGACTCCATAGTGTCATGATCCATGTTAGCCCTAAAACAGAGGAGAAGGGGATATAATAGAGGTTCATTTAATCCCTTATACAAGAACAACAAGAGCATTTTACACTTTGTAGCCTCTTTCAGATTCCAAAGCTGTTTACAAGCTATATGCCCACACCCTGAAAGTAAAGTAAAGGGCAGGCACTGAACTGCAACAGCACACTGCTCAACAGAGGAGGGGAGGGACATTTTAGTTGAAAACACAACTGCAAATTCCTGCTCTCCTGAAGCTAGCCAGGAGTTTTTTTAGGGTGGTTTGTGTGATGGTTACAAGATTACTACTCCGGCAGCATCTGAGTCCTCAGGTCTCACTGATCCTAGTACATTTGGTTTAGGTATCAGCATGATAAGAGACTACACTAGTTGTGGTGGGTTGATGATCTTCTGGTGACACATGTAGACATCGCTACCATAACCACACCTTTGTCACCCTGCCTGGATTACTGAATTAGGTTACATGTGGGACTAAACTTGAAGACCTTATTGAAGCCTCAGGTAGCAGACAATGCAGTAACTGAATGCTTGGTTGTGTACCTCGCAGTTCCATGATCTGCACTGGCTTCCAGTTCATTTCCACAGGCAATTTCAGGTGACAGTGCTGAACTATAAATAATTTGGTTCCTGGCTACATGGGGGACTACTCTTCTTGTGTCATTTCATGGCAGCTGAGCTATTCAAAATTATAGTCTCCTGGATTAGATGGAAGGGGTGATGCGGTAAAAATAATTTAGCTTTTCAATGAAGGGGCCCTTGATTCTGGAACTTGTTTTCTCCCTTAGTAGATCCATATGAGACCTTCAGCTAAAGCTTCAGGGCCTGACTGGTCCATCAAGATTTAGAGGAAGGGTAAATTAATGAAAGGTGTAGGGAATGGTGGGGGGGGCGGTAGTTAAAGTTCTGCTTGTCTGATTGGATGTATAAGATTTGAGAATGTTAATGTGCTTGTGCCTAGCATGAGGAACTGGACTATTTTAAACAGTATATAAATAACCAATTTTTTTGTGCACCATGATTTAGCTATCTGTACCACTCGTGGGATTGTAGAGCGATGAAAATGGAACTCAAACTGTTGTGGTCAACACGTATTTGCCTTTAGAACTACGGTAAAAATAAATAAAATGTATGCTCTACTATTCTTCCTGTTATGGAGAGGCCCTGAGTTTCTGTAGCAACTGTGAATCATGTGCAGTGGCAAATTCCTGACCACTGGGAATGCAAGCAGTGTGCAGTACAGTGCAGACTCTGCTATATACTGTTCACACACCATATTTGATATAACCAGCAAAAGCCAAGCAAATCTAGGAAAGCTCAAAAGCACCACCAGGCCCAAACTATAAAAGTAGTTTTTAAAGTTTTGGTGTATCTAACACTTTCTTCTCCTCTGACTTGCAGGTCCCATTAGCTCCCTCTTCATGACATATGGGAAGTGTTGCCAGCCTCAGAGACAAGCTGCGTTGACTGCTGGCAGCACTGTTTTTAGATTTCCAGAATAAACCAACCCAAGAGAGGCTGGAAAACAACTCCCAAAATAGCAGTATTGACAGAACACTCCATCTAGTCAATAACCCTGGCAGTCAGTGACGGTATGCTGAGCAAACAAGTATTCACATTAATTACCAGCGAGGTAGATCCACCCTTGCAAACTCCCTGATGGATTCTCGCTGGCTCTGACTGACTCATACCCTGCTGCTTGGAGCTAGAAGAAACATTCTTGATTTTCATTCTTTTCATGGTGAACATGTAGCAGCTTAATTCAGTGTTACTCTCGGCCAATGCTACTATCCATAGGCCTGGCAACTCCAGCTACTAATTGAACAAGATCCCTTAACTGAGCAGCTTCTGAAATAAAGACAAGCTTTTTTTCTAAGCTAAACATTTCTAGAACCACTACAGATGGGTAGTTTACCCCATCTATGAATGAAAGCCAGATGGTGTGTGGGCAGGAAAATAACAGCCATACCTGCTGGTTGGTGCATATACTCTGTCTTTAATAAATATGTCATTAGGACTGGAATGGCCACACTACTGTATAAACAATCCCAGCTGGGTGTATGTGCAGTTATGTGGACAAACTGGCAACACTAAGTACAGATAGACACAGAGCTGCAGGGAACATGGCTAAAATAAATATCTGCAGCCCTGCAAAATGTGGACAATCTAGCATGAAGGTTGTACCACATGCAGAAGAATTCACAGAAGCTTAACTAAAGAGAATATTGTGCATGCAGATTTCTAATACGCCCACATTACAGAGATATGCCAGTAAGTTTAATCAAATACTTTTCTGACTGCCTGCACGACTGTGATACCTAAAGCTGCTAGAATCATTTATAGACATACGTAGGAGGAATTCTTTTTTGTAATGCTACATTTCTTATTCTCCCACCAGAAGTCTAGGTTTGCTGTGTAGAAGAGGCCACTGCTACCACTCCCAAACATTCAATGCCAACGGACCATAAACAAGAACTCTCCTAGGTATTATCCAAATTAATGTTTCAGCAATGACCATAGCATGGATGTACCAGAAAATGAATTAGCTGCCAATAACTTCAAGTTACAGAACAATATAATTTTGCCCTAGTTTCCTCTGAACTCCACATGGTGGATCTCAGCTGTATGTAGAGCTCCCACTGAATTTTGTTGCTATAGTAATACCACCCAACAGCTTAGGAAAAGAAATGAACACCATATCCAATCAGAACTACGTTTTCTGCATTTTCTTGGAGATTTCCATAGCTCCTCATTTTTTTCTATTTCATGTCATTTAAACATTTCAGTCAAATTCAAGACAATCACGATGAATCAAAAAAATGTGATTTAATCAGTGTTAAGAAATTCTCTCACATGTCAACTATTATGCATTATTTGTATTGCAGTAGTGCTTGGGGACTCCAGTCAAGGACCAGGACTGCATGGTGCTAGGCACTGTACAAACACCTAACAAAAAGATGGACCCTGCTCTAAAAATACTAAAGAATATTCTGCTGAAAGCTTTATGTTTTGATTATCCTTTGCCTGCTTTTCACAATAGAAGTCAAAGACAATCCCAAATATTACACCCTTCCTCTCATAACTGGAGTTAAGTAGAAAGTACAGTGAAATTACAACACTGGTTTGCACTCTTGGGCTTCTTTCACTTTGCGATTTCCTGTATAGCTGTTAGTCCTGTAGTTCGCAGTACAGAAATAGCTTTAAGGCTGAGAAATCCTAAAAGAAAGGCATTCTCCCTGTTTTGCTACTAATGTCTTTGGATTTCTAAAAGTATGACAAGAAATAGTGACTGATGTTTTATCTCTGACCAGGATTATTTTAATTGGCAAATGCTGGCACAAACATAACAGTAAGTGAGACCTATCAAGATAGTGTTTTCTCACGTCGTTTTGTCAAAGATTTGGAAAGGCTAACAATCTCCCATTGCCTTGCTAGCAAAGTCCAATAATCCTACTGATGAACAAAATATAAACCTTGGATTAAATGATTCTTTCTGAGCACCAAGCAGACTGTTATGTGTGTGTATTGTATATATAAAAATGCTAAACTGGCCAAAATGTTTATTTCAAGATTACTACTAATGTTTGAACGCTAGTAGCATTTACAATACTGACCACTATTTATAAACCGTTTGAGAGCAGACCAGAATCATTAGGTACTTACAAAATGAAATCAGTTTGAGAAAGTATTCAACTTCATGTAACACCTGTATAGTCCCCTCTGAGTTCTTTGCCTCTAACTTCCTCTCCAAGCAAGTAAAAGATGTTTTTGATCTACCACAGATGGCCAGTGTCCCAACTGGGGGAAATGGCCTATTGCTAAGGAACAAACTCAGTCGTGACGTACACAGGTGCAAAGTCTAATGAAGTCAATGGTTAAGCCTAAGATTCTCAAATTCTCCTCCTCACTAACTTTCTCTGATCTAGTCAATGTCACATCGATTTGACTTTACTTTCACTAAATTGGGGGTTAGCACTGTCATGGCAACTATTTAAAACCAGTGATTCAGGCTGCAAAAAGTCACATGACAGTCTTAAATCATAAAATTTTTAAACACGAGAATGGCCATACTGGGTTAGATCAATGGTCCATCTAGGCCAGTATACGCTCTAACAGTGGCCAATGGCAGATGCTTCAAAAGGGAATGAATAGAACAGGACAATCAAGTGACCCATCCCTTGTAGCTCAGTTCCAGCATCCGACAGTCAGAGCCTTAGGGACAACCAGAGCATGGGGGAGCATCCGTGACCATCTTGGCTAATAGCCACTGATAGGTCTATCCTCCATGAAAATAATCTAATAATATGAACTCCAGGAGCTGGAGCTTTAAGAAAAACACCAAATATCACGAGACTTGTGATAAAATTTTATCATTGGAACCATAGCTAGTCCAATGTCTTCCTCTTTGTCTTTTAATTCTTCAGAACACTAAGATCCCTCAAATCCTCAGGTCCAAATATACAGCATGTCAACCCTAGGGTGACAATCCATATGTAATCCATGCCTGCTTGGTGGCACTCTGTCCCCATCTAGTGGCAGTTATACCAGGTAGAGATTGATGAGACTGCTACAGCTATGGCTAAGAGACTTGCATCTTTTGGCTCATTAATTAAGCTCCAGAGATCTCAGGTTTGATTCCAGCCACTGCTGCCAACCAAGGTCTGTTGGCATTGCACATAGAATCATAGAATATCAGGGTTGGAAGGGACCCCAGAAGGTCATCTAGTCCAACCCCCTGCTCAAAGCAGGACCAATTCCCAGTTAAATCATCCCAGCCAGGGCTTTGTCAAGCCTGACCTTAAAAACCTCTAAGGAAGGAGATTCTACCACCTCCCTAGGTAACGCATTCCAGTGTTTCACCACCCTCTTAGTGAAAAAGTTTTTCCTAATATCCAATCTAAACCTCCCCCACTGCAACTTGAGACCATTACTCCTCTTTCTGTCATCTGCTACCATTGAGAACAGTCTAGAGCCATCCTCTTTGGAACCCCCTTTCAGGTAGTTGAAAGCAGCTATCAAATCCCCCCTCATTCTTCTCTTCTGCAGGCTAAACAATCCCAGCTCCCTCAGCCTCTCCTCATAACTCATGTGTTCCATTCCCCTAATCATTTTTGTTGCCCTTCGCTGGACTCTCTCCAATTTATCCACATCCTTCTTGTAGTGTGGGGCCCAAAACTGGACACAGTACTCCAGATGAGGCCTCACCAATGTCGAATAGAGGGGAATGATCACGTCCTTCGATCTGCTCGCTATGCCCCTACTTATACATCCCAAAATGCCATTGGCCTTCTTGGCAACAAGGGCACACTGCTGACTCATATCCAGCTTCTCGTCCACTGTCACCCCTAGGTCCTTTTCCGCAGAACTGCTGCCTAGCCATTCGGTCCCTAGTCTGTAGCTGTGCATTGGGTTCTTCCGTCCTAAGTGCAGGACCCTGCACTTATCCTTATTGAACCTCATCAGATTTCTTTTGGCCCAATCCTCCAATTTGGCTAGGTCTTTCTGTATCCTATCCCTCCCCTCCAGCGTATCTACCACTCCTCCCAGTTTAGTATCCGCAAATTTGCTGAGTGCGCAATCCACACCATCCTCCAGATCATTTATGAAGATATTGAACAAAACCGGCCCCAGGACCGACCCTTGGGGTACTCCACTTGATACCGGCTGCCAACTAGATATGGAGCCATTGATCACTACCCGTTGAGCCCGACAATCTAGCCAGCTTTCTACCCACCTTGTAGTGCATTCATCCAGCCCATACTTCCTTAACTTGCTGACAAGAATACTGTGGGAGACCGTGTCAAAAGCTTTGCTAAAGTCAAGAAACAATACATCCACTGCTTTCCCTTCATCCACAGAACCAGTAATCTCATCATAAAAGGCGATTAGATTAGTCAGGCATGACCTTCCCTTGGTGAATCCATGCTGGCTGTTCCTGATCACTTTCCTCTCATGCAAGTGCTTCAGGATTGATTCTTTGAGGACCTGCTCCATGATTTTTCCAGGGACTGAAGTGAGGCTGACTGGCCTGTAGTTCCCAGGATCCTCCTTCTTCCCTTTTTTAAAGATTGGCACTACATTAGCCTTTTTCCAGTCATCCGGGACTTCCCCGGTTCGCCACGAGTTTTCAAAGATAATGGCCAATGGCTCTGCAATCACAGCCGCCAATTCCTTTATAGATACATATAGATACCTACAGCGTTGTGCTTTCCCTAGCTCTTGACAAACTTGCTCTCCTACAGTTTTGTAACTGCTCCTGCATCACATATTCATCTGAAGAACCAGTTTATTAATTCATCACCATAGTTACTAGCATCTCATAGTGTTGATTCTGGACTACTGACTCCTTGCTCCATCCCAATGCTTGCTCTTTTTCTTCTATCCCTTTTGCCAGTGAGTGCTATGAAGAGTTTGTTTTCCAAAACAAAACCAGAAAGAGGCATATTTCATCCTCCTTTTACACACCTACCAAACGGCAATTTCCCCTGACACCTTTGGCAAAGACATCTGTAGTCTTATTACATCTGTGAGTGAAAGCAAATCCTCTGCAAAGCTGCTGCAAACTTCTTTAGCAATCACCATTCTTTTCAACCTCTGAACCCCCCCTGAATTTTTCCTTCCTGCTTTCACCAAATCCCTTTTGGGGAAAGAGTTGCGGGGGAGGTCACTTGAACCTTCTTATCATGTGCTATGTATTAGTTTGATCACCAACATGAGCTTTTTTTGAGAGGGCACTAACAAAATTTGGGGTATAAGATGAAATTGCTACAACAACTTCCACAAAGCCTATCAAGTGTGCTGCTGGTGATAAAACCATACTTAGTGCTTACATAGAATTTTACAAACTAATGGTAATTAATCCTCCCAAATCCCTTGTTAAGTAACTTCCATACCAATTTTATAGACAGGAAAACTGAGACAGCTCTTTAAAGACTTAACCCTGGTCAAAAAGCAGCAGCAGATGAGGGATTAGAACTCCAAAGGGTTCTGGGCTCCCTTCCTCATGATTTAGAGGACTGAATATAAGGCCTCTCAATCTCTATTAATATTCATAATATAAGAACATAAGAACGACCATGATAGGTCAGAACCAAAGGTCCATCTAGCCCAGTATCCTGTCTTCCGACAGTGGCCAATGCCACGTGCCCCAGAGGGAATGAACAGAACACGTGATGAATTCCCTGTCCCTCATTCTCAGCTTCCGGCAAACAGAAGCTAGGGACACCATCCCGGCCCACTCTGGCCAATATCCATTGATGGGCCTATCCTCCATGAATTTATCTAGTTTTTTTTAAACTTGTTTAGTCTTTAGCTTAGCACATGCAACATTATAGCCACAAAACCCTAGGACGAGTCAATGACAGCTTTATCTTTTTCATTTGGCAAATTAGCTCAGTTTATTAGTGTAACTGAACAGTCTCTGAAGGATGCCATTCTACATCCTTTGACAGCCATCTTAACCTCTATCTACTGAGAAAGTCAAGTTGAACTACTGAACTTTGTCATTATAGCCCACTCTCTAAATCGTTACTCTTAAGTTTCTGTAACATAATTTAACCCCTAAACAGCTTCTATATTGAATGAAACATCAGCAGTCCACCAGGTGCCATAGACTAACAGCAGAGAAAGAGTTAATTTTTCTTCCCTTCATCTATTCTGTTGCCTGCAAGACATTTCTCTCACTAATCAGTTATCAGTAAGGTTATTGCCCACTTTTTGCTTTGTTTTCTTTTTGCTGCAGGAGGTGACCTGCATGCACATGCAGCCAAACCCTTTGTTGGGTGATCTTTATACCGCATGATTTCTGACCCAATAGACGCTTATTCAAACTTGCATTTGTTCTATTTCAGGGGTTCTCAAACTGGGGGTCAGGACCCCTCAGGGTGTCACAAGGTTATTATATAGGGGATTGCAAGCTGTCAGCCTGCATCCCAAACCCCGCTTTGCATCCAGCATTTATAATGGTGTTAAATACATAAAAAAAGTGTTCTTAATTTATAAGGGGGGGGTCGCACTCAGACGCTTGCTATGTGAAGGGGATCACCAGTACAAAAGTTTGAGAACCACTGTTCTATTTCTTTTAACAAGCTATGGAGCAATCTGCTTTCAAGAGTAATATCAATACAGTTTGACAAGTGCAACTTTTGTCCACACACAGGTTTAATTTCCAATATCAACAAGGTGCCACAAATTACTCATGAATAATCTCACAGAACAACAATTTACAGAAATGTGGTGAATAATTCGGAGTAATGAAACCAAGCAATAAGATCACAATCTTTTGTGGATAATTTGTGAATCAACAGGAGGCAAAAATCATTGATTTAAAATGTTTGTTATGAATTATTCATCCACCTCATCTCCATTCACTTTTTTAATAGTGTCTTCAAAAAAAATGTGAAAGATAAAACTGGCAAGTACTTAAATCTTCAGATCTTTTCCCTATATTAGAAAAAAAATTAGGAATAAAAACACATTCCAAGATAGATCCTTTACTTATCTCTCTTTTTGGGCAATCAAATATTCTCCACACACTAGCTTTTTCAGACTCCTTGTAGATTATTCTTCTCTTTCTTCAAGGGACTTCAGCAGTCACTTCAATCTTTTTTGAACTTTGCCTAATTTAAATATTTCTCCTGTGACAAAGTCCCAAGCCTGTTTTTGTGTATCCTGCGCTTCTGGGCGGTTTCAGTGGCTTCAGAAACTCAATAAGGCCCCAGTGTGACCTCCCTTTCTCAGTGTAGCAGCAAGAGTCACAGCCTATTGAGTTACTTTCATCAACAGCCAGTATGGAGGATGGGAAGGGGGAATACCCCCCAGTCTCTGGTAGCAGCTGTTGGTGGCTTTTCCTTCACCACTGACGCTGCTTCGATTCCCTGGGCCACTTCCCCCGTGGTCCCCTTTTCCTAGCTTCACCCTTACCTCAGGATTCAACAATACTTCCTCTCCTCCAGCTCCTTTCACCTCAACCTCCAGAAGGGCACTGGAAGGAGAGCTTTTAAATAGTATAAGTGGGACCTTGATTGGTTCCAGCTGTCTCCATTAGCCTAACGGCCTTAACTGGTTAATTGGCGTCAGGTGTCTTAATTGGCCTGGCGTAGCCTTTGTTTGGCTATCCAGGGAACAAGGGCCTGCTCATTCTGAAGGCTGATATACCTGCCTTCCAGCACTCTCTTATATTCTTCTGGTCTGAATCTGTCACACTCCATATATAAAGATTTAATAATTATGAGCAGGTATTTAAAAAGATCTTTGATTGGAACTCAATTATTCAGTCAGAAAGCCATGATCATGCTCCCTTTGAAGTCAATGTGAGTTTTGCCCTTGATTTCCCTGGGAGCAGGATTGGGCCCCAAAATAGTACTTTTAAATCTGCTTCTTCTATTCAGTAGTGTCCCTCAGTTTGATCAGCAGAAGAGAAATGTAAATTGAATTCCAAAACAGCACTCTCTGCAAAGCCAATTTAAGAGGACAATGCAGCATATTAGGAATAAGCCTCCGAAGAGATCTTATATTCTTAATTAATACTCTGTAAGGTTAACAAATGAAGGAATAGCCTATCACATGTTTATCATTATTAGACTTGTTATGTGAATATTCCATTTACTGGGGGCAGAAGCTTGCCTTGCTCTAATTACATGTATTATAAAATCAAATCACCATTAAATGGATACTTGAAAAAGGAATAAACTCTTTAAAGAACTGACAGGTTTCAGAGTAGCAGCCATGTTAGTCTGTATTCGCAAAAAGAAAAGGAGTACTTGTGGCACCTTAGCGCCTAACAAATTTATTTGAGCATAAGCTTTCGTGAGCTACAGCTCACTTCATCAGATGCCTGATGTTTATTATACCCTAAACTATGCAAAAACAGACACTTAGTTTTGTCCCTCTTTGTTTATCCTGACTACAGAAAAATTATCTGTTATAATAATTTAGTTTAGTGTTTCTTTCGTGAGTCAACTGAGTCAGGCTCCTATAAGCTCCCACTAACTTTGTCAATGCAATACGAGAGCCACAACTGTAGTAGATATTACCTGTCAGACTGCTACTTTCTCTATTTATTGTCAACAAACAATTAGCTCTCAGTAAAAACAGCAAAAAGGCCGTTTCTTTTTCAATTAAATTCATTCTGAGACTTTGGGATTCTATGTTTCCTCTTCCAGGAGATCTCCTTCAGGGGGTACTTTAGCACTAGAGTGTTGCTAAATTCTGATACATTTACAATTTGTCTACAGAGATATTTGCTCCAGTTTACATCCATTTAAATACACACATTTTGTTAAAGTGGTTCAACTCTGTGTTTAGACAAAGGCTTACTCATCTTGGCCACGTGCCAACTAACATATGTTAAAATCCTAGTGTAGACACAGCAAGTTGTAGATTTACATTAGCTGTCAAGGTAAACTGTGGGGTAAAATTTTAAATCATGTTAAACACATCTTTTTTTCTAGTGAAGATAAGGCCCTTGAATACTACCCTATATGACGATCTGTATAGGTATAATTTATAAATTCTGATTGAGGGTTGGAGTTATATATAATGGTTCATAAAATCAATGTGAAGTAAACCTGCCATGGGCTAACAAGGACCCTGTCACATATCTCACACTCTATCTGGGAGAAGCTATTGAACAAACAAAACTAGTCATTAATACTTTAATGACTGTGCTTTGGCAGGACAATGGGTATGCTAAGGAGGGTACCAGTTATTCCAGTTGGTCTGCAAGAGGGGGGGGGGGGTTAGAGCAGTGGCATTTCCCCAGAAGGGGAAACAAAGAAACCAGGTGTTAGTGCAGGCCTTAAAAACACAGATGGACTCATAGTGACAGAAGAAGGGCCAAGAGAGAAACAAAGGGGAAAGTTACAGAAGTGAGGAGGAACCTTTCTGACTGCTGGACCAGACAGGAGCTGAAGGACATTAACTGCAGAGATCAGATAGACACCATGTTCTGGAGAAGCCAAGTGCATGAGGGAGATCCCAGACTCTTTCAAAAATTCTAATGAAATCCCAAAGAACACTCAAGAGAGGTGAGGAAACCAAGGCAAGGAATGGCATACACCTGTGTATTGGCCCTGGGTTTTGTATAAGCTGCTCTTGGATAATTGCTGCCATCACCAAACTTCTCACTTGGAAATTTTACCTCAGGGCACCCTTCCCTCTCTGTTCCCTCCTTACAAGGAATACACACACTTTTCAAGAAAGATCTAGGCCAGGGATCGGCAACCTTTGGCAAGCGGCCCATCAGGGAAATCCACTAGTGGGCCGGGATGCTTTGTTTACCCAATGGGGGCTGCGGGAAGCAGCGTGGGCCAAGGGATGTGCTGGATGCCGCTTCCCACAGCCCCATTGGCCTGGAACGGCGAACACCGGCTAGTGGGAGCTCCGATCGGCCAAACCTGCAGACGCTGCAGGTAAACAAATCGACCCGGCCTGCCAGCGGATTTCCCTGTCAGGCTGCATGCCAAAGGTTGCTGATCTCTGATCTAGGCTTAGAGTTCAAGGACTTTGTCTTCATCCTAATTATCAAAGGATCTTAATGGGCTCTTTAATTTTTTACTTTCTAGACAGACTGCTTATCACTATTACGAGATTCAGCTGTCTGCTCTTTATTACCAATGTTCCTCATATTGTCAGTATTGATGCACAGGTCAGCCTTACAGCTGGGTCACAGTAACCATGATATAAATGGGTCTGGAAACTTTTGATACAGTGAGTGATTTGTGGAACAGTTTTGTTTTATTGTCCAGACAGCTCAGCAAGGCTACCACAGCCAGTCCAGCAAGTCTGGAGCTCCCTGCAGTTGCAAACTCATTGAGTGGGGCCCTCATCATCAATGCCCTAGAGCAGAGGTGGCCAACCTGAGCCTGAGAAGGAGCCACAATTTACCAATGTACATTGCCAAAGAGCCACAGTAAGACGTCAGCATCCCCACATCAGCTTCCCCATCCCTGCTCCCGGCAGCCTCAATGATCAGCGCCTCCTCCTCCCTCCCCGCACCTCCCAATCAGCTGTTTTGTGGCATGCAGGAGGCTGAGGGGGGAGGAGCAAGGGCACTCCAAGCTCAGGGAATGGGGCAGGAAGGGGTGGAGTGGGGGCAGGGCCTATAGCAGAGCCAGGAGCTGAGCAGTGAGCACCCCCCAGCACTTTGGAAAGTTGGCATCTGTAGCTCCAGCCCTGGAGTCGGTGCCTATACAAGGAGCCGCATACTAACTTCTGAAGAGCTGCATGTGGCTCCGGAGCCACAGGTTGGCCACCCCTGCCCTAGAGTCCAAGTTCAACTTTCTCCTATCCACCTGCCCTTAACAGCTCTGCCGTGCTAGCTCAGAGCAGAGGTGGTATTTATACAGGTGGGAAATGGGAGAGAATGGAGTTTTCTTATTAGACAGAAGTACTTCACTTTCAAGATGAACCAGCTAGAGTTGAGATGAAGTTGGAGGTAGGCTAACTGATTGCGTTCCTGGAGGCTGCTGATTTGGCACTACTCCCTGAACTCTCCCTAATGATTATGCAGCTGACATATGAATCTCACAGGGGATATTTCTCCCCACCCAGTGCAACTTTGCCGTACACTAAACTACAGTAAAGATATATAAATGCCAGCATCCATCCCTACGTGGATGTTCAGCAAGGGTTCATTCAAACTTCTTCACACCATCTCATTGGAAGGATGACAGCTTTAATATATCCCAACCACCCAACTCTTTCTAATTGAGCAGGAAAATGATAAAGACAAGGGCCAGGTTGAGGACCACAGCTGGGACAGTCTGGGATGTAATCAGGGAGGTGCTGCCCTCGCCCCCCCAAGGCTGAGCTATATAAACCAGAAGAGGAAGCTGAGCAAGGGATCAAATAGAAGCCATGCAGGCTGCAGTGCATGGTGGTAGTTTTCTCTCTCATGGTCTAGGAGAGCTCATGAGAGTAAGGAGTCTAGAAGGTGCACTCCGGGGGTGGGGTGTCACTAGAGAAACCAGCCTAGAAGGAGTTCCTAAAGAGAGGTGATTCGTAAGAAGGAGAGCTACAGTTGGCTGGCCTCCAGGAGGGCCTGGTCCCAATGAAGGGATTCCCCCGAACAATGGCAGGAAGCCCAGGAACTACATACTACCTGGTGAAGAGTTGCTGGTGACAGATCTCTGCAGCCCTCTGGCTTTGGGGAAAGGATTCTCTCCAGATACTGGCAAGAAACCTGACTTCAGGGAAGGGACACAAGTTGAAAGAGCCCTGCTGGTAAAGGGCCTAAATGCAGGTGGACTTCAGCCTTAGTTCAACCATTTCCACCTCTCTGCCAGCTAAGATGCCGGAGAAGGTCTGCTTGTAATTCCTGTTGAGCATTTGATTAATAAACTAGATGCCTCTGAAGGAGTGCTGTTCCCTACATAAAGCATTGTTGAACTTCCTGATGGCACATTGGGGGAAACTGAGGCAGGGAGTGTGTACAGTGCCACACCTGGCCACAGGCAGCATTACAGGACAGACATGCCTTATTACTGCCTCCAGAAAAAGGGGGAAATGCAATTTTCAGGTGCCCCTGGCCATCTCCATTCTTCAGTTTTCTTTAGAGACATACTTTCACCAGCAATCCCATGTTTTTCAGCCTAATCACTACTCCTTTTCATTCTCTTTATGGATGCACAAACTGCTTAGGATAAAATGCAAACTCATATGAACCGTCAGCCAGGTCCTGCTTGAAAACATATTAGTTAACAGCATTTTAAACCTGACTTTGCTTCCAGCCCAGCCACAATACTTTCAAAAACATGTTACCTAATCATGATTAGCACTCGAGGAGAGCAACATATTTTCAAATGCAATCTATTTTTCTTGTCTAGACATATCCAAAGTGTCCTGTCTTTAATTATTTGTTGAATTATGTTATATTATTCAGATAACATCATGATGTATTATACTGTCTGTGTCAGGCTTTTTGTACTTTCTGGTTTGTTAAAATAAAAACATTATATTACCTCCTCTGTACATACGCCGCTCAGTACCTACCCAGTGGTGTAACAAGCCCTGTGAAAAGACTGGTGCATATGGGAGGGCGGGGGAAGTGGTTCAAACGTAGTCCAGTTTGAAATGTAGCCCATTTCTCTTAAGTCAATCCATTCTATGGGTGATGAAGTATTAGTCCCAAATACAACTGGGACATTAAATTCAGTCCAGAAATTTACTGAGATGGCAGGGAAAGCAGGAGGGTGGCAGGGGAGCTCTGTGTGTTTGCATGCAGTCCTAAACAGTATATCAGAAGCTGAAGGGAGCCACTGAGCCATGCAGAAGCTAATGCAGCATCCTGTTGATTCCCACATGGAATTCTGACTCAATCACAGGTGATAATAGCTGCAAACTCTTCCTGTAGCAGGAAATCCAGATAAGTAGTCACATTTTGGGGAAGGATATGTTTTTCAGGGTCATCTCAGTAGCTCATCAGCCCACTCCACTCATAGATGTGCTGCTCATTCACCATATGTTTGAATACTTCGGTGGCACATACACCTGGTTACCCACAAGCCGCTTGGAATAACACCTATTGATGGGAGCACTGAGCCTTGGGGTGGCTTTGGGGGATCAGATTGTTGCTTTAGTGGGTGTGCATGAAAACTCTGTGGGCATAGGGGAGGCAGTTACACCTTGTGTAAAATTAATTTGGCTAATATGATGTTATGGAGGTTAAACTATATGGAAGGAATTTGCATTTTCCCAGGACGTGTGCGGTGTATATTGGAGAAGGGATAAAAGAAATGCAAATAAAACATGGTACTTCATTAAAATCCTAATAGGGCTCCAAAAGGAGCCACAATAGGTTGTGCTTTCTTTTTCAGATCTGTGTGTCTTGGAGCAGGAGATGAAAGTGGAAAATAATCAGAACTCTAGTGGAAGTGGAATGTTTCCCTTTTAAGACACGCTCTAAACTGCTAACAGCTTTGGATCCAAAAGCAAGCTAGTAAGCCTCTGTGTGTAAATGCAAATTACCTAACTGATGGGCACAAAGGAGCTGCAAATAACAAATACATCTGGTCAGCAAACAAGCTACTAGAAGACTCAGATTATGGCCCTCCAGGAAAGGGAGGTGAAAAAAACAAGTCAAGCCTGAAAATAAGGGGGACAGGTTAACCTTAAGGGGGGTGTGTGTGTGTGTGTACAGTGCTAAAATCTGAAGCTGTGTCTCAGCTATTACCTGAGAATAAACTTAAAGCTTGGTACAGCAGAGAAACTATTGCAAACTTGCTCTGTTGTACAAGGGGGGAAACTGAGGTACACCATCTCATGAATTTCATAAATGACCAGTGAATGGGGAAATTGGAATCATGTTTTGCTAAAGGGGGAAATGGGAACAGGGAATGGTAGTAAGGAAGTTGGAATCATGTTTGGCTAAGGGCAGGAATGGGAACAGGGACACAGGTGTAAGGCTCTGTGGTGTCAGAGCTGGGAAGGAGGATACTAAGGAAAGAAACTGGAATCATGCTTGCTTGAAGTTCACCCCAATAAACATTGAATTGTTTGCACCTTTGGACTTCGGGTATTGTTGCTCTCTGTTCTTGCGAGAAGGACCAGGGAAGTAAGTGGGTGAAGGAATAAGCCCCCTAACACCTATTTTTGCCAATCAGGCACCACAAGAACTGTTATATTCTCCAAAATGTGCAATGCCTGAAATGATAGAGAATGGTTATATAGCATGGCCATGGACCTCCCCACAAACTCAATTTTTGTGGGGAGAGGGGAGAAGATTGTAATTTTTAAACTTACCATTCTCCCAGCACTTTTTTCACTGTGATTAACCCATCTGTGGTCCAAAGCAGCCTTCTGCAATATATTGAAGTTCAGTAACATTTTTTGTCCTTGAAATTCCAAAATGGTTTTTTTCCGTGCTCCTGCACTGAGCTATTCAATACAATAACCCTCTGTGTCTTGTTCTATTCCACGCCCCTTCAACTCTTCAAGTGGCAGGACCTCCACAGCCCGCCCACACTACGGTAGCCTGGGCCAATCATATCTTCATGGACCGCTCCAAGAGGAAGTGCTTCCACGATGAAGTGAGCTGTAGCTCACGAAAGCTCATGCTCAAATAAATTGGTTAGTCTCTAAGGTGCCACAAGTACTCCTTTTCTTTTTGCGAATACAGACTAACACGGCTGTTACTCTGAAACCTGTCATGATGAACTGATGGTTGAAGTTCTGGACAGGGCCAACAAGCAGGTTGAGTACTGAAGGCAAAGGGACTTGTGGCAAGAGGAGAAACATACTGAGAGGCAAGCTGAAAGGATCAGGCTAGCTTCGTAACTTGAGCACACGGTAGAGGCGTGGGAGCAGGCACTTGCTTCGCAGTTCCTGGAACTGAAACAGCTGTTAGAGAGGAAGACAGAGCATAACAGCAAGAACTGTTTGAGTGGCTGTGGACCCTAACGGCCACAAGAGCGCAGGCTCCTGCTGGGCCAGAACCAGAGGCAGTGTCACCTCTGCAGTTCCCTGGCCTGCAACTCCATGGCTGGGTGGCCCAGGCAATTGGGCCCTGTGAGCAACTGGACAGGGCAAATGTGCCCCATGCAGTCTCAGTGCTGAACAGCCCCTCCCCACCCCACGCTTCATCCCCCGCCCCATCACCAAGTGTGCGGCAAATGTAGAAGGAAGAGATAGGAGAATGGTAGGCCAGGGGACACACAATGGTGGGGGGCCTTGTGTACATAGTTTAACTGTTTGCACTTGTTTAGGCACTCTGTTCTTGGTGACTTTGAAAGCTTTTGGTGTTGCTGGTGTATCCGGGGTGCTAAAGGCAGCTGGCCTGCTAGGCAATGGTTTAATCTTGTACTTTTCCTATACATGTGTAAAAATAAAGGTTTTTATTTTATAAAGAAATGGTATTGCCATCCCTGCAACACATCACATAATGTGCATTTTAAATAATGGTAAACACATGATCAGGGACAACTGGGAGGTTGCATGGAAAACCCATGTCTCAGTACAGCTATACACATCATCCATACATCAGTTATTTACATTAACCCATACTGTTGCCTTCTTCGCCCCCACAATTTCATAAGCTGTCATATCATTCCAAAATACAACGCATGACAATCAACCCGTCTCCCACACAAGCAATCAGTGCCTCCCCCACACAAGCACATTCATGTAAGTACTATTCCCCCTCTTCCATTGACTCATACAAGTCCATATTGTGAGTGCACAAAGCCCCCCTGACTTCAGTTGCCTGCGTGCATCCAGCTCCAGCTATGGCTAGTGCGCTTTCTTGCTGAGCAAACCGGTACATCAGCCCCTTGCTGCCATCAGTCCATCCAGGGGGAAATGGCTCACCTTTGGCTTCACAAAGATTGTGAAGAGCACAGCAAGTCACAGTAACACGGACAGCATTGATGACACTGGAATCCAAACGGGTCTGTAAACCTCTCCAGTGGGGATTTCAATCGCACATTCAACCACAATTCTACATCTGCTGAGAGGAAAATTAAACCTTCTTTTGCCAGGGCCTCTTAAATCAGGGTATGATTTCATAAGCCAAGGCAAAAGGGGGTACACATGGTCCCCAAGAGTAACAGGGAGGACAGTAACTCGGTTTATGCAATGTCATGTGGTGGGAATAGTGTCCCAGCCTGTCCATGAATGTAGACTCCCACTTGTCAGAAAATCCTAGTATCATGAACACTTCCAGTGCAGTGAATACTGATGTTCAGAAATCAGCCTCTGTGGTCCACAGGGCACATGAATCTCACCAATGGCCCTGTTGCAGTTTGGAAATCCCATTCTCTCAAAGCCAGTAATTACTTCCGGAATATCTTTCAGACTCACCACCTTGGGGTAAACCACACACCTCACTGCCTCAGAGACCTCTGCCATCGCTTTACCCACAGTTGACTTTCCAACATCAGACTAGTTGGCGATGGACCTGTGTGTGTATCTTTGTGCTGGAGGGTCGGGGTAAGCTGCTCACAAAGCTCCAGAAATGTAGTTCTCTTCATGCAAAAATTCTGGACTCACTGCTGGTCATCCCAGGTCTTCATGACAATGCGATCCCCTAATCTGTGCTTGTGGCTCTGCACCAGTCTACACAGGGGGCATCAGCAGCTATACCGAGTGTCATGAGCAGCATCAGCCAGTGCAAGTCTGCCACGTCTACGTCCTCTTCCTGCTCCATCATTATCTCTATCAGGTGCCTCCAATGAGTCAGAAAATGCCGTCTAACTGCCCACCAGTGTCTCACAGAAGCTCTGACCATTTCCTGAAACAGCAGTGGAAGCCCAAGCAATAGAAGTTCTTGAAATGGCAACATTTCCTTGTTGCTGGCTCCAGTTGCTAGAATCACACAAAGCAAAAGGACAGCTTGGCAGGATGTGTTGATGGGCTGTTCAAATTTCCTGTAACATGCAGTGTGGGCAGTCAAGTTTTCCCACACTGCCCCGTAATCAAAGGGCTAAAGCAGACACATATTGTGAGGGCGCTAGGAAATCTCAGTTACGATTGACTGGACTTGGGTCTGCGTCCTGCAGTGTGGACACTGGAGTCGTGGGCTTTAACCTAGGGTTGACATTCAAAGTAGACACTCAAACCAGGGTCCGCTGACTCATGTTCTACTATCCCTGGGCTTACATTGCAGTGGAGTCATACTGGGTCCAAGCCCTGGGTTAGCACAATTTGTGTGTATATGCAAGGGGGATTAGGCTAGATCCTGAGTTCGAAACCTGAGCTTACACTGCAGAGAGGGCTTACACAGAGGGCATGTCTAGGAAAATAGCTTTTGTTTTGAAATGTCTTAATGAGCACATTTTAACCAAGGGGATTTTAAACAGCATTATGCACTTAGTGTAAACAGTACAGTACACCAGTAATGGTGTTTAAAAATATTAGCTCATTGTGGTCAACCCTAGTGACCCCCTAGCCTAGATATGTCCCAAGATGTAACATCTTAACTGAAGAAACTTTTGTAGTTCCCACAACCTGGCCAGTACATAGTAAAGATTACAATCATCTAGACCAATTTAAAAACCAGCAGCACTTTCAAAGGCTTCACATGCAAGCTGGATAAATGTGTGCATAAATGATGAGTTGTGCCTCTTAAGGCTTGTGTACTAGGAAGGAATGAAAGGGGGGAAGCAGCCTTCATGTCAGAGCACAGTATATTCTTTAAAAATTAAAGGAGTACTTGTGGCACCTTAGAGACTAACAAATCTATTTGAGCATAAGCTTTCGTGAACTACAGCTTACTTCATCGGATGCATTCAGTGGAAAATACAGTGGGGAGATTTATATACACAGAGAAAATGAAACAATGGGTGTTACCATACACACTGTAAGGAAAGTGATCACTTAAGATGAGTTAATACCAGCAGGAGAGCGGGGTGTACACAGTTGGCAACGGGCTTTGTTGCAAGGATAGGTACTCTTCCTGGACACTATGGTGCTAATAAGCGATGGTCACATAAACAGCACCCTATACCGGAAACCTACTGACCACTATTCCTACCTACATGCCTCCAGCTTTCACCCAGATCACACCACACGATCCATTGTCTACAGCCAAGCTCTACGATACAACTGCATTTGCTCCAACCCCTCAGACATAGACAAACACCTACAAGATCTCTATCAAGCATTCTTACAACTAAAATACCCACCTGCTGAAGTGAAGAAACAGACTGACAGAGCCAGAAGAGTACCCAGAAGTCACCTACTACAGGACAGGCCCAACAAAGAAAATAACAGAACGTCACGAGCCATCACCTTCAGCCCTCAACTAAAACCTCTCCAACGCATCATCAAGGATCTACAGTCTATCCTGAAGGACAACCCATCACTCTCACAGATCTTGGGAGACAGGCCAGTCCTTGCTTACAGACAGCCTCCAACCTGAAGCAAATACTTACCAGTAACAGCCTTTCACTCACTATTCTTGAGCTTCTCTCTGTGATAATGTTTTATTGATTTAATCCGTAGATGGATGACCCATTGGTTGGAAATGGCAGCCACCTTCCAATATGGGGAGAAAAAATAGTATGGGAAATTTCACAAAAACAAAAAAAAAAACCCCCAAACCCTATTTTACTTATGATCAGGTGCTTGTAGGTTTTACTATGGAAACCATCCAGTAAAGAGTTAACTTCACTGTATTAATTAGTTATAAAACGGATGCAATTTTAAGGGATGGTTATTTTTAAAAGCAGTTACACATCCATCGTTTAAATATATACCTAACATGCACAGGTGCCAACTTTCCAAAGTGTTGGGGGGTGCTCGACCCCTAGCTCTGCCCCAGGCCCCACCCCCACTCCACCCCTTCCCCCAACAGCCCATTCCTGCCCCGCCTCTTCCTGCCCCCGCTCTGCCTCCTCCCACCCAGTTCTGCCCTTCCCCCAAGCGCCACGTGCTCAGTCTTTCTCCTTCCTGCCCCCCAGCCTCTTGCACGTCGCAAAACAGCTGATTGCTGTTTTGGGGCTATCAAGGTTCCTTCCCCACTCTGAACTCTAGGGTACAGATGTGGGGACCTGCATGAAAACCTCCCAAGCTTACTTTTACTAGCTTAGGTTAAAACTTCCCCAAGGTACAAACTATTTTACCTTTTGCCTTTGGACTTTTGCTGCCACCACCAAACGTCTAACCGGTATTATTATTATTAGGAAAGAGTCCGTTTGGAAACGTCTTTGCCCCCAAAATCCTCCCAAATCTTACACCCCCTTTCCTGGGGAAGGTTTGATAAAAATCCTCACCAATTTTCATAGGTGACCACAGACCCAAACCCTTGGATCTTAAGAACAATGAAAAAGCATTCAGTTTCTTAAGAGAAGAATTTTAATAGAAGAAAAAATAAAAAGAATCACCTCTGTAAAATCAGGATGGTAAATAACTTACAAGGTAATTAGATTCAAAACATAGAGAATCCCTCTAGGCAAAACCTTAAGTTACAAAAAGACATAAAAACAGGAATAGCCATTCCATTCAGCACAGCTTATTTTCTCAGCTATTTAAAGAAAACAGAATCTAACACATATCTAGCTAGATTACTTACTAAGTTCTAAGACTCCATTCCTGTTCTGTCCCCGACAAAAGCATCACACAGACAGAGAGAGAGGCTTTGTTTCTCCCTCCCCCCAGCTTTTGAAAGTATCTTGTCTCCTCATTGGTCATTTGGTCAGGAGCCAGCGACGTTATCCTAGCTTCTTAACCCTTTATAGGTGAAAGGGTTTTTCCTCTGGCCAGGAGGGATTTTAAAGGTGTTTACCCTTCCCTTTATATTTATAACAGGGGCCCACCGGAGGGAGGAAGGGAGCTGATAGAGGGGCTGTAGGTGGGTGCTCCAGCTACAGAGCACCCAAGGAGTCGGCGCCTATGCTAGCATTTACATGTCCAAGCACACCACCTTCCCCTCACTTTCCTTCTAAAGAACCCCATTCCCCTGACTTGGCACCTCACAATGATATTTCAAGCAGTCCTAACACAACAGCATAAATATGAATATGGCTATCAATATAGTCTCCCACCTAAAACTCTAGTCCACCAAAGTACTTCAGCGTATACTTAATTTTAATCTTGTGAGTAGCCTGGCTGTCTTAAACAATGAGACTACTCACATGCCTAACATTAAGCAAATGCCTTGCTGGATTAAGACCTAAATGATTTTCTAAGTGAAATTCACATTGGTCCTCCAATTAAGTTGTAGATTTAGGTTAGAGATTTGCATGTTGTCCCATTTTTCTTTCAAACTTCATTGCAATGGAAATTTTCTGACCAGGTCTAATTGCTACTAAAGCACGCCAGTTTCCTACTAAATCAATCTCCTGAGGGGTAGATGCATTTGTGGGTGTGCAAAAAAGCAAAGTCTCCTTTGTTTCATTAAAAGCAAATCCATGAGAGAAGGAGTTAGTGCCCTGAAATCAAGGTACACAGAATTTTTCTGCCTCTAAGAGAAATAAGAATTCTAGGTTTGAGAAACAAATTATATGAAATTTCTGTGAGGATCTGAAAGGAAGTTGGGACTAAGTGTCAGATGCATCACAGTCATGTATTACCTGTGGTTGTCAAGGTTACCTCAGGCCTTGGGATTTCCATGGCCAAAGAGGACACAATACAGCCAGGGTAGGTTCCTTTGCAACCCACCACCGGAAAGACCACCTGACACCCTATAGATATGTTTCTTATACAAGTCTCTGGAATTATAGTGGTCTTCCAAGAAACACACTGCATTACCAGCAAATCATGAAAGATTTTGGATGCAGCTCACTTTCTATCTGTCCTAAGTGCCACCAACTGCACACATCTTCCTATCAGAATCACATTATATTCATCAACCTCCCAGCCAAGGAAGACTGCTTAGAACTTCTTTTGTATCTCACCAGTGCAGCTCCTGAAGCTGCCAGAGATAATCTAAGAAAGTCAAGAGGCTGAACAAACTTCTTATGCATATCTCAAAGTCCATGGGAGTATGAGACAGGGATGGGGAAATGAAGCCAAAATGGTGCTTTAGTTTGTATTGTATTGATTAGTGTCTACAATCATGAGGTGAGGAATAAGATGGTTACTTTTCGTAACTGTTGATCTTTGAGATGTATTGCTCATGTCCATTCCATTGTAGATGTGTGTGTTCGCCGGATGAACTGGTGCTGGAAGTTTTTCCCTCAGTGGTATCCATAGGAGTCGAGTCCGGCTCTGGTGCCCTCTGGAGTGGCATGCATATGCACGGGATAAAAGGTGCTGCCAGCTCCCCCATCCCTCAGTTCCTTCTTGGTGGAACTCCAACAAAGGGGAAGGGGGATGCGTCATGGAATGGACACGAGCAATACATCTCAAAGAACAGCTATGAAAGGTAATCTTCTCTTCTTTGAGTGATTGCTCATGTCCATTCCATTGTAGGTGACTCCCAAGCAATACCATTGGAGGCAGGTAGATGTTCATGGATGTGTCAACTGCAACACAGCTCTGCCAAATTCAGCGTCATCTCTGGCTTGCTGAGTGATGGCGTAATGCATCGTGAACATGTGCCCAGAAGACCACATCATAGCCCTGCAGATGTCCTGGATAGGGACATGCACCAGGAAGGTAGCCAAAGATGCTTGAGCCCTAGTCAAGTGAGCCTTCACTATTAGTGAAGGCTCTGCCTGCACCGACTTGTAACAAGTATGGCTGCAGGTGGTGATCCAATTTGAAATACTCAGAGGACACTGGAAGGCCCTTCATCCTGTCCGCTTTCGCGATAAAGAGCTGGGTTGATGTGCGGAAGGGCTTGGTGCGCTCCACTTAGAAAGGCAGGGAATGCCTGACATCTAGAGTATGCAGCTGCCTCTCCTCATTGGTCATGTGAGGTTTTGGACAGAACACCATGAGGAAGATATCCTGGTTGACATGGAAGTGCGACACCACCTTTGGTAGGAAGGCCAGATGGAGCCACAGCTGGACCTTGTCCTTGTAGAATACTGTGTACCTCTGAAGTGAGGGCTTTAATCTCAGAGACACATCTCACAGAGGTAATAGCTACGTGGAAGGTTGCAGTCCTTGACAAGTAGGAAAAGGAACAAGAAGCCATAGGCTCAAAGGATGGACCTGAGAGCCTGGAGAGGATCAGGTTGAGGTCCCATTGGGGAACCGGTTCCTGGATCGGCGGAAAGAGCCTTCCAAAGGCTTTCAGGAACCTGATCGACATCTCATGCGAGAACACCGATCTACCCTGGATGCGAGGATGGAAGGCCGATATGGCTGCTAGGTGCACCTTGATCGAAGAGAAGGCAAGACCTTCATGCTTTAAGTGAAGGAGGTAATCCAGGATGGACTGCAGAGACGACTGGGGTCAGGGAGATATTCCCGTCCACCAGGAGAAACACTTCCACTTTGCCAAGTAAGTTGCTCTGGTGGAGGGTTTTCTGATCTCCAGGAGAACCTGCTGTACCTGACTAGAGCAGGCTTGTTCCTCTGGATTCAGCCACACAGCATCCAAGCTGTGAGATGGAGAGAGGAAAGGTTCGGTTGCAGGAATCGACCACGAGCCTGGGAGAGTAGGTCCAGGCAGCTGGGAAGTGGCCATGGGGCTGCTACGGCCAGGTCCATGAACATGCCGAACCAATGCTGGTGAGGCCATGCTGGGGAGATCATAATGACCCGTCCCTTGTCCCTCTTGATTTTTGAGAGGGCTTTGCTGATGAGCGGAATTGGTGGGAAGGCGTACATCAGGTCTCCTGACCAAGACAGGAGGAAGGCATCGGAGACTGAGCCTCTGCCGAGGCCTTGGAGAGAACAAAACTGATGACACTTTCTGTTCGGTCTAGTGGCAAACCGGTCCACTTGGCGAGCTCCCCACTTTTGGAAGAGCATTCTGCCAACCTCTGAATGAAAGGACCACTCGTGGTGAGAGAAGAAGGACCCTGCTGAGGTGATCCGCCAGTGTGTTCCACATGTTGGGGAGGTGCGAGGCTTCCAAGTGGATTGCATGCTATATGAAGAAGCCCCACAGACGGAGGGCCTCCTGCATGATAGAACGGGAGCGGGAACGTGAGCGAGAAGGCCGACGTCTTAAAGTAAAAGGTAAAAGGTCAGGACACCATGTTTACATTAGTAAAGCTAGATAATTGTCTTGTTAAATTGGTGGGTAAATAGAGCAAATACTTCTTTGACACAGTTATTATTGCCCTAGCAATACTTTGAATTATAGTATATAGTGCCTATCACTTGAGAATCTCAAATGGCTTTATAAAGATGCCTCCCAGCCAAGGAAACTGAGGCACAGAAACTTGCCCAAGATTATGCCATAGAGATTTCCTGACTTGCCTGCTCCTGCTCCAATTTAAATCAAGGGCAAAACTTCCACTAGTATCATTGGTGAAAAAAATCAGGCCTACAAGTGAGTAAATGGCAGAATAGTGAACAGAACTGGTATCTTCTGACACTCAGTCTCATGGTCAGCTAGACAATGATGCCTTCTACTGAATATTTCTCTTGTGGCTTTTAGACCTGCAACATACATGTAGTTGGAAACAGAAATGAATATGTTATGCGTTATTCAGCCCCTTAGCTGAACATATCTCCTACAGATATTAATGGGATCTGCATGCATACGATGTGATTAATATCCAATGTGGTTTTTTTATAACATCTAAAATGCATTTAGGAGAGAGTTGTTTGAAAATGGAATTCAAAACAACGATTCCTAGAGCAGAACAAAGACAGCAATGAGCAGTCAGGCTATGAAAACTTGCACGTGAACTATCCCCTCATAGTATTTAGAACTAGGCTCCCATTGTACACATTGTGACAAAGTTCCTGATCTACCTTGGAGGGTCTTGCGCTTATTGGCGGATTTGCTCGCCTTGGAGCTTCACGGCTGCCCTCACTTGGCCGTTTTTCTGAATTCACAGTCCAGGTCGACTCCTCTTGTGTCTGACCAGGAGTTGGGTGGATTTGGGGGGAACCCGGGCCTGCCCTCTACTCCGTGTTCCAGCCCAGGGCCCTGTGGAATGCAGCTGTCTAGAGTGCCTCCTGGAACAGCTGTGCGACAGCTACAACTCCCTGAGCTACTTCCCCATGGCCTCCTCCTTCTTTATCCTCACCAGAGGACCTTCCTCCTGGTGTCTGATAATGCTTGTACTTCTCAGTCCTCCAACAGTATGTGTTCTCACTCTCAGCTCCTAGTGCCTCTTGCTCCCAGCTCCTCACACACACACCACAAACTGAAGTGAGCTCCTTTTTAAAACCCAGGTGCCCTGACTAGCCTGCCTTAATTGATTCTAGCAGCTTCTGGATTGGCTGCAGGTGTTCTAATCAGCCTGTCTTAATTGTCTCCAGAAGGTTCCTGATTGTTCTGGAATCTTCCCTGTTACCTTACCCAGGGAAAAGGGACCTACTTAGCCTGGGGCTAATATATCTGCCTTCTATTACTCTCCTATAGCCATCTGGCCTGACCCTGTCACAACATGCATTTGAACTAAAGAATCTGCCCAAGTTCTGTATCTCTCATACTGCTTTGCTTTCCTAGCCACTTTTGTATCTCAGTTTTCAGCCATATCAACAGGATCCTATTCCTGACATAATTGTACCAAATAGGTTAGTCTTTTATCTCAGTGACTTTCCCACGGTAGAAAACAATCCTGGACCTCAATTCAGGAGCAAGCATTTTCATAAAAAGGTTTTATAAGATGATACTATGCCTGACAAGCTGGTAAGATTTTGCACGGCACAAACACATTTTCAATTACTCTGGGACGCTACAGAAAGCTGGCTGACAGTGCAACTTGGTAGCTAAAGGAAATGTGAAGTAGAGATAACGTTTTGTATATAAAGCTCTCAATCTCAGCCGTAAGGGGACAATCATGCCCTCACTTCCACAGCCACAGAGTGTCCCCAGTGTGGACAAAATCCATGAGGAGAAGCAGTGTCTATGGCAACCATACAAGGAGTATGGTGGTTGTAGAATCTACCTCTTAGGGGCTACTCTGTACACATTAAGAAACACGACACAGAGTGCCTCCTGAGAAGTCCAGCAAACCCTCTGTCAGCGCCAGGGACTTTTATGGGAGCAGGATTGGGCCTCACATACATACAATGCTAAACCTACTGCGGCTACTCAGCAATCAGTAAAGAATGGAATTCCTTCCCCCAGAGCTTTCTCTAGCTGCCTTTGTGAGCATCTTTTGGACACAAGTTCCATTTCTTTTGACAGGTTTATCTTTTATAGTCTCTTTTTTGTGCCCCCCCCCCGCCCACACCACACCAGTTCTATTTGTTTTTAGATTGGTACTATCTATTCCTTGGGTTAATTTTCTCTAACAGGGTGCCCTACAGTCCTTGAATGAGTGTTTGGACTGGGTAAGGAATGCAGGATTTTGTCCTTAGTCTGGGCAATCTGGATGGATATTTTTCTCATGTATGCTAGATCAATTTTTATATAATAAAAAAAATGAATTGCCACTGGAAGGACTCCAGCATTCCCTGTGCCAGTACTTTACAGTCTATGGGGTTTCTGTCTTTTGGCAAATAATTGACAGTAATGCATTCGGGGGAAAATTATTGCTCCACTTTCATTTACTTTAAAATGATACTGTGGAAAATACTATAAACAGTGTTACAGGATTGTGTAGTTTGTTACAGTGATTCTTCTTTGTAAGTTTTGCAGATGATTTTCTAAATATATTGATTCTATTTTGGACAGAAGGGAAAATAAAGTTAAAGTACAACCCAAGACATTCTTGCTCCATTATAAGTCATTATAGAGTCTCTTTTCACTGAATTGGCCTCAGACTTCCATTTTCCCTGTACAGGGAAAGTTTGTATTCAATTATAATAAAATATTGACTAGCGCTGGTCAAAAATTTACTGTGAACAGTCTATTTTCCCTGAGAATTTCAATATTTTGTCAAACTAAACTTGAGAAAAACAATACATTTTCAGTTTTCTAGTAGAAATATTTCACTTTTTGATATTTTGCCAAAAAGTCTACATTTTCCAGAAAAATATTTCAAAGGAAAAAAAACAAAAAAAGTGAAAAAAACCTTATTTCCAACCAGCCCTATGATGGTGCACACTCACTTCACGTGAGCAACCCCAGGTGAGCGTGTGCATGTCTGGAGATTTTTTTTTAATTTCTCCACTAATGGCACCCTGTCAGCCGCTGTACTCTTCGGGACAGCATTTGGTGGCTCAGCCCTCCAGCCAAGTCACACACAGTCCATATGTGAAAACAAAACAAATCCCTTCTGGGGTATACAGTCCACTCATGCCTATTTCAAAGCGATAGGCATTGTTCTGCAGCCCTTCTTGGGCTCAGTCCTTTAACAGTCCAATAGGGCCCATCACAGTATCCTCAGCTGGCAATACTGGTGTAGCCCTCCCAGGGCTCAGTCCTTAGCCAGTATGTCCAACAGGCCCCAACACAGTGCCCTTGGTTGGGGTCTGTCTAGCTTGCAAAAGTTCCTGCTCTGGAGTGGAGCAGCACCCCAGGGCTTCCTCGCTGGAGACTCTTTGCCTTTTCCTTAAATCCTCAGTGACCCCAACTCTCCAGGTGAGTCATTCCTCTCAAACTCAGTTCATGGACCCCAGCTCTCCAGCTGAGTCAGTCTCATTTCGGTCCCCTTCCAGGGGATAACAGTTCCACATACAGTCCCTTCCCTGGGCCTGTCTACACTCCCTACTCTCATGGCATAGTCACTTCCCCAGTGGCTGGTGTGGGGTGGACCTGGGACCACCCACTATTCCAGGTCCCAACCCAGGAACCCTCTAAGTAGCAGCCATGTGCTATATCCCTCTAATTAACTGCATTTCCCTGGGCCACTTTCCCGCAGCCCTTATCGTTCTCAAGTCCCAGCAGCCAGCCAGGAGCATCTTCCTTGCTCTTCCAGTCCCCGCCAGTAACTGCTGGCCTTGTCCCTTGTAGCTCCTGCAGTCAGCCAGGAGCACCTCTTGATCCCTTGTTTCCTGTCAGCAAACTAAACTCACTCTGGCCCTGCAGCTCCTTTTATCTGAGCCTTCTAGGCCCCGATTGGCGGCTCCCTGCGGCCCCTTTTCTGATTAGCTGTGTTCCATGCAGCCACTCTAGGCAGCTCCACTGCTCTTTTCTGAGGATGGGATGTGGTAGGATTGTGAGGCCTCCAGGCCTAATACACCCTGTCACAAGCTCTAATATTGATTACTCTACTTTCCAGTGTCTATAAACTGTAGGACCCATTTTCAAATGTCGCCACTTCACAAGGATATCCACTCTCTATATTTGTTTGCTCAAATTGGTGTCATTTTTCAATACACAAAAAGCAGGCAGATACTTTCTCCCTCTTTTAGGCTGGGAGAACAACAAAACTAGAAAGAATAATAAAGTCTGCCTTGGAGAGTACACAGTATTTGCCTCTCCTCTGTGACAACAAACTGGACACACAACAGCTATTTGCAGGCAGAGTCTTTAGAGTTTTAAAGTTGTAATACATAGGAAACAAGGCATAACCATTACACAGCTAGATACAATATATTTGGCAATTAATACAGGTTCATACCAAAGAAGCATTTACATGACTAACTGACAATTTGAGCATCCAAATTCAGGATATTGATATGATACAAAAGTGCCCATATTTGAAAACTGGGCTCATCACATGTAGAAATGAATGCTCTGATAATCAGAATGTATAATCTGTGTAATGTTCTCTAATACAGAAATGTACAGCGCTCCAATCAACATATATCTAGCACAAGAACTTCCTTTTCCCTCTTGTTGCCATACCATTCCATTTGCCTGCTCCTAGCAAGACAGGCCAGTAGCGAGTGTCACAGTGTGACCCCTTCAGCAGCATGCACATGGTGAGATTTAGTTATTCACGTAGCCCAGAGTCCAGAATCCAAGTCAATTCCTGAACTTGGCTCTCCCACTTTGCAGTGTAGCAAGCTGGGACCTCTTTTTTCTCCTTCTGTAATTACACATAAATTCCTTTTTAACAGTCTGGTGAATCCTGTTTCTGCCTTTATTTTTAATCATCCTTTTAATCTCAGCAAGTACCTTGAAATTTCTTCAATGCACAGTTCAAAACTGCAATGGACGGCACCATAAAAACTGCTACTGTGTTTGCACAGTATGCAGAGTAGTTGCTTGCTGCTTATCACAATCTGAATATTTACATAAACCACAGATTCTTTCTCAGGAGATGTCTTCTATGACCCATCTGGATTATTAAATGCATAACCAAACACCACAATTGCGCCTGACCCAACTTTTAGACTGAAGGACCAGGAGGAGGGACAGATTACTTAGGACAGTCTCCTTTAGGAATTACAACTAAGGTCTGCATTCAATTAAAACTTCTCTGAAATTTACATGGTACAAAGAAAAGGAGTACTTGTGGCACCTTAGAGACTAACAAAGATGCCACAAGTACTCCTTTTCCTTTTGCGAATACGGACTAACACGGCTGCTACTCTGAAACTTTACATGGTACAGAGGTTCATAAAAAACAAGGAAACTGGTTTCACATCTATGCAACTGTTTCAACAAGAAATCAGGTTTTTCCTAAGGAAACTTTGTTAGGATATTTTTTCCTTTGCTAGGCATCAAATTCAAGAGAGGTAGGCTCAAGTGGATGGCGCTGGGAAGTAAACAGCTCCACCACACGACAAGAAGATATTCCCTACTTGTAGATCCCACTGAATTTTTCATTAGCTGTCTCAGATGAAAAATCAGGCTCAGTACTTTATGGCTGGTTATGAATTTTTCGATAAATCATTTTTAGTCAAAAAATGCCAATTTGACAACAATGAAACAGTTCACCAATCAGGGTTATTTTCAACTAATTTATTGGCTTGAAAAAATGTTGCAAAAAATGTTTCAAAATTGTCAAAAAAATTGTTTCAATATTTCCTAAATGAAAAAATCCAGTTTTCTGAAATTTAAACCAGACTGAAGAAGATAACAGAAGAAAGCTCATAATAGAAGGAAAATGCTTTGAAATTATCAAAACATTTTGATTGACCCAAAATGAACAAAAATATTGTTGTTGTTTTTTAATTTGCAAATATTTTTGAGATTGACTTTTCATCCCAATTTGAGACTATATGAAGATGCTGTCTGATGTCACTGCATTTTCATATTTTTCAGAGCTTCCAGAGGGAAGTCTATAGGAGATCCCAACCCAGTTGGACCTGCTGAGAAAACACACTGTGTAAACAGGGGAGCTCTGCCTGAGGACCAAATGTAAAAGTGGGGTGAAACCTGGGATTCCACTCTGAGAGAATTGCAGGCATGGGCCTATTACTTGGAAGGGTGCCCACAGAGAGATTAAGTGATCAAAGGTACGGCTTACTCTGGAACTGTGACATCTGTTTTGAATGTGAACCAGATATAAATCAATGCTGTGCTGTCTCTTGAATTTGCAGACAGCCTAAAACAATAGGTCTCAGCAAGATGTGAACTTCCGCATTCATTTTAATAGGGGATTTATTTCAGCCTAAAGATCACAATATGTCAGCATTAACTGTTTAAAAGCTAATTAATTTAGCTGAAACATTCAGTTCATGTGTTCATTATTAATCATTTATATTATTTATATTATGGAAGAGCCCAAAAGCGCAGTCAGGATCAGGGCCCCACTGCACTATGCAAACAAATAAAATCATTATTGGATCCAGAGGCAGATACTCAGAGGAGGCGGTGGTGGCAGCATGTTGCCACTTGTTATTATGTGTTACGGGGACTTTGAGGAACAAGGAATTCAGACGAACCAAGTCTCTAAAGATGCCATGCCACCTCTCTCTCTTTCCATCAGAGATGCAGTCCGACTCCAGCGCCAAAGACCTTTGCCGCCTGTTTCCTAAAAAAACGCAGTTGCATAGATGTCCAAACTTCCACCATCCCCCTAACAAATCCTACAATGCAGGATGCATTGCCAATACAAAACTCTTCTGTGGAGCAGCGTAAAATACATAGAATAGCATTCCATGACTGAGAATAATACTGAACTCAGTACCAAACTAAAGAACACACACAATACTCCACAGATTGAAATTTCATATTTTATTCAATTATTTTGAATTTGTGTGCCCTAAGCAGCTCTTTCAGATGCATTTATGAAGCCCCTGCTTCCCCCGGGAGGGGGGGAAGGGAAGTACTTTTATGATACTAGATGTAGAATGGATGCCAAGAAAGTGCAGTGTGACTGCTCTGCCACGTGAGAGGCTAGCAGGGGTTGGCAAAGAACAATAGGTGTCAGAGTAGCAGCCGTGTTAGTCTGTATCCGCAAAAAGAAAAGGAGGACTTATGGCACCTTAAAGACTAACACATTTATTTGAGCATAAGCTTTCGTGAGCTACAGCTCACTTCATCGGATGCATAAGCTCACAAAAGCTTATGCTCAAATAAATGTGTTAGTCTCTAAGGTGCCACAAGGACTCCTTTTCTTTTTTCTAAGAACAATAGTTCATCAGAGTACAATGGGGTGCTTCTTCCTGCCAAATCCAGCAGTTTCATACACAGGAGAAGAAATCAGACTAAATCCCCAAGAATTATTTCCAACTTGCAATTGTCATTGACTCCAATCCCAGCACACACCTCTATCCCACTCATGAGAGTTACAGCACCATTAGTAGCATCTTGAGCTGAAATAAATGTATGGAGCACAGGAAAAAATACCCCTTGGTGGGAAACGGACAACGCCTCCTATTTGACAGCCAGGAAGCACTACTACAGTCTTGGCTGCAGCATAACCCTCTCACCAGCAAATAACCCAGCCTCCCAGCTGAGGTGACTCTGGCTGACAGATCTATGTAATACGATTTTTATGAACATCAGCCAGCGAGAAGCAGTTGTGGTCTACTGCTCTTGCCAAGAACTCTCTCTTTCTAAACAGTGGGTGCTTAGACAATAGGCAAACACCATATACTATTATCACTGCACCAGATAAGCATGTAAACACCATGAAAAGTTAATTGCCAGTGTATTCACTAGTCTGTCCTAAACAAGACAAACATTTTGCAGTCTCAAATATTTAAAGCTACTGTGGTCAGAACCAGCAACTCCTGCAAAACCAAAAAAAAAAAAAAAAATGTTCCAAACTGGACTAGATTTGAAGACTTTATTCAAGATTTTTATCTGAAAAACAAGTTGCCTGAAAAAATAAATTCCCTTTTTCACCAAATGTGGGCCTCATTCTCCACTTGCTTTGCATATTACACCTGTGCAAGTGGGTGTTAAATGCCACCGAATCTGAAATCTCTTCTCACTCACCCTACCAGTAGCCTTTTACACCCACTTGCACAGGTGTAAATGACTGCACAAATGTCAGACAATGGAGAACGATGACCTAATTGTCTGAAGAAGTGTGCCACATGCAAACGTTTTAATGGGTTCACCACATTATGTTTTCCCATACATAAGCAGCAATCGAACACATTCTATTTGAATTATTTGTTTTAGATTGAGGAAAACAGAAAACAACAAATAATAATGTCTACATGACAAAGCACAATATGCATATCTACTCTGTTCCGCAGCATCTCTGAGAACAAAATGCTGGTGGTATCTGCTTACAGGCAGAGTTCTTTGAAATGTTAAAGTTGCAATACACAGAAACTAAAGAGGTCACAGTTTCGTAGTTAAGTATGCCACTCATGCCTTGAACTGTCTGTAGAGGTACTTCATCACCAAGGTATCTGAGCACTGAACAATCCTTAATGGGTTTTGTTCTCACAATAACCCTTTGAGTTAGGCAAATAGTCTCCCCATTTCACAGATAAACTGAGGCACAAAGTAGATTAAGTAGCTGGCTCAAGGTCACATGGGAAAAAGACAGTTACCTTTTCTGTAACTGGTGTTCTTCGAGATGTGTTGCTCATGTCTATTCCACAACGGGCTTGCCACGTGCACTGGTGCCGAAAGTTTTTCCCCTAGCAGTACCAGTAGGGGGAGCACCCCCCCATAACCCCTGGAGTGGCACCTGCCTGGCGCGGTATAAGGGGAGCTGCGCGCTCCCCCCACCCTCAGTTCCTTCTTGCCAGACAACTCCGACAGGAGGAAGGAGGGTGGGATATGGAATAGACATGAGCAACACATCTCGAAGAACACCAGTTACGGAAAAGGTAACTGTCTTTTCTTCTTCAAGTGATTGCTCATGTGTATTCCACAATAGGTGATTCCAAGCTATATCTGTTGGAGGTGGGTAGGAGTTCACAAGTTCCCAGGACGGAGGACAGCCCTGCCAAACCCGGTGTCATTCCTGGCTTGGGGGACGATCGCACAGTGTGAGGTGAACGTGTGAACCAAAGACCACGTGGCGGCCCTACAAATGTCCTGGATGGGGACGTGGACCACGAAGGCAGCCGACGAGGCCTGCATCCAAGTCGAGTGTGCCCTCACAATGGGTGACAGGGGGACATCTGCCAGCTCATAACTGTAACAGATGCTCAAAGTGATCCAATTGGAAAGCCGCTGAGTGGAAATCGGCTGGCCCCTCGCATGCTCAGCCGAGGCAATGAACAGTTGCGAGAACTTTCTGAACGGCTTGGTCCGCTCGAGGTAGAAAGCCAGAGCCCGCCGCACATCGAGCGTGTGGACACGGCGCTCCTTTCTGGACGCGTGAGGCTTGGGGCAGGTGATTGGCAAAAAAATGTCCTGACCCATGTGTTAGGCAGAGACCACCTTCGGGAGGAACACGGGGTGTGGGAGGAGCTGGACCTTGTCCTTAAAGAAGACCGTTTACGGTGGCTTGGAGGTCAGGGCCCTTAGCTCTGAGACTCGCCTGGCTGACGTGATTGCAACCAGGAAGGCCACCTTCCATGAGAGATGAGACCAGGAGCATGTGGCCAGTGATTCAAATGGGGGCCCCATCAGACGAGCCAACACCAGGTTTAGGTCCCACTGTGGGACCAGGGGTCTAGAATATGGAAACAGACGGTCCAAACCCTTAAAGAACCGGCCAGTCATAGCATGGGAAAATACCATGTGCCCTTGCACAGGCGGATGGAAGGCCAATATGGCTGCCAGGTGCACCTTGACTGACGAGGGAGCCAGGCCTTGGGCCCTCAGGTGGAGGAGGTAATCAAGGATAAGCTGAATCGGGGCAGCCACAGGGGAGAAACCCTGGTCTGCCGCCCACCTGGAAAACCGGGACCACTTCGCCATCTACTTACCAAGGGCCATCTACTTACTGAGGACAACGCGCTGAACCTGTTCTGAGCATGTCCTTTCCTCTCCACCTAATCACTGAGCAGCCACGCCATGAGGTGAAGAGCCACTAGGTTGGGATGGAGGAGGAGGCCCTGGTCCTGAGAGAGCAGGTCCGGGAGGAGTGGCAACAGCCACGGTGGAGCTACGGCCGGGCCCGTGAGGGTCCCGTACCAATGCTGCCTGGGCCATGTCGGGGCAACCAGGCCTTGTCCGTCTTTATGTTCTCCAGGACCCTGCTGATTAGAGGGAATGGGGGAAAGGTGTAGAGAAGCCGGCCTGACCAGTACAGGAGATAGCACCCCTCCCCAGGTCTCCCCAACCCCTGGAGCAGAACCAGGGGCATCACCATTTCTGCCAAGTCGTGAATAGGTCCACCTGGGGAGTTCCCCATCTTCGGAAGAGCCGGTGGGCCACTTCCAGGTGGAGGGAACACTCGTGTTGCGAGGAAAAGTCCCTGCTCAAGCAATCTGCCCTCTCGTTCCAGTCGCTCGGTAGGTCAGAAGTCCCACAGCCTGAGGGCTTCATGGCAGAGGGCAGAAGATCAGGCCCCGCCTTGCCTGTTAATATAGAACATCAAGGCTATGTTGTCCGTGAGGACTCTGACTACCTTCCCCTCCAGGTTCAAGCAGAAGGCCATACACGCCAGCCGCACCACCCTGAGCTCCTTGACGTTTATATGTAGGGTCAGGTTTTGAGCCAACCACAGGCCTTGGGTCTGAAAGTTCCCCACATGGGCCACCCAACCCAGATCCAATGCAGTGGACACCAGCTCCTACAACAGGGCCCTGTCCCTGAATGGGACCCCTTGGAGCATGTTGTTTGGGGCAGACCACCACTGTAAGGAGGTGATCACAGAGTCTGGCACAGTGAGGACCATCCTTGTCCATCCTGTCCATGGCCTGGGAGAATTTTGAGGCCAACCAGAGCTGGAGATGCCTCATCTTGAATCTGGCATGATGGACCACGTATATGCACACCGACATGTGACCCAAGAGCTGCAGGCAAACCCTGGCTGCTGTCACAAGGAACCTTGTGACCGAGTCGATGAGACCTTTCAGGGTCTCGAATCTGTCTGGCAGGAGAGAGACCCTGGCCGGAGCATCCCAATAAACCTTACGCGTTGGATTGGGACTAACGTGGACGTGGTGTTGTTTACCAACAGGCCCAAGGCGGTGCATGTGGACAGGAGGAGTGCCACGTGATCCCTCACTGCAACCGGGAGGTGCCCTTGACAAGCCAATTGTCCAGATAGGGAAATATCTGGACTCCCCACCATCTGAGGTAGGGCACTACCACCGACACGCATTTTGTAAACACCCTGGGAGCAGTGGACAGACCAAATGGGAGGACCATGAATTGGTAGTGATTCTGTTCCACCACGATATGGAGGAAGTGCCTGTGCCCCTCGAATATGTGGATGTGAAAGTACACGTCCTGTAGCTCAAGGGCAGCGTACCAGTCCCCGGGATCCAGGGAAGGGATGATGGAGGCCAGGGAAACCATGCGGAACTTGAGTTTCACCATGTACTGGTTCAGACCTTGCAGGTCCAGGATGGGCCCGAGCCCCCCTTTGGCCTTCGGGATAAGGAAATAATGGGAGTAATACCCCTTGCCCATGAACGCCTCAGGCACCGCCTCTATCGCTCCTAGTCCTAGGAGCCGCCCCACCTCCTGCTCGAGCAGAGCTTCATGTGAGGGGTCCCCTAAGAGGGATGGGGGCGGGGGATGGTTGGGCGGGGAGGAAGTAAACTGGAGGGTGTAACCCCGGGAGATGGTGTTGAGGACCCATCGGTCCGAGGTTAGCTGCGACCATTCTGGGAGGAAAGCACACAACCAGTTGGAGAAGGGGTGCTTTATTGGGGGTGGATCCCTGAAGAGAACTGGCGGGGTGCCCCTGAGCATGCCATTAAAAGCACCTTTTCCCTGCCTTCTTGCCCTTGGAGGACCCAGGCCGGGGGGTAGGCTGACACTGCCTCTGAGGGCATCTCTTATAGTCCCACTGCTTCTTATGGGTGGCCTCATACTTTGGGAGGGCGGCCTGGGTGGGAGTCTGCTGCGACTTGAACTTAGGTTTTGCCGGAGTCGGGACACGGAGGCCCAGAGTCTGTAGGGTTGTGTGGGAGGCTTTTATGTCATGCAGCCTTATATCTGTTTCTGCTGCAAACAGAGCTCTCGTATCAAATGGGAGATCCTGCATGGAAGACTGCGCCTCGCTGGCCAGCCCAGAGAGCAGGAGCCATGATGACCATCTCATGGACACCCTGGAGACCATGGATTGTGCAGTCGTGTCCGCAGCATCTGAGGCCGCTTGCAGGGACGCCCTAGCGGTCGCTGCCCCTTCCTCCACTAGCGCTCTGAACTACTTCCTATTGTGTTCCTGGAGGGAGTCCTCAAACTTGGGCAGGGAGCCCCACAGATTGAATTCGTACCGGCCCAGGAGAGCCTGATGGTGTACCACTCGTAACTGGAAGCTCGAAGACAAATAAATTTACCTTCCGAAAGAGTCCAGTCTCCAAGAGTCTTTGTTCTTTGGGGTCAGGGCTGGCTGACCCTGCTGTTCCCTGTGGTTGACCAACTCGACCACCAGGGAGTTGGGCGCCACCTGGGTATACAAGTACTTATGCCCCTTAGTGGGTACAGAGTACTTGCATTCCGCCTTCTTAGAGATGGGGGCCAACGAGCTTGGTGTTTGCCACAGGGCATTTGAAATCTTAGTCACCCCTTCATGGAGGGGCAAGGCTTTGAGCAGGGGGTTGGACTAGATGACCTCCTGAGGTCCCTTCCAACCCTGATATTCTATGATTCTATGATACCCGGTGCCAATGGGGACAGCATGTTAAACAGGGAGTCTGAGGGCTCGTCCATCTCCTCTGCCTGGAGATGGAGGCTTGCTGCCATCCTCTTTAAGAGTTCTTGATGGGCCCTGAAGTCCTCCTGCGGGGCAGAGGGGGGTGGGGCCGCAATCGCCTCCCCCGGGCGGGGCGAGGAGGCCGGTGCGGTGCGCTGGGTATCCACCTGGGCAGACTCTGGGCACTGTGCCGAGGACTTACATCCCCCCAACTCCTTTCTCAGGGGTCTGGAGAGGGGGGCTGACGGTGCTTCCGAAGCTTCGGCCACCGAGCGAGCTCCCACCGGGGTCTGCACCGGAGGCCACAGTGCCCAGTGGTACCACTGGGCCAGCCACGACGCTCAGTGCCACTACATCTGCTGTGGCATCAGTGGGGCTGGCTGTTCGGGTTGGCTGGCCTGGCCCATCGAAGGATGGCTACAAATGGAGGCTGGGCTGGTGTAAGATCTGCTGCTGTCTCTGGACCAGGAGGAATGGCGGTGCCAGGATCTACGTCAGCCACAGGACCGCAATCTCAACGTGGAGGGCTGGTACCGACAGTAACAGCTGCTCCGCGAACGGCCTCAACGGGCGAACCTGCGACGGCGAGACACCAGTGATCAACGCCCAGGGCTGTGATGTCTTGGCGGAGACTTGGAGCGGGAGTCCAAGTGGGAATGGATGACCGTGGCGTGACCGACTACGGTACCCCCTCCGAGACGAGGACCGTTGGCGACACCTTCTGCGGTCCCGTCGATATTCATTCCTTGAGGACGAGCGGTGCCGAGAGTCTTGGCCGGACGGAACCCAGCCAGACAGTCTGGTTGGCATCAAGGGCGATCCACATGGACTCTGCCCCGAACAGTCGCTGGGCGGTAAACGGCATTGGGAATGTTCCCTCGACCAAGACCAGTACCAGGCCGGAGGCGATGCGGAGATCCCAGCAGTGGCTTGCCTCTGGAGCGTAGGGCCAACATCGGCAGTGTTCCAGACATTGTCATGGACATAATGTCCCGGGCCGCCTGGAGGGCTTCAGGCATGGACGGCATCTGGACATCCGGAGAGGCCAGCTCCGAAGGGGCCGGGCAACTCCACTCAACGTGAGTCGGAAGCCTGGGGCCCGGTGGGGATCAAGGACTGCCCGACATGGGCCTAGCCTCTGTCCCAGACTTCCCTCAGTGCCACTGTGAAGAGGGAGTCTTTCTGGCCCTTTTGGCGTGCCCCGTGGACGGGGAGCGGTGCCAACTGGTAAATGGCACCGGAGGGTCACCGCGTACCGACGCCACGGTGCCAGGTACCGGTTCAGAGCAGCATGCCAGAGTCTGGGTCAGCGCTGACTCCATCAGGATGGCCTGGAGCCTAATGTCCCTTTCTCTTTTGGTCCGAGGCTTAAACGACTTGCAAATCTTGCACCTTTCGCTGATATGGGCTTCTCCCAAACAGCGCAAACAGTCTGTGTGCGGGTCACTTCTTGGCAGAAAACTCCTACAAGAGCTGCACGACTTAAACCCTGGGGTGCAGGGCATGCCCCGGCCTGGGCTCACTGACTAACTAAACAACTAAATAACTACAGGTACTAACACTGAATGAACGAACAGTTCTGGGGATGAGCTACAGCAAAGCTGGAGCAGAGTAGTTCCAACACACCTTCACTGGCGGCAAGAAGGAGCTGAGGGTGGGGGTAGTGCGCAGCTCTCCTTATACCGCGCCAGGCAGGCGCCACTGCAGGGGTCACAGGGGGCGCTCCCCCTATGGGTACTGCTAGGGGAAAAACTTCCGGCACTGGTGCATGTGGCGAGCACGCACACCTATTGTGCAATACACATGAGCAATCACTCGAAGAAGAATCTGTGGTGGATCTGAGAAGCAAACCCAGGTTTCCTAGTCTCAAGCCAACATCATATTCACTAAACCATCTTTCCTCCTCTTAACTATTAGGACTTTGAATCTAGTAAAGCCTCCTCTCTAATTCTGAAAACTAGAAAGATGTGTGACTGATACTTGAGAGTCCAACTGTCAAGCACAAAGAGTAGAGAAATACTTACTTTATTTAATATATATTTCATACACTAAGCACTGTAATGGTAAGGATGTAAAAATACTGCATAGCTTGGTTTGGCCAAATGCCATTGCAGCCATTGCTAAATTTTGCATGATACAATCACTGACAACAGTTGAATTAGAACACCTGTTGGAATGGGGATGTGGGCCTCACCCTGCAGAACAGTGACAAAGGACTCTCTTCAATGTGCCACAGAACAGAGCAATTGATCTTTTGGAGAGCCAAGCTTTATTTTTTTCTTCACAGTGTTCAGTTATTAAATAGAATACAAATATAAACCCACGGTCCCCTTCTTTACACTTTAGGAGCACCACGGACACCTACTTAGAAAAAAAGAACACTTGCAAGTATGGTTGAATATTTCTGATTTTTATCTAATCTATTTATATGGTCCTCATTACTGTAGTATCTGAGCCCCACACAATAGCTAATGTAGTTATCTTCATAACACCCCTGTGAGCATTGCTATTATCGCTATTTTACAGCTGGAGACTGGAGGACCATAGAGGCTAAGTGACTTGCCGGGGTCACGTAGGAAGTCTGTGGTGAAGCAGGGACTTAAACCAAGGTCACCCTAGTCCTAATCAAGTGCTCCATTTGAATTACCGCTCTTGTTCTATTTCTCAGCCAGGGAAACTGAAAATTTAGAAGTGTTTCCCCATTAGAGCACAACATTATTAGGTTTACTCAAATTTTGGCCCTAAAAGTCTTGAGAGAGTCCCATTTAAAGCACTGTCCCCAAATGTGCTGGAATGTTTAGATGCCTATATGGGGCAGGGAGGTAAAGTTGCTTTAAGGGTCCTGCCACACCCCTGAGTGATGTAGTTATACCAACCTAACCCCCAGTGTGGACAGTGTTATGCCAACAGGAAGGCTTCTTCTGATGTCATAACTATTGCCCAGCAGGGAGGTGGAGTACCTGTGGTGACGGGAGAAGCTCATCTCTCAGCATTGATAGAGTCTTCACTAAGCACTTCAGCAGTACAGCTACATTGATACAGCTGCACCATTGCTGTAAGTATAAACAAGCCCTCACTATGTATTGCTTTCTTCATGGCAGTTCCTACTTAGACCATTAAGGTAACATTTCTATAGTGCTACAGAAGTTAAATAAATGTACTTACACTTCCTTGTTAAAAAAAATCAAAATATTTATGTCACAGACATTTTACATGAAACTGCGTTAACCCTGAGATGGTCGTGGTGGGCAGGAAGAGTTTAGAGATAATATAACAATGGCCATACTGGGTCAGACTAACGGTCCATCTAACCCAGTATCCTGTCTTCTAACAGTGACCAATGCTAGGTGCTTCAGATGGAATGAACAGAACAGGGCAAACATTGAGTGATCCATCCCCTGTAATCCAGTCCCAGCATCTGGCAGGCAGTGGCTTAAGGACACCCAGAGCATGGGGTTGCATCTCTGGCTTGGCTAATAGCCAAGCTTGCATCTTGGCTAACAGCTATTGATGGACTTATCCTCCTTGAACTTATCTAATTCTTTTTTGAACCCACTTATAATTTGGCCTTTATAACATATCCTGGCAAAGAGTGAGACGCTGGCAGGCCAGGTGCCAGCTCTTGCCAAGGTTGCAGGCATTAGCTAAGAACCGATAAACTCATAGCTGGAGTCCAGACCAGTTCACTTATGTGTTAGTGTTGCTCAAAACAGGTATTAATATTATAAGAATGTATATAGTGTCTAGGCTTTATAGAATGCGTGTACATTGCTGAGCATGTATTAATCTTATTTGTAACGTCTTCATTCCATGCTAAAAGGATATATGTAAGTTTTGCTTTGTAACTTTGAAAATGTTTGCTCTAAACTTGTGAACTCAGATGAGAAGAGTATTTTTCCCCGCCCATCCAGAAGAACTAACAAAATCAGACGGGCCATCAAGGAACATCACAACAAAGGATTGGTTAATGGCCCTATTGCACCTTAGAAACGTTACCTGAGACAAAGTTTATCCTTGGAGCCTGAATAAACAAACAAAATTAAACAAAGACACAGGAAATTTTTTCTTCTCTTTGCTGTTTTAACTCTCATAGGGCCAGGGACACCAAACTGAAGCCAGAGACCCCCAGGGGTTACCTCCTGGTTCCACCCTGAAAAATACTTTGAATTGAAAGATCACTACAACTCTGTCACTCTTAGGATTTAGATTGCAACTCATTTATTGTATATGTTTGCCTGCTTTAACCTGTAAATAACTCTCATTTCTTTTTCCTAGGTGGTAAACCATAGTTTATGACAGGACTGGCTACAGGCGTTGTCTTTGGTATAAGATCTAGGGTACCAATTGACTGGTAAGTGACTGGTCTCTTGGGACTGGAAGCAACCAGAATATTGTGTGATTTTTGGTGTAAGTGTCTATCACTAAGTCTAGCTTGCCTGGGTGACAAGATAGATTGGAGAATCTGTGACTCTATGGTGAGACTGTTATAGTGATCCCGGGGTTCACATTTGTCACTGTCCTGGTGAAATCTAATAGAATTTACCACCAGGTTGGGGTGTCTGTCCTGTTTCTGACAGTCTGCCCTGCAGTAGGCACTCACAGCCGTGAGCCACTCCAAGCCAGTGAGACAAGTTCCACAGGTTGACTGTGTGCTGTGTAAATAAGCACTTCCTTTTGTTTTAAACCTGGTGCCTATTAAGGTATAACAGTCCAACTTCCTTAGAAAGCTGCATCTTATCCTCATCTTCTTGATCATATACATAATTCTACCCAGGACTTCATCTCTTTACAATGCGCTGCCCTCTGCCAGACTTAATGTTCTATTCTCCCAGTTGTCTCACAGCCATCTTCTCACCAATCCTACAAGTAAAATGTCAAGCACAAAGAGTAGAGAAATATTTACTCTATTTAATATCTATTTCATACACTAGCATTGTAATGGTAGGGATTTAAAAATACTGCATACCTTGGTTTGGCCAAATGCCAGTGCCCCAGTCCACCACTGCCATCCCAGTCCACCACTGCCATCCATTCAAATTCCTCCTAAAGGCTCATTTATTCCACTATACCCTCACGAATAAATAAATACTCCTAGTAATTTCATTTTTCTGGACTTCCCAGTGCATTCTGCCTACTCTGCAATATGTTGTTATTTATTTGTGTTACTGTAGTACCTCAGAGCCCCACTCATTTGTCTTGTTGAGGCTGTAAGTTTCTCAGGGCAGGGACTGTTTGTATTTTGTGTCATATACCAGAAAGCACCGAGTACCTTGCTGGTGGTAAAGAAAGAAATAAGCATAAACATAAGGCTTAATAAGATCGGTGGTAAACAAAACTGGGTCTGAAAACCCCTCCTCACATGTGAGACTTTGGGGAAGTCTGCATGTGAACTTAACAGCTCAGGTCTGTTCAATTAGGTCATGTCTACACTACAGAGTTAAGTTGACTTAAGTTACATCGATGATCATAAGATGCTTTAATTACATCAGTTGTGCACGTCCACACAATGCTCCTTGTGTCGGCAGAATGTGTCCACAGTGGTTGCTCTTGCACTGACAGCCACCCACGATGCAGCGCTCTCTCTACCTCATTGTTCAACTCAGCACCCTCTGTCACCCTCTGCTGCGGGGAGCTCTAGGATTGGATCGCAGTGCATCATGGCAGTGTGCTTGCTGTCCCATGATGCAGTTCTTTCCATCCCATCATTCCATGCGCTTCTGTCTTCGTTTCACGCTGATTTTCAACAGCCCTTGTAAACTGTGCACCCGCCATCTCTGCCTGACAGCATGGATCCTGAACTGTTCACCGGTCTGGTGATGAGCACTATGAACATAACACGGCTGTGTTATGCAGTATTTCATGAGCTGTGAAACAGAGAGGGAATTGGTGGTGCCTGCACTGCTGTCTGCCATGGCAACAAATAATTCAAGATTACTGCTGGCATTCACAGAACAGCTGCACACGGGATGGACTGTCGGTACCAGGCTCAAGAAACGAGCACTGAGTGGTGGGATCACATTGTGATGCACATATGGGATGATGAGCAGTGGCTGCAGAACGTTCAGATGCGCAAATCCACCTTCCTGGAACTCTGTGTGGAGCTTGCCCCAGCCCTGCAGCACAAGGACACCAGAATCAGAGATGCACTCATTGTAGAAAAGCAAGTGGCGATTGCTGTGTGAAAGCTGGCAATTCCAGACTGGTACTGGTCAGTCACAAATCAGTTTGGAGTTGGAAAGTCCACCGTGGGGGTTGCGACGATTCAAGTGTGCAGGGCCATTAATCACCTCCTGCTACAGAGGCCAGTGACTCTTGGCAATGTGTAGGAAATAGCTGATGGCTTTGTGGCAAGGGGATTCCCTAACTGCAATGGAGCGATAGATGGGATGCATATCCCAATTTTGGCTCCAGACCATCTTGTGATGGTGTACATAAACTGAAAGGGTTACTTCTCCAGGGTCTTGCTGGCATTGGTGGATCACCGAGCCATTTCATTGACACCAATGCAGGGCGGTCAGGGAAAATGCATGATGCACACATCTTTCAGAACACTGGAATGTATAGAAAGCGACACACTGGGACTTTCTTTCCAGACCGGAAGTTTCCAATGGGGGACATGAAAATGCCCATACTGATCCTGGGAGACCCCACCTAGCCCTTTGCTGCCATGGTTCCTGAAGACATACACCAGAAACCTTGAAAGCAGCAAGGAGCACTTCAACAACAGGTTCAGCACGCATCAAATGACCACTGAATGTCCTTTTGTCTGATTAAAAGGTTGCTGGCACTGCCTTTTTGGCTGCTTAGACCTCAGTGAGGAAAATGTTTCAATGGTCATTGCGGCCTGCTGTGCTCTGCTTAATATTTGCGAAGCGAAGGGGGAAAAGTTTCCCTTGCGGGGAGCGCTGAAGTAGATCAGCTGGCTGTCAACTGTGAGCAGCCAGATACCGGGGCAATTAGAGGGGCACAGAGGTTGGCCTTTTGCCTCAGGGAGGCTTTGAAGGAGCATTTTGACAATGATTCCGAGTAATGTGTCTTTATGTGATGCATTCGGCCAGGCAATGTTTATTTGCTGCCTTGAATGACCCCTGTAGTGCTTCGTTCCTTAGTGTTAATTGTACTGAGCAAATATTCCTGCCTTTAGCCACTGTCTTTGAATGTTAGCACGGACCGATATGCGTATGACACAAATAAAGACTCATTTTTTCCCAAAGACTCAAGTTTAATAACAAGACAAAACAGAAATTTTCAGTCAAACAGGGGACACAGCAAACAGTCTCATAATTAGGGCTCTCACAGCTGTGTGTAACTCCAGCTTTCATTGTGAAACCAGTCCCTAGGTGTGGAGAACACGGAACTGGGTACTTGGGTGGGGGAGGAATGTGGTGCGGGAGTTTGGGGAGGGCACGGAATGGAGTCCTGTACAGGCTGTAGGGGGAGTCATGCATGGATGTCCTCAGACTACAGCGCAATGAGGGACTTGATCATCTCTGTTTGGCCCTCCTGTAGCTTTATCATCTGCTCCTGTCCATCTATTATCCACTCCTGACACTCTCTCCTCTGCGTGCTATCCAGCCCCAGTCTTTCATTAATTGTCTCCTTCCACGCTCTTGTTTCACTATGTGCTGTATCTGTTGACCGCAGCACTTCATGAAACATATCTTCCTTACTCCTTCTGGTTTGCCACCTTAACTGAGTGAGGTGCTCTGCCGGTGTGGAGGGATGGGTCCTCACGGGTACATCTGCAGAAGCCAAAGAAACAATGGACGGAGACATTATTGTGAGTGCGCTCACAGCCGTGAATCACAAAAGTTACACATGAGCAGTGGCTGCAGAACTTTCAGATGCGCAAATCCACCTTCCTGGAACACCTTTTTCTCATTGTGCCTTGGCTAGCACACAGCTCGATGTGAGTCCCAAATATGGTGAGTTCACAGGGAGGGAGGGGTTAGAAGGGGGAAGTGGGTGTTTTGCGAAGTGGGTTACTACAAGTGCCTGGGAAGACTATTCTGAATATTGACACCCCTTTCCACAGACAAGAGTAATCAAACCCGATATCTCACTCTTACGGGTAACCCAGGATGCAAGGGTGCATCTCCTGCCTGCGTATGGCTTCAGACCAGCTCTGCATGCTGCTCACCTGTGTGCTGCTCTGGTCCCTGCAGAAATAATTGCCGGGTGGCGCAGCAAAGTTTCCTACAGCAGGGGGAGAAACAAAGCAGCTCAGCCAAGGAACTTTCGGTAGAGAATTGCAGAGTACCTACACGAAAGTTTCCTAGAGATCTCTATGGAGGATTCCCAGGACAAATTGGTGTACATTAACAAATTTTTCCACTGGGCCCCCAATGCGTAGATGACAGGCTCTGTTGTTAATTTCTGTCCCTTATCCCTCCACTACCATATAATAGTAAATGAGAGTTCAATCTCCACACACCATGCAGTATCGAAGCAACATGAGCTCTCCTCTCCCGCATCATGAGCACCAGAGCTGGAGTGCTGGGACTGGCTAGACCCTTCCAGAGTCAAAACGAGGTCCCAACTCGCCACACCACTGGACAACCCTGTCGTGTGGTCCACATCGTCCTCTAGCTCCACTTCCTCATCCACCACTTCATCCTTGGGGTTGAATCTGCTGGCTGCTGCCTCCATTCCCCACAAAGTATTCACGGGGGGGCGGAGCTCGTGGAGGTGGAGTCGCCGCCAAGGATGGCGTGCAGCTCCTTGTAGAAGTGGCGTGTCTTCGGTGCCGCACCAGAGCGACTGCTGGCCTCCCTTGCCTTCTGGTACACCTGCCTCAGCTCCTTAATCTTAGCACGGCACTGCTGCGTGTCCCTTTCATGACCCTTCTCCTGCATGCCACTAGCAATCAGCCCATAAGTATCAAAGTTCCTATAGCTGGAGCGAAGCTGCGACTGCACAGCCTCCTCTCCCCATAGACCCAGCAGATCCAAGAGCTCCGGTGTACTCCACGTGGGAGCGCGTCAGCTGTGGAAAGCCAGCATGGTCAGCTGGGAAGATGCTGTGTGACCTGTGCACACCAAGCAAATAGGAAGAGGAATTTCAAAAATTCCCAGGCCTTTAAACAGGGCCTTCAGGGCAGTGGAGTTCAAACTGCTGATCAGAACGGTCAGGATGGGCATTGTGGGAAACCTCCTGGAGGCCAATGAGGGCAACATAACTAAGTGAAGTATCTAGACCGACTCTGTGTCACTCTAGCTACGCCGCAGAAAGTTCTATGCAGCTCGTCGAGGTGGTTTTATTATGTTGGCATAGCAGGGGAGTTCCATTGGTGGGAGGAGCATTTCAATATGTACATCTTCACTGTTTTGTCGATGAAAGCTGACTTTTGTTGACAAAACTGTGTAGTGTAAACAAGGCCTTAGTTTAGTTCATGATCAGTATCTGTGCCCATATATTTATCTGTCAATAGCACTTTAATTGCCAAGAAGGCCAATGGCATTTTGGGATGTATAAGTAGGGGTATAGCGAGCAGATCGAGGGACGTGATCATCCCCCTCTATTCGACATTGGTGAGGCCTCATCTGGAGTACTGTGTCCAGTTTTGGGCCCCACACTTCAAGAAGGATGTGGATAAATTGGAGAGAGTCCAGCGAAGGGCAACAAAAATGATTAGGGGACTGGAACACATGAGTTATGAGGAGAGGCTGAGGGAGCTGGGATTGTTTAGCCTGCAGAAGAGAAGAATGAGGGGGGATTTGATAGCTGCTTTCAACTACCTGAAAGGGGGTTCCAAAGAGGATGGCTCTAGACTGTTCTCAGTGGTAGCAGATGACAGAACGAGGAGTAATGGTCTCAAGTTGCAGTGGGGGAGGTTTAGATTGGATATTAGGAAAAACTTTTTCACTAAGAGGGTGGTGAAACACTGGAATGCGTTACCTAGGGAGGTGGTAGAATCTCCTTCCTTAGAGGTTTTTAAGGTCAGGCTTGACAAAGCCCTGGCTGGGATGATTTAACTGGGAATTGGTCCTGCTTTTGAGCAGGGGGTTGGACTAGATGACCTTCTGGGGTCCCTTCCAACCCTGATATTCTATGATTCTATGATTCTAATATGTATCATGTTCTGCTGCCTGCTCCTTATTTACAATGTCACCAGAAATTGAGAACAAGCGTTCGCATGGCACTTTTGTAGCCAGCGTTGCAAGGTATTTATGTGCCAGATATACTAAACATTCGTATGCCCCTTCATGTTTCGGCCACCATTCCAGAGGACATGCTTCCATGCTGATGACGCGCGATAAAAAAATAACTTGTTAATTAAATTTGTGACTGAACTCCTTGGGGGAGAATTGTATGTCCCCTGCTCTGTTTTACCTGCATTCTGCCATATATTTCATGTTATAGCAGTCTCGGATAATGACCCAGTACATGTTGGTCATTTTAAGAACACTTTCACTGCAGATTTGACAAAACGCAAACAAGGTACCAATGTGAGATTTCTAAAAATAACTACAGCACTTGACCCAAAGTTTAAGAATCTGAAGTGCCATCCAAAACCTGAGAGGCAGTTATGGAGCACGCATTCAGAAGTTTTAAAAGAGCAACACTCAGATGTGGAAACTACAGAACCTGAACAACCAAAAAAAAAAAATAAAAAAAATCAACCTTCTGCTCGTGGCATCTGACTCAGATGATGAAAGTGAGCATGTGTTGGTCTGTTCTGCCTTGGATCGTTATCGAGCAGAACCCATCATCAGCATGGACGCATGTTCTCAGGAATGGTGGTTGAAGCATAAAGGGATATGTGAATCTTTAGCACATCTGGCACGTAAATATCTTGCGATGCTGGCTAAAACAGTGCCATGAGAACACCTGTTCTCACTTTCAGGTAACATTGTAAAAAAGAAGCCGGCAGCATTATCTCCTTCAAATGTAAACAAACTTGTTTGTCTGAGCAATTGGCTGAAGTAGGACTGAGTGGACTTGTACACTGTAAAGTTTTACATGGTTTTATTTTTGAATGCAGTTATTTTTTGTACATAATTCTACATTTGTAAGTTCAACTTTCATGCTAAAGACATTGCACTACACTACTTGTATTAGGTGAACTGAAAAATACTATTTCTTTTTTTTTTACAGTGCAAATATTTATAATCAAAGGTATAAAGTAAGCACCGTACCCTTTGTATTCTGTGTTATAATTGAAATCAATATATTTGAAAATGTAGAAAACATCCAATATATTTAAATAAATGGTATTTTATTATTGTTTAGCAGTGTGATTAATCGTGAGATTAATTGAGATTAATTTTTTTAATCGTGTGATTAATTGCAATTAATTTTTTTTAATCGCTTGACAGCCCTAATTTGTAGATAAGTATAGTTTAGCAAACATTTCTGGATGTGAGCAAGAGAGGGCAAGCTTTCTGGTTACATGGGAAAAATAACTAGCATTACATGAACATAAACATTTATAAGCGATAAGAAAATCAATAAGACAAAGATCAAGTGTGGTACAGACTTAGCTAATTACCATGCCATGCGAAAGACACAAGTGACTGACATCTGGACACAGCATATTGCTAAGAATATTAAAGAAGATTTTAGGAACCAATGCCGGATTGAGGACTTGGCACCCTGGAGGATCAGGTGTAAAACATCTTGTTCAGCAAATGCTCCAAACAAGTGCACTTGTTTTGTCACTAACCCCTGAGAAGAGACTAGTGGCCCTTCCAACTGACTAAGACCCCAATCAATCCTTCAGTGACTTCTGCACAAGAACAGGCGCTCACTCGCCTGCAGCTCATTACAGGATCAGGACCTAAAGTGCTAACATTTTGTGTGGTGACCAATCATATAAAGACAGATAAAATCCTCAACTCAACGCAATGTGCTTGACATGTACAACACTCGGAGACAAGAGAAACTGGAACACAGTGCACATAAAGAGAAGCCAAATTGCACCTGTTCCTAGTGTTGCGTACACCCTATAATCAGCATGTGAGTAAGCTGTTCTGATTCAGCACCATTGGGTGTTGTGTCTGCTGCCACTCATCATGAAAAAGCTGCGCTGTAATGAGTCTCAATATGAACATTGACAGGAGGGATCAGACGCAGCAAAACCCATTCAGCACGGTGCATTAACAGGGCCAGACATGAAGCCTGATGGCTGCAGGGGCCTAGAGCTTAGCAAATAATGGAAAGTGCTGCAAATATTAATTTGAATTCAAAAGATAATTTCAATTCATCCATGTTAGCGACATTCTGGGGTTTACTGTTCACAAACATTTGAGCTTGGGCATGTTGCTAGTGTAAACAGTCATGCAACGATAACTCAGTTCTAGCAGTCATCAAAACAAACTATGGGAGAGGAAAGCTGGGCTGTTGGCAGGTGGGGAGGGAATAGGAGGGAAATGATTTGCTGTAAATGGATCAGCCCATTATACAACATAAATAAAATTATTTATAATTTACACAGTGAGAACTAAATCTGAAGACTGGGACCAAATGTGACCAACACCTTGAAGCTACAGCGCAAAGCACCAGATAACAGAAGCTCTGTAACATAATTCTTTGAAAAGTAAGAGAAATCATGCTGGATGGGAGAGAAAGAACAAAGAAAACAGCATCAAATTCATAGAGTTCAAGTGTAGAGATTAAATAAAAAATCTTTCCAGTGCCAAAAAGCTTTTTGTAGCTAAAAGAAAAGTATCATTTGATTTGCCTTTTCCTTACATAGTATAATCAAGTGCACAGCTGAACTCATGGAATAGAAAAGGGTGAAAACCCAACCAGACACAGATACATTTTCTTCGATCTATGTATGATATACAGATCTCTTTTCAGATATTTTCAAAATATTTCAGGAGAACTGGGCTTTGGAAGTCAGTTTTAAGGAAGAGTTGAGAATAGCTATGAACCACCCCTCATGACTGCGGGGGACTGGTAATATGTATGGAACTTCTGGATCAAACTTTCAGATCCAGTCTAGCAATGACCAAGAGTTGTTATCATCTGATGCTGCTAGTGGCCTCTGTGAAATGAGTTTGTGATTCCAGTCTAATTCCTAAGGGGCAGGGGTCCACATCACAAAAAACACTGTCACAACTGAACAGTGGGACCAAGAATTGAGTGCGCCTGAGACTGAACTGCCTCCTCATCCCTGGTGGCAGTCCTTCCGGGAAGGAACATATCAAGGCAAGTTCCTGGGATGCTTGGGAATTGATACAAGGCCTAATGCGTTAGTGAGTCAATGAGAAACCAAATATCTATGGACACTGGGGGCTAGGAGGGTAAGATATGTATAAGAGAGGATAGGTGGGCATGGAGGAAGAGTGACGATGAACAAAGATCAGGGTTGGTGACGTGGAGAGAAAGGGAAGTTTAATTTGGGTTGATCCAGGCTCAGAGACCATTTTAGAAATCAGTAAATTTTGATGTTTTTTGATATCTGACAGCATACTGTATATAGATGACATAGCACTGGTACCGCAAGCTTTGTGGAAGAAATTAGGTTTACGGAGGGCTCTGAACAAAGCAAAGGTAATTATCTTGCATATTCAGCTTGGAAAGGAATTCCGAGATCACGCTACAGTTTGCGGGGAAGACACAGAAGAAAATGGAAGGATGCAACCAACTTCATGACAAAGGACTTGTCTAAGGCAAAAAATCTGATCTAGAAGTTATTGAGAGAGAACGAGACCCTCACAGGGTTACTTTAAAATCCATCAGATTTTTGCAGGTCCAGAGTCAGAAAAAGCGAACAGGCTGCTATTCCATGATGTAGTAATAAAGGAACAGAATATTCTGAGGCAATTGTAATGGTACAAAGTCAGATTATGTTTGGCAAGCAAAGGGCAGCAGTAGAAGCTACAATCAATCATATTCAAAAAGAATATAGAGGGGAAAGAACATTAAGAACATAAACCAAAAGTCTACTCACAAGTAGCTATGTCTACTTACAAAAGTCTACTCACCCACTAACTCCGACCAATGAAATATAATTTTCTTTTTCATTATCATCACAATGGAAGCCGGATGAGTAGACTCTGTACTAGGGATGGTAAATGTTTATGAATTTTGCAAGGGTGATAAACATGAAGGTATGCAGATTTCTGACATCCTTCTGACCCATGATGACACTGTATAAGGTCCAAATTCTGCCGTTGGACCCTAGCCACCCTACTCATTTCATTACAAGGGTGTAACTGAGAGCAGGATTTGGCTCCAAGTGCATGACACTCAACCATGGTGCTGGTAATAATGTCAGACTGTTACTTTTGCTGTTTTCATCCCATCTGGGACGGTGCCATTTGAGTGAGTGAGGAGCTGAAAATATCTCGGAGAGTTTTAGCAAAGATTGGAACAGATATTTGTGGAGAAAAATTGCCCGTCAGATCAGTCACATGATGTGTCAGTTTAATAATCTGAGAGTTAGCAAACCACTAAAACTGACAGCTGTAAATTAAAATTTAGGAGGTTCAGCTACGCAAGCAGAATGTTTATCAAACTTACTAGCAAACTCCCTAATAAAAGTAACGTGTCAGTTAACATTGCAAGCTCAAGTATTGGTGCAGTGAGGAGCTTGTCTTCCATGTTCTGTATTAATATTTTAGAACTACATAGATTTGGAAAAATATTTTCAAGAGGTTGTGAGGTTCTTTTTACTTTTTTTAATGTGATGTTTCTTCCTTTTTCTGAAAATAAAATCATATATGCTTATAAATTTGTGATGTGATGGAATTACAAAACAGGTCAGGTGGAAGGTTTGAAGATAACACACGGTATCTTCTCCCTTTGAAATTAAAGGGACTACACCATGCTAACTGAACACCTCTTACTCTGTAAGTGGCAACAAGAACACAATCATTAGAGATCAAAAAATACAATATGTTCTTCAAATTGAGCTGTGCAGAGGTAACAGTTCTGGGTAAGAATGTCCTGGACAGGACATCATGAGTAATCTTTATTCTTTTTACGTTTACAGGGCTGGGATTTGTTTTTTCTCAAGAGGCTCTCAGCACAGACTATACGTATTATTTATAAAATAGTCAGCCATGAGTATTACCAATAATTTAAGATAAAGAGGAAACAAGAATTTATATTATTCTGAGGGCCAATTTTTCTAAGGAATTTTGACCAGGTTCCTAAATTTGCACATGCAATCATATGTGCATTATTATATATAAATACAGATGATAGAATTTGCACATTTAAGTGGACTCCATGTATGACTTGTGTGTGCAAAGACACCTTTTGCTTGCATAAATTCTATCTTCTGTCAACGGAAATTATTCTGGCCACTAAAGCCCCTTGCAGTATAGGGCCACGGAGCACAGAACTGGGCAGACAAAATTATGCTGGCAAGACTGAAAAACCCACGCTTTGAAACTTTACACCAAATTGCATAAGCTATCGGGGAAGATGAAGCCACTGTAGCTATGTCTACACAGCAATAAAACACTTGTGACTGGCCAGTATCAGCTCACTAGGGTTCACGGGGCTCGGGATGTGGGGCTATAAAACTGCAGGGTAGATATATGGGTTGAAGCTGGAGCCTGAGCTCTGGGACCCTGAGCCCCAGCCCAGTCAACTGACACAGGCCAGCTGCTGGTGTTTTATTGCAGTATAGACATACTCTGTATGACTATGACAGGAACAGATCTGAACAACAGGTGGTGATTCTGTTTGGTCAAGAACTACATACAGAATAATTTCCAATTAGGATTAAAAGGTTCTGACCTGCATTTTCAAAGAGTCGACTAATTTCCAGTGCCTCTGCATTGAGGGACTGAACCTCAGACACCTAAGACCTGATTTGCAGAAGTATTAAACATTCATACTCCCATTGACCACAGTTGGTTCAGAGCACAAATAACAATAACAAAAAGTGTGCCATGATGAGAATAGCTATGCAGCACAATGGTGCAGCTGCGGGTAAAAAATACCCAATATAAATTCAAAAGGACTAAATATCTTTTATGAAACATAATAATATGAGGAAAGTGTTTCATGACAGGACTGCAGCTGCCATCTCTATGGTATTTTTTGTCAATTTGACATCCGGAATACAAGATTTCAAACTCCTGTATAATTTTCTCCAAACAAATTTCCTCAGGGGACTAAATGTGAAATTTTATTAACTGTGAAGCTGACATTTTAAATAAGAATCCCCATATTTCAAATATTAAATCCATCTAATTGGCAGCTGCACAATGCTATTCACACCAAGGATCAATGATAGGTTGATGAAAGCACACAATAGGTCAAAAAGGAGTCACATTGTTTTTAGATTAGGAGTGAATAAAATGAGGTGGCTTCCCAGGTATTCACTTAGATTGTTTGCAAAGCAGCCAGCACAGAAAGACAGACTTTCACATGCATAGCATTGGTGGTGTTCAGAAGCACATATTTATAGAGGTTAAGGCCAAAAGATCATTTACTCTGACTTATATATCACAGTCCATTAAATTTCACCCAGAAATTTACTGAGCCCAAAAACTTGCGTATAACTAAAGCATCACTTGTATTTATTTAGCTAAAGCATATTTTCCAGAAAAGCAGCCAGTCTTCATTTGAAGACATCAAGAGATGGAGAATCCATCATTTCCCTTGGTAGTTTGTGTCACACTGGCAAACCAGGTGCCAGCTTTTGCCAAGTCTTTAGGCCTCAGTCAAGCACAAACAAATTCATTGCTGAAAACCAGTCTGTTTCCCAGGTGTGTTATGGATGGTCCTTTTGAGCACCGGAACATGGGCGAGCACTAGTTCGCCCACTGCTAAAAGCTCCTCCCTCAGCCTAGGGAGGAGCTACTGAACCCAGAACCCATCCAAGTTTGAGGGACAACAAAGGCACTAACGGGAACAGGCGTGAGGGTCAAAGGGCCAAAACTAGGGAACCAGAAAGGGACACGAGCAGAGAACCCCGGACGGCGTTCATTGATTACGGATGGTTACGGTGAGTATTGGGCTTTGTGATGGTGTGACTGCCCCTACACTGGCAGAAAAGGGGTTAAAAGCAGCCCTAGGGAGGCTGCGCAGGAGGCAGCCAACCAGGGCAAAGCAGGCCCATATAAAAAGGGAGCTGCAGGGTAAAGGAGTGTAGGTCTCTGTTGGGAGCTTAGGGAGGACGGACGGACGGACGGACGGACGGACGGACGGACGGACGGACTGACTGACTGACTGACTGACTGACTGACTGACTGACTGACTGACTGACTGACTGACTGACTGACTGTGTTCCTGAAGGGCTGAGAGAACTGCCAGCACACTGGTCCCAGCAGTGCTGCCAACAGGGACCAAGGGAGCATGAGACAGTTCCTAGTTGGCTGTTGGGGGTTGCAGACTGAGGCCCTGATGCAAGGGCAAGGAGGGTGCTGGAGCCACATAGGAAGTGGCTGGAGAGTAGACTGCAGGTCTTGCCTGGAAGCGGAGGAATGTAGTGTGGCACACCCAGTGGGCACTGTCATGAAGAAGATGCCATGATTCTGGGAGTGACATGGGACCAGGAACAAAGGTGACAGTGGGTGAGACCCCACCAGAAGAGGGTGCAGCACTAATTCCCTGGCAGGAGGTGCTGCAGTGGTGAGTTGTGCCCTGTCACATGCTTATAACAACATGTTTAGTGCTTAGACTTTATGAAATGACTATAAGTTGCTGCATGCATTAACCTCACTTATAATATCCTTATCACATGCTGTAAGGTAATATTTAAGTTTTAAAATAAATGTTTGCTCTGAAACTGAACCCAAACAGGAGGGATAGTCTGCTGCCCATCAAAACTAAATGCCCCATTGTGGGACATTTCCCCAGTATGAACCAACTCCTCCACACATGCATGTGTTTGTAAAACAAACAAGAACCCATTCAAATGTTAAATAAACACTCCCTCTCAATTCATTTGATTCTGAATGAAATGTTTTCCCATCAGAAAATGGGGTTTCACTGAAAAGGAATTTTTTTCACATGAAAATATCATTTTCTGTGGAATTTTCCATTGGGCAAAAAAATAAACAAAATATTGCGGTGCCTCCTGGGAGCTGAGGTTTCCTGTCCTGTGAGGCACCGTGGCAGATCAGCCACAGAGAGAAGCTGCCATGTACCATGGGGAAACAGCCTGACTAAGCAGCAGGACCCAAACAGGAGATGGGGGGAGTAAAGATACAGAACTAACAAACTCCTGTGAGATAACGTAGCACATCAGGCAGACAGAGATTAACGTTGACCTGACGCAAAAGGTTTCAATGTTTTCAAATCAAAACTTTCCCAACATTTCATTCCATGACAAAAAATTGACATTAAAACTTTCTCTTGATTCGGGATGAAAACAAAAGTCAAAATACCAGAATTTCTTGCAGAAACAAAATATTCAGATTTTGTTTTAGCCTCATCCCATTCTCTCATGTTTTTCCTTCTTCTTCCATTTTGCTACTGAAGAAATGGGAGATTGAGAAAACGATAAAAAAATTAAAGTATTTCCTTTTCAGGTTTTGTGGAAAAAGTAAAAAAAAACATTTTTTAACTAAATTTTGTTAAACTCAACCAGCTCTAAACATGATGCTTGCAAACAATCATTCTGATTGCATGTTATATTCCTTTTGTCTGTCTTGTCTATTCAGACTGTAAACTCATAAGAACATAACAGCCATAGTGGGTCAGTCCAAAGGTCCATCTAGCCCAGTATCACCACTTCTGACAGTGGCCAATGCCAAATGCCTCAGAGGGAATGAACAGAACAGGTAATCATCAAGCGATCCTTTCCCTCTTGCCCATTTCCAGCTTCTGGCAAACAGAGGTTAAGGACACCATCCCTGCCCATCCTAGCTAATAGCCACTGTTGGACCTATCCTCCATCAACTTATCTCGTTTTTTTTTAACCCTGTTATAGTCTTCGCCTTCACAACATCCTCTGCCAAAGAGTTCCACAGGTTGATTGTGTTGTGTGAAGAAATACTTCCTTTTGGTTGTTTTTAAACCTGCTGCCTATTAATTTCATGTGGTGACCCCTTGCTCTTGTGGTGTTTACTCCTCACAACACTTCCTTATTTACTTCCTCCACGCTAGTCATGATTTTATAGACCTTTATTATATCCCCCCTTGTTGTCACTTTTCCGAGCTGAAAAGTCCCAGTCTTATTAAACTCTCCTCATATGGAAGCTGTTCTATACCCCTAACCATTTTTGTTGCCCTTTTCTGAACTTTTTCCAGTTCCAGTATATCTTTTCTTGAGATGAATACTGTGTGCAGATCTGGTCACTCCAAGACTTTGGCATACCATGGATTTATAAAGAGGCAATATGATATAAACTCTTTACAGTAGGGACTTTCTTACTCTGTTTGTACAGTGCCTTGCACAATGGGCCCTGCATTTTGCTTGAGACCTATAGATTTTACTATAATATCAATAAATAGAAATTGTGTCAATCTTATTTCCTTAAACTCTGTACTATCACCTTGGAGAAGAGACACTAAGGCAGGGATCAGCAACCTTTGGCCCACGGCCTGCCAGGGTAAGCCCCCTGGCGGGCCAGGCCAGTTTGTTTACCTGCTGTGTCCGGAGGTTTGGCCAATCGCAGCTCCCACTGGCCGCAGTTTGCCACTCCAGGCCAATTGGGGCTGCGAGAAGCCGTGGCCAGCACATCCCTCTGCCCGCGCTGCTTCCTGCAGCCCCCATTGGCCTGGAGCAGAGAACCGTGGCCAGTGGGAGCTGCGATCGGCCGAACCTGTGGACTCGGCAGGTAAAGAAACTGGCCTGGCCCGCCAGGGGGGCTTACGCTGGCAGGCTGTGTGCTGAAGGTTGCCGATCCCTGCACTAAGGGAAAATCTGGAAATTATTTGAGCTAGGAAACCAAGTTGAGGATTAATAAAATTACAACCTCAGGGTTTGAGCTCCTGCAGAAGTTAATGAGTGTTTTGCCACAAGCTTGGTATGTGCAAGATCATGCTCCAACAAATCTGCATTATTTTGTAACAAAGGACATTCCTTACAAAATAAGGAGGGTATTTCTAAAGCCTAAGATGCTGCACAAGCAGAAAAGTTGCCCTGTCTTTGAAGCAAGATGATGATGATAATAATTACATAATAGTTGTTGTAAACCTGGATCAGCTGCTGGATACAAAGTGGACAGAAATGAAGAATATAGTAAAGATACACACAAGAACAAGCAAAATCTATTAAACTGAAAAATAGAACACTTGTCCCTGAGGAGTTCAATTTTCTGGGACAAACTCAGCCTTGATCTAACATAATACAGAATAAATATGGCCGTGGTGACTTCAGTTTATCTTTGCTGTTAGGCCCTGTCTGCATTAGCTTTCTTTCGTTAGGTGAAAATGATGATGTAAGTGGGCACGTGTCCCTTCAAAACTTTGAACCACAACTCTACATACCCTGAAGAGGCAGCTCAGAAACCATATGGCTCCATGAAGCTAAGATTGCACTACTGTACTTGCCTGCAGCATTCCCACATTTATCAAAATCACAGGCATACTGGCCTCATTTCAAGATTCTGCTATTAGCCCTCTGTAGTTTATTTGTAAAACTGTGAAATATGACCTAGATTCTTGTGAGCGTTTTTAAAAAGAAATCAGATAACCAATACAATTTCTCTGTTCTATGGGTACCTGTCATAAGGAAGTGTATGTTTAAAATTATTGTTTAAAGATACTTCCTGCTCCAGAACACTATTTCCAGGGTTTAAGAGACTTTCCCAAAAGAGCACATTAAAAAAAAAAAAGATTCCAAATCAGGTTGATAGCATCTGTGGAAAATTTTAGGGATATTTGTCAGTAAATAAAAATATAATTAATTCTGTGTCCATCCACTCCTCTCCCCACCATCAAACAGGATTTTAGGCTTCATTCAGCTTTTTATGGATTTCATCTGATTTCTGCCTTGTTTATGCTTACACATTCTGATCTCATTCCTAGTGGATGAGCAAACAGGATAAATGAATCAACTAACAGCTTTGGCTAGCAATTAAACACCAAATGGTGAACAGCAGAGATCCCCAAACTCTGGTCCATACAACAAGGATGACTGTTGGAAAGAGCTGATCAAAGGATACTGGCTCTTGTCTTATTTCCAGCTTCTGAGATCACATTAAAAACATTTAAATACTTTTATTAATATTGCTTTTCCACATATGCAATTGCTGCATTTGCCTTCATAAGGTTGTGGAATTCTGAATGGAAGGGGAGATGGCCCGTGAAACAGTCTCCATTAAAAATGTGCTTTAAGAATATCTGGCATACACTATTCGAACACTACAAGCTGTCTAACGCTATTGCTAACACATGACAAAAGGAAAGAAGATTCAACAACCAATAGCATTGTGTCATTTGGAAAATTCTCTGCTGCTGCCTATAGGACTCTCCCATTCATTTCTTTTTGGCAATATGGCTTAGGCGATTTATTGCTTGGGGATGGATTCAAACATGAATAACTGTTAAAGGGGGAGGTTGGTGTGGTAAAGAAGTGACCTGATTGGACACATACAGATAGGCTTGGCAGAATTTGATTTTTATTTTAATGGATATCAATGCTTTATTCTATTTTTATCTATTTAAATTTTCATAGTTGTGGGAATTTATGGGGGTATAAAACAATAATAATTTAGTGACCGACAGCGAGATTCAAAATTCAAGCTTTATAACCATTAAAGCACAAATTATCACTATTACATGTCAAAATATACAAAGTAAATATCCTTAAATCAAACTCAAGTTCTGACAGCATTTTTCTTTCTTTACCTATATGTAATTCCATTGATGGAAATATTTTTTCATTGGTTGATGCGCATACAGTGAAATTAACGTTTACCAACATGTACCATAAAAATCTAATTCTTCCATATCTACAATCAGGACTTGATTCAACCAAACAAGTGCGAGGAGGAGGAGCAGTATGTACCATTCTACCTTCCTGTCCTCAGACATTAGCTCCCCTAGAAAGGGGATGCTTCTGCCTCAGAAGGGCAGCTAATGCAGTCTGGGAAATGTACTGAATCAGTGCATCACCCAGCTGCCCTAAGCTGTCCCTTCTCCAGCCACTTTCTGAACAAGCTGGCTCCAGACTCCACCAAGTGGAGAAAGTGCTTACACCAACACCTCCCACGCATCTACTGCAACACAAGCACATGCATATGTCCAGACAGATTTTCTGTCCGCAGAGACCCATAGCTTGGGCTCCACTGACAAAGTGAATTTGGCTCATACTATCAACGAGGATTTCACAAGTGGTTTGGATTTTTTAGCCAGACTGAGACTAGCTAAAACCCTTTTTACGTCATCTTCCACAATGTACTGCAGCTTGTCTTTGTCAGCATATTAACTATGACAGAGTTGCCTAATCACTTCAGATTAATGAAGTCACCAGATTAATTTAGAAAGTAATTGAGAATGTCTAATTTTAATTAGAAGGTTGATTGCTACTGTAAAACTAAACAAGATGACTCCTTTCCAGAGATATTTTTATTTAATTGAAACTGCAGTTACAGTATCAATGTATCTCAGTTGTGCATAGTGTTGTTACTGTGCATCGATGCAATCTATAATGATTCTAACAACCACCAGTAGGTAAAAATACTACAGATTGCCTGTTCTAAATGGTGCCTCAAGCTTCAGCCAAGTTAGAATTGTATTGCGTCATTCTCTAGACTGGTTACCTTTTATGGTGCTAAGAACATTAGGTATTGCAACTACCAACTCAGGAGCTGAATAGGACTTTACTATTTATTGTGAATGGTTATATAAATGGCTGCTGGGCAGATCCAATATCTGTTTTTCTAAGGCAGGCAGCTGGGCTATAGAAGCCTATACCTTCAGAATTTCAAAGGGGCATGTATGGCATGGTCAACTAAAAAAGTACAAAATATAACTTAAAATGTGTTTGCTTCATGCTGAGCATGAAACCTCTGAGTTCTATAATTGATTGATGAAATGTGCTCAATCAGATTCTAATCTAGAGGAAAATATAAATTTACAGTGGAAAAAAACTACACTTATACTGTGTGGTACACCATGATAAGCAGCTTAATATTCTTATCACTATGCATAAAATAGCTTTTTAGGGAAAGATTTTGTTTAAAGGAGTCAATTGCCTTACTATGGTGTGGGGGAGGAGGGATCAAGCCTTTCTCCAGTATCTTGAGAGAGAATAACTGATTCCCAGAAAAAGGGAGACAGCAAACAGGGGAACTCATGAAAAAGTTACTCCTGTGGGATAAAAGAAACACAGCTAAATCCACACTATAATTACATCAGTATAATTACCTCACTCCAGAGTGTGGAAAAACCCACACCCCTGAGTGATGTATTTATACCAACCTAACCCCCAATGTAGACCACACTCTGACAGGAGGGCTTCTCCCATCGACCTAGCTACAGCCTCTTGCAGATGTGGACTAACTATACTGACGGGAGAAGCGTCTTCACTGAAGCAGTGCAGCTGCGCCACTGCAGATGTCAAGTGAAGACCTGCCCAAAGCAACTACAGATTCCCTACTTTGAGTGAGAAACTGCTGTTCGGAGAGTTGAATTTTTTAGAGGTGTTTAGCGGTTATTTGCTACTATGATCATTTAACATCTGTATTAAAGGTGTTCCCTGAGGTTCTGACTGAGTTTGGGTTCCCATTGTGCTAAGCCAGGAGTGAGCAAACTACAGCCCAGGGGCCGCATCCAGCCCTTCAGATGGTTTAATACGGCCCTTGAGCTCCTGCTGGGTCCAGGGCTTGCCCCCTCCGGCATTCCAGCCAAGGAGCAGGGTCGGGGGCTCTGCGCGGCTCTTCGAAGCAGCAGCATGTCCCCCCCTCAGGCTCCTACACATAGGGACAGCCGGGGGCTCCACACACTGCCCCAGCCCCAAGCACCACCTCCACAGCTCCCACTGGCCGGGAACTGCAGCCAATGGGAGCTGCCTGGCCGCACCTCCACGTAGGAGCCAGAGGGGGGGACATACCACTGCTTCCAGGAACTGCTTAAGGTAAGGGCCAACCAGAGCCAGAGCCTGACCCCCTACCCCAGCCCTGATCCCCCTCCAAACCCCTCGGTCCCATCCCAGAGCACTCTTCTGAACCCCCAACCCCTCACCCCCAGCCACACACCCCTTTGCACACCTGCCCCAGAGCCTGAACCCCCAGCCAGAGCCCTCACCCCCTCCCACACCCCAACCCCCAATTTTGTGAGCATTCATGGCCTGCTGTACAATTTCCATACCCAGATGTGGCCCTCGGGCCAAAAAGTTTGCCCACCTATGTGCTAAGCCCTAAAAAATAAAAACACTACTGACATGCATAGGAAGAATTCCTATGATTCCCTGCCCCAAAAAGTTTACAGTCTAAATCAGGGGTGGGCAAACTTTTTGGCCTGAGAACCACATCGGGGTGCAAAACTGTATAGAGGACCAAGTAGGGAAGGCTGTGCCTCCCCAAACCACCTGCCCCCAATTTGCCCCCTCCCACTTCCCACCCCTGACTGCCCCCCTCAGAATCCTCCACCCATCCACCCCCAGAACCTCCACCCCATCCAACCCCCCCATTCCCCATCCCCTGACTGCCCCCGCCCCGGGACTCTCTGCCCCTTATCCAACCCCCCAGCCCTCTTACCATGCCACTCAGAGTAGCATATCTGGCCATCGCACCGCCCAGCCGGAGCCAGACGCGCTGCCCTGAATGAGCGCGCTGCCCTGAATGAGCACGCAGCCCCGCCGCCCAGAGTGCTGCCCATGCGGCAGCTTGGCTGCGGGAGAGGGGGCAAAGCAGGGGAGGGGTCAGGGGCTAGCCTCCCCGTCCAGGAGCTCAGGGGCCGGGCAGAACGGTCCTGCAGGCTGGATGTGGGCCATGGTTTGCCCATCTCTGATCTAACTGGACAAGACAGACAGAGTGGGAGGGGCAACAGAAGCACAGCAGGATGAAGTGGCTTGCTCAAGGTCACACAGCAGATCAGTGGCAGGGCCAAAAATAGAACCTAGGTCTCATGACTCCCAGGCTAATGCACTAGTCACTAGACCACACTGCCTCTCTAAAGACGGATGGTTCTAGAGCTGATGGGGAATCTGTTTAAAGGTCACCTGTACAAGAAAACAACCCCAAAACATGCTTTATAACCTCTTTTTGATTCATTGTGATGTATACAGAAGGCCTAAATGTTTTGGGGGGGAGAGTGTGAGAAGGGGGTTAAAGAGGTTTCTTATGTTTTATCACCATACAAATACCAGGAATATCAAGGGTCCTCTTTGCTGAAGGTTTCCGTGGATGATCTAAGAAATGGAATGGGAACTTTCTAAGCCCTCCACCCCAGGGACCTTGGTATCTGAGTTATTAACAAAGAGAGCTATTCTCTTGAGCATTTGTCAGGCTTTTGAGTTAAATAAGTGTTAAACAAAGACTTTGCAATTAGTCTTTAAAAAAAGTTTCCTTTCTCACTTGCTCAGATTTCAACCTCTGTTCTCTGTTGGTGTCAACCTACCACTTATTTTCCAGTTATCCATAAAGTCCCGCGGGACAAGACCTGATATTTCCATTATAAAATGCAAACAAAAGCTTATTTGAAAAAGCTTTCAGATCTTATTGACTTGCATCAAAGAAGCAAAAAAGGAGTGCAAAATCCCATTGCTGCATTTACTGGTGACCTTTAAGGCTTGCTTTGGGAAAATCTGTCTGGGGCCCAAAGAGTAGTTGGGGATTTGCTCAGAAGGTGTTAGAGCTGGTACAAACAGTTGAGGCTTGCTCATAGCCCTCTCCAGTCTCTTTCCTGAAAGTTTTTTTTGGCAGTAGCAAGGCATAGACAGTAGTTCATCATGCAGACAAAGCAAATAAAAAAGTAGTAATTTGTTTTTATGCTATTCTAATTGGCAGATTCAGCTCACTTGAGAGAGCCCAGGAAAAGGAGACTGGAAATTCTTGTTTATTGTTCAAACTATTAGTACAATTAAAGGACCAATCTGGCCTTCATTCAGGAAGACACTAAGTCCATACTTAGGTCCATTCCTATTCAGGAAAACTAACGTCAATAGGATTTAAGCACATGCATAATGATTAGCATGGGCTTAAGTACTTGCCTAAACAGTGATGCTTTCCTGAATTGAGATCCGTAGGAGGTTGTGAAAATCAAGTAGGATGGGGAATTATGGAAGGGAAAAGTTTTGTTTTTTTTTCCCAACACTCACATGTCCAGAAGGGGCTAAGCAGACATACATATGTACTGTTTCAGGTCACTATACTGGTCTTCAACCCTTACCTTGTGTCACGGTTCCTCCCCCACTCTGAACTCTAGGGTACAGATGTGGGGACCTGCATGAAAAAACCTCCTAAGCTTATCTTTACCAGCTTAGGTCAAAACTTCCCCAAGGTACAAAATATTCCCCCCGTTGTCCTTGGACTGGCCGCTACCACCACCAAACTAATACTGGTTACTGGGGAAGAGCTGTTTGGACGCGTCCTTCCCCCCAAAATACTTCCCAAAACCCTGCACCCCACTTCCTGGACAAGGTTTGGTAAAAAGCCTCACCAATTTGCCTAGGTGACTACAGACCCAGACCCTTGGATCTTAAGAACAATGAACAATCCTCCCAACACTTGCACCCCCCATTTCCTGGGAAATGTTGGATAAAAAGCCTCACCAATTTGCATAGGTGACCACAGACCCAAACCCTTGGATCTGAGAACAATGAAAAAGCATTCCGTTTTTTTACAAGAAGACTTTTAATAAAAAATAGAAGTAAATAGAAATAAAGAAATCCCCCCTGTAAAATCAGGATGGTAGATATCTTACAGGGTAATTAGATTCAAAAACATAGAGAACCCCTCTAGGCAAAACCTTAAGTTACAAAAAAGATACACAGACAGAAATAGTTATTCTATTCAGCACAATTCTTTTCTCAGCCATTTAAAGAAATCATAATCTAACACATACCTAGCTAGATTACTTACTAAAAGTTCTAAGACTCCATTCCTGGTCTATCCCTGGCAGAAACCAGCATACAGACAGACACAGACCCTTTGTTTCTCTCCCTCCTCCCAGCTTTTGAAAGTATCTTGTCTCCTCATTGGTCATTTTGGTCAGGTGCCAGCGAGGTTACCTTTAGCTTCTTAACCCTTTACAGGTGAGAGGAGCTTTCCCCTGGCCAGGAGGGATTTCAAAGGGGTTTACCCTTCCCTTTATATTTATGACACCTTGTCCTTCTTACATTATATAGTACTGAGTCCAGAGGAAGTAGCTCCTAAGAAAGATGTTTTAAATTCCCACTTCTGTCAGGGCCAGAAATATGGATTGGAGATACTCTGAGGACTACAGAGATGATGCATGCTGTGTTTTTGATTTCCCTTCACTGTTTCTGTAATAACTCCAGCAGCTTTTGGGACATCAGCTGCTTCCCACCACTGAATTACAAAACACAAATATTAAGCAAGAATTTTGCTGAGTTTATAATTTTTAATTAGGGAAAAAACCCAATTGGTAGTACTCAAATACCATTAGACTATTCTGCATCAATCACAACATATGATAAAATACAGCTACATGAGAATAAGTGATACACATGTAACCCACATTTAGGGTGGGGTTTTTGTAACCCTCTCGTAACTGGCCCACAGAAGAGGTGTAGGAGTCTGCTTAGTGCTTCCAGCTGCAGGACTAAATCTTTAAGTGGGAATGATAAAGACTCACATTTTTAGCGCTAAAAGTCTCAGGTTCAAGCCAGGATGATTACAGAGATTAAGAGAAACTATTAATTTGCTGGCTCTCTCCCTGAATGGTTGGTGCTACTCCTTCAGATACTCAGCAAGAAAGTTCGTGCAATTGGCTTGCCTTTTAGATCAGTATCTTTATTCACTTTAATGGCTTGTTTGTTCTTGTTCCACAATCAGCTGCAAATTTCAAATTAATTTCCAGGTTCATTTCCTTCTTATGTCATACAGGAGGAAGAATGTAGTTTTACATGGACGGTAATTTAAGCATATCTGGAATATTAAAATTCCAAAAAAGTGCTGTATCAAAAGAACTTTTTCAATGGTTCCTGATAAACTATTAATGATTTATACTGCTATCCTCTAATGCAGCAAGGAAGCAAGGTGATAGCTTTTGATTGAAATAATTGACATTCTCTCCTTGCTATTGAATGTTGAACTAAATGCATTTAATCTAAATTTGCTGAGACCTCTCTTTAAAACTCTCACTGCAGATGTAGCAGGAGATCCACTTGCTGAAGTCATCTTGCTACTGTCATGTGAAAACCTTCTTTTTCTAAGTTTAATATGAGGTTAGCAAAGCTTTTTGCTGAAACCTCTCTCAGGCAGGAGCCTGCTCCCAATAACCCAGTGGTACAATGCCAAAGACCTGTCTACAGTAGGATTTATTTACTAATTTTTTGCCATAATTTCTCACCCTTGCTTCCACAAGTTCAGCTCTCACTGGTAAAAATGATGGTAATGCTGAGGTAGAATTCTGGCAGTCTTTTTAATTCAGCCTATTGTAAAGATATGGACCATTTGGAAAATTTGGATCCAGGTTCAGATAAGACTCCAAAATTGAGATATTGGGGGTGTTGGTTTGCTTTGGATCCACCTTTAATATTTATTTTTTTTTAGGCTTCAGATATTCTTATTTCCTTCCCCACCACTCCCAGTGGTATACTGATGGGTAATTCCCACCCTTATCTCAACAAAACAACCAGTGGAGTTTCACTGTGCAGGGATGGTCAGGATGCCCCTGAGTGCCAAGGGTCCTGGCCCTGTATTAGTTCCATTCCAGAAGTATTTGGGTACAAGTCAGAGAAATGGGGTGGGGCAGAGCATCCACTGCTGCACAGATTGTCTAGTCCTTCTTTCCAGTGGAAGGGGAACTAGAGCCATAGAGAGCTACTTCATCCATTAGCTGGATCAGTCTTTATGCACCAGTTCCACCTGCTGGTCTGAGACCTTGGTGGAGAAACTATCATCTCCATCCATACTGCAGATTTCTACAGCTCCCAACTGAACTATAGGCTGGGGTTAGTGTTTGGTCTTTTAGGGATAATTTTATCACTTAGTATGAGAGATGCAAAAAAAAATGTAGATTCCTGGTGTTTGTGCTCCCTGGGAACAGGTCGCCAAAAAAAGCTGATCCTTTTGTTTTCCAAAGTTTTCCAAAAAATGTATTTAAGGTACGATTTGCATTGGGGAACAGACATTAGAGATGTAACTTTCATTGAAAGAGCTTGCAATATACCTTGTCTATTGCTACCCCAGTGCTCCTTGCTTTTGCCAGTTTCAGAGTTTGCGTGGTCTGCCACATACTGAATCAGAAATTGCAGCAATTAGAGCACTTAGCCAGAAAGTAGATCAGAGTCTTATAATACCCTGCAAGAATGAGCAGACAGATAAAATTTTCCTTAGCTTGAAAGTGGTCTGGTTTCAAATGTTTGTTTTCCTACTTACAATGCAATGAACTCTAAGTTACAAGATAAGTTAAAACACACCCAACAACTCACTAGCCATAGGAAACAAAATAAATTTACTCAAGTGAGTAAGACAGCATTTCCTACACATTTAAAACCTGACCCCACTTCAAGAAACTGAAAACAATTGCATGCCTTTCAACCCAACCATGTGTTATTAAAGCCCCCCGCCCCCTTCCTGATTTATCCATCTTCTGCACCCCTGGCTAGTGCACTGCACATGCATGGGTGCCTAAAGTGCTGGGAAATGCTGGAATAAGGTGGTGTTAGTATGCCAACCAAAAAATGCCTTTTGTCAGCAGCTGTGTCTACACTAGGGGGCTCTGCTGGTATAGCTGTATCGGCAAAGCATTTGTAGTGTAGACAAGGCCTTATTTTCAGTGGGTTGGCAAGGCTAAATCTGTTAAAACAGGTCTCATTCCATACTAGGAAAGGTACTACTTTGTTTCACAAAGAAAAAGCTTATCAGACAAGATGGTCTTGTACCAATTGTGGGTTTCTCTAAGGTAGCTTGAAAAAACTATTTTGGAAGTTGTTGTTTCTTGAAGAATATCAGTGGCAGAGATAAGCCAGCTCTGTCCAGTTTTAGTGTATCTGCACTTTTCAGATTTGGCAGTATGTACCTAGAAGCTGCAGGTTCAAAATATGTATTTGGAACCTGCAGCTTCTAGGTACAATCTGTTTGTGGTAGCAAGAATAGAGAGCTTCCAAACTTGCGTGTTTATACTAAATCCTGACAAACTGAGCAGATCTACAAAATGTGTAAGTAACTGAAGAATGGGGAGCTAAAATGCCTTTTACCTGCTTAGGGGCCTGATCCTGAAACACTCATGTGAGTGAGTCCCAGCAACACTGCACAGCCAAAGGGGATATTCACATGGGCAGAGTCATTAGATCAGGGCCTTCATATCACACAGCCAGGTGCAAACGCAGCAGTTGTGGAGATTTTCCACTGCCAGTTTATCCGATTGTGAAACCCTCATTCCAGCGTTTTCCAGCACTTTAGGCACCCCTGCATGGCAGTGGAGGTGTGTGTGTGTGTGTGGTGCACTGTCACCCTGCAATCACCTTGGTCCCAGCCCAGAGCACCCTTCTGCACCCCCAACACCTCATCCCCCAGAGCCCACACCCCCAGCTGGAGCTGCACTCTGCTCTGCACCCCAACCCCCTGCTCCAGCCCAGAGCCCCCTCCTGCACCCTGAACTCCTCATTTCTGGCTCCACCCCAGAGCCTGCACCCCCAGCTGGAGTCCTTACCCCCCCCACACCTCAACCCCCAATTTCATGAGCATTCATGGCCCGCCATACAATTTCCATACTCAGATGTGGCCCTCTGGCCAAAAGGTCTGCCCACCCCTGGCCTAGGTACAATGGGGCACATCCAGGTTGAGTCTAGATACTACAGTAATGACACAATAAAATATAAATAAATTCTGCACTCTGGAGCTGGCTGCATGGTGGTGGCAGCGGCGTGCATGCATGTAGTTTGCTTTGAGATGAAATGTGCAATAGAAACGTAAATTACCCAATAGTGTTTGACAGCAAAGAATCTGCTTCATCTCCAGGACTCCAAGCGCCGTGAGGTTTGCAAGAACATTTAGACATCTAACAAATATTAAGAAAAAGCTTGAAAGTTCCCTGCAACAGCATTTCTAATGGTTCATCTTATGTGACGTATAACTAATTCTTAGAATCTTTTTAACCTATTTTATATGGTCTCTCGTCTTTCAATACACTGGAACTGTTCCTGTTATAAGCATTGTCAGACAGCCAACCGCACACAACTAATTCACTAACACACTCTGCAAATGTAAAATCATCACAATTTTTTTTTCTACAGAATTATCCAGCACGGTCACTTCAGATCTTGCAATCCAATGCATTAAAGATTTTCCTCACTTTCCACAATATTGATGCCATTTTCAAATTATTTTGGGCAAGACTAAGATTACAATCTGTTATGAATAAGGGGCAGCACACAGCTGCACTGTCCAAGAGCAGATGAGTGAGGGAACCTGTGATTCAATCACAATTTATGACCGTTTCCCCCTCGCTCTGGGGGGCTGGAACAAGTAATCTGCCCTGGTCTATACCAGGAGTAAATTTACTCATCCCTGCACCAGCTCAGTTCTGCGGGCCAGTGCATGGGGCTGTGAGGAAGCCAAGGCTCCACCCCATTGCCCCTCACGGCCCAACCACTCCATGCCCACCTGTGCATGAGAGGGAATAGCAACCCCGCAGATGCTGTTCTCCTTCCTGTGCTGTGACTTGCCATGCAGGTGGTCTGTGCAGGAAAACAAACTAGGGGCCAGAGCTCTTGCAAGCTGAGAAAGATGGGTCCTTCAACCAAAGCATGGTTGAAGTCTCTGGGAACTGAATATAGTTGAGAAAACTACTTAGGCAAAGATCTTTCACCTAGGAAGACAAGGGAAGCCAGCACTTTGTACTTCTGGGGAAGGTCCTAACTCAGGGAAAATCAGCCATGGCTGCAAAGATTAGTGAAAGAAAACATCTTGAACATGGCCTGTGCCTTCCTAGATTAAGTTTTAGACTTTTAGACACATGCTTTCATTTTTGTTTGCTTGTAACTATCTTTAATTTTATTTCTTTTACTTGGCATCATTTAACCTATGTCCTATTGTTAATAAACTCTTTATTTTTACTATAAACCAACTCTTTCTGTTCAAACACAGTTTACTCCAGTTAAGTTAATAAGGTGTGATGTGTGTTTTGCATATTTAGAGGAACAAATGAACCATATTTCTCTGTACTGTGTAGGAGAGGGCTGGACCTTGCAGAGCACATGGTTTGGGGGAAATTCAGGACTGGGGATCACCCTGAAAGTAGTAAACAAGGTTGGTGGAAGGCTGTTAGCTGTAAGCAGGCTCCTGCTGATGCAGAGCTTCTAGACACTCAGGGTGTGATCTGTATGCATGTGACCTTTAGCACCAGGCAAATTGGTTGAAACTATAGTAAAGAACAGAATTATCAGACACATAGATGAACAGGAGTTCTTGGGAAAGAGTCAACATGGTTTTTGTAAAGGGAAATCATGCCTCATCAATCTACTAGAATTCTTTGAGGGGGTCAACAAGCATGTGGACATGGGTAGATACAGTGTATTTAGGTTTTCAGAAAGCCTTTGAAAGGTCCCTCAGCAAAGTCTCTTAAGCAAAGTAAGCTGCCATGGGATAAGAGAAAAGGTCCTCTCATGGATCAGTAACTGGTTAAAAGATAGGAAACAAAGGGTAGGAATAAATGGTCAGTTCTCAGAATGAAGAGAGGTAAATAGTGGTGTCCCCCAGGTCTGTACTGGACCAGTTCTGTTCAACATATTCATAAATGATCTGGAGAAAGAGGTAAACAGTGCGGTAGCAAAAGTTGCAGATGATACAAAACTACTCAAGATAGTTAAGCCAAAACAGACTGCGAAGCGTTACAGAGGGATCTCACAAAACTGGGTAACTGGGCAACACAATGGCAGATGAAATTCAATGTTGATAAATGCAAAGTAATGCACATTGGAAAACATAATCCTGACTATACATATAAAACAATGGGGTCTAAATTGGCTGTTACCATTCAAGAAAGAGATCTTGATGTCATTGTGGATAGTTCTCTGAAAACCATCCACTCAATGTGCAGCAGCAGTCAAAAAAGCTAACAGAATTTGGAATCATTAGGAAAAGGATAGATAATAAGACAGAAAATATATTGCCTCTATATAAATCCATGGCATGCCCACACCTTGAATACCACATACAGATGTGGTCACCCCATCTCAAAAAAGATATATTGGAAAAGGTACAGAAAAGGGTAACAAAAATGATTAGGGGTATGGAACAGCTTCCACATGAGAGGAGAGAACTAAAAATTGGGAATTTTCAGCTCCAAAAGGGACAGCTAAGTGGGAATATGATAGAGGTCTATAAAATCATGATTGGTGTGCTGGAAGTAAATAAGGAAGTGTTTACTCCTCATAACACAAGAACAAGGGGTCATCAAATGAAATTAATAGGCAGCAGGTTTAAAACAAAGTATTTCTTCATACAATGCAGTCAACCTCTGAAACTCTTTGCCAGAGGATGTTGAGAAGGCCAAGACTAACAGGGTTCAAAAAAGAACTAGGTAAGTTCATGGAGGATAGGTCAATCAATGGTTATTAGCCAGGATGGGCGGGGATGCAAAACCATGCTCTGAAGTGTCCCTAGCCTCTGTCTGACAGAAGCAGGGAATAGGCAACAGGATGGATCACTTCATGATTACCTGTTCTGTTCATTTCCTCTGAAGCACCTTGCATTGGCCACTGTCGAAAGACAGGATACTATGCTAGATGGGTTTCAGAGTAGCAGCCATGTTAGTCTGTATCCGCAACAAGAAGAGGAGGACTTGTGGCACCTTAGACTAACAAATTTATTTGAGCATAAGCTTTTGTGAGCTACTGCTCACTTCATCGGATGCATTCAGTGGAAAATACAGTGGGGAGATTTATATACACAGAGAACATGAAACAGTGGGTGTTACCATACACACTGTAACGAGAGGGATCAGGTAAGGCGAGCTATTACCAGCAGGAGAGCGGGGGCGGGAGGGGAAAACCTTTTGTAGTGATAATCAAGGAGGGCCATTACCAGCAGTTGACAAGAACATCTGAGGAACAGCAGGGGGGAGAGGGGAATAAACATGGGGAAATAGCTTTACTTTGTGTAATGACCCATCCACTCCCACTCTTTATTCAAGCCTAACTTAATTGTATCCAGTTTGCAAATTAATTCCAATTCAGCACTCTCTCGGAGTCTGTTTTTGAAGTTTTTTTTTGTTGAAGAATTGCCACTTTTAGGTCTGTAATCGAGTGACCAAAGAGATTGAAGTGTTCTCCGACTGGTTTTTGAATGTTATAATTCTTGACGTCTGATTTGTGTCCATTGATTCTTTTACGTAGAGACTGTCTAGTTTGGCCAATGTACATGGCAGAGGGGCATTGCTGGCACATCACACTGGTAGATGTGCAGGTGAACAAGCCTCTGATAGTGTGGCTGATGTGATTAGGCCCTATGATGGTGTCCCCTTAATAGGTATGTGGACACAGTTGGCAACGGGCTTTGTTGCAAGGATAGGTTCCTGGGTTAGTGGTTCTGTTGTGTCATGTGTGGTTGCTGGTGAGTATCTGCTTCAGGTTGGGGGGCTGTCTATAAGCAAGGACTGGCCTGTCTCCCAAGATCTGTGAGAGTGATAGGTCGTCTTTCAGGATAGGTTGTAGATCCTTAATGATGCGTTGGAGAGGTTTTAGTTGGGGGCTGAAGGTGATGCTAGAGGCATTCTGTTATTTTCTTTGTTGGGCCTGTCCTGTAGTAGGTGACTTCTGGGTACTCTTCTGGCTCTGTCCATCTGTTTCTTCACTTCAGCAGGTGGGTATTGTAGTTGTAAGAACGCTTGATAGAGATCTTGTAGGTGTTTGTCTCTGTCTGAGGGGTTGGAGCAAATGGGGTTGTACCATAGAGCTTGGCTGTAGACAATGGATCATGTGGTGTGGTCTGGATGAAAGCTGGAGGCATGTAGGTAGGCATAGCAGTCAGTAGGTTTCCAGTATAGGGTGGTGTTTGTGACTATCGCTTATTAGCACTGTAGTGTCCAGGAAGTGGATCTCTTGTGTGGACTGGTCCAGGCTGAGGTTGATGGTGGGATGGAAATTGTTGAAATCGTGGTGGAATTCCTCAAGGGCTTCTTTTCCATGGGTCCAGATGATTAAGATGTCATCAATGTAGCGCAAGTAGAGTAGGGGGCTTAGGGGACGAGCTGAGGAAGCATTGTTCTAAGTCTGCCATAAAAATGTTGGCATACTGTGGGGCCATGCAGGTACCCACAGCAGTGCTGCTGATTTGAAGGTATACTTTGTCCCCAAATGTGAAATTGTTATGGGTGAGGACAAAGTCACAAAGGTCAGCCACCAGGTTTGCCGTCACATTATCGGGGATACTGTTCCTGGTGGCTTGTAGTCCATCTTTGTGTGGAATGTTGGTGTAGAGGGCTTCTACATCCATAGTGGCTAGGATGGTGTTTTCAGGAAGATCATCAATGGATTGTAGTTTCCTCAGGAAGTCAGTGGTATCTCGAAGATGGAGCATTGGTCTGACCTAGTATGGCCATTCTTATGTTCTTATACTAGGCTGCTGGTTTCCAGGCTGTGAGCCACAGCAGCAAGGCATTGAGGCATCCAGGGTTACAGGACAGGTGGTGACACAACCCCTCACTAGGGAATTGCACCCTACACTGTGACAGTGATGTAGTTGTACAGGATTTATACACATCTTGCTAATTTAACTGAGGTTTACAGTTTAAGTATTGGTAAAATCATTTTAAGTGATTTTCAAGTGTCGAGGCTGGGAACAAAAAGAGAGGTTACAGTTTTATTCTTTTCAGTTTATTTCAGGCAAGGGAAATAGAAAAAAGGGAACTGCAAAGATGAGTAATCAGCAGAAGAGGCAGGAGGAGCAAAGAAACGGATGTTGAGCTCAGTAAGAAGTAGTTAGAGCTGTGTGCACAGGGAGGCCTGTCAGCGGCTGATCAGAAGCAATTGGAGCTAATGGCCATGCTGCACTTAACATGCCATGAGGCAGGATGGGGCATATGCGCCAAACTGAGGGCCCAAGGCGGGTTCCTTTTTCTCCTACAAGGCATTCCAGGCACCCGGGGTTACAGGGCAAGCAGTGACAACCTCTCACTGGTCTGAATTATACCCCAGAATGTAACAGAAGCAAACAGTTTAGGGAACCTATGACCTGCAAATCATTAATTCCCATGGTTATATGGAGTTAAAGTTTGTGTGTCACTGGAAAAGCATAAGCCAAATTCTTCACACTTAGGCCAAGATATTCAAAACTACCTAACGATTCTGGGTGCCTCAATTTCTGAATCTCCCCTGCCCCCAAGAAGAGGCTTGATTGCAGAGGGTGGTTCTTAAAATCAGGCACTTTCTTAAAATCAGGTTTCTCAGTTTGGACATCCAAAACTGAGGCATTCAAAATCATCGACTATTTTTGCAGTCTTGACCTGAACAGCCAGCAAATGGGAGCTGTGGATAAACAGTAGAGGTGCACAAACAATTAATTTTTGGTTTGACTACCAAACCAAAAATATCTGGAAAAAATAGAACTTTTTTCAGTTTTTCTTGCTGAAACATAAAAAGAGAATATTTTTGTTCTGGTCAATTAGAATCAACACTTTCCAAAACAATGTGTTGAAACAGTTAAGTTTGAAAGCATCACAATAAAATGTTTCAACCTTTCCTTTTTTTTAAATTATTATTATTTTGTCCAAAACTATTTGCTGAATTCAACCCAAATTTATGAATAGTTTCAGTGCCATGAAAAATGCATTTTTTGACAAATTTACTATTGACTGAAAAATTCACCTTGCTCTAGAACACACCACCATTAGAAATCAGGCCATAGGCAGATACATTTACCATTGCCAGAATGTTCAATGAAAGGTCTGGTCTACACTGAAAAGTTATACTGGGGTATAGAGAGTAAAAAAGCCACCCACCTGGCCTATGTAGCTATGCTCACATAACTCCCTAAGTAGATACAGGTGTGTCAGCAGAACAGTGATTCCATCAAAATTGCTAACTTTGTTCAGGGAGGTGGTGTTTCTACACCAACAAAGAAAACCCTTATATTGGTGGGTGTAGGATACATCTACCCCTACAGGGCTATGCCAACATAGTTTCCATAGTATAGATTTACTTGGTGCCTAAAATTAGGTGCCTTTCCTTGCAAACTGGGGCTTTGCCAATGGTAATCTGTCATGTCCCTTGTCTGATTGAAATTCTATTTTGATGCCACCTAGGATCCTCTTACAGCCTTTCAACAGCGCTCTCTCAAACAGCTAATTTATAGCTTGAGTAACCAGAGAAGAAGGCAATGTAAATGAGCCCTCCTATCTCCTGAATAGCTGCTCAGTTTTCATCCCCAGAATTTTTATATCTGATTTTACTCAAGGCTTTCCTACAGACTGGCCAGGCTCTTGAGTGGACCTGCCACCTGCAGAGCCAGGATCCTGCACCTTTTAATGGTTGTGTGGCCCAGAAATCAGTGGATACTGGCTTATTTAACAGAGCTCATAGCCCTATGTTTGTATCTGCCTTCTCTGGTACAATATACATTTGTGCTCTGTGGGGGATTCATTTTGCAACCATAAAGTCAGTGAACTGCAATGAGAACATAAAAGCCGTTAATTTACCATTCACATCAGTTGTTCCCAATAAAGTTGATCTGAAGTCTTATCCATTCAAAAACATGACGTCAAATTCAGACTTGATGTAAGCAGGTAGAGTTGCACCCTCTTACACCAGGTCTGAATTTATCTCAGTGATTTTTCTGTACAACACTTCCTAGAAAATAACATTTTTCACAGAGAAGGATATTGAGGATATTTCTTTCACTCTTGAGAGACCTTAATAGTTTCCACGGATCATTGGTGCACATGAGTTATGGATCTTTCACACTCATATCTGTGTAGTATGTAATATGAAATGTATTCAAGGATAGCAAAATGAAAAATGGTTGACAGAAAAGTGACATGTCACTCACAAACTTCTTCCTTGGGAGATACTCTATAGCGCACATTGCATTAAAAAAGCCCAAACATTCTATCCACAGATAAATAAGGTTATAACTGATTGGCATCACATAATTCAATTTCTTATGAGTTGGGAATTGGTCTATAATAATGTTCCAGACTCTCTAAAAGGCACACAATATATAGGTTTATACACACATGCACATACATATACACAGACAGGTTATTCAACTAGGCATACCAAGAAAGTGAAGGCTTGAGCCATGCAAAGAGCTAAAAGAGAAACAGGACTCAAAAGTATTTGGAACAGATTCAAAAGACTTGACACAAGAATGGAAAGGACTTGGAGCCTTTAGAGCAAAGAGACTCCTGAGAGCATGTATGCCTATGCTGCAAAGCAAAGGTGTGATTGTAGCATGTGTAGGCATACATGCTGCAACCACACCTTCACTTTGCAGTGTAGACACATCATATAATGGCTAATTGCTCTTGAAAATCTCTACTCTCCCCTCCTGTAACTTGAACCCTTGTTCAGAGACTTTCTGGTATCATTTGCTGTCTGCTACATATCAGGAATATATTTTTCAAGCATTATTAGAGCAATCATCAATCATCACTTCACCCTCTCAAAATTTCAAAGGCATTTCCTAAACCTACAATGCTTTTCTCCGATCACTGCCAGCTTGATCTACTGCAGCACTGGTGCAGAAGGTTGCATGTTTACACCAAAAATCAAAAGTAGAGCTGGTTGAAAAAATATTAAATTTTGATTCTTTTATTTATTTAAGAAAAATGGGATCAATTTTCAGACCAAAAATCATCCTTTTTTTCCTACCAGCTGTCAAGAATGTGGAAAGATTTAGAATTTTTTTTTTAAATTGGCAATAAAAAGATTTTTACAAAATTCTGATATTTGGATTAGCTCAAGTCAAAAGTAATGAGCAGGATAAAGCATGCAGGAGAATCACTTCCTGCAAGGTCACCAAGTTACTCCTGCCTAGTCACAGATGTAAATCCAAAGAGATTAGCGTGCAAGTAAATGCTTTAATTTGCATGCTGAGGATCACATTTAATCCCCTGTCTCTTAAGACACCCTGTTCTCTGCTTACACCCTTTTCTTACTCTGTGGTCTTGCAGCCAAAGGATAGATATAGGAAGGATTGCAGAGTTACAGGTGTTTGATAATACCACTTGGCACCTGTGGCCAGGCTGCTGCTTCCAGAGCACCCCCTGGTGATCAGGAGTGGCTCTGCAGTCCCGCTGCCTCATTTTTCCATCTCCCCAGGGCACCTTATACTCCACACCACTGTCCAAGACATTCATAACAAGGTTCCACTTCTGGGGTCCAATGTATTAAGTCCTACCAACAACGTCGCATATCACAAACAGAACTCAAAACAAGAGTATTTTCATACTGTTGTAATAATGAGGCATACAAATTTACCCTAACTGTGAATGCAACTGTGAAAAGTGAGTAAAAGTTCATAAACTGTCACAATAACCTATCCAAACAAATGTTGATGGGAAAAGGTGCAAAAGAGAGACAAAGACTGAATTAGTCCAAACAAAAAGGCCTATTGATATAACTCAAGGACAACGTTACGATCATGTCTGGTAAACAGGAGGCGTATGAGAGCAGAAATCAATGAACCAAAATTGGTGTGTCAGAAATTAGGCCTAATTGGTGAATACAATGATGAGAGCCCATCACTCCCTTCTGAGGTCCTTAGAAGAAAATACTTTTGGGGAGAAGCAGGCTGTTTGACAACAAATGCTGGGTAGGAGACAGGTGTACAGAATAAGCTTCACCATCAAGGTTGCCACCCCCACCATCTCCTGGGACCCCAGGATCCATCTTGAGACCGTTAGGCCTTAGTCACCCTGATCCTGAGATGCCCTGACCAGACTGGGCCAGAGAAAAGGAGTCGGATACAATCACCATCTTCATCAGCTCGGGCTAACTCCCAAATACTATGTGGGATAAGAGACTTTGTCATCCCCCCATGTGAGTGCTTTTCCTTCTCCCACTTTATTTCTTTCCTTTTCCTTTTCGTTTAAAAAAAAAATCAGGCTTAGATGGCCAAGTCTGCATAGTTTGCAACACAGTGACCAAAGAGGCAGCTCAAAGCAATGTCTTAAACACCCTGATGCTGCTACAAGTTTGCCTGGTTCCTGGGTGAATGATAAGACCACATGCTATGCCTGCATTTATCTAGCAGTGAGGGTGCAGGTGAAAGTGAACACTTGATAGAGAAGCTGCATTTTCTCTCTCTTTGGTGTTCTGTTCTTTTCTCTTCCCCCTTGTTTGAGTTTGTCTTGCTTGTCTTTTAGGAAATGGAATCAATCTTTAACAGAGCCAGCCCATCTCAAATACCCTTTTTTTCATCCCCCAAAAGGACAGTTATTACCATCTTTAATACCATCTAAGAGACTGTCAAGCAAGGTTTTTTCCTTCTAAAGGCTCTCTACAGTTAAAGGAAAAGGCAACAAAAGATGTTTTTAAAATAAAAGCCTTACCTAATACTTAACATTTCAAATGCTTTAACTGTTTTTCTTCCCTTTTCTGTATCTTCAATAAATGGTTAAAAGGACTTTTAAAGGTGTGTTTGCCATGGGACTAAATAGACCGATATCTCTATTTGCAATCCCAAAGCTTGTTGAAATCTGCTAATGTTGTACAGTGACAGGGTCATGTTAACACCTTTGACTCTCTAGTACCATTTATTCCATCAAAACTAATACAACCCCAGTCTCAGGCTATCCCTATCTTAAATCAATTTTGAATCAAGCTGTAGCCATTGTTAATTTTATTAAAGCAAAGTCACTGAATTCCTGACTTTTCACAAGTCTCTGTGGAGAAACGGGATTGGCACATCAGCACATATTACTGCACACAGAGGTTTGCTGGCTGTTGCGGGGAAGAGTTCTAACCTGTCTGTTTGAATTGAGAGATGAGATGCGTTTGTTTCTGATTGAAGTGGATTCTACCTTGAAGAAGCATTTAAGTGACATCAAATAGATGGTAGAACTCGCATATCTAGCAGATATTTTTGATTATTTAAATTCACTGAATGCGTTACTACAAGAAAATGAAACAAACATTCTGAAACTCAACAACAAAATGAATGCCTTTACTGAAAAAGTAGATCTTTAGAAGTCTCAAGTCGACAACAGAAAATTTCAGATGTTTTCAATGTTGAATGATCTCCTGGAAACCTCATCCAATGATGTCACCCTGAACATCTCTCTACACTGTGAGCCCAGTTTTTAAAATATTTGTCTGATTGTGACCTAACCGCATTTAACAGGCTATGAAACCCATTTGATTGAATACTGTTGGAGACAGGACACAGGAGTAGAAGGACCACTGGTCTGATGCCATATGGCAATTCCCATGTGCCAAGCACCTCAAGTCCCTGTTGAAGTGTATGGGCACTGAGGGTGATGAACACCTCTGGGAACCCATTCAGATCCTCACTGTATAGGGCCCAGAGACATCAATCACAGGTCATTTCATGGTGACTCCAGGATAGAGACAAGCAGTGGACGTTTCCTTGTTCATGTGCTAGCAGTGTTCATTATGGAAAGGGCTGCGGACGATAAGCTGTTGACAGAAGTGTAGAATGCACGCAGCAATGCAGGGTCAAATTACTAGCATAATAAAGTGGGTTAAAAAAACATGCAGTTCAATTTTACTAGTATATTACTGGTATATTAATCTGAAGAAATCTAAGATGACGGGAGTAAAAGTTTATGCTGGTTACTAATAGCTGTAAAAGTGGAGGCTCCTCAGAGTAGACACATATATACATTACAATATGATCCTTACACAAAGCTTTTAAATAGGTCTGAGTGCACCTTTTGTTCACCCACTTTCAGATATCACCAGCCCCACTGTCTTCTAGTCATGCGTTGATTTCATAGAGGGAGTAGGGTTTAATACAGCTTTCTGTAAAGGGTATAATGTTAAATGTTCTAAGTGGGGCCTCTGAAGGGCCTGTCTGTACAGCTTCAGACATCTGCTAGAGCAGATCATCTCATTACATTCATTTACATTGTTTCCTCCTGTCAAGGTTCCTTCCCAACTCTGAACTCTAGGGTACAGATGTGGGGACCTGCATGAAAGACCCCCTAAGCTTATTCTTACCAGTTTAGGTAAAAGTTGCCACCACCAAAGTGTTACACAAAACAGGGGAAGTGCCCACTTGGAAACGTCTGCCCTGCAAAATATCCCCCTAAGCACTACACCCCCTTTCCTGGGGAAGGCTTGATAAAAATCCTCACCAATTTCCATAGGTTAACACAGACCCAAACTCTTGGACTTAAGAACAATGAAAAATCAATCAGGTTCTTAAAAGAATAATTTTAACTAAAGAAAAAGTAAAAGAATCACCTCTGTAAAATCAGGATGGTAAATACCTTACAGGGTAATCAGATTCAAAACATAGAGAATTCCTCTAGGCAAAACCTTAAGTTACCCTGTAAGATATCTACCATCCTGATTTTACAGGGGGGATTTCTTCATTTCTATTTACTTCTATTTTTATTAAAAGTCTTCTTGTAAGAAACTGAATGCTTTTTCATTGTTCTCAGATCCAAGGGTTTGGGTCTGTGGTCACCTATGCAAATTGGTGAGGCTTTTTATCCAACATTTCCCAGGAAAGGGGGGGTGCAAGTGTTGGGAGGATTGTTCATTGTTCTTAAGATCCAAGGGTCTGGGTCTGTAGTCACCTAGGCAAATTGGTGAGGCTTTTTACCAAACCTTGTCCAGGAAGTGGGGTGCAAGGTTTTGGGAAGTATTTTGGGGGGAAGGACGCGTCCAAACAGCTCTTCCCCCAGTAACCAGTATTAGTTTGGTGGTGGTAGCGGCCAGTCCAAGGACAACGGGTGGAATATTTTGTACCTCGGGGAAGTTTTGACCTAAGTTGGTAAAGATAAGCTTAGGTTTTTCATGCAGGTCCCCACATCTGTACCCTAGAGTTCAGAGTGGGGGAGGAACCTTGACAGCATGCTTTTATAAATCTTAAAAGAGCAACACTCCAATGCGGTAATTACGGAACCCGAACCACCAAAAAAGAAAATAAACCTTGTGCTGGTGGCTTCTAATTCAGATAATGAAAATGAACATCTGTCGGTCCCCACTGCTTTGGATTCTTACAGAGCAGAACCCATCATCAGCACGGACGCATGTCCCCTGGAATGCTGGATGAAGCATGAAGGGACATATGAACCTTTAGTGCATCTGGCACGTAAATATCTTGAGATTCTGGCTACAACAGTGCCATGAGAATGCCTGTTCTCACTGTCAGGTGACATTGTAAACAAGAACCAGGCAGTATTATCTCTTGCAAATGTAAATAAACTTGTTTGGCTGAGCAATTGGCTGAAGTAGGACTGAGTGGACTTGTACGCTGTAAAGTTTTACATGGTTTTATTTTTGAATGCAGTTATTTTTTGTACATAATTCTACATTTCTAAGTTCAACTTTCATGTTAAAGAGATTGCACTACAGTACTTGTGTGAGGTGAATTGTAAAATACTATTTCTGATTTTTTACAGTGCAAATATTTGTAATCAAAAATAAATATAAAGTGAGCACTGTACACTTTGTATTCTGTGCTGTAATTGAAATCAATATATTTGAAAATGTAGAAAACATCCAAAAATATTTAAATAAATGGTATTCTATTATTGTTTAACAATGCGATTAATCACGATTAATTTTTTGAACGGCTTGACAGCCACAGTACTTTCCTATTTTTTTCCAAAAAGCAAACTGAAAAAATAGAGTTTTATCATGTAGAACCATAATGACCCCAATCTCGGGTTGTCAGCAGGGTTCAGATCTTCAATTCCATCTGAAAAAAGGTTTTTATAATGGGAAGTATAAGGCAACCTTAAATTATAGGCAGTACTGCCATCTCTCCCTATACTCTAGATTATACTATAGCGAGAATGATAGGCAATGAGTTTACAGGTCATGATTTAGGAGCTGAGGAAACCACACTGAAAATTATATTAAGATGTTAAGTCATTTTGCTTCATGCATAAACAACCAGTTTCTCATTTAGCTATAAACACAGAATTTTTTAAAATCAAGGGGAAGTATTAAGTACTTTATGTGCATAAATTCTAGTCTGACCTTTATTGAAAGGAACATTAAATCTGGCAAAAAAATTGAATATATACATAAATCATATTCAGTTACTCCTGTTTATTTTTTTTTGTTTTATTTTGACCTTTAAGTTTCTACTTAACCTTGTTGGTTTTCTATGTGGGCAAAAAAACTACAAGACAGAGCTAAGCGTCCTTTGTCTCGTCAATCTGTCAGTATGAAACTGATTCTTTTAGAACTTCTCCTTGCCAGCTGAAAAATAAATACTTTTTTTCTTAGTACCCCACAGATTTAAGACAAAATTGACAACACTCAAAACTGTTTCAAAGTGGGTGATAAACAATTAAAACAGTTTGCAATTTTCTTTAAAAGGTTCAAAAAATAGAACACAAAATTCTGACTTTTAAAAATAAAATTTTTCTTTTTCCCCCTAGCTCCCATGTTAGTCTCCATAGTAACCAACGTACTTACTGGGCAGCTTCTGTAACCTAATTGATTTCAGAAAGAACTGATTAACAAAGAAAAATAGAGCTGTTTTCTTTTGTAGCCCAGTGGCATACTCTAACCTTTTCCTTTCTTCCTCAAAGTGCATTGTTCTTTACTGGATGCTTTGAAATGACAAATGGAATAGATACCTTTAAGCAGGGATGGCCACTGCACTTTATATCACAGAATTACATCACACGCGAAAAACTGGATCAATTCCATACTTTTCTTTCCATTAATTTGACAGGCTCTTTTTTCTTCAAGCTGAATTATATCCCTGAAAAGCAAATACCTGGGGTCAAAGCACCATAGAGAGAACCAGAAAAGAGGAAATTATGGCTCTCTCAAGCAACTTGCTTCTATTCATAAAGGCTACTTAGGTATCAATGATTATTTATGCATTAATCTTATCAACACGTTTTCACTAAACAAAGGCTACGCTGCAATACCTTCTATTCTCAACACTGTAGTGTGTCATCACAAACTGCAGCTCTGTCACATGCTTTGGAATGAAAATCCCCTTGCTTTTTTACTGTGACTATTTTTTATATATCTGTAACACACACACACACACACTCACACCCCTACTTCTCCCCCCCCCATCATAAATATCAGAAATAATGTCTTAAAAAAAAGAGTTTTTTATTTTATTGCCAAAAGGACACTGGTTAAATTATCAGGGTTGGAAGGGATCTCATCTAGTCCACCCCCCTGCTCAAAGCAGGGCCAATCCCCAATTTTTGCCCAAGATCCCTAAATAGCCCCCTCAAGGATTGAACTCACAACCCTAGGTTTAGCAGGCCAAAGCTCAAACCACTATGCTATCCTACACCTTGGAGGCTGGGGACAGGTATTAATACTTGGTGGCATTGGCCCCCTAATTGCACTTCCTCCTCTCTCCACTGTCGAATATCAGAGCTAATTTTGATTCCATTAGGAGTCTAGTTACAGGCTGCTGAGCTGAATTCACTTTGGGCCAATGGTGCACCAGCACTGAGGCTCCCCTACTACAAGCTGAAATCACAAAAGAGCTAAACTGACTAAGAGCTGAAATCCCTGAGTGTTGTGTTAAGTAGTGGGGGGGCCTGAAGATATATGGTGGAGCAGTTTTTGGGATGGCTGGCAGAGTGGCTTGTGGAGCAGAGCGGCTTGTGGAGCAGAGCAGTTTGCGGGACGGCGAGCAGAGCAGCTTGTGGAGCAGAGCAGTTTGTCGGATGCCTAGAGCAGCTCATGGGACGGCTGGCAGAGCGGAGCCCCATGGGGAGGTGGGGCCATCAGCTTTGGACCATGTAAGGTGCCCCTTAACACCCTCCCCCCATCTCCACCCAGGTTGGGAGGTAAAACTCTGCAGATAAACTTTCGAACTCTGGGGCTGCCCTGACCAGGGACAGAGACTTTTGGGTCGTTGGACTTTTGGGACTTTGGGTGATTTTGGGTTGCTGGACTCAAGACTCAAAGGGAAAGGACACGCCCCAATTTGCTTGGGGTGGGTTTTTTGCTCATGGGTTGTGTTATGAATCCTGTTGGTGGTGTTTCCCCAACATAATGCCACATTGTTTCTCTCTGTTATTAAAAGGCTTTTTGCTACACTCAGACTATGTGCTTGCGAGAGGGGAAGTATTGCCTCTTGGAGGCACCCAGCGGGGGTGGTATATATTTGTCCCAGGTCACTGGGTGGGGGCTCAAGCTAATTTTGCATTGTGTTATTGGAATGGAACCCCTAGATACTAAACCCGGCCCTTGTTGCTGCCAACTCTGACAGGCAGAAGGGTTACACAGCTCCTTCAGTCCTTCTTGAGGCTACTCAAATTCTGCCAGCTGGCTATGATCCCTATAGGGCCATGTGCCAGCTGACCATAGCTGGAGCACAATGCACTCCAGCAGCACTCATTTCCCACCTCAACATAACCACTGCATCAAGGTAGTTATTGATGGTGCTGTAAGAGACAGCTATGCTGGCTCTGCACCAGCTGAATGTTCCCCCACATCAGGAATTCCCAGCTGGGTGGATCCAGTTACTTTCTGGCCCCTTTGTACTGCTCCTGTAAATCCTTATTCATGTGACTCACTCCTTTGAAGTCCACGATCATTGAGGTGCTCAGTACCTCAAAGTAGGCACTTAGGTCCAGATTTTTCAAGGTATTTAGTTAGGCAATCTGTAAGCTTTTGAAAATCCCAGGAGGTGCCTATCTGCACTGTTAGGCCTTTAAATACCTTTAAAATGTGCTCCTTAGCATCCTGCAGGATCACACTCTAATTCTATGGTGTATTTATGATTAGTGACTTATGTACATTTCTCTTGTGTTGTACTATAAAGTTAATAAAAATAGAAACCTGGGTGATTGGAATGCTATTGGGATTAGTAATGGGCCACTGGGGTATTTTTACTTCTATATCGTCAGTTCAAATCCAACCAAAGTGGCCAACAGCAAACATCACCTGATGGCTGTTCTGTAACACATAAATAAAGTTGGTTTAAATTTTTGTTTATAGACAAATCATTTTTAAAAATGGAAAAACCTCAAATCTTTTAAAAATATTGGTGATATTTTAATTAAATGCCTTAAACATGCTTAACAATGCTCTACATTTAGATTTACATGTGGATTTTGTATGGAAATTAAATATTAACTGCTGCAAATAAACTCTGATTTTGACTGAAGACACTACAGGAAAGTGACACTGTTTAATGACAAGGAACTACTATAGTTCCATTTCATTGAATCCACTGTACATGCACAACCAAATATCTGCAGACATATAGACTCCTGAGTCTAAGGACAGTAAAATAGTTACTTCCCACTTCCAGTTTTTTGTTTCTGTTTTTCACTCTACCCCTCTTTGTCATTGGGCTTGTTTTTTTAAATATATAGATATAATTTTTTAGCATATGCAATGAGCATACAGAAGGGAAATTCTGCTTTCAGTTAGAACAGCATAAATCTGCTGGATTTCTACTGACTCCAGTGAAGTTATGCTGAATGTTCACTGGCTCAAAGAAAAACAGAATTTTGCCCAGTCCTTTACAAAAGATGAAGTGTCTTTTCCATTAGCTAAGCATGACCCAGAAGCACCTTACAAACTGAGCAGTACCTTTGCAGAAGATTGTCTTGGATACAGGAATGTTCTCTCTGCAACTGGCCATACCAATTCTTTTGCACCCTAGAAGGTCATGGATCTCAACTATGCTAATAGACTATGTACTTCAGAAAATAGACTCAATTATGTCTTTAAAGATAAGGGGGCAAGTCTGAGCTGTGGCTCTCACAAGGCACAGTATAGAAGGTGCAGCAAGGTATAGAAGGATGGGGGCAGGGAAAAGGTAGTTTTAATCTACCTTCACATCTTTAAGATTCTGTGCTGCTCTAGGTGCCAGCAAAGGGGCTACTCTAATCTGCTATAGTTTTGCACAGCTGCCTGTGGGCTGCTCCAGCCACTCCTTTTCCCATCCACAATCCACCCCTTGGGAAAGCCTACATATGCTGGGGCAGAACAGGAAGGCAGCATAGGGCTGCCTACATTGGCTGTACATTGCTCACAACTGGGGGAATTCCCCAAGCAGCCCTTCTGCCCCCTTTACAGAATAAAGGGGCCAGTACTTGGCCCATTATACTTCAGGTGTAGAGAGTAGCTGAGAAACAAATACAGGACCAAATTCTTTTTGAAGAACTTCAAAAAGATCTCACAAAACTAAGTGATTGGGCAACAAAATGGCAAATGAAATTTAATGTGGATAAATGTAAAGTAATGCACATTGGAAAAAAATAACCCCAACTATAAATACAATATGATGGGAGCTAATTTAGCTACAACTAATCAAGAGAAAGATCTTGGAGTCATTGTGGATAGTTCTCTGAAGACGTCCATGCAGTGTGCAGCGGCAGACGAAAAAGCAAATGGGATCTTAGGAATCATTAAAAAAGGGATAGAGAATAAGACAGAGAATATCTTATTGCCCTTATATAAATCCATGGTATGCCCACATCTTGAATACTACATACAGATGTGGTCTCCTCATCTCAAAAAAGATATACTGGCATTAGAAAAGGTTCAGAAAAGGGCAACTAAAATGATTAGGGGTTTGGAACGGGTTCCATGTGAGGAGAGATTAAAGAGGCTAGGACTTTTCAGCTTGGAAAAGAGGAGACTTAGGGGGGATATGATAGAGGTATATAAAATCATGAGTGGTGTGGAGAAAATGAGTAAGGAAAAGTTATATACTTGTTCCCATAATATAAGAACTAGGGGCCACCAAATGAAATTAATGAGTAGCAGATTTAAAACAAATAAAAGGATATTCTTCTTCACTCAGCGCACAGTCAACCTGTGAAACTCCTTGCCTGAGGAGGTTGTGAGGCTAGGACTATAACAGGGTTTAACGGAGAACTGGATTAATGGAGGTTAAGTCCATTAATGGCTATTAGCCAGGATGGGTAAGGAATGGTGTCCCTAGCCTCTGTTTGTCAGAGGTGGAGATGGATGGCAGGAGATTGATCACTTGATCATTACCTGTTAAGTTCACTCCCTCTGGGGGACCTGGCATTGGCCACTGTCGGTAGACAGTATACTGGGCTGGATGGACCTTTGGTCTGACCCAGTATGGCCATTCTTTTGTTCTTAGCACAGATACAAATAGTTCCAACTCCACTGACAGCAGTGCACTCACTTGCACCAGGGTTACACTTGGCACATGGATTTGCTGAGTAAATTGCACCCTGGAGCTGGTATTTCCAAGAATACCCCATGTAAATATATACACTCAACTGTTACATAATTATGAGGTTTAGAATCACAGTTTCAAAACACTGTTACTAAATAAATCCCTGGCTAAGGGCTAAAGAGCTGGGAAATTTCAGCTGCATTCCAGCTTTTTCCTTACATGCCATGTGAAAAACTTTTCTGGCATTTCTCCAGTCCACTGATTATAGCTCTTGAAAGTCAGTGGGATTTAGGAAACTAAGTCATTTGGGTACTTTTGTAAGTTTACTTCTTATCTCCAACCCCATCATTTTTCTCTTTCAGCCATTGTTTGATCATAACTGTTCAACCATATTGTTTAACTGCATAAGGTACCTGGGGAATTCAGTGTGAGTTAAAGTCACTGGGCCTGATTCAGCTCTCACTTACAGCAGTTTTACAACACTGCAACACCATTATCTTCAGTAGAGTCATACCTGACTTACACTTATGTAGATGGACTCAGAATCAGGCCCTGTGAGCCCAGCTGTAAACTTCCCTAGTTATCTCCTGAGCATTCTCAATGCAGTTTTCAGATTCTCATGCAACATAGTTGTATTATATTAAGTGCATGAACAGACAGTCTAGGCTATGCATGAATGCACTTATGTAAATATACACTGAGGTGTTCGAGAATTTTGATTTTTTTTCCCAGTCACCGTTACAAAACACTGAATATTGCTAAATAAATGCCGAAAATCTGCACCTGCTGCCCAACCTGTTTCCTCAATTCTCTCTTCAGTCTTAAGTGAAGCCATTAGTCAGAACTAAGCAATCCTGCGTCGAACCTAGTGAACCTGCGTCGAACCTAGTGAACTTGGACCAAAACTGCTTTCTGCTCACTTCTGGAAATTATTATTCTGGAAGAACTTCTCAGAATGAGCTTGTAGCCTTAGAAAATGCTGACTAGCAGTTTAATATACATAATTGCAGAAATCACGTTTGTTCCTATCAGTCAATGGTGTCCTTTCATAAACCAGATAGGAAAGCAACAACTATAGGTACCAGATTTTTACATATTACCCGAATTCTAGATTATGAGAGTGGTTCCTTTTTTCACCTCTTGCCCTTAACAAAAATATAGGTGTCAACAGAACCCATTGTACTCCTGGTGATATATTCCCTGCTTCAGTTATTTAGCTTACTCCACAAAGCAAGCCTTTCTTTTCAGTGCCAATGTAAAAATGTTTCCTGTGCAGCAAGAGACAGTGGAGAGAATGCAATTTGAATCCTGTGAACAGTATCCATCCCAGCAGATAGAGTTTCCTTTCTCACTGAGAACAACAAAGCAGGATCAGAGGAATATAGGTTTGACAAATTATTTGTGCTCTATAAGGAAGTACAAAATAAATCAGAGTCAAACTAATGGACAAACCTTGCTGGTGGGAGTCAAAATAATTATAGTTACATGATTCTTGGCAATAAGGGAATTCTCAACAACCGCTGGTAACACCATTTTTATTAGACAATCTGCCACAATCAAGTGCATTGATCGATCTGTCTGATGAAAGAGAATACCACTAAGTACTGACTTAAAAAATGCTGTGTGGGCTGGGTGATTGAGTACCAAAGCTCTCTCCTCCCCACACACCGTCTCCAGAGATTAAAAACATGCTGTCGTGCCCAGGCATGCAATAGTGTTCTATATTGGAGCTGAATCTTGATGTATAGTTTCAGAATGGAACCGAACCACTTTGAGCTGTGATCTCGTTACAGGTCATAAAATAAGTAGGTGGATGCCTGGGCAGCACAGATGTTAGGTCCAGGTGACCTTTCCCTTTGGATTACTGCTGCATGATTTTAAGGACTATTGTGTTCTTGGAAGATCTCTGTAAAATCAGGGTCCCAGAAGCTTGATCTCAAGCCTATTTATGTCAATGGAAAGATACCCATTGACCTTAATGGGCTTTGGATCAGGCCCTACCATGATCATTAAATATCCGAGGGGATTTTAGCAATGAGACTGCTCATCCATTATTACATTTATCAAATAATTATTTTTTAAATCGGAACTTCTTTTGCGATAACTTTATAACTCCCCTCTTTTTTCCTACATTCAAATAATGACTACCAAGATGGAAGCTTCCTCTTTGATTGTTATTTCATGTTAGTGCACCTGAGGCTTCCAATTTTTTAATGCAAGCAGGTACGTGATTTACCCTTCGTTGTAATCAGACACAGTGGTTAGAACATATTTCATATCACACTGAAGTTTTCCTTTAAATTTCAGAATGCATATTCCTACTTAAAAACTCAATGTATGTTTTAAATATTTAAAAAGAAAAGGAGGACTTGTGGCACCTTAGAGACTAACAAATTTATTTGAGCATAAGCTTTCGTGAGCTACAGCTCAAGTGAGCTGTAGCTCATGCTCAAATAAATTTGTTAGTCTCTATGGTGCCACAAGTCCTCCTTTTCTTTTTGAGGATACAGACTAACACGGCTGCTACTCTGAAACTTTAAATATTTAACACTACAAAAATTAATTCACTGTACAAATTTCATCGCACACCTTGTTATTCTTTGTGTTATCTTAGTGTAGCCCCTCCCCGAGGTCCCCAGCTCCCTCCGTAGCATCTTCCTGAGGCAGATGAAGATTGTGTGTTCTGAGACAGTGCTGTAGCACAGTGACACTGGCCAGCTTAAAACAAAAGTCCCTTTACTTTATCTTTACCCAGAGAGCAAAAAATCTTCTGTCTCTCTCCTCTCTAGGTTGTAAGTGTAAGGGGACTGTTGCCCCCTTACTAACATTCAGTGGGGGTGTTTTAGTTGCTAGCTCCCAGTACTAAAAAGGGGGAAGGGTTGATGGGGAATCAGGACCCTGAGACTGACAGCCCCCAGGAACAATGGGGAGAGGCCAATGCTCCAGGTCAGCCTGAATGACAGGGCAGGCAGGCTAATCAGGGAGTCAGGAGGCCAGGGAGGTCCTGTCCTCCGTGTGAGCTGGAATTGCCTGGGTCAGGCAGAGTGGGGCCGAGCTAAGGAGAAAGTGGGGGCCCAAGCTGAGCAGAGCTGTGCCAGATCCAGAGAGAGCTGACCCTGTCCTGGGAGCAGAGCTGCAGCCCAAAGCCAGAGGCACAGCCCAGAGAGAGCAGACTTGCTCTGGGAGGAGAGCTGCAGCAACCAGAGGCAGAGGGGCCAAAGAAGCAGCCCAGGGAGCTGGAGGCAGAGCAGCAGCAGCAGTGCAGAGACAGAGTGGTGGAGCTGAGGCTGGAGCAGTCCGGAGCTGGATGCAATGAGCAGCTGGGGAAAGCGAGGGGGACCCTGGGCAGCGGATCCAGCACAGGGAGACGCCTCAGCCAAGAGGCTCTGCAGGCCAGGCTTGGATCATAACCCCAACAGAGCGGGGACGATGCTGGGAAGAAGGGCCCTGCCACTTAGAGCCTGAGAACGTGGGGCTATCACCAGAGCAAGTGTCCAACCCACAGCATCCTTGCAGCACAGCCAGGGCCTGAGAAGAAGGCCTGGGACTTACAAGGAACAGACTGTGAACTGCCCTGACATTCCAGAGACACTGTTTGTGATGTTCCGTGCCACAGAGCGGGTTGAGGTGTTTCCTTTAACCTTTCCCATTTTTCCTTATTCTTTTTAAAATTAATTGTTGATTAAATAACTTGCATTTGCTTTAAATTGTATGTAATGGTCAGTGGGTCAGAGATGTGCCCAGTGCAGAGAGAGTACCCTGGAGTAGGGACACCCTAGCCCCTGTCCTAGGTGACCACAGCAGGGTTGGGGGTTGAGCCCCCCAGGAATCCTGGGTCCAGCCTTGTTGGGGTTACGAGGACTCTGCCAGACAGGAAAGTGGAAGGGGAGTCCTCAAGGGCAGGGAGGCCACTGAGTAAAGGAAGTGGGAGCAAGGACTCAGATCCTTTCGCTAGCCCACTTCACCGGGATAGTGCAGAAGCCAGGAAAGTTCCCCACAATAGCGGGACTATTCCCCCGCTTACATAAGCTTTTTAGAGAACAGCTAATGGTGGGAAAAAGGAAGTATTACCCCCATTTTGCAGATTGGGAGCTGAGGCACAAGGAGCTTACCCAAGCTCCCACAGGAAGTCTGTGGCTGAACCAGGAACTGAACCCAAATCTACTGAGTCCCAAGCCACAGATTTAACACAGGCTATTGTATTTTTCAGGCCCTGGATATCTCTGAATATGTAAGAGCCTGCAAACAGGGAGATGTGGTATCAGTCTATTTATCCTACTTGCCTCGGTGGTAAGCCAGAAAGAACCCCTAATATCTTGATGACAATTTAGCATGTCATATCTATAGGCAAGTGGAATAGGGGGCTGCCCTCATCATCATGGCAAATCCCAAAGGGATGTGGCCTTATTGCAGATCAGTTGCCATCCAGATCAAACCCTAGCTAGGTCCTAAAGGTTGGCTCGCTGGATATTCAGTTTATGGCCCTCACTGGCAGTCGTATCCTGCCACTGATGCTTTTGGTGACCATGTGATTGCTGACCACGTGGCGGCATTCCTTGGTAAACATGCTTCAGAGTTCATTGCCCTTCCATTCTAATTATATGTCCATACCAAGAAAGCTACCAAAACCATACCTGTGCTGATAGATGTGATTGCAGAGTTTGGCTTTGAATATCCTCATTTTTTATCTTGTCCTGCTACTTCATATGAAGCAGCTGATTAAAACGGCAAGAATCAAAAACGTCAATCGAGTGTTCTTGAGCCCCCCTCAGTGCCCACGTTCCACTTCTGTACAATAGAATTGTATAACCCAGGTTCAATAGACTTGCAACTTGATGTCACTACATCCCCGAAATGCTGAAGAGCCTGAAACATGGCAGCATCTGCCTCTATGAGTGTCCACAATTTTCGAACGTCTTCCAGCTCTATAACAGAACAGGAAGCTGTGTTTGAGTGGATGGCAGATATGTGGCATGGCATGGCATGGCATGGCTTCCTGTCTCCATGGGAGTTTTACAAGGCTGTGTTCTCACCGTAGTTGTTCAATATCAGCACTGATTGGTTGAGGCATAAGACTGAGGCGGCAACTACTGGTGGGACTCAGCTGAACTCTATTCTGCTTTGAAATCTTGAATACACCGATGACATTGCCTTGTTGGCTCAGGTGGTAAATTGTTGCAGCTGATGGTTTATCTGGCCAGACAAGAAGCAGCATGCATTGGTCTGGTTATAAATCTGGATAAAACTAAATCCCTGCCCATTACTATCAAGCCCGTTACCATTTCCCAGCTCCAGATTACAACCATTTTAGTTGTAATCACCTCACCCCACCTAGCAATATTGTTAACCTATCCAACTATACTCTCAGCCCAGCAGAAGCAGCTGTTCTATCTCGGGGCCTCTCCTTCTGCCCCTCCACCCCCACGAACATGATACAGTTCTGTGGTGACCTAGAATCCTATTTTCGACGTCTCCGTCTCAAGGAATATTTCCAAAATACCTCTGAACAACATACTAATCCACAGAGGTCTCCCTGCCAACACTACAGAAAGAGGGATTCTAGATGGACTCCTCCTGAAGGTCGAAACAGCAGACTGGACTTCTACATAGAGTGCTTCCGCCGACGTGCACGGGCTGAAATTGTGGAAAAGCAGCATCACTTGCCCCATAACCTCAGCCATGCGGAACGCAATGCCATCCACAGCCTCAGAAACAACTCTGACATCATAATCAAAAAGGCTGACAAAGGAGGTGCTGTTGTCATCATGAATAGGTCGGAATATGAACAAGAGGCTGCTCGGCAGCTCTCCAACACGAGTTTCTACAAGCCATTACCCTATGATCCCACTGAGAGTTACCAAAAGCAACTACAGCATTTGCTCAAGAAACTTCCTGAAAAAGCACAAGATCAAATCCGCACAGACACACCCCTGGAACCCCGACCTGGGATATTCTATCTACTACCCAAGATCCATAAACCTGGAAATCCTGGGCGCCCCATCATCTCAGGCATTGGCACCCTGACAGCAGGATTGTCTGGCTATGTAGACTCCCTCCTCAGGCCCTACGCTACCAGCACTCCCAGCTACCTTCGAGACACCACTGACTTCCTGAGGAAACTTCAATCCATCGGTGATCTTCCTGATAACACCATCCTGGCTACTATGGATGTAGAAGCCCTCTACACCAACATTCCACACAAAGATGGACTACAAGCCGTCAAGAACACTATCCCCGATAATGTCACGGCTAACCTGGTGGCTGAACTTTGTGACTTTGTCCTTACCCATAACTATTTCACATTTGGGGACAATGTATACCTTCAGATCAGCGGCACTGCTATGGGTACCCGCATGGCCCCACAGTATGCCAACATTTTTATGGCTGATTTAGAACAACGCTTCCTCAGCTCTCGTCCCCTAAAGCCCCTACTCTACTTGCGCTATATTGATGACATCTTCATCATCTGGACCCATGGAAAAGAAGCCCTTGAGGAATTCCACCATGATTTCAACAATTTCCATCCCACCACCAACCTCAGCCTGGTCCAGTCCACACAAGAGATCCACTTCCTGGACACTACAGTGCTAATAAACAATGGCCACATAAACACCACCCTATACCGTAAACCTACTGACCGCTATTCCTACCTGCATGCCTCCAGCTTTCACCCTGACCACACCACACGATCCATCGTCTACAGCCAAGCTCTGCGATACAACCGCATTTGCTCCAACCCCTCAGACAGAGACAAACACCTACAAGATCTCTGTCAAGCTTTCTTACAACTACAATACCCACCTGCAGAAGTAAAGAAACAGATTGATAGAGCCAGAAGAGTTCCCAGAAGTTACCTACTACAGGACAGGCCTAACAAAGAAAATAACAGAACGCCACTAGCCGTCACCTTCAGCCCCCAACTAAAACCCCTCCAACGCATTATTAAGGATCTACAACCTATCCTAAAGGATGACCCAACACTCTCACAAGTCTTGGGAGACAGGCCAGTCCTTGCCTACAGACAGCCCCGCAACCTGAAGCAAATACTCACCAACAACCACATACCACACAACAGAACCACTAACCCAGGAACTTATCCTTGCAACAAAGCCCGTTGCCAATTGTGCCCACATATCTATTCAGGGGACACCATCACAGGGCCTAATAACATCAGCCACACTATCAGAGGCTCGTTCACCTGCACATCCACCAATGTGATCTATGCCATCATGTGCCAGCAATGCCCCTCTGCCATGTACATTGGTCAAACTGGACAGTCTCTACGTAAAAGAATAAATGGACACAAATCAGATGTCAAGAATTATAACATTCATAAACCAGTCGGAGAACACTTCAATCTCTCTGGTCACACAATCACAGACATGAAGGTCGCTATCTTAAAACAAAAAAACTTCAAATCCAGACTCCAGCGAGAAACTGCTGAATTGGAATTCATTTGCAAATTGGATACTATTAATTTAGGCTTAAATAGAGACTGGGAGTGGCTAAGTCATTATGCAAGGTAGCCTGTTTCCTCTTGTTTTTTCCTACCCCCCCCCCCCCAGATGTTCTGGTTTAACTTGGATTTAAACCTGGAGAATGGTCAGTTTAGATGAGCTATTACCAGCAGGAGAGTGAGTTTGTGTGTGTATGGGGGTGGGGGGGATGTGAGAAAACCTTGATCTATGCAGGAAATAGCCCGACTTGATTATGTAAAGAGTTGTCACTTTGGATGGGCTAGCACCAGCAGGAGAGTGAATTTGTGTGGGGGGGTGGAGGGTGAGAAAACCTGGATTTGTGCTGGAAATGGCCCACCTGTTGATCACTTTAGATAAGCTATTACCAGCAGGACAGTGGGGTGGGAGGAGGTATTGTTTCATGATTTCTGTGTGTATATAAAGTCTGCTGCAGTTTCCACGGTAAACATCTGATGAAGTGAGCTGTAGCTCACGAAAGCTCATGCTCAAATAAATTGGTTAGTCTCTAAGGTGCCACAAGTACTCCTTTTCTTTTTGCGAATACAGACTAACACGGCTGTTCCTCTGAAACCAACCATTTTAGTATTAACCTGTCCAGCCAGAACGTCAAGTGGGGTGGGAAGGGTCAAATGTCAAATATTTGGGCAGCATTCTAGACAGTGCTGGGGGGAGATAAGGGGTGATACTCACAGACAATCAGTATTAAAGATCTTTACACTTCTATGGAGGAAACAAATGTAGTACAGAAGCAGGATTCTGCCCTGAATTTCAGAAGAGAGATGGCAGAAACAAAACAATTGGAATTGGATTTTCTTTTAATAATGTTTCCTTCTTAGAGGTTTTCAGGTCTTACATTTGAGTTAATTTTACAGGGAGTGTATGTACAGCATGACAGTTGTTTCAATAAAAATATCCAATATTAAATGTACACATATAAAACATGGAGCCAGATTATCAACTGGAATAAACTGAAATAATTTCCACTGACTTCAAGAGAAGGAGAAAATGCCTTTGGCAAGACACTAGGATCCAGTACATTAAGCAGTTGACTTGGACGGACTCAGGAGACATAGATCCTATCCTGGCTCTCACTGACCTGCTATGTGACCTTGAGCAAGTCATTTAACCTCTGTGCCTGTTTCTGCTCCTACCCTTTGTCTGTTTAGACTGTAACCTCCACAGGGCAAGAACTTTCTCTCACTGTGTGTCTGTACAGCACCTAGCACAATGAAGCTCCAGTTCTGTCCCCCAGGCACTACTATAATCCAAATGAATAAGTACACTTATTTACACTAGGTTTGACCCTATAAAGAGATATTGTTGGATCCCTGAAACAGACGGGGTAGGCAATTAAACATGACAACACAGAAGGGAACTCCTGGAGGGGTAAGGGACAAACAATGTAGCTTGCTCATCACCACGCTGGTGGGTGGACTCCCTGATCCAGTCTGAGTTCATGCCGGATATTCCAGTTTTTCCTTAGAAGCTCCCTATTGCAAATCCTGTCCTCCTTTTTTTGTCATTTCAGCATCACTGCTTCAGCAGTGGCCTGATTGTCTACAGCCTAGCATCTTGTATCAACATTTACATCCACCTAGATGGAATGTGAACTGGTTGTAAATCACTACCTTGCTGATTTGATCATGTTTCATGCCCACTTTGCACAGGTGCAAATTATGACAGAAGCAGCAGAGGATCAGGCCATAGATCTTTCTGTAAGTCCCCTGGATTTCCTTATATAAGGCACTGGTTCTCTAAAGCAATGCCAAAAGCAGCAAACCCTCATGAGAGATTGAAAACGAACTGTCCTTGACCCTACCTGAGGAAGGAAAATGCTCTCTAACTTTTCCCTGCTTTTTCCTCTCTCACTGCTCTTGTCATAGAAGTTAGACAAGAACCTTGTGAACCTGGCCTATCCAGGTTTTTATACTGCACTCGTCACGTGCAACTTGAGCAGTTTAGAACCTTGGGACTCTGTTCTAAAGTTACTACACTGTAGTAGTCTATAGTTGAGTGGGGGAGACAGCAGGCAAGAGTAACAATGACTTGGTTCCATGTCAGACCTCTGACAGACTGGTTTTGGCAGGCTTAACAGATTTACACACTCACAGCAGTAGTGATACTGTAGTTCATCTTGTCCCTCCAACTCACAATATGGTCAGACAGTCAGGTGACCCAAAAAAAAAAAAAAGGTCACCCAGGTAGGAATCTGGATCTCAGGGTGAGAATCACAGCAGAGATCATGCATGTAATGTCCCTTGTATAGAAAAGTTCATATACAGATCATGCCATCTTTCTTGTCCTTCCTCTAGACAGCTGGTTATTACCATCTATTGACCTTGATAATCCACCTCTGTTTCTCTCCATGTCTTACTTTCCAGGATGTGGAACTAATGATTATGGCATTAAAGGTCTCAGGAGAAGGAATAGCTGTTCTCGCTGGACCTCATGTTTTGGGAGTGGCTGCAGCTACAGTAGTAATCACTTTTTAACTAAATAGCTCCTTCTATTGAAGTACTCCATTTTCCTCTGGATCCTTTTGGACAATCCACTTCCTTATTCTTATTCACTTCCTTTTTCCTGTTGTTTCCAGGAGGTGCAAGAAGGATCTTCTCATGTTTCTGTTGCTTCAAAGATGTTTCATTATCTACCATTAAGATAGCTGCCCTTCCCCTATATTTCTGAAAGAGCTTTTGGCAGAGAGTGTAGAAAAGTTGTTAATAAATCATACCTGCCAGATGATGAGTACACTGGCTCTGATCCAGCAAAACATTTAGGTATGTCTCATTTAAGTGAATGTACTACTCACATGGTTAGAGAAGAAGGCTGGTCCAATTATTAGGGCACTAGCCCAGAACTTGGGAGACCCAGCTTTGCTCTGTCACAGACTTCCTGTGTGACCTTGGGCAAGTTATTTAGTCTCTGTGCTTCAGATCGTCATCTGTAAAATGGAGATAACAGTACTTATATTTCCCTCCCTCACAGGGTATTGTGAGGATAAATACATTGAAGACTGAGAAGTGATCTGAAATACACTGATGACCTGTAAGAGCTATGTATTATTATTATTGCTATTGTTATTAAAATTAGGCGCTGCTTAAGTGCTTCCGTGGATGGAGGCCAGAGTTCTCAATGCCACGACCACGTAAGATTGAGTCCAGTGTCTGCTAAATTCTGTGCTGTTGGCAGAGAGTGTAAGTATATATGGAGAGATCAGTACAGTATGTGGCAGATTGTATTTTCTGAAGGTAAATCTGAAGTACTTTCAATAGCAGATAATTATCATCATTATTACACTTCCACATAATATTTTGAAAATATATCCCTGTAAGATTTGTGCACAAACCCCCTGAGCAAATTACAGAGCTCAAGTAACAATATGTCTCTTGAGTTTAAGATGTACAAAGAGTGATTTCAAGCAGATAAAACCTGGATAGAACCTGCTCCTTCTGGCTCAGCAAAGGGTAGGCTACTTTTTGACTCATCCAGGAAAACTGCTAGCTTTGAACACAAGGATTCCAGTTTGCCTCCCAGCTGAAGTCATGTGGATGCAAACATAAATCAGCCAAATTAATCCCTGCTGTAAATGGGTCCAATTCCAGGTCTCATAACTCCACCCACAGACAACAGCTTAAATCTGGATTAGTTTCCTTCCACTCACAATTGGGTCATTTTTAGAAAAATACTATATTTCTTCAATGGATTTATTGAACCAGTTTATAGCGAGTAGTAGTCTGAGCACACAACTGGGATCTGGAAAACTCCTGCTTTCTGTTCCTGACACTGATTCAGTCTGTGGACTTGAGCAAATGACTCAACCTCTCTGCCTATATTTTGCCAAGGAGGTTGTGAGGATTGACTAACCTGTGCTAAGCACTTTGAATATAAAACATGCTATATAAATACACAATTTATCAAGCAAACACACTTACTAAACAAAATATCTCCTCCCACCTTTATTTAAAAACATACAGTATGCATTTTGGTACCTTTGCTTCATTTAATTATTTATTCTGGCAGTTTCACTTTTTCAAATTTATAGCATTAAGACCTGAGCCTAAAATGCTCTCTCAGGCGAGTAGTTTCACTGACTTCAATTAAACTATTTTATGTGAGAGAGGAGGACTCAGGTGCGTAAGCATTCACAAGAGCAAACCCTTACAGTCTGGATGTGTGTTTTTTTCAGGATTCCAAATGACTACTATTAAAGCATTCTTTGCTAAAGCAAAAGAAAATATAAGCTGACTTTTGTTTCCTTTTCAGATCATTTTTGTATTATTGGGTAATATGAATTGAGATGAATCAGAATAAAAGATGAAAGAGCTGTGCCTTACTGCACTGTATTTCAGCATGAGAGAGAGCAACTAGCTTGAGGAAACAGGTGAGGATGTAACACTATTTATTATACACCCTCAGTGCTATTTTAAAAAGAAAATGAGTACTAGTGGCACCGTAGAGACTAACCAATTTATTTGAGCATAAGCTTTCGTGAGCTACAGCTCACTTCATCGGATGCATCACGAAAGCTTATGCTCAAATAAATTTGTTAGTCTCTAAGGTGCCACTAGTACTCCTTTTCTTTTTGCGAATACAGACTAACATGGCTGCTACTCTGAAACCAGTGCTATTTCAGTGATTAAATCACTAGGGAGAAATATTAAAAATTATTCTAGATAAGCTGAATTTTTAATCACACCCTCCCCCCCTTCCCTAACTCTGCTGTGAGAATTTCAAAATAAAATTATGCATTTTAAAAACAGTTGGGGAAAGAAATACCACAGTGAAATAAATAAAATAGCAATGACATAGGAAACCAAAAATATTCACGTGTGATCTAAAGTTGCTGTATTTGCTACTTGAATAAGGTGGTGTCCTAACAAGATTTCTTATTTTTCAGAAATAAAAATGGGGAGATTGTACTTAAAAATCAATGGCTCAGTATGATCCTTATATAGGGCCCTAATTCTACAGATTTAAATTCTATTTGAGTCCCATTCCATTGCAGCTGAGTAAGAGGTGCTGAATTGGTCTCCAAACTTTCAGCAAGCAAAATTCATCCCTAACCACACAACGATGGAGTGAAATTACAATAATTCAGCGTCGTCTTTCATTTGCAAGCTACACTGGGGTATGCTAATGTGGTGGACTTCTTCGAGCAGAATACAATAATTAACTTCAAAAAGAAAAAGGCGTACTTGTGGCACCTTAGAGACTAACACATTTATTTGAGCATAAGCTTTCGTGAGCAGTCTGTGGAATTTGCTTCAGTCAATATCTTTTCATGTGTTACTGGGGCAGAAGACAGAAATATTGAAATGTAAGACAGGGTTCTCTAAAGTCCATTGGTACTGCATTACCTATTTTGCAACAGTACCCAGAAGCTCTAAACAGGGGCATGCTTTGCTAAGTGCTGTGCAAAGTAATAAAACATTCCCTGTCCCAGAGAGCTCACAATTTAGGATTATGACAAGATGCAGCCAACAGATGAACAGGGAAACAAGGGTGGGATAGAGAACAAACTAACTGTAAAAGAGGGTATACCTGAATAAGTACATAGCCACAGATGGCCACGGGCCTCACCCATGCCAGATAATTTTATTTTGCAGGCATCTTGGCAGAGAAAAGTTCTAAGGAGGAGTTTACAAGTTTTAATACGGAGTTCTTCCTATACTTAAGGGATATCAGGTTCTTTATGAACAAGAACCACTTTTGCCAGTGCTTGCCATCCCAGCAGTGAACTGCATTAAGGACACAGTCCTACTTTTCCTTGCACAGTCAAAACACACATTGGCTTACATTAGAGCAGGGAAGAGCAGCATCAGGATCTAAACTCTACATCAGTCTGGCAGTTCATGTTGCCCAGTCCATATATATCACCTAAATGACATGCTGCAGCACTGCAGTTTGCTCCAGAACTTGTTGATCCTAAGAAAAAAATAAAATAAAATAATTAAAAAAATAAAAAAGGATTGTGCTAATGAGCACAGGCACATGCATCAAGTCAGAGTCCATGCTGCAATTCCTATGAAAGGAGATTTAAGTGAGCAGAATTTGTGGGAAGTGCAGACGTCGTGACAAACAGTAGAGGCTTTGTGAAAAGACTCGAGCTACTAAATTTAAGGAGCAATTCAGACAAAAATATCTGTTCATGGCTACTGAACCATTGCACTTCTCTGTGACTCCACAATTCCACACCAGCAGAGCCCTGATTAAGATTCAGCTACCAGAAAACATGTAGGTCCTTGAAGGCAGTCTCCTGCTTAGAAGCCAAAACATTGTCTTCTTACAGCCTCTGATCATACACGGAGGATTCTATTGCAAGGGAGCAACTGGACACGGAAGACGAGAGTACAAGGTGGAGAGCTATTAAAAGGTTAGCAGAGAAATCCCTTTACCAAGAACAATATCCCTTGCTTCAAACCTTACATGCAGTCCCCAGAGGAAAGTCAAAGAAAGAGAAATCAACCTCAACATTGGCTCCCACCTCTTTCCTCCAACACAATATATAACACTAGAGGAGGCATGGGCACCCTTATTGCCAGGGTATATTTTTCATGTTATTATGGGTTTGCTCTGTGTCCAGGAGAAGCCGGATGTACTTGCTGACAGACATACTCTTCATGTAAGAGGTGCTGATTTATCACATGCTAGCAGGAACACAGAACTGAGACTTCTCGTTGAGATGAATGGCAAAACCACCACTTCCTCCTGGCCCGAGGTGACTTAGCTGGCAAATTGTTTTTAATGGTTAACATACTCTAACAAACGAAAAAGAAGGGTGGGAAACTGTGGGGTTGGAGAAGGGGAACCGACATGGAAGGGGAAGAGTGACTGAAGCTAAAAGGAGGTAGAACTAAGGTCTATAAAGCCATTTGCCAGAAATCAGGGTAAGGCAGAACAGAGCTAATCCACTTATATATTTGGTACATCAGACTCCTGTCTTATTTCTGTTCTTTCCCTCACTGATTTGAAATGAGACTCTGACCCACAATTCCTATGTGATAGAGACAGTGTGACATCCATTTAACAAAGGCATCAGGAGTCTTTGATATCACTTACTAAAGGAAGGCCTTTTTGTGTACCATGGCTGATTGGCAGGCATGACACTGCCATTACGATGGAGTGAAGACGGAAGGCCAACTGTGAGCATTTTGCCCTAGGTCACACAGAAAAAGGCACTTATCAAACTCAGTTATCTTTTTTCTTTTTAAAGAACAAATTGTGTTGCCAGCCAGAGCCACCTGGTTACAAAAATGGGTAGAGGATCTACCTCAGCCTTTTTGTCTATTATTTCCTTCTGCAAAGGGTGAATCATTAATTGAAATGTTGAGGAAGGAGAGCATTTGCCAAATCTCTCCATTCAGACCACTTAAAACATATCAACCACGGCCATGCCAAGCCACTTGATGAATAGGTCAGACAGCCATGAACCTAATACATACCACCCTTCTTCTGGGACTTTAACAAGGCCTGTTATTTGTATGATTCAGCAGGCAGGCTGGCACGACTGTAATATGAATGGTACCACCAACTTCACAATGGTACAGTCAGGGTTAATTCATATATGTAGAGCACTTTGAGATCCTGGGAGGAAAAGCACTGAAGTAGTACAAAGTTTTATTACTATAAAATCTTCCCTGAATGAAGGTTAAGAGACTGGTGACATTCCTTTCTGACTGGCTCCCTTCTGTAAATATCACTGGCTTTGCAAAAGGTGCGAAGATGCTTATTCAGGGCAATGTGCAGAGTGGGAGTGAGAGTCCTCTCTGAGTCACAGTGCTGGGACTGATATAAAAAAAACCCTATTAATATAGCAGCATGTGAAAGTAATATTCTGAGAACAAAAGAAACCCTGAAGGTCACCTATTTCTTTGTTGATAAGTATACAAAAGTTTAAAATGTCACCACTTGAACTAGCTTTCTCTACCACAAAGAGAAATATTCCCATAGATACTATATGCAGTACGATCTCAGTTATCCAAATTCTTTTTATCCAAAAATCCTAGTTATCCAAATCCACAGCATGTCCCAAAGTAGCTCTACAAATCACAAGCATTACATTCACAAGGACAGACTACACCAGTGATATCCTTCCCTTTAAAGAAAATCCCCTCTGAAAACAGCATCCACCTGCCAGGGAATCCCAGGGCTGGAGGAAGTTAATTTACAACAGCCTAATTCATGCTATACCAGTGCACCAATGAATCCATTCTTAGTATGATTCCATGGCTGCAATACTGTGTCCAGTTCAAAATGCAACCCATGTAACTAGTTGCTATCCACAGCAACATCTCTACCCAGTGCTCCTCTCCCATCATGGAGCCCTGCAGCCTGAGACACAGCTCCTCCCAGTGACCAGACAGTTGGGGGTCTCACCGACACCACAATCATCCCTGAGGGGTTGCATCCAGCCACAGCCCAAGGCAGGCAGCCTGGGCACCGTGACAGGCAGGATATGCGGGACAAAGGCTGACCTGCAGAGCGCTGCCATTCATTGGCTCATAGCCCGCAGCTAGAGCCAGCTCAAAATTGCACTTCAGTTCATCCAAATGCCCAGTTATCTGAAAGCTTCAGATATCTGCCAGGCCATTCAGATAAATGGGATTGCACTGTATACCATGTATATCATTTATAGCCTTCAGATTTCTGTATAATTAAAATCTCCCTTACTGCATTCTGTAGTAATTCACTCCCAAACGATTACAAATAATAACATCCTGAAGATAGCTAGAATGGAGTAAGGAAGAGAACTGTGTGGAGGACAGAAGTTCTGTTTCAAGAAGGATTTAGAGATTTCAAAAGCTGGCTTTGTTTCGAACTGGAACAAAACCCAAAACTTTCAAAGTACTCCACAGAAGAAAGTTCAAAAATTAACTTTGGATCAATCCAACATTTCATTTTGACAAAACAGAAATATTCCATTTTGATATTGACTTATTTTATATTATAATACACAATGCAAAACTACAAAATGAAAAATCAAAATGTTCCATTCTGAAAATGTCAAAATTGGAATATTTCAATGTTGCTGAGACCCCCCCACCCAGTTTTACTCCAAAATGAAATTTCTGGAAATTCACTCTATTTCACTGTTTTGATTTTGAATTATTTGCATTTTCTGACAGAAAATTATTGGCTCAACGTTTTTCCAACCAGCTCTGGTAAGGGTAAATATTGTGAGGTACTTACACCTTATCACAGCACCTTATCACTTGCTAAAGGTCTGGGTAGCCAAGCTGGCGTCTCAGAACGCCCCCTTCATGGCTGGATGTGGCTTATGGCAGCTTTGCCTTCGTTTCCCTCATGTCCTCCAGCTTATTCCAGCTGTAGGAATGGCCTGACCCTCCAGCCAAGATAATTAGAGTCTGACTCCTTCCAGGGCTACACAGTCCTTTAACACATACAACAAAAATATAAAAATAACAAGATCTTCAGCCCCATCAGTCTCATGGCTGTCCCTCTCCCTCACAGGCAGGCCTCAGCTATAATGCAAAGTCCTCACATCTGTTCTCAGGCTCGTGTCTCACTCCACCCACAGTCTAGGGCTGACACAGTTCTCTGTCTTGCCAGGATTTTCAAGCAGGTTGTTATCCCTCTGAGGCTCCTGATCATCCTTCAGGCTCACCTCAGGAACAGATAGTGTGCTTCTCTTCCCTTCCAGCCTTTTATCAGGCCCTTCCCCAGACAGAGGGAACTCACTATATCCTCTTCCCTCCTTTTTAAGTCCATCCACCACCTCACCTTACCACACCCTCCCCAGGTGCAATCAGCGAGGTTATTAGCAATCTCAGCCTCCCTTAACCTTTTGGTGCCTGTGTAGTGTTCACACCTGTCACAGGCTGAAATACAACACCCACAACATTTGCTAGGCAAATTCTAAACAGCAGCAAAGGTAAAAATAATAGATTCCCCCTGTGGGGGGAGTGGGGAAGGTCAGTGTAGAAACTTAAGTATGAGTGTTGCAAGAGCTCTTGGTAAGCTCGAAAGCTTGTCTCTCTCACCAACAAAAGTTGGTCCAATAAAAATTATTACCTCATGCACCTTGTCTCACAGGGAAAAGGCAGAGACGGTATGGATGCTAACTGCATTGTGGACCTTATATTATGGTACAGCTCAAACTCCTCAATCAGGATTGGGGCCCTATGGTGCTAAGTGCTGGCTAAATATATAGGTAGATATGGTTCCTGCTTCATGTCTTGTCTACACTAGAGACCTGATCAAATTCTTTGTAACTGGTTTAAGCACAAATGGTTCAGTGCATTCACACAAGCCATTGGTTTAAGTTTTGCCCTACATCCACAACAGCAATCACCTAAACAACTTCAGTTGCTTGAAATGCCTTCTGGGTACCTATCCCACAGTTCCCAAATCAGCTTCTAGAAGCAGTGCATGCATAAAAGGGTTTTATTTTATGTTAATTTCCAATTTATTTGCTGGATCAAGAGCTGGATGAAAAATGGGGAAAAAAGGTTGCAAAAAGTTTGTCTTTTTCGTCAAAATTTTTTTGAAATTAGATGTTTTTTAAACTCTCTCTAGTTGGATCATTTGCTTTTTCCTCCCTATCCATGTCTACACAAACTATCCCCACAGCACGTCTCCAAAATGTCCTCAGAAGCTGCTTGCTGTAGGGAAGACCCCCTCTCCCTGGGCTGCTGAGTGCCTGCCCCATGCAGGGGCTGTGAGGATACTGGGGCCCTGAGGTTTCTCCCACTTTTTCTGCTGATGTTCAGATGGAAAGCATTGGAGCCTGAGGGCACAAGGGCAATGTCTACTGATGGATTATGAAGTGTGTGCTCTGATGTCACTGTTGCCTAAGGCTGAGAATGTGTTCTCAGGGCTCATCTATTACCCCCTTTTCCCACTAAACCAACAGTCAATCTCCCAGCCCCACAAAACAGTTTACAGAGTCTGGACTTGCTGACATCTAATTGCTCTCAGTGCTGTGAATCTGCTGCACCTCAGTGCTGCTTGGGCCATAAGACACAAAATATTAGACCTAAATAGGAAGAAGGATGGTTTGGGATCTTGGCTAACTACCTCCCCCTGCTCTGGGGTGTTGTTGAAGCTTTTGTAAAGATCCCCTCCACTTGGGATAAGCTTTGGATGGTGGCCAAGGAGGGGACGGAGAAAGAGGCTACTATGGGGACCATGTTCTGTGTGCAATTTACATTACTGTATGTAGTACTGTTGTAACCATGTGGGTCCCAGAATATTAGAGAGAGGTAACATCTTTTATTGGACCAAATTCTGTTGCTTGAATTTGAGAGAGACAAGCTTTCAAGCTTACATAGAGCTCTCCATCAGGTCACCAACAGAAGTTGGGCCAATGAAAGATATTACCTCCTCCATCTTCTCTGTGTGCTATGATTGGCCTTACAAATACTAGCCCAGTGGAAAGGCTGGTCTTGTGACTAAGGCATTGGATATCCTAGTTGTGGTTCCTGACTCAGTCACAGACTCAGTGGGAGTTTGGGCAAGTCACTTTATATTTATTATTATTTATATTGCAGTTTTGCCTAGTGACCCTAATCATGCATCAGGCCCCAAGGCTTGAATCTGTACAAACACATAACAAAAAGACAGCCCCAAACAACTTACAATCTCTGTGCCTCAACTCCTTGTCAGTAAAATGGGGACAATAATACCTCCTTACCTATTGAGGATGTTGTGAAGGTAGATTTATTGATGTATGTGAGGTGATCAGATACTATGGTGAATCATGCCGTAAAAAAGCAAATAAAATAAAATGAGCGTCATGTGTCTTAATTCTCTGATGGCACTTTACCTGTCAGCAACATAGTGCTGGATTCTGTTTGGTGCTGAGTGCGCCTGCTACAAGTTTCTGAGTACGTTCCACACACACACTGACCATTTTGTATTATCCACCTACACACAATAGATTTTTTAGTTTAATTCCTGTTGATTGGTAATATCTTTTATTGATGTAAAGTCCCTGTTGCTTTGGCAATAAGGCCAAAAATACTTTTCTAAATAGAAGGATTTTTTTTAATTGTTGTACTTCTCTTCTCTCTCTAAGCACTGCCATACCATAAGGATTCTGCAAGGTTCAAAAGCTTGTAGTCCAGACTAGGCCTTTTTAAAAGATTCTAACCTTAGAATGTATTTCTATTCATTTCAAATGAAAGAAAATGAAAACTGGGGATCACTAACAAACAAAATAAAAAGAAACACGCTACTGCTATAGAGTCATGGCTACTCCAGACACCACAGAGTAGGTACTTGCCAAGCAATAGGAAAATCTCCTGAAGATTTCAGAGCTGCAATATGAATGTTCATGGTGAAAGACTCCATGGGCCAACTTCTCTGCTGACATAAATTGGCATACTCAGTTGAAGTTAATAGAGCTGATCCAGTTCCAACTAGCAAAAGATTTGGCCTCCTATCTTTTAAAGGGTCTGGGAAGCAGAGCCCAATTATTCTGATCCTCAGAGCTATGTGGCATGAAGATGTGTTTTCCTCACTCAATATAAGCATGCCCTTGTTATTACTATTATATTGTAGTAGTCCCCAAAAACACAATCAGGATCAGGCCCTTATTGTGCTAGATAGCATACGAACAAAGTAAGACTTTACATTCCAATTTGAATCACGATGCAACAAAGTTGTGTAACAAATATTGGCAGGGAAGGGATGGAGGGAGGCTGAGGGTACCAGTAAGAAGATTATACATTTACATGGGTTAGCGATATGTACAGCTTGATGGGTCCAAACCCTAATAAACTGGATTTTATTTATAAAATTAAATTGTTCCCCAACTCTGCTCAGCCTAGCATTAATTTTTGGGTGATTTTGTAGGAATCATTTCAGAAGTGGGTATTTTGATAGGATTTGAGCTATAATTGTACATATAAATTACAACTGTTTAGGATTAAAGTAGCATCCACAGTCTGCAAATTATTGTGCTAGGAGCTTTGCCAATACATAGTAAGACAGTTCTTGCCCCAAAGAGCTTGCAATCTAAATAGACAAAAGGTGGGAGGGAAACAGAGACCCCGAGAGGTGAAGTGACTTGCCCGAGGTCACACAGCAGACTAGAGCCAAGAACAGAAGTCAGGTCTCCCCAGTTCCAGTCCAGCATCCTATCCACTTAACCACGCTATATTTCGATACTGTGTCTACAGTAATATAAACATTTTCAATGGCTTATACTAAGACCTTTTAGACCCTATTCAAATATTAATTTTGCATTTGGGCTAAGTTCTTCCACAATATTTTTATGCACGACTCCATCTGTGTCTTGCAAAAGCAATTCTAAAAGAAGAAAGACATATTTATATGGGGGCATAATAACAGCTTGTTAACATAAGAACAGTCCAATCAAAGACATGCCTAAATGAGAACATGCAGATTCCTCTATTCTTCTTGTTTTCAAAATTACAGAAGAGAGTTTAGGCATGATTTTCAGAGTTGCTGGGCACCCACTGCTCGCATTCATGGGAACAGGAGTTGTGTATGCTCTGCACTTCTGACAATCAGAAGCATTAATGAACCCTAAAGCATTCCCAAGTCTTCCAGATTCCTCCCTAAGCTCAGACAATTAAGGTGAGTGAAAAACAAAACCTATCTGAATACTGTAATTTTTTTTAATTAATTCAGTTAGACCAGGGTCTCAAACTCAAATGAGCACGAGGGCCACATGAGGATTAGTACATTGGTCCGAGGGCCGCATCACTGGCACCCCACCCCCTGCTGCCCCGGCCCTGCCCCCACTCCACCCCTTCCATGAGGCCCTGCTCCTGCCCCACCTCTTCCCACCCCTTCCCTGCCCCCATTCCCAGGAGGGGTTCGGGGTGCAGCAGGTGGCTCAGGGCAGGGGGTTGGGATGCAGGAGGGATGCGGCAGGAGGCTAAGGCGGCAGGGGTTTGGCAGCAGGAGGGGTTCGGGGGGTGGGCTCTGGCACCTCTTTGGTTTCTGATGGGTGTTTCAGGTCCCAAACACTCCTCCACATGAGCAAACAGACAGTACCATGAACAATATTACCATTGTGGGAACTCATATTTAATATGTGATAGCGTTTGCTCTGTTGTAGCTTTAAATTAAAAGGTTGGCATGGCAACAGATGTTCCCACTTGCTGTGTCTGCCTTGTGCTGCCATATTGTTCAGGATCCCTGGTGGTTTCAGGATTAACCGCCTACAGTATTTCATTTTGAATAAATAAGTCATTTTTGGCTGAAGCATCAAACAAGAAGCTGAAGCTTGGTACGAACTGTGTATTTTTTGTTGCTTAGCTGCTCTGTAATTTTAAAGCATCCCTTTATGCATGAAAACTATTTTTGGTATTCCAAGCTTCTGCCTGATGTGATGTCAAACAGCAGTGAAAGAATACTGTGCTCAGAACTTGAGCTGGGTGAATAATTTATTCAACAGGTATTACTTTTTTTCCTCTTTGCACATTGTCCAAACATACAGAACAACTCTCAAATATACACAGTATTCAGACATATTTGTCTAATACTTTAAGCGTGAAACTCAACCCTGAGTTGAAGCCCTAGAGCAGAAGACCTATACACCACTGAATTCCCACCTACAATCTGGGCTGGCCCTCTACACCAGGATGAATTTCACTCTGTATTAATGAATTTTGTGCTGCAGATTGTTTACAAGCAGTTTGTTGTGCTCGATATTTGAAATTCAAAATTACAGCAGTTTCAGTTGGGCACATGACAAAGGGGGAATTTTCTAGAATATTTTTTGAATGATATGCATAACAATGATTTATTTGATTTGGAATTGTTACCCAGTGGTGCAGAAGAGTTAAAATGCTGCTTCTGGGGCAAAGTGGGACACATGAGGTGTTTGCATCACAAAACTCTCTGGGGTGGTATGCCTGGGTCAGTAAGGACTGGTTGAAACCAACCCATATCAAAGTAGGATCCAGAAAGACAATGGGAACCCCAAGGATTAAACAACTTACACCTAACAATGGGAAACTCCAGCAAGTGGAACATGTGAACTCAGCAGGGGTCCTGCAGGAGGACAACTATAGACCGAGAGGTGACAGGAAGCTAGGATAACAGCTGGCCTTTTAAGAGAAACAGAAGTGCTTGCCTGGGACTGACAGAAAGGGACAGAGACAGAGAGAAAGGAAACCAAGATGGTTCCTATAGCAGCATAGCTTGAGGGAGTCCTGGCTTTGGCCTGTATGGACCATGTCTTAACCTCTGCTTTTCTATGCTAACCTGAGAACTTTCACTGCTGTATTCCAGTGAACTAATAAACTCTAGTCTGTTTTGAAAAGGCTGCCTGATGTCACTGAAAATACTTGCTGACTTGCATTGGTCCCTGCAGAGGGTGAAAATCTCTTAACAGGAATCTACCTCAGTTGGACTTGTTGGCCAGAGCTCATGGTGCGAAACAGGAGCACTGCAGACCAGAGGCACAGGCTCAGAGGCACTGAGGCAGGATAGTCTACCGTTAAGGAAAAGTGGGACACCTTGGCAATCTGGCACACTTAATGGCTTCCTCTAAGGAGCTGTTTAAAAGCCAGGGCATAGCACAGATCCTGTGGCTCTGTGGCACACAAACCTAAATTATACTTCTGTTCCATGACTAAATGAGTAAGAATCAGATTTCTGGTGCAAATACTCCAGTATCTGCTTAAAAATTGATTTTCTATTACTATTCCTATCAGTAAACATGTCTTCCAAAATATCTACGAATGGTGAAGTTTAAAGGTGCAAGAACACAGTCAAACTACATTCATTTTCAATTAAATTAAATAAAATTACTTTACACTCATCATCCAGCTCCAGTCAACATCAGATCCACCTGTAAATTTCTACTGGCAACTGCATTGTGCTAGTGAGCATGGCCCAGTAATGGTATGCTGCTGTAACTAAAACCAGCGATGATAATATACATTCCTCCAAGTGAAGCATATTCATGTATTTTTTCCGCTTTATGGCTGAGTATTCTCTATGACAAAATTTTCCTAAGTGTTCACTGAACTAACACAATGTGCATGATAATCAAGTTGGGCCATTTCCTGCACAAATCCAGGTTGTAAAGAGTTGTCACTTTGGATGGGCTATCACCAGCAGGAGAGTGAATTTGTGTGGGGGGGGTGGAGGGTGAGAAAACCTGGATTTGTGCTGGAAATGGCCCAACCTGATGATCACTTTAGATAAGCTATTACCAGCAGGACAGTGGGGTGGGAGGAGGAATTGTTTCATATTCTCTGTGTGTATATAAAGTCTGCTGCAGTTTCCACGGTATGCATCCGATGAAGTGAGCTGTAGCTCACGAAAGCTCATGCTCAAATAAATTGGTTAGTCTCTAAGGTGCCACAAGTACTCCTTTTCTTTTTTCAAAATTAGCAGCCATTTTGAAAAATTTTGGATTAAAAGTATTACTAGTCAGCAGGCATTTCAGTCAGGCAGAGGGAGGAAGAGAAAATGCCATGGTGTCATCCCAATTCCATTAGTACAACTAACTCAAATAAACCTGATTCCACAAATAGCATCAGAGCATTGGCTAACTAGCATTAGCTGGTGCTCTGATGTCCTTTCTGAAAGTACCAAATCTGAAGGGTAGTATGACATCCTAAATACCAGTATCCAACAGTTCACAAACAGGTTTCAAGTACCCAAAATATCAACTGGCTCATTTGCCTGTGAACATTTATGAGGTACTTTCTTTGTGTTACTTTCTCTGACTTCTGTTTAGTAACACCCATGTGTACACTGGACCCAATCCTCCTTGTCTTATACAAGAATTTCCAGCGATGTCCATGCCAACAGTCACATGCGTAAAGTGGCCAGGATTTATCCCCACATCTATTTACTAATTTTCCTTTTTGGCCCCCTCCACATCCATTCCCATTATACTAATATTCATATAATTTATTTCTCCTAACTTTAGCTGAGATGCCAAGAGGATAAGAAAACAAAAATCTCTCCAGGTTGTTCTGCACCGAGACCTTGTCTACACTGCTGGAGTAAGTTGACCTAAGTTACGCTACTCCAGCTACGTGAATAATGTAGCTGGAGTCGACGTAGCTTAGGTTGACTTACTGCGGTGTCTACACGGTGCTGCGTCGATGGGAGCCGCGCTCCTGTCAACGTACCTTACTTCTCCTGTTCCAGTGGAGTACCGGAGTTGATCAGAGAGCACTAGATCCGCTAAATCGACGCTTGCTGCATCGACTGCAGCAGCCTTGATCCGCTGTAAGTGTAGACATGGCCTCAAGTCTAAGCCCTGGATTACTGTCCATATCTAAAATGGAAACAGCTACTTTATAGAAACTTTTCAAAAATCTTTCTTTTGAAGAAACACAAGTTACATTTTCTACATTCCCAGGGATCTTGGGTGTGATGTGTGTTGGTTTTAGTGCCTCCTGGCTTCAGGCTCCATTTTATCAAATGCTGCTTTTCCTGCGATGGTATGAGATGCTAAGGCAGAAAAACAGACGGGACATATTTAATTTGTGAAGACAACTTGTAATCTTGTAAGTACAGATGGAGTAGGCATCTCTTAACAATTACTATCTAACTGGTCTCTGAATAAGCCAGATGTTTTTTTAAAGTCAGGGCTCATTGCCAGTTTGAGGGAGGAGAGGGGAGAGCAGACAGCAGTATTCCCCCAGGTCCAGGACACCAAAAGAAATGCCGATTGAAAGACATCTAGCCAACGGAATGAGTGCCCAACCCAGTGTGTCAAAAGCAGTGCATCCTGATAGTCATTAGGTGCTATCCATTCTCCCAGAAGGTCACATTCACCGCGGAAGAAACAAGTTTACCAGCAAGCAGTGGTCTTACTAAAGATGAATTAGGGATTTGGAGACTGTCAGCAGTAACATGGTAGCAGGAGAATACAATTTTTCAATGTCAACTAAAAATGAAGGCAAACTGATATAATAAGGAGAACATTTGTATTGTCTAACAGATGCTTTCCCCAGTGAGGTGCACCTCTTCGCTCACAGTCTTCCCCGTGCTATCGGAGTTGCTGGCTATCTCAGTGTTCATTCTCTGCCTTGCATATCCATGTATTAGCAGCATCTTTGGGCTAAATTCACTGGGAATACTGACTTAATTAAACTGGCAAATAGCAGAATTATGAATGGAAAACTCAGTCATTCAGACACTGTCGGGGGCAATGATGATGACTAAGAAGAGAAGAGCTACACATAGCATTGTTGCTGATTTTACTTTTTTGGGGAGGCGGGGGGAGTATATTGTTGGAGATTTATGTGCATCACTAATGGTAGCTACATGCCTAAATACCAGCACAACTTCTCTTGAGTTGTTAATGCAGAACATAAATGGTAAGTAGTTCATGAGGAGGATCTTGAGGGTGAGTGAATATTTGGCTACCCGTGGCTGGGACAAAAGTTTTGGTTGAATTATCATGTAGCTGGCATACAAAATAAAGAGTAACAGAGGAAACAAGAGCTGCTTCACATCTATAACAAATCCACTGCTAACATGGAAAATTACCTTGGCAGTAGTTAGTTAAAGAGTTGAAAAAGAATTTAAAGGGAGACTCTTTAATCCCTAGAAAATACATCCAGTGGTTAACATGGTTATGAGTTAGTCCAAAGATAAAGCAACGGTGAATATCTTCTGTGTAAATAGGAGCATATACAATATTATTGCTGAATGTAAATGACTTCATTTCAAAGATAAGTATGATATTATTGGAATAATTTGAACCAATGTGTGTGTTGACCAGAATTCTATGAATTGTAGGAAACCTATCGCAGAAAAGAAGAAAACTTTTATCTGACACATGGAAAGGTGTCAACTGAAATTCTCCTGAAATAACTCTAAACTCAGAAATGGGAAAAAGGATGATGTGGTTAAGTAGGGATGTAAAAAAGAAGTGTAGGGAGGAAGAGGCAGACTGCTTTTTAAAATATAATCAATCTGGTAAGGTGTAGAAATTATACAAATAAACAAATGCAAATAAAAATGATACTAAATAGGAAAAAATACTGAATATTGGAATTGCCAAGAATATTTCTACTCACAAAAACAGAATGTTCAAAACTGTTTGCCAGAGACATTAATACTTAGCACTTTACATTTTCTAACCACTATACAAATATTAATTAATGTAACCTAATATCTCATTATGGCCCAGAAAACTTAATTTAGTACTTTTTAAAATTCACTTTGTGTGACACATCTGTTGTCCCTAAACCTACCCTAACTAACAAGCAGTCACTAATTTGGTTTTATTTATTTCATTATTCAGCATTATTTGTATTACAGAAGTGAGCTGTAGCTCACGAAAGCTTATGCTCAAATAAATTGGTTAGTCTCTAAGGTGCCACTAGTACTCCTTTTCTTTTTAGTAACACCCTGAGTCCCCAAACAAGATTGAGGCCCCTTTGTACTTGTTGCCCCCAGACCTTGCCCCAAAGAGCCTGAATTCACCACACAGACAAAGAGTGGGAGAAAGGAAGTACTATTATCCCTATTTTATAGATGGTGAATGGAGGCGTGACTTGCCTTTCATACAGGGAGTCTGCAGCAGAATTGGAAATTAAACCCAAATGTCCCAAGTCGCAGTTCCTTCCTAAACAGGAAAACAGATCCATACAAAGCTATTTTGCATGGTATCTTGATTTTTTGCATAGCACAGCCTTCTTTTGGTGGAAAATATATGGCTTCTAATTGGATCTCCTGGAGAACATGGGCTGTGTCTATTGTGATAAACTCAGGCAGACAGCTGGGGGGGAGCGGGGTGTAGAAAACATTCCCAGAAGGTTAAAAGGCCCTCCTCCCTATCAACTGGGGAGGGGTAACTACAGGTCAATCAGGTTCAGTTGAGAAGGGGTTACCAGAGAATCAATTAAGATCAGCTGAGAGGGAGTTACCTGAGGTCAATTAGGATCAGAGCTGATGCCAACTAAGGGCTGCCTGAGACCTTTTTAAACCTTCCCTTGTTGAGAGAAGAGGGGGGAAGAGAGAGAGAAGGAGTCAAGCTGCCAGTAGGCTAGGAGCAGCAAGACAGTGACTCTCACCAGGAGGGAAGGCTGCGTTCCCTCCCAAAAGGGAAGAAAAACAAACATAAAAGACTGGCTGAGAGAAGGAATGGACTGCCCTTGTGCATCCTAGAAGGACTGTTTTACCCAAGTCCGTCTCACCAAGGCTAAAAACTGCTGAGGCTGGTGAGATCGAGAAGGTACCTTGCCACACTATGTGGAAGGAAAGGATACACAAATCTCAGAAAGAAAAAGAGTACTTGTGGCACCTTAGAGATTAACACATTTATTTGAGCATAAGCTTTCGTGAGCTACAGCTCACTTCATCGGATGCATTCAGTGGAAAATACAGTGAGGAGATTTATATACATAGAGAACATGAAACAATGGGTCTTACCATACACACTGTAACGAAAGTGATCACTTAAGGTGAGCTATTACGAGCAGGAGAGCTGGGGGGGAAAAAACCTTTTGTAGTGATAATCAAGGTGGGCCATTTCCAGCAGTTGACAAGAACATCTGAGGAACAGTGGGGTGAGGGGAGGGGAATAAACATGGGGAAATAGTTTTATTGTGTGTAATGACCCATCCATTCCCACTCTTTATTCAAGCCAAGTTAATTGTATCCAGTTTGCAAATTAATTCCAATTAAGCAGTCTCTCGTTGGAGTCTGTTTTTGAAGTTTTTTTGTTGAAGAATTGCCACTTTTAGGTCTGTAATCGAGTGACCAGAGAGATTGAAGTGTTCTCCAACTGGTTTTTGAATGTTATAATTCTTGACGTCTGATTTGTGTCCACTGATTCTTTTACGTAGAGACTGTCCAGTTTGACCAATGTACATGGCAGAGGGGCATTGCTGGTACATGATGGCATATATCACATTGGTAAATGTGCAGGTGAACGAGCCTCTGATAGTGTGGCTGATGTGATTAGGCCCTATGATGGTGTCCTTTGAACAGATATGTGGGCACAGTTGGCAACAGGCTTTGTTGCAAGGATAGGTTCCTGGGTTAGTGGTTCTGTTGTGTGGTGTGTGGTTGCTGGTGAGTATTTGCTTCAGGTTGGGGGGCTGTCTGTAAGCAAGGACTGGCCTGTCTCCCAAGATCTGTGAGAATGATGGGTCGTCCTTCAGGATAGGTTGTAGATCCTTGATGATGCGCTGGAGGGCTTTATTTCCAACACGCCTCTGAACAACATACTAACCCACAGACTACCAAGACTACAAAAAGAAAGATTCTGGGTGGACTCCTCCTGAAGGTCAAAACAACAGACTGGACTTCTACATAGAGTGCTTCCGCCGACATGCACGGGCTGAAATTGTGGAAAAGCAGCATCACTTGCCCCATAACCTCGGCCGTACAGAACATAATGCCATCCACAGCCTCAGAAACAACTCTGACATCATCATCAAAAAGGCTGACAAAGGAGGTGCTGTCGTCATCATGAATAGGTCAGAATATGAACAAGAGGCTACTCGGCAGCTCTCCAACACCACTTTCTACAAGCCATTACCCTCTGATCCCACTGAGGGTTACCAAAAGAAACCACACCATTTGCTTAAGAAACTCCCTGAAAAAGCACAAGAACAAATCCGCACAGACACACCCCTGGAACCCTGATCTGGGGTATTCTATCTGCTACCCAAGATGCATAAACCTGGAAATCCTGGATGCCCATCATCTCAGGCATTGGCACCCTGACAGTAGGATTGTCTGGCTATGTAGACTCCCTCCTCAGGCCCTACACTACCAGCACTCCCAGCTATCTTCGAGACACCACTGACTTCCTGAGGAAACTACAATCCATCGGTGATCTTCCTGAAAACACCATCCTGGCCACAATGGATGTAGAAGCCCTCTACACCAACATTCCACACAAAGATGGACTACAAGTCGTCAGGAACAGTATCCCCGATAATGTCACGGCAAACCTGGTGGCTGAACTTTGTGACTTTGTCCTCACCCATAACGATTTCACATTTGGGGACAATGTATATCTTCAAATCAGCAGCACTGCTATGGGTACCCACATGGCCCCACAGTATGCTAATATTTTTATGGCTGACTTAGAACAACGTTTCCTCAGCTCTCGTCCCCTAATGCCCCTACTCTACTTGCGCTACATTGATGATATCTTCATCATCTGGACCCATGGAAAAGAAGCCCTTGAGGAATTCCACCATGATTTTCAACAATTTCCATCCCACCATCAACCTGAGCCTGGACCAGTCCACACAAGACATCCACTTTCTGGACACTATGGTGCTAATAAGTGATGGTCACATAAACACCACCCTATACCGGAAACCTACTGATGGCTATTCCTACTTACGTGCCTCCAACTTTCATCCAGACCACACCACATGATCCATTGTCTACAGCCAAGCGCTACGATACAACCGCATTTGATCCAACCCCTCAGACAGAGACAAACACCTACAAGATCTCTATCAAGCATTCTTATAACTACAATACTCACCTGCTGAAGTGAAGAAACAGATGGACAGAGCCAGAAGAGTACCCAGAAGTCACCTACTACAGGACAGGCCCATCAAAGAAAATAACAGAACGCCACGAGCCATCACCTTCAGCCCCCAACTAAAACCACACCCCACTGTTCCTCAGATGTTCTCGTCAACTGCTGGAAATGGCCCACCTTGATTATCACTGCAAAAGGTTTTTTTCCCCCCCCAGCTCTCCTGCTGGTAATAGCTCACCTTAAGTGATCACTCTCATTACAGTGTGTATGGTAACACCCATTGTTTCATGTTCTCTATGTATATAAATCTCCTCACTGTATTTTCCACTGAATGCATCCGATGAAGTGAGCTGAAGCTCACAAAAGCTTATGCTCATATAAAGTTGTTAGTCTCTAAGGTGCCACAAGTACTCCTTTTTTCTTTTTGCGAATACAGACTAACATGGCTGCTACTCTGAAACAAATCTCAGACAGGTTTTGCAAGTTCAGAGAGTCCTCCACTGGTTATAGCCCATCCCGAGGCAAAAGGTGCAATTCAAACTGTAAATGGCAAAAATGACTACAAACATTGCTTGCAACAGCCAGCACATTTTTCTGTAAAATGCAGCAGGTTTACCAAAATCAGCACTGTCAATGCCATGTAGCTTATTTCACCTCTTAGAAATTGTCAATCCATAAGAAAAATGAAAGGTAGTGAGCAGCCCACCATTTTGAACCAACATGTTACCTATAGCACAGGAATTTTCAAAACCTCATCTGCAAAGTGTCACCTCATGCCAACAGACAGGCAAGCAAGAGAGATTGGCTGCCCTTTTGCTAAGGAGTAGAAAGCCCTAAACACCCAACGAGTTATTCCACATATGTAAACACACTGCGGTTATGGAACTCAATGGGCTGCCTCTCCTTGACCTTCTCCCAGTATTGCTCTTTTCTCTCTCTCTCTTCCTCCCACCTCAGTCATACCCCACTAGTGGTGGGCTACTGGATGTCACACACAAGTTTCTCCCACACTGCTGCATACTTGCTTTTAAGTAGCTCTTTAGGTGCAGATTTCCCCTTGGGTGTTCCTTCCTAATCCATCTGTAGAGCCATAGGAGGATTGCATTGCTGCTGCTCTTGGCTTCACAATGCATGGAGTAGCTTTTCCTTCTCTCAGCACTGCATGCCGTGTTCTGTCTTTTCACTCTCATCATAGGGCTGTAGGTGATGTTACAAGGGATATACCTGGGGCTCTTTGGCACCTGGAACCCTGACTAGCCATTTTGCTTGATGGGGTGCTGTGGAAAAGTTGCCTTCACCACCACCCTCATTCTTTTCAGCTGCCGAACAGGGGGCTGCAGGAAATTTCATTCCTAGAGACGGCTCGGCTCTACTGTGGCTAAGTAGTGCAACTGCTCACCCTCCCATGAGCTGGTCCATTTCACCCCCATGACTTCGTCAGTCTTTCCCCTGGGCTGGACACTCCCAAATCTCCCTTTGAAGGTAAAGAACAAAGACAGTCCGCTTAGGTACTCCAAGTCTGTGGTGCTGCTGGGGAAAACTGGCTGCAGCTCCATGTGCCCTCTGTTCCCAATACTGGAGTCTCTGATCCAGTGTGTTCTCTTCAGCCTCAATACCCTCTGCACTCCCTTCAGCGGGATGTGGGGGATGTGGGATAGTCCTAGAAGATCAGCAAGTCTGTACAAGTGTTTCATCCGAGACAGAACCAGAAACACTGGGCTGAAGGAAGGAAAGAGCAGCCAAAAGCAATACTGTCATGGAATCCGATCCAATCCCCTTTGAAGTCAATGAGAGCCTTTTCACCCACTACAATGGGCTTTGGATCAGGCTCATTATGAAAAAGAATCCACGCTTAGCATAGGTTTAGCATTTTACTTGTCCGCCTTCTTTAATAGGATTTACTCAGCAAGGGAAGACTTGGAGCCTGTCCATTTTGTCAAGCTGCCTTCCATAGTCTGGCATCCCTATAGCTTTTATTGCTGGAAGCAAACCTCATGCTCTGTGTGAGACGCAGCACATCACACAGCCCCCACCAGTCATGAACTTGGACAGGCACTGGGATGGCAGACCTCACATGCAGACAGGGCTCACTTCTCTTTACACAAGTCTATCTAGGACAAGGAAAACTCTGATTTCATTAGCCTTGGAAGCAAGCAGACTAGGATGACTAGACCACTGGTACCTGTTCCTAGCAGGCCAGCAGGCTATGACATGGCAGCAAGCAGACTAGGATGACTAGACCACTGGTACCTGTTCCTAGCAGGCCAGCAGGCTATGACATGGCATTCCCATGAGCTGGATAGCATGGACTGGCCTAACAAGCCATTATAACCCAAACTTACTTGCTATAGAAACAGTGCAGCAAGCCAGACTGATTTATATGGATTTCGACCCACGCCTAACAAGTCTAGCAAATGGAAATGGTCATGGATTTCGGATAATGGCTAATACATATATTGTGAGCTGGAATGTTAGAACACTGTTCACTCCAGGTCACACTGAGCGTTTGGCAGAGGAGTTACAGAAGTTTCAAGTTTCCTTTGCTGCCATACAGGAGATACATTGCCTGGGTATAGGAGTATTCACAGTTGGAAATTATACTTTCTTTTGTTTCGGACATTCAAGTGGACAAGCAAAGCATAGGGATGGGGTTGCTATGGCAGTGGACAGGAGAACAATTACGTCAATGAACAGCTGCAAACTGGTGTCTTAGTGGACTGCCTACAATAAACTATGCATAACTGATCTGCTGTTATGCAACAGAAGCAGCAAAAGAGGAAGAGAAGAATGGATTTTATCAAGAGTTGGATAGTGCTGTAGATGAGAATCCTGATCATGATATGAGTTGGAATATGGGAGACGTGTGTCTCAGAATGATGACATGAGCAGTCAAGCCTAATGGTTACAGCAGCAGCAGTCAAAGCCAGAGTCAGGAACCAAGCTAGGGATTAAAGCTGGAGTAAGGAACCCGGAGCCAACCCAGGGGTCAGAGCCATAGTCAGGAACCAGGCAGGGCAGGAACAAGGCTGGAAACAAGGCAGTCTCAGGAGAGATCACAGTTGCAGGTGAGTGAATAGAGCACCCACTGGCCAAGTGCTTCTGCTGGACTCAACAGTAGTCATGGCCACACCACTCAGTCAATCAGGTGATCTGGTCAATTTGGGGTTTCAGGTACAGTTAGCTAGCTGATCCCAGACGCAGCTGCAAGCCCTCATTCCTGACCATATGAATGCAAAGGTTGGTAGGGGATATGATAAGCAACTGAAGAGCGTTGTACCACATGGCACTGGCATGGCACATGATAATTGGGAAAGGTTAAGAACTTGCTATGAGATGCAGTACTTGGTTCCCTCACAAAAATTTGCACATGCTCAGGGTTCAGCTGATCGCCATATTTGGGGTTGGGAAGGAATTTTCCTCCAGGGCAGATTGGAAGAGGCTCTGGGGGGTTTTCGCCTTCCTCTGTAGCATGGGGCACAGGTCACTTGCTGGAGGATTCTCTGCAGCTTGAAGTTTTTAAACCATGATTTGAGGACTTCAATAGCTCAGACATAGGTGAGAGGTTTATTGCAGGAGTGGGTGGGTGAGATTCTGTGACCTGTATGGTGCAGGAGTTCAGACTAGATGATCATAATGGCCCCTTCTGACCTTAATATCTATGAGTCTATGAATTCAGCAGATGATCAAACTAAAAATCAGACTGACCACATTATCATCAGTGAAAGGTCACTGTTATACATTAGAGTCTATAGAAGTGCTGAGTGCAGCGGTGATCATGAACTATTGGTAGAAAAGATTAACTTAAACTCCAACAAAAAGATGGGCTCTACTGGAGCCATATTTGATCCTGATGAGTTAAAGGACAGTTCTTTGAAGGAGATATACAAGTGCATTCCAGACCATATATTTGCGATGGTTAAGAAATCTCACAACAGATTGGATGGGAAATATTCAAGGAAAGAAATATTCAAAATATACTGGAAGAAGTTACTGGAAGGTGTAAGCAAAGAAGGAAAAAGCTGGACAAGCAACGGAGCAAGAACATTATAGAAAAACTGTAAACAAGCCAAGACTGCTGGGAAACCGGAAAAATAAAAGCATTGTGCAAAGCACTAAAGAAATCAAAGATAGGACAAGCAAAAGTTTTGGAAAGAAGAGGTTCAACAACTAGAGGAGGCATCAAAAAAACAAGATATGAAAATATACAAAAAGGTTAGGCTATATGGAAACACAATCAGGGCAACAATTCAAGCAGTAAGAATGGCTACCAGTGAACTGACAAATGCTGAAGGGGTGCTGGAAGTATGGAAGGAACATTTTGACAAAGTGCTCAACACTGTAGTTCATCCCAATGCAAGAATTCCTGATATTTTAGATGAAGAGGGCAGCATTCAAGGCAGAATGGATATCAGCACTGAACTGCCATCAGAAAGAGAAATAGAAAGAGCAGGGAAGCAGTTAAAAAATGGGTAGTATAGCGGCGTGCTCCTGCCCTGAAGGGCTTGAAATCAGCCGCGGCTTAGGCTTAGGCTGCAGGAGGGCTGCTGCTAGGGAAAGCAGCAAGCCTCAGCTGATTGGGGAAACAGCCACAGCTGCGGCCACGCCCCAAGCAGGGCCCAGCTGGCCTTTATAAGAGGGCAGTGGGCCAGGAGGATAGAGTCTCTCTCTAGATGTTGAGAGGGAGGAACCTGACTGCTGGGAGCTGAGCAGGGTACCTAAAGTGGAGCAGGGCTGGGGAAAGGCTAGAGAAGCTGGGAAGCTCTGGCCTGGGAAACCCCCAGGCTGCAGGCCTTGATGAAGGCCTAGGAAAAGGGTACTGGGGTTGCAGAGGGCAGCCCAAGGGTAGGCCGAAGCAGCAGGTCCAGACCCTCCTTGCCGATGATGAGTGGCAATTATACTGCAGTCCGCCCCAGGGAGCGGGGGCTAGATGGTGACTAGCAGCAGCAAAAGACTGAGGCGAGGTGGGGATAGAGGGTGGGGATTCCCTGAGAGGGGAGAAGAAGACCCAGATCTGTGGGGGTACTGCCAGGGGGTCCCGGCCTGCAGAGGGTGTTCCGGAGGCTGGAAATGCTAATTCCCTGGACTACCAGTAGGAGGCATCGCAGGGGTGAGTCCCGCTCTGCTACAGGCAGGCTTCAGGAATACACAGTATAACAGCTGAGCTGCTAAAAAAAAACAGACCAGTGCTATCAAAGCATTAGGAAAAATACATAAGAAGGTACGGAAGGCCATGGACAGGAATGCATGGTGATACCATTCTGCTCCCTGTATTTGTAAAGATGCTTTGGGATAAGAGGAGTAGTATGCAAAGGCCCAAAGCAAGATCGCGACTACACTATGCTAGTCCCTGTACAAACACAGAGCAAGGCACAGCCCCTGCATTGAAGAATTAAAATCTAAATACAGAAGACATTCAAAATGTGATAACTCCCCCAAACTTACATAGCAGGTGTAAAGCGAGCCAGGAATAACACTCACGTCTGTCCCAATCCAGTGCCATGTCCAGTGAGCCACTGCCCCCTCAATTTGCTTCTGGGGTGTAATTTAGGGGGTTGCCACTGATCTATGCAGCTCATATCCTGGCTATCTGGGAGACAGCCTCTCTCCGTGCGTGCCAGCATAGCAGCCGAGATCACTCTCACGCTAACAGCCTCTAGCTTTAAATGTCAGGGATCCGGTGACAGAGCGTCTCAGTTGAAGGCCTCATTCCCTGAAACAACATTTCCCCTACCAGTGCACCAGAGCTTAAACTTCTTGTCCTTCAGGGCACAATATACAGCCCGTTTCTCTTCCATCCCCCATGAGGAGAATCTTCTGATCAACCAGTTCTGTGGGTTCTTTTCTGTTATTTTTCAGTCCCTAAAGACTATGTGATGATCACTTTCGTAAAACTTCATAAATAAGCAAGCACAAGCTGTTGCTAGGTAACACAACCACAACATCACTGGCTGTTCAGAACCGTAAATGCTACTCAGTGTGAAAAAGAAGCTAGGATTTCATACCTATAATTCCAAAGAGGGTGGAATCATCATATCTCTGTATTTAGTACTCGCTTTCAACATTTCCTCTGACGTGAATCTCACCTCATTCCCTCACCAAGCACATCTCACTGTGACAGTTAGCTGTACCAATCATCTGAGAAATACTAGTCGTTAAGACAGTGTGGCACAGAAACCTGAATTTCAGCTATGACTTGTTGGCTCACCCCCATCATGACGCACCTTGTGCACCACAGAATTATTAAGTGAGAAGGGAGTGAAGGGGGAAGTCAGAACAGCTTCCCTCTTATGGCCAAAAGACCAATTCTCTGATCCATACACACAAAAAGGGGAATTGTATCTATTCCATTGATTATGAAATAGTTGCACAAAGTTCCAATTACTACCACGCAACAGGGATAATTTGTTATTAGTAGCAACAGCACTCTTAGCGTATTTAATCATTTGTAGTTAATTTTGCTTCCCAGTTTTTGCAAAATATACTGTTTTATACCTCGTAAACAGAAGACATGTGGCACACTGTTTAATACCAGATTAAATTAATCATAATCAGTATTACCTTATTTGTGGGTTTCTTTTTAAAAATTGCTTTTGAAGAGAGTAAATAACTTCCCTCACATTTAATTTAACGCAGAAAGTACCACACTATCCAATACATACATAGTTACTTCATCAACATTAATATTTTATGCTGTACCACTAAAGTAACTCAAACTTGTAACCCTTGTTTCCCTATTTCGACTGTCTCTTCCCTCTGATTTTGTCTTCTTTTGTTAAGTCTCTACATAAACCTGATCCTGCAAAGCCTGACATATACAGAGGTTAAAAACGACTGAAACAGGAGCAGGAGCCAAGGAGGAGGTGACTGTGCTCAACTACACCTCAGCTATCCCACTTCTATACACCTTTGCACACACTATGCTCTGTCTCCTGCCTCAGTCTCACTGAGAATTGCTAAATTGGCTTCCAAAACTGGACCCCTAAACTCAGAGATGGGCCTGAACTGCAAGGTTTGGGGATCCACGGTCCATCTCTATTTAAAACTTAAATCAAAGAACACTTACATGGCATAACAGCTTCAACAAAATCAATCATATCTGCCTACAAGCTTTTCCATACCTCCAAATACTCCCTAAGCTTTATGCAAGAATACTTAAATATGTAATTAATCCCAAATCACAAAGCCTCTCAGTCACTGACTTATAGCAATCTCCTCCAACTACATGCTGGCTCACTGTCACCTTACCCAAACCTGATATTTCATCCTCACAAAACTTACATTCATGCAAACTTTCCAGAAGAATGATGGAGATGCCTGTTTTTTATTTTTTGGCCTTGCTCCAAGGAAAAAAATGGTTTTGGCAACAGGTTACAAACGCCATTTGCAACATACTAGGTGAGGACACAGAAAATGAACTCCTACTTAGATTACTGGTCAGCAAATAGTGATGAATAAAAGATATTTAGACATAGCTCAGGTCCTCCTTTCATATGCAAGAATGATCCGTATATGGGGGTTGCAGAGTTCAAAAAACTCCAGTAACAGAAGACTGGAGCAAGGAAACCAACATCAAGATAATGTATATTTAAAGCAGCAGAACAGGGGACAATATTTTAGTATTTGTCAGCATACTTATTTGGAATATCTGGAAGACTCTCTCCTAGCTAATACCTACCTGGACACAGACTTCTCATTGAAAATAGCCTAGTAATATCAGACAAATGTAAGATGAAGAATAGAGTCTAGATCATAATCTGAATTTTCACCCACTCAAAGTCCAGGGGAGTTCAGAATGAAATTTCTGATTCTGCCTTTTATAAATATCGGTATAAACTGAAAATCCAAATCTGAACTAGTTTCAAATTCCAAATCTCCCAAAGTTCAGACGTATTCAGATTTAGGGTTTTGGTTCAGACATAATATTAATAATACATAAAAAGCTTTGAAAAAATGTAATACCTGCATATTTTGCAAGTTTGTTGTACTTACATTTCCAAAGTTGACCTGTTAATTTTTCATCATTACAGTATCTTATTCCCTAATAGATTCATAGATTTTAAGGTCAGAAGGGGCTATTAGGATCATCTAGTCTGAACTCCTGCACAATGCAGGTCACAGAATCTCACCCACCCACTCCTGCAATAAACCTCTCACCTATGTCTGAGCTATTGAAGTCCTCAAATCATGGTTTAAAGACTTCAAGCTGCAGAGAATTCTCCAGCAAGTGACCCGTGCCCCATGCTACAGAGGAAGGCGAAAACCCCCCAGGGCCTCTTCCAATCTGCCCTGGAGGAAAATTCCTTCCCAACCCCAAATATGGTGATCAGCTGAACCCTGAGCATGTGGGCAAGATTCACCAGCCAGATACCCAGGAAAGAATTCTCTGTAGTAACTCAGATCCCATCCCATCTAATATCCCATCACAGGCCATTGGGCCTATTTACCATGAATATTTAAAGATCAATTAATTGCCAATATCATGTTATCCCATCATACCATCTCCTTCATAAATTTATCAAGTTTAATCTTGAAGCCAGATAGGTCTTTTGCCCCCACTGATACAACAATAATTAAATTACAAAAATAAGCTATGAAGATAAGTGCTCCATCTATTCTGCTCACATGTGGGATCGCTGTGCCCCCTTAACTTTCTCCAGCCTGGGCTGTCTCTCACAATGTTTTGCTAGTGACCAGCAGCAAACCCCTCCAGGTGTTGTTACTGCATGTGGAGCCCCACACCCAGCTATATTGCATGAGTGCTCCCAGAGCCACTCAGCAGTGACACAGAGAAAGGCATTAGAGCCAAATCCCCCCAGCTCCTAGGCTTGCGCCTCAGGAATATACCGTCTTGCACTGCTCAAGACGAGCAATGCAGATTTATTAATTGGTTCACCACTTCATCAATGGAAAGTGGATATACACCAGCCTTTGCAAAACCTGAGCAGATTTGCCACACACTTCATACAAACTCACTGGTAAAGGTAAACAATAAAACAAATTTATTGACTATAAAAGATAGATTTTAAGTGATATTAAGTGATAGGCAAAAAGTCAGAGTTGGTTACCAAAGTATAAAATATAAGCATGCAGTCTAAACTCTCAACCCTATTAGACTGGGGGCAGGAAAGAGGCCAAGCATCTGGCCACTGTGTCTGTTTTATAACCTCAGTCCTATGTGCTTGGGGAGCCCAACTCCAGGCATGTCTGGGGGCATTGCTGAGTCTCTAGGCAAGGTTGAGCAATTCCCCTGGTGTGGCCTCATGCAGGTGAGTCATTGAATTGTAGCTCCCTTGCTGGACAATGGTTGTTGATGGGTTGTTTAATACCCCACCCGGGTGTTGGTTGCTTTCCTTGCTGTTGCCCCTGGGGAGCTAATATCTGGCTGATTCTCCAACTTTCAGTATGTTTTAGTGACAACCATACAACACAATTCTCATATCTTCATATGCATTCATGATATACATATATGATAGAGAAATAACTTTCAGCAGATCATAATCTTTCCCCTGATACCTTACAAGGCATGCTTTATATGTAAGATCACGATTATATAAAAATGAGGAATATGGGGGTTACAAGATGCTCCCCCAAGGTATAGTATGTCACACAGATGTGTTCAGATTTAGGGGTTTGATTCAGGCATAATATTACTAATAATAAATAAAAAGCTTTCTAAAAATGTAATACCTGCACATTTTGTGAGTGTTGTGCTTAGATTTACACAGTTGACCTATTAATTGTTACAGTATCTTATTCCCTAATGGGAATTACACTCATACAACAATAATTAAATTACAACAATAAGCTATAAAGACAAGTGCTGCATCTAGTCTGCTCACATTTATAGTTGTTTTGTTTTAATTTAGTTTATAATCCAGTTCTCTCACAACAGGAGGACTATAAACTTTGGTTTTATTGTAATTTCCCAGCCAGCAGCAATCTCACAAATGGTGAAATAATAGCAGAACTTGTAAACCCCTAATAATGTGAGTGAAGCCAAACAAGCTTCTCTCCACCGACATGTTTAAGCGGTGGTGCCACTAATACCTTCAAAGGCATGTTGAGAAAACACAGTTGTACCCTTGAGCTGCTCGTTGCCTGCGTCTCCTCTGGCAGCGAACACTTCTAGTTACTGTCGACTGCTGCAATATAGCATGAAAAAACACCGGGGTTATTCTATAAATTCTGTTATGTTGCTACATGTTAGAATGCATTCTGCTCTCACTCACACCAGTACTTCATTGAGGTCAACTGTATTCTAATCCTGGCTCAGCTACTGGCTCTCTGTGGATATGTCTACACTGCAATAAAATAGCTGCACCATCTCAGCCACAGTTGCCCCACCTCAACTGATTTGGGCTCGCAGGGCTTGGGCTGTGGAGATATAAAATTCCCGTGTAGACATTTGGGCTTGTGCTGGAGCCAAGGTTCTAAGACCCTGCGAGGGGGGAGGGTCTCAGAGCCTGGACTCCAGCCTGAGCCTGAAAGTCTACACTGCAATTATATAGCCTGGCAGCCCAAGCCAACTAACATGGACCAGCTGTGGGTGTTTTATTGCAGTGTAACATATGCATAACAATTAAATTTCTCTGTCTCTAATATCCCCACCAATAAGACAGAGATAACACTCATTGACCTACCTTGCAAGTAAAGTCTGCAAAAATTTTCTACATGTGTCCAGAAAGCAACATGGCAACATTCAGCTGGCTGAAAACTTCAGAGAATGGTGTTGGAAATGAGAATAAGAAATGGAACCAGATGAAAAAACCACTATGGAGTCATCCAAGCCCTACACACTACACAGCCTTAAATGAACCTTCGAATATTCTGGGTTCACGTTGTGCTCATTATTCCAAAGTAATGCTTTTTTATGACTGGGACTATAACATACTGGTAGTTCAGAAGTGATATCAAATTAGCTAGAGTCCTCTTCATACACAATAAGTCTAGAAATATAAAATGTATGATTGAAACAATTATGATCTTTCATTTTGGATAAAGAACAGCACTTGTTGGTGTTTTAAATCTCGTGATCCAATCCATCCCTTGCTTTTTCTCAGTCTCTTTCTCGGCTTTTGGTGTATGTGTATCCCAGTCAATAGTCAGCCAAACTAGGGTCACATTAAAACTTCAACTTGTCAATCTTGTAAATGCATAAAGAGGAAAAAATTTCAAAAGGGGTGTAATATTTACTCATGACCTGAAACAAGCATAGAGCGATTGCATAAACAAAATGAATAGGATGAATATAGATGAACATAATAGATTTTTAGCAGTGAACCTAGATTAACGTAAGGTAGAGAGATAAGTAACCAAAACTTAATCATGGAGATGACATCTGAAAAGGATGCAATATACAGATGACAAAGTAAAAAAAAAAAAAAAAAGGGGGGGGGGGGAGGAGGGGGTTGATCCCGGATAAAAATAGTAAAACCACTGGCACTACATGGTGTGTAGGCCAAATCCTGACGTCACTGACTTTAATGGGAGTTTGCCAGAGAAAAGACTGAGCAAAAAGTGAATAAACACCTCAAGATTTAGCCAAAAAACTGATAGCAGGAAAAGAGTGAAAGTAAAGTCATCATGTGAATGTAGATGTATAAAGATAGAATGTGCTAGGGTTGTATAGGAGCCCCCAGAGAGATTGTGCTTTCAGGGACAGCAGGACAGATTGATCGTATTCCCTTCAAAAAGGTGAATCATGTGGATACCTACCCCACGTAGGCCCAGTTCCCCTGGCTGATAAAGACTGGGAGAGAGGTTATTGTCCTGCACTTGCCTCTCTGAAGAGCCATAATCCATTTAATGTGGATGTAAGATCTTAACTGCAGTTTCTGCTAAGAACTTTTCATACAGGCCTGGAGTCCACAGCTTGGCCTGGGTCATGGAGGCTGGCTAACAGAGAACAATACATAGCTAAGAGAAAGCTGTGGTAAACAGATAACCTTGCGTGTTTCAAGTCAGTGAGTGAGTCAGCATAACTCCAAATGTAATTGGGCGTCCTTATTGCAAGTTATAGACACATGAAGAGCTGAGAAAGGCCTCATGGTTACTCCCTAATGCAGGGAAGAGTTAGTGGTACAATACCCCTCAGATCCCCGACAGAGTTCAGGGAGAGGCCCAATATAATTGACATGAGTTATGACACCCTCCCCTCACAGATGTATGCCAATCCTAGCCCACAGAAATGCAAGGGTAAATTTATAAACAATTGTTATTGTTAAGTACTAATTACTGCCTTTTTGCTTTAAATCTCCAGGAATGTACCTGTTACTCAACCGGGAGAGCTGCTACCTCATTCCCCTGGAACCCCAAAATTAGGATTTAACCGGTACATTTTAATAGACATAGTTTGGGGGTAATTACCTGTGTGTCAGCAATATGTTAATTTAAGCTTGGGTTGAGCCATTATGTAATCTTTTAGACCATTGGCTTATTGTGCTTATCTTGTCTTGCTGTTAGAACCTATCTAGAGGTTTGGGAAAATCCATCCCCATTGCTTCTCTCCACCCAGTGAGCACCCTATATAATCTATTGTAATTAATTGTTCTGCAGTGTCTCTGAGCCTAATAAGCAAGGTGACACTGCACCAGCGCTGTACGTAATAAACTCCTGTGCTTGATTCTACATGGTGTGGATTTATGTTCCTTCACTCTCCCCTTCGGAGAAGGTGGTGTGTCTGTTGGCGACATCTCAAGCCAGTTCTCTTGAAAGGGAGTGCAACTGATGCTGTGATTAGCCCCTGTGCATGGGACTAAGGGGCCAGACTTCTTGCACCCTCTTCTGTACTCCTGCTAAGGCAAGTGATGGTGTGGCCCTTGCAGTACAAATCTATGGAAGTTATATAAAATTGCTGGTTATAAAAATGGCTTGTTTAAAAGAAGCAATCTGATTGTGTTTAATAAGAGTTACAATCCATGGAGTAATTCAGCAGCCTGCACAAGGGCGAACTTATTCAAGACTCCTTCTCTCAGAATCATAGACCTGGGATATGGATTCAAACACTAGACAGATGGATATATGAAAAAATATCTAAATCCGTTTCTTTCTTAGGTTGTTTGTTGCATTGAATAGCTTGCAGAATTGACTGAGTAACTAAAGAAATATGCAAATGCTGGTTTAAAAATGTATGTTGCTCTGATAGCCAGATCCAGTAAGAGTAAAGGATGTACCATTGGATTTACCACTAGTGTCGTAGCATAAAGGGTGCAACATTTAATTACATTTAAATTTAATTGGGATTAAATTTCCAAATATTTTACCATGTCACACAAAACACAGACACGGGACACTCAAATAAATTGAAAAGCATTTAATTTGGAACCAATAAAAAAAAAAGCTCTTTCTTATGCAGCTGATCGCCAACCTGCAGGGTTCTCCGTCAGAGAGGTGGAACATGGCAGACCTGAATCAGCAGAAGCTGGATGTTGGAGCATTTGCACCCATGCAGCCAGAAATATAGATAAATAGTGTATTCTATTAGAAACCCCACTTCTGCCAATTACACACATTAAAAAAAAACACTGAAAAAGGTATTCAGCAGTTTTGCTGTGAATCTTGTACACACACAGCAAAGTATTTTTTCCTTTAATTAGATTTTCTACAGTTCAGAGGACACTAGGGGACCATTAGACCTTCCTCCACAATATGAACAAACAAAGCTTGCAGTACCATAGTAACAGCATCTGAATAATTTAAATGGAGTAGCTTACAAAATAGCAATTTACCCAGGCAAATTTTAAATAGCCTCTATTGTAACAGTCTTGATAAAAAAGCTGTTAGTCAAGACAGATGTTATTATCCTTGAAGTAAATTTCCCCAATCTCAGCCGCCCTAAAGCTCTGCAAAAGCAGCGCTATAGAAAACCCAAAGCAAAAGCAGCACATCCAGAAGGTGACATTACTTATGCTCAAAATATCTGTAGACTGCATTCCATTCAGAATTATATTCAAATAAATATCTTCTAATATATGCAGAGGAAAAAAGAAACTAACTTCAAGGATAAAACAGCAGAAGGGCCAAGGATGGAAAGGACATGAGCCAAGATTTTCAAGAGTCTAGTGATTTTGGGTGCCCAGCCTGAGACAATTTGAAGGGGCTTGGTTTTCAAAAAAGGGTTGAGCACCCATTTTAATTCTGAATGAAGGTGTTCACACAGGGGTTAATTAACACCTTTCGTTAATTAAGAACATAAGAACGGCCATACTGGATCAGACCAAAGGTCCATCTAGCCCAGTATCCTGTCTTCTGACAGTGACCAATGCCAGGTGCCCCAGAGGGAATGAACAGAACAGGTAATCATCAAATGATCCATGCCCTGTCGCCCATTCCCAGCTTCTGGCAATCAGAGGCTAGGGACACCATCCCTGCCTAACCTGGCTCATAGCCATTGATGGACATATCCTCCATGAATTTATCTAGTTCGTTTTTGAACCCTGTTATAGTCTTGGCCTTCACAACATCCTCTGGCAAGGAGTTCCACAGGTTGATTGTGCATTGTGTGAAAAAAACTTCCTTTTGCTTTTTTTAAACTTATTGCTTATTAATTTTAATTTGGTGACCCCTAGTTCTTGTGTTATGAGAAAGAGTAAATAACACTTCCTTATTTATTTTCTCCACACCAGTCATGATTTTATAGACCTCTATCATATCCCCCCTTAGTGGTCTCTTTTCCAAGCTGAAAAGTCCCAGTCTTATTAATCTCTCCTCATACAGCAGTCGTTCCATACCCCTAATTTTTTTTTTGCCCTTTTCTGAACCTTTTCCAAGTCCAATGTACCTTTTTTGAGATGGGGCGACCACATCTGCACACAGTATTCAAGATGGGGATGAACCATGGATTTATATAGCGGCAATCTGATATTTTTTGTTTTATTATCTATCCCTTTCTTAATGATTCCCAACATTCTGTTCGCTTTTTTGACTGCCGCTGCACAGTGAGTGGATGTTTTCAAAGAACTATCCACAATGACTCCAAGATCTCTTTCTTGAGTGGTAACAGCTAATTTAGACCCCATCATTTTATATGTACAATTGGGATTAACTTTCCTGGCTGTCCCCCTTTTAGATAAGCCCTGAGTTTGCATGGCTGGCAGTTAAAAAAAATATCTTTTCATTTGTAAACATGAGCACATTTGTCTGGAAATCACTGGGATACAACAAACACAGAACCCCAGTCTGCAGTTTTTATAAAGTCATTTTTAGAACAGAACTGCACTTTATGAGTAATAACTGATAAGGCTAACATTATTACTCATCTTTATCCAGCAGTGCAGTTAAATGTTATTTTTCTTTCTTCTTAGGCTCTTGTTTTTCCTTTTTTTTAAATAAGTTTAATAATGTTCTTATAGCTTCTCTTATTTTTACTTACTTGCATAAGTCTATCTAATGAAAACTGTTTGTCCTGGCATTCAAGTATCTCCCTCAATTTCCTTTTTTAATATCTTTAACAGTCATAATGTTTCTATAAATAGGATTTCATTTTAGACCTTTTATGGCAGTTTTTAATAGACTTCAATTATATCTTCATTCACAAAACTCACATGGTTTTCTCCATCCTTAATATCTAACTGAAATATGCTGGTGATCTTATTCTAATGGTCTTTCCTGAAAGATCCTGAGATCCATTATCATTAGAGTATTTCTCTGTGATTTTATTGCTCTAGTGTATCTTGAGACACAACCACATGTACCTTTTCTGCACTACCGGTGATCTGCTCCTTTAGTTTGACCATCAAAGTAAGAAGGGGCAGAGAAACAGAATTTGTTCTGCTGTAGTCACTTCTAAAGAAAGCATTAATAAAGAGTACATGCAGATTTAAAAAAAATTCATAGATGTTTCTCTTGTACTGTGCTGCATGTTTTGCATTTTGCCCCCAAGTTCTACATCATATTCTTTCCTCTGCTGATTCTTTCCCTAAATGTAAGAACGCAGAATGTTAAATGACAGGTTTCAGAGTAGCAGCCGTGTTAGTCTGTATCCGTAAAAAGAAAAGGAGTATTTGTGGCACCTTAGAGACTAACAAATTTATTAGAGCATAAGCTTATGTATCCGATGAAGTGAGCTGTCTCACAAAAGCTTATGCTGTAATAAATTTGTTAGTCTCTAAGGTGCCACAAGTACTCCTTTTCTTTTTACAGAATGTTAAAAGCAGTCTTTTCACTACTGAAAACTAATGTAGGTGAAAAACAGAGGTCTAAATTTTCAGTCTTGAGTGGCAAAGTTTGTTGCCTATCTATGGATTTAGGTACCTAAATAAGGCCCTGATTTTCAGAAGTGCTGAGCACCTGCACTTTTTTGGGGAAGATCAGGATACCAATTTATGTGCCTATATATGGATTTAGGTGCCTACCTTTAGGAACCCAATCTGAACATTTGGATCAAAGAAAGCTAACCTCACACACTTCTCAAAGTTGAAGCCCAACTATTAGAAAAATTCTGTGGAAACATTTCATTTCTCCCTCTTACTTATGTATCAGGATTGATACAGAAAAATAAAGGCTGCAATCATTAACTATTAATTATTACTTGCAATTTGCATAGCACCAGCTGCATGCTAAGCATTTCATACAAATGAGAAAATAAGCCCTCTGCGCTGCTATAAGCAGGTGGATATTTTTAATAACTGGAGATAGTGCCTGTTTCCCCAAGGAGTTCTCAAACAAGAGAGACATACAAATCCTGCATAAACCCATGATGGCTATTAATGAAGTTAATATAAATAAACACTGAGCTGCTAATGCTGTTACTCCATAAAATGAGACTGGATTGCAGGTCCACTAGTGGGTAACAAGAAAGGAGCAAAACCTTGGCCATGCTTACTTTCTGCTCCCTATAGGGAGGGTTATACATCTGAAGGGAGACTGGAGTTGCCTGCATGCTCAGCGGCCATGTGTAAGGATAGTTGCGGCCATTCCCTGAATGGGATACAGAGACTGGAGAAACTCTTTGCACACCCACCCAGGGGCTGGCCACAGTCTGGCCCTTAGTTTGAAGCTTAGAGTTACAAAATGTTTATTTCAGCATACGTTTCCAGGAGGAGAAAGGGGGCAAAGGAAAACTGTGAAAGAAGAGGGGATGGGTGAAATGGAGGAGAAATGGCATGGAGATCAGGAGCAGGAGATGGCAATGATGCCACCCATCTCCTAGATATGGGACTATAATTTAGCACTGGCAGGTTCGGCATCCCCATGTTCAACATGCTGCCACAGTTAACCACTGTGAGTTGGAGACTACAACTTGAACTCAAATCAAGGTTGATTTCAAGCACTTTTCTCATTTCAAGTCAAATTGAGGGTACAGCATTAACCAGTTCTCTATAGAATTTCTTGTTGGTTTGTTTTCTTTTTCAACTAAAGCTACTGGGTCAATTCTTTACCGATGGACCCTATCAGAAATGTCAATAATTAACTGAGAAATTGCAATACGGAAAAAGTAAAGAGCTCTGTTTAACTATATAGGTCTATTTCACTGCAGCAATATATTCACTATATTGTCAGTATAATTCTCCATTCAAGATGTTTATCAGACGTTGTGTAACTCATGTTTATCAGATATCTTTTCAAACTGAAAGAGGAGCTACATGTTGCTTCCTCAGGTCAGTCCCTTTCTCATTTGGCAGCACCCCACAAACAAAGAAAAGATTTTCATTTGGTAATACATTGAGTTTCTAAGAAATTCTAGTAGTAATACATTTTCTTTAAATTATGGGAGTATTTTGTTTAATCTTCTGCCACTTAAATGTGCTAAGTGAAGAATTCAGCTTGGAATTTCTACACTTCCCACAGAAGGCCTAGGTATGCCCATTGAAGTAACAAGTTAATTTTGCAATGCAAAGGATATTCTTTCCCAAAACGTACTTTGGGACAGGCCAGATAAGGATTTGATGTAAAACGCGTAACTTTACATAGATATTAGTATTGAGTTTTAAGTATTTTTTTAAATATGTACTGTAAATAAAGTTCATTTTGAATAAAAACCATTGTAGATATTCAAAATAAATCTCCTTTATATTTTCTTTACCATATAGATTCACATTCAGCATCAAAATCTTTTCAAACACAAAATAATGTGGATTTTTTTCCCTATTAGAAATGACACATACAATACATAAAAACTTGAATGTAAATCAATACAGCATAACTTTGTTACAGAAGACTCCTTTTCTTGCACATTTTAAATAGGCTGTCATGAATGCAGACCTGCAGCTTCTTCCTGAATACCAATGCAAAGTTGTACGTGCACTATCTTGTGTGTTTAAAAAAAGAAAGATGCCGGAATCAAAATCAGCAATAAAACAATGACAGTATGATGAATCCAATAACAGTAATAATTGCTTTTTTAATAGAAATGATACAGTTTAGTCAAATTTATCAGTGCCACCAAAGATTTTGTCTGTCTCTTTTCTTTTTTCTTTTAATTATTTCAAAATTCAAACAAAATTCTGTTGTAGGCTTATAATTTCCAGATACAGTCAGCTACACTGCAGAGTGACAACATTTTAACAGCAGTATTTTACTTGCTGCATTATCTTTAGCTATAATTGTTGAGAACTGAGAAGTACATCTAATTTGCACTCAAGTTTGATTGATGGGGACAAGCCTGTAGTGCTTTACATTAGCTAGTTAAAATTCAGTTATTCTGAATTTTTTTAACTGATTTCCATGCATTTCTTCATAATTTTCTTTTGAAAATGTAAGTATTAAAACTCCATTACAGAGCTGTGCGCAAAGTAGACGGCCAGATACCGCCTCTTATAGAGCTTCCCTAGACCTCATGTCAGCATGGTTTTGGAGGATTTTGCAGTGGGGACAAATCCAGTACATTCCTCCTCAGCCATAGAGCATCTCCATTGTAGCAAAACAGGGACAGCTCTACTGTGGAAGTGGAAACCAGATGTGTGGGAGCAATGCAGCGAGCATGGAAGAGGAGAGCATGGTGGGCCAGCAGAGGAGTGGGGCAAGTTGGGGTATTCATCGCTGTGCAGGGTTTCCCATACTCCTGACCCTGCACATCTGCCCAACACCCATCCTGGCCACTTGGATGAGTACAGGATGCCTGAACTCAGCTTTAGCCTAATTGCATAAATCCACTGCTCTGCCTCATGGGTATGCTTATTTATTTGAGTTGGTGAATACCAAACGGCAAAGGCTTGCATGAATTAAGATATATGTATTTACAACTGTTTCCACTCCTTCCTCTTCATCAAGGAAAATATCTAGCTTTCATTCTTAAAAAAATACTACAACAATATAGATCTCCTTTCATTGCATCTCAGAGAAAATAACCTCTGGAAAAAATATATTGCTAGAATTAGTGATGTCTCACAGTAAGTTTAAAGGAACCTATTTCTGCTCTGCCTGAAAACTTCCAGCTATGAAGATGTACTAACTAGAAAACTGACATACTGCATAGTGCTGAACAAATCAGAAAATAATATGGCTGGTCAGCTAACAGCAGTACTATACCTGCTAATTCTCAAACAGAAGACCATAAATTCACTAGATTTATTCTTTATGAGATATAACCAAAATGGGTAGTAAATACATAATCCAAACAAATAGCCCTTTTCTTCACATTTGGCTCATTATATTATCTACAAGCTAGCTCTCCATGTTATGTCAGGTCATGTTATTTTAGGAGTGTACTGCACAGTGTCTATCTAGAAAAAGTATGTTGTTTTTAATGGATACTTAATACACTAAAATGGTCTATTGTCAATTAATCACACATAGTTTGACATCTTAGGTAATTCGCTACCCACACATATCTGAGTAATATACCATCACTGAACAGACTTTAAAGAGAGAAAGTCATAAAAGTAATGCAAATGGCTTTTTGAAATACTACATCCATGCACAATATGCAGTATAGATTTAAGGATAAGCATACTTTTTTTTCCCCGAGTGGCTTTTCTCATCAGCAAGATTGTCTTTTGTGATCACATATTGCAGAATAATAAAAGAAAGATCAACAGAACTACAAAACAGATAGGTTATACGCAGGGAAGACTTTCATAGAAGAAAATGTTTAACTCAGCACCTTAACAGTATGTAAATATTCTGGCTAAAATACGAACCTGGTCCCCTGCCTGTGGAGCTATGGGGATTTTTTATAAATATCACATTTTCCAATTAATTTTCACCCCACTATAGTCTTGGTGCTTATCAATCAAACATTTTAACAGAGTTCATGCAATACTCTGGTGTGATAAAGCAGAGGTGGCTAAAACCCAGAACTCAAAACCCATCCCCTCTGACACACACATTGATCTTTGGGAAAGTTCTGATACATGTATTATCTTCACAGCTTTGGCTTACCTCTATAAAGGGCCCAAACTGGAACCCCATCTCCAAACAACTCCACATTTGGAGAAAGCTAAGCATTATCATGCTTCGTGCTCACCTTTATCTCTAAGTGTCCTATATTATAGCATGTATGTACCATATGAAGCATATATTGCCATAGTAGAAGTATATTTTTATTGAACACAGACTAAATTACATGAAACAAACTCAAGTTACTGCAACATAATTTGCTGCTGCAATGGAGCCACAATAACCTCTGCCTCTATTTTGAAAATAACGGATTGATGGAGCCAAATTCTGGGCTTGCGCATGCCAGAAAATACCTGGCAAGCAGCAGGACACTAGTGGGCTGCCTGGATTTTAACTCTTATAAAAAGTCCTATGATTGCCTTTCATAGAATCATAGAATATCAGGGTTGGAAGGGACCCCAGAAGGTCATCTAGTCCAACCCCCTGCTCAAAAGCAGGACCAATTCCCAGTTAAATCATCCCAGCCAGGGCTTTGTCAAGCCTGACCTTAAAAACCTCTAAGGAAGGAGATTCTACCACCTCCCTAGGTAACGCATTCCAGTGTTTCACCACCCTCTTAGTGAAAAAGTTTTTCCTAATATCCAATCTAAACCTCCCCCACTGCAACTTGAGACCATTACTCCTCGTTCTGTCATCTGCTACCATTGAGAACAGTCTAGAGCCATCCTCTTTGGAACCCCCTTTCAGGTAGTTGAAAGCAGCTATCAAATCCCCCCTCATTCTTCTCTTCTGCAGGCTAAACAATCCCAGCTCCCTCAGCCTCTCCTCATAAGTCATGTGTTCCAGTCCCCTAATCATTTTTGTTGCCCTTCGCTGGACTCTCTCCAATTTATCCACATCCTTCTTGAAGTGTGGGGCCCAAAACTGGACACAGTACTCCAGATGAGGCCTCACCAATGTCGAATAGAGGGGAACGATCACGTCCCTCGATCTGCTCGCTATGCCCCTACTTATACATCCCAAAATGCCATTGGCCTTCTTGGCAACAAGGGCACACTGCTGACTCATATCCAGCTTCTCGTCCACTGTCACCCCTAGGTCCTTTTCCGCAGAACTGCTGCCTAGCCATTCGGTCCCTAGTCTGTAGCTGTGCATTGGGTTCTTCCGTCCTAAGTGCAGGACCCTGCACTTATCCTTATTGAACCTCATCAGATTTCTTTTGCCCCAATCCTCCAATTTGGCTAGGTCTTTCTGTATCCTATCCCTCCCCTCCAGCGTATCTACCACTCCTCCCAGTTTAGTATCATCCGCAAATTTGCTGAGAGTGCAATCCACACCATCCTCCAGATCATTTATGAAGATATTGAACAAAACCGGCCCCAGGACCGACCCTTGGGGTACTCCACTTGATACCGGCTGCCAACTAGATGTGGAGCCATTGATCACTACCCGTTGAGCCCGACAATCTAGCCAGCTTTCTACCCACCTTGTAGTGCATTCATCCAGCCCATACTTCCTTAACTTGCTGACAAGAATACTGTGGGAGACCGTGTCAAAAGCTTTGCTAAAGTCAAGAAACAATACATCCACTGCTTTCCCTTCATCCACAGAACCAGTAATCTCATCATAAAAGGCGATTAGATTAGTCAGGCATGACCTTCCCTTGGTGAATCCATGCTGGCTGTTCCTGATCACTTTCCTCTCATGCAAGTGCTTCAGGATTGATTCTTTGAGGACCTGCTCCATGATTTTTCCAGGGACTGAAGTGAGGCTGACTGGCCTGTAGTTCCCAGGATCCTCCTCCTTCCCTTTTTTAAAGATTGGCACTACATTAGCCTTTTTCCAGTCATCCGGGACTTCCCCGGTTCGCTACGAGTTTTCAAAGATAATGGCCAATGGCTCTGCAATCACAGCCGCCAATTCCTTCAGCACTCTCGGATGCAACTCGTCCGACCCCATGGACTTGTGCACGTCCAGCTTTTCTAAATAGTCCCTAACCGCCTCTATCTCCACAGAGGGCTGGCCATCTCTTCCCCATTTTGTGATGCCCAGCGCAGCAGTCTGGGAGCTGACCTTGTTAGTGAAAACAGAGGCAAAAAAAGCATTGAGTACATTAGCTTTTTCCACATCCTCTGTCACTAGGTTGCCTCCCTCATTCAGTAAGGGGCCCACACATTCCTTGGCTTTCTTCTTGTTGCCAACATACCTGAAGAAACCCTTCTTGTTACTCTTGACATCTCTGGCTAGCTGCAGCTCCAGGTGCGATTTGGCCCTCCTGATAACATTCCTACATGCCCGAGCAATACTTTTATACTCTTCCCTGGTCATATGTTCAACCTTCCACTTCTTGTAAGCTTCTTTTTTATGTTTAAGATCCGCTAAGATTTCACCATTAAGCCAAGCTGGTAGCCTGCCATATTTACTATTCTTTCGACTCATTGGGATGGTTTGTCCCTGTAACCTCAACAGGGATTCCTTGAAATACAGCCAGCTCTCCTGGACTCCTTTCCCCTTCAAGTTAGTCCCCCAGGGGATCCTGGCCATCCGTTCCCTGAGGGAGTCGAAGTCTGCTTTCCTGAAGTCCAGGGTCCGTATCGTGCTGCTTACCTTTCTTCCCTGCGTCAGGATCCTGAACTCAACCAACTCATGGTCACTGCCTCCCAGATTCCCATCCACTTTTGCTTCCCCCACTAATTCTACCCGGTTTGTGAGCAGCAGGTCAAGAAAAGCGCCCCCCCTAGTTGGCTCCTCTAGCACTTGCGCCAGGAAATTGTCCCCTACGCTTTCCAAAAACTTCCTGGATTGTCTATGCACCGCTGTATTGCTCTCCCAGCAGATATCAGGAAAATTAAAGTCACCCATGAGAATCAGGGCATGCGATCTAGTAGCTTCCGTGAGCTGCCGGAAGAAAGCCTCATCTACCTCATCCCCCTGGTCCGGTGGTCTATAGCAGACTCCCACCACTTTCTTCAATGACTGAGCCAATATGGTCCACGTCTTTCTGCACCAATGCATACTCAGAGCCCGCTACACAACATATTCCAGAAATTTCATAGGGGAGATGAAATTCTCCCCGTGAAGGTCCAGGATTTCACCTGGTATGTGTGAAGGGGCTGTGCCAAGCTAGTTGTAGGAAGGTTACGGGCACACTTGAGCACTGATTTGGAGGGGTTGGGGGTTCATCAAAGAACTTTGTAAGAATTATTTCCATAACTCTTAATTTTAATTAGAAGGAGGAAATTTCAAAATACAAAAGATAAATTGCTACTACTAACCTAATTTAAGGAATTATGTGCTAATTAACACCAAAAACAAGATTTAAAAAATCCCTAAACTCCTGGCCAAAAGAATAGGACATCATTTCAACCCCTTTGTTCATATTACCCCAACAGTAACCTAACTTTACCAGAGACCTCATCTGATGATCTGTTCAACTCAGCTCTTTTAGGGAAGAAATTACCTATAACCCCCTATATCCACTCAAAAGAATCAATCTTCCTCTCTCCATTTATATAAATTCCAATTAACTCATAGACCAAGACCCGTTAATACAAAAATATTCTTTCAGTAACACCACATTCTTTAATTTAATCCATCATAAACAGAACAGGAGTGGTCAGTTTGGATGAGCTATTGCCAGCAGGAGAGTGAGTTTGTGTGTGTATGGGGGTGGGGGGGTGAGAAAACCTGGATTTGTGCTGGAAATGGCCCACCTTGATTATCATGCACATTGTAGGGAGAGTGGTCACTTTGGATGAGCTATTACCAGCAGGAGAGTGAGTTTGTGTGTGTGGTTTTTGGAGGGGGGTGAGGGGGTGAGAGAACCTTGATTTGTGCAGGAAATCATAGAATCATAGAATCATAGAATATCAGGGTTGGAAGGGACCCCAGAAGGTCATCTAGTCCAACCCCCTGCTCAAAGCAGGACCAATTCCCAGTTAAATCATCCCAGCCAGGGCTTTGTCAAGCCTGACCTTAAAAACCTCTAAGGAAGGAGATTCTACCACCTCCCTAGGTAACGCATTCCAGTGTTTCACCACCCTCTTAGTGAAAAAGTTTTTCCTAATATCCAATCTAAACCTCCCCCACTGCAACCTGAGACCATTACTCCTCGTTCTGTCATCTGCTACCATTGAGAACAGTCTAGAGCCATCCTCTTTGGAACCCCCTTTCAGGTAGTTGAAAGCAGCTATCAAATCCCCCCTCATTCTTCTCTTCTGCAGGCTAAACAATCCCAGCTCCCTCAGCCTCTCCTCATAAGTCATGTGTTCCAGTCCCCTAATCATTTTTGTTGCCCTTCGCTGGACTCTCTCCAATTTATCCACATCCTTCTTGAAGTGTGGGGCCCAAAACTGGACACAGTACTCCAGATGAGGCCTCACCAATGTCGAATAGAGGGGAACGATCACGTCCCTCGATCTGCTCGCTATGCCCCTACTTATACATCCCAAAATGCCATTGGCCTTCTTGGCAACAAGAAGGCAACAAAAATGGCCCACCTTGATTATCATGCACATTGTGAAGAGAGTTGTCACTTTGAATGGGCTATCACCAGCAGGAGAGTGAATTTGTGTGGGGGGGTGGAGGGTGAGAAAACCTGGATTTGTGCTGGAAATGGCCCAACCTGATGATCACTTTAGATAAGCTATTACCAGCAGGACAGTGGGGTGGGAGGAGGTATTGTTTCATGATCTCTGTGTGTATATAATGTCTGCTGCAGTTTCCACGGTATGCATCCGATGAAGTGAGCTGTAGCTCACGAAAGCTCATGCTCAGATAAATTGGTTAGTCTCTAAGGTGCCACAAGTACTCCTTTTCTTTTTGCGAATACAGACTAACATGGCTGTTACTCTGAAACCTGTCATAAACAGAACTGACTTCAACAAAACAGACTCCTAATTATTAACTACATTTTCCCTTAGCTTAAGGTTAAATTTTATACCACCGTCCCAGGTTCAAGAGCCCCAGTCTGACTAAATCCCATTACTGGGAGTTCCAACCTTCTCAGGGTTGCACAACATACCATTACTTCAAATCATAAAGTCAACACACAGGTTGCAATCTGCTTAACGCAGGCCCAAGAGTGGAACATCAAGGCAGTTGCAGGCCAAGATTGAGGTTAATTGGCAGAGAGCTATGTGGGACAGCTTGCATAACATGTGCCTGAAGTATTCTGGGCTCACACTAGCACTATTAGCTCCACAATTTCATGAGCACTAAATTCTCTCACAATTTTAAAATAAAGAAAAAAAGAGCTGAGGTAAGAAACCACCAAAAAAAGCTTGAAATGTTCCTTTTTATCTTGATTTGAATTTCTTTTGAAGTTGCACAGCCTATGGGGAATATGGAGGAAAAGGATTGGCTTACATTCATGCAAAAATGAGTAATAAATCCCCTTTATTCACACTGTGCTGTCTTATAAAGTATTCTTAACTGTCCAAATAAACCACAAATGGCCTATACATTTAGAATTAATACAGCCTATTAAGAGCCAAAGACAGATATTATGTTTATGAAGGAGCAGGAGCACCAATGAAACAGTGAAGACAAAATGCATATAAAAATACAAGAAGAAAGAGATCCAAAATGTTTTAAAAGGATATTTAGTCTGACTGCTGAATTGACATCAGCTGCTCAACACAATACAAAAAGCCACCAAATAAATCCAAACACAGAAAGGCATCCCTAGGCATGGTTTTCAAGCTGTGACGATTTAAATAGGTGTCCTTTCTGAGAGTGAGATTTTAAATGGTCCTGTCATAAATATAAAGGGAAGGGTAAACACCTTTAAAATCCCTCCTGGCCAGAGGAAAACCCCTTTCACCTGTAAAGGGTTAAGAAGCTAGGATAACCTCGCTGGCACCTGACCAAAATGACCAATGAGGAGACAAGATACTTTCAAAGCTGGGGGGGGAGAAACAAAGGTTCTCTCTGTCTGTGTGATGCTTTTGCCAGGAACAGAAAAGGAATGGAGTCTTAGAACTTAGTAAGCAATCTAGCTAGATATGCATTAGATTCTGTTTTCTTTAAATAACTGAGAAAATAAGCTGTGCTGAATGGAATGTATATTCCTGGTTTTGGGTCTTTTTGTAACTTAAGGTTTTGCCTAGAGGGATTCTCTATGTTTTGAATCTGATTACCCTGTAAGGTATTTACCATCCTGATTTTACAGAGGTGATTCTTTTACTTTGTCTTCAATTAAAATTCTTCTTTTAAGAACCTGATTGCTTGTTCATTGTTCTTAAGATCCAAGGGTTTGGGTCTGTGTTCACCAATGCAAATGGATGAGGATTTTTATCAAGCCTCCTCCAGGAAAGGGGCTGTAGGGTTTGGGAGGATTTTGGGGGAAAAGACCTTTCCAAGCGGGCTCTTTCCCTGTTATATATTTGTTAGACGCTTGGTGGTAGCAGCAATAAAGTCCAAGGGCAAAAGGTAAAATAGTTTATACCTTGGGGAAGTTTTAACCTAAGCTGGTAAAAATAAGCTTAGGGGGTTTTTCATGCAGGTACCCACAGCTGTACCCTAGTGTTCAGAGTGGGGAAGGAACCTTGACAGGTCCTCTGAGATATGTTGCAAATTCCTTCATTGCAAGAGTGAAATGCTCTAAGAGGCTACTTAAAATTAACCCCAAAGGAGTGAATCGCTCATCAAATGAGTGGGACTTGGCAGGTCTGTTGTGAACACACAGACACCCCAACCCACCTTTACCCACAACATGGCAGGAAACAAGAGAAGCAAGGAAAAGATTTCCTTGCCACTCAAAAAAAAAAAAAGACAAACGTGCAGAATAAATAATGCAGGTCAAAGTGAAAACTCTCCACCATTCAGCCATAGTCCCATGGCAGGTCAGCTTAAACAACAGGAGCAAGCTCCTGCCATGTTAAGAAGTGTTTATTATTCTACAGAAACATCCATGTCAGTCCCTACTGTATAGAGATTTCCCCATACTGCAACTCTGGTCTGCAGGAAAAGTCAGTATGATATATCAAGCTTACGAGTTAAAGAAAAGAAACCACAGGCAAATTGATGTTAAAGACATCTGGAGAGGTCATTATAGAAACTAAAATCATAAAATAGTAAGCATAAATATGAATGGATACCTTGATCCACTCTCACCTCTTTCACTATACGAAGGCAAAGTCACTGACAACAATCTCCATTGAGTAAGCTCTTACAATGAGCAATACACACTCTAGATAAGAAATACGTAATTTTAAATATCAAGGGGTCCTTCTTCCATCCCCTTAACTAAAATGTTGCCAGGGCACTCAGTCACCATGGTGATAAGGACTATGTATATACCTAGAAGAATAGATGGATAGGTAGATGGAGAAATAGAGGCACAGGAACAGAAGATATCCAGACAGACTGAAAAATAGATGGGGGAGGGCAATAGAGTAGCAGATGTATCTACAGGATAGCTCCTTTCAGCACAAACCAGGTTTCCCTACACCTTTAAGGAGGAGGTTTGACCTCCAAATTCTACTCCACTCCAATTCTCTCCCACAAGAATAACATTTCAAGAAAAACTCCATGAGGTGAAGCTCAGATTTTTTTCTCTCCACCTGACCACTGCTGAAAGTTCTTTATATTCAGTAACAGAAAAGAACTCCCAAAGATCCATCTGCTCCTGGACAGCAGCTGGCAATTGCAAAATGAAACACGATTGTGTCAGATACCTGCATGGATTTGTGTCACTGACAGCTGTGGGAGATCCAAGAAGCCTCTTGTTACAGCCAAAATCAGTATTACTGTATCTGTACCTACCAAATTTCAGCCAAAAGAACATGACACCAAGTTGTAGAAAACCTGAATAAAACTCATGACTGAAAGGGAAAGAAACCTATGAAGGGGCTGGTGTGCACGTACCATAACCTCTCCTTGTGTTCGCCCATAATCAAAGACAAAGATCCCTTGAAATTAATCACAAGTACATTTAGAATAAATAAAAAGAAGCCTTATTTCTCATGCTACGCATTTGGTACTTTGGATTCACTGCCACAGAAGGTTGGAGTTATGTGTTGTGGTTGAAATTTTAGAAGGGCTAAGTAACTTTGAGACATAATAACAATATTATTTTGGCTAGGTTTATTACTGGGAGGAGGACTACTTATGGAACCCAAGGAGAGGAGCTGTTAAACAGTTAATTCAGAAGCATATATTAGTAGCATTAAGTAGTTCCCTTACTGAGCTGAATGTAAAGTCTTATGGGGAAGATAAGGAAGGAGAGCCCAAATGCAGGCTACAGGAGTGGGCAGTGAGGGGGAAGCTAACTTCTTCCTTTCTTCTTCTTATTGCCCTCATCTGAAAACATAGAAACGTGGGGAGTTTTACCTTGGGGATCAGTTTTCTCTGGAACTAGGAGAGGACATGTGTCTCCCAGCTGGTAGGCTCCATTTTAGGTCATGCGATGAATCACTTGGGAAGCTGATGTGTGCTGCTATTTAGTCCAGCAGCATCACCTTTTGTAAGGAATGCAGTATCGCACAAAGATAGAACTGCAGCTCCCCATTCAGGAGTAGGAAATGACCCACAATTATTTGGTTTCTTCTTATTCTGTTTTGGGGTTTGGTTTTTTTGGGGGTATTTTTTGGTTTGTTTTTTTGGGGGGTTTTTTTGGTGGATGCTGTTGGTGGCCCCTTACTTCCTTCTGGCCAGACAAATAAAATGGAAAAGTGGGGAGGAAGCATGTGAACACAAAAAATGGGGACAAAAAGGGAGGAAAGAAATTGCAGGGAGAGATGGAAGGGGGTTTAAACCAAAGGGAGACAGTTGTGTGGAGCCAATGGATTCTATAAAGGTCTCCAGACCCAGGAGTTCAGTCTAGTTTAGTACTTAGGGCAAGTTAAATCTCAGCTGAAAGGTTTTAGCTAGGTGTGGTTTTTCTCTTAAATGTGGATTATCTGAAAGGGTGATAGTTCTATACAATTATTTTTACTGGTACTCTGTAAGTCAAATTTGTGCACTTTTTATCGGGTTTAAATTAAAGTCCCTTACTTATGATATTTACAAATGGACCCAACTTCTTTCTGCCCTATCTTCCCAGCTTTCTATGAGTCTAAAACCTGTATCTCCCACTCTACAACTGTTGTGAGACAGGGGCCTCAGCACCCCCACCCAATCCTCCAACAGGAAAAGGAGGGATGATAGGATCAGCTTCATGGTAGATCCTCTAATTCTGCCATAGGCCCAGTGAGTATGGCCAGGGAGGCAGCCCCCCACCACTAGGCTCCATGCTCTGCATAGTAGAACTGCACAAGTTTCACTACAAGAAATAGGAGGAGCTGGCAAGGTTTGCTCTCAAGAGAAAGAGGTATCAAAACTAGCTTATATCAGGCTAGTCAAAAAAAGGTCTACAGGCAAAGGATTTGAAGACCAGAAAGAAAGAGGACTGAGATCAACAGAGCTGCTCTGCTGAAACTCAAGGTAGCCAGGAAATTACATAGGCTTTCAGTCAACAAAAGAAAAACAAAACATGAAAAATCTCAGAACAAATTTGTTCCAAGCCACAACTATCAAATGCCTCACTTTTGCCACATATTGAAAATATCACTCACTAGCTGCCCATATAACCAAAATCACGAGAAACCAAGTTAAGCATATATAATATGAAATATAATATGAAAATATATAATTGTACAAATAATTTAATCTATTAACTCATAAAATCATACAGTGTAATTTAATAAAGAATGAGCTGATAGACTGACAAAAATCCCATCATCAAAATATCCCTCTCATTCTCATGCTATCTACACAACAGGCTAGCTATAATGCAGATATGCAATAGAATAAACAGATCCTACACCCACATGTCACTTTTCAGGCCCTAATGTAATTCTCCTAAAACTTAAAGAATCAATGCCAAGCTGGAATACTGTACACAATGGGATATCTAATTGTCAGGTAACTCCCTGAGTCTGGAGTTTAAAGTAATATTAATATTCTGTATCATTTCTTGAAGATTTCAGTATTCTATATCCACAATATTTATGAGGTCTGAGAAGCAATTCAGTACCACAAAAAAATCTCTTCTATCTCCCTCTATCAGCATAAGTCTGATCTACCCTAGATCATACAAATGATCAATCCCCACAAGAAGAATGGGTTCAGGGTTTGACACCATCCTTCCCTGTGTGAGTTCGGATGTACAGCAACAGCATACACTAAAGGAATAATAGTAAGGGAAGATGATTGCAGAAGATGGAGATCTGGAAAAGTATCAGTAATACAGTACAGAACAAAATAAATCTAATGTCATTTTAAACAGTCATAATAAACTGCCATGTTAACATATTGTGACTGAAGGCTTAAAATGCATTAAGGGTTAAATATCTCATTAGCAATACAAGAGAAAAAATGGTACAATTCACATTTCTGGTGAAAAACCAACTGATTTTTGTTTTATATAAATAAGCTTAGGGTTATGATTCAGCAACCCAGTATGTATTTCAATGAATGCTGCACTTGGAGCAAGGTCTGTTTTTGTTTGACTGTTTTTAAGATATATAATGGGGAATGCAGATGTCACAGGTGAATCAGGTTTTATTAGGATGAAAAATAGAACTGTTCTCACTAAGTCAGGGAAACTGGGTACTGTAGTAGGGACACAATTCTTAGGTTACTACTGCTGGTAATTATTAATATTTCATAATTGTATGTAGCACCACTGGAGTGCCTGGCTAATGATAGGTAGTGCCCATCAATCTAATGAGTTCACTCAGGTGGATATCTATAGGGAAAAACATTCTTTGATTTTGTGCCAAAATATGTTTATCTGTTATATGCAGCAACTTTTGCCATAGCATGAAGTGTCAGCTGTTGGGTCATTATTGCCACCAAAGATAACTTAACAAGCAGCATGATTACTGATTGACCTTGTACTAAGTATGAACTGCAACAATAACTTCAAATCAATACCACTTCAAATTTCAGACAATTCAGATTCTGAATCCACTTTGATGTTGGCTCCAATCTGCTTGTCTATCTGCTGAGCTATCGACCCATACCATGCGAATCTCCATTATAGCTTGGGCTGGGTCTAAAATCAGATGGAGACTTCCTTCTGACCCTGAACAGATGGGGCTGTAGTTTCCTCAAACAGCCACTCTGGTGAGATTTTGGATGAACAAACAAGAAATCTTATGAGATGAACAAAACTTATGAGAACAGCTGACTTCCCAACATTTCCACAATTCAAGATGGCAAAAATCTGTTGAAATCAGATATTAGCATGAGAGTTCCACCATCTGAGGCAAAAAGCTCACAAAAGCAGCATGCAATATTTAGATGTTGTTAAATGCAAACCCCAAACTCAAGATTACACCTTGTCCAGATCTGATCATTGTCTTGTGCGTTCAGATCTCCACACTCTCTGCCTTGTTGCCACTGTATATTCCATTCTGTTCTAGCCACCCCATTACTAGAAGGATGTAGATAAACTGCAGGAGGCTGGAGGAAAACAATAAAAATGAGTAAAAGGATAGAGGGGCTTGATGTATTAGGAAAGACTGAACAAACTAAATTTTGTTGTCACTACTGTATATACTGAGTGACTCGGCTAAGTGTCAGCTAAGAGTGGAATGGGACATGACAACAGTCTACAAATATCTGAAGGATCTAAGAACCAATGATCAAATATGCAGGAAAATGTGGAGGAAGTAATGGGATGATATTAATGATGACCTAAACAGTATGTTTAGAAAAGTATGCTTGTACCTTTTTTTACTTCATGATTGTCAATAATGAAGGATTGAAATATTTTATTTTAAAGGATTTGTTTGTTCCTGTTTTATCTTTAAAATATCAGGAATATTAACATTGATCTTTCCTTGTTTTTCTGGAAAATTTGTTGGAAATCTCAGAGGATGTGCACTGTTAGCTCTCAAACTTTAACTGAATGAGTGGGGTGTTGGGTTTTAACAAAGGCTTCATTTCTCTGAAATGTTAATTGGACATTGGAGTAAAATAAATGTTAACAAAGATAAACAAAACACTGTAAAATAATCGGACTACAAATCCTTCCCCTCTCAATTACTCAAATTTCACACTTTTAGCCCTTATGACACTATCCTCTCACTAGTTCTATAGTCATCAGAGTTTTCCAGACTACATAGGAGATGAATTTCTAATGCTAAGACACAACAAAAAACTCCACCTTCAGACTTTCTTTATATATCATAAGAAGCAAAAAAAGAGCACAGGCCTGTTTCCCCCTCCCCCTTTATGCTTCATTGGCAGGGGAATAAACTAGATGACCTAATTTGGCATTATGACTCTACTTCCTATTATTCTATGACTAACATCATTTAAAATGTATGCTCACAGCACTCCAGTCATGTAAGGAAATATAATAACTGGTTGCTGAAAGCTGACCTTTGGTTGAGAATCGTTTTAAAGATAGAGTTATGAGTGTGATCTTTTTATTATGCATGTTTTTAATTGTGAACAAGTGACAGTGTATTAAATTAATGATTAAATATATGATCATATCCTCAGAAATTGATTGCATGGTATTTTTCCAACAGGCTTCCAACTTTTCTTCTTTTCCTTTCTAGCAATGGCCTGAACAGAAAGCATCACATAAAGGAGCTGATGAAAGGAATACTGAGGAGCTGTGATGGTCCTTTCATCTACACATCTCTGAAGAGTAGACATGGGGCAAACATATTTTATCTTTGTTCCTTCCAAAGTTCTCTGCATCCTACATGAAGCAATATATTCTACAAAGAACCAATGTTAGGTATTTATAGCATAGGACACAGTAAGCCTGTTCCCAGGCTTTTTGCATCAGTATTGAAATATTGCATAGTGCTGCCTTTAAACCTACAATAGCCATGGAAACAGCAATCTTTAGTCTGGTATAGCAGCACAACTCCATTTAGGACCCAATCCTGCAATTATTACTATCAGGACTATCAGATGAGTAAGGATTATTCACAAGAGTAAGGGTTGTGGGATTGGGCACAATTATTTAGTCCATGCCTGGTTTCCCAGAGTATTAGTCTGTTTTAGGGTTCTGTATGAGCTAGTGGGTGAAATTCAGCATTGTGCAGAGGGCAAGTTCCAGGTCTATGCACCACATAAACCCCATTTGGAGGACTTAAATGGGAGTTAAATGCTTCATAGGACTTATACTGGTTTTTTGCACAAGGGTGAACTTCACTCTTGTATGAATAAACATTTAAAATCAAATAAGCATGACTAGACCATACACATATACTGTTCAGAAAAAGAACACTGGGACAATGTCGCATACACACACGAACTAAAGAGCAAAAACCTCTCCAGGCAAGTAGAAATGGAATTATTTAAGGTTCTGATATCCTCACTCATACCGAGAGTATTATCGTACTTCTCAAATAGCTCCAATGAAACCAGTGGGACTATTCATGGAGTAAGGTGCTGCTAAAGCAGTACAAATGTATCAAAATCCAAGTCACAGAATTACATCAGCACTGATCACTGAAGTGTCCACTTCCCCAGGCTGTGATGGAGGAAGGATAAAAAGATGGTGGCTGCAGAACGCGAAAACAAAGATCTCAGCGAGGGCAGGGAAAGGGCTAATGAAAACTAAGTGAAAGCCATATCCTTATAATAGGCGAGTCTATTATCTTGGCAGATGCTTATCGTATGTCTTTACTGGCAGAAGAACAGTTTCTCCAAAATGTGAGCACTGTGGACACATTACATTAATAACCTATGATAAGCTGCTACTACTGCAGTGAAGGGACCACTTTTCATTTGTTACAGTGAAACCGATAGTATGCACTGTTATCCCAGTGCCATGCAGTAGATAAATTATGTTAGGGCAGAGAAAGAATTTCAAGCTCCCTCTCCCTTTGGATTTTTTACCTCTTACAATAGGGCACCTCCTTTGAAAACTGCTAAACTGCTTTCTCTTGCTTTGACACTCACCTTTGCTATAGCTGCGATTTCTGAACTGACTGAAGGCTCACGGGGAAATCAAACTCTTTTCTTGATCACGTAGTAGAATCTCCTCAGTGGCCTCTAAGCAGGTTGAACTACACCTCTATTGTATGCGACATAATCAGTGTGTCACTCAACCTTTATCCTTTGCTGTCATTTATGATTTCTACATTGTTAACATGAAAGCTTTTCTATCAGGTCTACATTTCTAATCCCAAAATAAATAACATTGTTTGAAAATAATGTTTTTTTTAAAACGAATCATTGCAGAGCATTGTAGTATTTGGCAATATTCTATTTAATGGAACAATTTGTTAGGACTGAATTACTATAGCCTGTAATAAATGTTGAGATAATCGAACGCATGCTTGTACTGAATTAATATTTTATAGCTTCTAGGTCCTGTGTGGGCTGGTTGTTCTACTGGAATGCTTTAGCACCATGGAAACGCTGGTAGATATTTTCTCTTAATTGCATGAATGGTTGACAGATAACCGTACAGTACCATGGAATTAAACTCTGATTGCTGATGAATTCTGATGAGACTCAAGACTGTTTTTGTTGTTTTAGTTTTATTTTTAAATGTTGCAACATCTATCTGTGTCCATTATAATTTCTAAAAGCTTTAAAGTTAGTAGGTATTGTATTTGTATGACATACAGCATGTAATTATCACAACTGTAACTTGCATGGGGGTATACCCTTTTTAAAACTAAACATTCTCCCCAAGTTAAAACAAACAGAAAAAACAATAAAATCTCTTGAGTTATTATTAAAAGCCTTTATGAGTAAATGTTTCTTTTTTTTTTAAATTGCTGTGTTTTAAAGTAAGGCTCTATTTCACTAAACAATTATGCTAACTCCTTAGTTCTAGAGTTGTTAATTAGGAAAATGGTGTTTAGATTTTGGATTATTCAAAACCATTAAAAAGAAATACAGGTTGCAATCTACTCTTAACTAGACATCTTGTCTATTTCACATTGAGAGTGAGTCAATATCTTACTGCACTGAGCCCTAAAAATCATTATATGCTATTAATTAATGAGGTATTTGGCTATTTTAAGAGACCTTCTTCACCCTGTAAGCACCCTTTGTGTTGCATGACTCACCACACTGCAACTATTTGTACTCCATGTGATTATATCTAGATAAATACAATAAATGTACAAAAGAGTCTTAGAAGTAGGGATGATGTAACAAGAGACTGATGATAGGATATGGACTCTGACTTGAATCACTGGCTTGAATCTGACCCAGATGATGGTTGCTAAAGGTTGCCCTGTCACTGTGTGTCAGCTAAAAGGAGTTGGTGATCTCAGTCAAGTTCCTGGTGGACAAGTGTCCATGTCCATGTTAAAAAAGCCACTATCACAATTGGTGCCCTCTGTTATGGTTATCAGGCTGGCTGCACCTGAGCACATCCTCCTCAGATCTCGGATCTTGTGCCTGCACCACCCTCCAGGTAGAATTCTACTATTCTTCCACCCTTCGACTGGGGCCTGGGCTACAGTTCCTTGTATATCAACTGTGTTTACCAAGCAGGTCTGACTGGGTTCAGGCACTTGCAGTTCTTCCAGTGACCTGTGGATTCAGTGACCAAAACAGCCTTCTTAAAACAGAGTATTGTTTAATCTTAACAGCAGGAACCAAGCATAACATAATGAAAAGGATTTTTAAAACAGTAAGTTCTACATGCATGTCTATCTTACCTACAGTCCTAGGCAGGCCTATCTTATCCCAGATCCCTAATCTGCAGGGGTCTAGGTCTCAGTCTGTCCCCCATCCTTGAGGACCTAACATTCAATCTAGCCAAAGGTCTTTGTTCTCACTTTCCCATGCCTTTTGCCTTGCTGCCCACATCCACTCTGGTAAGATCAGCAAGGTGTCAGAAATGGAACTTCAAAGTGGGCTCTTGCATTGTCCCCCAAGTGTTGGTAGATGGATGCCTAGGTGCAGCCATGGTGCTCTTTTCTGCCTACATGCAGTCAGCCTCCATCACACCCTGGTTGGCACATTTCATTACAGATGAACTGAACAGGTCAGGAATAGAATAGACTGGTAGAGCAATGTAAGTAAGTAATTGCTCATATGGTATTGTCCTCATTTTTACAGGTGGAGAATTGAGGCACAAAAAGACAAAGTGACTTATCTAAACACAGGAAATATGATAGAGTAGGGACTTCTGAGTCCCATGCCAGTACCCTAACCACTGGATCATCCTTCTTCTCCTTCATTTCTGAATAGATGATTCATTTATCATTCCTGTCTATCTTGAACATTCCATGAGTACTTAACTCTCTTTTTAAAATTATGAAATGGCCTAATACTACATAACTGGACAAGACTCTGAAGGTGGACTAAATGAAACTGTCTTCACCAGCAGGAGAGTGAATTTGTGTGGGGGGGTGGAGGGTGAGAAAACCTGGATTTGTGCTGGAAATGGCCCACCTGATGATCACTTTAGATAAGCTATTACCAGCAGGACAGTGGGGTGGGAGGAGGTATTGGTTCATATTCTCTGTGTATATATAAAGTCTGCTGCAGTTTCCACGATATGCATCTGATGAAGTGAGCTGTAGCTCACGAAAGCTTATGCTCTAATAAATTGGTTAGTCTCTAAGGTGCCACAAGTACTCCTTTTCTTTTTGTCTTCACAGGAGGAATGGATAAATTAAAGTTAGTGATTGCCTCATTTATAATTGAATATTTGAGAGCTTTACATACTTTTGTTTAAAACATTATAACTTCATGTTTCTATTTCCCACCTCCTGAATTAATAATTGGTAGTGTATAATTTTTTTAAGTGAAACAGCATTTAAGTGAAACAGCACTTAGAGAAATCATTATACCTTCTGGATGTTTTGAATTTTTTTGTCATTTTAATTGTAAGACAACATTTAAAGTTACACAAAATATCCATAAGGAAACTATTTGTGCTGTCAAATATACTATTCCATTCTGAGGTGATAAATGAAGTTGGTATATACCACTGAGAAAATATTTAATCTGCCCATAGGAGCTTGTGGCATATATAAATATTTTGTGCACCACTTGTTATATGCTTGTTATACTGTATTATGTAGTACAAAACTAGTGGGTGTATATAAATTTTCAGAGGATCATGGGATTGTTTGATACATTATGTAAATTGTGGTAATTAGTCCCAATGATATGAACACGAGGCAAATGCATTCTTTAAGCAAGCTAGTCTTACATAACCAAAAGGAGACATAATGACAATCCCTTAAGACTACAACAATAAGTGTATTATTAGTGTTACCAGCTGAACGTGCACACTGCACAATATGCCGTAAAGTTTATGACAAGGGCAGGGCCAGATTAACCTATCAGTGTGGCCAACGCACAATACACTTATGGCCCCCGACCTTCTCATGAATAACAACAAACAGCTGTATAGTAATGACAGGTTTCAGAGTAACAGCCGTGTTAGTCTGTATTCACAAAAAGAAAAGGAGTACTTGTGGCACCTTAGAGACTAACCAATTTATTTGAGCATAAGCTTTCGTGAGCTACAGCTCACTTCATCAGATGCATATCGTGGAAACTGCAGCAGACTTTATATATACACAGAGAATATGAACCAATACCTCCTCCCACCCCACTGTCCTGCTGGTAATAGCTTATCTAAAGTGATCATCAGGTGGGCCATTTCCAGCACAAATCCAGGTTTTCTCACCCTCCACCCCCCCACACAAATTCACTCTCCTGCTGGTGCTATCACCAGAATTTGTGTGGGGGGGTGGAGGGTGAGAAAACCTGGATTTGTGCTGGAAATGGCCCACCTGATGATCACTTTAGATAAGCTATTACCAGCAGGACAGTGGGGTGGGAGGAGGTATTGGTTCATATTCTCTGTGTATATATAAAGTCTGCTGCAGTTTCCACGATATGCATCTGATGAAGTGAGCTGTAGCTCACGAAAGCTTATGCTCAAATAAATTGGTTAGTCTCTAAGGTGCCACAAGTACTCCTTTTCTTTTAGCTGTATAGTAAGTATACTCACTGCAGCCAGGCTGGCCATGTTGCTCATCCTGCAGCTGCTTTGTGGGGCTGCTCGCTGTGATGGGAGCAAGACCACTCACTCAGATTTGGCCTGGCTACTCCTCCAACACAATGAAGAATCAGCCAGGCCAAAATTGAGGGATTGGCATTGCAACCCCATTCAGGGAGAGCAGCCCCACCAAGCAGCAGCATGATGATCACCTGGTCCTGGCAGATCCACAGCATGGCCAAGCCAGCTGCAGTGAGTATACTATACAGCTATTTGTTAGGCCTAGCCCACCCCCACCCCCCGCCCCATGTGAACCCCAGGCACGTGCCTAGTTTGTCCATACATTAGTCCAGCCCTGGACAAGGGCACTGAGTTAAGGGCACTTTGTGAACTCCCCAATTTCATTTACATCTCAGTCCTAGCATTGTTTTATTGTAGTTTGTGGGGTTACTTATTGTAATCTACAGTATTGTATTAAGGCATGCCACAAGTTCAGATACAGGGATCTCAGCTCACTCTTGTGGTTTTGGGTCTGGGTTGGATCTAAAACAGGAAAGGGGGTGGGTTCAGTGGAAATATCACAAAAATATATGGTTTTGTATGGTTTCTTTTACCATTCAAGAGAGCTGAAATCTCATGAGTTTAGCTGGTTGCATAAGATTTCTGCCAGTTTGGACTGAAATTTTGCAAGAGCAGTTCATGAAAGTTTGATGTCATTAAATTCAAATGTGAGCCTTAAACCTAGTTTGGTCTCAAACTTGAATCCTAAACCTTAACCTAGACTTAATCTGGACCCAAACACCATTTCATTAGCCCAAGGCTAATTTTTTATTGTACATTTTTTGAGGCATTGTAAACTTATTGTAGACCTGGAACACGTAGTAACACTTAGTAACCTCCAGTGCCATTTACACATATAGTTCCCAGGGGCAGCAGGTTTGTATAATTTTTGGTGGTGACCAGAATGGGTTCAAGTCCCCCCCTCTCCAAGTCCCCTCCCCCACGCCTTGTAAGCCGATATATATTTTTAAATAATGTAAAAATGGACTGGAAATAGTAAGTGTTTAACAGTTTCCCTGTATTGCACAATGTGGGGGGGGGGGGGAATGAGGGCTCTGGCTCGGGGTGAGGGCTCTGGGGTGTGGGAGGGGCTCAAGGCACCTGTTCCATATACACACTAAACTGAAAATATAGGTAACTGGCACTGAAAACCATTACTCATCCAGACTGCTCTTTGACTATATAAATGTGGGTAGGCTGGCATATTTCCATCAGCATCATCAACGCTGATTTGATTTTCAACATGTTACTATGCCACATTTGGCATTTCTGATTCTCTACATAGAATGCTCTTATATTCTAAAATTAGAGTTGTTGAAGGAGATTTTTAGGAAAAATTAAATAACTCTTGCTAAAAAAAAATTGATACTAGGTTAATTATAGATGAGATGGTACCGCCACTTACTATTAAATTTGCCTGACCCTTCCCATTATAAGACCCTTCCCATACAGCTGCTTATAATTTTGCCAAATTTTAACCATTTAGGCTGAAATTTTCCATTCTGGATGTCTGTCTCAGACTGAATTTTTTCTGGAAAATTTCAGCCAAAATGGTTCAGACATTTCTGAGAATGAGGTTAGGGAAAAATACATTGTTTTATTATGCCATTGCTAAAAATTCTGGTGACCTTTTCTTTGAGAGACTCTACCATTCACTTGCTCTGGAGCAAGGACTTGAAATCTGGCAGAGAGAAGCATTTGTGCCATGGGTGTGCCCTTTGCTGTTCTTGGGAAAATCTGCTCAAATTTGGCAAATGATAAGCCTTTGAAAAATCGTTGTTCACACATACTCAGTAAAGACTTGCCAGGGTTTTGCAGTTAAAAACTCCAAAGATTCCATCCACACTGAGTATTTTCCATCCCACAATGGAGCAGGACTTTTCTTGCAACTACAGCTCTGAGCTACTGCAGGACGCACTGGGGCTGGGCACCAGAACTGAGAGCAGGGAGCCTGTCTCCCCTGCTAATGCCTAGACAGTGCAGAGGAGGAAGCTGCCTGGACTGGAAGACAAAAGCCAGCGCTGAGGTGGAGTGCCGGGGCAGTATATCAGAACAAGGAGCTTGTGGGATGACTAAGACTGGATGCTGTATGGGAGAGAGGAAGACTAGGACTGGGAGCTATAGGAGGAGACTGGGACCAGCTGGGCAAGGTCACTAGGACTGGGAGCTGGTGGAGAAGAAAGGCTATGAGACCATTCAGTTACCTAGTCTGAGCTCAGAAGAGACAGACTGGCTGGGCAAAGAGACTGGGACGGAGCTGTGGGGAAGGAGGAGTAGATTAGATGAGGAGCCCAGGGAGGGAGACTGGGAGCCTTTGGCAATGGAGAACGTAGGTGAATGGGGGACAACTGGAGACTGGGGAGAAAAGAGAGAGGTTGTGCAAGGAGTGGGGGAGGGATCTGAAACTGACTGGTCAAGAGACTCGACTGGGCATGGGGAGGACAGGGTTCACGAGGATGGGGCAAAAAACATCAAGCTTGAGAGGAACAAGTGGAAGAGTTGTGCTCACTAGTGAACACTCTCTTCCAAAATATGGAATGGAACCCAAGAGTCCTGAGTCTCACCATTCCTCTGCTGTCAGCAAACATCTGTGAAACCCACCAGCAAGGTGTTCGATCCCTCTCTAGTGCTGGTCCACATAGAAGATGACAACCTGCTACTTCTATCAGTTACTCTGTTAGCTCAAGTCAGAGGAGGATAATGATACTTCCCAACCTCACCAGGAGGACTGAGAAGCTTAATTAATCAATGTTTGCAAAGTGATTTGGTGGAATATCCTAGATGGATGTGAAATATGGTACACTGATAGGATGTTGTACATTAATATAATTAATTCAATTAAATTAATTGAACTATACATTAGTAATTTTATTATAGAATGAATTATGTTTATTTCACATGATCTTAGCAAAAACTAATATCAATTTTATCAAGATCAGAGCTATGCTGTTATGTAATAAGATTGCACATAAGTAAAATAGCTGGTTTGGTTGAGAAAAAGCAATGACCTGAACTTTTGCTGGGATTTAAGGTGAATCATTTAAATCATGCTTTCTACTTGTTACACAGTATAAATCCTGCCCTCATTTCATGTGGCCAAATTGTCCTCTTCATCTGTTCTCTAGGAGTTTACCTAATCAGTGTCTCTGCCATCACTAATCAAATCATGGAGAATTTTAAATGGTTTATCTTTTATTCTTCACCAGCACTAATCAAAATGTTCTGTATTAGCACAGCAGGAAAACGGTTACAAAATGCTGCTATCTGACAAGTGAGGGCCCAATTCTGAAGACTTTGGGGAAGTCAGAGACTCCCTTTGACTTCAGCAGGAGTTATACGCATGGACCGATTGTAGGATCAACCAAAAATGTCAAAGAGAGGAGGAAAGAAGTTATTAGTGTGGTCTGGCAAAGGGCTCTTCACTGTCTCTGCACACTGTCCCTGTTCCCAGCCTCATGAGTCTGTCTGTCACCTGTTTGAACAATCGCCTCTGTGCTATATTCCACATAGCCCTCCTTCAGCTCACCTGCAAGGCCCTTGCCCTGTCTACATTTAAGTCTCCCTTAAGAAACTGCTTCTGCCATAGTTCCTACAGTGAATCTAGGTCCCTATTTGATGTTCTTCTTCCCCTAATCTCTGTCCATCTGACTATCTACCCTGGCATCGTGAGTTTCTCTGGGCAGGCACTATCCCTTCCTGAAAGTCTAGAAAGTGCCTAGCACATGGTGGGAGATTCCATAAACAGATGATGAAAATGACAATGATGACAAGGCAAGACTGTTTTATACTTCTGTCTTCTTGCCCATAAAGTGGCAAAAGTGTTCAGTTTTCTTTCCCATGCCTGTTTGTTTTCAGACTGCTAATGGTAATCCAAGACTGCATGGGACAGTAGCAATCTTATTATATGAACGTGTATGTCCGTTAGTTTACAGTGTCCAAGAGAAATCTGAATGAAGTTGTATCTTGTTGAGCGAGTTATACCTGCCTATCCAGACCAGCTGTACTCTGGGCAGAACTGGAGGGGGGTGGAAAAGTTTGACTTTATGCCAATTCGGCAGTTTCCTTAGAATGGCTGCTGGGCAGGTTAGACCTTGTAGCAACTTATAGCTGATACTTCGGGCCTGCTCTATATCCCATCCTGCTGCCTATGGCCCAAAAGGACCATTCCAGTGGCTGGGGATTGCGGAACACAAAGATCTTTTTGCTATGTCCTTATTCACCAGTGATATGGTGGCGTAGACCTTGTATGTTGGCTTCACATCATCTCTGGCATTCCCTCTACTCAAGGGCAATCCTCAGGGGGCCTACCGGGCTGATTTCACACGCCCTTTGTGCAAATGATGTAGCCAAATATTTCTGGGCCACACTATCATGTCTTGATCTTTGTCCCAGCAAGTTTAGAGCTCCGGGACACTCTGGCAGACTTTACTACAGTAGTTAAATAACTGATCACTATTTCATTCTAGGAATCGCTTTCCCTGAACAAGATGGTTACCCAGCTGACAAGCATGATCCCTTTGAGCTAGCACAAGCTGAAACCTACACAGAGATGAAATAGTATCACATTACATATAACATAATGCCTGCCAAGTTGCCTTTATAAGAACAAGGAGTTTAATTATGTAGAATGATGTTAAATGACTCAAAGAGAAAAGTCTGAATTGCATATTTTGCTTTTCAGGCAAAGTGTCATCTTTGTCTTACTGAAAAAAAAAAACACTATCAGGCAATCAGAACTCAGTAAGATTCTCAGAGACACAAGGATCTGGGATGACTGGAAAAATGGTGGATGATGGGGAGACTATCCTTCCTAAAGTGCAGCAGATCTGTTTTCTAATGAAGAGATAGCCTTATTATATCTAGTTACAAAAATAACATGAAAATTGCACTAACATTTGTTAAACAAATGTGTTATCATTGGGCTGCACTGAATAATTTTACCGCTCCAACTGGAATCTGAAGCCAATTTTCAAGCCTAAAATGAGAAGCAACACCACCATCATGTGGTAGAAAACAATCAAATCATATAAAGCTCCATAGAAAGTTGAGATTTAAACCTACAAAAGCACGGATATTCAGTTTAGCTTCTCTCATTCTTCCTCCTCTGCTCCTCCCAATTTTTTATTACACTTACTGGGCTCCATCTTGTCTTGAATTAGGCCCAGATCCTGTCATCAGATCTGCTAATTCAAAATCCTGAGTCCATGTGGAGTCCTATTAGCTTGAAGTCACTCAGGCTCCATATGGACACAGAGCCCCATGCTAGTGGATCCCATTGCAGTGTTGGGCCACTAGACTGTAAACTCTTTGGGCCAGGGACTATCTTGTTGCTCCCATTTTTGTAAAAGGCCTACTAGTCCAGACTGGAGCCTCCAGATACTACCGAAATGCAAGCTAATTAATTAAAACTCCCATGGATGTATGGGGGAGGGAATGGGACTCTACCAGCTCTGCTCTTCCTACACAGCAATCCTTAGCACAAGGGTCACTTTGGGGCAGGCCCAAAGCAGAGCATAGGCACAGTGGGGGTATAATGTACCAGAGGAGGGATGGGGTTGATCAGGGACCTGCACTCCAGTGATTCTGCACCTCCCGCATGGCCCATATGGACCACTGAAGCAAGGACTCAACTTATCCTTCACCAGCAACCCCACTAGGCCCTGGTAGCCCCTGAATTGAGGAGACACAAGCCAACTCCTCTCTATAACTGTGTCGGCACCTGTGCCAGTGCAGAGCTAAATCTCACCCTATCACTGTAGCTTGTCTTTCTTTAAATGTTCTTTTTTTCCTACTATTATTTAACATATGGACCAAATTCTCCTTTAGTTACATCCATGCACTCTAACTGATCTCAAAGGAACTTTGTGGGTGCAACTGAGCAGAATCTGTCCCTAATGCTAACTATTTTGTTTTATTTTTGACCATATAGTCTCCCAATATCCAGGCAGGAATGGGCCATTTTCAGACTGCTATTTCAGATCAAGTGTAGCGATAGTGGAAAATCAGCTATGCCCTCTGTGCAGGAATATATCCTGATGTGGTAGAGGATATACCTGATGATCTCATCTTGATGGTCTTTTCCATCTGACTTTATGGCCTTTCCATCTTTTCTATGAATCCTAAGACCATAGCTGCAACATCTATTCCAGAGCTCCCAAAAGGTGGAAAGGAAGGATAGTGGTTTATTCCAGAAAACAATTTGTGCCCAGTGGTTTCTTAGAATTTTCTTCTATCATTCTTTCAAACTGTACTGGTCTTTCGGGTCACTTTACTGGGTCACAAGATCATTTTGAATTAAAGCAATACAGACCTAGGTAACAGAAAGACAAAGTTAACAAAGAATTCTGCTTGCCATACTCCGCTAACAGCATCAGCAATAATGACCTTAAGTTTGTGTGAATGCAATAGCTTATTCCTCTGCCAATATAAACAAATGGGGGGTGGGGAGAGTAAATATTTGCACAAATTAAGGAAGCTAAATAGCCTTAGAAAAATCCTGAGTGACTATTTAAGGCATATAGAAATTATCAGTAGTTGTCAAGAGATCCAATTATAAGACAACCTAGTATTGAAACTACTGCTTCCTACAGTGTTTGAAGATACAGAACAATTTATTTTTCTTATAGGCAGTCTAGGAAAGAGTGAAAGAAGAACAGACCTCTGACTTGGTGAGTGAAAATTACCCATTTTGGCAAGCACTGAACACTCACTGACTATGTAGTCCTTATTGTTCAAAAATGGGACAGTGCATTCAGTCAACTGCTATCATATTTTTGATTTAACTGTCTATGGCAACCTAACCATCTGCTTAAGTGGAAATTAAAATATCTTGCTTGTATCTCCTAATCAGGAAATTTTACTGCCCTCAGTGGGAATGGCAAGTACTTACTTGATTCAAATGAAAGAGAAATGAAGATCCTCCATTATAGTTTGGCTCTTAATCAAGAAAGCAGCTGAAACGTCTCCTAAGGAGAACAATAAGGATGAGTGAATGTCAGTTTCTGATAGCTAGCTGCAGTGTTTTGTTAAAGTGAAACATAATGGACACAAAGCAAAATTAATTAATTGACATAAAATGTTTCCTCAACAGTATGTCAGATTAACCAGTATTGTAAAAGTATTATACAATTAATAAGTAACTGGCACTTAGATTCTGATTCAGCAAAGCACTGAAACATGTGCTTAACTTACACACAGGATTATGTGTTTTGCTGACTTGGGGCCTTATGCGCCACTTCTTATCTTCAAATCACTTTGCAGATATTAAGGTTCCAGCCCCACAGACTTTACTCGGGCAAAACTCTCAGTTAAATTGTAATTTTGCTTGTATAAGGACTAATCCTCACAACACCGCTCTGAAGTAGATATGTAGTGGGAAGACCCTACCAAAATGCATAAATACAAAGGCACAGAGTAAAGGTGTACATGGAAGCCTCGATTTGCATTTTCTAACTTTTGTGAATTCATACTTCACTCATTATTAATGAGTAATTTAGCTGTTTGCCCCAGAGTCATATTGGTGGTGTGCAGCTGTACTGGTAAATTAAGGTTCTATAGTTAAGGAACTGACAATAGTTTCATTATAGCCCCCAACTTGGGTATGGAGTTGGTTTAATAATGGGACCCCAGGAACGAGCGAGTGTTGAGAGAACGTGGACTCGGTCAGCGCTACGCTCGGCTGATGTGGCAACTCATGGTGTAGGATGACATCAGATGGTCGAGGGACATCTACGTAGAACATATCACCAGACATCGGCAATACCAGAAGGGATGATCTGGCGTGACGATTAGAAGTGCAGTAGGGAAAGTAACTGAAATACTTCCCTCATGGGTTGTACTTCCTAAATGGACAACCTACCCTAAATTCTTAATTACTGAGGGACAATCTTCACTCATTGCTATATTTGCTTTCCACAATCAACTTTCTGCATAGACTTCTCATGAGTGATGTACCCGAATACTTGGATACTAACATCTAAACTGTATTCTTAAATGTATTCACCTATGTCAAGGTTCCTCCCCCACTCTGAACTCTAGGGTACAGAAGTGGGGACCTGCATGAAAACCTCCTAAGCTTACTTTTACCAGCTTAGGTTAAAACTTCCCCAAGATACAAATTAATTTTATCCTTTGCCCTTGGAATATCCACTGCCACCACCAAACTCTAACTGGGTTTACTGGGAAAGGTAGTTTGGACACGTCTTTCCCCACAAAATCCTCCCAACCCTTGAACCCCACTTCCTGGGAAAGGTTTGGTAAAAATCCTCACCAATTTGCATAGGTGACCACAGACCCAAACCCTTGGATCTGAGAACAATGAAAAAGCATTCAGTTTTCTTACAAGAAGACTTTTAATAGAAATAGAAGTAAAGGAATCACCTCTGTAAAATCAGGATGGTAGATATCTTACAGGGTAATTAGATTCAAAACATAGAGAATCCCTCTAGGCAAAACCTTAAGTTACAAAAAAGACACATAGACAGGAATAGTCATTCTATTCAGCACAGTTCTTTTCTCAGCCATTTAAAGAAATCATAATCTAACACATACCTAGCTAGATTACTTACTAAAAGTTCTAAGACTCCATTCCTGTTCTATCCCCGGCAAAAGCAGCATACCGACAGACACAGACCCTTTGTTTCTCTCCCTCCTCCCAGCTTTTGAAAGTATCTTGTCTCCTCATTGGTCATTTTGGTCAGGTGCCAGCGAGGTTACCTTTAGCTTCTTAACCCTTTACAGGTGAGAGGATTTTTCCTCTGGCCAGGAGGGATTTTAAAGGGGTTTACCCTTCCCTTTATATTTATGACAACCTAAATGTGGGTTATTGCTGTTTATGCACTGTATGTATCTTATGACTTTAAAAACAAACGTTGTATTTGTGGATAATCTAAGCACTATACCCAGATATACAGACACTCTTTTCTTAACCTATGTACTATATAATTTTTTAACATTAGCTTTAATAAAAATTTTAAATTTCTAGGTATCAAAAAGAGGTTGCTAGGGAGACTAGATGGCTCAGGAGACTGATAATTGCCCATAGAATCTTTCCTCTCCAAGTTGCCAATTCAACTCAAGTCCAAATCAGAAGTGACTGAAAGTTTTTAGCATGGCTGTCAGGTGTTGCATTAATGAATTGATAATCTAGTCCATTTTTTAATGAATAGGTGACCAAATTCCGTGCTCCCTCCCCCATTTCTGTTAGTTGAAAAAAAGCAGAGAAGCCAACCACTGAATAGTATGACAACCACACTACTCTTTCAGCTGAGGCAGAGAGAGAAGTTACTACATCTGCTGTACTTGTTCAACGCATAAATCAAGCACAGTGATCTCCAGAGCTGTTAATAACCACAGAAAGGCAATGTTGGGTAGTTTAGTCTTACCGTGTGTGCGTCTCTCCCATTAGCATCAGTGGGAGTGAAATTTGTATACTGAATAAGGAATAATAGCCACATTCATGTCAACTCAGTGATAGGGATAAGAGATCTGTCCATGAGATTTGGCATATTCAGACTCCCTGTAATAACAAATTTGAATCCTGGCAGGGTTAACTAAGCTCTTCTGATGTAGATAAACTCAGTATCATGCACTTTACTGTGGGGTTTTTTGGAAAAGACCTTTAAAAACCCAGGTCCTGATCAGTCTTTGTGAATGTTAAAAACCCTACACATCACTTTTCCTAAAAATAGTTTCCCTTCAGAATTCCTGGTCAACATTTGCGTTCCCCTAGGATGGTACTGTGTACTGGCTGGCAACCATCTTCCACCCTAGAGGTAGCTGCATTTCAGTAAGTAGTGCTGAATGTATGTTTTGTGAAACATTCGGAATCTTTGGGATGAAGTGCCTATATAAATGTACAATATTAATAATGAAATATTCTCCACAGATTTCAAATTTCATAATGCTTAAACCGTAAATTTATCATTTCTTTAGACTGGGGCAGATTCTTCTTTTGATGTGTGCATGAGATTTCCACTAGCACCAATGGGAGTCATGTATATGCATGAAAAAGATTATACCCTATTTAGTAGTCCGCTCTTGTTAAAACATATATGTGTTTTTACCCTTTGATGTTCTGAACAATTGGTTTTCTAATTGCTGCAGCATGAAGCATATTTACATACACTTTGTATGGATGGTTAAATCCAAATGTATGATTTAGCAACAAAATGTTTGGAGTAAACCAACTGAGTAAAACAGTAGAGGGTATGTATAATCAAGCTGGATTTGAGTAACAGCTGCTTCACATTTATGGAATAATAGACCTGATGAATTAATTTGTGACAATACTGGGCCCAGCTGTACTGCAGTTCACAAATGACAAATTGTGAGCTACTGCATAAGGGGACTAAATTTTTCAGAACAACTTGGCTAAAACTGTGTAAAGTTTTTAAAATGAAGAAGTAGCTTTGTGGATCACAGTAACAGGAAAAAGCTCCTGTTTGTACTCAAAGCAACCATTATTTAAGAGTTCATAACCGAATCAGAAAAATAATTGCCTTTTGTACAAATGGTTAATTCAACAGAAACTGCATGAGCAAGATGGACAGGTGGAAGCAAAGTGCTGTTGGGTTCCGGAGAAACTCCACCATAGCTCTTCAGTGTGTCAGGTTACAAGCATTAAATTATCAGAACTGTCATTGACTATTCATAGTCAGAAGCAGGCCATAGTTGATGTCATCTTGAGGTAGCAGTTACCTTTTACAGATTAACCTTTTAATGGATGTAACATATATTACAGAACTCATGACCCCCTGCACAAAGCCTGTAGGGGAGTCCTTGCCAAAGGGTATGTCAATATGTACTGAATCTGTAATTTAAGTTATTAAAATAAAATGCAGTTAAAACAATCATATGTTGAAAAGTTGAAGTACCACTAACAAGTCACTTTACAGCCAGATTTAAACTGAGCAAAATCAATGTATTATAAAACCTCAGATCAACAGAAATGATTCCATGAGTTTAAAAAGAAATTCAAAGGAAAACAGTTTTTTGTTTGGAGTTACAGGTTCTAGTGTGTAGTGTGAGCAATCCAAGCTCACCAGAGTAGGGCTAGTATGTGGAACCTAGTGAATGACTTTTAATATAAATAAAAGCAGAAGTGAATAGTATGTTCATTGTCCAGTCTAAGAGAAATGTGTTGCCTTTCTCCTCTCTGCACGGCGGCCTGGTTCAATGCCCACTAAAATCAATGAAGTGTACTCATAAATGCCAATGAGCATTGAATCTGGCCCTTCTTAAACTTGTGGTCCCTCCTGCACTGTATTGTGGACAACAGTGCATACTCTGAGGTCCAATATTCACCATCCAGATATGTTCTCTCCCTGAACAATCCAGGGAGATTTAACTATTTTAAAGTACATAATTTTTTTGTTTCAGAGTAGCAGCCGTGTTAGTCTGTATTCACAAAAAGAAAAAGAGTGCATCCGATGAAGTGAGCTGTAGCTCACGAAAGCTTATGCTCAAATAAATTGGTTAGTCTCTAAGGTGCCACAAGTACTCCTTTAATTTTTTGTGTGAACATTCCAGCAGATATTCACAAATACAAGATTCTGCATAGACTGTCAGGAAAAGTTTTGTCTAGCTTTACTGAACAGATTCAATTTGAATCAAAATTCCCCTGCAGTTGGTCAGGCATTTGTTTTTTCAGTTTGTTAGGTATTTTCAAGGAACTGGTCTTACGCATACAGAGATCAGCATGAGAAATAGCACTGAAAGCAATTACTTTTTCTTAAGACATACAATTAACACTCTGCTTTTTGAAGATAGCTGAGACTGATCTCAGTGAGAAAATAAATATCCCAAAGAGCTTCCTTATGTCTGGAGGGAAAAGGCTACCAATATAGTCTCTGGGAACGTTATCAAGCTTACTTTGTTTTTCTGCTAGCAATCTGGGGTCATTACACAATAATTCTCTACAAAACACAGATAGTTTTAAACTACTCCTACCATACTCTGAAAAGGGATTATTTAACTAATATGTTGTAATGCACAAATAAAAAGGTACAGCAACCCACAGTGTAAAGTTGATGCTATCAAAGGGACCAATTTAGGCAATTTAACGGCCTAAAAGTGGCCAATTTTAAACATTACAATAATTGCAGCAAAGGAGGTCTGCTTCTAGGATTGATATATTTTCTGCTCTCTTCCTGCTTCCTAGGCCTGTTTATCTGTTCCTTTTTTCATTCCTCTAGTTCAGGGATTGTAAAACACATAGAGCCAGCTCTCCCTGTAACGCAATGTGCACTAATAATGGGCTTTTTAAAAGCCCCTAGCACCTAACTCCCAAATCCTACTATGAAAACTGGTCCTCTACTATTAAATCACCTCCTTTAGGTTGAAGGATACATGTCAGTCAGTGGGAAAGAAATACAGTGCTTGCTTAGCTGTGTCTATACTAGCATTCTCTGGAATATCTTCACTGTTTCATACCCACTGGTGAAGCTCCAAAGAAGGTACAAATAATTAGAAAGCTAGTGAAGACAGGGCTCAGCATTTTTAACCAACATATATCATCTAGGGCAGGGGCGGGCAAACTTTTTGGCCTGAGGGCCGCATCAGGTTTTGGAAATTGTATGGAGGGTTGGTTAGGGGAGGGGGGGCGTGGCCCAGCCTCCACCCCCTATCCGCCCCCCCCTGCGACTCCTGCCCCATCACACCCCCCGCTTCCTGTCCCCTGACCGCCCCCAGAAGCCCTGCCCCTGACTGCCCCCCCGCCACCCCATCCAACCCCCCCTCATTCCTGACTGCCCCCCTGGGATCCTTGCCCCATCCAACCCCCCCTTCTCCCTGTCCCCTGACTGCCCCCAGAACCCCTGCCCCCGACTGGCCCCTGCCACCCCATCCAACCTCCCCTCCTTCCTGACTGCCACCCTGGGACCCCTGCCCCATCCAACCCCCCCTTCTCCCTGTCCCCTGACTGCCCCCGGAACCCCTGCCCCCGACTGGCCCCTGCCACCCCATCCAACCTCCCCTCCTTCCTGACTGCCACCCTGGGTCCCCTGCCTCATCCAACCCCCCCTTCTCCCTGTCCCCTGACTGCCCCCGGAACCCCTGCCCCCGACTGCCCCCTGCCGCCCCATCCAACCTCCCCTCCTTCCTGACTGCCCCCCTGGGACCCCTGCCCCATCCAACCCCCCCTTCTCCCTGTCCCCTGACTGCTCCTGGAACCCCTGCCTGCCCCCCACGGCCCCATCCAACCGCCCCCCCCCACTTCCTGACTGTTCCACCCCGGGACCCCTGCCCCCATTCAACCCCTCCTGTTCCCTGCCCTCTGACCGCCCTGACCCCTATCCACAGCCACACCCCCTGCCCCCCCCCCCCGAACTCCTCTGCCCTCTATCCAAACTCCCTGCTCCCTGCCCCCTTACTGCACTGCCTGGAGCACCGGTAGCGGGCGGCGCTACAGCTGCGCTGCCTGGCTGGAGCCGGCCACACCACCGCGCAGCTCAGAGCCCCGGGTCAGGCCAGGCTCTGCAGCTGCGCTGACCCAGGAGCTCGCCGCCCAGAACATTGCACTGGCGGCACAGTTTGCTGAGGCTGTGGGGGAGAGGGAACAGCAGGGGAGGGGCTGGGGCTAGCCTCCCAGGCCAGGAGCCGGGCAGGAGGGTCCCGCGTGCCGGATGTGGCCTGCTAGCTATAGTTTGCCCACCTCTGATCTAGGGCTAGATTTTTAAAGGTATTTAAGTGCCTATAGATGCAGATATGCACCTAATGGGATTTTTAAAAGCACCTAAGCAGGTTAGGTGCCTAACTCCCACTGAAATCAATAAAAGTTAGTGGGACTTATGCACCTAAGTCATTTTTGAGAATGGGACTTAGCCATCTGAGTCACTTAGGCCTTAAAATGCAGAGCAGAGCAATGCGTAAATACCTTTTAAAAATCTGACCTTAGGCATCTAACCTGTTTAGGTGCTTTTAAATTCTCACTAGTAGCCTATCTAAATCTCTAGATGTCTAAATACCTTTGAAAATCTGTCCCTCAACTAGATAAATCCAAGGACACTTTACAGATTTATCCAGCATTGAAATGAGGGCAACTCTGTGGTAATTGTTTAAGACCACACACTACACAACAGTTTAAGGCAGGACGTGAAGAAAACCATATCCACTTATATCTGCAGAGGGACTGGTAAGCAGAATGTACTTACCAGGATTAGAATTTGGCCAGGAAACCAGGGATAACAACCTTTCTGTCATAAAGAGTGACTCGGGTGCTTAAATGATCACAGACAGCCAGAACTTAATTTTTTGTGTTACCTGAAAGATTCAAGTCATCAGAAGTTACAAATTATCAGAACATAGTATTATGAACAAGTGGTTACACTACAATCTCCACATGTTTTAAAAATGATCACAACAAAGTACCAGCCTATTGTGCGGTAAAGTCTATTTAACATTGACTGCTTAATTAAGGCTTAACTTAATTGATGGGGAAAAAAGCACATCAGTTAATTGCTATATCATGATGCACTATATCAAAAACCTTTGACAGTTTAATAAATAATATATGCACAGCAAAATGGCTCTTTCTTATGACTGGTTCAAATTACTTCAAGCTTTACAGTAGCTGTATCCATTAAATGCTTGGAACCACAACATCTTATGTGTATACTCCATTAAGATGTTGTTTACAGCTGTAAACTTCAGCAACTGTGTAAACATTAGTGTCTTGCAATTGCAGATGTTGCAGTGGAAACAGACATCATACATGGTTTATCATTTTTTGTATTGAACAAATCTGAGTCCTATGAAAAATAAAATTTGGTATTAAAACTCTGGCCATTTTCCAAGAAGGGTGTAATGCACTAGTTATTAATTATAGATTAAATATTTCTGCAAGGCTTGAAAGTACATTTGAAGCTAATGTTAATAGGCTAAGCTCCAAACCGTCCCTTTCTGAACATATCTGACAATTCAAAGATCACATACATCTTAATTGTTCACATACATTTGATGTTCAATTAACATGTCCTTGCAAGGAAAGCAAACTGCAGACATCAATCAACCTATATGAGTAAAATATTTATTGTATTAATTTACAGCTCACTGCTACAGTTATGCTCACTTTGCTAAGTACAATCTCTTCTTCTCCAAAGCTATTTTTTGTATCTCATCTTAAATATCTTCTCATAATTAGTTGTTAATTAGTCATTGATCTGTCAGTAATTGTTGAAACATTTTGTTGAATTTTCTGTTTGATATTCAGCTAAAAATTGAAATGTTGACACTCCTCCAATGGCGAAGAGGCTACAGCTCTCAGTACTCCTTCAGTTTGCCATTATCTTAGATTTACAACAAAGATGGTGATACTGTAAATAAGATACAGTCAGTGCTTAATTTGTAATGAAAGAGGTGTCAGGGCTCAAGCAATTTTTTTACATTCGTAACTGATGCAGCAAGCCTAGAGGTGGCAGAGCTTAGCCCTGGCAAGCATTAAGCACTGGGTATATTGATTTTCTCTTTCTTTCCACAACTAATTCCACTGAGGGGAAATATATAAGGTGTTTTTATAAAGTAGGGGTCCTGGTTTAAAACATTTGGTTGGTGGGCAAAATATATTCTAGGTATTTGAATTCTGAATAGCAGAAATGAAAGGGGGAACCTAAGGGCAGGGATTGTGCCTTTCAAATCCAAGGGCTTTTCCTGATGACCCCATCAGTTATACAAAATATCAGTGTATTGTCTCAGTTTTTGTTAATTGCTGCCAAATGGCCATGTGAAAGAGCCGCTGGTGAGCTGAACTGGCGAAAGTGGCAACGGGATCACTGAGGGCATGTGCACCCCATAGGCAGTGAGTTATAAGGGCCCATGGTGCCCATGCTCCATCAATATTTAGGAATGTGGGCCCGATTCCACCAATATTTGGGCTTACCGCACTTTGGGGGGCCCCGTGCTTCAGGAGGACTCAGGGTCCAGGGCGGTCTATGGGGTTAACAGGGGGCCTGACAATGGCAGCAACAAGCGACGTAGCCCCAGCCCGCCCCGCTGGCTCCCAGCATCGCTCGGGGGAGGGGGCGGAAGCCAGAAAGAGGCGGGGCGGGGGCTTGGGGGAAGTGGTGGAATGGGGGTGGGGAGGGGGCGGAGCAGGGGTGGGCTGGGTCTGGGTCACTTGCTGCTGATGGCACCAGACCCCCACACTAAACCCCCAGGCTGTTTTGGACCCTGCATCCCCCGAAGCACAGGGCCTCCCAAAGCGTGGGGCCAGGGGTGGTTGCCCCAGTCCATCTTATAGACAGGGCAGCTCTGGGTCCAGGGCAGCCTGGGGGTCTAGCGGGGGGCCTGGCGCCGCCAGCAGCAAGCAACCCAGCCCCAGCTTTGCCCCCATTCATCCCCTTTCCCCAAGCCCCTGCCCCACCTCTTTCCGGCTTCCACAGCTTCCCCCGAGTGATGCTGGGAACCGGTGGGGTAGGCTGGGGCCAGGTCGCTTGCTGCTGCCGGCACCAGGCCCCTTGCTAACCTTCCAAGCTGCCCTGGACCCCACGTCCCCCTGAAATGTGGGGCCCAAAAAGCACGGGGCCCGGGGCGGTTGCCCCGGTGCATCCTATGGACGGGATCACTCTGCCTGGAACCCACGTCCCCCTGAAGTGCAGAGCCCCACAAAGCGTGGGGCCCTGGTCCGTCCTATGGATGGGATGGCTCTGCTTGGACCCGTTCTGGGCACCACCATAAATTATACAAACTTGACACCCATGCCTGCATGTCATCCCCACACCAGGTCTCCCACATGCTGAGACCTTGCCCACTCTGTAGCAACCTCCATGAAACCTGGAAAGAGGAGCATGGGTTGCAGGAGGGAGGAGCTTAGAAGTGGCACCAGCAAATAGGTCTGTCTGCAAAAGGCTGGGATGTTAAGCTAAAATTTAGAGCAACTCTGTAAATAGTTGTTTGAATAAAGAGCTTGATTTAATAAAAATGGCATCCTCCCATGTTTTTCAGCTCAAATAGAAAGAAACACTTCACACTTCAGACTCTCCAGTAAGCCTCGCACTACAGGACTTCTTAAACTAGACTTTCCTTGCATTAGAGTCAAATTCACAGAGTAGTGGGAAAAGAGTGGGGGTGCTTGGCTGAGGAGTTGGAAAAGTGAAAACCTTGTCATATACACCTCCCTGATGCCCACCAGAACCATCCCTGCATTCTTTTATCTCCCCTTCCCCACAAAACTCTCTCCATCATAGGTGTCTCACTTTTCAGTAGGAAATTCTGGTTAATCTATCCCCAGGGATCTGCTGATGTTGTTAAAATATGCCATTTTGTACAAACTGGTGAATTCCAAAGGCAAATAATTGCTTCTCAGAAGAATTTTTATTGCCCATGAAATAGTGATAATTTCTATGGGCTTTTTCAAAAGGGATTTTTCCTATAGGCACAAACTCAAGAGGTTAGACCTCATCTCCGAATAGCAACCTTCATATAAAGTCTATGTCCTAACCAAAAACAAAACAGCACTCACTACTAAAAATATTTAAGGAATGGCACAAAACATGGTCTGAAAGAAAAATGAATTTGCTTCAACATTTTATCTGCAAGCATACAGGGATGACTCCTTCTTATCTCGTAAATCCCACTGACACAATGAAAACTTTCCATAAAAAAAAAACACTAAATACCTTTTAGTGCTATGTTTTTATACTAATTGCTTTGTTTTCTTTGATTAAACATCAGATTGATTTGTTTAGTCTATAATAGGTGTAAAACTCATGTTCTAAATCTAAAGTGTTTGGAAAAGAACTTACTAGATGCTGCCATTCTTCTCAAGCTCTGACGAGTCCAGGTGCCACACAATAGATACTATGAGCACATTATAAAGGCTGAGAAATTATCTCTGTAGAAGATCAGAGGGGAATGTTTATATGCATGTGCTAAAGTACAGATGTGTAAATATTATGTTGGAAGCTTATATTTCAATATATTTAAGTGAAACAAAAGTGGCAAAGTCTGTGTAAGGAATAACTGTAGCTATATTACCCAACAGGGTTTTTTTTAATAGTTATTCATAGTATTCCAAATACTATTTACATTGTTTTCTGTGTACATTAATTTTTATTTACTAAGAAACAGTATGATACTCCAAAGCTGACTAGGAACTATTAACATTTATTTATCAGGATCCTATATACAACAGCTCTTAAGTTTAAGTCCATGAGATGCCTTCTGAAAAGACAGAATCCTGGCCTGTGCTTTAGCAAATAATTAAACTGAGGTGCAGGAAGAAAGCGGAGAGTCTTAGTTATACATAATATTGCCTCGACATCTCTCTACCCCACAACAGAGGCAGCATTCAAACATTCTTCTCACAGTATTATCTATATTTGTCCTGAGTGTCACGGTAGACTACTAAATGAAGACCTCTGCTTAATGTGCAGCTATGGTCAAAAAAGCTAACAAAACATTAGATGCACGGGAATGAGATGATGAACAATACAAAGAATATTATACCTTTACATAAATCAATGATGTGGCCTTAGCTGGAATACTGAGTGTAGTGCTGGTCTCCTCATCTCTAAAAGACCATTGCAGACTTGGAATAGGTTCAAAGAAAAGTGACCAGAATGATCAAGGGCATGAAAAAGCTCTCTTAGGAAAAGAGATTAGAAAGACTGTGATTGTTTAACATAGAAAAGACATGAATAAAAGGGAATGTGATAAACACAAACAATTATTAATGGTCTAGAGAAGGTAGTTTGGGAGCTTCTGTTCTCCCTGTTTCATAAGAATAAGGGGCCATTCAATTAAATTAAAAAATGGGAAAATTAAAACCAATAAAAGGAAATATTTTTCACATTATGTGTATTTCTCAAACTCATGGCCACAGGAAGTTGTTGAGGCCAAGAACTTATTAAGATTCAATAAGAGACTGGAGAATTATATGGATAATACGAATATCCAGAGTTATTGTAAATAATGGTATAAATATTGTAAGGGACATTAAAACGTATGCTTTGGGGCTTAAACCAATCTCTAATTCAGTGGTGCACAAACTCTTCCAGTCATGCCCCCCTTTACCATTAACAGAATGTGTCCATGTCCCCCCGCCCCATTACTGAACAGCCAAGGCTTCCTCAGCAGCAGCAGAGGTTGGGCTGAAGGTGGAGCTGGGGCAGCAACTGGGGATGGAGGAGATATTGAGATTATATGAGAGTAAACTCAGATCTGACATTTCAGTGTGGACTAAAATGTACTGCTTCTAATAGGGTGCAAGTTATTTGACCCCTTTTGGGTTCACAGCTAATTTATGACTGAAATGTCTGCCTGTACCTCACTCATTACCACTTAGAATTCTTCCCCCCTGCACGTTGATGAGCCACAATGCAAATTCGTTTTTGCTGCCTTGTTTGTTTTTTAGGGATGATTTTCACAAGATTGTGCTGTGTTCCACAAAAAGAAAAAAATCCTCTTGAGGTTCTTCTTATGTCTTCTGTGTCATAATCAATACGATATATGTTTTCAAGCTTTTCCTCTGCAACCTGGAGGGCTAACACCTTGAAAATAAAGCTGAGATACTCCCGTAATACCCTAAATCCAGGAGTTAGGGCTTTAAATACCGAACCTTCTGAGACGGGCAATAAAATCACAAGAGTAAGCAACACTGCAAATGTGGTTTCTAGAGCTGCCCCGTGAGTCGTGACGCGCTGCTAGTTAGTGAGACACATGGCCACGGTGTTACAAACGGTGAGGGTGAGCCCTTCCCCCCCATTCAGTGCACCACTGCGGCCGCTGCCTGACCGGAGCTCAGGAGCCTGTGGGAGAAGCTTTGGGCACAGGGGCCGCTGACGCTGCGATAGGGCTGGAGCTCAGGGCCCAGGAATGCCCAGCCCCACCCACCTGTTGGCTCACCCCAACATGCGCAGGGCGCGCGCACCCACCTCTCCCGAGTGCCCGGGGCTGCTTCCTGCTAAGTCACCTGATCGCGCTCTCTGTCATGTGGCCGCCGGGCTCCTCCAATCAGCGGCCCCGGAGCGCTCGGGCCGTCAATTCAAACAGTTAGACCACGACGGTTAGCAAGTGTCATCGTGCTGGGTGGTCGCTCCCCTCCCCCAGCACCCGCCATCTCCGGCCTGCGTTCGGGGCCGCGGCGAGCAACATGGAGAGCCGGCTGGTGACAGCGGGGCCCTACCGCGCCACAAAGCTGGTTAGAGGGGATGGGGGCGGCGGGTCAGCACGCGGGGCGGGGGGAGAGTCTGTGGGGTGCCGGAGTGTGAGGTTCAAAGCGCTTCCTGGTGGGGAGGGGGACTGGAGCCCCTGAGGGGACGGGTGACGGGGCAAAGGCAGCAAGGGGCGATGGGGGTCGAGGGGCTGCTGGGGGGACTGGAGCCCCTGAGGTGACGGGGCAAAGGCAGCAAGGGGCGATGGGGGCCGGGGGCTGCTGGGGGGACTGGAGCCCCTGAGGGGACGGGTGGCGGGGCAAAGGCAGCAAGGGGCGATGGGGGCCGGGGGCTGCTGGGGGGACTGGAGCCCATGAGGGGACGGGTGACGGGGCAAAGGCAGCAAGGGGCGATGGGGGTCGAGGGGCTGCTGGGGGGACTGGAGCCCCTGAGGGGACGGGTGGCGGGGCAAAGGCAGCAAGGGGCGATGGGGGTCGAGGGGCTGCTGGGGGGACTGGAGCCCCTGAGGGGACGGGGCAAAGGCAGCAAGGGGCGATGGGGGTCGAGGGGCTGCTGGGGGGACTGGAGCCCCTGAGGTGACGGGGCAAAGGCAGCAAGGCGTGATGGGGGTCGGTGGGTTGCTGGGGGGACTGGAGCCCCTGAGGGGACGGGTGGCGGGGCAAAGGCAGCAAGGGGCGATGGGGGCCGGGGGCTGCTGGGGGGACTGGAGCCCCTGAGGGGACGGGTGACGGGGCAAAGGCAGCAAGGGGCGATGGGGGCCGGGGGCTGCTGGGGGGACTGGAGCCCCTGAGGGGACGGGGCAAAGGCAGCAAGGGGCGATGGGGGCCGGGGGCTGCTGGGGGGACTGGAGCCCCTGAGGGGACGGGTGGCGGGGCAAAGGCAGCAAGGGGCGATTGGGGTCGGGGGGCTGCTGGGGGGACTGGAGCCCTTGAGGGGACGGGGCAAAGGCAGCAAGGGGCGATTGGGGTCGGGGGGCTGCTGGGGGGACTGGAGCCCCTGAGGGGACGGGGCAAAGGCAGCAAGGCACGATGGGGGTCCGGGGGTTGCTGGGGGGACTGGAGCCCCTGAGGGGACGGGGGAAAGGGAGCAATGAGGGCTGGGGGCCTGGCTGGAAGGAATGGGGACCCGTGATCTAAATGCGCTCAACTTTTTGCTTTCATCTTGTCTTCTCCCCCCCCCCCCCCTCCTCGTTCCCTCTCCCTTGCAGTGGAATGAAGTTACTAAATACTTTCGAGCAGGGATGCCACTGCGGAAGCACAGGCAACGTTTCAGAAAATACGGTAATTGTTTTAGTGCCGTGGAAGCCGTGGACTGGCTCCAGGAACTGCTTAGGAGCAACAGGAATTTTGGTCCAGAAGTTACTAGGCAACAAACCGTTCAATTACTAAGAAAGTTTCTCAAGAATCATGTAATTGAGGACATAAAAGGAAGATGGGGATCAGAAAATCTAGATGACAACAACAACCTATTCAGGTGCTGTACGGGTGTATGCAAATTGCTAAGCTGTGAAAACTAACCAAGAGTACTCTGTAACGGGATCAGCAGTTACTTTACTGTGGGGAAAGTAATTTTCAATCAAAAGCAATACTGATTCACCAAGAAGTCTGCTTTTCCTCTACTCCTTCATTAATAATGCTGTTATGGGCTGCAGCCCAGCATTTCTGTAGCACTAAGTGCAAGGGGCCTTTCCTGAACCCCACCCTGGCCCCAGAGCTTGCAAGATGGATAGCATGCATAAGCATTCCTACATTGTGCTGTCTCCCTCCCACGCCAGTGCCTTCTACAGCGTACAGAAGGTATAATTGGAGCAGAATCTTCTCCAAGGACTTAACTTGAAAGTTGAACTTCCCCCTACTGACCTCCAATGAATTTGAGAGAAGGGAATGATAGTCCAAAGCTAATTTGGAATTTTGCCTAATTTAAATTAGGTATATGTTGTAGAGGTGTTCTGTGTTTTCTTCTTTTTATCTTAAGCCTCTAAAGAGTCTTATTGGAATCATCACTGGGCACTAAATTTTTTGATGAAACTAAGTTATTTTTTAATATGTTCCGAATGTATTTACATTTCTCTTGTTAATTATAGATTCCCTTCAACCTCTCCAGTTAAAACTTTGCCAAGAAGGTCCCTGTTGAAAGAGGACACAGAAAATATTCCAAAAGAGGAAGAAAGGCTCTTTAAACTACCACATTTCTCCAGAAGGACTCCTAAAAAATATGAATTACTTGATACTCTGGTAATAACTTGTGCTTCTTATCGTTCATGTGTTCTTTTCAGCATTAGGAAAACACATATAATTATCCTTTAGTGGCTGTATCATCTACTTCTATAGAATCTTCATCTCCAGCTGAAAAAATAAACTAGCAGTTTCCTCTGGACTACTCTCAGTGAAGTACAACAGTATGAGAATGCGACAGAAAGACACAGCAGCCCTGGTAACAAAAAGCCTTTATGCTGTATGTGGCTGCTTAAAGCTTGGAATGCAACATGAACGGTAGATGTTCAAAATACTGTTTGTATGAAAACCATTTTAATTGTAAACTTTTACGTGGACTTGCTGAAATCTGACAAATTGGAAATAGTGAAATTAAATATTTCTGGCTTTGAATTGTATGTAGTAGATTGAACTACACTGTACAGTAGAAACTGAAATCGATATATCCAACCTCTTCTCTTACCCACAACTTTAGATTAACAATAGACTGGTATTGGCTTATTCTTTTTTTTTTTTTTTTCCCTCATTTACTCACATAATAACAGAACTAAAAAAGATCACTTAATGCTCTTCCTCATTCCCCCCCCGAATATGTTTTATATATTTAAATATTTTATTCTTTTTTGTCAGATGATTAAGAATTTATGAGGAATCTTAGAAACTATACATTTTAGGAACACTAAATCAGGGTACATTACTTAGCTGTTAAATTGCTTAACTCTACAACCTTGAATAAAGCTGACCGGTCATTATTTGTTTTATACTTTTGCTAATTTTTTTTTGTGTTTCTGACTTTCTGAATTTAGGCCCCAGTCTCAGTCCTGCAAGCACTTATGCATGCATTCAGTATTTAGGGCCTTGGTCTCACATTTCATTCTGCATTTTGTTACTTTTTGCCTTTAAATTTCAAAATTATGGAAGTATGGTTGGGGTTTTTTTTCTGCAGTGGACGGCAAACATTTCTGTGGATGGAAAAGAGCTTTAGCCTTCTGTTTTAAGATGGGAGAAGACCCATTTAGTGTTAAGAGATCTTAAATTATAAAAAAGAAAATGAATGTGTTCTTTAATTTAGAATAGAGCCTTTTTACAAGTGTATGTGAGTAGGTTTTTGTTTTTAAATAACATTTTACTGGAATTTTGAGTTTGGCTTTTGAGCTACTTCAGAGAGTCAACAAAATATAACATGCATGATTGCTTATTTGTAGGAGAACATAGAAAACACAAAAAGTGAAATAATGGAAGAGGACAAGGAAAACTTACACAGGAAGAAAATAAGTCAAGAGGATATAGAAGAAATTTGGCGAAACATAATTTTGATACAGTAAGTCAATAACAAACTGGAAATGGTTGGGGAGGGCGTGTGTATATATCTTTTCCTGCCAGTACATATGGATTAGGCCATTTTAGCTTCAACATACCATCAGAGCAGAAGGTACATCCATGACTATATGCTGTGTCAATAATCAATGATCTAAACAAATGTTTAAATTTTTCAGAAAACTTTTTAATCCTGCAGAAGGAGTAGTTCTGCTAAGTTACACAAGTAACCCATGTACTTTCTAATATATTATCAAGGACCACAGTATTATATTTAGGAAAGTTGCTAAAGTAAATATTATAAGGAGTGAGAATTGCACGTTGAGTAGCTGATTTTCTCTTCCTCCTTTCCTTTGTGGTGTGTATCTGGCACACTTCCTCAAACACTGAATTTATGGCCTGCTTCTTGTTGTTGGCTCTTCCTATTGGTTCAGACAGACCTTTAGTCTGTGGCATAAAAACTTATCTCTGACACTTGGAAGCTTTGGTCTTGGACTAAGAACTTAGAGTTTAATAAGTTAAATTTTGAGGTTTTATTGCTTGTTGAAGAGGTCCTAAAGTAATTAGCTTGCGTTCACGTGCTATCAAGACTTCTGAAACAACATTTGTTCTCTTCCACCCTACAGCTTGCAAACCATTTTAGGTCTACCATCTTTGGAAGAAGTCTTGCACTCAGCGCAAGTAATTCCTCAATATGTCATGTACAACATGACTAACACAAGTAAACATGGTGTTGTTGTTCTGCAAAACAAATCAGGTTTGGTTTTGGTTTTGACATTTGCTTCAAGTGCCAGTATTTAGTTATTGTCAAGTGGTGGATGACAGTAATTAACTATAGTAGTACTTAAAACAGATTTGCTTAGGGTGATAACTTCTGTAGTCTACTTTTCTTTCAAAATTAAAAAGTAGGGCAGGTGAGAATGTAATAAGTATAGTGATTCTATGTATTCTTTTAAAACTAATTAAATTCTATATATGATCTTCCTGTATTTAAAGTTTAACATCAGGTGGCTAGAGTATATAGTATATAGTGGCAGTTGCTGAACAATTTTCTTAAATTTTTTTTTGCAGAAGACCTCCCTCATTGGGTATTGTCAGCTATGAAGTGCCTTGCATACTGTAAGTTATACAAAAGTAGTCTTTAAATTTCAGATGTGAAGAAGCTTATTTTGAGGAGTGGAAATTCCAAAATGTTTGCTTATACGTGAGAGGTACTAAGCTCTTCTACACTGGATGCAAGTTCAACTATATCTAACAACCTGATGTATTCAGAAGATATAACAGTAGGCTGCATAAAACAATTGTGTACAGAGGTGACCTATAAGGAAGAAGAGGTAAAGATAATGAAGTTACGTGTGCATTAAAGAGAAAAGAGATCCTATAGACCAATGTACTACTCCTAATCATTGAGTAGACTACCTAAATATCCTAGTACCAGGTTGCACTCTGTGGATCCATGCATGAATCTCTCCCTGCCCTTTCAGAAGGGGATGGTCAGCTGGGGATTTTAACTGAAGTGAGAGGAAGACGGCAACATTCCCCAACCAATTAGGGAATCTGCAGGAACATACAACTTAGAACTCAATTAATGTAATATGGAGCCCTGCTATGCTGGAGGACCTCACTATCTCTTCTCACTATAAGGAGGGGTCCAAGTGGTAGCTACAGACTGCTGAGTCACTGGAAGAAGCTATGCTGGCAGGAGCTGAGCAGAGATGAAACTTGAGTCTTCAGGCACAGTGCCTCTGTGGTTCCTTCTCAGATGTGGTATTCCAGGGACTAAACTACCTGCTTCTTGCACAGAATTGCTTGCTTCTCCCAGGCTGTGAAATAATTCAGAAAAAACTCTGAGCCAAACCTTGAAGAGTTTGCTAGTTTGGCCTAGCCCAGCCCATAATGTGATTATTTTTATTTTTTCTGAATAGGCATCAACAGTGCTCAAGATTTTTGGCATTCTTGATGTAAAATATTCCATAGTTTCCACTCTAAAGAACTATCTTTATTAGCCACTATCCATAACTGAAGGTGTGACAAACTTGCAGCACAGTCCTCTCCACTCTAGTTTTTATATAGAAAAGAGGGAATGAAATGAAGAAGTGGAATATTTTCAAGACATAGGTATATGTTCCTACATTGTAGAATCAGTATAGCAAAATTAAGCAAATTCTCTTGAGAAATGAATGGGTGTCACTTCTATCTATGTAATGATCTACACTGCATTTTTTCAGGTTCTTGGCTTTGCCCTGGACTAAAATAGCCTTTTTAAAAATAATATAAAAATTAGCAAAGTTTATAAACTTTAAAAAAAAAAATTACACATGTGAAGTGGGCTAATAGAAATGACTTCACTTGGGATTTTGGGATGTCAGTCCTTCATTTACAGTAACTCCTCACTTAACAGTGTAGTTATGTTCCTGAAAAATGCAACTTTAAGTGAAACTATGTTAAATGAATCCAGTTTTCCCATAAGATTTAATGTAAATGCGAGTGGTTAGGTTCCAAGGAAATTTTTTGGGGCAGACAAAAGGCATTATATACTGTACTGTACTGTGGTTGAGAGGTGCTCCTGGCTTACCCCACACAGGCACAGCCCGCTACAGACAATGAGGTAGGAAAGGATGCTAGGAAGCGCCTTGCGCAGCATCAGCAGCAGCTTTCCCCCAGAAGAACAGGCGCCGACTTTGCCAGGGGATGCTCCAGGCCCGTCTATTCCCAGCCCCTCTCCACCTCCTCCCCGGAGCACGCCGCATCCCTGCTCTTCCCTCTTCCTCCCAGCTCTTGCCTGCCGCCAAACAGCTGTTTGGCAGCTAGGGAGACGCTGAGAGGGAGGGAGAGGAGGCGGAGAAGAGGAACTTGTGCAATGCTCCCTTGCTGCTGCTCATCCACAGTCGCTGCTCATCCACAGAATCCTACAAACAGTGGACAGAGCAGGCAGCCAAATGACATTATATGGGAGCATTGCACAACTTTAAACGAGCATGTTCACTAATGGAGCAGCGACATAACTTAGAAACAACGTTAAGCGGGAGGACGTTAAGTGAGGAGTTACTGTAAAAAACAAAAAAAACCCACAGTTTATAAATGCTGTTGAACAAATATGTATGACTATGTTGAAAGTCTTGTATCCAATTGAATTCTTCATCAGTTGTACAGAATCTGATGTGTAACTTTTTTTTTTTTTTTTTTTTGGAGAGAGTTTGGAGAGGTAGGGAAAACATGAGTTTGACCTCATCGAGTTTCCTGCAGAGCAGTTCTCCTCAAAGAAGCAGTTTGGGGCATGCAAAATTTAGAAATGTCATGTCTTCCAACTCACCATTTCACATGTACTGTACAGTAACTCCTCACTTAAAGTTGTCCCGGTTAATGTTGTTTCATTGTTATGTTGCTGATCAATTAGGGAACATGCTCATTTAAAGTTGTGCGATGCTCGACTGTTATGTTGTTTGGCTACCTACTTTCTCCACAGCTGGGAGCCGCCCTAAGCAGACCCCCACCCCCCCAACAGCGCCATCCACCCGCCGGCAGACCTCATGGATCGGTCCCTTCCCCCTCCTCCCCCTGCCTCCTGCCCGTGGCAGTCAGCTGGCTTGTGGGGTTTAGGAGGGAGGGGGGGAGGAGTAAGGACTCGGTGCGCAGGCTTCCCCTGCCTCCTGAACACAGCTGATTGCCCTGGGCAGGAGGTAGGGTGGGGAGGGAGGGGGAGCCTGCGCGCCGAGTCCGCATTCCTCCCTCCTTCCTCCTAAACACCGCAAGCCAGCTGATTGCCCCAGGCAGGGGGGATGGGGGAAGACTCGGCGCGCCTCCCCCGTCCCTCTCCTGCCTGCGGCAATCAGATGGCTTGCCACATTCAGAAGGGAGGGGGGAGGAGTGAGGACACAGCGTGCAAAGTAAAGGGGGAGGGGGCTTGAGGGAAGGGGGGGGCTTGGGGGCAGGGGTGGAGTGGGCGGGCTGAAGGTTGAGTGATGACAATCCTGACAGGGAATGCTGCTCCAAAGTGATTAGGGAAGTTGGTCATCTAATGACTTGCTATAAAGAAATTTACCGGGGGGGGGAAGGAAAGCAAAACAACAATCTCTCGATGTGTTTTTTTTAGTTCAGTAAGTTCAGAAAGAGGAGCAGCCGGACAATCCACCCTCTTCCAATCTCTGACTCCACCACCTCAACCAAGCTTCATACTCAGCAATGATGACTGTAGTATTAAATTGCTTGTTTAAAATTGTTTAAAATGTATATAATGCCTTTTGTCTGACAAAATAAAATTTGTCTGGAACCTAACCCCCCCCCCCCCCGTTTACATTAATTCTTATGGAGAAATTGGATTCGCTTAACATTGTTGCACTTAAATTCACATTTTTCAGGAACATAACTACAACGTTAAGTGAGGAGTTACTGTATCTGCATTGGTGCCTGTGCCACTGTGTGGCTTTTTTACGGCCTCTCTCCCCACAACCTCCAGCAAAGCTCAATAAGAAGCTATGATGGCTGTGTCATTGCATGCATATATGTGTCTCTAACTGTTCGGTAGCAGCTGCAGAAGGGGCTCATATGCAGCTAATAGAGCCTGGAGTTAAGTTTGCACTGGGTGATTCACAGAAAGTGACATTCCCCCATTTCATGCACAGCCCCTAAAAAGCCAGAGACCATTTGTGAAGAAAACTAAAGGAAAATGGGGACAGGGCAGAGGCTGTTGCTTTGCTTCATCCTAGCCCATCTTTCTGTGGGAGTATGGTGGAGACCCATCTGCAGGGAAACTCTGGTTCAGTTTATTCTCTCCTTGTTTTCACCCGTGCCCATAAATTGGTTAATTATATGGTTCATTGCACACTTTTGAAGATGCTGTAGTGGGTGAAGAGCAAACCTAAAGTGAGCAGTTGTGATCATCTAGGGGGGATACAGGTGAACAAAGTTTGCTGTTATTGCACCAGTTATGTAAGCTTTCAGTAGTGTGTGCTCACTTAAAATAAAAAAGCACACCTATCTCCCAGATGGAAAAAAGAAACAAAACTTCAGCAGCTTTATTAGTGAATTGAGCCCTAAGCGTCTTGAATATGGAAAAAATCTTAAATCTATTCAGAGTATCTGAAAATAAACTCCTAGGTGCCTGTAACTTTTGTTTTATTGCTTATCTCTATGTAATCTGTTTGATTTGAGGGTGGGGCTGTTGTAGTAATTTTAACAGAAAAACTAAGATTAATTGCTTCTTTTGACTCCTTTTTTAGGAGTGGGTGAGAAGCAGAATGGGTTGAAGTAGTCAAATAAGGGACTTCCTCTAATTTATTAATATTGAAGTATCTATCTTCTAAAGTTGAGCGACAGCTTCTTGCTCATCTGTTGCTATATAAACAGTTTTATTCTGTTTCTGCGTACTAGTTACACAAGGCTGAACTATTGGTCCAATGTTTGTATAAGTAGATGGCTGACATGACACTCCTTGAGAAATACTAGGCCGTTCCTACCATTCTTTCTGCTAATGTTGCAGAAGTTTTTTGTTGTGTGGTGTTTTTATTTATTTATTTATTTTAAATATGTGATTATGAGAATAGTACTGTCATGAGCCTTCTTTCCTCGCCTTCTTTTTAGGGCCTAGAAGTAATGACATGAGCCAACCAACTTACGTTGGTTTTGAACGGGATGTGTTCAGAACAGTTGCTGATTACTTTCTCAATCTACCTGAACCATTGCTTACTTTTGAATACTATGAACTGTTTGTGAACATTCTTGGTATGTATGACTTGAGAAATAATGTATTTTGTTAAGTGTTAAGTACAAATTTGAGTCTAGTGGGTTACATATACGTAACTGTGTGCAGAATTTGGCCCCCAATCTGTATGGCAGTATGAATTTGTGGGAGGCCACCAGTGCAGTAGTAGCTCTACATTACAATCTGAGTGAAAATAGAATTACATTCTTGTGACAATAAATCCATATAAATTATCTGGTCTGATACTATCAAAATATAATAACCACAGTCTCAAATAGTGTAAACTAATCCTTGTCTTGTTTCTAAAAGCTAAATGTAAAGTTTTATTGTCCTTAATCCTGCATGTATGGGCTGTTTGTTGCATGTCTTGTAGTTAAAAAAAAGCATTAAACAACTAACCATGTGGACTATATTAATGTCTTATATTTGTTAACTGTTCTGTTTTACTTAGCTACTTCAGTTCATTCTTATCTTGTTCACTTTCACACCGCTTGCATCTTAACTTGTATTTCATTTTCTGATAGTTGTGTGTGGCTACATCACAATTCCATATAGACCCAGTGGAAAATACTGTATCCAAGATGAGGCGTGTGACCCACAGCCTTCAAAAACTCTGCACTTGAACTCTTTCAAGTCAACTGAATGTCTTCTACTAAGTTTACTTCGAAAAGAGACTGAAAAACAAGAGGAAGAATCTGAGCCTTCTGGAAATATTTCCCAAAATGAACATACTCTTCAAAAAGGATGTGCTAAAAAATTACAGCACTATAACTTTGCGTGTAAACAAGTCAGTGCTCATGACTTAAGAGGAGAAAGCTGTCAAAATCTGTCAGGTTTAAAGAATGAACAGGCCCAGCCTCTCAAACTTAGGGCAAGGTGCTATTCTTTGGAACGAATTGCAGCTACTACCTCAAGTTTTTGTAGTGAAGTGGGATCAAACTCCCTCTATCAATCTGACATTAACATAAAGTCAGGCAAAAATAAGGAAAACCCACTACTACACTCTGGGTACAAAGCAGAATCGCTGTTGAATATTGGATCAAATAGCACTGGGCAGAAACAACCGTGTGGTTCCAGGAGAGTGTCTGCGTCAACAGTTCACGATCAAGAGCTATGTAATGGGAATCACAAATCTAAGCAACTCTGCAGGTCTCAGAGTTTACTTGGAAGCAGTAAGTCCAGAAATTGCAGTGGCATCAATACACCTGTTGCTGAAATCACAGTAAAACCATATCCAATAGTTCATCTTGGACAAAGGAAATCAAGTACTACCAGTGTGATTACTATAGTAGAAAATGAGCCTAAGGATTCTGATATCGCAGTCAATAAACGACTCTGCAAAAGTGCAGTAGAACTTTCAGAAAACTCTTTCATTCCAGCTTCCTTTATGTTGACTGGCACGCAAAGTAAGATTGCTCTTCAAAGCATGTGGTATTGGCTTACTGTGTTGACTAACTGTCTCTGCTTTCCTACTTTCTTTAGCTCCATTGTTGGATTTTTAAATAGCAAAATCTGTTTTTCATGGTTTGTTTAAAGAATATTCTAATGGCTATGAAGTTAAGTAACTTAACTAATTATATTAAATACAAGCTTTTGTTATCTTCCATAATACATGCTCTTGGGTAGTATCCTCTCTTCTCCAAATAGTGATGTCTAAGCAGTTCACCATATTTTGCTCTTTGTTCAAAGTAAGTACTATTCCTTGTGATACAAACATCTGAAAGGAATCAGCATAGACTTCCCTGTTTCTAAGTGATGTCTCTTCACAGTTGTTGAAACTGGATGCTGAATGAAGTTTATAGGAGTCTTTAGAAGCCTGGAAATTGGCTAACCAATATATAATATAATAACAGAAAATACTCGACACTGATGTGCAGAAATAGCTTCAGTTATATTCCTTATCTGGTCTTGACCTGAGCCAATAATGTGTCAGAACAAAATGAGATAAATTGGGGGTGAAGACCATGCAAAAAATGTTGAAATAACTTTGATCCCTTTAAAGCACAGTCTTCTCTAACATAAAAAGTGGCTGCTGTCTTAACTGAATAAAATGAAATTGCTGATATTGATGTACCACTATCCTTCATATTGTTTCAAAACTTAATTACACCTGTTTTTTATAATTATTAACTTCTAGATCTTCTCCGGCCTCATTTAGAAAGGGTTGCCATTGAAGCACTACAGATATGCTGTTTGTTGCTTCCTCCACCAAATCGTAGAAAGCTTCAACTCCTAATGCGTATGATCTCTCGAATCAGCCAAAATGTTGATATGCCTCGACTTCATGATGCAATGGGCACAAGGTCTCTGGTAAGACATCTTCTTCTAAGAGTATGGATAGCTTTATTCAATAGCATAAAAATAATGCTTAAATCTGAGAAAAGCAAGAATATTCAATGTTAAAGGAGGAACTTAGTCTTTGTCTCACTACATCTAGTATGTAACACAGATATGTCACCCCGGTATACTTGTGAAAATCTGTATCAAAGTGAACTCTCTTGTTTAACTCCATCTGAACATATTCAAAATAGGTTTTTGGGAAAACGCTTTATTTGAACAGCCTTTATTAACTTTCTAAAAGAACAGAAAAGATTCAGTATCCTTTTTGCTTCAGTGTTGTCCCGTTCCTTCTACACCTCACTGTCAATAACTAAATTGATATTATGAATTAAATTCCTACAAAACCTTGTAAGTATTTTTTAACTGACTCTCTGTTTTAACTGATATGAACACAAAACTTATTTTGCTTTCCTGTATCTTAAAAGGTCTAATGGCTACGTTTTGAAAAATAGTTTTTGGCTAAAACTCTTGCTGAGTGTCTACTTGAGGTAGTTTATTTTTGTTTTGTCCAGTATGGAGTGAATTTCCATAGCTGAGTGTTAGCATAGCCTTTTTATTATATAAATATTGTGTCAGGACTCTAGCTATTGTACACCGATGCCACTAGATCTTAAAATTAAAGAATGGACCTAACTGTAGGGTTTACATTTTGAACTCTAGTAGGTCCGATGTCAGAAAGGAAACAGAAGTGAGTCTGTGGAAAGGCTTAAAGAATAGCTGTAAGGACTGAGTTTAAGCTTGCAGTGGAAAGAATAGAGGTATTTACAGTTGTTAGAATGACATCAAACCTGTAGGTTCTCTTACCTTAGTACCTACAGTTATTTTAAAACACATTAAACAAATACTGATTCAAGAATGTTAATTAAAAATGGGAAACAAGAAATGAGTAACTACTTGTCAGTTATTGCAAGTGATGTAACAGAGGTTCTGACCATTTATGCCATCTTGAAATCTCATAATGCTTCTTTTTTGTGCAAGAGACAAGGGTGTTAGCCAGTGAGCCCTAGACTATTAAAGTTTTCGTACATAAACTGGAAGGATGGTGAAGAAATTAGTATAGTTTTGATTGAAGTATGGAGCTAGAAGCTAGGCAGATCTGAGTTGTATTCCCAAATCAGTGTATACAGCCCTTACTACAGTGGGGCCTTTATCAGTGATTGGGGCCTCTAGATCCTGCCACAACACAGTCTGTAATTATTCTGGGGAGTTCATAAATATTATTAATAAAGTGATTTGAGATCTGCAAATGGAAGACCGTGTATAAGTGCAAATTATGTGTTGAGTTTTTGATTGGCTTTTTTTTTTTTAAGGAGAGCACTTCCCCTAACTTCAACTGAATATTGTTCACTTCTTACCTAAACTATTGCTGTATTGCTGCAAAATGTTCAGAAACTGCCTTGTTTCATCCCAAAAATGACTGTTTCATAGACAAACCTATTCCTATTGCATTTTGTAAAGCACTTGGGATCCACTAATACATTTGGGTGAAATGTGCCAAATAAATACTAGTTCATTATTCATTTAGAGCTGTTGGCTTCCCTCTGCTACCTTAAGCAGAGGGGAGCTAAATTTGGAAGAACCTAGTGGGCAGGTGAGGAATAGAAATATCAACTCTGTGGCATGTTAGCTTCTAGATCAGTGGTTCTCAACCTGATAAGCATTGTGGGCCACATATGCAGCTCTCTATATATTATGTGGGCCGCATCCACACAATATATATACTATCTGTGTGGCCCTGGGGATGTTACATGGGCCACAGCTGTGTTGATTGGGCCAGGGGTTGAGAACCACTGCTCTAGATTCTGCAAGCATTAACTCCCTCTGAGTCTCCTCTTCTGCTGTTACTGTGCAAAACCGGGAGAAGTTTCCATGGGGAAAAGTAACCCAGATAGCTATTTCAAGATGTGTGGCTTTTCCTACATAGTGGAGAATGTGACTGTGATGCAGTTTTCTTGGACTCTTCTTCCTGGTTAAATTTTTTTTAAATTGGAAACTAAAAACTAAGCTCTGGTTAATCATAAGAACAGAGCATAATTCTAATTTTATACAAAAATCACTGTTTCAAATGGGGGGAAATGGCAGATTTCCTCCTTGCTCTATCAATGTATGTCAATAGTGCAGGAAGGTGAGGTACTTTGATGCAAATCTGTAGCAGGGAGTGCAGTACGGAGCTGCAGGGAGAGAGAAAAGAATCCAAATGCTATAGTTGTACATACTAACAACCTGTTAAATACTTGTAGATGATACAGACTTTTTCTCGATGTGTGTTATGCTGTGCGGAAGAAGTGGACCTTGATGAGCTACTTGCCACAAGATTAGTTTCATTTCTAATGGATCATCAGCAGGACATTTTTCAAGTTCCAGCTTACCTACAGGTTGCAGTGCAAGATCATATAGAATCTCTAAAGAACGCTCAGGTGGGTCCTGTGACAAAAAGTTGAAACCCCTTTGCTAATCGCTGTTTATGAATTGTAGGGTATTAAACTACTACTGTTAGTTTACAAAATAAAAAAAAAAAAGGGAATGGAATATAGTTTTGAAGTACAAACTTTCATGCAACTAGCTTTACAATTATAGATAGGTTTTTCACTTTTTTTAGCAATTTAACTTATTAAAACTTGCATTTAATTTACAATGTAACTGAATGCCAATGAGGCAATAACTTTGCAACCAGGCAAGATCCTTCAAGCATGTGTAGACTCTTTTGTTGCCATTCTTGTTTCAGTTCCAACATCCAGGGGAAGACATCAGTGCTATTTTGCCAACTTATTCATATTGTAAGCGGATAACTCCTCAGGAGTTTGATGAACAAAAAGTTTCTACCTCTCAAGCTGCAGTTGCAGAACTCTTGGAGAACATTATCCAGGACAAAAGCTTGTCTCTGAGAGACAAAAAGAAAAAGCTAAAACGGGTAAGAAAAGAAATGGGCTATTTTTTTTTTTTTTTTTTTTTGGTGGGACTTTGGTTTTGGGTTTTTTTTTTAGAACACTCAGTTGCAGCATGCAAATTGGTTTTAAAACATGCATAGAGGTGGAGGAGAGAATTAGTTACCTAATTACTAGATCCTAGCACATCAGCAAACTCTTTAAAAATGAATTCTAGTCTGATAGCAAAAAGAATTGGGTACAGCCATCTGGATGAGTGCTTGTTGTGATGGCAAGTTCTGATCCTGTTTTGAAGGGAGCTTGGTCTCCACTACAAGAATTCATGTTGATTAGCAACAATGTTTTTCAAACTAAGCACAATTTAAGAGTAAAACACAAATCATTTTTTTTTTCAAAGCCCTCTGCTTTAAATACCAACTCTGCGGTAGAAATTAGTTATTTCTTGTGATATACTAAATGCACCAGATTTCTTGTTTCATTTTTGTGCCAGGATCTTCACTAGGTAAAACTCTGATGTGAAGGGCACAAAAATAAAAATAGTAGTTTTGGTTAAAATTTTAAGACCAGACTATTCGGAATGAGAAGCCCTCTTATGACCAAATAACTGGTACTTTCTAACATACTCATAGAATTCTGAATAACTTACATATTGCTTCAGGTTATCTGATATTTCTAAATTCTACTAATCTGCTGCCCAGCAGTCAAACTAAAAGCTCAACAACTTTGGCAGGACTTAATGCTGGAGGATTTTTTTTCTCTTGCAGAAACCCTTTGGCAAATATCTCTGATCAGTGAATAGTGTACTTGTCCCAGAATTTACTAAGCACATCTTGTGACTCAAACACAGCTCCACAAAAGCTGCTTTTAAATCTTCAAGTTGCCCCCTTCTCCCTCTTCCACTACCCCTCCTCCAGCCTCCACAAAAATAATGATTTTTTAGGACTTGAAATGTTTCTTAAACTTGGTCACAAACCTAAAGGCTGGCCCTCCATTTTTTTTTTAATTAATTGAAACTGGTTGTATGAAATAAATAGTAGCAGCATTGGTAGATTAAATCTTTTGACTACCCCCAAATTTCTGTGTGGAAACGGGAGGGAATTCCCCATGTACCCCTTGCCTTTCATCCCTGCAAGGGTCAGGCTACAGCCTCTGCAGAGTAGGGAGTGTAGAGAGACCTCTAGCTGTAGCCCTTTGATCTTGGGGCTCACTGCATTTGCTCTAAACTGGCCCTGTATGCATATGTATTTTTGGACAAAAATGCTCAGGTGTTGTGATATTGAAATGCACAAGTTTGCCTCAGTAGCTCAAGCTGAGGCCTAGGTCTAGCAGAAAGCCAGACAGATAAAAGTACAATGCTCATCTGCACAGCCACAACACACTGTAATTTCTAAATAAAATTACTGTGCTGGAATAGTTGGTGAATTGTTGTTCCTTCATTATACCTGAACGCAACCAGAAAAGTGCATATTGCTTCTCTAGCATTTTTTGGCACTCTGCAGTGCGTCCAGTGACTTTTTGTTTGAAACTGATGGGGGGGGCAAATATTGTTTGGAAGTGGTACACCAAAAACTCAATGAGCACATGCACCACAGTCTGGGAACTTCTCATATAAAGTCAATTAATTTGTAAGACTGCGTGAGGCCATGAGAATATGTAAGAATTAGTAGTCGTACTCTCAGCGATTTGAGGCAGACACTACATACTTTCCTGAAATGATAACCCTGTGGAGCATGTTGCTTTTTTTGTGGGTTTTTTTTTTTTTTTTAATCCATATGCTCTTTCCTTTAGGAGTAGGTCCAATTATTTCTCCCACCCACCCCAAGCCTATAAACTGTGCTGTCATTTTGAAAAAGCTGACTTCATCAGCAGAAAGTTTTTGGTCTGTTGAAATAAGTTCATATACCACTTACCCTCTTCCCGACCACTGCACCAAAAAATTGAAGAGATAATAGGAAAGCAGCTTGGTTTCAGAAACCCATTTTTGATGTGATATTCCATATCTACAGATATGGAAAACAGGATGAGTAGGGGAAGCTTTCCTAGTACCATCAATATTTTCATAATCTAAACTTTAATGCAAAAAACTATATTTCTGTTGTTATGGTCATAAAAGATTCCAAATGAGAACAGAGTGTCTGCCAGTGCAAGACTGTCTTCCTTTGTCTGCAGATAGATGGCTCCAGTTTTGCTATGCTGCAGAAGGGTGAAAGCTGATTGGAATGTTCAGAACTTTGTGGATGGTGCAAACTGATAAGCCTCATGTCTATGTCACTGCTGTTTGACAAAGTCAGGAGCAACAGCAGAGAATAATATTTAAAATGGAGAGATGAGTGTAGTTCTGCATGAGGGTAACTGGCATTGGCTGAGTACAGGATAGAGGAGTGCTTGCACATACCTCCATCTCAAACACAGTAGCCAGGAGACCATGGAGTGGGCGTGGGAAAGAGAGAGAATGTACTTCTTTTTCGTGAGAGAGAGAGAGACTTCAAAGTTATCAGAGTCCGATCTGAAAGATAAAACCCATGAACAGGTTCAAACATGCCATCCTGGTAGGTATTCTAGCACCTCTTTCCCAGCAGCTGTTGGAGGCAGAAAGAGAAGGAAAAGAGGAGAATTAGCCGTAGAGAGGAACTAAAGAGTTAAGCCATGCTATATTATAGAAAAGAAAATGTAGAGTAAAGCATTGAAGGGAAGTAAGGCCTGACAAAAATACAAAATAGGGAGTACTATACACTTTTTTAAACAATGCATTAAATAGAAATGGGATAATGTTACAGTTTAATGCAGTACAAAATGGTTATTTTCCTGTAGGGCAGGAGCCAGGGGTTTGGTAGGATATCACAGCAAAGGTATTTTTCATCCTGCCTAGCAGGCTTACTCCCCAGACTGATAGTTGTCTAATCAGGTTCAGTTATATTCTTTTAAGTAGTCTTTTTTATAATTACTCTTTTTTGTTTTTTTAGTTTCAGAAGGAATATCCACTGATCTACCAGAACAGATTTCCAACTACAGAAAGTGAAGCAATATTATTTGAAAACAAACCAACAATTAAGCAACCAATGCTTAGCCTGAAAAAACCAAAGTTTCGTAGCCTAAGATACTAATTCAACTATACCTCTTGAATTTATTTATCTGGTTGGTATATGCATAGTCTAGTGAAGGATTCTTACTATGAAAATCTGATATTTACTTTGTGGAGGGGGAGAGAGATGTGCACATGCACACTTTTTATGTTAAAAGGTGCCAAAGTATCTTTGTTCTGGAGATCATTTTTCACTTATCAAATCTTGAAATGAGATAAATATTTAATGTTTACAAGTTACCCAACACATGCAAACAAATACTGAGTTGTATGTGTTGAATCACAGAAGTAAAAAGAAATGTGAAAAGAAACATGAAGTTATTAGTAACCAAAAAATGTCTGTGTGTTATTACTAGAGTCTGGGAAACTAATAGTATGCATATTGTTGTAACTTTTTTGTTAAATCTGTTTTGAAAATGATGCTATTTAAATTGTAGTTTTGGTTTTTAATAATTTCTTGTGTACTGTATAAATGCTCTGGTTGGCTACTCCGTATAGTGTGTACTTGCAAAAAAAGATTACCTTTTTGGATTGAAAAAGGTGACATCCGGGCCTCACTGGCTTCAGTAGGGCTAGAAATTCACCCTAGGTTATGGATTAATCTGTTTATCCAACTTCAAACTCATATATACTTTTCATTTTGCACTCATTTGTAAATCATTAAAATCATTTTAACTTTTTAATATATTTATACATGTTAAAACTATTATACTTGGTTTTATATATATTTCTAATTTTTGATGGAAAGCTGGTCTCAAATACATGGATAACTGACCTGAAACACTGCTTGAACAAAATAAGGAAGAGGGGAGGATGATATATACCTACACTGAACCAAATTGGCATATAGGTATTGTATATTAGGCCTCAGTGTTTTATTTATAACACTGCTGAGCTGGCTTTTACAAGACTTTTGGAAAATGTCTGTATTGTTCCCTTTCTTAAACATCATGGGTGATATTATGGCCCTAATGAACGCAATGGGAGTTTTCCTGTTGACTTGATGGCTAGGATGTCATCCCTTGTCTTCAGCAGGATTTTAAATCTCTGTGCAATAAATTTCACATCTTGAAAGTAGGTTTTTTTTCACAGGTATTTCCATACACTATGCTAACATTTGTGTACTATTTTTGTTGTTGTTGCCAGGGTTTTTTGTGGGTGGGTTTGATTTTTGTCTTTTAAATTCAGGACAACATGTGCATATGCAGGGAGCTTTTGTTGGGGGGTGGGTTTGTTTTATCCATTCAGTTTTATGGGTCACTTATTTGTCCATTCCTTAAGCACTTTTATGTATTGTTAAAGGTATAAATTAGATGTAAATGGTCACTGCTAGTTATGCTGGTGATTTAATGTAGTTAAATCACAGTTTATTTATCTATCTAATGCAAAAGCCTTGTCATAATGTTAAACTCTTTTGCACGTTGTACATGCATGTTAAGCCATACTGAAACTAAACTTTGATTGTAGGGAGCACGTGTTTTTGTGTGTGTAGTTTTTAAACTCTGGATTTGTAGATAATCTTTTTGGATGAGTCCTGGGCCTATTGTAGTCAATGGGAGTTGTACCACTAATTTCACCCTTTAACAATCCAGATCCAGCCCCTAAATTCAAACATGTGGAACTGTATACATGTGAGTAGCCCTACAAGGGGATTACTCTTTGTAAGTGTTTGTAGAATTGGGCTTCAGCTTGTACATAAAGTAGCTGCATTACAGCTGTAAAACAACAACCAGCTAAATGATGTAGAATCTTAGTGAACTGCAAAAGGTGGGATGAAGGAGGGAGGAGATTTGTGCCATTCCTTATGCATTTATAAAAGCATAGCCTGAGAGTCATCTTGCCCACCCCTCAAAAAACAAAAAAATCCTGATTGTTTTCTTACAATAGAAATGCAGGTCTTGTCTGACTTATGGGAGATGGTAGAACTAGTGAAACTGATAGAAAAAGGGAAGGGATTTTCTTTTAGGCTGGTTTTAAACTTAGTTTTTGTTAATGCCTTTATACAGTGTATAGGAGGTGGTAAAGCACAAACCTTCTTCCCTTTCCCTAAGCAAGTCACCTTTAAAGATTCCGAATCAGTAGGTATATACTGTGAAATAGTGTCTTACATCAGAATTATTATAATATCACCTATGAAAGATAAGAATTTGTATCCAACACCAATTAGCATACATGGTGAAGGAGGAATCATGAGATTTGTGGACAATGTTGCTTGAATGCTGGAAGAGTGACTTACGGAATATTCATTTTGAGACCTGTCTGTTTTAGTCTTTTGTGGGAAATCTGTGGGATGGGAGAGTTTTTATTACTGTGTCATCTGAACTTGCTGAGAGCAGGATGGGATGATGTGGAAGTAAAAGTGCATGGAGGTTAAAAACATTGCTCCATTGCTGTCAACTGTGTGGCTGCATCAGTGGTCAAGGTTGGGTATGTGGGGAGTTTAGTGACGAGCCAGGCTGAGTGCATTTAGGCTTAGTTCTTGTTCAATGCATTTGGAAATCCTTGGAGGGAATGTAACTAAAGTGTAAAGTATAATTAGTCTTCAAGTAGTAGTCCATAAGGACACAAGAATGACCATACTGGGTCAGACCAATGGTCTATCTTTCCCAGTACCTTATTTGTTGACAGTGGCCCATGCCATATGCTTCAGCGGGAATGAACAGAACAGGGTAATTACAGAGTGAGCCATTTCCCATTATCTGGTCCCAGCTTCTGGCAGTCAGAGGCTTAGGGACATCCAGAGTATGGGGTAGCATCCTTGAATTTATCTATTTCTTTCTGAACCCAGTTTAGTCTTCACAACATCCCCAGCAGCAAGTTCCACAGGCCGAGTGTGCATTGTGTGAAGAAGTACTTCCTTATGTTTGTTTTCAACCTGTCGTCTATTAATTTTATCTGGTGACCCCTGCTTCTTGTTTTACGTAAAGGAGTAAATAATCATTTTCTTCACATCATTCATGATTCTACAGACTTCTATCCCTCGCAACTTAGCCGTTTTTCTTCCAGCCTGAACAGTCCCAGTCTCTCTCCTCATATGGAAGCTGTTCCATATCTCTAATCGTTTTTGTTGCCCTTCTCCATACCTTTTCCAATTTTAATACCTCTTTTCTAAGAAGGGGTGACCAGATCTGCACACATTATTCAAGGTATGGGTGTACTATTGATTTTATATAGTGCTATTCTGACAATAAGACAGAAACTATCCCTTTCCTAATGGTTCTTAACATTTGTTAGCTTTTTTGACTGCTGCTGCACATTGAGTAGATGTTTTCAGAGTAACTATCCCCAATGACTCCAAGGTTTCTTTCTTGAGTGGTAACAGCTAATTTAGTATTTTGTATATATAGTTGCGATTGTTTTCCAATGTGCATTACTTTGCATTTATTAATATTGAATTTAATCTGTAATTTTGTTGCCCAGCCACTCAGTTTTGTGAGATCCCTTTGTAACTCTTCGCAGTCTGCTTTGGATTTAACTATCTTGAGTAGTTTTGTATCATCTGCAAACTTTGCCACCTAACTGTTTCTGTGTTTTTCCAGATCATTTATGAATATGTTGAACAGCACTGGTCCCAGTTCTGATCCTGGAAGACCCCACTATTTACCTCTCTCCACTGTGAAAACTGACCATTTCTAGCTTTTTGTTTCCTGTTTTTTAACCAGTTACTGATGCATGAGAGGACCTTCTCTCTTGTCCTGTGACTGCTGCACCCCATGTGCCTTCAGCCGGAGATTTCTTGTCAGCAGTGCCCATGTGGTGTACCCGTATTCCCTAGGTATCCTTATGCCTTGTTCCAAGGGTATGTAGGGCAGAGCTGGACCAGCTGCCACTTCAATTCTTTCTCAATTGCCTGTGGCCTGAGGTGTTGTGTTGTGGTGTCTGCAGAGCTAGTTTGTATGTTTGTATAGTGTTGTATAGTTAGTATAATAAGCATATTCTGTGTTTTTAAAAACAAAAACAAAAAACAGAGGGAGGGGGAAGTCTTTACTCCTCACTTCCTCATCCCTTTCCCCAATCCCCGTCCTTGTTTTTGGGCTAGGCTGGCTTAGGGAAACAAATAAGCATCTATTTTCTGTTTGAGGGTGAAGCAAATCCTTTTAAGTTTAGGGAGGGAATTCCTAACTTTCCCAGCAAATCTCTAAACTGCATGATGTGTGCAGGAAAACCATCCCCTTAAGTAATAGTTGCATAATCTGGCTATTGTTTAGGGGAAATCACATATCCCTTCTAAGTAGAGGATTTGTAGGTCCTTTCAGCAGAGCATTTGGAAAATTAGGGAAACAAAGCTGCATAGTTTTTTTTCTCATCTAGGAAGGCATGAGAGCAGCTTAGAATCCCAGTCCATAGGCGCCAACTCGGTGGGTGCTCCAGGGCTAGAGAACCCATGGGGGAAAAATGGTGGGTGCTGAGCACTCCTCGGCAGCCTCCCTATCAGCTCCCTCCTCTCCCAACCCTGCCCCGAGCGCCTCCTGCCCACCAGCAGGCCCCGTGGGTCAGCGCCTCTCCCCACCCTCCGCAGTCAGCTGTTTCACGGCATGCAGGAGGCTGTGGGGGAAGGAGCAAGGACACGGCATGCTCGGGGGGCAGAGTGGGAAGACGTTGGGTGGGGCCTTGGGGGAAGGGGTGGAGTGGGAGCAGGGCCTGGGGCAGACCCGGGGGCAAGCATCCTCTGGCACTTTGGAAAGTCAGTACCTGTGTCCTAGTCTGTCTAATCTCTTCCCCATCCCCACCCCCCAAAGGACAGGAGGGCTCAGGGGAATCTTTTTTGCATCTCACAGAGCGGTGCTTAAGCCACCCATTATGGGTAGGACACCTCAGAATGATAAATCTGTGGGTGGAAGAGCTCCTCTTCACTGAGGGTGGCAAGGGAATTGGATTACCTAACAAGGTTGAAATCACCCTGGGAGACCTCACATCCTGCTCACAAAATTGGGGTGTGGCAGGGTGTGAGGGCTCTGGCTGGGGGTGCAGGCTCTGTGATGGAGCCAGAAATGAGGAATTCAGGGTGTGGGAGGGGGCTCCGGGCTGGAGCAGGGGGCTGGGGTGCGGAGGGATGTGTAGCTCCAGCTGGGGGTGTGGGCTCTGGGGTGGGTCTGGGCATGAGGGGGTGGGGGTGCACGAGGATGCTCAGACCAAGGGGTTCAGAGGGCAGGAGGGAGATCAGGACTGGGGTAGGGGTTTGGGACGCGGGAGGGGGTCAGGATCTGGTTGGTGCTTACCTCAAGCAGCTCCTGGAAGAAGCGGCATGTCCCCACGCCGGCTTCTACGTGGAGGCGCAGCCAGGCAGCTTCTATTAGATGCAGTTCCCGGCCCATGGGAGCTATGGAGGTTGTGCTTGGAACAGGTGCAGCATGTGGAGCCCCCTGGCTGCCCCTGTGTGTAGGAGCTGGAAGGGGGACATGCTGCTGCTTCCAGGTGCCGCGCGGAGCCACAGCATGCATGGATTGGGGAAAGCCCCTGACCCCCCTCCCCAGCTGGAGTGCAAGATTCTCAGCATAAGCTTTTAGATAATCTTCTGTTGTCGACATGAGATACTTAAAATAAATGTAGCATTATTGAGTCAAGCAAAAACTATATGGAGTATCCCAGCTACAATTCTTCCTACCTGTAAAAAGGATGATAAAAGATATGTACTACCTAAAGTCTCAGGATTTTTATTTTCTCATCCACCTCCAAATTCCCTGGTGGTAGAGGTGACCAATGAATGAACAACACTGGCTAAGGAATACAAGCAATTTGACCTGTCAAAAATTTTACTCATCGGCTACTCTTCAGTTTAAAATAGTTAATTCCAGGCTTTGATCTGGCTATGTAAACTACAACAAATTGTTGGATTTTTTTTTTTTTAATTACTACATGACAAAAGGGATCAGTTTCAGGGAATATGAGGGCCACTCCATAGCCAGGTCACCATTACAAGATGCTTTAGACATGGCAGATGCAGCCTTAGGTTCAGTTGCTACAGATGATATGCAGATCATCATGGCTTCAGATGTCAAAAATTCCAAAGGTGGGAACAAACACAATAGAAGACCTTCCCTTCAGTGGGTTGACTCTTCAATGACAGGACCAATGACTCTCTGTGACATTGCAATCCCTTGGAATATATACACCGTCAGCCAAAAGAAAACGCAGACTTCAGTCCTCCAAAGGCAAAGGTCCTTCCAAGCCTCACTAGAGATCATCGGAACTCCCAGGGAGATGACCGAGGTTCCAGAAGAAGAGACCAATGTCTTTGGGTGCAGGTAACACACAATCATCCTCTTGAGCAAAGCAACAATTTTGATGGAAAGGTTGAGAGCTGCATACTACCGAGCCATTTGGATCTAACAATTTCCTGTGCTTTTCTTGCTCCTCCCTGTGGAAATCGTCTTGCAGTCTTCTGAAGTGTATGGGAAGCCATAATATCAGACATGTGCATCTGAGAAATAATTACCACCAGTTATTTGATCCACTTTATGGCTATCTTGTCTTCCCACCCCTCTACCCAGTCCCTCTTCAGAGACCCTTTCAATGAGAGTCTGCTAAAGCAAGAAATAAACTATCTATTGAAACTAGGGGTGATATAACCAGTTCCTCTCCCTTATAGCAAAAAGTGGTTCTATTCAAGGTATTATCTGATACCAAAGAAGAAAGGAGGATGGAGACCCATTCTAGACCCTTCATTCAAAGGGTAAGATTCAGGAAGTGTGATGGGGTGTACAAACCCCACACTGAGCAAAAAGGAATTAAGGGATTATTTTGGGCCCAGCCAGCCTTACCCTGCAACACCTGCAGCAAATGGTGGCGGAATTAAGAGAGGGAAACAGCTCGTTTGGGGGGCAGACCTAGAAGAGAGCAGACCTGCAGCCCATAGCTCCAGCAGCGCTGACCAGAGGGAAGGCTGAAGTCTGACATAACTGCCCCAAAGATCCCTCTCTGAGGGAAGGGAAGACTACCCCAGAAACAATCAAACAATTCCCCTTTCCCCCACATGTGGACCCTGGACATTGGTAATCCCTTTTTATTTTCTTGGTTTGGACTACCCCAGCAGGGGAAAGCTTGGACTGAGCTGGGGAGTTAGGGAGGGCAGCCTTGGTTGCCAGATCCCTGGTAGCCCCAAAGAGTCCTGGGTCGGAGCCCGGTGGAGTAGAAGGGCCTGGACTCCTCTACCAACAGTCCCCCTGCTGGTCAGACCTTGTGACCCAGACACTGGGAAGGTGGCATAAATCCCCTGACATAAGGGGATTAGAATAATTCAAAGCCTGGAGGGAGGTGATGACCGCTGTGCTCAGAGCCAGGGTCAGAGACCTGAAAAAAGATCCAGGATTTATTTGTTGGACTTTTGTTTGTTGAACTTTGTTTTCCTGCAAGGGGCTGCCTTTAATACCGTGACCTGGCCAGAAGACTCATGGAAGAGAGACCACCACAGCAAAGGAGCAATTGTCAGCAGCGGGTGCCAGAATAAAAGATAGCTGCTATGCCATGCCTGGCCACAGGGAGGTGCTTCTTTGGTGAGTGAATCCCATTACAGGGCCACATAGTATTCTCTCATTCCACTATGGGAAAATTTCTTAAAGGACTGAACCATACTTTTCCACCTGTTGGAGAACACTCTCCTTCCTGGGATCTCAGTGTAGTGCTGGGTTGTTTGATGACTCCCCCTCTGACCGCATGTCTACCTGCTCCTTCCAGTACTTCTCAATGAAGACAGCATTCCTAGTGGCCATAACGTCATCCAGGAGAATAGAAGAGATTCAGGCCCTCCTATGCTACTTTTCAGAAGGACAAAGTCACTCTTAGGCCTCATCCAAAGTTCTTGCCTAACAGTCTGATTTTCTCATTAACCAGTGTATTCACCTGCAGGTCTCTTTTCCCCAAACTTCATTCTTCGCCAGCTGAAGCAAAACTTCACACACGGGTTGTGGTTAGAGTGAACTGTTATTTAGTCAGGATGAAATTGATTAGCTCCTAACCAAGACTGTTGCATTTGTGAAATAAGTGAGGACCACCAATATCCTCACAGAGATTATCTAAATGGATCTCCAACTGTGTATGTACCTGCTATTTGTTAGCAAAAAACAGAATCTCTGTGGGCACATCAGGTCTCATTCAACTTGAGCCCAGGCTGCTTCCACTGACATTTTGAACAACTTCCCTCTGACTAAATATGTAAGGCAGTGCCATTGAGTTCAGTCCATACTTTTTTCTCACTGTGCCTTGGTACAGGCCTCTAGATCAGATGCAAGCTTTAGTAGGGTGATCCTTCAAAAGATATTTACGCAGGACTCTTTGAACTGCTTCCGAGCACGGAATACTGCCTGCTAGTCACCGAGAGTAAAATCTATGTGGACAATGTCTTAAAGAAAAGAGAATGGGTAACTAATTTCATAGTAACTGTGGTTGGAGTCCTTTGAGATGCGCTGTCCCTACAGATTCCACGACGCACCCTCAGTCCCCATTCTGCCATTCAGAGTCATTATTGCTGAGGAAACTAAGAGGTGGTTTAGGCCATCCTGACCCTTATAGCCTCTGCTATGGTGATTGTGAGGGCCCCCAGAGTGCAGCCCCAAAGGACACTGCTATTAAAAAAAAATCCAATTTTATGTACAAAGGGCACATGTGCATTAAGAGAAGAATCTATGCAGACAACACATCTTGAAGAAAAAACAGTTCCTAACCTTTCTTTAACTGTTGTTCTGTGAAATGTGTTGCACATATTCATTCCAATGTAGGTGTGTGTGTGCTCCGAGCACAGGTGCTGGAAATTTTTCCCTCAGTGGTATCCATCGGGGTGGCTCTGATGCTGCGTGCTCATAGCACTAGTAGAAAGAGCCCAGCCAATCCCACGCCTCCTCAGTTCCTTCTTTCCAGCCAACTCCAAATGAGTTGTGGAATGGACATGTGCAACACCTCTCAAACAATAACAGTTTTGGAAAGTAATTGGTTTTTTTTCTGAGTGATTGCACAGGTCCATTCAAATGTAGGTGACTTCCAAGCAGTTGCATAGAAGGTGGGATTGGAGTTCACGGACATGCTGACTGTAAAACAACTCAACCGAAACTGGCATCATCTCTAGCCTGTTGATTAATGGTGTAACAAGTAGAGAATATACACACTGACCAAGTCGCCACTCTGCAAATGTCCTGAATGGGGACCTGAGCCAGGAATGCAGTTGATGATGTTTGCGCTCTCATGGAGTGGGCAGTCAGGATAGCTGTTGGCAGAACACCCATGTGCTCATAACATGTACGAGTGCACGATGTGATCCATGACAAAAGTCTCTGAGCAGAGATAGGGAGACCTTTCATCCTTTCTGCAATAGCTACAAAAAGTTGGGTGGATCTACGGAATGGTTTGATCTGCTCTATGTAGAATACTAGGACATGTCTAACATCCAGAGTGTGAAAATGTTGCTCCTCAGTACTTGCATGTGGCTTTGGGTAGAAAACAGGTAGGAAGATTGCCTGATTACTATGAAACTGGGAAACCACCTTTGGGAGGAAGCTAAGGGAAGGATGCAACAGCATCTTATCCTTAAAGAAAACTATGTATGGCAGCTCTGATGTGAAGGCACAGCTCCCCGAGAGTCTTCTGAAGTAATGGCCACTAAGAAATCCAGCTTCCAGGAAAGGTACAAACTGCTCAAATGGGGGACATGTAAGTTTTGATAAGATCAGGGTAAAGTCCGATGGAGCAACAGGTTTCTGTACTTGGGGGAATAGTCTTTCCAGGGCCTTGATGGAATGGATGGACATCTCATGTGAAAAAACAGACCGGCTTTCCATTCGGGGCTGGAGTGCTGAAATCGCGGCAAGGTGGACCTTAACTTAAGGAACTTGCTAAATCTTGCTGTTTCAGGCATAGCAAATAGTTGCATGTCCTGCAGAGATGACAATGTGGGTGAGACTCCGTGCTGGGAGGTCCATATGGAGAACTGCTTCCATTTTGAGAGGTACATAGCCCTGGTGGAGGGCTTCCTGCTCCTAATAGAACCTGGCAATCCTGCTCCAAGCAAGCCAGCTCTCTGGGATTTAGCCATGGAGCTTCCAGACTATGAGATGGAGGGAGCTGAGGTTCAGGTGAAGCAGATGACCATGGTCCTGGGAGACCAGGTCCGGAGGTAGAGGGAGCGAAATTGGAGCAGCCAGGTGAACCAGTGCTGACCGGGCCATGCTGGGGCTGAGAATGACCATCACCTGTCCCACTTGATTTTTAGCAGAACCTTGTGCACAAGCAGGATGGGGGGGAAGCAACAAACAGGTGATGTGTCCGCAGGAGCAAGAAAGCATCCGTGGGTGAACCTGGGCTGTGGTTTTGGAGGAAGCAAAACTGGTGACACTTCCTGTTAGACCTGTTTGCAACCAGGCACATCTGGGGAGTCCCCCACCACTGGAAAATGTCCCTTACGATATCTAGGCAAAGGGAACATTTGTGGTGATGGGAGAAAGACCTGCTGAGGTGATCTTCCAGTTTGTTCTGCGCTCCCAGAAGGTGAGAAGCCTTGAGGTGAATTGAGTGGGCTATGAACAACTCCCATAAAAGGATGCTTCCTGTCACAGGTGGGGGAAATGGGGAGAGTGAGACCCCTCCCTGCCTTTTGAGGTGGAACATGACTGCTGTGTTATCCATAAGCACCAGCATGTTCCTGCCCGAAATGTGAGGCAGGAATGCTTGACAGGCCAGGCGAATTGCCCTGAGCTCTCTGATGTTGATGTGTAGCGAGAGCTCTTCTGGAGACCACAGGCCTTGGAGTCTGAGGGGCCCTAGGTGAGCTCCCCAACCTAGTGCTGACATGTATGAGACCAGGGATATCAATGGATGGGGCCATGAGAAGGGAACGCCTGTGCAAACAGTCAGCCACCAACTGAGGGAGGTGAGAACCGGGAAAGATATCGTGAAGACTGAGTCTGGCAAAATACAGAGGCCAGCCATGTCTGAAGTGGCCTGAGGTGTAACCTGGTGTGCTGAACCACATAGACATGCAAGAGGCCATGTGACCCAAGAGCCTCAGACAAGAATGGGCTGTTGCGGATGGTCCCTTAGGTACTAACAGGATCATGATTGTCTGAAACTGACCTGAGAGGAAGAAACTGACCTGGGTGGAGGTGAGCACCACTCCAACAATCTCTATTCTCTGTACCAGAATTAGGGTACACTTCTGTGCATTTATAAGCAGGCCTAAGACCTGGATCATTGACTGAAAGAGGTGGAGGTTGGACTCTTCTTGAGCCATGGACTGGCCTCTGACTAGCCAGTTGTCCAGATATGAGTAGACTTGCACCCTATGGCTCCTCAGGAAGGCCGCCTCTACCACCATGCATTTTGTGAACACCCACAGGGCTGCTGACAGGCCAAATGGGAGTATGGCAAATTGGCAATGCACCTGGTTCACAACGAACCTGAGGAACCTTCTGTGGCCTTCGAAGATGGAAATGTGAAAGTAAGCGTCCTTTAAATTGAGGGCAGCATACCATTCCCCAGGATCCAGGGAGGGAATAATGGAAGGCACGGAGACTGTACAAAAGTTTAGTTTTTTGAGGTAGCCATTGAGCAGGCGTAGGTCTAGAATGGGTCTGAGACCAGCTTTGGCTTCTGAAGTTAGAAAATAGTGAGAGTAGAACCCCTTCCCTCTTAAATTCTGTGGAACCTCTTCCATGGCTCCCACCCAGAGGAGAGTTTTCACCTCCTGGACTAGAAGCTGCTTCTGAGAGGGAGCTCTGAAGAGAGACGGGGAGGGAGGTTGGTTGCGATGGTAGCAGTAAATTGGAGGGTATACCCCACTTGCACTGTGTTCAGCACCTACTGTGCTGTGAAGAAGAGTGACAGGCAGTCTGAAAATAAAGGGGAAACAGAATCTGGAAACATGGGAACTGGTACAATGTCCTTGAATATCCCATCAAAAGGCCACTTAGAGCTCTCTGGGTATCTGGGCGGGACAGGCATTGATGCCAAGTTAGAGGAGAGTGGTGGTCTATATTTAAAACATCTGCTCCAATGCCTCTGCAGGTCTTGATGGGATGGCAGGGCAGAGACCCGGGAGAACTGCTGAGGCTGAAGTGCTTCCTCGAAATTGATGGGATATATACCCCCTGGCACTTGAGGGTTGCTCTGGAGTCCTTCAGCCCATGAAGCTTAGCATCAGTCTGCTCCAAAAAGGGTGAAGCTCCCTCAAAGGGGAGGTCCTGAAGTGTTTGCTGGATCTCATATGGGAGACCGGAGGATTGAAACCATGAACTCCTACTCATGGCTACAGTGGAGGCCAGGGACCTGGCCACCACATCCACCGCATCCAGGACAGCTTGCAAAGAAGCCCTGGCTATCAACTTCCTCTCCTCTACCAGTGAGGAGAACTCCTGTCTTGTCTCTTGGGGAAGTGAGTCCTTAAACTTCAACGTGTCCCACATGTTGAAATCCTATCTTCCCAGAAGCACCTGCTGGTTAGTGATGCTAAACTTCAGCCTCCCGGTAGAGTAAACCTTTCTACCAAAAAGATCCAGTTTCTTGGAGTCTGTTGCCTTAGGAGTTGCCCCCTCCAAATCCTGCCTCTCCCTTTTGTTGGCTGCAGGCACCTTCAGGAATCCTGGGAGGGAATGAGCGTAAAGGAACTCATAACTCTGGGCGGGCACAAAGTACTTCCTCTCAGCCCTTTTTGATGTGGGGGAAGGACAGTGAGGGTTTGACACAGAGCTTTCACTGGGTCCATAGTGACCTCATTGAAAGGCAGGGTTACCTTTGACGGCCATGCCACAACCAAAATGTTAATCAGGCTGTGGGAGGATTCCTTCAGTACTGCTGCCTGCAAGTCCAAGTTTAAGTCCTCAGTAGCTCCTGGTGGGCCTTACAGATGTAGGGAGGCAACACGCGTGGCCTTGACACAGCATCGTCCAGGGAGGAGGAAGCCTGCACTGGCCGAGGGCATCTCCTTCCCTTCTGAACTGACAGGATCCTGCAGAGCCAGTTCCTGAAACTCAGTACCAGAGTCCGGATCAGGTGATGCCCAATGAGACAGATGTGCCCTTCTTTTGGAGGCCACCAGGTCTGAGCATTCTGAATGGGGCCCTGGGATTGGGGGTTTCAAAGGGTCATTGCACTGGCATAGGCCAGTGACCCCTAGGCCAAGCACTCAATGGAACTCCTATGCCAGGGTTCACAGCAGGGAAGGGGTGACTGAAGGAGAAGCAAAAACAACTGCTCAGCCGAGAGGAGTACGATCCAACCTCCAATTCTGATGACCATGGACGTGCAATTCCCACTGGTGTTGAACATCGGTGCCAAGGCACAGAAGCTTGCATCGGGGCCAGCATTGTCGGTTTCCCTCAAGACGGTACTGCAGGGCCCGGAACTGAGCGGCAACTGGGGGCTATGTGCTTCCTCCTAGCCACCCGCACCGATGCTGCTGACTCCTGTACTGCCAGCAACGGCGATATTGAGAGTGCCAGCTGGTCTCTCGCAGCAGCAAACGCCTCCATTGTAGACAGCGCTGTGATGGTGTTGGTGTCGTGCTGTCCCTCCAGTGCCAGTTCATCTGGTACCAGAGTCAATGGTACCCACATAAGGGCCAATGTCAACAGTGCTGACTGTGATGCTGAAGCAGAGGAGTGGCCTGACCTATGTTGCACTGTGCTCTGCTCCCCATGCCTGGCCGCCTTAGGAGTTGGGGAACATCCACTGTTGGCCAGCTGCCCCTTGTGCCTCTTCCTCAGCACCGGGGATGGCAAATAGTGCCAGGACTCCCGCACCATAGAAGGAGCACTCCTCACCAAAACTGAGGGCATAGTGCTGAATCCAACTGGCTCTGCTCGGAGGAAGGTCTCAGTGCCGCCTCCAGAAAGAGAAACTTCAATTTAGCCTCCTGGTCCTTTGTACGGGGTTTGGAGTCCCTGCAAATTTGACAGCGATCCCTGATGTGAGCCTCACCCAAGCACTACAAGCAACTAGAGTGCGGGTCACTCAGGGACATCACCTTATTGCAGGAGGCACAGGACTTGAAGCCCAGTGACCGCGGCGTGCCTCGGCACCAAGTATGGAGAAAACTTCGCTAACTAACTAAAAACAAACTATGCTAAGTAACACTTAATAAACTATTTACAGCTATATACACTAATCATAAAGAAGGTCCACTGAGAAGCTTGTTGTAGCAAGGGAACAGTTCCAGCGACCGTCCTGGGCAGTAAGAAGGATCTGAGGGAGTGTGGGGTCTGCTGGGTCCTTTATACCAGCACTATGAGGGTGTGGCACCAGAGCCACCCTGACGGGTACCTCTGAGAAAAAATTTTCCAGCGACTGTGCTCAGGGCATGGGGGCATGCACACACCTACATTGGAATGGACATATGCAATCACTTGAAGAACCACAGTTACTATAAGGTAAATAACCACTTTGTTCTGTAAACATCCTTAGTTATACCCAACATCCTACCACTTACTGAAATATTCAGTAAAAACTACTATTTACATAACATAATAGTATAAGTTTTTTCACTACTGTAATATTTATAATTTGATCCTGAAAGATTTAACCATGTTCTTAGTTTCTTTTCAGCTACTCATTTGAAATTTAGTAGGTATCCTGCTCTGAATCTTAGCTGTTTACATGCAGTTTTGCCTGAGGTGATCAGGCTTGTCAGAGCACCTGATATTCAAGCACATGGTTTTAAAAAAAAACAAAAAACTGTAATCTCAATTGGTATTCAGGTGTACTCTCCACTGCAGAATTCCTCCTCTTGCTTCTAGTGTGTTTCAAGGTTTCATTAAACATAGTGTCACAAGTTCACTAATAACATCATTTCCGTGTAAAATAAAGACTAGAACTGGTATTTGATTTAAAGGCAAGTTGAGCCATGAAATTGAAAGTCTGTTTTACGTTTTTGTCTTTTTAATTACAGTGCTGCTCCTTGATAAATTCTTAAACTGCCCACCTGCTTGCTCTCTGTCATTCTGGGGTGAGGGTGGAAAGGAGGCAGTACTATCATTTGATTGCATTGGGCAATATGGGGGCAGGTGCTATGCAAGCTCACATGCACTTCCTTCATTTTGTGCTTTAGTTCCCGCAACCTGAGGCTTCCCCTTTATTGGTCCTGGTGGCACTCTACAGATCCAAGTTGGGGGTGTCAAGTTGTATTGTTTTAGGCAGTATGGCTATCTTATGTTCCTTCCTCACATAATGCCCCTGTGCTATTCCTCCTTTCCCCTCCCCCCACCAAAAAAAAGAATCTAATGCTGACATTTATTCCCGGGTACATCATGGCACTTAAATGGCCAGGCACACTAAATTAATAAGTGTGTGTCTACACTGCATTGTAAACCTGAATCTGGGGGACTTGTGCTTATGAACTCGGTGTTTCTAAGCCCACCCGGCCACATTAATATGGCCACATTGCACTATGCAGACCTTCTGACTCAGGTCTGCAGCTTTAGCTACAAAAACGACAGGTTTTGGATGTGAGTCGCAGCAGGATTAGAGCTCTGACTTACCTACCTGAGCAGGGTCTTGGAACCTGGGTCTTTGCTGTTCTGAGTCAGACTGATTTGCTGGTAGACAGAAAGGGGGCTTGAGCTCAAACCAGAATCAGAGCCCACACTTAGTTTGCAGTGCATACACACCCTCAGACTAAATATATTTAAGTGCATTACTGAGTAGGGATGCTTGGCTAAATCATAGCCCTTGAAGGTACATCTACACAGCAATTAAACACTCACAGCTGGCCCAGGTCAGCTGACTCGGGCTCATGGGGCTCAGGCTATGGGACTAAAAATTGCAGTACAGATGCGTGGGCTGGAGTCTGAGTTCTGGGACCCTGTGATGGGGGAGGGTTCAAGATCCAAGGCTCCAGCCCAAGCCCTAACATCTACACTGCAATTTTTTAGTCCTTCAACCCGAGCCTCACAAGTCCAAGTCAGTTTACCTGGGCCAGCTGCATCTGTGCCACGGGTCTTTTATTCCAGTGGGGACGTACCCGGAGAGATACAATTAAAGGTTCAAAACAGAGACTGGGGAAAAGCCAAAGGGAGCAGTAAGGTGAGCAGATTGGGAGAAACACAGGGACAGGGTGGAGGAGTAAGAGAAAATGAGACCAGAGAGATAAGCAGATCTTGAAGAGAGGACAAGAAGTTGAATTCGGTGTGGTAAGAGTCCAATGGCCTATGAAGTTACATTAGAACTGCCACAAAGCCAAATACATCCAAACTAAAATGAAAGCAAATTAGTACTGATTTCCAGGCAACCAAGAATCCTCTAGGCTTTTAGTTAGTCTTTTTTCCTAGAGCTTTTTTATCCAATATTTCATGGGGAGATTTCCCAGTAACTTTGTACCTGAATTCTCATTCTGGGATAAATATGCTTTTGCCAGCATAACTCATGCAGAGTTTGCCTGAGGATGGTCATTTCTATTTCTATCATCTTAGTCTATATTTAAGCATCAAGTAGCTCTTTTCTAGAGCAATGAAACTGCACCCATGTTCTTTCCTCAAAATACCCTATTGCTTGGGGAAATGGGGGGCTAGAAATGCCTCTTACGTTCTGCAAGTGAAATAAATTCCTGTTCCTTGTCCAGGTGACTGACTGGCATTTCCTAAGCAATGGTCAATCTCTAAGAAAGACTGATACAAATCTTTGTCAACTAAGAAAAACTTAACAGCAAAATAAAGAACTTCTATTTTCCCTTTAAAAAAGCTAAATAATGCATCTTTCACAATCATGTGGCTGATAATCCTCATTCCTTTGAATTGTGCCATCTGGAATTGCAGTGTTTTTCCTAAAAAGATTAAGGTCTTGATTCTGTGTCCTGCTGTGCTCCTTTTGATTTCTGTAGGATTTCTGTGCATGTAACAGCAATAGAATCTTGCCCTCAAGTGTTTTTTAAAAAATAAATAGATAACCCTGCATGGAGGCTCTCAGAGTGAGGAAATCTCCACATGGACATTCTCACAGAGACGTCCCTCCCCATTATTCCGTCAAGGAGATGGAGTTTGCTCCTATGAGGGCCTGTCAGCAGTACTGCAGGACCTCAGAAGGTCATGGTCATCTGTATACAGGCTGTGGACGCAGTGGCTACTCACCCTCGTCTTCCTGTCACCTTGGCTGCAAGGTCTTTCTCAACCACATCTGCCTCCATGGAAAAAACAGATTTAAAAATGTTATTAATGTTTAAAATCAAATTTACACAAGTTAAGAGGGAAGGTACTGTACATATGGGGTCGGGCTTGGGTTACCATGAGCTGTCTCGTGAGCCGGGCATAGCGTCAACCGACTCCACACGGTCTCAGTACCAGCTCGTTGTGGGGTCCCATGCACCCAGCGCTCCCACGACCAGGGCGTGGATCTGGACCTCGTAGCCCTGGGCTCTCAGAGTGTCAGCCAGCAGAGTGTACTTCAATGCCTTCCATGCTCAGGCCTCGTGGAAGGCCTGTGATCTGTTTTCAAATGGCACTGTGACGTCTACCATGAGGACCTTCTTCTTTTCTGCGTCAGTCACGACAATGTCGGGTCGCAGTCAGCTGTCTGTCCCGGGGATAGCAGAGTCGACTGATCTTCCCCAGGGATGGCGGGATGACTTTCACCAGCTGGTTCTGGATGGCAATGTAGCGGTGCTGCCAGGCTCCGGAGTGCTGTTTGCATCCACACAGGACATGGTGCAGGGTCTCGTTGGCGTAGCCACACTTCCTGCAGCTCTTGTCCCGGTTGCCGTGGCAGATGGCTCCATTGAGGGGAACGCAGTTGAGTCAGGCCTGGTGGACAAACCGCCAGTCAGTGAAGCTACCCCCAGGGAGGAAGTGGTTGCTGGCATCCCACTTGCTGGACACCTCAAACACCTTGCCCTGGTCCGGCTTCCGCTTGAGGTTCTCGGCACAGTAGCAGCACATGGCATCTTTCAGGGTTCTTTCCAGCATCATTCTGGCGGTCGGGATGATGATGGTGTGGTCCGGGGTTTTTATGCATGGCACCAGTATTCCCAGCTCCCGGCGCTCCTCGCACCACTTCCAGCGGCAGCCGATTCTCTTTTCTAGGCAGCTCGAGGCATTGCGGGCTCGGGACCAGAGAGAGGACAGGTCTCCCCCCTCTCTCCCTAATTCAGCTTCCAGGGAGTTGCTGCGGTAAGTGGCGACGTCCTGCTCGGAGGGGGACCTGATGATGCATTTCCTGACTACGTCCCATACGGTTTCTTCCACGATGCTCCTCACCATCTGGTCCGGGCACATCAGGAGGCCGAAGACATGGGTGATCACTGCCACGTCGCACAGGTCGCCAATCCGAGGTATGTTAGGTGCCACCCTGCCTGTGGGAGATATAGATGATGTCGGTGCTGGCCCTCTGGGGAAGGTAGAGCTGTTTCTTCACCAGCTGCCTGATTGTCCTATCGGCCTTGTTCAGGGGCACCTTGTCTACAGGCAATCCCCTGAGGACAAAGGAGATGCAGGGGATCAGGAAGGTATTGAGGGCATTGATCTTTTGCCAGGGGGCAAGCAGAGAGGAGTTGATTTGGGCCGCGTCCCACAGGATCTCTTCAATAATGTGTTCGGGGAGGATCTGTCGGAGGCAGACTCCTGTGGGTGTGCCCACGTGTTGGTATACCTCTCCCTCTTCAAGGGAGGCCATGGGCTCGCCCTGGATCAGGAACCGTGTCACCAGGACTAGAGCCCTGGCGCCGCCTTCGACTTTAAGGGAGGCGCGCTTTTTGGAGTTGAAGCGGAGGCCCATCCACTCAGCGGCTCAGCTGGCGGCTGTTGAGCATCCGCTGGAGGCTTTCCGAACTGTCAGCGACCAAGGGCAGATCGTCCACGTAGGCCAGGATGCTGATTGTCTTGCCATGCAGGTCGAAGCTGCTCGGGCCGCTGGAGATGGCTCGGATGAGTGGTTCCATGGCCAGATTGAAGATGATGGGGCTGAGAGGGCAGCCCTGTTTCATGTCACAGCGGATGGGGATGGCATCCGTCTCTCCTTCCGTGGTGCAGATGGTGGTGGTGCAGTCCTTGTAGAGGTCCCAGAAGATCTGGATGAAGGTCTCTGGCATCCCGAACTCTCCCAGGGTGGTGAAGATGTGATGGTGGGTATGGACCCAAAGGCGTTGGTCAGGTCGAACCATGCTATGGCGCACTGCCTCCTGGATCTCCTGGCTGCCTGGATGGCCATCTGAAGAAGGAAGTTTTGCTCGTAGCATCCCTCGCAGGACATAAAGCCCTTCTGCGCTGAGCTGACGGCGCCCCCTCACACTGACCAGTCCGTGCTCCTTGCCTTGAGGCAGCTGGCATACAGCTTGTAGATGGTGGAGCAGAGGGAGATGGGCCTCCAGTTGCTGGGGTCATCTCATTCGCCTTTTTTGTGGATGAGCACGATCATGGATTTTTTCCAGGAGCAGGGGGTGCGGTGGAACTGACTTATCTTATCCAAGGGTCTTCTTTAGGACAGGGGACATGAGGGAATTTGGGGGTCCCATGGTCTTGTTCTCTTGCCAGCTACCCCCCATCTCCTGACCTAGCATGAACCTGCTGGACCACATGGGGAAGCATCAGCAAAATCTGGAGGGATGAGTATGGGGGATAAGTAGGCAGCTGAGCCTCTCCTCTATATGGAAAGGGGAAAATCCATGCAAAGAGCCTCCAGGTAGGGATCTAGGAGGGAAACATCTGGTCTTGGAGCTCTGTTCTAGCATAATTTACTCAGTTTTCCAGGCAAAGCAATTGGTTTTGCCTCTGCTTGTGGAAATTACAAAAGGCACCATCTGTGATGCAGCACAAGCGGTTCTTGGGGAGAGAGAAAAATGCTCACTAGCTGTAGTATGAGTTTTTGTCTCCTTTCTTTGGTGCAGCAGGTTATCTTCTAATAGCCAGGATATGTCTTGGAACATTAATGTGTGCTTTCCTGCTATAATCTAGTGTTTAGGGTGGTGAGCTGTTGTTTTATGATGGGAGGGGAGGGATCCAGTGTAAACTGGCTGATATTGGTAATGTAATCAATGGCTCTTTTGTTTGTAGAAATTGTTTTGCATTGATGCTGTTGCTAGTAAGATGTATGTCACCTATATGCAGTCTGGAGCAAACAGTGCTTATAAAGCATTGCAAACCCCAGTACCTGCCTAACCTTACACACTGTAATGACTTCCATATTATTCTGTTCTGTGTTAATACTTTACTTACTTACAAGTTCCATGTAAGCAACTTATTAGGAGAGAGGCTGACATTTCTTAGGATTTAGTTTTCAGAGGGCTGCCCCAATTATTCAGAGTTCCTGATCCATGTTATTTAATGTGTAGTCCAAGGTCTTGACATAAACTAAAGTAATAGCTAACTAAGTTACAAATCTGACTAACAACATGACAGTTAACACCTTTAAATGGCTGACACGTTATAAAAATGTTCATTCTTTGTTTCATTTTAAACTAAACCGCTATGGAGTTGTCAGTTTTCTTTCTGACTCATTCTAAAAAATCTACTTCAAACTGGGCAGTATTCATTTTAAGTACCATGGTGCAAAGTTAAAATTAGCCAGGAGGACCAATTAATTTATCAGTTGAGTTCATTCAGTTTCCTGTAGCCTATCAGAGTTGTGTACAATATAGTAATAGTGTTCTCTGTTCTTAAAGTATATTTCTGTTCTGAAAACTGACTCTGTAAAATTTGCATCGTGGGGTTCCATGTTTGTGTCTCAGTGAACCGAGAACTAATTTCTTCATTCTACACGTGAAAAGATGGGGTTTAGTACCCAGCTCTACAAACTTAGTCTGGGATTTAAAAGTTAAACTTGTTTGTTTTTTTTCCCCTGATTCATGCATCACTGACAGTAAAGATTCTGTACTGGGGATTTAGTTAACAATTATAATTGTAGCACAGGGAGCCTTGGGTGGGGTGAGTGTGGGCACGAGGGCCATGGCCTGACTATTTTTTGGCCAGGCCAAACCCGAGTGGCACTACAACCCCATGTGTCAAGTTGCAGTGCCATTCACTCAACTCATATTTGGCCCCGCTGTGGAGGGCGGAGGGGCTCATGGCCTACGGGGGTAAGGATAGTGAGGTAGTAGAGGGGCCTGAGAGGAGAAGGAGGGAAGCAAATCTATGGGCCTCTTACTTTAAATGGCATTCCCCAGCCCCTGATTATTATTATTATAATGGATGAGCCAGATAGAATCCAGTTCTCTCTCCCTGAATATTAAACCATCTCTACATGCTGCAGCGACATGACGTAGTGGATTGGACAAAGAACTAGGAGCTTGTTCCTGAGGTCTAATCTCAGCCCTGTCACACACACTGGTCTACACATAGACTTGCACTGGTTTAACTAAAGATGTGTTTTTAAATTGATGTGGTGTAAGTTTGTGTAGAACTCTTATTTTGGTCTGAGTGATTTTAGCACAGTTTAGCTTAATCCATTTCTTCACAGCATCTGTCTCTCAGTTCCTTGATCTGCAAAGTGAGAACATTAATACTTGTCAGGGGTTTTGAGGATTATTAATTAACTAGTAACTGTATATTGCTTTGAAAAGAGATTGTTAAATTTTTAATTGACAGAAAGATGCCTGATACCTAGTGCAGTGGACAATCTGTCAGAAGTACCTGTAAATGAACTCCAGGCCTCTCTTTCCTGAATTGTTTACATAGGGCCAGACTGAGATGTCATAACTCACAAGGGACTATTCATGAGGTAATAGCCCATTGACCTCAATGGGATAAGGTGCTACTCAGCATGAATGGTTGTATAAACTAGCCCGTAATCATTCTGTGGCAAAGATGTATCAGTATGTTCCATCCTGTTTAAGAAGACTTGGTGCCAGTGTGACAACATAGTCACTAAAGATGGTTTTCCAATAGAAAGATGTCTGTTGTAGTGTTGAGCCATGTAGGAGTTTGGTCAATGTATGATCATCATCGGTCCGTTCTAACAGATACGTGTGCAGGCAGGCAACAGGCCATGTGCATGGAATATGTTTGCTAAGACACAATTCCCAGTCTGGAGTAATGAAGCAGCAGTGTGTTCTGAGTTTGCATGCCTGTGGTTAAGAGGATATGCCATTTTTATTCTAGGGCTAAGTTGTTTAGCTAGATATTACACCATTAAATCAGGCTAAGCACTTCATGTCAAGCAATGACAAACCACGAGAATCCTAGCAAATATCTTGTCATTGTTAATATGATGCCCACTAAAAATGAAACGCTGAGGGCCAGATCCTCACTTGATGTAAACTGATGTAGCTGCATTGAAGTCCAATGGAGGTGTGCTGCTTTACACTAGCTGAGGATCTGGCCTCGTAATTTTTTTAACTGAAATACTAAGTTGGCACTTTCAATGAACCAGAAACCTCTTGAATCTCAACTCCTGCTCAACTGATAGGTGAGATGCATTTGCAATAGCTCCTCCCACATTAGATGGGCCTTATGCAAGGAGAGCCCCAGGGTTCCTGCAGAGATGTGGATGTCTGCATAGCAGAGACTGATAGCTATTGAGAGCCAACATTGATCAGGCTTAAAATTTGCTGCTTACAAGTTGCTGTCCCCTTAAAAGCTATCAAACTTTGTATCCGATAAATAGATACAGTTACCTCAGTATTATTATGCATGGATTTTTGTTACACACTGGCAGTGTGCTTGGTGCTGTACAAGACAAAAGGTATAGACAATCCCTGTCCCACAGTACCTGAACTACCTTATTCTTATTATAGGGAGTACTGCATGGGCTTAGATAACATGGTTTGTTTAAGGTATTATCTACTGCAGTGTAGCAAGTTTTTAAGGCCAGTCACAGTACAGCAATCAGTGGCAGGCCCAACATGGGGTGGCGGGGAGGGAAGCAGATGGTAACAGATGCGTAGTGTGGTACATTGAGGCTAGGAAGAGACATCATTCATGGCACAAGGTTGGGGAATGGAATTAGTAGCAGACAGATATGGGAAGTGGTCAATGCTAAATCAGAATGGGATGGGAAGTGGATCAGTAGCAAAGTTGCAGACTCACTAGGAATTAATAATTTTATTAAGATGATGTTGAAGTAAAAAGAAAACGGTATAGAGTTCAAGCATAGAAGTTTCTGGTTATCAGGGAATAAGGTACAGATTATCAAGGGGTGTGAAATTCTGTTTAGGAACAGGTGGCGTAAGGAATACATAATCTGCAATCTTCCCCGATTGGGGGTAAAAGTTTAAAAGGTCAAAGTACAGACATTGAGATATGGGGGTATGTTGTTCATATAATGGCTATGTTCAGGTGTGGAGTATAATGAGTGGATACGATGATGAGGATGGATTTACCCTCATTTGGTGGGATTTAATGTTCAGAGAGTTTATGGTTCCAGTTTATATGGTCCAATGGAAAAAGTCTCTCAGTCCCTTTCCCATAGTTGATGCATGATGTTGTACCGGCTCACACCTCCTGGTACTGTCAGTGGCCGGTGATGTGTTCGATGTAGATGTCCCTGGACCATCGGAATAGCTACATAAGATTATTATCTAAACACTTGTAAGCAGAATCAGGATGAGCTCCACCCTGACATCTGGTGGTGAGTTGTGGCAAGTTGTGGAAAAGAACTTCAGGGGCTGATCTCATTTGCATAGGCACACCCACCCCGCCTAGCATGAACCCATAGCTGCCCAAATGGTCACTTTGGCTGCTGTGGGATCCCCAGTTTCTCTGTTATTGGGGCAGGAAGAGTAAATTCTTATTATCCTGATTATGTGAATCAAGGACAGTGGAACTGTACTTGGCCTTTCGTTATGATGGAGGGACTCGACATCAACTAAGTAGCACTCGCTAGGCCAGGGACATGGGTTCCAAAACTTAGTGAATGGAGAGAGGCTGGGGACAGGTATTAATACCTGGTGGTATGGGCCCCCTGGTGAGGGCCTTACATGCTAATTGTACTTCCTCCTCTCTCCACTGTGGAATATCAGAGCTAATGCATACGATGAAGTGAGCTGTAGATCAAGAAAGCTTATGCTCAAATAAATTGGTTAGTCTCTAAGGTGCCACAAGTACTCCTTTTCTTTTTGCGAATACAGACTAACACGGCTGTTACTCTGAAACAGAGCTAATTTTGATTCCATTAGGAGTCTAGTTACAGGCTGCTGAGCTGAATTCACTTTGGGCCAATGGTGCACCAGCACTGAGGCTCCCCTACTACAAGCTGAAATCACAAAAGAGCTAAACTGACTAAGAGCTGAAATCACTGAGTGTTGTGTTAAGTAGTGGGGGGGCCTGAAGATATATGGTGGAGCAGTTCGTGGGACGGCTGGCAGAGCAGAGCAGCTGGTGGAGCAGAGCAGTTTGTGGGACTGCTGGTGGAGCGGAGCAGAGCCCCATGGAGAGTTGGAGCACTCAGCTTTGGACCATGTAAGGTGCCCCTTAACACTCCCCCCCCCCAATCTCCAACCAGGTTGGGAGGTAAAACTCTGCAGATAAACTTTTGAACTCTGGAGCTACACTGACCAGGGACAGAGACTTTTGGGTTGTTGGACTTTTGGGACTTTGGATGACTTTGGGTTGCTGGACTCAAGAACCAAAGGGAAAGGACACGCCCCAATTTGCTCATGGGTTGTGTTATGAATCCTGTTGGTGGTGTTTCCCCAACATAATGCCATATTGTTTCTCTCTGTTATTAAAAGGCTTTTGCTACACTCAGACTCTGTGCTTGCGAGAGGGGAAGTATTGCCTCTTGGAGGCGCCCAGCGGGGGTGGTATATATTTGTCCCAGGTCACTGGGTGGGGGCTTGAGCTGATTTTGCATTGTGTTATTAGAATGGATCCCCTAGATACTGAACCCGGCCCTTGTTGCTGCCAACTCTGACGGGCAGAAGGGTTACACACGGATATTGCACTTTTTATCTATAGATATTAAATGGCTTCACATTTAAGGATAAAGTGAAGTTATCCTTCTTTTACAGACAGGGTCACAGATGCAGAGAAATGAAGGGACTTCCCCAAGGTCACACACAGCAGGTCAGTGGCAAAGCTGGGAAGAGAATTCATGATCTCCTGATGCCTGGTCTAGTGCCTGATACACAGACTCCCTGGAGGAGAGAGAGAGAGAGAGAATTCTTTGTCCCTCAGGTGTGCATTGGGAGACTGTTTCCTTGCTGCTCAGATCCAGCAGCGCCATGCACAGAGCCAGTCTTAGTGGTGGTGGTAGTGAAGGGCAGAGCACATTACAGACTGTGTGATTCAAATGCACTCTCTTTCCCTTCTTATTTCTTTGTAATCCATTTCTGCTTGGGAAGGAATTAAGTCTCTGGAAAACATTCAAAGACTTTGTTGTGTGAACAGCAATACAAATAAATAAAGGGTCAGGAGGATTTCAGTGGTGAAAGCAACTTCTGTTCCCTGGTACAAGCTAATTGGTTGGGATGATTTCCTTGAGGCTATAACTCCCTTCAGTGGGACTTACCACTCATATAAATACCCAGCACACAGCTCTGACTTCCACACTCCGCAGTTGGCTCTGGAAAGCTCAAATCCTTGATCAGGGAGAAAATGTCCAGCCAGTGAGTATCCCTACAGGCTTTTCTCTGGACTAGAGACTTGGTGCTTATTATTAATGTAGTAATTGTATTACAATAGCCCCCTGGAGGCTCCGTTCTCAGGCAGGGTCCCTTTTTGTGCGAGGCACAGTACAACCAGAGTAGCAGATCGTTCATGCCCTGAATAGCTTACTTTCTAAGTAGAGGAGAGGACACAGACATGCTGGGGGGGAAGGAAGGCAAGGAAGATAAAGCACATGAGCGGAGGGAGCAATGTAATAGGATGCAAATATCAAGTTAGTGCCACAATTCTTTGATTGCTTGTTTTAAACTTATTTGGTGGAGTTTTGCTGGGAGGGAATTAGCTAACCAGACAGACAAAGGAAGGGAGATGGTACTAAGGGAAGGGAAGCATGGAGGGAGGCTGAAGGGAAGAGACTGTGGGGAAAGGGGGAAGCAAATAGCCAGTCAGCACAGGGGAGAGAGTTTTCACAGTGAAATCCATTGAGTGCTGATGATGCCACCAACTTCTGAAGGTGCTGGCTACAGCTGCTTATCTCTGCTCCTACTGACTGGCTCCTCCCAGGAGATTTTCTTCCCCAAATTCACATGGTTGAAGTGGGGGCGGGGGCCATATGAAGCCTGATATCAGCTCTCCCCTCCTATGGGGAGTATTGGGGGAAGGAGTTACACTGTCTGGCTCTTTCCTCCCTCCTCCATGCTACAGCTGGATCTGCTGGATTTACTAGATACCTGAATTTACCTACCGAGATTATTGCACATAGCATCTTATTGCAGCCTGTTATATTCTCAGAAATGGAAACCCACTTCAGAAGTTGCAGTATATGGGAATAATGCAGCACTCTGCTCTCCAAGGAGCAATGTGATGGTTGTCATAAGCAGGGACTGACAGGGGACCTCCAGAGCTGAAAGCTGAAAGTCCGCAACATGTGCTAAAGAGCCACACTCTAGCAGTTGGCTGTAACAGACGTGCATACTTTGTGGATCAGGCACAGAGGGGGAACGTTACAGTAGCAATGAGAGAGGGTGACCAGGTCCTAGACAGCAGGCTGCACCAGAGTCAGGGAGGAATTTCAGTCTGTGTTTAGGGGTGCAGTATGTTCTGTATGCTAGTTCGGGTGTGCATACTGTTCTGGGGGGTTACAGTTGGGGGGGCAGGAGGATGGTCTGTACCTCTGGATGAGAGGGCAGGGTAGTGCAGTGCAGAGTATAGTCTATATTTAGAGTGCGTTGGACATTGTAGTCTGTACTTGGCAGGAGGAGAATCAAGTGTATGATTTTTAGCCATACACACACATTACAGTTGGCAGCAATTTACCTGAGGCCTGGGAAATGGAACTTGTGACTCTTGGCACTAAAATCACAGCCCACTTCCCTGACCTCAGGGTTTCTCTACCCGTTGCCAATAGTATTACGGCTTTGCCCTGTTGTAGAGCAGCCACCGGGGCCTGAGGCATTCAGAAACGTTAGTTCAGTTCTGATGCCCAGCAGTGAAGGCACATGATGATGCTCACTCTCTTTCTTCAAAGTCTCTGTGTTATTTTTAATCAGTTAATGCAGCTCATCAGGCTTCCCCTCAGGTCCATTCAAACCTTCATTCTTCTGAGGGCCACTGCTTCTCCTCAAGCTGATCGTGCAGCTTTGTTAAGAGTTAGTGTGAGTCAGAAATGATCCCATCTAGAAACAAAGCCCTGTAACTCTGACACATTTCCAGAGCTCTTATGTAAGCTCTCTTAAAACCTTTCAGAATTGAGCACCCAGCTGGTGGATACAAGAAGCTTTTTGAGACTGCGGAGGAATTGGCTGCACCAGTAACTGCTCATGTCACAGGTTTGTACATTTCTAATGCTTTCTTTTCACAATTCCTCGGAATCCAGCACTTCTCCCCAGGGTCAATGAATGCTGCTCATCTGATCCCAGGGTGCTGCACTGTGAGATAAATGGGTTAAACGTGTCACAGGGGCAGGAAGCACAGTGGTCTGTACATCTCAGGGTAGTGGAAGCAGGTGCTTCTGGACAAGCCCAAATTCCTTTTATACCCTGTGCTGTGATCCCATCAGATCTTTTAATCAAGCTGAGTCTTTACCAGGACAGACCTGTAGGAACACCTAACAGCTGAAGAAATAGAACTGACAGTTCCATAGGTCGCACTCTTTTCTGAGAGTCAATACTGAAATAATACATGGCCAAGTATGTTCTTAGGAAGCACTGGAGGTAACATCTTTTGGAGACATAAAACCTGACTTCTTGTGGTCATTAAAGATCCCACGGCATTTTTGTAAGAACAGGGATGGTAACTCTGGTGTCAAACTCCAGCTTTGAAAGCAATGATCTTCCTAAAATTGGCATTTTGCCTATAAATTCCTCTTGCATCTTAACATGTGTGCAGTATACTTCTTCATCTTCTGTCCAGAATTATTGTGTGGTATTCAGGGGTGAAAGTAAGTTAGAGGACCTACCGGTATGTGCAGGGAGCATGGCCTCAACCGGAAGAGGCAGGGCCTTAAATCCCCGGGCCCTTTAAATCTTGATTTAAAGGGCCAGGGCTCCGGCTGCGGTAGTGGTGGCTGGGAGCCTGGGGCCCTTTAAATCACCTCTGAGCTACCAGCTGCAGAGGCGGCTGGGAGCCCCGGGGCTCGGGGGCAATTTAAAGGGCCCAGGGCTCCAGCTGCCACTACCGCAGTGGAGCCCCGGGCCCTTTAAATCACTGAGGAGCCCTGGGCTCCCAGCTGCCACCGTTACCCCAGGGCTCTGGGCTCTGGCAGAGCTTTAAAGGGCCTGGGGCTCCGCTGTGGTAGCAGCTGCCGGAGACCCGAGCCCTTTAAATCCCCGCTGGAGCCCTGCTGCCCGAGCCTTGGGGTAGTGGTGGCCGGGCTCCATTGGGGATTTAAAGGGCCCCAGGGCTCCAGCCGCCACTACCGCCCCAGCCCTTTAAATCCCCGCCAGAGCCCCATCGCCGCTACCCCAGGGCTCAGGCAGCAGGACTCAGACGGGGATTTAAAGGGCCCCGGGGCAGTAGCGGTGGCTGGAGCTCCGGGGCCCTTTAAATTCCCGCCAGAGCCCCACCCCACCCCTACTCCAGGGCTCAGGCAGCAGGGCTCAAGCCGGGATTTAAAGGGCCCCGGGGCAGGGGATAGCAGCGGCTGGAGCTCCCGGGGCCCTTTAAATCCCGGCTGCAGCCCCGCAGCCCCGCCGCCGCTACCCCGGGGCTTTAAATTGTCCTCTCTAAAAACCGGTCCTGGTACGGCGCACCGGCTCTTACCGGTATGCCGTACCGGGGTGTACCGGCTTACTTTCACCTCTGGTGGTATTACTATGCAATCTTAAGTAGTTGCTGTGTTTCACCTTGGAGGAGGCTGGGTTTCAGTGGTGGACAAAGTAATCCCTATATAAAGTTGTACATCAGACTGGTTAGGTTTGTAAGGTGACTTGGAATCCTGTATAATGGAAGATCATTATAATTTTAATTGAGAATTCAGATTCATAGCTCACTCTTCTACTAAATTCTAAGTTCCTTTCATTTTTAAATCTTGAAGAGGAGGTGGAAAGAGATTGGAATTCAATAGATGTTAAAAAAAAAAAATCTTCTACATTAAAAAACAAAATCTGCTCCTTTGCATAATAACAATTTGCTGATTTATTTTGCTCCATACTTGGCTATATTCTAGATATTAAGTCTGCAGAATAAGAAAAAACTGATCTCAGAGATTGTGAGAGCCCAGTTTTCCTTGTGAAAATAAGAGATTAATAAACATAGGGAAAACTCATATTGAAAGAGGAATGGTGCACTTGGAATGTTTATTCTTCTCACATGACCCTTAAGAAAAACCTGTTTTATCTTGGAATTAGCACTCACAAAATTACCTCTTGATTACCTTTCTTATAGGCAGGATTCCCATATGGCTTACAGGCAGTCTGCTTAGATGTGGGCCTGGTTTGTTTGAAGTTGGTTCAGAACCATTTTATCATCTGTTTGATGGCCAAGCACTTCTTCATAAATTTGACTTTAAGGAGGGGCATGTCACATATCATCGCAGGTAAGTGCAAAACATCAAAGCAAATATAAAGAGATAAAATACAAAATGTTAGGGCCATATTCTGCCCTCTGATGCCTGCAGGATTCACCTTGACTTCAAGTCAATTAGCTGATTGTAAAATCTCTAATGCTGGGATTATTATAAATTGTTAATAATGGTAACATCATATTTATGCTTAGCACTAACATAACACTTTCCATTTAAAGATTACAGAATGCATGCATTTTTCAACTGGGTCATTTTACATATAAGAGAACGGGTACAGAAGGAGGTTAAGTAACTTCCTCAAGCTTCCTCAAGTGACAGAGCTAGGACTCATGATTCCCAGTCCCAGGTTTTAATCACTAGACAACTCTGCTTTCCTTTAGTTAACTAAAGTCCTTTATGAAAGTTGTTGCAGTGTCCTACAGCAATGGTCAAAACCCTGTAGTTTAGCCTCTTGTTAGTGCAGAGTTTTGGACCATTAATGTAGAACACTCTTGTAGTTCTTGGGGTTCTGTGCTTGCACCCAAAATGTACTGCCACTTTATATTCAACAAAGTATATAAGTATCTGTTTCAATTTGGTAGGATCAACATTTGTTTCATATTGAAGGTCCAGATACTTGACTGGCATCCAAGCTGATCAATCTAAGATACAAGATGATTAGGGCTGGTTGAAAATTTTCCATTGAAAGATTTTTCAACAGTAGGCATTTTTAGTGGAGAGAGTCTGTTTTCCTTGAAAAGTGTGTGTGTGTGTGTGTGTGTGTGTGTGTGTGTGTGTGTGTGTGTGTGTGTGTGTGTGTGTGTGTGTGAGAGAGAGAAAACCAAAAACTGAACATTCTATGGATTTTGGTCAGGCAAAATCTGCCAAAAACCAAAAAAGTTCAAATCTTTTTTATTTTAAAAAAGAATTCAGTTTGGGGGTTTGTTTTTTGATGAAATGTTGAGATTTTCCAAGGAAAAAACATCTGTCCAATCCTGAATAGGACATGTGAGCTTCCAAGGAAGACATAACTGATGCCATTCCAGAAAACCACTAAGAAAAGTCTCAAGTCTGCAGTCCTTAGGCAAAATTCCCATTGAAGTCAAAATCTAAGAGGGGTTCCAGCTTTACCTGGTCATCAACTTCCCAGGTGTTTCCCATGTCTGAGCATTTGGGGAGAGAGAGAAGCAGGTTTCAGAGTTATATACTCTCGAGATGTGACATGACCCTCTTGATTGCAGAAATATGTTATGAAACTCAGCTCTTTTAAACTTCACATCGAGTTTCATTTAAATATTTTAGGGATTAGTTGTTGTTTCATTGTATAACACTGTAGCCACTTTTGTCGTCATGTCCATTACATCCCTTCTATTTCTTGGCTTTCTCTAGGTTCATTCGGACTGATGCTTATGTAAGAGCAATGACTGAGAAAAGAATCGTGATAACTGAATTTGGCACCTGTGCTTACCCTGATCCATGCAAGAACATATTTTCCAGGTGACTGAGAGTTGCATGTTGTAAAAGAGTGACATGTTTTCGGTGTTATGGTCTGAAAGCCCCACTGCTAGGATATCATTGATCATTTGTTGACTTTGTTGGCCCAGGTTTTTTTCATACTTCAGAGGTGTGGAGGTGACTGATAATGCTCTGGTCAATGTGTACCCAGTGGGTGAAGATTACTATGCCTGCACGGAGACCAACTTTATCACCAAGATTAACCCAGAGACTTTGGAGACAATCAAGCAGGTAGATATTTATACTTAGTCTTCATTTTATTTGTAATTCCTCCACATTTTTAAACTCTATCAGTAGCACATTACAGAGGGTAAGATCCAAGGTATTACCTGGAATGGGCAGTTTTAAAAAAGATATCAACTAGCTTGATCATTCATTTATTAAAGTGGTTCTGAGGCTTCATGAAAAATGGGACAATGTTCTCTTTACAGCATGCTGCTTACAGCATGCTTGCAGATGAAAATAGCATCTTTGTTTTAAAGAGTTCTGTCTGCTCCTATTATTAATTCCTCCCTTGAAATCAAAGGATTCTATTAAAATCCTGCCTTACAAACTATGACCAAAGTGCATCTTCATGTACAAAGTAGACACTTGTGCAGGTGAGGAGTGTGACTGGGATCCATGACCATGGCTGATGAGAATTGAAAGCCCAACTCTACAGATAACAGCGATGTCCATGGGTCTATTCACAGCAGAAAGCAATATGCCAATCATATTTGCAAGACTGGGCCCTAAGTTAGGTGCATCTGCTATCGATCTGTCTAAGTACTTATACACTGTATTCGCTAAGCACCTCAAATAGCAATGAATTTACCGCACCTCTTTATTATTATTATTAATTATTTATTATTATGGCTGGCTTAAAATTTTCAATTGAAATTGTTTTTCAATGGAAAATTGGGTTTTCACCACAAAATTACTTGTTTCATAAAAATGTGTCTGCTCTCATGGAAAATGTCATTTTATGTCAAAATATTCTGGCCCAAAACCTAAAGTTTTCAGCTGAAAACTGAAAGAGTTTGGCTACAAATGAGCATTGTGGTACCTCATAGAAGCTGTAGTTTGCTCTTCGTGGTCCCATTTCTTCTAGGGGCTGGGATCCCCAGTTGAACTATATCTCTCATAATGCACCATAGCCAGGCACTCCATGTTCCACAGTTCTCCTCACAAAAAAGTGAGACTCTGAGGCGTTATGGGAGATGTAGTCCAGTTTGGGGTTCCAGCCCAAACAGGAGAATAGGGATATGAGGTGCATAGCTCCCATGACATACTACAACCCACATTTGCAGCCAGCATCTTTTGGTTTCCAGTTTTCACCAAAAACTTAAAGCTTTTCCATGGACATTTTGCCTAAAATTAATATTTTTTGTTTGTGTCAAAAATGTTCATGGGGTAAAAAAAACTGGACCTGTTCTATTATCCTCTTTTTGGAGATGGGAAACTGAGACACACACAGACTGAGGCTGGCAATTTTCAAAGGATTCTCAGAGTTGAGTGCTCAAAATCCAATGACATTCAGTGGGTGTTGGGTGCCGTCCTCCCTTCGGTGATTTGTCCACTCAGGAAGTCTGGGGTAGATGTCCCAGTTCAGTGCCTTTATCCCAAGGCCAACCTCCCCAGGGCCGGCTCTAGGCACCAGCTAAGCAAGCTGGTGCCTGGGGCGGTGCTGCTGAAGGGGCGGCACTCCAACTGTTCTTGGGGTGGTACTCTGGCAGCAGCCCTGGTGGCAATTCAGTGGCAGCACCTCTCCGTTGTTTCCCGCATCGGCAATTCGGCGGCGACTCTTCTGACTCCCGTCTCGCCGTCAGCAGCAATTTGCCGACAGCTCCCTCCGATGTTCCTGTTCTCTCCAGCGGCGGTGTATTCGTCAGGTTTTTTTTTTTTTTGGCTGCTTGGGACGCCAGAAAACGTAGAGCCGGCCCTGAGCCTCCCTATAGGACCTATTTGAGTAGCATGGCAATGAAGACATAGCTAGTGAGCATTCCTTAGTATGAGCCAGTGACTGCCATGGAGCCATGTGCTAATGGTGTCCCAGTGGTCTGGTAACAGGGCAAAATGTTCACTGGACACACAATTGCACTGCCTGTCTCTGGCCCCCCAAGTGGAGCCATCATTGTGCTTATTGGCTTGCTGTCTATTTTGCCAGGATACTTGGTTTTTGTAATGGCTGTCAAAAGAACAATATTCCTGTGCAGCCTCCTGAAAATCTGAGTGCATGAGCTGATGCAGACTTTGCAGACTCTGGAAAGTAGCACCAGAGTTCAAGGTGAAGGGAGCTGCTTTAATCTTTGACATTACAATCAGGTACCCTCACAACCATTTATACCACTGCAGCATGGAAGTATGAGCACACCTCCATTTTCACTCTCTTCTGGCACTCCATTCTACCCAATCCCCAATTTAGCTCATAAAGGGACTACAGCAGGGTACAATTCACATTTCTATGTCAAGGCCGAAAAATTGAATCTAGTGTGTTGTTTCTTTGATCAGAGCTAGAGGTTTTGGGAAGGATTCTGATCCCCCAAGTGGAGGAATGCAGAACTGTCTCTAACCTGAATGCCACCTTCAACAGCTTGCCCGTGAGACATCCAAGCTGTTTTTTATTTTAAACTCTTTCCCTTTGGACCCAACAGTTCTACATACAGAGTTCCTCTTGACTTAAATGGGAGTTGTGTGCATGCCATTGCTGCTATTTCTCTAAATATTTGTAGGTAATTTACCTAGAGGTGTGAAACGAGAACATTCCTTACCTAAAATAACAGGACACTCCCAAGCCAAGTATTTCATTACATTCATAATGATAAGTAAATACCTCCTCCAGAAAAGCTTGTGATTCACCCCAAGTCACCTCTCTCTCTCTCATTCTTCAGGTGGACCTTTGCAAATATGTTTCAATCAATGGCTTGACTGCTCACCCCCATATTGAAAATGATGGGACGGTTTATAACATCGGCAACTGCTTTGGAAAAAATTTTGCAATTGCCTACAATATTGTAAGGATCCCTCCACTGCAAGCAGGTTAGTTTATGTATTGCTTAAAAGCAATGTCTGTGCCCTTCAGACATTCATGCTGTAGAAATCCCTTCAGGTGCCGAATTAATCTGTCACCTTTGAACGTTGCATCATTTTTCAGTATTCAGATGATTTTTTTATTTGATTTTTTTTCTTTTCTGTCCCTTCCTTATCTAACTAAAAATTTTTATAAGAAACTTTTTACAGATGTTGTTCTTTAAAAAGACAGTACATGTTATTTTCAGAAAAGAATACTTCTTGTGTTAAAGGCCAAAAACCTTCCTAGCTAACATTTTGTTGCATTGGGTTACTGAGCCATTCTTGGGGCTGCTTCCATAATCATTTAAATACTATTTTTATTTCAGACAAGAAAGATCCAATGAACAAGTCCAATGTGGTTGTGCAGTTTCCTTGCAGCGATAGATTTAAACCCTCGTATGTGCACAGGTAAATTGTAGGCCATTTCTTTCAACAGCACAGTGAAATATATAAACCAGTTCTGTATGCAGAAAAGTGAGACTTTTTCTTGCTGTGAAACCTGTATTTCATACCTTTGAGCCACATTTGAAAACAGCCATTTCTAGCAGAGAACCCACTGTCATTTATACAAATAACACAAAAGGTACAACTGTCCTGTAATGTGGACAGATATAGTTTGCACAATGTTTGATTGTTTTTTTTTAAACTGGTTTATTCAAACATTCTTTCTGTTTTATACATGGGAAGCAAAACTGCTAAGCATGCAGTAAACACCAGCTAACATTAAGAATCTGCAGAAATCAGGAGGATTATGTTCCAATAACATTAAACTGACTTTTAAATGCAGCAGCCACTATTTGACAAGCCACCATTCTGTGTATAAACATACTTTTGTCAGAAATCACCACAAACAAACTTACAAGCTCCTACTGTATTTCTGAACAGCTTTGGGCTGACTCCAAACTATATAGTGTTTGTGGAAACACCAGTGAAAATTAACCTGCTCAAATTCCTTTCTTCTTGGAGTCTGTGGGGAGCCAACTACATGGATTGCTTTGAGTCTAATGAAACCATGGGGGTAAGTGAAATTGCATTGCACTGTTACATACTGGGCTTCTAAATGAGAGGTTGTGTCATGGTAAATATACCTTCACTATTTCTCATGTACGAAAAGCAAAATGCTTCTTTGTTTTCCAGGTCTGGCTTCATGTAGCAGATAAAAAAAAAGGAAAGTACCTCAATATCAAATATAGGACCTCGGCCTTTAACCTCTTCCATCACATTAACACCTATGAAGACAATGGATTTCTTATTGTGGATCTCTGCACCTGGAAGGGGTATGTGAGAGCGCTCGAGTGATTGCCCACAGGGCTATTTGTAAATACAGTCTAGAAATGTGCTGAGAGAAATCGTGTATTGAGAAGGCAATGGGATGGGCAACCTAGTGGGTCTTTCCTATATCTAATTGCTATGATTCTGGGCCTGACTCTCTGTGATTGACATTAGTGAGATTTTTGTCATTGTCTTCAATCAGAGTACGATTGTACCCCAGGAATGGATGGATGATTTTGTCATCCAAGGCTATAAATCCATTCTGACTGAAAAAATACCTGGCTGGTCTGGATAATCCAGCAGCAAGTTTGTTTTCTAAGGAACCAGGGATAACCACTACACTAAGGGTATGTCTACACTGGAAATGCAAGTCAACCTATATTAAGTAGAGTTAAAGCCACTGCAGTAATTATTGTGGTAGTGCATATCCACACTACCTTCCTTGGGTTGGTGGTGCACGTCCTCACAACGAGCATTTCCACCGACCTAAGAAGGGCAGTGTGAGGAGCTGAGAGCCCTGCCAGGAGCCCAGCTGCCCCACAGGCTCCCGGGCTCCTGGAAGGCTGCCTTCCCCTCCCCTACCCCCCGTCTGGTCCCAGTTGGGAGCGGGGAGAGCTGCCCAGTGCTTTTCCCCTCCCTGTTCCCTGCTGGAAGCTGCCCCAGGCTTCTTGCCCCCAAGGAGTGGGGTCTAGCTGCCCTGGCTTTTTGGGCTTCCCATGCCCCCCACTGGCTTCCCACCAGGAGCAGGGCAGGCTTGTCAATTTCATGGCTCATCTAGCCATGAAATTGACAAGGCTGCCTGACTCCCAGCAGGCAGGGAGGTCTGAAGCCCCAGCTGCCTTATGTCATCCTAACTGTGTAGTGTAGACCAGCCCTTAATAATTTTGACCTGGAAGTATCTAACTGTAATCAGTTTTAAAGCACAAAGCTAAAGTGACATCTGCTCATAAAGTACTGCCATGCTGTGATCTGGTTAAGGGAAATAAGTTGGCAGACTCTTAATTTTTTTTTTTAATGTATTTATTTATTTATTTATTTTTGTTCAAACTAAAAAATAACTTGGTTTCAGGGAAAATGTTAATTTTTAAAAGCAAAATATTATTTTCCTGAAAGTAATTAGAATGTTGTGGCTATGTGACTGTTTCCTTACAATACGTAAAAAATCTTTCTTTTTTGACATCTGTTCCTGCAGGGGAAACACAGCCCCGGCACTCAGCTATTAGCAGTGAAGTAAGGCTCTGATCCCCCAAGCTGACCCTCAAGTGGAAATGGGATATGTCTGTGGGGAATCAGCTTCTAGGGTCAGGGTTTAAAGCAGGACCTGATTTTCAACTATCTGCTTTCAGAATGTTCATACTGATCACTTTTGGTTTACACAGATATTCAGTTACTAGTGTGTGTGGAGGATTTTGTGAAGTTTTAATAACTGATTTACCAACGCTTTCAGTTCATTGTTAGCTTTAGTAAATGGTATTAATTGTTGAAATACCTCTGCTACTGCTAGTCCGATGGGCACAAGTCTGGATTAATTTTCTTAGGGTGATAGGCAATAGTCACAGAAATACAGAAATAAATCTGTCAGCATAGACTTTAACTTTCCAGCAGTGATTCTGCACCATGGACACTCAAAACTTCATGGTGACACCAAGTGCAAAAGTGGGATTCTCCTGCTCCAAAATCAGCTAACTGTATGGAGCCTGTGACATGCAGCTGAACAGTTCTTAATTCCGTCCAGTAGAGGGCAGTGTTGTGCACACACAACTCTTCCCCCAAAGAACACTGCATCAGGAGCCCTATCAGACCTTCCTATTCACTTGTTGCAGGTGTGGGAATGAACAGATGCATTTTGAACTCTTCTCTCTAAAATGACACACAATTGTTCTGGTTCTTATTTCTGATTCTGTCTTTGTGCAGGTTTGAGTTTGTTTACAATTATCTGTACTTAGCCAATTTGCGGTCCAATTGGGAAGAAGTGAAGAAACATGCAGAAAAAGCTCCTCAGCCTGAAGCTCGCAGATATGTCCTTCCCTTAAACATTGACAAGGTAACAGTTTGACTAGGCTATGCACATCTGGAAGTTTAACTACATTCAGTTCTCTGAAATGCTACAGCCTGCATGGCTCCTGCAAATCTGTTGCAGACTGTTTCCCGTGTAACTTAGTTTAAATTTCTTTTGAAGGAAAAACCCCTTAAAAATCTGTCTTCATAGAAATAGAAAACCACCCATAACTTTCTAACAGTGTCTGTCCCACAGAAAGTTCCCATGTATTGCTTTCCAAGATAGAGAAGTGCAAGGTGTAAGTGCAGTTCTTCTATGATAGGGTGGTTTCCAGGAGCTGTAGTGTGTTGATTGGAGGTGGGTGAATAATTTGTCAGCCATCTTGTTTGCTAGCGCATTTGCAGAGAGCAGACACGGCTGGAGTGAACTTTCTGGATGAAATCCATTCCCTGCCCCTGGTCTGGTGTTGGGATTCTGACACATGACCAGCCTCAACACAAGGTTTGTGGCCTCTGAATTTACAGACCAAGCAGCCTGTGTTGAACAAGTTTATCCTACTGCTCCCTTCTAAGCTACTATATTCAGAGAAGCAGCAGAGAGGTGCTGGAACAATTTTTATAGTGGGGGGGTGCTGAGAACCTTTTAACCAAACTGTAAATCTTGAATCTAATGGAAACCACTTTAAGCCAGGGGTTGCAGCTGCACCCTAAGTTCCAGCACCTACGGCTGCAGAGCTAATTTCCCTGGCAAACAGAGTGCCGAGGTCCATTGTGCATCTGCTCCTCCTGTGGCCCCCACCCTACTTAGATTTTGTAAAGCAGGGGCCCTTACATTTCACCCTTATAGTTCTAGATGATTTTTAAAACTAATCTTTGCTCTCAATCCTGCCTGTGTTGAGAACAGACCGGGGTGACACTTCCAACGAAGTAAATTGGCCTAAAAGCAGCGAATTTCAGTGGCACTATATATCATACACCTCATATAATTTAATTAAAATATACATGTACATATGTTAGCAGTTAATTACCTCAGGATAACTTTAGGGAATATTTTCAAGAAGAATTAGGCCCGTGTTCCATTGCCTTTCAGTGAACATTGGGTACCTAACTTCTCTTTGTTAAACCTCTTCCCTAAGGACCAGCGGCCTGATTCTGATCTCATGCCAATGTAAATCCATTGGTTCCTGATTCACACTTAATTAACAGACCAAAATTTGGCCCCAGGTTTCTCTCTTTGTTTTCATTCTTTTAAGGAAAACAAAATGTGGATTTTGCTCATGATCAGATATAGTGCAGCAGAGCCTCCCAAATTTACACTAGCTAATGGGAAACCCATGTAAATTTGCGAGTTGTGAAAATGAGCCAGTAAATCCCAATTGAAAAGTCAAGGATACTGAACTGCAGGTTGTACTTTGCTTATTTGTTTTGGGAACTATATCTTAGTTTCAATTATGTCCTGAGACTTCATAGTATGCTGGGAAACATACAGCTATATGTTTTGTAAAACTAACAAAATCTTGTGGAGATGAGCTCTCATCAAAGCACCTTGCCGTTAAGTGTTAACTGAGAAATGGGAAGAGACAGCCATTTTGTGTAGGTGAATTATAAATTTTGCTGCTTAGCAAGGTTCTGCTGTACATCACTAACTGCATTGCTGGTGTTCAAAGAAAATAAATATTAGACAGGGTGTGGTGCAAAAGTACAGAAAATAAACAGAGTTTGGAATTGCAGTTGTTCCTTTGTTCCTCAAAAGTGGTTGCTTCTCTTTGTTCTAGGCCGACACAGGTAAGAATTTGGTCACCTTGCCCTACACAACAGCAACTGCAACTCTGCACAGTGATGAAACAATCTGGCTGGAACCAGAGATTCTTTTCTCTGGGGCTCGCCAAGGTAAGATGTTAAATCTGAACCTCAGCCATAGGCAGCAAAAGGAGTTTACTAAATCCGAAACCCACTAATCCCAGAAAATGTGTGCTCTCATTTTCTAGCCTTTGAGTTTCCACAAATCAATTATAAGAAATATGCTGGAAAACCCTATACATATACGTATGGCCTTGGATTGAATCACTTTGTTCCAGACAGGGTAACTATTGATATTCTAATGAGGACATGTTTGATTTAAGGCATGTTATCTTAAGACAAAATTAACAAGGAGCCGTACTGAGATGATTTTTCTCCCCTTTGCAGCTTTGTAAGCTGAATGTTAAAACGAAAGAGACTTGGGTGTGGCAGGAACCAGATTCATACCCATCAGAGCCTATCTTTGTTTCACATCCAGACGCCCTGGAAGAGGACGATGGTAAACGATCTTAGGTTATGTTTACTTTTGCTCAATTAGATTCTTTTATAAGTTTGAATCCACTGACCCAGGGACCCAGAGCTATCTTGAATGCCAAGTCCTTTAGATGGACAGGCAATAAATTGCCAAGTGAGAGTGGTTTTCATTACTGTGAAGCAGAACTGTCTAAAACAATTGGGAGGACTTTCTGAATATAGAACAGAGGCCAAGACTGACGAAGCAAGAGTTTGAGGGTATTGTGAATTTGTCCCTCCTCTTGAGCATTTCTATCAGGCATTACAATATTAGACGCAATTCCAATAGAGTTTTATGAAAGCATAAACGTAAGAACAAATGTTGGTTTAGTCTTAATGTTGGGGGAGGAGTGAATTTCGTGGTTGCGTCAGTGTAGGATGAAGAGCACCAGTTTGCACAAAGCATAGTGCAAGCTGGCTCTGGGCAGCTGCACTCTTGTGCACCAATACTGAGCGTGAGCAGCAGCACGCGTAAAGGTAAGGAGCTATCCCAATGGTTTCCTGTATCATCCTGTCTCCCAAAATATGGTTAAAAGACATTGGGTGAAATCCTGACCCCCCTGAAGTCAACAGCTAAACCTCCCATTGACTTAGTGGGTGAAATTTTGATTCCATTTATGTGCTCAATTCACAAAAGCACTTACGCATATCCTTAACTGCTATTTACTTAAATGGAACTTAAGCACACTCTTGCATGCTTTCTGGCATTAGGTGAACATTGACTCTGGTTCAGTGCTTACATTTTTACAGTCTTTGTCCCAAGACTTTTGACATTGTTCTTTGATGCTGCAGCAACTGTCTCTGCCCTCACGAGTCACTGATCATTTTTTGGTACCTTAGTGACTCTGTTTTCCATGTTTTTTTTTTCAGATTCAATTTTTTCAGATTTTTTTTTCTTTGCACCAGGTGCTTGTTTCTCATGTTCCAGCACTCCTGTGGCACTCTGCTGTCAGCATGTGGGCTTAATGTACCAGTGCCTGAGTTTAAGGACACTGTCAGCAGTTCCTGCCACTTGTATGGAGGCAGATTGAAAATCAGTGAAGAGGGCTAGTTGGACTCAACGGAGTGATAGGCAGAAGGGAATAGGGCCCTCTCCTGTCTCATGCTCTACCCTACTTTGAGTGGCTGCTAAAAAAAAAAAAATCTTAAGAGGTAGGGGAGTTCTGCCCATCTCACACGTCAGCCCAGAAGTGAAGATCAGAAAAGTAGAATTAAAGTAGGGCTATGACTTTGTAACGGAGATCATGGAAGTCACGGAATCCATGACTTCCAGAGACCTCCATGACTTGAGCCCCCGGCGCCTGGGAGCTGCAGGGTCCCCGCCAACCTTGGTGACTGGAAACTTCAGGCCCAAGCTCCCAGCAGCAGAGGGCAGCAGGCGTGCCCCGCAGCTCCCAGTCACTGCGGGTGGCAGGAGTGCTGTGCAGCTCCCGGTCCTGCAGGTGGTGGGGGTGCCTGGGATCATGGAGCACCACAGCCAACAGAGGTGCCCTGGAGCTCCGAGCCAGAGCCACTGCAGGTGGCGGGAGTCCCCTGAGCTTGGAGTTACCAGTGGCATGCATTTTGTCATGCATATTTTTAGTAAAAGTCACAGATAGGTCACTGTCTTCTGTGAATTTTTCTTTATTGCCCATGACCTGGCCGTGACTTACTAAAAATATGTGTGACAGAAATCTTAGCCTTACTTCTAGGGCAAATAATTTTCCCTTTCTACTTCTAATGTGATATGAACTCTGAGGGTCAGTTGTCACAGGATCTTGCAATATCATTTTTATGGTCATCTTTAGAATAAAGCCCTGCTTTTAAAACATTTTATACACTGGGCTGGAGCTGCCATGCTATAGCGAACCTGCCTCAGAAATCCAAAAAGCACTGGGTTATTGGAAAAGCAAGTAAAAATCCAGAATGCTTTCTGAAGAGGAAAAGCCTTTTCCTTTCAATAGCAGTTTCATGGCCTCCATGCTTTTAGTAATAGCTGTGCTCTGCCAGGATTCTGGAAGTAACTGATAGTTCTGCCACTTGGAGGTTAGTGGGTGTCCAAGTGAGAGCCTAGTGAGTTACCTTGAAGGCCATGTGCTTTTTGTTGATATAAATCATATTTACTTCTGCTTGCTAGGTGTCGTTCTGAGTGTGATTGTTAACCCTGGAGCAGGACAGAAGCCTGCCTATCTACTGATACTGAATGCAAAGGATATGAGTGAAGTTGCCAGAGCTGAAGTGGAGATGAATATTCCTGTTACCTTCCATGGAACGTTCATAAGATTGTGACTATTCTCTTCAGTGTACTTATTGTAATTTGCTTTTTTGACTTTGAAAAGATACATTTCTAGTTACAAAAACTCAAATATTCTATGTTCCTTCAGTGTCTTTGATTTGTAAAACTCATTAAGACTGAGCATTTCATTTTTCTTGATGTTTGCGGTATTGTTTTCTAGCTGTGTTGGTCCCAGAATTTAGAGAGACATGGTGGACTATATAATATCCTTCACTGGACATCTTCTGTCAGCGAAAGAGACAAGCTTTCAAGCTGCACAGCACTCTTTAGGTCTGGGAAAGGTGCTCTGAGTGTCTCGGACCTAAAGAAGTACTGTGCAGCTTGAAAACTTGTCTCTACCAACAGAAGTTGGTCCAATAAAAGATATTACCTCCCAGTCTCTCACTTTTCTTGATGGTCACTTAAGTATTCTCTCATCAGATTTTTCAGCCTTGCAAAATCATCAACAGGATTTTAAAACAAGCAGCATTGAGCATTTTAAAACTAACTCTGTAAAGAACCTTTCTTTAAACTTTGGGGCAGAGATGCACTTGCAACAGTACTATGTGAAATTCAGTGTGTTGTAGAGTCTAAACATCAGTGGAACAAGCTGGAGTGTCTTCTAATGACTTTGAGGAGGCTATTTTATCCTGTATAAAAATGTATTGATTTGACTCAATTCCAGTTCACTGTATTAGCTTTTTAAAACCCAATGTTTGAGTGGGGCCACCATAAACTCATTCAAGTTGACTACTATCCTTCCTGGGGCTGTTTTTGAGAACCAGGATCCATCTATGAGACAGTAAGTCCATGGCTTTGAGAGACACCATTTTCTCCATTGATGACACACTCACTCCAAAGAAATTTTGCAAGATGCAGCCAACAAAGTAACAGTTCATGTCCCAACTGCACCCTTCAGTTAAGGAGCAAGTCCCCTTTCCAAACATATAGCAGCCAGAAGCAGTTAAATATGAAAGAAAATCCCCCCCCTCTCAGCTTTTCTCCGAATTTAGGGAGCAGAACCTTCCAAATACTGCATGTAGCAGGATGTTTGCATAAGTGACCAAGATCAAAATCCAAACTTAAAGGAAGTTTGGACTTAAATATTGACCACTTGCTTGCCAGGGTGAAAGTACTCTTATGACTCTCAAAAGTCCTGCCAGCCTCCAAATCCAAATTTAAAATAATGATGTGCCCAGTCAGCTAAGCTCAGTGTTTGTATTTGATGCAAAGATCCAGAAGGCTATATGAAGAATAAAGCTGTTACAGTTCATAACTGACAGACTTACTAGCAGCCAGCCTCTGGGTAAAATGGCATTATTTGACACTGAATTCATGGAATTCTATGCCAGAGCTGACAAGACAGTTATGTTACATAATTAATAGTATTCTTGTTATTTAAACATTGTTTAAATTTTATTTTGCTGTTAATATTCCAGCTTTAATATTACTTTTTCAGACCCTGAGCTGAAGTAATATTGTCTGTTAAAGCTTTGTTATCCCAGAACTTGTTACAGTAATTTGTCACTATCAAAACTCCCATGTGAGATGCATTTAGCTCCTGTTTTCTTAGCACATGCAAAAAATGCAAAGAAAAGGTTTTTGTCCTCACTGTCTTCTACTCCAACAAACTTACTTCTGCTGGTGAATGATTTCAGATTGATACAACTAGAACTTGAATTTTTCTATTTGCAGAATAGGTCCAATTCTCAGGTCAGGGGGGCTAGTTAAGTTGCCCCACATTGCCCTGCTAAGGTACCTCACATCCTATGAGGAAAGACTGAATCTAAAGTTTTCAGATACCAAATGGATTCTTGACCTTTACTGAATGGAGACAAAAGTGCCAATTCCAGGACTAGTTTTTATGAGGTCTCTTTCAACATTGATTCATTTCACATAGGCCAAACAGCCTTCAGATTGTAACAGTACTTGGGTCAGATCATAGAATACTTTTGCAGCCATAGATCTCAAAACACTTTACAAAGGAGTACATCATTATCATGACTATCCAGATGAGGAAACTGAGGTACAGAGAGGTGAAATGACTTGCCACATAGGCAGGAGAGCTGGAAACAGAACCCAGGGCTCCTGTCTCCCAGGTCAGTACCCTATTTGCTGACTCACTGTGTCTCTTTTAACTAACTGAACACCTAGTACTGGCTAAATGTTACCAACAGTATGGAGAGACTAGATCTCTGAATGTTTGGTCTGATCCAAGGCCTATTAAAAGTCAATGGAAAGACCCCTGTTACATTTAGAGGGCCCTGGATCAGCCTCACAGTGATGCAGATTTATAGTATATCATAAAAGAATTCCACAACAAACTAGTTCAGAAGCAAGATGGATCCCTTCAGCCCCTGTTTACACTAATGAATGCTAAGAAGTTTGACAGTATAGTGCACGCAAGGGTCACAACTGGGTATGGAAATTGTATGGCAGGCCATGAATGCTCACAAAACTGGGGGTTGGGGTGTGGGAGGGGGTGAGGTATCCAGCTGGGCATGCAGGTTCTGGGGCAGGGCTAGAAATGAGGAGTTCAGGGTGCAGGAGGGGGCTCCGGGCTGGGATACAGAGGAGTGTGTGGTTGGGGATGAGGGGTTGGGGGTGCAGGAGAGCGCTCTGGGCTGAGACTGAGGGGTTTGGAGGGCGATCAGGGCTGGAGCAGGGGGTTGGGGTATGGGAGGGGGTCAGGCTCTGGTTGGTACTTACCTCAACCCCCTCTGGTTCCTACATGGAGATGCAGCTAGGCAGCTCCCATCGGCCACAGTTCCCAGCCAATGGGAGCTGTGGAGGTGGTGCTTGGGGCTGGGCCAACGTGTGGAGCCCCCCTGGCTGCCCCTATGTTTAGAAGCTGGAGGGGGGACATGCTGCTGCTTCCAGGAGTTGCGTGGAACCCTCGACCCTGCTCCCAGCTGGAACCCCAGAGCAGGGCAAGCTCTGGACCCTGCTCCCCAGCAGGAGCTCAAAAGCCGGATTAAAATGTATGAAGGGCTGGATGCGGCCCCTGGGCCATAGTTTGCCCACTCTTGGTATAGTGACTTTAAAGCAAATATGCAGGGAAGAGTAAAGCCTTTATTTTTAGTATCAGCTTCCACTCAATTTATTACTTTTAAATTGTTTTGTTATTGTAGACTGAGAAACTACAGCTTGCTCTTACATTTCATATACGAAGTGTGAATGTTAATAACCCAAGAATAGTTTTTGCACAAAGGAGTTTGTTTCATTACACAGAACAAGTGTCAAGATCCAAAAGTTTATTAATTGCATTTTCCTTGTTCTTTTCATACAGTATAATTTTCAAATTTGCTAGCGCAACAAGGATCAATATACAAACCTGAAATCTGAGCTTCCTTTTTGTATACTGACAGTTTCTAGAACTAATTCAAGTTATACTAAAGGTATCAAACTGTTAGAAAATCACTTCCATTTAAAAAATTGTATTTTGGCATTCTTAAAAATCCAATTATTTGCCAATGGCAGTTTGATTACAGTCTGATAACGGGGTATCGTTGCAGAGATACAGTCTGGTACTTCTGCTGTTTCATAATTGTTAAGCACTGTGCAATCACCTGATGAAAGAGAAAACTGGATAAGCAATTAATCTTCCAGAAACTGTGAATACTAGAAGTTACATTATATTTAGAAACTCAGATAATGCTTTTGTTTTTATCTCTTTCATAGAACTGATGCTTAAAAATGATTAATTGTCAAAAACTAACATATGCACACGTAGAAGAAAAATAGAGCAATATTTTGCTGGGGGAAGGAAGACTGAGAAATGTCCTTGGGAGCTCAACAGAACGTGTGGAGCAAACAGATGTCACTCTACTTTAGGCAACTGAAGAAAGATTATTAATTTCAAGTAACTAATGACAAAAGTGTACATTTTTGATTATTAAACTATCTTGCCCTACCCCTTTTGTTTGACCAACACACATTTCCCTGGAGTGATAGACTGATCATCCAATCCAAATGTCATTACAACTCTGCACTACTGGTATTCCCAATTGCACAGAAGAACTGACTATCCTGCTCCTTTTCTCAAGACTTAATCTTTTAGAAAATAATTTTTTTTGGTCTCCCATGGATCAATACCTTGTCCAGTTTTTGTCTTGAAAAATATGATCCTTTCATTTGTTCAATTTTAAAGTAAGGAAATTACAATTTCTATATTAGAATGTGATTGATTTTTCTAAATATACTGATTTCAAGAGACTCAGATCATGTTTGGCACAGTTTGATATAGAAAGACACTTTTCCCCAAGTTCACTACATATATTTCTCTTGTTTATTGAAATTAAGGGGTTTTTTTGTTCCTGCTTTAATAGTAAACACCCCACCACTAATAGAGCATATTACCACAGAAAGGCCTATTAGTCAGGCTTAGATGTGAGCACACATTTCTCCATTTAGGTGGATATCTGCAACTCAGAGTGAGAACTGGGGTAAGAGGCAACATAGTATAGTAAAAAGACTGCTCAGAATTGCAAGGAAAATGAACTTTGGTGTCCCAATGGAATTGCTTGGGAAGGCAGGTATGGATAGCTCCCCGATTACTGTGCATTTTTCTTTCCAAATTTAATTTCTAGACAGATGTATTTAAATGCGTCTGTGAGCTCAAATATGTGAAAGATACATCAGTCTCCCATAAACAGTTTCCACAAAATGCTAAAGAAAATATTAAAAATCACTTATATAGTACCATAAATATACATCAGTGGGACAAGATCCTTGCCCTAAAGAGCTTACTGTGTCAAAGTATAGAGAACACTAGGCTCTTAAATATTTATTAATAAATAAGACGACAAGACAGAGGACATGTATCCAGGAAATCTAGATAATGAGGCGGCACAAAGGGAAGCAGAGGGTTTTAAGGAAAGATCTGAATAAGTGGATGCACAGCAGGTAAGACAGAAAGACCATTCCAAGAATAAGGGGCAAATTAGAAGCCAAGAGTAGAAGAAAGAAAAATGCAGCACAAGGAAAGAGGATTAGGAAGAATTTTTTTTTTAAATTCCTCAATCCCTAAAAAGTGGAGATGTAGGTGAAGACTAGATTATATAGGGCCTTAAAGGAAACGTCAAGGAGATTAAAGCCAATTAAGGAATTCAAGGCGGTTCCATGATCAAAGCAACCAGAATGGAAGAGGACTGCAACAGGAGCATTTTGGATAGATTGGCATGGAGAGAAAAGGTGAGAAGAACCTGAATGATTTATGTGGACATGTGCATTTAATGTAAGGAAAAAGCCTACCTTCCTAGAATTCTGTGGCAGTATTATGCCATCATCCCAGAGTCGAGCAGAGGAGTGAAATGCACTGCTTTCTTCGTCTAGCCTAGATAAGAGAGTATTTCAGAAGTTTTAAAACTCCAGAATAGGAAATTCACTCGACAAGTCAAAGCAGAGAAACAGAAGCAAAAGTGAATAGGGCACAAATCCTACTCTGGGATGCATGTGTGACGCCACCATAGAAATCAGTGGGTGTCCAGTATATATCTACAGACAGAATTTGATCCCTAAGTAATTCCACATGCAAAGGAAATATGCAAGGTAGAGCTGCTTTGGTTGGTGAGATATTTAGTAGGTGTGTTGGTCTGGAAGATAAAACTAAAAAAAAAATAATAATAATTTAATCATAACCATAATTAAGGGGGTTATTTTCAATACTTACTTTTCTTTTAGATGCTTTAACTCTGAGTCATCTCCTATGCAGTCATCATCCCTAGCTTGTGGGAATGTGGAAATATGTCTTGAATCCACAAGGGCAACTCTTGCATTAGGCCACAGGAACAGGAAGTTTGGATCAAATGACCTCCCACACTTAAAGAAAGAAAGAGAGACAAACTATTCAATCTCCAGGAGCTTAAAATGAGCCATTCACATAGGATGATTCAATCAGGTCCCTGAAGAACAAAATTTAATGGTTTTTAAGGTGTGTATATTCTCCTTCGGCACATGATCCCTATCAGACTTAAACCAATTCTTTCAAGTCTTTATAGGGATCAATTAAAACACTTCAACATATTAAACTGAATTAATCACATTCCCTGCAATAATGTGCGACTTTAGAGGTATGAACCAAAATTACAAGTTTTAGCATGAGCTGTGTCTGCTTAATTTTTCTGTTGCATTTTTTAAAATGTCTTTGTTTATATCTACATATAAAAAGGCATTAACAATATTTTTACATATATATAAAATTTCTGGCCTAAATAACTAATAGTGACTATTAACTTAGTCTGTTGAGCCTAACTGAAACAAATGCATGTATCCATGTTATAAATGTTAAAGTCATGCTAAAGGACCTGGCTCAAGGTGGTGTTGAACAACTTAAACTCTCATTGGGTTCAATTAGAGTTCTGGTCATTCAGCACCTTACAGGATGTGAGTTGACCGATCAGTGTGTAACTGTGTTTATACACATGCTTAACTTTAAGTGTCTGAGTAGTCCCCACTGCCTATGATATTTTCTTATACTTCTAATTTCCAATTCACTAAGAAACATATGACCCTTGATCACTGAGACTAATAAACTTCAGCTGAGGAACAAGGGCAGCATTTGATCCTTAGTGTGAGCAGTTTCAGAGAATTAACTTTCACAGTGGACACCCAGCTTTCACAGATAGGGACCAAACTTAGAGTTACTTTATAAAGCAGCTCCTATTTTAAAATTACAATAATGAATGGAATTACACGTGTGTTCCAATGGCTGGCTGAAACAGATGGAAACCTGTGACAAGTCAAATATTACCCAACATATTAACCATACCATGGCATAACTTTCATTCCCGTAACAGCCACCAATTACAAGGGTTATCTTGGGCACAGCAGCACAAGCAACTGCAGCCATCATGGAGGCCTGTGCCTTTAATTTATTGGTGTGATCCTCTGCCTGAAATTAAAATACAGATGAAGACAGTTTAGTTCTTAAATATTTTTTCTAGATGCCCCTCATCCTAATCAAACTTATAAAGCATCTGAAGATTTCTTTGCATAAAATTCTAAGTGATCAATGTTTTCAGAACAAATAAATCAGGAAGAGCACAGCATAAAAGTGAGTATTATAGCATAGGCCATAAAACTATAAATCAGTGAAATAATTATAACCTATGTTGGTAGTGGAGCACTGCTTTGCTACATAAGCCCTGGATCCTGGAGTGACTTTGTCTCTGTCTAGGCTAGTAAAGCTCAGATGCATTGCGGCTGTACCAGGCTTGATCCCAAATGCTAGGGGCATACAGGAAGAGTAGGGCTAGGAAAGAAATGGGTGCATAGAGAGAGGAGTTCTCTGCTCATAGAACCTAGGGCTAAACCTATCCTGATGCGCTCTGTGGCCTTGGACAAGTAACTTTTAACTCTCTGCCTTGGTTTCTCCATCTGTACAATAGAGATAATACTTCATTACCTCCTTGATAAGGCTGTTGTGAGAACTGACTAGTTAACGTTTTGAGATGAAAAGTGCTGAGTGCTAACTTTTACTACGAGCAGTGAAGGCTGGACACCCTGCCAACCCAGGTTAATGGATAGCATTGCTAAAGCAAGAGAATGTGGATGAGTGTAATACTAGGGGGAAAATGGTGACTCGAGTCTAGGTCTAAGAATGAAATGCCTAAGAACCTAGTTGGTTTTATCATCAAAATGAGTAAGTTTGAAACAAAGATTGTGATTCTTAACAAAATGAATAGAGACTTTGTCAATGTGAAAAATGAGTCAGGACGAACTGGGAACTACATTCTCATTCTTGAATTACGGTGCCATACCTGTGAGAGACTTGTTGGCTCTGGTGTATGTGGAGCAGTATTCTGGAGAAACAGGATAGGAACGCATCGCTGACTACACAGCTGTACAAAGTGGCTGCCCTTTAGAGAAGCATCATGAGTCAGCTCACCGTTGTTAGCCACTATCCCAACTAGGTGTCTAACAAAACAAACATAGGAACACTTTCATTTTTGTAGATTGAGATTGGTAAGAGTGTTGCCTGTAGTAAACAAAAATAATATTCGGCTTTACTAGCATCAGTTCTAGAGGAGCAGCTTCAAGAGACACTCAAAATAATACACAAATTGCACTTGCATGCTGCCTTCATTCAAGGATCTCTAAGTGCTTTATTAACACTGAGTTTGCAACATGCCTGTGGAGCAGGGTAGTGTCGTACTTATTTAACAGATAAATAAACTTAGATGAAGTACAGAAGTGTTAAGTGACTTCCTCAAGGTCACAGTGAGATAGTGGGCAGAGTTATGAATGCAACCCAGGAGTCCTGACTCTCTTCCTCATCACTTAGTGTGACATACAATGTGTGTCTAGTTAACATCCACTATCCCCTATTTACATTTGAAACCAAATGTGTTTTTGAAAAGCCTTTTCATTTCTGAACAGTTTCTTTAAAAACAAACAATGTTTATGTCAAACAAAACATGTCAAATATTCCTCCTCTATAAAATGTCATTCAAAACCACACATTTTAATCAGGATCAACATTTGTGTTGGTTCTAAGGTTCAACTTTACAGAAGCCTGCCATGTATGTTTGTGCTTCTGAATAAACAAGATCTCAAGGTAAGTATGCACTGAATGTATCTGATAACTTAACATGGTCTGTTTTAGCACATACTGAGCATTTAAGCACCAGATCACACAGAGTCTAACATAAAAGAGGTCACTCTTGGTGCTCTAACTGAAAGCCCTGTTTTCATGCAGCACTGGTCGCTTTGGAAACGCTTGAAAATAGATTAGAAATTCATTTACTACCACTTTCTCCTTCCCCACATCCAACTTATATTGTTTAGTTAACAATGACTTGCTTCATTAAATGTCCTAAATGCTAGTCCAAAAATGCTGCTTAATGGGGTTAGGACTTTGGGGCTCTACATGGTTTAAAAAAAAAAAAAAAAAAAAAGGAAGGGCAGGCTGGACCAGTTTGAATGGCAAAGCTTCAATTCCTGTTGCCAGAAAAAAGATTAGGCTGTGATTATTATTTCTTTCTAGTTTATTCATGAGCAAATCCTACTCAGATTCTGAAGGATAAACTGTGCAGCTAAAACAAAAACAAACATGCTTTACAATGCATTCTGTACCTTCTGCAGTGATAATGGACATTCTGTACTATGTTATACACTCAACAGCTGTAAGTCTAAGCTTAAACTAGATTTCTAGTTTATTATGAAGATTACGCTTGTCAAAGCTGTGATTTGTTTAGAGCAGGGAGTCTGAATAAGAAATTCAGCAGGACACACAAGGCCAGTAAATACTAGTAACTCTAAAGATGGCTGCTTATGAATGGTCTCAGCTTGACAAACTCTCAAACTGCTAATGGCAGCAAGCAAAATATACTTGCCCAATATACTCAGCTGTATAATCTGTCTTTTCAGCATAATGGAATGTGTGTCTCAAATATTCAGCTTGTCTCAGAGGAAAATCAACTAACCTGACTGTTAAGCAGAGTAGCATGCTATATTAATTTTAGCAAAATGATTTACCTTCTAGCACTGTTTAGTGATAAACTTAACATTTATTAAAGAGAAAGGGGCTACCAGGTTACTCTGACTCACAAAATGGGCCTAAAATATTTATTTTGATATTTTAAAGATTGTGAGTGAATTCAGTGCTAGTAAAATGTGCCAGAGTAACAGCCTTAGAGGATGAAGTAATTTCTTATCCACTGAAGTGGCACGGTACAGGAACTGGCAATACAAGGTCACTCACACTGCCTCACCTATATACCTGAGCCCTGATCTACGGGGCCACTTTGAGAGGTTCAGTGTCCAAGCCTTTTCATTGCTTAATGAATCTGCTGAGATTGTCAGCAAAGTACCAGCTGGGATGTGGACACCTGTCCACCTAGACACTGGGCTGAATCACCAACTCATTTCATATAGGCCACAGACCAGCCATCATCTTGTAATAGCTCTCAGCCACTACTGACCTGGCCAAGTCTAAATTCAGAATCCAGAGGTAAAATGTTAGGCTAACTAGAGCTATCTTATTATCAGTCACTTGAACCATCCAGAACTCTAACTTAAGGTGTTTGTTTTTTAATTGGACATACTAAAAGACCAAATAATGATACAAAAGCTTCTTTACCAACAGAGTCTGAATTTTTTATAATATACTCTTGCAGTCTTACCCTTCCATATGACCAAATCCCGTTACTAATGTTGTTCCATATTCAGCTTTGAATTCCTGGAACCTGCTTCCATCTATCAGACGGCTCAAAATCTACAAGGAAATTACTTGTTTTCATCAGAAACTTAAATCAAGATTGGATGTCTTTCTAAACTTACGCTCTGTCCAACCAGAAATTACAGCCAGTGCTATTCAGAAGCTCAGAGTAGATCATAATAGTCCTTCAGGCTTTAAAAATCTATTAAATCTAAAAATATGCAATGAGCATGAAAACAAACTTTTGTTAGTACTTGATTACCTGCTACCTGGAAACAAACTTTAAACTTGGCCTCTAAAAGGTGAGCAGTCATTCACATGACCAAAAACCCACATTTGTACAAGCAAAAAAAGGCTCTTTTGAGTGCAATTACCTGGTTTGTGTGCACAAGTAACACTGCACTAAACCACACATGCGCATAAATTTTTCAGGTGTATTCTAAGAGGACCATTTCGAAATCAAGCCAAGACCCCTGAATTGTTAGAATTTATTGCTGGCAAAAGATGCTGGACTAATATCCCTGGAGACCAAAATCCTCTGTATATCCACAGACCACCTGTAACATGAAGAGTGACAGTCCAAGTTTCCCCACACTGCCCCACTAATGTGTCTGATCTGGAGGGACCACCAGAGGATGGGAGGGAGTCAGACTCCTTAATTCACTCATTCCTTGACCTCTCAACTGAGACTACCAGCAAGGGTACAAGTTATTGCCAACTGTAGGAGTGGTTTCTGTGATGTGTAGCTTTGTCTACTGGGAAATGGACAACAAGCATCAAAACCATTTTCCAACGATTTGCAGTTCCTTAAATCAGCCACAAAGATACAAAGCACACGGATTCTGAAGCACTCCAAGCTTCTACATGCCCAGGCATGTGGGAGGAGTAGTACTTCCAGAATCATTTGGTGCAGTTACTCTACTCTCTACAAAGTGTTTAACTTTTTGTTTTTTTACACACCCACGAGGAACCTTTGCCATTACACTCTGAAATATATTCAAGACAGAAAGAGGAGCTGACATAGCAGTCAGATCCTTGGCAACAATAATATGCAACACTGAGTATTTCATAGACAATGAGGAGTCCTTGTGGCACCTTAGACACTAACAAATTTATTTGGGCATAAGCTTTCGTGGGCTAGAACCCACTTCATCAGATGCATGGAGTGGAAAATACAGGAGCAGGTAAAAATACATGAAAAGATGCAAACTGCCTTATCAAGTGGAAGGTTAGTCTAAAAAGATAATTCAATTGACAGTAGGATACCAAGAGAAGAAAGATAACTTTTGAAGTGGTAATGAGAGTGGCCCATTTCAGACAGTTGGCAAGAAAGTGAGTTACAGTAGGGAGAAATTAGTATTGGGGAAATTAGGTTTAGGTTTTTATAATGACCCAACCACTCCCAGTTTGCAAATTAATTCCAGTTCTACAGTTTCACGCTGGAGTCTGTTTTTGAAGTTATTTTGTTGAAGATTGCCACTTTTAGGTCTGTTATTGAGTGACCAAGGAGACTGAAGTGTTCTCCTACTGGTTTTTGATTCCTGATGTCAGATATGTGAGACAAGAATAAATGGACACAAATCTGACATACACCTGCTCCTGTATTTTCCACTCCATGTATCTGATGAAGTGGGTTCTAGCCCACAAAAGATTATGCCCAAATAAATTTGTTAGTCTCTAAGATGCCACAAGAACTCCTCGTTTTTGCTGATACAGACTAACATGGCTACCACTCTGAAACCTGAGTATTTCATGTAGCATGCTTTCTTTTAATATGCAGATATTGGATTAAGCAGACACCTAAAAATTGTGAACTACTGTAGCATTTGTCCTCCTTACCAGTTTTATATGTAGAGTATAGCTATAACCTCGTGGTGCAAGCCCCAGGAGCTCTTCAGCACTGTACAGAGGATCATCATACTCCAAAGTTTCCTCTGGTGGAAGTTCATAATTTAGCGTCAAGATAATATTTCTAACACATTCATACGCTTCCTTTTCTGAAGATGCAAAATGGTCAACACAGCCACTGACTCTGAAGGACAATGACATTTTAGAAATACATAATAAAAATGAAAGTTCAGGACATCAGACTACATTAATGAAAAATTAAGGACTGATGCTAAAGATTAAAGAGGAAAAAAACCACTTCTATCATTTGCATTGTGGATTTCCAGACTCACTGAGGACTTTGTGCATTTTTGTTCTTGCTTGAGGTGCAGATCTCTCATGTAAGTGAATGGAAGTGCTGTGCCTGGAACAACTGCAGTCTAAACAACAAAAGATCCACAGTGGAGAGGGGAGGAGAGAATTTCTCCCTTTACTACTTTGATGGTTAGCTATATTAACGGAAAAAGCTTTTGTACTCATCTTCCATATATTTTGGATACAATATTTGAAATGATGAAGTTGCAAAAATTATTTTTCTCTTTTTTACACCAGCAGAATTTCAGGACTGGAAATAAAGAAACCAACTTTTCATATACTGCACGGTCCCATTTATCTGAATGGCAAGGAGATACCCAAAACCTTCAGATTAATCTTTGCTCATTCACAGCATCCAACCCAGCGGGCTCTGGGGCAGAGTTTCTGAGTCTGCCAAGCCCAGGGAGCAGTGGAGAGGTCTACAATGCAGAGCACAGTGAAGACAGAACCCACCTTCCCTCCTATCTGGAGCTGCAAAAACATTCTTTTGGCAACAACAGCAATTTCTTACATGGAAAAATAATAAGGAAGTGTTTAGATACTTGAAACTGTCCTGCTAGATGCTCTAGTCCCTTCTGAGTTCAGCTCACATTTCCTCTCAGGAAGCAAAGATTACTAGTAGAGGCAGAAAAGCTGGCTCCTTGTTTCCAGCTGTTTTTACAAGCATCCAGCTTCTTTCTTGCAGCGAAATACTTTAATGCCTCCAAATTAGGTATGTATCTGGCCCCCATTACCCTAGTATCTCAGTGCCTCACAAATTTTAAATGCATTTATCCTCACAACACCCCTGCAAGATGGAGAACTGAGGCACAGAGATTAACTGATTTGCACAAGATCACACAGGAAGTCTGTGGCAGAGCAGGGAAGTGAACCCTGGTTTCCCTAGTCCCGGTTTAGCAGCCTAACCACTGGACCATCCTTCCTCTCTGCTAATGTAAATAAATCAATAGCTTTCTTCCTCCTCAGATACTGTGTGAGGGTAAGTTGCAATTATGGGCCTGATCCTGGAGTTCCTATTGAATTCCTAATGAAGTCAAGTGTGTAAGATCTGAGGAGCAGGCCCTGAAATGGAGAGATTGTTTGAGCAGAAATAGTAAAATACGAAATTAAAAGAATTATAACAATACTTAGCTGTTATACACTTACGTTACATTATATATTTGGTGGGTTCTTTTTAAATGAATGTATCTCTAGCACTATCGCACTCCCATGTATGCGCAAAAAGGCTCTATAAAAAGTCACTTATGTATAATTTCTCATGTGTTTTCAAGACATACTTCCTATCTTTAGGATCAGACAGTGTGCTGTCACTGCAGACATCTGGCATATCTTTTGTTACTAAACATATTATTTGAGCCCCATTTTTTATAAACACTGTACCTACTTAGAGTGCATACTGGCTCCTCCTAGGTCCTCAGAAGAGATATCTTCTCCTGTGGCAGCTTTAACCAAAGGGGGTCCAGCAAGAAACATAGTACCAATTTTGTCTACAATCACAGTTTCCTCTGCCATGGTAGGAAGATAGGCACCCCCAGCTGTACAAGAACCACACACCACTGCCACCTGGGGGACAAAGCAAGACATTTGAGTAAGGAGAATGCTTGGGCAGGGACACTATTGTAATAATGTAGGAGTAAGCTAGTTTAGGCACTTTTGAGATTTATGATCTTTATGCACCAAACTAAACATCCCCCAAAACTTTCTAAACAAGTCTTATTTTAAAATTGTATTAAATTAGCTGGCTGCTAAATTCTAATGTAATGAAAGAACATTAAAAGGGAGCATTATTAGTTAGGTGATTAGCAATCACAAAACAAAAGCTTTTTCTCAAGTAACTTTAGGGACTTGTTTGGGACCAATCTTATTTAATCTTTTTATTACTGACCTCGGCACAAAATGTGGGAGTGTGCTAATAAAGTTTGCAGATGATACAAAGCTGGGAGATATTGCCAATTTAGAGAAGGACCGGGATATCATACAGGAGGATCTGGATGACCTTGTAAACTGGAGTAATAGTAATAGGATGAAATTTAATAGTGAGAAGTGTAAGGTCATGCATTTAGGGATTAACAACAAGAATTTTAGTTATAAACTGGGGATGCATCAATTAGAAGTAACGGAGGAGGAGGAGGACCTCGGAGTATTGGTTGACCACAGGATGACTATGAGTCACCAATGTGATATGGCCGTGAAAAAAGCTAATGCGATCTTGGGATGCATCAGGCGAGGTATTTCCAGTAGAGATAAGGAGGTTTTAGTACCGTTATACAAGAGCACTGGTGAGACCTCACCTGGAATACTGTGTGCAGTTCTGGTCTCCCACATTTAAGAAGGATGAATTCAAACTGGAACAGGTACAGAGAAGGGCTACTAGGATGATCCAAGGAATGGAAAACCTGTCTTATGAAAGGAGACTCAAGGAGCTTGGCTTGTTTAGCCTAACCAAAAGAAGGTTGAGGGGAGATATGATTGCTCTCTATAAATATATCAGAGGGATAAATATCAGAGAGGGAGAGGAATTATTGAAGTGCAGTACCAATGTGGTCACAAGAACAAATGGATATAAACTGGCCATCAGGAAGTTTAGACTTGAAATTAGACGAAGGTTTCTAACCATCAGAAGAGTGAAGTTCTGGAACAGCCTTCCAAGGAAAGCAGTGGGGGCAAAAGACCTATCTGGTTTCAACATTAAACTCTATAAATTTATGGAGGAGATGGTATGATGGGATAACATGATTTTGGCAATTAATTGATCTTTAACTATTTATGGTAAATAGGCCCAGTGGCCTGTGATGGGATGGTAGATGGGGTGGGATCTGAGTTACAGAGAATTCTTTCCTGGGTATCTGGCAGGTGAATCTTGCCCACATGCTCAGGGTTCAGCTGATGGCCATATTTGCGGTCAGGAAGGAATTTTCCTCCAGGGCAGATTGGAAGATGCCCTGGGGGGTTTTCGCCTTCCTCTGCAGCATGGGGCACAGGTCACTTGCTGGAGGATTCTCTGAAGCTTGAAGTCTTTAAACCATGATTTGAGGACTCCAATAGCTCAGACATAGGTGAGAAGTTTATTGCAAGAGTAGGTGGGTGAGATTCTGTGGCCTGCATTGTGCAGGAGGTCAAACCAGATGATCATAATGGTTCCTTCTGACCTTAATATCTATGAATATATGACTGTATCCTGGCCCAAAACCTTGTATTACCAATATTTTTATATATTTTATTTTAAACATGTTCATTCATTATTCCCCAGTGGTAGATTTGTTTTTAACTGTAGAAGGTTAGGTGTGTGCACCGGGAAATACACAAAGAATGTACATGAACAGGAGGTTCTAATGAGTGTAACACTGGCTCTCTCTGCAATAGTATTGTTGCTGAATCTTACAGATTATGTGTAGGTTTGGCAGGATTTGATTAAACTGACACATGTCAATAAATGTCAATTTCAGCTTACAATGAAATCAAGGGGAAAAAAATGCTCATCTTCAACAATAACAAGCACAGCCTCCTCCCACTCACCCCCCCGCCCTCGTGCCTGCAGGGATCAGGTGTCACCAGCCTGAGGCTGCGCAGGAAGCATTCTGCAGCTCTGCTGTCACAGCGGGGCTGCAGAGTGTTTGGGGTCGGCAACTTTTATTTGGCATTAGTTATAAAAGTTAACGGGTGATACAAAATAATAATGTTCTTCAATTTAACTCTTAAAATATTAAGATTAATTTTTTTGCTTGATAAACAAATTAAAATCAGCAAAAAAGTGAGATTTTACTAAGCTGTTCTCCAAGAATATTAGCATCATTATCATGATTTATTACTGGGAAATAATTTTCATCGTCTACAGTGATGGATTATGGCCAATCTGAGCCTCTTACTCCAATGAAAACCCTACACTTTGGGGCATTTCACTCTCTTGCCCATCCTTGGTGCAAAGGGACTAGCTCTGCCACTTTAGATTTAAGTTCTCTTTCCTCAGTTTCCCCATCTATAAAATAGAGATAATACCACCTCTTAACTTATTATTGTTTGCAAAGTACTTTAAACCCTCCAGATGGAAAAGGCTATAGAAATATGATTAATACAATAACGATAAATTTTAAGTTTTAGGCAGCCATCCTTGAAAGTCTCTTGGCACCTAAAAATGAATTGCGAGTCAGATGTTTCCCCATCATCTAGCTAACTAGGAAGAAGTTCCAGAACCCCATCTTTAAGAATAGGGCACCAGCTGTTTCCTTGGTGCAGAAAAGCCCTAACTACCTCCTACTAGCTGCCAAATCCTCTCAGCACTCCCTGTCCTTCACCTGCCATACTATTCACATACCCCACAAGCGCTTCCAACTCACTTACATACTCCCAGTGATTAGAATCCCAAGCCTCAATCTGCTGTCAACACACAGATTTGGGACCCCATATTTTGGTTGACCTAGGTCCTCTTTAGCCTTAGATCATCCCCACTAATCCATACTTAATCACCGCCACTTCCCTCAAGAACTTCATAGTTTAACTCTCAGCTTTGAAACAACTATGCCATCTTTATACAGATCCAATATGACATTGTACCTGAGGGATTTTCATAGCAGACATTATTGCCTCATTGTAGAATATTCGGCCACCATGAGACTGGTCAGGAAAGAGTTCTGCCTAACAATGCAGAGAAAAGACAATGTTTTTACCAGAGAGTTTCAACATTATTTTAAAATGCCAACACTTTGCCTTTAGTTTTGACAAACATAAAGGCAAACAAGTTGCACAGTATATCTGATTCATAGAGGACCACTGTTACAATCATATATAACTTTCAGATACTTTTTTATTCTCTATTGTATGTACTGCCCACCTGAAACTTAATTCAACAAAAATGACTAGGCCTTCTGTGCTGCACAAGGCAGAGAGAAGTCACAGATCTTGGTTCTGTGAAAGGGCAATCTATTCAAATTCAAGGACATCTGGGGCACAGAAGCCATTTCTCATTAGATACATGGGCACAGACTTAAAACCAGGGAATAGGAGATTTCATGTTCATTGTATATTTCTGAAATGAATTCAACAGAGTTTCTTTTTTGTCCTTTGTTTTCAATGCAATTTCTGGATTCAGAATTAAACTAGATGCGGCTTTAATCATATAGGGGCTCCTGCTGACTCAGTAATTGGCTCAGTGATGGTTACCGTCTACAAAGCTTTGCTTTATGTTTCAGGTGGTGCAGCTTTAGCTTTTCAGCAGAAGTCATGTGTACTAAGAGTACTCATATTCTTTGAAGAAACCTGAATTCTATGCAGTGAAAACGACCTCTGCAAACCTTCTTCCTCATATTACAGCAAGGAGAAAAAAATAAAATGGAGACTAAGGGGTCTATTTATCATCAATTTTCCCTGCATTATTAATACAAACTTTATATTAAAAATACTTTGTCTTTGCAAAACTTTTTCGTACTGAAAATACAAACTCAAACACACTGAAGACCCAGGGGATCTTCACTTGAGCTCCCAGTGTTTGCTGAGTCCACAATTTGTTCCCATGTAGACACTTGAGTTTCTAAGTGTTGATCATGTTGGCTTCGCTTAGATGCAAGGTCAGTCAGAATGACTTCCACTGTCCTAGATGTTAGAAACATCTCCTAGACTCTGATTTGATTGCAGAGTTCAAGTGGAGTGTGATTTGGACAAAAGTTAAAGTCAGCCAGCCAAAAAAGGATAACAATGAGATTCACTTCTAAAAATTACAGGAAGTCCTCGGATTTACAACTGCGTCATTAGTCGAAACATCATAACTTGGAACCGAAATCCACTCCATTGTGGGACAGAGCATCATAAAGTCAAAACCAATTGTCGTAAGTTGAATCTGAGTGTCAATTCAGAAACGTCGTAAGTCGAACGTCATAAAGTTGAGGACTGCCTGTAATCTGATGCAGATAAAAAATGGCTATTTTCATACAATGTGCCATTTCCATTATTACCTGTAGTGGTAAGAAGGCTCCCCCGCTGTCAACTAGATATACTGATAAAAGTCTGTTTTGAATTGCTATTTGTTGAGCTCTTAGCTGTTTCTTCACCGAAATGGGATAAATGGTCCCACCTTTAATTGTTGCGTCATTTGCCATAAAGACGCACCAGATTCCACAGATCTTTCCAATTCCTGAAACAGAGCCCACAGACATTTATCAAGGGCTCTGTGATAACCCAAGTGTAGACATTTTGCAACAGTTCCATACACTAAACAAGGAAGTCAACGTGCATGTTACTCTTTTCAGTAGCAGCAGCATGTCAGTAAGGCTTTCTACAGTATTTACCCCTATGCCAGTGAAGCCACAGATATTGTATGGAGAATACACCTCCTACTCTGTAGCATTACAATGTGAAGGCTAATGGCATTGTACAGATGAAAACAATGTGACCTGAAACATCTTTGCTACTGACATTACATGAAGAGTGAGCCCAGCTCTCCAGATGAGTTTGCAGGACAGGCAATTAGGGGGAAAAAATCTGTGTAAAAACTGAGAAAATCTGATAAAGAATCAGTGAGACAATAAATATGGAACCTCATTATACCATTCTTCCAGCTGCTTTTCACCACAGAACTGCACTTTCAAATGCAACAAGGCAAATTATTTTATCAGATGGCATTCACTAAGCCCTGAACTGATGATCCCCAAGCATTCGTCTCATTTCACTCCCTTTTCATGTAAAAGAGTATGTGCTAGCTCACCACCCTTCCAAATGTGGGTCATTTAAGTTTTACAGAAAAAATTCCCCAGTGGAGAGGCCCACATAATACCCTAAGTACACGATGACTGGATCCTTTAAGGGGGAGCAGGGTCCAATGCACCTGTGACTAGTCAGCTGCCACACCACTAGACTTGAGAGAAGGCACCTGCAGCCTAGGGAGAGACAGAAAGGGCAGGTAAGAATTGCCTGAGAACAGATGGCAGGAACAACCTGAGGAAAAGCTGCTGAAGACCTGAAAGACAGCAGTAACTTTTTTCTGCTTGTGATGTGTACTGAGGAGAACCGACTAGAGCTGGGAAATCCTGCCAAGATATAGGAAAGCTTGTGCACAGGCCCCTACGAACAAGGGTAAGAACCAGCTTAGTTGGTGTGAAAAGTGAGTGAAGCAATTCTTGGCGCACACAAGTGCGTGACCTGGAGAGTGGAGACCTGGTACAGGGGCAAAAGGAACTATGACAGAGAGCCTAATGACTCTTAGGGGGTGAGCTGGGAATATTGACTTTTGAACAGGACTGAAGAGTTGCTACCTTGTTTTACTTCAGGGTTTTCACTATGAGGGGTCTCTGAGCTGTGGCACTTTACATGAATGAAAGGGTTTGAATGTGCCACTGAGAGATCCATGGGTGGATGGAGGGAAACCTGAGCAGGTTGTGTCTGTACTCATGAAGATGGCTATAAGTAGGGTGCCTGTGACAAGGTTTCCCTGTAACAGCACTAAACAAAGGGCTTGTGTACACAAGGGCTTGTGAGGGCCCTCTGAATTGGGTGAATTTCACTGTAAGTGAATACTTATTTATAGAACATGAATATGTTCTGACACTTTTTGGATGGCCATAGCAACAGCAAAGAGATGCCAGAGTTAAATAGTGATACACAGGCGTAATTGGTCATGCATTCTGAATACCTACTGGAAAGAACCCAAATATCAAGTTGGTAGTTTGAGAACAACTCACTAATGAAAGCCACAGTTCCTGTGTTAATCACTCAGTGGCTCAAGCTCCCTTAATTTGACTGGGCAGCCTCTAGTTAAAAGTCAGCAACTTTTATTTGGCATTAGTTATAAAACTTAACGGGTGATACAAAATAATAATGCTCTTCAATTTAACTCTTAAAATATTAAGATTAATTTTTTTGCTTGATAAACAAATTAAAATCAGCAAAAAAGTGAGATTTTACTAAGCTGTTCTCCAAGAATATTAGCATCATTATCATGATTTATTACTGGGAAATAATTTTCATCGTCTACAGTGATGGATTATGGCCAATCTGAGCCTCTTACTCCAATGAAAACCCTACACTTTGGGGCATTTCACTCTCTTGCCCATCCATGGTGCAAAGGGACTAGCTCTGCCACTTTAGATTTAAGTTCTCTTTCCTCAGTTTCCCCATCTATAAAATAGAGATAATACTACCTCTTAACTTATTATTGTTTGCAAAGTACTTTAAACCCTCCAGATGAAAAAGGCTATAGAAATATGATTAATACAATAACGATAAATTTTAAGTTTTAGGCAGCCCATTACATCAACTATAGAGGCCACAAATCTTACCAGTGAGGCATCCAGCTGCAGGGACATCACCGTATGGCAAATCAACGCCTGCAAAAGGGGACAGCTCAAGAAAAGTTTCGTCATCGAGGAGCATTCTTAGGCGTTCACGAACAAGCAGCTTCTTGTTCCTTTGAGTATGGCGCAAGATTGCATTCTCTCCACCTCCTTTACTGACCTTGCAAAGCAACTCTGAATATCTGATTTCAAAAACAAAGCTTAATTTAATTAAAAATAGCTATAGTCTTTTCCTTGGTATTGCCATATACATGCAATGTTAAATGTTTTAAACTACTTATGGGATCAAATTATCAGCGGTATAGACAGCTCGATCTATGGAGAATTAAAAAGTGACTGAGCAGTTACTGATTGTCACAGCTGAAGCATCTGATCCTGAGAGATGTCGAGCACTTGCAGATTAGAATTTTCACTGCAGAGCAAATATTGATTATCACAGTTTACCAGCCTTAATTCAGTTTTTGTCAAGCCTTACTTTTAGAGTTCTGCTACTCTAGAAAAAGGAACCATTCATTGGCTTCTTCCCTGGCTCCCCTCAACAAGTGCTGAAAACAGCTTATCCATTGGCACAGATAGGAAAAAACTAATGTCCAACTCCATTGCAGAAAGAACGTTTTACACCAAGTGAACATTTCAGCATTGTACTTTCACAAAACTAAATCTGACTAGCCTAATTCTGTCTGAGAAGAACAGTGTAAATAAGAAACAGAATAAATGGTGAACAGTAAATTTGCTTTTTGAAATCATCTGTTTAAAAGTTAAGTAAAACCTTTTTAAAATATATATTTTTCAACTGCAAGTGTCACTTTTAACCAAAAGCATTGTTTAACCAAACAATATACGAATTATTCTGTATATCATTCAGTATTTCTACTGTGGTTTCCTGCAGGGTAAGTACCGCTGTGTATGTTAAAACGTCTCATGAGAAAAACCGAAGAATTGTAAGTAACTATTTAAATACCACCACAAGGGGGCACCATATCTTTTACATAGTTTTGCTTACAGAGCATATTTCCGAGTAAAGACCTTTGAATTGTTGCCATATGATCCTTAAGGACAAATACATAAAATAAATGAATCACTTTCCTCCTTTTATGAGTAAATCTCAACTAATTGAGGTAACTGTCATCTACTATTTCACTAAAAGAAAAGGAGTACTTGTGGCACCTTAGAGACTAACCAATTTATTTGAGCATGAGCTTTCGTGAGCTACAGCTCACTTCATCGGATGCTGTAGCTCACGAAAGCTCATGCTCAAATAAATTGGTTAGTCTCTAAGGTGCCACAAGTACTCCTTTTCTTTTTGCGAATACAGACTAACACGGCTGTTACTCTGAAACCTACTATTTCACTGGAGGTTTGAAAACATATGAGTCACCACCACCACCTTTGCATTCAAAACTAAACATGGCAAATTTTATGAAGTTCTACAAAATTACTTTTTAGTAATATATGCAAAATAATACAGCATGGCTAAATGTTTTAAATTTGGGTGCCTAACACTGGACACCTCAATTGATATTTAGGCAACTACATAAGTGGGTTGACATTTGGAAACGCTGAGCAAACACCTTGCAAAGAGGTTGTGTCCATAAGCCCCAGCAAAAGAACCATTTACAATTTTCAGGTAGTAAAAAACCTGCTACAAATCTTAATGTCTAGATTCTTTTTTTAATTAGCTATCTATAGGCTACTACATGGATAGTCAAGTTTCTATACATACTAATGTTGCCAAACGATTACAAAAATGGTCAATTACCTTTGAATACAAGCCTCACTATTCCTTAAGTTTTCTTCAAACACATGTTCACATACAGAAGGGATACGTCCATCTAAAACAGGGAAGGTTTTTGTATACTGTCCGTATCTTGCTTTGTTACTTACAAAACAATGGGGAAACATATTATATTTCAATGTGGGGACAGTCTTTTTCATAACCTGGCAGAGACTATTTTGTAGCGTCCATATTGTTTGTCTGTCTTTGCAGAAGTCCTTATAATTTCTTATGAATAAAGGAGTTAAGGTTTGGATTCTTGAAGACATGAAGCTAGGAGAGGGTCTCCAGACTGAGCATGCAGTGATATTGTTCCACATGGCCCTAAGAATTAAAGAAGGAGAAATAGCTTTTTATTTCCAGAATGAATCCAAATTCACAGATCTCTCGATTGAAAGGGTAAAAACTAAGAGGCAGACCACATTACATGACACAATTGTCAAATGCGGAGTCTTGAAAGTCTAAATTCAAGTTATTTTTGATCTATTTAACATTTACCAGTGAACTAAACGCTCACTGAATAGTAGACTATTTTTAGAATTACAGAGCATCCCTAGCTCCTAAAAACTACAGTTGAAACTGCAGGTGTTGGGCACCTCTGAAAATCAGGCTCCAAGAACGGCACGAATGATCTGTGGCAGAGCAGGCACCCCCCCAAGCGACTGCAAACGTTCACCCCCAGGTGTGAAGCAGCCTTCAGTTATTCAGAAGTGGGTAGGTGTGAAAGCTACATTGTTTACACACCAGTAACCACAGGGTGCTAGCTAGTCCCGCTCCGCACTAGGGGCCTGCTTTTCCGGATGTCTTCTACATACTTTATTGCCTGTTCTGATCCTTCCCTGTGGAGCACCTGACACTAGCCCCTTCCAGAGACAGGGCAGGGGGCTAGATGGACCATTGGTCTGACCCCCTACGGCCGCTCCTAGGTGGCTCCCACCCCACAGAGCTGAGGCCTTCACAACCCTGCCAGGGCACTGGCCTAGCCCCACTGCACAGCTGGGAGCTGCCCCACCACACAGGAAATCTGAGCAATGCAGGGAATTGAACCAGCCTGGACCGACCAACCCGCCCCCTTCTCCCGCCCGCACCCACAGCGGCTCTGCCGGGGGCCCAGCGCCGCCGGGAACCGGCCGCAGGAGAAGCCGGGCCTGAATTCAGGGCGCGGGAGCAGGCGCGTCTCCGCGGCACCTGCTCCGCTCTCCCCCAACAGCGCAGAGCCTTCGCGCCGGGGAAGGGAGGCGGGGCGGGGCGCCGTGAGGGGGCGGCCGGAGAACGCACCGGGCGGGGGGGGAGGGGAGCCCGCAGACCCTCTCGCGGGACCCTGGGTCCAGCGGCGCAGCGAGCTCGGAGCCAGGCTCTGAGAGGCAGCAGGACCCGACCATGCGCCGCTTCACCCCGCCCCCAGCGAAAGTCACAGAGTCCGGTCCGGGCGGGCCCTACCGCCCCGCCCCCGCCAGGCCCCGCCCCCGCTCAGAACGCCTGGAGTGAGGCCCCCACCGGCCTGGGGCGCGGCCCCTCCCCCCGCCGCCGCCGCCGCCGCCGGGGGCTCGCGCCTGGGCCTCCTACCTCAGCAGCCCCACACTGCTGCCCCAGAGAGCGACTTCGCCCGCGCTGCCCGCCCCGCCAGCGCCAGGGGAGAGCTGCTGGGCGAGCAGCCCGCTGAGCACCGCTCCGGGGCCTGCCCACGCCAGTCACTGCCAGGATCCCGCCCCCGCGGGGTCCTCCGAGGGTGGGGCCATATCTGGTCAGCTGTGGGGCGTAGGCCCTGTACTCCTTCCAGCTGAGGAGATTCTCCTGCAGGGGCCTGTGCCGCGAGCAGCAGGATCTGAGCTGTGCCTCTCTCTGATAGCGCAGCTGGGAGAGGCAGCACGATGCTATCCATAGAGTCCCAGAGAGCAAAACCCCCTCCCCCAAACCTTTACCTCTGATCTCCCCCTGCTGGGCCACAAACCGACCCCTCACCCCAGCAAAGCTGGTGGCAGATGTGTGACAGTCTCTCCCAAATGTTCAGCACGGGCAACAGAGGAAACCACCCAGCCTTCACTTTTGCTTATTGCCTGGCCTGATCTGCAGAGGTCTCTGCATGGGCTATTAAAATGCGTTCTCTTTTTTTCTTGTTTCTACCTCCATCTCCACCTGCTTTTACTCTTTATCTGTTCTCCTCTCATTTCCTTTTGTCTTCCTGTGTTTATTTTCTTTTGTCCTCTCTTCCATTATCCCACTTCCAATCCTTGTCACATTATTTCTCACTGTGCCATCTCCATCAGTTCCCTCTTCCCTCCTTTCCCTCTTTAATTTTTACTCCCTGCCCTTCCCTGTCAGCTTTTTCCATTTCACCCCTTGCCAATTCAAGTACAGATCAGCCAAATTGCACTTATTTTTTGCATAGTTTTGTATTCAGTCCAAGGCAGTTAAATCTTACATGAAGGATTTCACTATGTGTTTCAGTGACATGCTTGAACTCTCATCCATGCTTCTGTGATACCCCCCACTATTCACAGTGTCTCAGCTTGACAGTTTGGTAAGTACCCACTCTGTGAATCCCAGGTTCTTGCTTTCTGCTCTCCTGGTCTTGTATGCCTCTCTTTTCTCCATTCCCTGCTTTCATTCTCATTCTCTCTCAGACCTCTCTCCTTTCATTAGCTCTCTTGCTGTTCTATTTTCTTCTTTCCCTTTTATGTTTGTATTTAGGCATGTTGCCTCCTTAGGTTTAGTGGGGTTATTCAGAAAGCACTGGGTAAGGTTATGTTAAGTGTTGATGATTTACCTTAAGGAGAAGAAGCAGATATCCATCACAAAATACTACATAAAAGGTAAAGCACCCATATTGGGTACAAAAAATATATGCCATTACATATGATGTATATAAGTGGTTTTCATCCTGTGGTCTGTGGACCTCTGGGGGTCCACAGACTATGTCTAAGATTTCCATAGAGTTTGCACCTCCATTCAACATTTTTTGGGGTTCGTAAATGAAAAAAGGTTGAAAACCACTACTATTTATCAATCATGTCCTTGATTTTAAAGTGTAGACTGTTATTTACTGACATGGAACATTACAGCCTATGCACTGGAGCCTCTAGTTATATTCTGCTGAGATTGTAGGCCTCATGTTTTAATTACTTAAAAATTCTAAGTTTGATTGAGACTAATTAACGGACCACAAAATGTTTAGTTTCCAACTGTTCCTTTCATATTTGGGTTTTACACTGGCTGCCAATAATGCGACTGGAAGCTGTAGACTACATTTTTAAATACTTTTACCAGCAGGGATATTTCTAAATCATTTGATTCTCTAACTATGCAGGCAAGATGTCTAAACATTTTCTAATTAAGATTGTAATTAAAATATTAAAATGGATTTGAATTTTTACTTCCACCCAGCACACTATTTCTGGGCTGCTTTAATGAGTTTGCTATTGTTTAGTCATGACATAACACTCTTATCGAAATTATAGCTTGTTGCCTTTCAGCGACATCATTAAAATGCTTTCCTGCCAGATAGATCTTCATACATACATATTAATAAGACTTCTTAAGGATAATTAAGCAATGACTAATACATTGCTGAATATAACTTTCCCAGAATAGGTGGAAGAAACAGTTTGAGAGTAAAATAATTTTTATATAATATTAAAAAATTATTAGCAATAACAATCATTTTGAAAACTCATTATTTTAAATTATTATAGCTCTATAGACTCTGTTTTACATTGGAAATGCATGCAATAGTCTGTGCTATTGTTTTTTAATTTATTAAGAGGAGAAATGCTTGTGGAAGCTTTTGAAATCATCCTAGTGGCAATGTGAAGGATCCTGCTACAATCCTCATCTAAATATATGAGATTATATCTCCCTCTACTGGCTGGCCCACATAGAGTATAAAATCCTGCTTCTACCACCAGCAAATAGCTCAAGATGTAGAAACCTATGCTGAAGGTGTGAGGTTTTATTCCCACCAACAGCTGAAGGAGTAGTTGTTACATTTGTGCTTCCCATGGGTACATCTACTCTGCAAATTGGAGGTGTGATTGCAGCGCACGTTAACATAGTCATACTAGTTTAACCTAGTAAGCATAGCTAACAGTAGCAGTGACAACATAGGATCACAGATCCTGCTGAGGGCCAGCAACCTGAGTACATACCAGAGTCCACAGTGGGCTTGTATTGGACTGGATGACCTGTGCTGCCATGTCCTCACTACCACTGTTATCCACGCCAGCTAGATTAAAGCTTGCCCAGGGATGCCTACCTGTCCTACAATCACACTTTCATTTGCGGTGTAGATGTATCCTGAGTGAAAGGACTAGGAGAGTTTGGCACTGTAGGGGTAGTGACTCCTCAGAGCTGGAGGGCCAGGAGAAGGGTGGGGGACTTTCTGCACCAGCCAGAAGTCCTGGGCAGTGCAAACTGCATTCTGCAAAAGGGTAGCAGAATTCCCACGCTGGCATGGACTGTCCCAGAGTCCCAAGAATTAGGCCATCCACACCAATGCAAGTGATGTTTATATATTACCACTGTATGAACTGTGGGATGAAATTCTCTTACCCAATTTGGTGGCAAGGTATTGGACATCCATATAGCCACTGCAGGATCACTAGTCCAGCCCATGGGGTTGCATCCTCCATCCAGGGTTTGTGGTTAGTATTTGTGGGCATTTTGCAGACCTGCTATTCACTTCTCCCCGGTCCAGCCACAACCCTTTCTCCTTCACATGTGTTAGGATAGAGTAGACTGCTATGGCACTCAGCTCCATGGTGTATACAACATGCTCTGTAGCCCCTGGTATGGCCTCTCCATTTCCTGGGTCACTGCACAGGGGAACTGCACAGATGATGGAGGGTGGGAAGGAGCAGTGACAGAAATTCACTCTAAGTGAGCAGAATGTATTTGAGGAGACTAAAAGCACAAAAATGCCTTGAAGTCAGTGGGAGTTCCTGGGTGCTCAGCACTTTTGAAAATCAGGCAACTGATTTAGGTGACTAAGGCCTGGTCTACACTGGGCGGGGGGCGGCGTTGATCTAAGTTACGCAACTTCAGCTACGTGAATAATGTAGCTGAAGTCAATGTACTTAGATCTACTTACTGCGCGTGGTGTCTTCACTGTGGTAAGTTGACAGCTGATGCTCTCCCATCGACTCCACCTGCGCCTCTCGCCCTGGTGGAGTACTGGAGTCGACAGGAGAGTACTTGGCGGTCGATTTATCGCGTCTAGACTAGACGCGATAAATAGACCCCCACTGGATCAATCACTGCCCGTGGATCCAGCAGGTAATGTAGATAAGCCCTAAATATGTATTTAGGAGCCAAATATTAGGTTTGAAATCTTTTTTTGAAATCTTGGCCAACATCCCTTTCCTATAAATATAAGATCTATAGTACTTTAATTTGTCCTGATGTATTTTTGCATTTGCCTGTATTGAGTACTGTATCATAATTCACATACAAAAATCACTTTTCATCCTCCATAATTAAGCCTTAGGCTTCCTTTTTGAAAGACACGCTATCTGTAAAATTCTAACATGGCATTTGATTTCACTGGTGAATTGTTCTGTTTAAGTTTAGAGGCTGCTGAGATTTAGTTTTTGAGTATTCTTTTTAGTATTGTCGTGGGCACTGGCCTGCCTTATTTTATATAAATATATTTTGACCACTAGATGGGGTTCATATTCACAATGAGAATATAGTCCATTAATATAGATTACTTTTCCACATGCTTACATTAATGTTAGGCTGGTATTACTCTGCTGAAAACTGAATACAGGGGTTCAAACCAAAGGATAAATAACTATCTTGTGAAAGATAAAGTACAACAAAGGCGAAGAGGACGTGTTTAAAGGAATGTTTGTATTCTCTTGATAAACATCAGTTATTAATTTACTGTTCCAAAAGGCAACGAGGTGTGGATGGCAAATATGTTAATTAAGAGCAAGTAGATTCAAGTGGATTTATTTTACTCCTTCAGCTGAAGTCTAGACTTTCTGTATTTATTGTTGAATTAGCGTAGAGCATCCTTACCTTAATGAATACTGAAAGGAAGCAAGAATAAACAGATTTTCTGGAAGGATACAGAGTTTGCATTTGTTACTCTAAGCCATTTATTTTGAAAACTTTCTATCTTTACTTTCTTAATTTAGAACAGATGGCCTAGTGATATGAAACTATGCGCAATGAACTGTACCGGCACTGAGGAAGAGTTTTATGCAATTGCACTTTAACATGGATTTCAAATTTGCTCATCGACTTTAAACCCCCTCCCCCCGTTGCCATTTAAAGAACAGTCAGACTGATGAGTGGAATTTTTTCTCCACTTTATTTAGAAACCTGCTCACGTGCGCTGGACGCTGGGAAAAACCAGAATACTCTATTGGAATGTCATATCAAAGGCAGGCAGAGCCCCACTCTTAATTCCACTGAATTCTGCTGCTGCTTATTTAGATTTTTTTTTAATACCCCAAAGCCTTTTATCTGCATTCTGACAATAATGGCCTGGAAATTGTGTATCTAAATTAAAGTGGGGTTTTGTTTGTTTACTTAAAAGAGCTACAAGGCTGATCCAAAACCACAGCATTTTTGGGGGCTTCTGTAATTCCAGATCAGGCTCAACCAATTCCGGACAAATTTGGCAAAAATATTTGCTTTTGACCACATAAATGCTGAGAGAAGAGCAAAGGAAGCTAAAGGTTTGAGACATGCCAGGGGAGCTCATCGAAGTGAATGGAATTGATAAGAGATGCTAGAAAGCTTATTGTAGATGTCAAAAGATATGAGAGAACATAGGGAGTTCACTGAATTCGCCTAAAAAGATATGAGAGTAATTAAAAGCCAGATCCTTAGCTGGTGTAATTTGATGTAATGTGATATTGGAGTCAATTGAGCTATCGTGGTTTATACCATGTGAGGATCTGGTACCATATCACATGTTCCTTAGCCCAGACTGGCTCTAGATTTTGTGGAGCCCTTTGTGAAATAAGATGTGAGTTGTCAGGCCATGTCCACAAACCATCTAAGAATTGGAGGATGTGATATTTGAATGGGCTGTGCATGATTTATTTTTTATTCATATTTTTTTTACTGCATCTATCCTGGGCTCTAGGCACATTACAACATTTGTATAAAACATTTCCAATAAAATATTAACATGGGGCACTCAACCCGGCCTGTAAATCATACAAGAGAAAAACCACAGAACTACTACAATATCTTCCAACCTCTAGTTGACTTCTCCCAACCCGGTCTCCACTGCCCCTCAGTCAGCACCTAATCGTCCCATCCCTCTCCAGAAAAAGCATGGGCAAACAGGTGGATCTGGGCTCTAGGCAGGAGAGGGAGCAAATTGGATAGCCAAGGGCCTCTCACTGAGAGTGCCTGTCACTAACCCTCATCTCCTGCTTGTATCAGGAGGGGACTGTTAGCTCAGGTGCCTCACATGATCTCAGTTGTCACAGAAACATAGAGGAAGAGTTGGTCTCATCATGAGAAAGACACTGTCTTTCATTGTTGGAATGTGGTTGTCACGCTGTCTGGAGTGGCTCATGACCTTGAGTGCCTAACTCAGGGCAGACTTTCAAAACCAGGGCAGATACCCCAACCTAGTGGTAAATTCTATAATTAGATTTCACCAAGCCAGTGACCAATGTGAACTCATGGATCACTATAACTGTCTTACCATGGAGTCACAGACAGTCCCCTTAGACTCTCCAAGCTGGACTTAGTGATAAAAGATCATTTACACCAAAAATCACAAAATATTCAGGTTGCTTCCAGTGTCAGTCACTTACCCCAGATCAATTGGTACTGTAAATCTTACACCAAAGTCAACGCCTGTAGCCAGTATTGCAACAAACTAGCTAAAGATTTATTAACTAGGAAACATAAATAAGAAAGTTATTTACAGATTAAAGCAAGCTAATATATGTACACAATGAGTTGCAATCTAAATCTTAAGAGTGACAGAGTTGAAGACACCTGTTAATTCAAAGTGTATTTCAGGACAAACCCAGGGAAGGGGATCTCTGGCTTCAGTTTAGTGTCTCTGGCCCTCTGTGTGAGTTCAAACAGCAAAGATATGAAAAATCTTCATGTCCACTATATATTTCAGGGGTGGCCAAACTTGCAGCCCTTCGAGCCACATATGACAGTCTTGAGAAATTTGAGAGCCAGGACACACCTGCTGAGGCTTGGGGCTTCAGCCCTGTGGAGAGGGGTGTCTCGAGGCTTCAGCCCTGTGGGAGCCCTCTGGCTGTGGGGAAGAGGGGTCTCTGGGCTTCAGCTCCGCTTCTGCTGTAGCCCCGAGCCCCAACAGGTGTGCCCCATGGGGCTGAAACTCCACAGTAGGCAAAAGCCATAGGCGATGCGTGGGGAAGCGCATGGGGTCACGTGCCCCCTCCCCATATTTTTGCCAGGGTTTGCTGGCCCTGCTCAGTCACATGGTGCCATAGGGCCCCTCCCCGCACAACAGCTGCCGGAGCCAGCCACCTGGGACTGGCTGTGGGGAGAGACTGCAGCAAACAGCTGGGAGCTGCAGGGAGAGCCCCTGCTTTTGCCTCTTTATGCGGAACTAACACCTGGGAGCTGCAGGGAGGGGCTGCTGAGTGTAAGTGGGGGGCATGCTGGGGGGGAGTGACTCAAGCTGTTAGCGAGCAACCTTTAAATTGTGCCCCCCCACACACACGCTCAGCAGGCACCAGTCATCTCTGGCAGAAGCCCCAAACCCCACCAGCAGGGCAGAAGCACCAAGCTCCCTCCCCCCTGTCTGTTAGGTGGGAGGGATGGCTGTGGAGAGCTCCTTGAGTGGCACTTTAACTGTAAAAGAGCCTCATGCAGCTCCTGAGCCAGTTTGGCCACCCCAATATATTTATTTCCCTCTTCCAGCATTCAGACCAATGGGAGGAGACCTTCTGCAGGTACTTCTCCCTGGGTGGATGGGGCAATTAAAAAGGCTTTTGTCTTACAATGGCCCACTTAACTATTGATAGTCCTCTTGGATGGGGAGGGGGAGGATGATTCCCGTGCCTGGGTTCACAAGTTCATAGCAAACATTTTCCAGGTTATAAAGAAAAACTTACATATTTCCTTATACTATGGAATTCAGACATTACAAGTGAGATCAGTGCATGCAGCAAGCATTTCATAGAGTCTAAACACTAAATACATTCTTATAAGACTAATAGCTTTTTTTGAACAAAACTAACATACAGGTGAGCTGGTTTGGTTTCCAACTATGAATTTGTCAGTTCTTAGCTAATGCCTACAGCCTTGGCCAGAGCTTACACTTGGTTTACCAGCATCACAGTGGTGTGGAAAAGTGAGTTGCTAGATGCGGGGAAGAATAAAATAATATTTCTTACATATAAAGAGTTTGCCAAAACTGAGGGAGGTGGGTGGATGAGAGGCCAGAATGTTTATATCAGCTAGATCTATATCAGGAACTGGTGTTAAGCAACTGAGAGAGGGTTTGGAATCTTGTAGTTCATCTTTCCTGATGGGGAGGTGAAACAATGTCTCAAAAAGAAAAGGAGTACTTGTGGCACTTTAGAGACTAACCAATTTATTTGAGCATAAGCTTTCGTGAGCTACAGCTCACTTCATCGGATGTAGCTCATGAAAGCTTATGCTCAAATAAATTGGTTAGTCTCTAAGGTGCCACAAGTATTCCTTTTCTTTTTGCGAATACAGACTAACATGGCTGTTACTCTGAAATGTCTCAAAAGGCCATTTTGTGTGTGTGTGTGTGTGTGTGTGTGTGTGTGTTTTGAAAGAGAGTACTGAACAGAAGGGGCTCCTGAAAAAGTCCTGTGTGGCTCAGCACGTGGCTAGAGTCTGTTCTGTCAGGAGCCCTGCATTCCACCGGTATAGCTGTGAGCCACCAGAGCCTTGAGCAGGGGATCAACTTCTCGTCTGCTGGATCTGGTATCTGCTCCCATCACAAAGGGCTTACAAAAGCATAGATAATTAATTTGGCTGTGGGAAAAAAGTAATCATGTAAAAATGGCTCCTTCTGACTCAGAATATTAGGTGCCTCTGTGTACCCAGTGTCACATCTGCTCACTGACAAAAGCATGTTTTTATAACTTTTTACCCCTGTTAGCCCTGCAGAGCTATGAGAAAGGGAGCTGGATTCTATTCTGGTTCATGCATTGTTAATAGAATTGTTAATTAGTTTCCTAATTTTAAATGCTGATTGGGGGAAGTGGCGGCAGCTGGGGGCCATACCCCAATCAGGGCCCAGCTGGCTCTATAAAGGCTTTGAGCCAAAAGCTCTAGGGGTATGTCTACACTACGGAATAAGGTCGAATTTATAGAAGTCGGTTTTTTAGAAGTCGGTTTTATATATTCGAGTGTGTGCGTCCCCACAGAAAATGCTCTAAGTGCATTAACTCGGCGGAGTGCTTCCACAGTACCGAGGCTAGAGTCGACTTCCGGAGCGTTGCACTGTGGATAGCTATCCCACAGTTCCCGTAGTCTCCGCTGCCCATTGGAATTCTGGGTTGAGATCCGAATGTCTGATGGGGCTAAAACATTGTCACAGGTGGTTCTGGGTACATATCGTCAGGCCCCTGTTCCCTCCCTCCCTCCGTGAAAGCAAGGGCAGACAATTGTTTCGCGCCTTTTTTCCTGAGTTACCTGTGCAGACGCCATACCACGGCAAGCATGGAGCCCGCTCAGGTAACCGTCACCATGTGTCTCCTGGGTGCTGGCAAACGCGGTATGGCATTGCTACACAGTAGCAGCAACCCATTGGCAGCAGACGGTACAATACGACTGGTAGCCGTCATCGTCATGTCCGAGATGCTCCTGGCCACGTCGGCTGGGAGCGCCTGGGCAGACATGGGCGCAGGGACTAAATTTGGAGTGACTTGACCAGGTCATTCTCTTTAGTCCTGCAGTCAGTCCTATTGAACCGTCTTATGGTGAGCAGGCAGGCGATATGGATTGCTAGCAGTCGTACTGTACCATCTTCTGCCGGGCAGGCAAGAGATGAGGATGGCTAGCAGTCGTACTGTACCATCTTCTGCCGGGCAGGCAATAGATGAGGATGGCTAGCAGTTGTACTGTACCATCTTCTGCTGAGCAGCCATGATATGTGGATGGCATGCAGTCTTTCTGCACCGTCTGCTGCCAGCCAAAGATGTAAAAGATAGATGGAGTGGGTCAGAACAAGAAATAGACCAGATTTGTTTTGTACTCATTTGCTTCCTCTAGGTCACACTGCAGTCACTCACAGAGAAGGTGCAGCGAGGTAAATCTAGCCATGTATCAATCAGAGGCCAGGCTAACCTCCTTGTTCCAATAAGGACAATAACTTAGGTGCACCATTTCTTATTGGAACCCTCCGTGAAGTCCTGCCTGAAATACTCCTTGATGTAAAGACACCCCCTTTGTTGATTTTAGCTCCCTGAAGCCAACCCTGTAAGCCGTGTCGTCAGTCGCCCCTCCCTCTGTCAGAGCAACGGCAGACAATCGTTCCACGCCTTTTTTCTGTGCGGACGCCATACCAAGGCAAGCATGGAGGCCGCTCAGCTCACTTTGGCAATTAGGAGCACATTAAACACCACACGCATTATCCAGCAGTATATGCAGCACCAGAACCTGGCAAAGCGATATCGGGCGAGGAGGCGACGTCAGCGCGGTCACATGAGTGATCAGGACATGGACACAGATTTCTCTGAAAGCATGGGCCCTGCCAATGCATGCATCATGGTGCTAATGGGGCAGGTTCATGCTGTGGAACGCCGATTCTGGGCTCGGGAAACAAGCACAGACTGGTGGGACCGCATAGTGTTGCAGGTCTGGGACGATTCCCAGTGGCTGTGAAACTTTCGCATGCGTAAGGGCACTTTCATGGAACTTTGTGACTTGCTTTCCCCTGCCCTGAGGCGCATGAATACCAAGATGAGAGCAGCCCTCACAGTCAAGAAGCGAGTGGCGATAGCCCTGTGGAAGCTTGCAACGCTAGACAGCTACCGGTCAGTTGGGAATCAATTTGGAGTGGGCAAATCTACTGTTGGGGCTGCTGTGATGCAAGTAGCCCACGCAATCAAAGATCTGCTGATATCAAGGGTAGTGACCCTGGGAAATGTGCAGGTCATAGTGGATGGCTTTGCTGCAATGGGATTCCCTAACTGTGGTGGGGCCATAGGCGGAACCCATATCCCTATCTTGGCACCGGAGCACCAAGCCGGCGAGTACATAAACTGCAAGGGGTACTTTTCAGTAGTGCTGCAAGCTCTGGTGGATCACAAGGGACATTTCACCAACATCAACGTGGGATGGCCGGGAAGGTACATGACGCTCGCATCTTCAGGAACAAGAAGATGAGGAGGAGGAGGAGGTTGTAGATAGCTCACAGCAAGCAAGCGGAGAAACCGGTTTTCCCGACAGCCAGGAACTGTTTCTCACCCTAGACCTGGAGCCAGTACCCCCCGAACCCACCCAAGGCTGCCTCCTGGACCCAGCAGGCGGAGAAGGGACCTCTGGTGAGTGTACCTTTTAAAATGCTATACATGGTTTAAAAGCAAGCATGTGAAAGGATTACTTTGCCCTGGCATTTGCGGTTCTCCTAGATGTAGTCCTAAAGCCTTTGCAAAAGGTTTCTGGGGAGGGCAGCCTTATTTCATCCTTCATGGTAGGACACTTTACCACTCCAGGCCAGTAACACGTACTCGGGAATCACTGTAGAACAAACCATTGCAGTGTATGTTTGCTGGCATTCAACCAAAATCCGTTCTTTATCTCTCTGTGTTATCCTCAGAAGAGTGAGATCTAATTCATGGTCACCTGGTTGAAATAGAGTGCTTTTCTTCAGGGGACACTCAGAGGAGCCCTCGTTCCTGCTGGGCTGTTTGTCTGTGGCTAAACAGAAATGTTCCCCGCTGTTAGCCACAGGGAGGGGGGAAGGTTGAGGGGGTAGTCACGCGGTGGGAGGAGGCAAAATGCGACCTTGTAACGAAAGCACATGTGCTATGTATGTAATGTTAACAGCAAGGTTTACCCTGAAAGAGTGTAGCGACTGTTTTATAAAATGTGTCTTTTTAAATACCGCTGTCCCTTTTTTTTTCTCCACCAGCTGCATGTGTTTCAATGATCACAGGATCTTCTCCTTCCCAGAGGCTAGTGAAGCTTAGAAAGAATAAAAAACGCACTCGCGATGAAATGTTCTCCGAGCTCATGCTGTCCTCCCACACTGACAGAGCACAGACGAATGCGTGGAGGCAAATAATGTCAGAGTGCAGGAAAGCACAAAATGACCGGGAGGAGAGGTGGCGGGCTGAAGAGAGTAAGTGGCGGGCTGAAGAGAGTAAGTGGCGGGCTGAAGACAGGGCTGAAGCTCAAATGTGGTGGCAGCGTGATGAGAGGAGGCAGGATTCAATGCTGAGGCTGCTGCAGGACCAAACCAGTATGCTCCAGTGTATGGCTGAGCTGCAGCAAAGGCAGCTGGAGCACAGACTGCCACTGCTGCCCCTCTGTAACCAACCGCCCTCCTCCCCAAGTTCCATAGCCTCCACACCCAGACGTCCAAGAACGCGGTGGGGGGGCCTCCGGCCAACCAGCCACTCCACCACAGAGGATTGCCCAAAAAAAAGAAGGCCGTCATTCAATACATTTTAAAGTTGTAAACTTTTAAAGTGCTGTGCTTAAAGTGCTGTGTGGCATTTTCCTTCCCTCCTCCACCACCCCTCCTGGGATACCTTGATAGTCATCTCCCTATTTGTGTGATGAATGAATAATGAATGCATGACTGTGAAGCAGCAATGACTTTATTGCCTCTGCAAGCAATGATTAAAGGGAGGAGGGGAGGGTGGTTAGCTTACAGAGAAGTAGAGTGAACCAAGGGGCGGAGGGTTTCATCAAGGAGAAACAAACAGAACTTTCACACTGTAGCCTGGCCAGTCATGAAACTGGTTTTCAAAGCTTCTCTGATGCGTACCGCGCCCTCCTGTGCTCTTCTAACCTCCCTGGTGTCTGGCTGCGCGTAACCAGCAGCTAGGCGATTTGCCTCAACCTCCCACCCCGCCATAAACGTCTCCCCCTTACTCTCACAGATATTGTGGAGCACACAGCAAGCAGTAATAACAGTGGGAATATTGGTTTCGCTGAGGTCTAAGCAAGTCAGTAAACTGCGCCAGCGCGCCTTTAAACGTCCAAATGCACATTCTACCACCATTCTGCACTTGCTCAGCCTGTAGTTGAACAGCTCCTGACTGCTGTCCAGGCTGCGTGCGTACAGCTTCATGAGCCATGGCATTAAGGGGTAGGCTGGGTCCCCAAGGATACATACAGGCATTTCAACATCCCCAACAAAAGTTATTTTCTGGTCTGGGAATAAAGTCCCTTCCTGCAGCTTTTGAAACAGACCAGAGTTCCTGAAGATGCGAGCATCATGCACCTTTCCCGGCCATCCCACGTTGATGTTGGTGAAACGTCCCTTGTGATCCACCAGAGCTTGCAGCACTATCGAAAAGTACCCCTTGCGGTTTATGTACTCGGCGGCTTGGTGCTCCGGTGCCAAGATAGGGATATGGGTTCCGTCTATAGCCCCACCACAGTTAGGGAATCCCATTGCAGCAAAGCCATCCACTATGACCTGCACATTTCCCAGGGTCACTACCCTTGATATCAGCAGATCTTTGATTGCGTGAGCTACTTGCATCACAGCAGCCCCAACAGTAGATTTGCCCACTCCAAATTGATTCCCAACTGACCGGTAGCTGTCTGGCGTTGCAAGCTTCCACAGGGCTATCGCCACTCGCTTCTCAACTGTGAGGGCTGCTCTCATCTTGGTATTCATGCGCTTCAGGGCAGGGGAAAGCAAGTCACAAAGTTCCATGAAAGTGCCCCTACGCATGCGAAAGTTTCGCAGCCACTGGGAATCGTCCCAGACCTGCAACACTATGCGGTCCCACCAGTCTGTGCTTGTTTCCCGAGCCCAGAATCGGCGTTCCACAGCATGAACCTGCCCCATTAGCACCATGATGCATGCATTGTCAGGGCCCATGCTTTCAGAGAAATCTGTGTCCATGTTCTGATCACTCACGGGACCGTGCTGACGTCACCTCCTCGCCCGGTATCGCGTTGCCATGTTCTGGTGCTGCATATACTGCTGGATAATGCGTGTGGTGGTTAATGTGCTCCTAATTGCCAAAGTGAGCTGAGCGGCCTCCATGCTTGCCTTGGTATGGTGTCCGCACAGAAAAAAGGCGCGGAACGATTGTCTGCCGTTGCTCTGACGGAGGGAGGGGCGACTGACGACACGGCTTACAGGGTTGGCTTCAGGGAGCTAAAATCAACAAAGGGTGTGCCTGTACATCAAGGAGTATTTCAGGCAGGACTGCACCGAGGGTTCCAATAAGAAATGGTGCACCTAAGTTATCGTTGTTGTTGGAACAAGGAGGTTAGCCTGGCCTCTGATTGATACATGGCTAGATTTACCTCGCTGCACCTTCTCTGTGAGTGACTGCAGTGTGATCTAGACAGGGAAGGAGGCAAATGAGTACAAAACAAATCTGGTCTATTTCTTGTTCTGACCCACTCCATCTATCTTTTACATCTTTGGCTGGCAGCAGACGGTGCAGAAGGACTGCATGCCATCCACATCTCATGGCTGCTCGGCAGAAGATGGTACAGTACGACTGCTAGCAGTCCATATCGCCTGCCTGCTCACCATAAGACGGTTCAATAGGACTGCAGGACTAAAGAGAATGACCTGGTCAAGTCACTCCAAATTTAGTCCCTGCGCCCATGTCTGCCCAGGCGCTCCCAGCCGACGTGGCCAGTTGCACCTCGGACACGACGAGGACGACTACCAATCGTATTGCACTGTCTGCTGTCAGAAGGCAATGGGTTGCTGCTACTGTGCAGCAAAGCCGTACCGCGTCTGCCAGCACCCAGGAGACATAGGGTGACGGTTACCTGAGCTGGCTCCATGCTTGCCGTGGTATGGCGTCTGCACAGGTAACTCATGAAAAAAGGCGCGAAATGATTGTCTGCCCTTGCTTTCACGGAGGGAGGGAGGGAACGGGGGCCTGACGACACGTACCCAGAACCACCCGCGACAATGTTTTAGCCCCATCAGAGTGCTCCATTGTGAGTGCTCTGGACAGCACTCTCAGATGCCCGATTGTTTGCCATTGCTCTGACGCTGGGAGGGGCGCTTACAGGGTTGGCTTCAGGGAGCTAAAATCAACAAAGGGGGTGGCTTTACATCAAGGAGTATTTCAGGCAGGACTTCACGGAGGGTTCCAATAAGAAATGGTGCACCTAAGTTATTGTCCTTATTGGAACAAGAAGGTTAGCCTGGCTTCTGATTGATACATAGCTAGATTTACCTCGCTGCACCTTCTCTGTAAGTGACTGCAGTGTGATCTAGAAGAATGAGTCCCCTAGACAGGGGAGGGGGGGAAGCAAATGAGTACAAAACAAATCTGGTCTGTTTCTTGTTTTGATCCACTCCATCTATCTTTTACATCTTTGGCTGGCAGCAGACGGTGCAGAAGGACTGCATGCCATCCACATCTCATGGCTGCTCGGCAGAAGATGGTACAGTACGACTGCTAGCAGTCCGTATCGCCTGCCCGCTCACCATAAGACGGTTCAATAGGACTGACTGCAGGACTAAAGAGAATGACCTGCTCAAGTCACTCCAAATTTAGTCCCTGCGCCCATGTCTGCCCAGGCGCTCCTGATCGACCTCACAGAGGCGACTAGGAGCACCTCAGACATGACGATGACGGCTACCAGTCATACTGTACCGTCTGCTGCCACAAGACAAGGGGTTGCTGCTACTGTGTAGCAATGCCGTACCGCGTCTGCCAGCACCCAGGAGACATAGGGTGACGGTTACCTGAGCGGGCTCCATGCTTGCCGTGGTATGGCATCTGCACAGGTAACTCATGAAAAAAGGCGCGAAATGATTGTCTGCCCTTGCTTTCACGGGGGGAGGGAGGGAACGGGGGCCTGACGATATGTACCCAGAACCACCCGCGACAATGTTTTAGCCCCATCAGGCATTGGGATCTCAACCCAGAATTCCAATGGGCAGCGGAGACTACGGGAACTGTGGGATAGCTACCCACAGTGCAACGCTCCGGAAGTCGACGCTTGCCTCGGTACTGTGGAAGCGCTCCGCCGAGTTAATGCACTTAGAGCATTTTCTGTGGGGACACACACACTCGAATATATAAAACCGATTTCTAAAAAACCGACTTCTATAAATTCGACCTAATTTCGTAGTGTAGACATACCCTCAGTGTAAGTAATCCACCTCCCCAAGAGGCAGTAGCTATTATTCCATCAACCTAGCGCTGGTTTACACTGGGTTAGGTCGGTATAGCAATGTCTCTCAGGGTGTGGAATTTTTATACTCTTGAGAGATGTAGCTATCCCAAAGTAATTCCTACTATTAGACCTGGCCTGAGGGGGAATTAGCGTGGAGCCCCATGGTGCCCTTTTTACACAGTCAGCTTTCAGAGGAGAAATGCATCTGAAAGGATGTTTCGCAATGTCATCACACAGAAGGTGCTCGAAGAACTGTGGCATTTTTTGTTCTAAGGGCCTGAGTCCAATGCCTGGTGAAGTCACCAGGAGTCTTTTAACTGATGTCATTGGGTGCTGGATTGAGCTCTAAATACATGTTTCCCCAATAGTATTTTATCCCAAGTGAAATGCTGATTTATTCTTTTCTTCTGCAAATGTTCACTGATGAGTGGTTTCAGAGTAACAGCCATGTTAGTCTGTATTCGCAAAAAGAAAAGGAGTACTTGTGGCACCTTAGAGACTAGCCAAGCCACAAGTACTCCTTTTCTTTTCACTGATGAGTGGTGACTGTAGTCAAAGACCACGTGGGAATGATTAGAGTCAATTGAACATGACATTGTAAAGTCATTTCCAGCTTGTAATGAGCAACAATGGATGTGGTTAGGCTATTTAAATAAACATAGGGAGGAGAGAATGAATCATTAAGTAAATAAATAGTTGATGCTTAGGAACTGCCATTATATGTAATACTGTTGGGCAGATCTGACAAATCCATTTCTTTTACTAAGGGCTTCTCTACACTTAAAACGCTATAGAGACACAGCTGAGCCACTGCAGCTATGCCATTGTAGCACTTCAGTATACATATGCCAACGAGAGGGCCTCTCCTGTTGGTGTAGGTAAACCACTTCCCCTAAGATGGTAGCTAGGTTGACAAAAAAGAATTCTTCTGTTGACCTAGTGTTGTCAACACCGGGGGGTTAGGTTGATATAGCTACGTGTCTCAGGGGGATAGATTTTTCACATTCCTGAGAGACGTGGGTACACCGATTGTAAATTCCTGGTGTAGACCAGGCCCAGGAGAATATTTGCTGAAGGATAAGGGCCAAATTCAGAAGTGATTCTAAGAGAGATGTAGCCATAGCAACCTAACCTCCAATGAAGACGAGTGGTAGGTCAACAGAAGAATTCTTCTGTAGACCTAGCTACTGCCTCTCAGGTAGGTGGCATAGGTAGTGTCTACAGTGAAGTGTTACAGCAGTGCAGCTGCAGCATTTTAAATGTAGAATAACTCTGTAAGTAGATTTAATTTAATCCTTCTTTCAACTCATGGACCCTTCATTCAATACATATGTATGCTACGTCAATTTAGACTTCTTTCGGATCACTACCCCAACCAGTTTGTAATATACACCCACTCCCTTTAATACAGCACTTTGGAATTTGGTCCAGTGAGTCTGAAGTCTTGCCTATATTAGAGAGTTTTCCCTCGTGTAACTGTATCAGTCTAGTTCCATTAATCATAGAATCTCAGGGTTGGAAGGGACGTGAGGAGATCATCTAGTCCAACCCCCTGCTCAAAGCAGGACCAATCCCCAACTAAATCATCCCAGCCAGGGCTTTGTCAAGCCTGACCTTAAAAACTCCTGTAAACTCCTAATGTAAAATGTAAACTCCTAATGTAGATGAGCTGCATTGGTGGTCTCTAGATTAGTATGACTTAATCCAATGAATTACCAGAGTAGCCTGGTTTATATTATACAGCATGTCTATATTCAGAGTTTACAAACTTGCATGTGCTAGTGCAATGCAAAGAAGACTAAGGGCTGGTCTACACTGGGAACTTATGTCTCTCAGGGGTCTGAAAAATCCTCACCCCTGAGAGATGTAGCTATACTGATATAAATTTCTAGTATAGCCTAGGCGTTGGAGTGTAAATTAAACCAATATAAACTCCCTTTTGTATGCTTAAGTGGGTGTAAATTAAGGCTGTAACAGAGTTGGACCGGTCCAGCATGTAGAGGCTGGGGGGGGGGGCCAGAATCTTGCCCATTATGGCTAGTGTGTAATTGGAACTAAATGAGATGTGATTTCGTGTTGCTACAGCTAATATTTACCTTACTGACATTGATACAGGGCAATATTCTCCAGAATACTGCAGTGTGTAATATGACCTTAAAGATGGTTTAACGGTCAAGGGAAGATCACACTTAAGAAGAAACGTCCAAATGCATGTAGCCCGTGTAGGAGTTTTTATTCTCATCTTCACCCAGCTGTCAGTATATCTGAGGGGGGGAAATGTGTAACTGGAAAAAAGGGTGCCTGGCCAGGACACCAATCTTCAACTGCTTTTCAGCAAAATGTAAACAATGACAGCCCTCACGCAGCTCTAGACTAAAATGATGCAGGAGGATCAATCCTGCACAGAGCTGCAGGAAAATTAAGACACCTGTACACATGCACCCCTTAATGATGCTCATGCAGCTCATCAGAACCCCAGGATCTGGCACTAGTCATCCAGTTTGCAATTGAAAATAAATGTAGAGAGTAGCGAAGCTTGTCTGATGGAAGCCATTTGCTGCAACCTTGGATCTCTGTATATAGCCTGCTAATGCAGAAGTTTTTTATTTGAGCCCTGGCATGCTTAGTTTTGTCTTAGAGTGCAACATGGTTATTATGTGTCTATATTTAACCACAGTGTTTTTTGCAGTAGTGTTGCTGTGGTTTTTCTTTCATATAGCACACATGCAACAATGGAATACATAAAACATTCTCATTACCAAAAGAAATTTAATTTTGCAGCAATAATTAAATAGGAAGCTGCCACTAGAACTTCCTGGCAGTTTTACAAAGTGGGATGCAGCTCTGCTTTTGAATGCAAGGGAAAGGCAGAGGACTATCAAAGTAGCTATACTTCACGTTGTCCAGAAAAGGTGTATACTGTGTTCCTCAAAGTTTTTCCCTCTTCCACTCTCTCATCTTCTGATCACTCCTTTTGCCTTCCCACAACACAATGGAACTCCTTAGTCCTCTGACAAAAGCCGTCCAGCTGGCTACCAGCCTCATGCTGCCAACCACTCCTCTGTGCTATTGATCCTCAGTCTTCATTGGAGATCCCTGAGAGATCAGTCAGCTTCTGGGAATGATAGAGGGGACCTTAACTTGGAGCCCAACTTGTGTTAATAGACGGTGTTTATGAACAGATATAACAGTGCCCTACCCCTTCACTGGTTGAGAATAATCAGTCACAGACTCTCCCCTACTAGAAGTAGGGAGTCCTATTCCACTATACTCCTTTGTTTAGGGGAAGGGGCAAGAGGATCCCAGCCTGAAAGTCCTTTATGCGGCATTGTAACAGCATGGAAGGCAATTTGGACCCCATTCAGGGGTGTTTCATGGTAGACCCCTGAAGTTCCTGTACTTATGTTTTTTCACTCACTCCTTGATCAATTTGACACTAATGTTTCCGTACTCTATGAATAGGAAAGTGTTGGCCTCTGACTCCCAAGGCTCCAAACCAGAATAAATTGTGAAGAAATAAAAACATGATACTAATGGAGTTGCAATAACCCCACTTGACTGACACTGTCCACCCAACCTTAATGTTGCCCTCTGTAGTTTGAAAATATCAAGGTTGGTCTTTATACACTTAAAAAGTAACTCTTTACTTCCTCATCCAAAACTCAAAAAGGCACTCTTCCTCAGCAAGGCCAACAAAACAAAGATGGATTTTTTTCCAATAAGCGAAGGACAGGTGCATTTTCAAAATATTGTAACTTTAAAACTTTTTTTTTCTTTTTCTGGTTTTTGCCGAACTTCTCAGGAAATATCTACCCTGTGATGAAATGTGGCATGTAAGGTTTCAGGCTGAAATTTGGGGGACATTGCAGGGGAGGGACAGAGCATTGAAAATTGGGCACATAAGGCTAGGGAAGCTATCTTCCATCTTCATGATGGAGTGACCTACCGTATCTTCTTCCCTTTAGTATGTTCACAATCCATTCAGTACTAACTGTCAACATGATCTCTAGTATTAGATCTGGATTAGCGACAGGGGTTTCTTGTGGTTGTTACCTGCTCTGCCAAAGATCCCAGTAATTAATTGGCAACATTTTGCAAAAGTAAACTTTTTACTGAGCAGGGCACAGGAAGGATAGGCGGAGTCTATGGTGCCTGCCTACAGTGTTCTGAAAAGTCACTGCAATGATTCTAAACATTTTTGTCCGCACAATCCATTAGGACTAGAAAACCACAATCTTTAAACAGGGAGGTGCCTGCATATTAAAATAGTTTGTATTTCCACTGACAACCTCCTGAGGTAAATGTTTACAACTAAATGGAAGCATGATGAAAAATTAATAGACAGGCCACCAAGATCCTTTTAGCTGATGCTAATTTTTTAAAGTTCTTGTAACAAATTCTACTGTCTGTTTAGACTGGAAGAAACAGCTTCACACTTGAATTGAATGTGTACCTGTGTGGTGGTGTGGTCCCAGGATGTTAGGGACAAAATGGGTGAGGTTATCTTTTATTGGACCAACATCTATTGGTAAAAGAGACAAACTTTTTCGAAGAGCTCTTCTTCGGGTCTGGGCATTGGCATACAGCTGATTAACTTTTAAAGCTTTATCTGTTTATAACATGTTTAACACAGTGTTGGTGCAATATAAATTACAAATAATAAGCTCTATGCAACTGGAGATTCTGAGAAACGAATTTCTTATTATAAGGGATAAAAATAAAATGCACAAGGGCTATAAAAATCACAGGATGCATTTTAAAAGATTTGAGAGAGAGATTCTGAACAGATCCACCCCCTGTGGGTTACCTTTGATGTAAAGGTTTGTTGAATTACTTGGATCATCTTTCCCTGGTATCCCTGATATAATGGTGTTGTAGTGTGAGAAACTTTTATTCAAGGGTTGCAAGCACGAATTCTGCAGGGGACCTCTTTGGTTGAATTGGAATGTGAGAGAATGTAGGAATCACATGGATTGTTCAATACAGTCCTTGAAACACAGTGAAGGAAAAAGCTCTCTCCTGAAGACACCAGATAAGACATATGATAGATGTGTCAATTTGAAATCTCTTTTAACAAGGGTCACCTTTGGTTCCTTTGCAGCTTTCAGACATTTCTGTTGTATAAAGGAGTCCTCAAAGTTTCACCCAATTTATCTGCTAAGGACAAGCTGCTTTCTTCACTGTCTGTCCTTCTGGACTGTGATTTAATCATTCAAGATGTTAAGAGCACCTAGCACAAGGGAGTCTGAATCTTTTCTGGTTTTCAGGTGGTGCCACCACAAGACAAATAATTAATAATAAGAGTACAGACATTTACAGTGTAAGTTACTTGGAATTCAACAAGAGGGTATCCTAGATAATTTCCTTCATTCTCTTTAATGCCATTTGTGCAGTTATCTTCATCATGTAAGCTTTGTCCTTGTGATACCCAGAGTTTAATTCACCCTTTTTAGGAATACTAATAATTAAGGGGAGATAATTAATACTGATGATTAAGTGGGGCCATGGTATAATGGTCCGAGAATGGGAATGTAAGGCAGGAGCTCCTGTATTCCAGTCCTGGCTCTGATGCTGACCTCCACTGTGACTTGGGTAAATCATTTAACCTAGCTGCCTCCGTTTCCCCATTTGTAAAATTGGGGTGATATATATCTAGCTCATGTGTATCTCAAGAATTAATTTGATATTAATTAACTTTGAGATCTTTGAATGACAGGCACAACAGAAGTGCAAGGAATTATAATTAAGGTACATACAAGCATATTTAATTTCTTTACATACCCAAACAGAGCTTTTCCAATTTTAATATTTATTGTTTTGAAAATATTCTCCAGCTGCCCCCTATTTATTTTTTATTGTTCTTTTTAAATACAGGTCTGTGTCTGTCACTCTCTTGGTGTCAATAGATTCATAGATATTTATTTAGGTCAGAAGGGACCATTATGATCATCTAGTCTGAACTCCTGCACAATGCAGGCCACAGAATTTCACCCACCACTCCTGCGAAAGACCTCTCACCTATGTCTGAGCTATTGAAGTCCTCAAATCGTGGTTTAAAGACTTCAAGGAGCAGAGAATCCTCCAGCAAGTGACCCGTGCCCCATGCTACAGAGGAAGGCGAAATACCTTCAGGGCCTCTTCCAATCTGCCCTGGAGGAAAATTCCTTCCCGACCCCAAATATGGCTACAAGAATAACATAATTTACATCTTCATTATTAATACTGTTGTAATTGTCTCCTACATAGATAGTAGATTTTACACTGGGAATTTTTATACTAGAACCACGATTGCACTGTGATGCATCAAATTTCCAGGAATACTTAAAATATTTTTCTGGGCTGTAACATACATTAAAGTACAGAATTAGTGGCACAGTTGTTATGACCTGAATCTAAAGTAATAGTATATTAAAAAACACACAAAACACTGAGCTCAATTATGAACTCCTTACTCAGATTGCTGAACAGGTACTTACACAACTAATTCCACTGACCTCAACGGGATTACTCATGTGAGTAACTGCTCACCAGCGTGATTAAAGGGTTCACAATTTGGCCCATTTTCAGAAAAGGATCAAGGCAAAGAGGCAAGCTGCCAGTAGGTCTGAGCAAATAAACCACAGTGAATGATACATCATCCAGCTAATTTAGTCTCTTTCTGTTTGCAGTATATCTAGGAACAGATTGTGATTTCTCCAACTGAATTTATTGTTTGAAATTTATTCAGCGCATTTTTTTCTCCTTTTTCCCCACCAAGATTTGATCACAGTTAGTTTTGTTAAGTTTTTGTATTCCATATTCAAAATGCCAGCTGTGTGGCACAGTTGTGATTTGGCCACATAAATCATAGTCTGGTTTGTGTTCCGCTGTTGGGTGAGCGCACAAGCGCTTCTGTCCATGAATATAAAATTCAGGTTCTGTGAATGTCATGTGCAACTTTGACGTTGGCTTTCTACCAAAACCTATTCCAGTAAAACTCAGTTGCTTGAATATTCTCAGAAAATGATCACAAGTGGGGCATGAACATGGCCTAAACAAATTCATTTCAAAATCAGAGTGAAAATTCCCAGAAAACAACATGCAATATTCACCCCTCTCTAGCTAACAAGGATTTCTGGCTTTAATGTTTTCTCCTGTGAATCACAGATAGAGGACCAGATACTGAAGCCTTCTGCTGCTTCCCCCCCCCTCCCCCCGCCCTTGTTTCTGGGAGCGCAAGTTAGAGCAGCGTCAGGGTTCCAGAACGAGATCTTTTGTGGAGGAACTGGCCTGTAGGAACTCGGTGGGGGTTGCCAAGGTTTGTCAGCATCTACAGCCAGCTCTAGTCCTCTTTATTAAGAGTATGTGTAATCTTATCATTTTTGGAGGGTTGTATGAATATGGGTAATCTTATTTTATGTTCATTTTTGCTGTAAAAGCATGGCTTATATACTTAAGCAAAGTATTATAACTGTAAAGGATGAAAATGTAATGTAATGAGAGAGATGGGGCATGAAATGTGTCTGCCTGCATTTTGCAGTTGGTTTGTGCCTTAATGGTGTGTTTAGGCTTATTCACTTTCATGCTGTCCCTAAATATTTTCTTTGTTCAGCCACTAAGTTCTCTTTTGGGTTCTGTTCTAAGAATACTAGAACTTGTGTTTAGTTTCCAAACTGGAACAGGGTTCCTTGAGGATTTCTCCCATCTTGCTTATATTATTACGTTATGTATTTAAAATGTCATTTAAGATGCATTTGACAACTAATTAAGTAATATGCAGCCACTGAAAGAGAGACATTTAATTGTTCTTTGGCTCAATCCTTCTAACTTCCCCACTATTATTTTCTTAACATTTTTGGTTCAGAGGTGAAGTGGAAACAGTGATGGCACAAAATCTTAGTATCTTCTAAAGGTCTGTGGCCACCCAGAATGTCACAGTCACAACCAAGGGGACAATTTTGGTCCTTCGCTAGAAAAAGATAGACTCCTCCCACTTGGATTAAACAGAGAATCTCAAGTCTATGGCTAGAGCAGGTTCTGACATTACAGTAGAGGGCAGCGGTGATACTCCATCCAGTATTTTACATGTTTCTGTTTAACTTAAATTTTTTTTTTTAAATTCAGTATGTTTTAGCATTTTCAGGTGGCAACCATATTGTCTTTGTAGTGTTCTTTGGCCCTTAAAGCATGCTGTCACGGTTCCTCCCCCACTCTGAACTCTAGGGTACAGATGTGGGGACCTGCATGAAAAACCTCCTAAGCTTATCTTTACCAGCTTAGGTCAAAACTTCCCCAAGGTACAAAATATTACACCTTGGACTGGCCGCTACCACCACCAAACTAATACTGGTTACTGGGGAAGAGCTGTTTGGACGCGTCCTTCCCCCCAAAATACTTCCCAAAACCTTGCACCCCACTTCCTGGACAAGGTTTGGTAAAAAGCCTCACCAATTTGCTTAGGTGATTACAGACCCAGACCCTTGGATCTTAAGAACAATGAACAATCCTCCCAACACTTGCACCCCCCCTTTCCTGGGAAATGTTGGATAAAAAGCCTCACCAATTTGCATAGGTGACCACAGACCCAAACCCTTGGATCTGAGAACAATGAAAAAGCATTCAGTGTTTTACAAGAAGACTTTTAATAAAAAATAGAAGTAAATAGAAATAAAGAAATCCCCCCTGTAAAATCAGGATGGTAGATATCTTACAGGGTAATTAGATTCAAAAACATAGAGAACCCCTCTAGGCAAAACCTTAAGTTACAAAAAAGATACACAGACAGAAATAGTTATTCTATTCAGCACAATTCTTTTCTCAGCCATTTAAAGAAATCATAATCTAACACATACCTAGCTAGATTACTTACTAAAAGTTCTAAGACTCCATTCCTGTTCTGTCCCCGGCCAAGACGACTACAGACAGACACAGACCCTTTGTTTCTCTCCCTCCTCCCAGCTTTTGAAAGTATCTTGTCTCCTCATTGGTCATTTTGGTCAGGTGCCAGCGAGGTTACCTTTAGCTTCTTAACCCTTTACAGGTGAGAGGAGCTTTCCCCTGGCCAGGAGGGATTTCAAAGGGGTTTACCCTTCCCTTTATATTTATGACACATGCTTTTTATTTTAAAACAAAGACTGTGTTGGCTAAACTATGTTAAACTCTATTAGGCTCTTCCAAGTTGAAACATAGTTTTAAACTTGGTTATAAATGGTAAATGGGGCAGTGGGTTTCTGTCTCCACACCCAATTCTTGTGGCATTCAGAGGCAAGAACAGTGAATGTTGGGATAGCAGAGGTAAGGGTTCTGCAATCTGAATACCCCTGTTCATTACATCACAGTCAGTACTGCAGGCTGGTTATTTACTCTCTATATCACTTCCCAGCAGGGGTTCAAAGAAATCAGCAAATCTCCCCTATCAGAGCTAGGAATACTTAGCACAATTCATTCACGCACAGCAGGAAAGCTAAGGATTAATCAGAGGGGGAATGTTGTGAATTCCAGAGAGTTCTTTCTTTCTGTTGCGCAGCTGGTGGCAGAGCATATTGCTACATGAAAGCAGCCCTGTCAGTATCAATCTTCATTACTAATGCTGCTACATTCCAGAGAATGAATTGGCCTCATTTGGTAACTCCAGTGCTGCTGTTCCCCTCTGCTGGATTATACTCACCAAGAATCCAAATTCAAACACAGTGAATTTGCAAATTGTCATTCAGGTTCTCGGAATTACCACATTCCACAATTCAGAAATACATCAGTCTCCAGTTCTAATTCTGTACGTGAATCACAGCTTTATGGAAACTAGAAATGGTAAAGACTATTAGAGCATACAGACAGTCCATCTTCTTGCCACTGCTGAATTGTTTACATTTTAATTTTACATCTTCCAAACTTGGGGGCTGCCACCACTTCCCTTGGGAGGCTTTTCCGCAAGTGCTTCTTTATATATTTTCAAATAGAACTTTAATTTAGATTGATAAGATACAAGACAAAGCCAATAAGTGCAGTTCTTTTAATATAATATAGTGGAATCTTGGGAAATTAGGTGTTTTCCACAGGATCATTTTCTTATAAATAGAGGTTAATTTTTGCAATTCTTGACTTGTTGCAAAACTCTGAAATCTGGGTCTTCCATTTTTTCCTCACAGATTTTTGTTACGTATAGTGAGTCGATTCTGCTGTCTGTATAATAATTTATTGGTTATTTGTATTGTAATAGAGTGTTTAGGAGCCCCTGTCATAGACCAGGACCCTAATGTACCAGGTACTGTATATAACATATTTTTCACACAATGCTCTACAACTACACCAACAAAAATTAATGTTTATCTCTGTTACTTCAGAGATGTTGTTAGCAATGGAAATTAGATAGTACTGCAAGAAGCAATCCCACCGCAGACCTGTCTTAATACCAGTCATAGGGCACATGCTGACACTATAACAAACTTCACTGAAGCTAAATTCTTCCAATTTTTCTGCCATATAAGAAAGACGAGTTCAAGGATTAGTCATTGCCGATCAATGAAGGTCTAAAGTATACCCACAAATATAGTAGCTGCTGATTTACTTTTATTGACTAAAATCAGGTTAGCTTTCATAGTAAAGAAGTATCAAGAAGTTTGTAAGGTTATCACTTGATCTGTACTAAAACCATTTTTTATAATATTTTAAGCCCGTACATAAATTTGCTTTTAAATATCAGAGAGTTACAACTGCGTTAAATGTCTATATCTAAATAATTTGGACTCAGATATTTATCTAAATAGTCTAAGTATGTAAATATTTAACATATCTGCAATTTTACAGCAAGTAAAGACCAAATTTTGCAGCTGGGATATGTTAATTGCATTTCAGATTTTTTAATTTGCTACAAACTTTGCTGATAATTATATAGCTAAGTCTCCTGGCTTTAAATTATTGTCCCTCTTGCTAGGTGGCAATTCTAATAAATGATCAGTATGCAAGATACCATTTTTGTTTAAGGAATGCACATATCCCTGACAAATGTGTGGAGTAAAAGTCCATTTCTAAAAGGACCTTAAAAGCAAGGGAGGCATATTTTACAGTGTTTTTGTTGGACAGGTTTCAGAGTAACAGCCGTGTTAGTCTGTATTCGCAAAAAGAAAAGGAGTACTTGTGGCACCTTAGAGACTAACCAATTTATTTGAGCATGAGCTTTCGTGAGCTACAGCTCACTTCATCAGATGCATGCCGTGGAAACTGCAGCAGACTTTATATATACACAGAGAATATGAAAAAATACCTCCTCCCACCTCATTACCAGCTGGACAATGGGGTGGGAGGAGGTATTTTTTCATATTCTCTGTGTATATATAAAGTCTGCTGCAGTTTCCACGGCATGCATCTGATGAAGTGAGCTGTAGCTCACGAAAGCTCATGCTCAAATAAATTGGTTAGTCTCTAAGGTGCCACAAGTACTCCTTTTCTTTTTGTTGGACAGCTCCATGTGGCCAGCCTCTGTTCCAGAGAGAGCAGAACCCCTTGGACAAATTCCACCTCAGTCCAATAGGACCCCTGTAAGTTCTGGAACCACTAGCTTCCAGGCTCCATCTTCAAAGACTGTGCCTGCTTTGTATTTGGGTAGGACCATTAAATCTAAATTACTCCTCTGGGAAGAGCAGAGGGCAGATCCTCAATGGGAATTTTTGGTTAAAGAGGTCTAATCACCTCATCACTCCTATTTGAAGGAGACTCCATGGCCCAATCTGGGTACCACTGGATCTCTTAGAGTGCGGTACTAGGGCTCCGGTGTTGCCTCAAAAATCAAAATCAGCTGTCTCTGATAGTGAGGTCAAGGCATCATGGATTACCTTAGCACCAAGAGCTTCAGCACCAGTCATTATGGTATCAGCCTCATGAATACCACTCTCTTCAATGCTAATCACTTTCTACTTTCACTAAACACGGCTCCTTGGAAGAAGCATAGGTCTGATGGGTTTTTTGACTGAGCTGTACAGCAGTCTTTTTCTAAGGATATGTCTACACTATGAAATTAGGTTGATTTTATAGAAGTCGATTTTTAGAAATCGATTTTATACAGTTGATTGCATATGTCCACACTAAGCGCATTAAGTCGGTGGAGTGCGTCGTCACTACCATAGCTAGCATTGACTTATGGAGCACTGCACTAGTTCCCACAGTCTCCGCCGCCCATTGGAATTCTGAGTTAAGCTCCCAATGCCTGATGGGGCAAAAACATGGTCGCGGGTGGTTTTCGGTACATGTCGTCAGTCACCCCTCCCTCCATGAAAGCAACGGCAGACAATTGTTTCACGCCTTTTTTCCATGCAGATGCCATACCACTGCAAGCATGGAGCCCGCTTAGCTCACTGTCACCGCTGCTGTTGTGTCCTGGGTGCTGCTGTCAGCAGATGGTGCAGTACGACTGCTAACTGTCATCATCCACCGCTTCTGCTGCAACTCTGCTCTCCTGGGTACCATGAATCCACCTCGCAGGTCCTCTCTTCGTTCTGTATAAATATCTATTCTCTTGACATCTCTTGTCATCCACTGCTTCCGCTGTAACGCTGCTCTCTTGCAGACGCCATACCACAGCAAGCATGGAGCCCGCTCAGATCACCGCTGTTGTTGTGAGCATTGCAAACACCTCGCGCATTATCCTGGAGTATATGCAAAACCAGGCTAAGAGACACCAGCATGAGGAAAATTTTTATGAGGGCATGGACACAGACATTCCTGAAAGCACGTGCTGTGGCAATTGGGACATCAAGGCGGCAGTGGGGTTGGTTGATACAGTGGAATGCAGATTCTGGGCCCGGCAAACAAGCACAGACTGGAGGGACTGCATAGTATAGCAGATATGGGATGATTCACATTGGCTGCGAAACTTTCACATGCAAAAGGCCACTTTCCTGGAACTCTGTGAGTTGCTTTCCCCCACCCTGAAGTGCAGGAATACCAAGATGAGAGCTGCCGCAACAGTTGAGAAATGAGTGGCAATAGCCCTGTGGAAGCTTGCTATGCCTTACTGCTACTGGTCAGTCGGGAATCAATTTGGAATGGGCAAATCTACTGTGGGGGCTGCTGTGATCCAAGTAGCCAATGCAATCATTGACGTTCTGTTATCAAGGGTAGTGACTCTGGGAAATGTGCAGGTCATATTGGATGGCTTTGCTGCAATGGGTTTCCCTAACTGTGGTGGGGCAATAGATGGAACGCATATCCCTATCTTGGCACCAGACCACCTTGCCACCCAGTAAGTAAATCACAAGGGGTACTTCTCAATGGTGCTGCAAGCACTGGTGGATCACAAGGGATGTTTCACTGACATCAACTGGGATGGCTGGGAAAGGTACATGACGCTCACATCTTTAGGAACTCAGGTTCCTGAGCAGCTGCAAGAAGGGACTTACTTCCCAGACCAGAAAATTACCTTTGGGGATGTTGAAATGACAATAGTTATCCTTGGGGACCCAGACTACCCCTTGCTCCCATGGCTCATGAAGCCTTACACTGGCACCCTGGACAGTAGTAAGGAGCCATTCAACTACAGGCTGAGCAAGTGCAGAATGGTGGTAGAATGTGCCTTTGGACGTTTAAAAGCTCACTGGCGCTGTCTGCTGCCTAGGTCAGACCTCGGCTCAACCAACATTCCCATTGTTGTTGCTGCTTGCTGTGTGCTCCATTATATCTGTGAGAGTAAGGGGGAGACGTTTATGGCAGGGTGGGAGGTTGAGGATTTTGAGCAGCCAGACATCAGGGTGATTAGAAGAGCACAGCAAGGTGCGCTGCACATCAGAGAGGCTTTGAAAACCAGTTTCATGACTGGCCAGGCTTCGGTGTGACAGTTGTGTGTATTTCTCCTTGACACAAACCTGCCCCCTTTGTTGGTTTTAATTCCCTAAAAGCCAACCACCTTCCCCACTTCAAAATAAAGTAACTGTTGTTTTGAAACCATGCGTTTTTTTTTTAAAGGGGGAGATAACTGACAAGGTAGCCCGGGTGGGGGAGGAGGAAAGGACAAGGCCACATTGCTTATTGTAGCCACACTACAAATCAAACCGTTTGAATGACAGCCTTCTGTTGCTTGCGCCATCCTCTGGAGTGGAGTGGCTGGGTGCCTGGAGCCTCACATTTGAAAGGAGGGGCTGCGGTTTCTGGGTGGATATGCAGCACACACACCTCCTCCTACTCCAACACGTGGCTATTCTCCGGGATGATCCCTTTTAGCCAAGTGCAAACAGCCGAGCATGAACAGGGTCCTTTTACTGTTCCCTTACAAAAATTCCCCTATTTCAACCAGGTGACCATAAATGATATCACTCTACTGAGGCTAACACAGAACAATATAGACCAAATGTTGCTTGAATGCAACCAAAACCCAGGACTATTTGCTGCCATGCTTTGTGCTGCAATGATTCCAGAGTACTTTCAGAGTAGCTCCAGGAGAGCTTCATGGAGATGTCCTGGGAGGACTGCCGCTCCATCCCCAGACATATGAACAGACTTTTCCAATAGCTGTACTGGCTGCGAATGCATCCCAATTCTTCAGGGCAAATCAAACATTAAACATTAGTGCGTTTAAACCCTGTACTGTAGTTACAAATGTGCACTCACCAGAGGTGCCTTCTCCAGCTTCAGGGTCGGGGATCCCACCTTCGGAGGGGATTGGCTCCAGGGGAGAATGGATTAATCGCTTGCCTGCTACACGTTCTCTTCCTCCTCTTCCTCATCCACAAAATCCTCTTCCCTGCTGTATGAGACTCCTCTTTTGCAGGTGTCCACGGACAGTGGTGGGGTAGTGGTAGGGTCCCCTCCTAGAATGGCATGCAGCTGATCATAGAAGTGGCATGTATGGGGTTCTGACCCAGAGCGACCGTTTGCCTCCTTTGTCTTTTGGTAGGCTTGCCTCAGCTCCTTAACTTTCACATGGCACTACTGTATCCCTGTTGTAGCCTCTCTCCAACATGACCTGTGAGATTTTGGCAAATATATTTGCATTTCTTCTTTTTGATAAGAGTTCTGCCTGCACAGATGCTTCTCCCCATACAGCAATCAGATCCAGTGTCTCCCTTTAGGTCCATGCTGGAGCTCCTTTGTGATTCTGGGGGGACTGCATGGTCACCTGTGCTCCTGAGTTCGCCACGTTGACCAAACAGGAAATGAAATTCAAAAGTTCTCGGGGCTTTTCCTGCGTACCTGGCTAGTGCATTGGAGTTCAAAGGGCCATCCAGAGTGGTCACAATGGAGCATTCTGGGATAGCTCCTGGAGGCCAATACCGTCGATTTGCGTCTGCACTACCCCAGAATCGATCCAGCAAGGTCGATTTTAGTGCTACTTCCCTCACCGGGGAGGAGTACAGAAGTTGATTTTTAAGATCACTTTTAAGTCGGCAGAACGGGGTTGGTTGTATGGACACATTCATTTTAAAATCGACCTAACATGGCTAAATTTGACCTAACCCCATAGTGTAGATCAGGCCTCAGTAGACTCCAAACACCCTATTACCTTCACATCAGGTCACTGTTTGTGAGTCACCTGGTGTGCAATACATATGGGCCAGCACTTGATAAAAAAAGAAAAGTTACTTATCTTACAGTAACTGGATTTCTTTAAGTTGTGTTGTCCATACGTATTCCATGGCCTGACCTCCTTCCTGGCTACTAGAGTCTTTTAACGTCTGGATTCTGCAGTGGCAAAGGAACTGAGTTGTAGTTGGACCTGCACTGCACCTTTTGCCCTTGATAGAAGCACAGGGACACTTAGAGCGCTTACATGGCCTCAATAGACACTGTTGGTCAAAAGACTCCAATCTCAGGTGCGTGGGGCACATGTCCACATACATATGGGCAACCTATCTTGAAGAACTCCAGTTACTGTAAGACATGTAACTTTTTTCTTTAAAGTAATGACTACCAACTACAGACTTACACAGGAAACCCTTTTTTGTTTGCTATTTGTATTTTGCCCAGTTGTATGTCACAGTATTTTATTTTGGTTTATTTTGCTTTCCTCTCCTTTCAAAGATAATCTTTGTTCCTGAAAGTGAAGACTCAAAGCCCTTGCTAAAGTCAAGTCTGGGACTAGGTAGATACTAGTTAAACACATGCTGTCCAGCTCTGCCAGTGTAATTCAATCATCTTTTGTAAAACAGAATTGTTGTCCCATTACTGGGGTTTTTCAGAGTAGTTGTCTTACATTGCAGGTGATTTGTATAGCAGAATTGTGATATAAATAAATATTCACTATTATTTGATTTACACCATCTAATCTAAGACAGATGCATAGATCAAGCTGTTAGAGGTGACTCGCTGTGTCATTTAACTTAGTTACACTAGGTGAAAGCCCATGCTGTCACATGGGCATAATTCATAAACTATAAAGTAGAAAATGGCTGAAAACTTAAAAATTGGATGGTAACTGATCATGAATCCTAGTGATGACTGAACATGGTGATATTCTAAACAAAAAGAGTTCTCGGCCATGCTTGTCGCTGTTTCCATGACACGCATGGCCACGCACACGCGTGCGCCATCTGACAGTCTAGACTTCAGAGTGACCATCCTGGAATCTGATTATATAGATTGCTGGTTTCAGAGTGGTAGCCGTGTTAGTCTGCATCAGCCAAAAGAACGAGGAATACTTGTGGCACCTTAGAGACTAACAAATGTGTTTGTGCATAAGCTTTCATGGGCTAAAACCCACTTCATTGGATGCATGCAGTGAAAAATACAGTAGGAAGGTATAGATATATACAGAGAACATGAAAAAATGGGTGTTGCCATACACTATAAGGAGAGTGATCAATTAAGGTGGGCTATTATCAGCAGGAGAAAAAAATCTTTTGTAGTGATAATCAAGATGGCCCATTTCCAACAGTTGACAAGAAGGTGAGAGTAACAGTAGGGGGGAGGGAAATAAGCATAGGGAAATAGTTTTACTTTGTGTAATGACCCATCCACTCCCAGTCTTTATACAATTCAGCAGTCTCTTGTTGGAGATTGCTTCAGTTTTACATTGACAATCAAATCATTTGCAGCTAGATTGTAATTTGGACAGTGTACCCATGCAAAGGAGTAAGTGCCACATACCTCTTTCCCCATCTGTGTATGCCTATGCAGGCCACTGAGACATTGGGTCTGGGTGCACAGGAGTAAGTGAAGCTACTCGCCTTACTTCTTCCCTGGGGCCTCTACTCTCCTTACTCAGAGTAATTGAGCTGGGGTAATAATTTGCTGCTGATACAGGCCAGCAGTAAATGACTACACCCCCAATGACTCCTCCTGCAAAACACAAGGGGCCTGATTCTCCATTGCCTGGCACCTTGTCAATGTAAAATGATACCAGTTCATAATAATAGTGTTTTACACCAATTTTGTAATGCAGGACAATGGAGGCTCAGACCCTCATAACTGACAATAGTTCAAACATCTCATCATCTTTCAAAATCAGACCAGAAACGTAAAACCTGCTTGAATCTAGTTTGGGTGACTCATGCTTTTTACTGTTCCCAAGGGTGATAAAATTCACTATTGGCAACATGCTCCTTGAACAATCAGATAAAACACCTTCTTCTAGCTTGTGCTAAGCAATGTTTCTGCTATTGCCCAAATCACATGAACATTTCAGCAATAGTCTCTTTAAATACCCATTTCCAGTACTGAATGCATAGTCCAGGGATTGGTAACCTTTGGCCCGTGGCCCGCCAGGGTAAGCCCCCAGGTGGGCCGGGCCAGTTTGTTTACTTGCCGCATCTGCAGGTTCGGCAGATTGTAGCTCCCACTGGCCGCGGTTCACCGCTCCAGGCCAATAGGGGCTGCAGGAAGCGATGGCCAACACATCCCTTGGCCCATGCCGCTTCCCACAGTCCCCATTGGCCTGGAGCAGTGAACCGCGGCCAGTGGGAGCTGCAATCAACCGAACCTGCAGAGGTGGCAGGTAAACAAACTGGCCCGGCCCACCAGGGAGCTTACCCTGTTGGGCCACTTGCCGAAGGTTGCCAGTCCCTGGCATAGTCATTACTCCTTTGTTCAATGGAATGACCCTCCTTAAACATGTCTAATTCACATTTGGATAGATTCCTTACTTATGAGATCTGAAGCTTACAGACAAGTACTATGAGAAATAAAGGACAGGCTGTTCAGAATACAAAGTTACACATACAAGTGACAGGTAACTGTCACATATCTGCCGAATGTTTGTATATCAGCAGTTAGAGTTCACTTTTTTTATGCTGGTTTAGCATGAGGATTTTGAGGTTTTAAGAGCCTGCCTATCTCTCAACTCTTTGACAGTAACTAAAACTCAGGAGCAGTCTCTGAAAAGTAGTAAAGAAGATCCAGGGCTAAAAAATGTTAACATAACTAGGATATTTTAAAAACTAAATTCAACTGGCATTTTAAAATCTGAGTTCATTGTTCTCTACTCTATGTAATAGTAATTTAATTTTTTATACCTTTCAGCTGAGAGTTACAAACCACTTTTTAATGAAGCTTAACAACTCTTTCTTGTGAGATAAGCAAGTATTATCCCCATTTTAAGGATGGGTAAATTATGGAACATAAAGATCAAGTGACTTGGCCAACATTACACATTGAGAAACCTAAAGAAAACTCCTGTTTCAAGGACTACTGCTAAGAGTTTATAACATGTCCCAGGACAATGATTTCAGGGAAATCTTTGTCTATTGACATACAAAAAATAAATTCTAAATGTTTTATAAATGATTATTCCTGATGACCACGTTCATTCGTATTACAGAATCAGAATGCCTGAAAGTATATCATTTATGTAAGGTTGTGGGGTGGAGAGATGACCTTCTTCTCCCTCTCTTCCCCTGTCCTTGACATCCATCTTTCTAGCTAAGGAGGGCTGGAGGCTGTAGCCGTAAACTTTTGAGCCTGTCAAAATGTATTCTTTCCCAACTCTACAAGTATCAAATGTATACATATTTCTGGGGACCCAGAAGATCCTGGTCTTGCACTTGGATCCACATAGGCAGACCATATTCCCATGTGGACTCTGCATGGGCACTGGGGGCTGCCTGCATGGATCTGATTCCAGATAGAGACCTCAGTCATTAGTTCCAATCCAGCACTGTTTGGTAGTCACTGAAAATTGTTACCATTGGTCACCTACATGATGGTGTCCATTCCTATCAGACAAGCATCCGCATCACAACTGATTCCTTGTTTGCAGTCTAGAGAGAGGCCAAAAACTGAATGAGATGCATCAGTAACCGTATGCTGTTGGAACACAGCAGATACATGCCTCCACCCAATATCGGGCATCAGTGGGATATGGTCTGTAGAGCTTTGATGTATATCAAAGCTAATTGTGCTGCATTAGAAAAATGGCTGCATCAGGGAAATGCAAGAAATCTTCCTCACAGCTTAGACAAGAAAGCATGGACAATAGGATATGTATGAAATGTGTGACAATCCATGTTAGAGCTGAATAGACTACTCTTATCGAACAAAATAAAAGCTCCTTAGAAGGCTAAGGAAATAACAATTGAGTTTAAAGAAAACAACCATGAATTTTTGAGGTAATCAGCATTGTCCAACACACATAGTCTACTGAGGACCATTGCACCAGTCAGAGTGACCAAGGTCACACCAGGTATTATGTAGTGAAGTTCCCAGATCTGGCTCAATTCTGTGAATCCACAAATCTCTGGGATGGCCCCATGGGAAGTGCCAGGAAAGATAAGTGTATGGATCCCTTCATGTATCAGTGGAGAGTTTTGAGAGCATGGTGTACTGGGGTGTATTTGTCCCATTTTGGCAACATGGCTGAAGAGGGGGCAACACTGCTTTTGAATATAACGAGCAATTGAAGGAAGGCCAGATCCCTGCAAGATGATGACATTTCTCATAACATTGAACCAATTTTAGGGAGAAAAATATATTTTAAAAGTCTGTCTTGGAGTTAGAGCAGAGACTGTATGTCTGGCAACTTGAGTTCTGTTCTCAAGTCTGCCATTTAGCTGCTGTGTGTTTCACTTGACCACTTTATCTTTTGTAAAATGAGGATAGTAACAATCAATTTTATGAAGTATGATGAGATTTTTTGGCAAGATGCTATACATGTGTGAAGTATTTTTATTATTATTTAGTTCAATGAAATGAAACCAGAACACAGTCAGCAGGACAAGACAGAAGGTCAATCGGAGTTAGTACACTAGGTAGGAGGATTGACTGCATAGACATATAGTTGGGGTTCAAATGGGAAACATTTGGTGGGGGATTACATTTTCCTTTCTATGTTCTTCCTATATATTACACATTGTTTTATTTTAAGAGGATAACAGAGCTTTTGTGTTCCCTGTCAATTCAATCCCTGGGATTGATATACTAGCTACTTGATGCAGCCCTTCTTTCTTTGCTGTCTGCTAAAAATGAAAATATAGTAATAACTGGCGAGAGGAATGTATGTCTAAAGAGAAATGTCAAATTACAGCTCATAGCTATTAGATCATAGGCTTGGCAATTGCCCATTCTGGTTACTCCAACAGAGGTGTCTCTTTATAGGAAACCTTTTATACCAATAATAAGCATGGCTTTTTTTTTCTTTTTTTCAAGTGAGATTTTCAGAGCAATCTTACCGGGGTTATACATATCTTCCATTAAAATTAATGGAAGCTGTCTAAATCCCCTAAGATTTCGTTAAGAACGAGGAGTAATTGCTTTGAAAATCTCAACCTTCTAAGCAGTATCAAGGTTTATTGCCTCCAGTAATCTGTTAATCTTCCAGGTCCTCAAAATCTTAAAATTCTGTTGACTGATATATTTGTCCATATGTACAATCCTAATATTGAGACTGGGGCCAGAATAACCAGAATGGCCACACTGCATAACCTTGTTAACTTATACGGCACCAGAAGAGTATAAAATGCCAAAATTGGTACATATTTGTTGTCCTTTTTGTCATCTAATGCTACAATACTATTAATGCTGGGACTCCTTGATGAAATCTCTCTCTTTTGGCAAGCTGCCTCAGTCCTCTCACTTAACTAATGTACGTCATCGGCCTTTTCTGAAATTGGATTAAAGCTGCATCTTCGATGCAATAACTCTGAAGCAGGCATTAGAATCCCAAGTGCTCAACCTGAGTTCATTTTCACTCACCTCTGGTAGGCTCTGAAAAACTATAGTTTGGTTTAATTGTAGCAGCATCTACTAATTGAACCTTCAGTGCTAATCTGAAAATGGGTTACAACCATCGGTACAAAGGTAACCTTGATGTCCAAAGACAGCAGACTGTATATTATTTTAATATTAAAACTGCCCACAGCTACTAATAAAGACAACTTCCTAGCTTGTTTCCGAGGGGGGGAGATGGGTTTACAAACTGAATAGTGCTAAGAGATATGTGGTGTATATGTGTGTACAGTATAATCATTTTATACACACACATTATTATACATATACACATATGCACTACATATGTAGTGGTGATATCCATGTAATAAAGGAATGTATCACTTTTTAACCACATCACCTGTCCTCTGCCCACTAGTGCATGCATTATTACATTCCAGACACCTGAGGAGCTCCAAACAACTTCCAGATAAATGTTTCCTACACCTCTCCCCAAATGTGGGAATTTCCCCCAAAATTACCCAGTCTGCGGCCCGTTTTCAGCACGCTTGAGTCCTGGGCCCGCAACAGTTCTGTATCTGAATATTGGAGGCCAGGTCTAGACTACAAGCCTCTGTCGTTCAGGTGTGTCATGAGGTGTGATTTGTGACAGTTTCTGTGTTGGCAAAAGCCCCTAGTGTAGATGCCATTATACTGACAAAAATGTGCTTTTGCCAGTATAGCTTATTTCACTTGCAGAGGCTGGAATAACCTATACTGGCAAAAGTACATTTTTCTGATATAAGATGCATCCACACTAGGAGTGCTTTCCCAATATAGTACACTGGTATAGCTATACCAGCAAAGCTTTCTAAGTGAAGACCTGGCCTAAGTCACCTCGCTTTTTGACATGGGTTTAGGGTTCTGTGTTCAGTAATGGGAAGAAGTAAATATGGGTTAGGAAAGGGAAAAGAGTGCTGTGGGAGACCCATAAGGTTATTTAGCTGTGGGTTGAGATGGATGTGTTAATTAGTTACATAGAGAGAGTGAAGTGGCACTAAACTGAAGATTGATCTTTATATTGTGGGAGAAGGTTGGACAGAAGTGCTTGGTTATTGGTGGTGGGTTTTGGTTAGAATGGACTTTGTGATCTGCCCTGGTGGTTCTTATTTGCTGCAGCCCAATCTATAGATTATGTATTAATTATATAGATTACTAAAGAATTCCCAGTTATCACTTTGAGTCTTGACAGGTTCTTGTCCCAAGAACAGGCCCAGTATTGTTAAAATTACTGTATTGTTGGGAACCCCGATGTGCACAGCTGCAACACTCACACTATAGAAATGCTTCTACATTTACATTAATTTATAAATACATTTAGCAAAGTCACAAACACTCCAACTTAGTAAGGTAGATAGAGGTAACACAGAAAGTATTTCTGAACATCCATACTCACACTATCCCTTGCAGAACAACCAGAAATGTTAACCATTATCTTTCTCATCACCATCATTTTCCTCCTCCCCCACAGTGGCCATCATTCTGGCACCTCCCAAGGGCTACATCTCTCCCTCTTACTGCCCACAGGCTGGGATGCAACTTTTATAGTATGTTATGCTGACGCCACTATGGCTAATGCATATTCAGTAGGGGTTTCTCCCCTCTTCTTTATTTGTATTTTCTCACCCTCCTAGTCTTGAGGTGTCCTTTTCCTACAGGTTAGTATATTAATGCTTTCAACTTATTATCACATATGTCCATTCATTGCCATGGCACTCTTGTGGTTGGATGGTCTTTCCAAAAGCTGGTGTTAGCTCATGTTTCTGTGATTGGCTGATGTCAGGATATGGGCCTGTAGGTTCCTTGCATTACTGCTGAATATAATAGAGGCAGAATATAATGAAGGCAAGGCAATGAATATAATAAAGGCAAGCTAGCCCTATGGGCTACATGCATTCCCTGCTGCAGCAACTCTGGCCCTTGATGACCCCTTTATGGTGTCAAAGAAAGTTGAACAACACTGAAACATGTTGGGGATGTGGAGTATCCAGACAGCAGTGGTTGTAAGAGTTTGGGGCCCTTGATCCTGTGGTGAGGGCAGAGGCAGATAGATAAAGTAAATAATATTAAATAAAGTATAAGTAAAGTATTGTCTCCTGCAGGGAATCATAGGAGCCTACATTCTCACTGTGAAAGAACAGCATATGTCTTCATAAGATTATGAACTCCATTTTGGTTAACAGGCATCGAGACTTGCCTGAGGGCAGCCTAATGTAATGCATTCCAGACAGCTGCTCTACCTAGGAAAGGTGTTTTGACACCTCTCTCAAGGACTATTCCTCTGGATAACGCAAGGAGTTTTACAGTTGGGCATCTTTACAAACAAATATAAAAGGATTGGTTTATAAAGTGAGAATTTTCCCAACTTCTGTGCACTGGGGATAGCAAGCACCACCCATTTCCTGTACTATGAGATAATTTCCCATGATATCAGTATTCTGCAAAGCAACAAAAACATGTTGAAGCTAATTACAAAAGTATTCGGGACCCTCCCTGACCAGTAGATTTAAAACACTTGAACCTCTATAGCCTTTCACCCTTAGCACATGTTTGATGCTGCAGCATCGAAACCCACACTATTGATTGGAGAGAGTAATTGGTTTTTCCTTAGCACCCACAATGTGTGAGGTGTATTCCAAACATAAAAGAATTCGAATATAAATGTTAAAAAAAATAGTTGAAACAGTGTATGGCTGAAAATCCCCCTCTACAGTTCAAGCCTAATTCCAGACACAGTGATAGTCTCAAAAAAGTCTTTAGAAGCAATCATTTGGTTATAGTTAGGGAAGAGAATTCTGAACCTTAATTGTCACTTTCTGTTGTGACTATACTGGATGGCATGTTCAATGAGATCCTGCAAGCCAGTGTTGCATCAGACCATGGCAAAGACCTGGAGGGTGAATATTGCGGACAGCCTGGAGAAGGAAAGAGCAGACAGGAGAAAACCCAGGTGTCCCAGCAGGAAAAGAAGAGGGAGATGTACCAGGACATAATGGGGCTTCTCTAGTAGCAAACACAGATGCTGCCATGGGCAGAGGGTATAATAGGCCAGGAGAGGCTCTGCCTCCCACAGCGCTGCTACAGCCGCTGGAACCCCAGTTGTGGGATTTAGTGGTGAAGTATTTGCTTTATTATGCCCCATGCAGGTTCCGGGGCAGCTGAGGAGGCACATACCGTCTCTTCAGCCGTCCCTGAACGTGCATGCATGGGGCATATCAAAAGCGTCTTCTGACAGACGCTTTTCCCCTGCTTGGGTTATGTCCTGGGAGGGGAGGCATGGCAGGGCGTGGCTTCAGCCAGCCCAGGGCTCCTCCGGGCAGGGGGCTTCGGCCAGCTCCTTTGAGTGGGCAGGTGGTGGCGGGAGGAGGCTTGAGGCTTCGGCCAGCCCGGGCCTCCTCCAGCTGAGGGGGTGGGCATTCTGTGCTGTGGCTGGCCCAGGGCTCCTCTGGCGGGGTGGGGCTCGGGACTTGGGCTAGCTCCTGCGGCTGGGAGGGGCTCTCTGGGTGGAGCGGGCTTGTGGCTCCAGCCACAAAGGGGAGACAGGGGGGCTCAGGGCTCCAGCTATAGGGAGGGTGTGGGCAGAAGGGGTGAAGCTGGGAGCTAGCCTCCCAAAAGGGAGGGTTCCAGCCGCCGCCCATGGATGCTGCAGACCATACACACCAAGTTACTAGTGTGCTGGAGGGGGTGCTCCCCCATGGCTCTGCCCCAGGCCCACTACCATTCCACCTCTTCTCCCAAGGCCCTGCCTCCACCCTGCCTCTTTCTGCCCCCACCCCGCCTCTTCCCACCCCGTTCTGCCCCTCCCCTGAGCGCAGCCAGCCCTTGCTCCTCTCCCAAGCACCTCCTGCATGACATGGAACAGCTGATCACAGCAGGCAGGAGATGCTGGGAAGGGATGGGAAGGTGCTGATCGGCGGGGCTAATGGTGGGCTGGAGGCACGGGGGGGGGAGGAGGAGGCACTGATGGAGGGGCTGCCATGGAGCATTTTTTTCCCTTGGAGCACCCACAGAGTTGGTGCCTACGCTGCGGACTTTTGTGGACTTACAGGTTCAATAGTCATTGGCTCACCTCTCTTTGCAGTCTGTGGAGAACTGCATTACAGCACCTCCCTACAACCTGCCCCCCCCCAACATTCCACATGGTACTAGGGTCCACATCCCTATCCGTGCCTCTCCACACCGGGGGGACATTAAGGACAACCACAGCCTCACATTACACTGACCTGTGAAAGCCATGGTTGCTGTATGTGTAGGTAAAATGCATATGAATGTTCTTTTCCCTTGTTAAGCTCTGTTCCATTAATGTGTTTGTATTTGCTTTTAAATTGCACAGATTTTTCTTTGCACTGGTTTTGTTACTGAATAAAATTATTTTTGAAAAATAATTCCTCTTTATTAGTTCATAACATATGCTGCAGAGTGCCTGGCAGTTCTGAAAGCAACTACTTTACTTGTTGTTGTACAGCATGATGCAACTTATAGGATCAGCAACAAACAGTGTAATAATCATAAATGTACAGCAAGCACCACAAAATTAATAGGTGCATCAACAGTGTTATATTCATAAATGTACACCCACACAATTCCTAACACGCCAGGAAGAGCATAGTGCACCACAATGTATTAAAGTGGCTTACTGTTAACGTGCTCTTTCAAAGCCTTCCTGAGCCTTATAGCTCCACTTATAGCTTACATGCTCTTTTAATAGCCCTTGTGTTTGGCAGTTCAAACTCACCCGACTCCACTCTCACCTTCTACCGCGGCAGCAACTTTTCCCCCTTTGCTTCACAGATCTTATGCAGGACACAGATGGCAGCTATAACCATTGGAATGTTTTTTTTTCCACTGAGATTCAATCTCGTGGGTAAACAAGGCCAGGGCCCCTTCAATCTACCAAAAGCACATTCAACTTACTTTCTGCACCTGCTGAGCCAGTAGTTGACACTTTCCTTGGGCCTGGCAAGGTGGCTAGTGTATAGCTTAGTGAGCCAGGGGACAAGGGGTAGGTTGGGTCCCCCAGGGTCGTTATTGGCATCTTAACGTTGTCATTGGTAATCTGACAGGAAAGAAAGTCCCTGCTCGTAGCTTTCTGAACAGTCCTGTGTTCTTAAAGATGCAAATGTCATGCACCTTCCCTGACCAGCCACCAACATTGATGTCAGTGAAGTGTCCCCACTGACCCACCAGCACTTGCATAATCATAGAAAAGTAGTCCTTTCTGTACTCTGTGGCAAGATGGGCTGATGGTTAGTTTATCAATGGCAGTTTTATATTATTCAAAATAATAACGTAAACCACTTTTCCAGGTACAGATGGGAGTGTCACCCCTCTCCTGTTATCACAAATAAGCTGGTCCCCCTTTTCGGGGATTTTACAGATGACACCTTGTAACAAAGTGGCCTCTGGTGGGACGCTACTGAGGGTATCAATTCAGGACAAATTGCTTAGAGCAGGGCAATCACAGCCCAAGGCTGGGGATCTTTCATTACTAAGGCACACCAAAGGAGCCAAACAGAGGACTTCAGTTTTACTCCACTGGCTAACCAGAAATAATTCCCTCAGATGCTCCAGTTCCCTTGTATCACCACCAGCACCATTCCTTATGGGGATGAATGGTTATGAAAACCAATACCCCAGTAAAAGGAAAAAAAAAGGTTCTCCCAATCCCAAAGGACAAAGCCCAAGACCCAGGTCAATATACCAGTCAGATCTTACCCACAAATCACACTCCTTTAGAATCTAAAATCCAAAGGTTTATTCATGAAAAGAAAAAAATATAGATGAGAATTAAAATTGGTTACATGGAATCAAATACATACAACAATTGCAAAGTTCTTAGTTCAGGCTTGTTTCAGGCTCAGTGGGATTACTGCTGATTTATACCAACCAAGTCTCTGGAGTACAAACATCCCAGCTTGGGTCGTTCAGTCCTTTGTTCAGAGCATCAGTTTCAAGCACAGTTCCTCCAGAGGTCAGGAGCAGGATTGAAGACAAAACGGAGAGGTTTCCAGGGCCTTTTATATCCTCTGCCACGTGGAAGGACCCCTTTGTTCTTATTGTGGAAAATCACAGCAGCAAGATGGAGTTTGGAGTCACATAGGCAAGTCACATGTCCATGTATGACTCAGTTTGCAGGTGGCAGCCATTGCTCACATGCTACCTTCAACGTTCCCAGGAAGACTCCTCAGATGTGGATTGGAGTCTCCCAAGGTCCATTGTCAGTTAAGTGTTTCTTAATTGGGCACATTGAGATACAAGTACATAGCCAATATTCATAACTTCAAATACAAAAATGATACAGACAGCATAATCATAACCAGCAAATTACATCCTTTTCATAGACACCTCACTTGACCTCCTTTGTACAAGATTGCAACAACGATCTGTACAGTCACAGTTCATGTCAATAACGTCACACACCTCTTCTCCAATCTTTAGGACAAATCTCCTTTTCCCAAACCATTCTTTACAACTTGCACATGTAAATCACAGGTTTCAGAGTAGGAGCCGTGTTAGTCTGTATTCGCAAAAAGAAAAGGAGTACTTGTGGCACCTCAGAGACTAACCAATTTATTTGAGCATAAGCTTTCGTGAGCTACAGCTTCACTTCATCGGATGCATAAAGTGGAAAGTACAGTGAGGAGATTTTATATATACACACAGACCATGAAAAAATATACATTGTAAGGAGAGTGATCACTTAAGATGAGCTATTACCAGCAGGAGAGTGGGGTGAGGGGAGAGAAAACCTTTTGAAGTGATAATCAAGGTGGGCCATTTCCAGCACAGTTTTTTTGTTGAAGGATGCTCACTTTGAGATCAGAAATCGAGTGACCAGAGAGATTGAAGTGTTCTCCGACTGGTTTATGAATGTTATAATTCTTGACATCTGATTTGTGTCCATTTATTCTTTTACGTAAAGACTGTCCAATTTGCCCAATGTACATGGCAGAGGGGCATTGCTGGCACATGATGACATATATCACATTGGTAGATGTGCAGGTGAACGAGCCTCTGATAGTGTGGCTGATGTGATTAGGCCCTATGATGGTGTCCCCTGAATAGATATGTGGGCACAGTTGGCAACGGGCTTTGTTGCAAGGATAGGTTCCTGGGTTAGTGGTTCTGTTGTGTGGTGTGTGGTTGCTGGTGAGTATTTGCTTCAGGTTGGGGGGCTGTCTGTAGGCAAGGACTGGTCTGTCTCCCAAGATTTGTGAGAGTGATGGGTCATCCTTCAGGATAGGTTGTAGATCCTTGATAATGTGTTGGAGAGGTTTTAGTTGGGGGCTGAAGGTGACAGCTAGTGGCATTCTGTTATTTTCTTTGTTGGGCCTGTCCTGTAGTAGGTGACTTCTGGGTACTCTTCTGGCTCTTTCAATCTGTTTCTTCACTTCAGCAGGTAGGTATTGTAGTTGTAAGAATGCTTGATAGAGATCTTGTAGGTGTTTGTCTCTGTCTGAGGGGTTGGAGCAAATGTGGTTGTATCATAGAGCTTGGCTGTAGACAATGGATCATGTGGTGTGGTCTGGGTGAAAGCTGGAGGCATGTAGGTAGGAATAGCGGTCAGTAGGTTTCTGGTATAGGGTGGTGTTTATGTGGCCATCACTTATTAGCACCGTAGTGTCCAGGAAGTGGATTTCTTGTGTGGACTGGTCCAGGCTGAGGTTGATGGTGGGATGGAAATTGTTGAAATCATGGTTGAATTCCTCAAGGGCTTCTTTTCCATGGGTCCCGATGATAAAGATGTCATCAATATAGCGCAAGTAGAGTAGGGGCATTAGGGGGCGAGAGCTGAGGAAGCGTTGTTCTAAGTCAGCCATAAAAATGTTGGCATACTGTGGGGCCATGCAGAACCCATAGCAGTGCTGCTGATTTCAAGGTATACATTGTCCCCAAATGTGAAATAGTTATGGGTGAGGACAAAGTCAAAGTTCAGCCACCAGGTTTGCTGTGACATTATCGGGGATACTGTTCCTGACGCTTGTAGTCCATCTTTGTGTGGAATGTTGGTGTAGAGGGCTTCTACATCCATAGTGGCCAGGATGGTAGCCTGGTAGTTTTCAGGAAGATCACCGATGGATTGTAGTTTCCTCAGGAAGTCAGTGGTGTCTCGAATATAGCTGGGAGTGCTGGTAGCGTAGGGCCTGAGGAGGGAGTCTACATAGCCAGACAATCCTGCTGTCAGGGTGCCAATGCCTGAGATGATGGGGTGCCCATGATTTCCAGGTTTATGGATCTTGGGTAGCAGATAGAATACCCCAGGTCAGGGTTCCAGGGGTGTGTCTGTGCGGATTTGTTATTGTGCTTTTTCAGGGAGTTTCTTGAGCAAATGGTGTGGTTTCTTTTGGTAACCCTCAGTGGGATAAGAGGGTAATGGCTTGTAGAAAGTGGTGTTGGAGAGCTGCCGAGTAGCCTCTTGTTCATATTCCGACCTATTCATGATTGACCTATTCATGATGACGACAGCACCTCCTTTGTCAGCCTTTTTGATGATGATTTCAGAGTTGTTTCTGAGGCTGTGTTCTGGCATTGTGTTCTGCACGGCTGAGGTTATGGGGCAAATGATGCTGCTTTTCCACAATTTCAGCCCGTGCACGTTGGTGGAAGCACTCTATGTAGAAGTCCAGTCTGCTGTTTCGACCTTCAGGAGGAGTAATCACTTCCTCTCCATCTTTTAACTTTTCAGCATCTATCTTATCACAGTTTGGTGCTTTACCACTCTTTAGGTGGTTTATGGTCTCAGTTACTGCCTCAGAGGCGATTACTTCTAGTGATACAGGTAAGTCTGCTATTTTGCAGATATCAGAGTGTATGGTTCTGGCTGGTTAAGCATAACCTGGAAATGTTCCAGTCAACAGGGCTCTCTGTCCTTCCTCTGAAGTTAAAATTGTACCATCTTGAGCCTTCACAATGCCACTACAAGGTTCAAGAGTTGTGTTGTGATTTTTTTAGATACTAGCAAAATCTTTTTAGAATCCCCTCTCTTGTACATCTCTTCAACTTCTCTGGCTTAATTTTCCATCCATTCTCTTCTGGATGATCTTTTAACTTCCTTGTCTTTGTCCACATATTCTTGTGGCAGTATAGCTCTTACTGCCGTCTTGTTCTTGTTGAATTATTTTCTTTAATTCGTTCCTCTTTTCATGTATTTAGTTGGAGCCATTCTTTCTTAGGGTTTGTCTACACTGGCAATTTATGGTGCTTCAACTTTCTCGCTTGGGGATGTGAAAAAACACCCTCCAGAGCACAGCAAGTTTCAGCGCTGTAAAGCACCAGTGTAGATCGTGCCCCAGCACTGGGAGCTACGCCCCTCGTGGAAGTGTTTTTTTAGAGTGCTGGGAGAGCTCTCTCCTAGTGCTGCGCCGTGACCACACAAAGCACATTAAAGCACCGCCAGTGTAGACTAGCCCTTAGACCTTCCATCCCCATTGTAGTCCTGGCTCCATCCACACTTACTTCTTTGAAAAACTGCTGTTGTTCTTTTGTGTCTTCCATCAGCTTCTTTTAACTCTTCAGATCTATCTATTGTTAAGCTGCAGCTTGAAATACACCTCCCCTGGTGGATCTGCTAAATGTCTAGTATCATACACATACCTTCTGCCTTGCATGATGTTGCCTTCTTTAGTTTTATTTTGATTGACTCAATAACAAGATGGTGATCATTTCTGACATCAGCATTAATATACACTCTAGAGTTCAACAGCGATCTTCTCCAGCACCTACTAACAGCAATATGGTCAAGCTGTTTGTGGGTGAAACCATCATTTGATCTGCACGTCAGTTTATGTCTGTCTTTGGGTGAAAATAGTGTACCCCACAGGGCAAAGATTGCACAGGTTGCAGAGTTCAACAAAGTGTTCTCCATTGTCAGTTTGTCCTGGGATGCCATGTCTGCCCATAATGCTTTCATATCCAGTATTATCATCACCGAGCTGTACATTTAGATCTCCCACAAGGAAACAATGTCATATTTACTGATCTTCCAAGGATGCTCTGCAACCTTGCATAGAAATAGTCTGTTCATTACTATTGCCTGTTGGTACATAACACTGAGTTGCACGGTTCATCACAAAGCAAGAAGTCAATATTCCTGACTCTACAGATTCCCATTCCTTCAGTGCTTTAGCAGCTTTCTTGCAAAATAATAAGGCTCTACTTTCCCAGTAGTTGTCATCCTCTCTTCCAGAATATAAAGCCATCACACCTTCAGACAATAATTTGCCTTGTTCAGTCCACCTGATTTCAATCAACCCAAGTATACTTAGGCCAAAAATTTTCATTTATCTGATAACTTGTGTCATTCTATCTGTGCTTCAAAGTGATCTAACATTCCAACTCCCAATTCTTGTCTTAACCTCAGCTGTGAAGTTACCTTGTTTCAGATGAAGAACTTGTGGCTTTGATTTTCCATCATCCAAGCATCAGCTGGATTTGCTGGTTGGCCAGTACTATCTTGTCTTACATCCAGCAGATCGTGGTTCTCCACAGTTGATGATTGTATTTGCAAATCCAGGACAGACGCGTCTTGTCTCTCTGGCTTGTTTCCATAATAGAAAGCATTTTTGCATGGACAGGTTGTTAGCCTGACACACAATCCGTACCACAGAAGGCAATCTAATGCTTAGTGAATCCAAAGTTCCTCACTACACTGTTGGCTGGTCTCCAGTGTCACTCTTCTATTTTTTTCACTTGTCCTTGCTAACATAAGACGTCTGAATAATCTGCATCAGTACCATCTTGCATATAATGAACCTGGAATTAAGGAAGTTGAGTTCTAAGTTCATTAGGTGCAATTTGCCAGTGCTCCCTTAATGAGGGAATATGTTGGTTGGAAAGCAGATTGCCTTATTAGTTAAAGAAAATAGTACAAAGGATGGGATTTAACTGAAGTTATTTAAGCCTTGATCCTGCAACTACATCTGAAAGGGAGGACACATTCTTACATGTGAATGGACGATTTCTAAACCTCTGTTAAGGAAGAAGTACATGAAAAATTACCCCTGGTTAGACCGCCCAAAACAATTCTTCTCCCCCACCTTGATTTCTACTTATATAAAGTTAACATGTGCCCCCACATCACCTCATAATAATTGGCCAAGAATTAATCAGCCTAAACTGGCCAGGCTCTTTGTAGTTTACTGTAATCTTTCCTCACAAGTCAGTCCCTCCAGACCCTTACTCTGGTTTATTGCCCTTCTCTGAATTCTTTCTAACTTCTTGTCTTTCTGGTTCTGAGGTGTTAATTATCTGTATTATTGAATGACCAATGGCTTCATTGTTCAGATTCACATAGATAAGATCTTTGTCCCAAAGAAAAGTGAATACACGTGTGTGGGGTTTTTTTTCTGCAGCCATATTGCAGTGCAAACGCTTATCTAATTTTACTATCAACTCTGTTGGTATCTTGTGCTATTACTGCTTCCCAGCTACCTCCATTTCATTGACTATATATAATGTTTCAGGATATTATTCTTACAGCTTGCTGTTTGCATATTTGCCCAACTGGCTCCCATTGTGATATGCCTTGCCTATATTCCTATCTCTTCTGTTCCTTTTGTATTGTTTATGTTCTCAAAGATGTTTTCAACAGCTCCCAATCTAGTTTAATCTGTAAATGGTAATGTTCTGTTTATTAAAGATCTCAGAAGTATCAAGATCAGGGTTAACAGTGGTCCCTCTGGAATCCCATAAATAACTGAAAACCAGTAATGCCAGAAACCACTAATGAGGGCAGCGGTGAACAGAGTGAATTAATTCTAGATTGTGATATGGCAACATGTGAGCAAACGTACTGTCACAGACCAGCTAGTGATAAGCCCTCTCTGTGGCACTGGTGAGATTGCAGCTAGAATGCTACATTCAGTTTTGGGCACCTCCAAACTTTGTATGTAATTTGGAGGAAATTCAAAGGATAGCAACAAAAATAATAAAATGGTTGGAGGAATTGAAGTAAGGAAAGTACTTTGGCTAAAGTATCATTAATTGGAGGAGGAGACATAGCCTTGTAGCATCTGAAGGACCTGAACACTAAAGAGAGAGAGCCTTTATTTGATGGTGGCATAACTGGGAAGAAACTGAATATCATAGAAAACTTACTGCTGTCTTTATTTGGAGCGGCAACTGTCCTTACTGCTTGTGGACACTAAAGAACTTGTTTTGTTTAGGTGTATGATTTTTGGCATCCTGACTAAATTTCAACTTAATTCACATTATGACTCATCTAAACTCTTCCTGCTGTATCAGATGAGTAGCCTGACCCAAAATTGGGTGTATACAATTGTAATTTGAGGATTAACAGGTTCTTGTCCCAAGATCAGGCCCAGTTAGATTATTGTAAAATTAACATATAATTTGGGAACCCCAATGTGCACAGGTGGAACACTCACACTATAGGAACTTTACATATATATATAAAGATAAATGATTTATTAATAATTTAGTAAAGTTATACACACACTTAAACTCAACAAAGCAGATAGAGATAATAAAGAAAGTACATACTTACACCTTGGAATGTTAACCATTATCTTTCTCATCGCTGTCACCATCCTCATCTTCCTCGTGGCCATCATTCTGGCCCCTCCCAAGGTCTACATCTCTCCCTTTGCTACCCCTGGGATATTACTTTTATAGTAGGTTACGCTGACATTACCATGTCCAATGCATGTTCAGTAGAGGTCCTTATTTGTATTTCCTCCCCTTAAGGTGTCTGTTTTCTACAGGTTAGTATATGTATGATGTTACTCTATTAGCATACATGTCAATTTGTTGTCATGGTGCCTTTGTGGTCAGACGTTCTGTCCGGAACCTTCTGGATGCTGGTGTCAGCTATGTTCTGTGGGTGGCTGACGTCGGTATTCTGGACAAAATTCCCCCTCTTGCATGCTACTTCCCTATAACTTACGAGTTACTTAAATTTATCTATTCCAAAGGTTATAGGCCTCAAGCCTCATGCCATCTGCTAAAGCCAAATTTTACAGGGTAAAAGCCTGTAGCTTCCTTGTATTACTACTAAATATAATAAAACAGAATAACAAAGCAATGAATATAATACAGGTAAGATGGCCCACTGGGCTACAGATGGATACACAGCCATTATATGAACAAAATACCCTCCTATCTCAATGTCTGTACTTTGACCCGCTAACCTTTTACCCCCAATTGGGGATATTGCAGATTATCTATTCCTTATACCATCCGATCCTAAACCAAACGTCGTGCCCCTTGGTAATCTGTACGTTATTCCCTGATAAACAGAAACTTCTATGCTTAAACTCTGAATCATTTTCTTTTTAACATCATTTTAATAAAATTAAAATTCTTAAGTCTGTTCATTTATGGTGTTAATGTTTACCCTTAAAGGAAGTCTGCATCTTGCCCCAGGGTGACTGTTTCAACAGCATATTAAGTCCTTTCAGTGATGTGTTAAAGTCCTTATCCACTGGGGCATCCTTTATTTACCATACATTGTGCTTTGAAATCCTCCTTTTGAAAGGTGCTAAAATAGAACATAATGTTATTAAAACAATGGATAATGCTAAGCACTGAAAGCACTTAGTGTTTGTTATGCATTATGAAAAAACCCTACTAGGCTAGTACAAACCTCACCCTTAAAACTGCACTGGGGAAGGCCCTAGAGAACACTCTCAAGGGGACACTCCTGGACTGGACTAGCCCTTCTACCTCCAACTTCTGTGTTTGTGCTATTCAAAAACCAAAACAAGCAACCCTTGACTGGGCAGCTCTGGCTGTTCCCGCAGCTGAAGAAGCTGCCACTGCTGCATGAGACTGACACCAATGTCTGCTGCTGCTGAATGGATCAGGGAGGGAAAGGGGGGGAGTGGAGAGGAGGAGGTAGGTATCATGTGATTCGCTTTCCTGCTCCTTTAAAGCAGCCACATGCAGCCGAGAGCCGGCCACAATCACAGCTCTCAGCAGAGGGGGAGCCAGATCCGGGCGTGCCTGGGCAATCTGTGCTGAGTCTGTCTTCTTTCCATCCCTGCAGCACTTTCAGAGCCTTAAGTTTTGCAGCGAGAGAGAAGGGGTGGGGGCGCGTGGAAATCTTTTAAAAAATGGCTGGGGCAATTATAGAAAACATGAGCACTAAAAAGCTGTGCATTGTTGGAGGGATCTTACTGATTTTCCAAGTCATCGCCTTTCTAGTGGGAGGTCTGATTGGTAAGTGTTCAAGGTGCAAACTTTCTCCTTCGCTCTGTCTTGTTGTTTAGCTACTTGTTACTGTATCACTGCCTTGCTTCTATGATCTAATTAGTCCTGCTATTGTAGTTAAGAAAACATAGCTCCACGGGTCTCTTTGTGCACATTTCACTCTAGTGGCTACAAGAAAAGAAGGGGCAGGGAAAAGTTTTTTTGGCCTAGTTTCAGTGTCTGCTCAAAGAACGAGGAAGGGGGAGAAAATCTTAAGCATGGCGACTGATCGTGCATGGAAGTGTTGGGTTACAAAGTTTTGTTGTTTTTTTTTTTTCCCCCTTACCTTCAACCCTTTTCTCTCTTTGACCCGCCTGCAGGAGGAAATCTAATCTCCTTCAATCAGCCAAAAAAAAAAAAAAATCAATGAGAGCTGCTCTAGCAGAAGAAAAGAACGTTTTTGTCTCTAATATGCGGTGTTTTGTATTTGGATCACTGTTTACTTTATTCTCCAGCAATCGCATGTTTTTGGTTGTATTTCAGCCTGTGTGGGGCTTTGGGGGAGGCGTTCCTAACATAATGGGGGTGGTGGTGGTGATGTGAGCTTTCAGCAAAGCTGGAGTGAGTAGGAGACTTTTGGGTGGGCATGGCAGTAAGTTCTGCTCCAGGCTTTGTGCTTTAAAGGGTTTTCCTCACCCATCCCCTTCCCCTAGCTCAGAAAGGGGGAGGGGGGAGCCTCCTCTGATCCTGCTTCAAGATGCTTGAGACTTGGGGGGGGGGGTGTTTTTCTGCCTTTTTTTTGTTGTTTGTTGTTGCTTTTGGGCTTGGAAACACTCCCTTCCCCGAATGTGTATTAGCCTGCCGGTAAGAGATGCTGTCTTGGCCAGTGCTTCCTCACATTCAAATCCCTAGAACCAGGGAGGCTGCTGTGATGGGGCTCCACAGAAGTCCCATAAACTGGATCTTTTTCTTGCTCCCTTTGTTAATGAAGTGCCTGTGACTGCAGCCTCCCAGAGCTTAGCCACTTCCCAAAATTCCCTTTCTGGTGGTAGGCAGCTGGTCCATACTTTTCAGCAGCACCAAGCTTTCCCGCACCCGTGCAAACTCTTCTAGGTAAAACTTTAGAGCCACAGAATTTTTTTTTCTTGAAGGGGACAAAGTTCACTTTGTTCACTGCAAAATCTTTATGGAAGTGCTGACATAACTTGTAATGCTCTTTCCCTCTCTTCCCCCGCCCCCCATAGTCTCAGTGCCGATTGTCTAGCTTATTCTGTCTGTGGTGGCTGTGATTTTGTTGGGGGGTGGGGTGCGGGGGGAGGGGGAGAATTGCTGAGGGAGATCCCAGAGTTTGGACAGTCCTGGAGACATGAATTGTGCATTGGAATAGTGCCAGAAAGCAGTTTTGTGGGTGGTTTTACTATCTCAGGTGTCAGTTCCTTGCACAGCCACTACAGCATCCAGACAAATATTATCTCTGTGTCTTGATAAATGGAGGAGGTGGTAGCAGGAGCAGCATCTCCTAGGAAAGACTTTGCCCCAAACTAGGTAAACTATAGAATCCCCTAAAATCTTTCCTCTTTTGTCCCTTTCTATTAGGTGGAAACTATCCCACAAACTAGACAAGTATTTGTCCACCACATCTCTGTGTACGGTTACTTAGCTATCTGATGTGAGTGATGGCACTGGCTAAGATTATCTAACAGACACAATTTGCTCATGAGTGGTTTGCTGTTGGATTTTTGACCAGCCATAATTAAAATCTGTACATCTTTTACTTTAGGAATAAAGCAGGGCTATTACCATACCTGACCTTTACCACTCTGTCTGATTTGCTTTTATAGCCTGTGAACCAGTGATCTAGCTGCACCCCTAAGAGCAGATCCATTGTGTCATGGTATGCAAGAACACCTTGAGGATTCTCAAATGCAAGTGTCCTACAAATGTAACCTGCAGCACCCTGTGAGGATTTTTACAGCTTGTGTAGAAGTGAGGCATAGACCCTTACTAATCTAGGCAAGGTCAATCACACAGGATGTCTGTGGCAGATCTGGGTATTTCAGTCCTGTGTAGTCGAATCATAAAAGGGTAACGTTACAGAGAAAGGGCTAAAGATCCAGACTTGCATACCCCTTAAAAGTTCTGCTCTGCTTTAAGCATGTTATTGGGCTAGATGCCTCAATCATTCTGTGAAATTCTATGGCCTGTGTCATGCAAGAAGGTCTGACTTTTGATGCTCCTAATGGTCCTTTTTTTTGTGTGTGTGTCTTAAAAATACATTAATCCATTAACATCCTTATTCCCAATTTTCATTTGAAAATAGGGTGACTGGACAGCAGTATTCCTCATTTTAGTTTAGAACAGGTGTGAAAAACACAAGAATGCTCATTTAGAGCCAAAATGACTTGGATTCTACAAGTTCAGTTTTCACTTTTGTATCTACCATGCCACTTCCAAGTTGTGGACACAGCTACTTTGTTGAAAAAGAAATCCTGCTGAAATGAGATGGCAAAGTGGTGATGTTCATTGTGCAATGCCCTTTAGGATTTTTGTGTGCCACCTTTGACCTTCTCATAACTGAGGATGCAATTTGTCAGGGACTGCTCTAAAAACAAAGCTACACCAGTTAAAACTACCTCAGTGCCACATAATATCTTTAGTTAAACCAGTGAATCTTCTGTGTGGGGAGGGGGGGGAAGCCCAAGGTATTTATCGTTAGTGAGCTTTTAATCCTTTTATCAAGGAAGCTGCAAATATAAGTGAAGTTGGACCACCCCCAACAATTTCTTCCCTTTGTGGGGTTTACAACCTTTAACTCTTTACATGTATCCAAAGGGTTCTCTTTCCTCCCCATCCAGTTTAGTCATTGTCTGGATAGCTTGCTGGTGAACTCAGTTTCTAATACTCGATCAACAATTGCAAGTATAAGCAAATACTGTATGTGCAAATTTTTTTGAAAGTAAATGTGTATATGTAAACTGGGTGTGGTCCTCCAGATCTGGCATGTTGATGTGCTCATGGTGCAAAGTTTACACTGGACCACCTGCACTAAAATGTTACTTCAGTATTCAGCAAGAAATCATCTGAGCTCTTCCTCCCCCAACAGTGGCCCAGTGGTCCGTGGAACATCAGTGATCCACACAAACCACCTACTTAGTTCATACAATGGAAATTCTCTGAGTGGCGCTTGGGGAAAAGTGGGTCCATGGCAGGATTTTTGTTTTACAAAGTGGCCTGAGACTTAAAAAGATGAACAACGGCCATAGATTAGTCAATAAACTCTTCATGGTTTTGACAGGAATGGTAACGTCACACATCAGAACCTTGGTCTTTTACATGAAATTACTACAATACAGGTAGGGATGGGAGCTGAAGATGCAAATGGTGACTTTGGTCTGCTTTGATTAAGACTAGCATAAAAAGAAAATCCTTGATTTATTTTTAGTCTATCCAGGTCTAGATACATATACAACTGGAGCACAGCTACAAAGCTAAAACACCTCTCACTTATCAGGAAATTAGGTCATGTTTCAGAACAATGGCTAAGTGACGTTCTATGTTAGCAGATTACTCTGATTTAGCAACTGCAACAAAACTGCATGTTGTGAACCTCTGGATCCTGCCAGTGCTGGCTGTGTATATAGTTTTGGACACTAACTGGTATCAATACCTAAAATGTAATAAGGCTGAAGACATGCTGTTTACTGATAAAAGCTCTGCTTCCTATTCACATGGAATTGTATGTCTGACTGAAGTAAGGAGTAAGCTTTGTAGTAATAGTTCATTGATCTATGTGTAGTTCACTCTCCTAAATATTGTACACATGTAATTGTAACTGAAATTGTGGGACATGAAGAGAAGACTGTCCTGTAAATCAGGAGACCGCTGTTTACACAGCAAAAGTGAAGGGTGGGCATGCAAGTGTTATGGCCTAGTCAGTGGCCTAGCCAGTGTTAACAAACAGGGACATTTTGTGAAGCCAGTCAACCACTAAGGTCAGCAGCAGTGATTTGAGTATGAGAAACTAGGGTTGTCAGAACTTGATTTCATTGGTGCCAGGAAGCCCTCATAATCTTTAAGGCTGGAAGGGGCCATCATGATCGGCTAGTCCAACCTCCTGCACATCACAGGCCATAGAACCTTACTCATCCACTCCTGTAATAGACTCCTAACCTCTGGCTGAGTTACTGAAATTTGTGGTTTAAAGACTTCAAGTTACAGAGAATCCACCATTTACACTAGTTTAAACCTGCAAGTGATCCATGCCCCATACTGCAGAGGATGGTGAACACCTCCCCCTCCCGGGTCTAAGCCCTGCCTGCTGACACTGTGCTTACTCTGTTGGCACAGGGGGTGTTCAGGATTTGGGAGCAGTGTGGCCAGGGTGATCTGTCCCCATAACTGCCACCAAGCCATGGAAGTCTTGAGTTGCACTAATTAGCAGCTGGGGCCAAACTGGCTCTAGGCAGCTCCAGGGTCAGTATAAGCCACAACTTCCTCTTCCATCTTTTGCTCCGGTTTCTGCACAAGCATAAATCTGACCATACGCATCTTCCAAGGCAGTGAGCATTGAACTCCAGCATTGGTCTAATTGGGAATGTTCTTTCTTCACAGAAGCTTTGCTTCTCTCTTTCTCCCCCCACCCTCCTTTCAGGTATGGTGTTATCCAGCAAAATGTGGATATGCCCCCTCCCCCAGCATCTCAAACAACCATTGGGTTTGAGTAGTTATTAAAATTGGTCTTCTGAGACTTCTGGGTCTTCTACTGAAGGGCCAGTTCAGGATTGAGGAGTCTCAAAAAAAAAAAATCAAATTAAAAAATAGAACCCAGAAAAATAACCTGTTGCTAATCTCAAGCAATCTTCACCATAGTCAATATGGAGAATTGGTGACAGTTTTTCTCTCTCTCTCTCACACACACACACACCCCTGGGGTGGATGGGAAATTATATATGCAGTAAACTTCTTTTAAAAACAAAAACGGAAAACTCATAATTTTTCTATTTCTTGGAGTCTGAGTGAATATTTTACAATAAATTGTATTTATTTGTGGTCTTAGATAGAACATTAGTTGTGTCCTTAAAGAATTCCATTTGCATTGCTGGTGCTGTGGCAGCATATTATGCAGGGGGGCTTAGACCATACCTGTGCATTACAATATGATTGTGATAATCTTGTGTAGATATGTAATCTTAGACTCGGTACTCCTGCTTAACTGAGACTGGATTGCTCTATTTTAAATATTTGGAGTAGGGATAGCCTCCCATTGTCCTGGCTCCCCCGTGGCTTAGCATCTGCTGTAATTCCATATCTATATGTCAGTATGATTTGACCTGTGCTTCAGTGTTTTTTTGTTTTTGTTCCCCCTCCTCCCCCAGTCCTGTAGAAGACCATGTGAAGACCAATGTATGGCTGCAATGAAGAGCATAGGACGTGCAAGAGTTATTCGGAAGTTGTCCTAAGATCTAGGCTTCCCCATAGTTATTAATTTATTAATTCATGTGAAGACTACAAACTGTCTTGTCACTAGGATTTTTGTTAACTTGAGTTAAGAACTCTTCTTCCTTGTAGTTAAAAAGGAGGCCAAAGAGTGGGAGTATTGCTGAGGCTTGAAAGCATGCCTTACAGCCTTTGGTTTTGCAGGTAACTATTTTTATACAAGAGAAATTGAGGTTTTCATTCTAGTGTATAAAGTTGCTGGGAGGAGAGATTTCAGAGTAACAGCCGTGTTAGTCTGTATTCGCAAAAAGAAAAGGAGTACTTGTGGCACCTTAGAGACTAACCAATTTATTTGAGCATAAGCTTATGAAGTGAGCTGTAGCTCACGAAAGCTTATGCTCAAATAAATTGGTTTAGTCTCTAAGGTGCTACAAGTACTCCTTTTCTTTCTGGGAGGAGAGAGACTCATTTTAAAAATACCGAGCATCACTGCTTGGTTGTACTTGGTCAAGGCTGAGCAAACTCTGAAAAGTCCATGTGCTCCAATCAAAACAATTACTTGCAGGTCTTAACCAGTTAGATAATGAGCCATTTAGATAAATGGTTGAGCAGTTATCAACAATTCCAGTTCATTATCTAAGTATCTGCTTCTGTTACTTACCCCTGAGTTTTCTAGGGTTTCGTTTTCTTTTGCTCTGATTTGATTAAATTTTTAGGACTGAACATTGCTCCTGAGAGAACACCATGCTTGTTTGCGTGGGTACATGGGAAGACCCCCCAAAGTAAAATGGTTGTGAATTCCAGCACAAAACATTTTTATATTCCAGATTTTCTTTTATTGTGTGACACTCCAAAACTATGGACAAGTTGTGCTGAATAGGTCCCTGCTGTACTGTGGACACGAATACTGATACTCTCTTGTGTATTGAAAGATTCCTTCAGCCTGAAATCTTGGCAGGGATTCTGGGAGCTGATGGAAAAAACAGAAATGAAAGGTCATGTCTATTTAGTGTAGGTCTACTCAATTCTTCTTTTAAGAGCTGTTACTGTAGCTGAATGGGCAAACGTGCCAGAAGTTGACAATTCCCAGACACAAACTTCTGTCCTTCGAGGCTCGAGGAGAGGCAGTAAACTCCAGAAGATAATATTTTAGATCCTCTTGTAACTACATATCTTTCAAGATACAATTAACCTGAAAGGTCTGGGTGACAGAAATTCTGTGCTTCATAGTTTATGTAAAGTAAAACAACTGCACGGTTTTCCCTCTTAATTGCATCTGGTTTTAAGTATAACAAACTTTATTTCTAAATTTTATCTGAAGATTTAGCAAGTGATGTTGTGTTTGTTCTTGCTCTCTCTCTCCCCTTTCCCAGACTAAACAGGAAGTCTTTCCCTGGCAAATAGCATTTGTCCTCTTGCAGTTAAATTACAAGTCTCTCCTGTTAACTCAGGAATGCCTCTGAAGAGGGAAAGGCGTGCGTGGATGCATTCCAGTGTTTCCTTAGCACTAGTTCAGGCATGTGTAAAATACTCATACAGCCAACCACATGTCTGGGAGAATCTAAGCTGTTGATTTCAAAAGTGCATAATTAATGTCAGTATCCATGTATTGGAGGAGAGAAGCAGCAAGGAAATGTTAGGTGGATCACCACTGCAGTTACAGATCTCCATTTTCAGGGATTTACTAGCTTGACTGGGTCTAGCAGGAAACACTTGTTTGATTTGACCTGAAAACTGATAAATGAGAGCTTGGATGAAGATTCAACTTGCTTTGTAATTGGAAATTTTAATTCTAGTATTTTTAAGTTGGGTGCATGTTTGTCCACCTATAGAACTCAAATTGCTTGTTGTTGTCTGTAAAATGACGACAATCTGGTGTACTTAAATGCAGTGTCTGAACACACACTGCTTAAATTTCATTGTGAATCCACATTCCAATTCATGAAATGCTTCCTGCACAGGTGATTCTTTTCCAGGTGCTTTAAAAGCTAAACCCTGTTTCCACAGATGTGAAAAGTTTCATATTTTGGTTTTGTTAATTTAGTTTATATGAGGAGCACAGTAAGAATTCAGTACCTTGTGAAACCATGGAAATGGAGCAGTGAGGTACATGCCTGCTCCCTCTTCAATGCACCACCAGATGTAAGTACACCCAGGCTCTTCTTGTGCTGCCACTCTACCATATTGCTTGCTCTGGGGTTTGGGACTGGCAGCAATATCCTTTCCCAAAGATCTTGGCCCTTCTGTATTTCCTGTGAAAGGCCCTCTGAAACGCCTTCTGTCAGAAACCGTACAAAAGGCTCCTAAGCCACTGGTCTATATCCTTTGTTTGGTTTGCAAACACATTGGGAGTAGTTGCTGTTACTGATCTGTGAGCAGTAACTTAGGATACCCCAAAAAACCTCTAAACACTTAAGAACATGCTGTGCAGAATGGCTGATTGTCTAGACAACTTCTCCCTCTTACCATCTATGGCTGCAGTTGTACATCTGAGTTTTTGCATAACTGCATCTAGTCCCCACGTGGCAATGTTCCAGGGCAATGATAGTGTGGAGCTGTTTTCCCTCTGCTCATGCCACTCTTTTTTTTTTCTTCTTCTTCTTTTCTTTCTTTCTTTCCTGTTTGCATGGACTCCCTTCCACACCAGTAACAGGAGTGTACGCCCCTAATTTATTCCCCCCCACTCCTGATCACTTTTTACAAATTTTTGAATGATATATTCTTGTTACTTTTCTTGGGACAGTGCATATCTGGTCCTGTTTGGAACTGAACCATACCAATTAGTCATATAATGTATAAAGCCAACAATAAGTGTGTTCTCTACATCCAATGGACAGTGTCTTAATGATGAACCTATCATAGGTTGTGATGGTTCTGAGAGAGAATCTTGTAAGCAGATCTCGTGTTGCAGTTAGATGGTCCATGCTGGGAGACTGATGTATCTTACTATATTGATGTTCAACTAGTAGAGTCATTAGGGCACGGATCAATCTTGTATCTTGTCAAGTGTCTCTTGGGTACTGGCAAGAGATGAAGAAATATCTAGCAGAAAGCTCCAACTTAGGTTTACAATGGAAACAAAAAGAAAAGGAGGACTTGTGGCACCTTAGACTAACATTTATTTGAGCATAAGCTTTCGTGAGCTACAGCTAACTTCATCGGATGCATTTAGTGGAAAATACAGCGGGGAGATTTATGTACATAGAGAACATGAAACAATGGGTGTTACAGTGTGTTATACACACTGTAACGAGAGTGATCACTTAAGGTGAGCTATTACCAGCAGGAGAGCCCAGGGTGGGGGAACCTTTTGTAGTGATAATCAAGGTGGGCCATTTCCAGCAGTTGACAAGAACATCTGAGGAACAGTGGGGGGAAATAAACCTGGGGAAATAGTTTTACTTTGTGTAATGACCCATCCACTGCCAGTCTTTATTCAAGCCTAAGTTAATTGTATCCAGTTTACAAATTAATTCCAATTCAGCACTCTCTTGTTGAAGTCTGTTTTTTTTAAGTTTTTGTTGTTGAATTGCCACTTTTAGGTTTGTAATCGAGTGACCAAAGAGATTGAAGTGTTCTCCAACTGGTTTTTGAATGTTATAATTCTTGACGTCTGATTTGTGTCCATTGATACATGATGACATATATCACATTAGTAGCTGTGCAGGTGAACGAGCCTCTGATAGTGTGGCTGATGTGATTAGGCCCTATGATGGTGTCCCCTGAATAGATATGTGGGCACAGTTGGCAACGGGCTTTGTTGCAAGGATAGGTTCCTGGGTCAGCGGTTCTGTTGTGTGGTTGCTGGTGAGTATTTGCTTCAGGTTGGGGGGCTGTCTGTAGGCAAGGACTGGCCTGTCTCCCAAGATTTGTGAATGATGGGTCATCCTTCAGGATAGGTTGTAGATCCTTGATAATGTGTTGGAGAGGTTTTAGTTGGGGGCTGAAGGTGACAGCTAGTGGCGTTCTGTTATTTTCTTTGTTGGGCCTGTCCTGTAGTAGGTAACTTCTGGGTACTCTTCTGGCTCTATCAATCTGTTTCTTCACTTCAGCAGGTGGATATTGTAGTTGTAAGAACACTTGATAGAGATCTTGTAGGTGTTTGTCTCTGTCTGAGGGGTTGGAGCAAATGCAGTTGTATCGTAGAGTTTGGCTGTAAACAATGGATCGTGTGGTGTTTCCTGGATGGAAGATGGAGGCATGTAGGGAAGTATAGCGGTCAGTAGGTTTCCTCTATAGGGTGGTGTTTATGTGGCCATCGCTTATTAGCACCGTAGTGTCCAGGAAATGGACCGCTTGTGTGGATTGGTCCAGGCTGAGGTTGATGGTTGGATGGAAATTGTTGAAATCATGGTGGAATTCCTCAAGGCCTTCTTTTCCATGGGTCCAGATGATGTCATCAATGTAGTGCATGTAGAGTAGGGGCATTAGAACAACGCTTCCTCAGCTCTTGTCCCCTAAGTCAGACATAAAAACGTTGGCATACTGTAGGGCCATGCAAGTACCCATGGCAGTGCCGCTGATTTGAAGGAATCTGTTGTCCCCAAATGTGAAATAATTATGGGTGAGGACAAAGTTCAGCCACCAGGGTTGCCGTGACATTATCGGGGATACCATTCCTGACTGCTTGTAGTCCATCTTTGTGTGGAATGTTGGTATAGAGGGCTTCTACATCCATAGTGGCTAGGATGGTGTTTTCAGGAAGATCACCGATGGATTGTAGCTTCCTCAAGAAGTCAGTGGTGTCTCGAAGATAGCTGGTAGCGTAGGGCCTGCGGAGGGAGTCTGCATAGCCAGACAATCCTGCTCTCAGGGTGCCTGAGATGATGGGGCATCCAGGATTTCCAGGCTTATGGATCTTGGGTAGCAGAATATCCCTGGTCGGGATTCCAGGTTACAGACTAACACGGCTGCTACTCTGAAACCTGTCATTATGGAAAACAAGTTACAGTTGTAATTACAGAGTTACCGTTGCTGCACAGAGTTGCTGTCAAAACCTGGCTATGACACTCACGTCTCCAGCACAGGAGTGTACCTTTTTCTGCATAGCCTTAACTTCTGGGGCCATATAGTTGTACCGGTCTTGGATGGTTAAAGCATGAAAACAGATCAAACTTAATTAACAATTCTGATCTTTGAGCTAGAGTGGAATGAATCTATTCACTTAACTTTGTGGCTCTAATAGGAGTGAAAAGTGGCAAAAATGTACTCCTCTAATTACAATTAGAGGCACTGTTGTCCAATGGATGTGGCACTGGTTTTGGAGTCAGGGCATCTGGGCTCTGTTACTTGATGTACCACTGATTTGCTATGCAGTCTTGGGCAAGACGGCTCATCAGGGCCTCTTCCGTTTCCCTTCCCACCCCACTCTTTATTTTCTTTTAGACTGTAGTCCCTTCAGAATAGGGATGATATTTCCTTTTTTTTTTTTAAATAAACTGTCCCCAGCACAAAGAAGCCCCAAGATCTGTTGTGGGAGGAGGAGAGGAGTCTCTAGGCCCTACCATAATGCAAAAATAAATAATACTTTTTATATATACAGGGAATGGGGATCTCTTGTACAATAACTTCTGTCCAAAGAAGTGCTGCTGTTGGTGATTAGAAGGGGATTTTCACTTAGTCTTGGGAAATTGTACCTGTACTGAAAAATCACCCCAGGAGTCTGATCAATATAATATACGTTTATGCCAGTAGCAACGCCTTGGCTATCTGAGGTTATGATTTTTTACCTCACGTTGATATTGCTGTGAATAACTTAAAAATCCACCACCAACAAACTTTTTTCAGAATAGTGAAAGCTAGCTTGGACCTGATAAATTAGCTTGTTTATTCCAATCCTGCTGCTGGTTAGTGTAATGAAGCAGAAGTCCATTGTACATGCTCAGTGGGTAGTGGTGGCTCTGCACAGAAGGGGGTAATTGAGTAGAAAAGCAGAATGCTCTTGGTGCATGGGAGAAGTTAATGCCACATGAGGTCACGAGGCTTCAAGCTTTAATCAATGTAGACACAATGCAATTGAGATTTTTCTAAAGGGCTTGTTTATAGTGTGAGATCAAGGGTTAGTAGTTAATTTGAAATGCTGTAGGTGCTTCAGAAAAGAAAGTACAGAATATACATCTCACAAATATCATTCCAAGTAGAATGGGATAGATGTGACCGTTCTAAATTTTGGGCTGAACCCCCCTGTATAAGAAATGTTTCAAAACAAGGGCCCCTTAGATTATCTCTCCTCTAAACTACAGTTAATCTATATACTGCTATAGATGTACCTAGTACTGCAAAATGCAATTCATCTTTTTGTCCAAAAGAACTTGACATACTTAAACTAAACAGTGCCCTGAATATAGCAGAGCACTGGACAAACAGGGTGGGAGTGCGGTCTCTTGGAACACTTCATGGGACAGGTGGGTATTCAGGGAGCGTGTGGCTGTCTGCTTCTTGTTGGAGAAGAAACAGGGTGCTTGGTGAATGTCAGTGGGGAAGATTGTTTGATTTATTTATCAGTAGTTAATTCTCTGCACTTGCTACAGCAGAGAAGTTATTGTGACAGCCACCATCTTAGGGCTTGTCTACACTGGCCATTTACAGTGCTGCAACTTTCTTGATCGGGGTGTGAAAAAAACACCCCCCTGAGCACAGCAAGTTTCAGCACTGTAAAGCACCAGTGTAAACCATGCACCAGCACTGGTAGCTATGTCGGTAGCTACTCTGTATGAGTGTGTGTTTTTTGTTTTTTGAGTGCTAGGAGAGCTCTCCCCCTCCGCTGCAACCACACAAGCCATGTTAACGTGCTGCTGCCACAGCGTTTTAGCATTGCCCGTGTAGACTAGCCCCCTTAGCTAACACCAGGATTTGAACCCAGGACCTTCAGAGCTGAATTGAGGACTCTGAGGCCTTGCCTACACTAAAGGGAAAAGTCGATCTAAGCTACACAGTTTGGGTTACATGAATGGCATAACTCAAATCAACATAACTTAGATCTATTTACTACAGGGTCCATACTATGCAATGTCAACGGGAGACTCTCTTCTGTTGACTCCCCTTACTCTTCTCGATCAGGTGGAGTTCGGGAGTCAACGGGAGAGCGATTGGCGGTTGATTTTAGCAGGTCTTCATTAGACCCGCTAAATTGACTGTTAATACATCTTGCCACAGTGTTGATTCTCCGGTAGGTGTAGGCAAGCCCTAATACTGATCTGCTTTGTGGAGACTTTGTAGTAGTAATGATTTCAAGGAGGAGACTTTTCAAGTTCAAAGGGAGGCATAACAAATTGTTTTTAAAGTGGAACAAAGATAATGAAAGGGCCATTTAAATTTTACTCTCAAATAATTTTCAGAAAATGTGGTTTGTGCCTTATTTTACTTTATGATGTATAAAGCCCTAAGAAGCATGTTTTCTGGGGTGTCCTAATTTTCTGCTTGTCGTTTTTTTTTTTTTTTAACATTTTAGAAATAAAGTGAGTGTTAAATATAGCCTTTCCTGGTCTTGGAGAACTGGCTGAGGCTCTTGGAGGAGGTACATTGTTCCCTCAATTCTTAATTGGAGAGTTGGAGGTGAGGAAGCTTTTTGCTGAAGCTTCATCTTCTCCACAATTCATCAGTCATTTTTGTTAACACCTTATTTCACTTCAGTCGAAGTTTGAAAGTGGTGATGGCTTTGTGCCCAGGCTACAGCTGATCAGATGTTTTCCAGTGGGACTTTTTTTCATTGGAAAATGCAGATTCATCTAAATTGAAGTGTTCCATGCAAATATGTCAATTTTGATGAATTTCCGGTGGGAAAACTGCAGGCTCACCAGGCTGTCATGGAGCTGGGACTCTCAGGGCTGCCAGGCGCTTCAGCTCCTGAGTCAGCTGGCTCCCTGGACTACTAGAATCCCACCAGTCTGGAAACCATGCCCCAGAGCTCCTATCTCCACGTCGGCCAGTGAGGTAGAATTTTAGTTTTGAAATTTTCTAAATAGAACATTAAGTATTTGTTTTTGTTCTCCTGGAATTTCCCTTCTGTGGGCAACTTAGAAATTTCTACTTTTGTTTTGAAATTGAATTGTTTGTTTGGGAATTTCCCATGGAGGAGAACCCTTCTGTGACACACTTAAATTGATTTGCAACTGGCTTATGTTAACTTGGGCCCAAATTTGGTTTACAAGCCACACAGGGATTTGCATCCTTTTAGCCAAATATTTTAAAATCAATTTAGTTAAACTGGTGCAAGTTGAGTGTTTTCAAAACCACTCGAAAAATCCTTTCTCTTCTCCACTCCTTAATTTTCGCATCCTTGAGATGTCCTCTAATTCAAGTCTGTCTAGCTTGGACAAGACCTGAATATTGAGTGTATATCTTAAAACAAATCCAAAACCAACAATTAACTTCAGGCTCATGCTATATATTTATTTTCCTGCTTTATGTTGTAAAATGAACTCATGAGGAGTTCAACATATTCCTTCACTGCCTTCAGGCCTTCTATATAATGTATAAAGAAACAAAAAAGAGCCCAAGCCTGGTTTCTGGCCCATTCCCTTTTCACTTGAAGGTCCTCCTTAGGAGAAGAGTGCAGGTAACAGAATGAAAGGATGAGAGCACAGATGTAGACTGGGCAGGCTTATACATAGCCTTAAAGGTGAAGGCAAGAACTATGGTGCAGAAGGTAGACTAATCCAGTGGCCCCTCATGACTGGAACAGCTTTAATTTCTTCTTTGAGTAGTGTCCTGTGCATGCTCGACTGCAGGAAGTGTATTCTTTGTATTCTTGATTGGAGATTTATTTATTTTATTTTTTTGTCAGCAGTGTCCATGGTCTGCAACTGCACCCTAGATATTCTCATTCCCTTGTATTGAGGGGTGGGGATGCTGCCACTCCAGTTCCTTCTCAACCATCTGTGGTTTGAGTGGGGGTGTCACTGTGTCTGTTAGCTAGCCATGTGGCTTGCTACCTGTCTCACATTTTCTTTTTTTTAATTTTTATTTTTACTAATTTTGTTTTCTGTTTAGCACAGTTTGTAGTTTTTAGGGGAGGAGGTTTAGTTGAGGGGAGGGATATCCTCCTCCTCTTCATTCATATGCCTGATAAGGGCCTTTGTTTGTTTTTTCTTGGGCCTCAACCCACAGCCTTGAGTAACAGGTTATGCCCAAGACCCATGGGTTTAAACCCTGTTATAGGTCTTATTCCCACAGTGCTGGATGATCAAGGTGCCTCCACTGCTTGGGAGAGACTTTTATCCCCTCCAAGTGTAAGATCTGTTTAGGATTTAAAAGCAGATCTAAAAAACGGAGGAAGAACAGGTTAAACTCCTGTTAATGGAACATTCCCTAAAACCCATGGTGTCAGTCACCCTCTTTACATCTGATTCAGTTGCCCAGAGACCTCTTGTGACTGTCGCTGCTGCAACAGTAAGCAAAGACCCTGTGGTTCCTCCAGACCAGGGGACAGCAACCTTTCATAGAAGAGCAGTCATTTTGGTTTGTTTGGGTTTCTTTGTCTTTGACCAAAATATTTCGAGAGCCACATCAGCTAAGCTACTTGTAGAGTTAGAATTGATCAACTAATTGAACATATTAAAGTTATTACTACTCACCAGTACTTTTAATGACAGGTTTCAGAGTAACAGCCGTGTTAGTCTGTATTCGCAAAAAGAAAAGGAGTACTTGTGGCACCTTAGAGACTAACCAATTTATTTGAGCATGAGCTTTCGTGAGCTACAGCTCACTTCATCGGATGCATACCATGGAAACTGCAGAAGACATTATATACACACAGACCATGAAACAATGTCTTCTGCAGTTTCCATGGTATGCATCCGATGAAGTGAGCTGTAGCTCACGAAAGCTCATGCTCAAATAAATTGGTTAGTCTCTAAGGTGCCACAAGTACTCCTTTTCTTTTTACTGTGGAAAGTGTAGAAGATCTCTTTTTATACACACAAAGCATGAAAAAATACCAGCAGGAGACCTATCCAACTATAATCTCAGCCCAGCAGAAGCAGCTGTTCTATCTCTGGGCCTTTCCTTCTGCCCCTCCACCCCCACGAACATGATACAGTTCTGTGGTGACCTAGAATCCTATTTTCGACGTCTCCGACTCAAGGAATATTTCCAAAATACCTCTGAACAACATACTAAACCACAGAGACCTTCCTACCAACACTACAGAAAGAGGGATTCTAGGTGGACTCCTCCTGAAGGTCGAAACAGCAGACTGGACTTCTACATAGAGTGCTTCCGCCGACATGCACGGGCTGAAATTGTGGAAAAGCAGCATCACTTGCCCCATAACCTCAGCCGTGCATAACACAATGCCATCCACAGCCTCAGAAACAACTCTGACATCATAATCAAAAAGGCTGACAAAGGAGGTGCTGTTGTCATCATGAATAGGTCGGAATATGAACAAGAGGCTGCTCGGCAGCTCTCCAACACGAGTTTCTACAAGCCATTACCCTATGATCCCACTGAGAGTTACCAAAAGCAACTACAGCATTTGCTCAAGAAACTTCCTGAAAAAGCACAAGATCAAATCCGCACAGACACACCCCTGGAACCCCGACCTGGGATATTCTATCTACTACCCAAGATCCATAAACCTGGAAATCCTGGGCGCCCCATCATCTCAGGCATTGGCAGCCTGACAGCAGGATTGTCTGGCTATGTAGACTCCCTCCTCAGGCCCTACGCTACCAGCACTCCCAACTACCTTCGAGACACCACTGACTTCCTAAGGAAACTTCAATCCATCGGTGATCTTCCTGATAACACCATCCTGGCCACTATGGATGTAGAAGCCCTCTACACCAACATTCCACACAAAGATGGACTACAAGCCGTCAGGAACACTATTCCCAATAATGTCACGGCTAACCTGGTGGCTGAACTTTGACTTTGTGCTTACCCATAGCTATTTCACATTTGGGGACAATGTATACCTTCAGATCAGCGGCACTGCTATGGGTACCCACATGGCCCCACAGTATGCCAACATTTTTATGGCTGACTTAGAACAACGCTTCCTCAGCTCTCGTCCCCTAAAGCCCCTACTCTACTTGCGCTATATTGATGACATCTTCATCATCTGGACCCATGGAACAGAAGCCCTTGAGGAATTCCACCATGATTTCAACAATTTCCATCCCACCATCAACCTCAGCCTGGTCCAGTCCACACAAGAGATCCACTTCCTGGACACTACAGTGCTAATAAACAATGGTCACATAAACACCACCCTATACCAGAAACCTACTGACCGCTATTCCTACCTGCATGCCTCCAGCTTTCACCCTGACCACACCACACGATCCATCGTCTACAGCCAAGCTCTGCGATACAACCGCATTTGCTCCAACCCCTCAGACAGAGACAAACACCTACAAGATCTCTGTCAAGCTTTCTTACAACTACAATACCCACCTGCTGAAGTAAAGAAACAGATTGATAGAGCCAGAAGAGTTCCCAGAAGTTACCTACTACAGGACAGGCCTAACAAAGAAAATAACAGAACGCCACTAGCCGTCACCTTCAGCCCCCAACTAAAACCCCTCCAACGCATTATTAAGGATCTACAACCTATCCTAAAGGATGACCCAACACTCTCTCAAATCTTGGGAGACAGGCCAGTCCTTGCCTACAGACAGCCCCGCAACCTGAAGCAAATACTCACCAACAACCACATACCACACAACAGAACCACTAACCCAGGAACTTATCCTTGCAACAAAGCCCGTTGCCAATTGTGCCCACATATCTATTCAGGGGACACCATCACAGGGCCTAATAACATCAGCCACACTATCAGAGGCTCGTATACCTGCACATCCACCAATGTGATATATGCCATGTGCCAGCAATGCCCCTCTGCCATGTACATTGGTCAAACTGGACAGTCTCTACGTAAAAGAATAAATGGACACAAATCAGATGTCAAGAATTATAACATTCATAAACCAGTCGGCGAACACTTCAATCTCTCTGGTCACGCAATCACAGACATGAAGGTCGCTATCTTAAAACAAAAAAACTTCAAATCCAGACTCCAGCGAGAAACTGCTGAATTGGAATTCATTTGCAAATTGGATACTATTAATTTAGGCTTAAATAAAGACTGGGAGTGGCTAAGTCATTATGCAAGGTAGCCTATTTCCTCTTGTTTTTTCCTACCCCCCCCCAGATGTTCTGGTCTAACTTGGATTTAAACTTGGAGAGTGGTCAGTTTGGATGAGCTATTACCAGCAGGAGAGTGAGTTTGTGTGTGTATGGGGGTGGGGGGGATGTGAGAACCTGGATTTGTGCTGGAAATGGCCCACCTTAATTATGCACATTGTAGGGAGAATGGTCACTTTGGATGAGCTATTACCAGCAGGATAGTGAGTTTGTGTGTGTGGTTTTTGGGAGGGGGGTGAGAGAACCTGGATTTGTGCAGGAAATGGCCCAACTTTATTATCATGCACATTGTGTAAAGAGTTGTCACTTCGGATGGGCTATCACCAGCAGGAGAGTGAATTTGTGTGGGTGGGTGGAGGGTGAGAAAACCTGGATTTGTGCTGAAAATGGCCCACCTGATGATCACTTTAGATAAGCTATTACCAGCAGGACAGTGGGGTGGGAGGAGGTATTGGTTCATATTCTCTGTGTATAAATAAAGTCTGCTGCAGTTTCCACGGCATGCATCCGATGAAGTGAGCTGTAGCTCACGAAAGTTCATGCTCAAATAAATTGGTTAGTCTCTAAGGTGCCACAAGTACTCCTTTTCTTTTTGCGAATACAGACTAACACGGCTGTTACTCTGAAACCTAAAAAAACTGAGCTGACAGTTTAGTATACTAACTATTGGAGGTCATTGGGACATTTCTTTTATTAAGGACCTGGCATCAAACACTCTGCAACAACCTACATAAGCTTTTGCAGCCTGGTGGGGTTGTTTCAGATCAAATACTGGCACAAGTGAACTTGAGATCTTGCAGTGGGGGCTTGTCTACATGGGGAAGTTAGTGTGAAATGACTAGGGTGGGAAGTTAGTGTGATATAGTTATGATTGTCCACATGGGGAGTTAAAATACACTCTTATTCTGCATTTAAGAGTGCCTCTTTGTGTTATAGGTTAATCTTTCCTAAACCACAAAAAGGCACTGGTAGGGCATGTCTGCAGTGTAATCAGCTGTTGTGACTGCATGTGCAGCATGTTCAGTATAAACATACTTGAGCTAGCTGTGGTCACACTGGATCAAAGCTACCTCCATTAACAATAGCAGTGGAGCTGCAGCTGTTTGGGTTAGTTGCATCCCCTTGGGACGTTGGGTACGTTGGGTACATACTCAAGCGGGTGCTTCACTGCTGCAGTTGTTAGTTGAACTAGCTTTGATCTGGTTAGATCAAAGCTAGCTCATATATCATGTGCTGCAATCACACTTCCCGATTGCAATGCAGACATACCTTCTCTGCAGAGTAAGATTGTTCACAGGTGGAGCTAGTGCACAATAGCTATTCTGAGCTGGCTGTTACGGGCTTTTTTCCCATGTAGACAAGCCCTAACAATATAAGAAAGTATTTTTGGCAGATAGACACGTGGTACTAGGTTTTTGGGTAAGGGTTGAATCTGGGTGCTCTGGAGGAGAGACTATTAGAGTCCCAAAAAACAGGAATGCAGCATTAGGATTTAAAAAAAAAAATGGCTGAGGTATGTACAAACTGGCAATAATAGCTAGCAATTTAAATAAAATAATGGCGATCTCACTATCAAGAATTCAGGGTTGTAGGTTTTTAAAAAGGTCCTGAGAACAGTGCAGCACTACCAGCTTCAGTCTTCTGGCTTCCTAGAACTCATGGATCTATGATAAATAATACTTAAGTTCTAGCTTACGTCTTTGGTTGCATCCGATGAAGTGAGCTGTAGCTCACGAAAGCTCATGCTCAAATAAATTGGTTAGTCTCTAAGGTGCCACAAGTCCTCCTTTTCTTTTTGCGAATACAGACTAACACGGCTGCTACTCTGAAACCTGAAGTTACATGAATTACTTATTTCAGAGGAACATCTGATGAAGTGAGCTGTAGCTCACGAAAGCTCATGCTCAAATAAATTGGTTAGTCTCTAAGGTGCCACAAGTACTCCTTTTCTTTTTATGAATTACTTAAATTGAAATACCCCTAATCCTAATAAATGATGGCTTGTTTCATAGATATGACTTGAGTGGAAGACCCATGTATCATTAGCTACGGAATTACTTCTAATATTAAAAGTTGGAAAAATCGTGTAGGAAATTATGAGGGTGGTACCACAGTGTATAGTGAGGAGTAATGCAATAACAGCAAGGGAAACTTAGCTGAAAATTCAAGAAAACCTCTTCATAAGGAGAGTTACTAGATTTAGCAAGAGGGAGAAATGTTGCCTGAGAGATCTGTTTTACCCTAACTAGATTATCGACTAAAAATATCAAAGGGTATAGTGCTTCCCTGGCAGGCTGTTGTGCAGGCTGCTGCATAGTCTGGCTAACGCCATGTAAACTGGAATATTCTTTCCCAAGGCTTTTGGGGTTTTTTTGTGAGTAAGGAATCTTTGCAGTTGCTTGTTGCAGAGGTAGAACAATCTGACCCCCTACTTAGTCCGACAGAGATGACCAGAGTTTGTCAGCAAATACCTTCCAGACAAACTTGTTACAATATGGATATGAACAAGCTTTGAACAGTGTTGTAGCCATGTTGGCTCCAGGATATCTGAGAGATCAGGTGGGTGAAGTAATGTCTCTTATTAGACCAAATTCTGTTGGTGAGAGGAACAAACTTTTGAGCTACACAGAGGTCTTCTTCAGGTCATCTGTAGCTTGAAAGCTTGTCTCTCTCATGAACGTAAGTCGGTCTGATTAAAATACTGTATTTCATACTATATTACCTCCTCCCCCTTGTCTCTTTGAACATAGTGTGAGAAATGGCAAATATTCATTGCTTGAATCAGGACTTCTTTGAAGAGCAATGGGCTGCAATAGACAGGCTACTGAGTTGCCTCTTGTGTTCATCTTCTATGCCTGCCCACCTGTGAGTGTTCTCTGGGTATCCAGGACTGTGAGTTAGTTACCTTGTTACCTCCTGCTTCTAGTGAGAGGGAGTCATCTTGTGGGTGTCAGCTCCTGAGCACTGCAGTTCTCGCCCTTTAGTCACTCAAGCTGTCTCCACTGGGCTATGCCAGCCCTTCCTTCACCTTGCAGGTTAACAATGGGTGAAGCCTAATCCCTGAATCCCTTTGATTGTTCCCCTGTGATGTCCAGCTCCTGATACTAGCCAATCCCAGATCCTTTGCACCCAAAGATGCAACATACTCCAGTTTACAAGTTTTTCCTGGAAATAACACTCCTGTAAACCACACGCCACTTGTGAGTAAAAACAAAGTAGGTTTATTTGAGAGAATAAAGATTTAACTAGAAATGAGAGAGTGATGGAAAAGCAAGTGGTTACCATACAATACAAAACCAAATCATAAACACACTTATCGATAGTTTCCTTTCCTATCTATTCAACTGAACTGGCGGAGGGGGCAGGATTAATTTAAAAAAAAATCCCCTTACTCTATTGCCAAGAAGGCTGGCTTCTCGGTAACCTTGATCCAAAATGTTCATGAGAGCTCACTTGCTCTTCCCAAGAGGTTTCCTCAGTGAATGGAGCCAGAGTGCCCTTTCCTGTACTCTGATACTGGAAAGTCTTTCTTTTTGTTTCTGTTCACAGCCAGGGTGAAGCTCTGTCTGCAGTAATGACCCCTTCTTAGCCCCTCTCCCCACCACAAATAGGTTTTGATTGATTGGTGATGTCTTTGGTGGTTTTCCATTAATAGTTCTGGGAGGGAGCAAGCTTGGTCAGTTGAGCCTTGCTTTACCTCACTGGCTGATTAGGGAGGAGTGAGAACTCCCTCCTGCCTGGATGGGCCATCCCTGAGGCCCATTACTTCTTGGTGATTTAAGCTCTACTCCAGTCCATAAAGCAAACTTCCAATATAAATACATTGTTCCTTTAAATGTGACCTCTACATACCTCTTGTAATGATTTGAGTCTTGGTAAGTTACAAGCTTTCTGTAGACACCTCATGATATCCCTTAAGGATAAATGCCCTGCAAGATGTGTGTTTAGTAGTGTAATGAGTCTGTCAGGTCTGAGGTGAAAGCTATTGACAAAGAGCAGGGGGATCCTTTGCCAAGCAGTCTCTGTTACACCATCACAAAATGGGGGATGGGGGGGGGAAATCTGGATAAACCTTGGTGGTAAGGAGACTTGGAGGTGACCATTAGTTACTCCTAATGCATCACCAATATTGCATGCACACTCACGCCTTGGAGATTCAGCCTCACCACCCAAGAAATGAGTGCTATGAGTTGCTGTCTCGACTTGGCTAGAGGAAGGATTTTTCATCCAAAAATTCTACTGATACCGTTCAGGTCAACCAACGTTAGCAACAGTGGGAACTCTAGCATAGCTGGCTTTCTGGCTCCAGAAGCTGTTTTCAGCACTATGTTAATTAGATGGCTCGGAGCAAGTGTGTTCAGCACAATGTCTGCTTACACTTGCAGGTGCCAGTTTCCCAGTTGGGCTTCCAATGTGGCAAATTCTGGAGGTGTTTAGTGGTGGTAGTAGAGCAGTGGTCCTCAGACTGTGGGGCCCTGCCGTCTGGGGTGGGGGAATGTTACAAACTTTTCGGGGGGGAGGGGAGGCCCAGTGGGGCCCAGGACAGCCCACACAGGGGTTAGGGAGGAAGTGCTGCCCAGCCCTGCTCTGCCTTCAGGCTACACTCTGGCCCCGCCCCATGTGCTCCTGGCTATGGCCCCAGCCACAACTCCAGCCCCGACTGTGGCCCCTGGCTCCTGGGGGGAGACCAAAAAAGTTTGGGGACCCCTGTGTTAAAGGTATTTTCTGTTAAACCTTGCCTACACCAGTGGCTCTCAACTTTCCAGACTACTGTACCATTTTCAGGAGTCTGGTGTGTTTTTTTTGGGGGGGTCTTGTCTACCCTCAAAGTTACTCCTCACTAAAACTACTTGCTTAGGCCTGGTCTACACTACGAGTTTATGTTGAATTTAGCAGCGTTAAATCGAATTAACCCTGTACCCGTCCACACAATGAAGCCTTTTTATTTTTTTACATAAAGGGCTCTTAAAACCGATTTTTCTGTACTCTTCCCCCAACGAGGGGATTAGCGCTGAAATAGACATTGCCGTTTCAATTTAGGGTTAGTGTGGACACAATTCAAAGGTATTGGTCTCCAGGAGCTGTCCCATAGTGCACCATTGTGACTGCTCTGGACAGCACTCTTAACATGGATGCACTTGCCAGGTGTACAGGAAAAGCCCCGGGAACTTTTGAATCTCATTTCCTGTTTGGCCATGCAGAGCTCATCAGCACAGGGGTGACCATGTAGTCCCAGAATCGAAAAAGAGCTCCAGCATGGACCAAACGGGAGGTACTGGATCTGATCACTGTATGGGGAGAGGAATCTGTGCTATCAGAACTACATTCCAAAAGACGAAATGCCAAAACATTTCAAAAAATCTCTGAGGGCATGAGGGACAGAGGCTACAGCAGGGACACAACACAATGCCATGTGAAACTTAAGGAGCTCAGAAACCAAAGAATCAAACAGATGCTCTGGGACAGAGCCACAGACATACCACTTCTACGCTGAGCTGCATGCAATTCGGGGGGGGGCTGCCACCACTACCCTATCCCTGTCCGTGGACTCCGATGATGGGGTACTCTCCGCCATGCCTGAGGATTTTGTGGATGGGGAGGAGGATGAGCTTGAGGAGAGCACACAGCACACCGTTCTCTCCAACAGCCAGGATCTTTTTATAACCCTGGCTGAAATACCCTCCCAACCCAATGAAGCTGGAGAAAGGACCTCTGGTGAGTGCACCTTTTTTTTTTAAATATAATACATGATATAAAAGCAAGCGTTTTTTAATGATTAAGTAGCCCTGAGGTCTTGGGATGCATTCGTGGCCAGTACAGCTACTGGAAAAGTCTGTGTTAATGTGTCTGGGGATGGAGCGGAAATCCTCCAGGGACATCTCCAGGAGAGCTTCATGGAGGTACTCTAAAAGCCTTCCCAGAAGGTTTCTGGGGAGAGCAGCCTTATTCCATCCTCCATGGTAGAACACTTTACCACGCCATGCTAGTAGCAAGTAATCTGGTATCATTGCATGACAAAGCCTGGCAGCATATTGTCCTGGTGTTTGCTGGCATTCAAACAACATCTGTTCTTTATCACTCTGTTATCCTCAGGAGAGTGATATTGTTCATGGTAACCTGGTTGGTTGAAATAGGGGAATTTAATTAAGGGGACATTCAGAGGTTGCTGTTCCTACTGGGCTGTTTGCCTGCGGCTGAAAAGAAATCCTCCCTGCAGTTAGCCACGCAGTGGGTGGGGGGCATTGGCACTGAGCTGTTCGTGTTTGGCTAGCTGCCATGTGGTGGGGGGGAGGGGTAAAACAATCATCCCCAGAGAATTGGATTGCGGGGGGGGAGGGGGCTGACGGGGGTTAGTTTGGCTTCTGCATGTTAACAGGAAAACCACGGCACTAAATGGCCAACTCAACGTGCTTTGCTTTGTATGGGAGAGGAGGACGCTGCTGTTATGAAGGTTTCAGAAGCCAAAGGACTATGACTTTCCATGGCCACCTGCAAGCCGAATTCTGTTGCCTGGCACTGAATGTGTGATCTCTAATATCAAAACCACAGGCACTCAATATAAGATGCAAAATGCAACCTTGTACCAATATCACATGTTCTATGTATTGTGAATAGTGTTGTTCACCGTGAAAGAGTATAGCTATTGTTCTGTAAAATGTATCTTCCCTCCCTTTTTTCCTCCAGCAGCTGCAAATGTTTCAAGCCTCCCTCCTCTGTCCCAAAGCCTATCTCAGATAAGGCGGCAAAAAAAACACACGTGCGATGAGATGTTCTGAGCTCATGCAGTCGTCCAGCACTGACCAAGCTCAGCAGAACGTGTGGAGGGACACAATAGCAGAGTACAGGAAAGGGGCCGATGAATGTGAGGAGAAATGGCCGCAGGAAGATCAGAGGAGGCATGAGGCAACGCTGGGGCTACTGCAGGATCAAACGGACATGCTCCGCCATCTGATGGAGGTTCATGAATGGCAGCAGGATCACAGACTGCTGCTGCAGCCCCTATTTAACTGCCCTCCCTCCTTCCCAAGTTGCCCAAGAACGTGGGGGGGAGGCTCTGGGCACCCAACCACTCCACCCCAGTGGGCAGTCCAAGCAACAGAAGGCTGTCATTCAAGAAGTTTTAAAGTGGCCTTTTCCTTCCCTCCTCCCACACCCCACCTGGGCTACCTTGTGAGTTATCTCCCTATTTTTATAATCCATTAATAAAGAATACATGTTTTTTAGATGATAGTGACTTTATTTCCTTTGCAAGCAAGATGTGATCAAAGGGGGGAGGGCGGGTGGCTTACAGGGAATTTAGAGGCAACCAAGGGGGCGGGTTTTCATCAAGGAGAAACAAACAAGTGTCACACAGTACCCTGTCCAGTCATGAAACTGGTTTTCAAAGCTTCTCTGATGCGCACCGCGCCCTCCTGTGCTCTTCTAACCGCCCTGGTGTCTGGCTGCGCGTAACCACCAGCCAGGCAATTTGCCTCCGCCTCCCACCCCGCCATAAACATCTTTCCCCTTACTCACATAGAGATTGTGGAGCACACAGTAAGCAGCAATAACAATGGGAATATTGGTTTCGCTTAGGTCTGAGTGAGTCAGTAAACTGCACCAGTGACCCTTTAAACATCCAGATGCACACTCTACCACCATTCTGCACTTGCTCAGCCTATAGTTGAACAGCTCCTTACTACTGTCCAGGGTGTCTGTGTACAGCTTCATGAGCCAGGGCTTTAAGGGGTAGGCTGGGTCCCCAAGAATAACTATAGGCATTTTAACATCCCCAACAGTTATTTTCTAGTCTGGGAAGTAAATCCCTTTCTGCAGCCATTTAAACAGACCAGAGTTCCGATGACTCAAGCGTCATGAACCTTTCCTGGCCATCCCACGTTGATGTTGGTGAAATGTCCCTTGGGATCCACCAGTGCTTGCAGCACCATTGAAAAGTACCCCTTGCAGTTTATGTACTGGCTGCCCTGGTGGTCCTGTCCCAAGATAGGGATATGCATTCCATCTATAGCTCCACCACAGTTAGGGAATCCCATTGCAGCAAAGCCATCCACTATGACCTGCACATTTCCCAGAGTCACTAGCTTTGATAGCAGCAGCTCAATGATTGTGTTTGGCTACGTGCATCACAGCAACCCCCACAGTAGATTTGCCCACTCTGAATTGATTACCAGCTGACTGGTAGCTGTCTGGTGTTGCAAGCTTCCACAGGGCTATTGCCACTCGCTTGTGAACTGTGAGGGCTGCTCTCATCTTGGCATTCTTGCGCTTCAGGGCAGGGGAAAGCAAGTCACAAAGTTCCATGAAAGTGTCATTACACATGCGAAAGTTTCGCAGCCACTGGGAGTCATCCCAGACCCGCAACACTGTGCGGTCCCACCAGTCTGTGCTTGTTTCCCGGGCCCAGAATCAACGTTTCACAGCATGAGCCTGCCCCATTAACACCATGATCTCCAAATTGCTGGGGACTGTGGTTTTAGAGAAAACGGAGTTCATGTCCTCATCATCATGCTTCCGTCACCTCCTTGCCTGTTTTTTCAGGTGCTGGTTCTGTACAATAATGCACGAGGTGTTTACAGTGGTCATAACTGCTGCAGTGAGCTGAACGGGCTCCATGCTTGCTGTGCTATGGCGTCTGCTTGGGCAATCCAGGGAAAAGGGCATGAAATGATTGTCTGCTGTTGCTTTCCCGGAGGGAGGGAGGGTTGACTGACGACATTTACCCAAATCACCGGCAACAAATTTTTGGCTGCATCAGGCATTGGGAGCTCAGCCCAGAATTCCAATGGGCAGCGGGAACTATGGGATAGCTACCCACAGTGCACTGCTCGGAATGTCGATGCTTGCCACGGTACTGTGGACACACACCACCGAATTAATGTGCTTAGTGTGGACGCATGCACTTGACTGTCCCCAAAAATTGATGTCTGTAAAATCGGAGTACTTTCATAGTGTAGACATGGCCTAAGAGACAGTCTGTTTCTGTTGGTCATTACTCAGTTTATTGCATGCACTGGAACTGGTGGCGGCATTATCTTCATGTAAGTTCTTAACTGAGGAGTCCGAGGTATTTGCACTACTATCAGCGCATTCATTATAATTCAGTTTGTCTGCTCCTTTTCTTATATTAACAATCAGACCTAAAAATATAAAAGTGTCAAAGCACACTATTACTGAAAAATTGCTTACTGTCTCATTTTTACCATATAATTATAAAATAAATCAATCGGAATATAAATATTGTACTTGTATTTCAGTGTAGAGTATAGAGCAGTATAAATAACTAATCATATGAAATTTCAGTTTGTACTGATTTAGCTAGTGCTTTTTATGTAGCCTGTTGTAAAACTAGTCAAGTATCTAGATGAGTTCATGACCCCCTAGAAGACCTCTGTATACCCTTGGGGGTATGTGGTACCCCTGGTTGAGAACTACTGACCTACACTAAAGAATTTCTGAAAAGCTGCCCATTCTATGACACTTCCAGATTAATAGTCCTTGTACTTGGTTACCTCTAGTAAATTATCTAAATAGTAATTACTGCATTTGTTTTTCATTACAACAGCAATTGTAGATCTCAGGCTAGCAATACCACACTGTATTATGCTCAGAAATGTCATTTTTAATGACCTTTCTACTGAAATATACCAAGGCACATGTACAACTGAACCAAATGCAAGCATGTAAACAGCATGGTTAAAAACAGCATGCTTTGCCACCAATATTTAACTGAAATCTCTTTATGGTAGAGTTGTTTTGCATAGCACTTTGTAATACTGTTAGTTGACTTGGCTGCAGTTTCACAAACCGTTTTCTCCACTTGGTTTAACGCTTTCTCCAATTTAATGGGATCTGAGCCAAACAAGTAAAGTAAGCCAAGTGGCAATGCTTGTTTGGTGTACAGTTCCTGACAAGAAATATATAGAGATTGTCTTTTCTTTCTCAGAGCTATAACTTTGGCTGGGGAGATATCTGAGGTTGCAGGCCAAGTATCTAAAATTATAATCAGCCAGCAATGAAAACATATATTTAAAGCCATAATGAGTTGCATCAAAGCAGGAAACATTAAAGAAGAAATCATGATCCTTCTTAATTCAGAAATGCCTGCTTTAAATCAAAGACCTTACAATGTGTATAAAAGCTCCAGGAGAGTTTTTTTTTTCTTTTTATTTAAAAAAACAAAACTAGAATTCAAACTCTTCATGCAAAGCTGCTGGTTTTTTGTTAGTCATCAGTGCTAGATTACTGTCTTGTGGGGCTAAAGGAATTAAACACTACTGCGAAGGTGCATATTTAATGGGGTGGTGGGGGATGGGAAAAAAACAAAGACACAGGCTTTAACCATAGAATTATCAGGGATTTGTTTTTGCTGGGGCTGTGGTAGCCTATACTTTGCTTCTCATGGCTCCCTAGTGGGGCCTGTGGAAGCAGTGACTAGATGGAATGCAGTTTAGGGACTATTGGAGAGGGGCAGTATATGTCTGAGGAGATCCACTGCCTTGATGGTGCTACAATGGCATAAAGGGCCATCTGGACACGACTTAGTCAGGTCTGTATGGTTTTTATAGTGGAGGGCAGAGACAACAAAAGGGATCTTTGTGACAAAAAGATCAAAAGTTGTGTGATCTGTTCTGTAGCTAACTGCCTTTAATAACCTTCCCAGATGAAACCCATTCAGAGCTGTAACTAGACATTTTAGTGCCCAGGGACAGCAAGCATATTTGCACCCCCTGCTGGGTTTTTTCCCCATGTGACGTTATTGACATGAACAGGAACCGTATCGATCATCATTGCAACCAAGGTCCTGTAGTGGCACCAAATCTTGTATAAAGGGGGTCAAATAAGGTGTCTAAGACAAGGTTCTAGTTTGCTGGTTATGATTATGTTATCTGTGTGCATGTATCATTTTTGTATTTAAGGTTATAAGTATTAGCTCTATACTGTCTGTAGTTCAAACTTATGCTATGCTTCTGGGAGACACACCAGACAAGTTGGCGTCAGCTCTGCCTAGCCTGCTTGATGGCCCATTAAGAACCATCAGCTACACAATTGACCCATTGAAAGAAGGCAGACACACCTTTCAGAGTAGAAGCCCTGTTAGTCTGTATCCGCAAAAAGAAAAGGAGTACTTGTGGCACCTTAGAGACTAACAAATTTATTTGAGCGTAAGCTTTCGTGAGCTACAGCTCACTTCATCGGATGCACCCGATGAAGTGAGCTGTAGCTCACAAAAGCTTACGCTCAAATAAATTTGTTAGTCTCTAAGGTGCCACAAGTACTCCTTTTCTTTTTGCACACACACTTTGTGACTCAGCAAGGCATTCAGAGACATGCCTATGGACAGAACTCTGAGGTTTTTCCATGCCATGTGATGGACAGCTTGTCTTTGGGTCAAAGAAAGAAAGAGACCACATGGCAAGAGACTATAAAAGGCTGATGCCTCATCTCCATATTGTCTTCAATCCTGCTTCTTACCTCTGGAGGGATTTTGCTACAAAAGGAAGTTCTACACCCCAGCATTTTTCTGCCCCCATGACTTTGCGCCCTGGGTGGCTGCCCCGTTTGCCCCACCCTGGTTACAGTACTGCATGTATTGGCTATGTTGCTCTGTTTCTCGGTTCATCCAAGTACTTGCAGATAATGTTTTGAAATAAAATGGTGACGGTAGTAGCCCCCCGCCCCAGAAAACTTCCCTTTGAGCTTCAACTGTCCAGCCTGCTCTTGGAATAACCCACATTTCTTGCCCTAATGAGCACTTTGGGGCTTGTCTACACTTAAAGCACTACAGCAGCACAGCTGCACCACTGTAGGGCGTAAGTGTAAGTACTACCTACAAGGGTCTCCTGTTGGCATAGGTAATCAGTCTCTCCAAGAGGCACTAGCTAGGTTGATGGAAGAAGTCTTCCTTGACCTAGCACTGTCTGCGTGGGACTTATGTCTGCTTAACTAGCCAGATCAATGTGGTCTTTTCACACCCCTGAGCGATTTATAGTTGTGATCTGATTTTTCTAGTGTAGACCAGGCCTTGTTCTTGTCAGTTATAATAACTTTGTCATAAATCTAAACTCTCATTTTACAAATCAGCTCAGCCAAATAGACCAAAGGGGCAGTACTCACTTTTTAAAAATTGTTCGAGTAGACCTGTGTATAAGTCTGACCCCAGATGTACAGTACCTTCCCTCTTAACCTGTGTAAATTTGATTTTTAAACATTAGCTTTAATAAAATCTGTATATATGTGATGTCTGTCTGATTCTTGAGCCATTTTATCTGTGTTTGAGCTTGCTGGCGTGTGTGTTCCAACTAATTATAAAAATCAGACTGACCAGGATTTTGTCCTGTGAATTCCTACACCTTGCTGTATGACTGGAACTGCTGCAATCTGCATGTGGGTTTTATTACTTTGTGAGTAAATCAACATACCAAAAAGCATTACCAGCAAGTTCTTTACTGGTTGTTGAGAGCTAGTGGTGACAGCATGAAAACAGAATTCTGTAGGAGCTTAGAGTCTGCATTGACTCTAGCCCCCTTCTTTCATATTTAAAATGACCACACTTACTATGTCGTTTTCTTCCTGTAGATGTTTTGACATGGATCACTGGCATTCTGCATGCTATTTTTCTTTCTCCCCTCTCTAGGTGATAGAGTGAAAATTTGTAAATGGTTGGAAGGGGTGTTTTGAATCCTTTCCCTTTCAAGTAATTTTAGATGAAGTTTCCATTTATATTTTCATATCAGCAGGGCACTTGTTGACATCATCTGTAATGATTCTGAGGAAAGCTGTTTGTTTTGGTACACAAAAAGTTTAGTTTGGGGAATTTTTTTTTAATTTTTTGTATGTGGAAAATTTTTCACTTTTCAAAACGTTCTGGTGTTTCAATGAAACAAAAATCAAAAGAACATTTTTTTTCAGAAAATACTTCTCTGACCAGCTCTAGCTCTGATTTCAAAAAAACTGGATAATTGAAATAAATGCAATACGGAGTATCTTATATTAATGCTATATCACTTGTAATGCTTCAGAAAGCTGGATATCAGTTGTTAAACTAGCACTGTGGTAGGAATGATCTAGTGGACGTTATTGAGAGCTCAAACTATATTGAATTGGTTGCTATGAAGAATCGTGGAGTGTGTTCTGGTTTGTAGTGACTCTCTTTTTAGTTTATTTGGTATAATGCACATCTAGACATAGCCTTATACTGTAAACACTTGTCATAATATTTTAGACCTATTATGACTTCCAGCACTTACCAAGTGTTGTGATATTTGAGAAAATGCCAGAGAGCTCTACTGGATGAACCAGAATGCAGGCTGATGTCACTTCCTTTTTTAAAATATTGGCTGTGGGTTTTTAATGGGGGGTAGCGATGGTGGTGGTGGGGAAAGGAATATAACATTTAAGGAATGTCTTGATTGCCTCACTCTACTGAGAGTTGTAGCTCAGTTGCTAATTGTAATGACCATTAAAAGTGAACTGGTGGGAGACCAGATAAATGCGTACCACACTTATTATTACTCTTTGTGTACTAGGGCAAACATTTATTAAATTGAGATGTTTTGCATCTCCGAACCTCTGACCCTAATTTAGGTAATCACTATTTAAGACGGTCCTTACATCCCACTGAAATCAAATGTAAAGTTCAACATGTTTCAGATGCTTTCCTGGATTGGGGCCAATGCAAACGCTTTCCCTTCTGGTCATAATAACCTGATTGTACTCTAAATGTCGTGTATCTAGAGACAGTGTGTCATATATTCTAAGATTCTTTTGGGGGGTATTTTTGATTTTTTTTTTATACTAATGGCAGTTGGTTGTAAAGAGGAAAAAGATTGTTTTCATTTAACAACATAATACAACATTTTTGTGATGCCACAATTTCCATAACCAATTGATACCAGAGCCCTGGCTTTTTAGACTTTGGTTTAAGCAGAAGCAGCAAGAATGTTTTCGTTTAATGTTAGCTGGTCCTCTCTTCTCCTTTTTAAATGCCACAGATGGGGTAGTTTCCCTGACACGTTTTCTGCTTTGTATGTAGAGAATGTTTGTTTGTCTTTAGAAGCACCAATCTGGAAGTGATTGCATGCTTCATGAAATGCCCAAATGCTGTGAAAAGCACAAAACTTCTTTTTTCCTGGTTCAATTTTTGTACTGCCACTTCCCACTCTGGAAAATAAGTCCTACTGTGTATCACACAAGACTGCAGGAATATGAACACTCAGCTAGGAATGGGAGAACTCTGTCATAGTTAGAACCCTCTCAAAATCATGATTGCCTGATTCAGAATCAGAATAATTCCAGTTCCACTTAGCTCCAGGGTTTGTGAGTTCTCTGATGCATATGTGTAGTTTTAAAATATTTATTTCCCAGGTGACATTAGAAACATGGCAGAACTACTTTCACACAAGAATTATCACTGTTTGCATAGTAGAAGCGATGTTAAAACAAAAACTTTTTCTAAGAGAGAAGAAGAACTTTAAAAACCCCCGAACACCATCAAATTCTTTGATTCCTACATCCAGTACTGAAAGATTTGTTGGGGTTTCATCTGTTTTATTTACCTTTTAAGTCTAAGGGAGTAACTCTTTTCTCACATTGGTGTAAATCAGGAGTAATTATTAAAGACCATGGAGGTTCACTTGTGCAAAACTAGTTTAAGTGAGAGGAGACTAGGACCCCAAGTGCTTGCTTTCAGTCACATCTCTGGCCCGCCATTGCTTTGAAGTGGGTAGTAGTCTAGATTAGACACTAGTCATTCCACTGGGATAAAACATAGTTTGTGCCATGGAGTAAAACTTGCTGATCTCTGAAGTGCTGCCAGACAGCTTCAGAATCTAGATGTCTTATAAATTTCTCTTTACTTCTCCACATGTCCTCAAAAGATGAGCAGCAAGGGCACAGAACAGCATATTTTTGAAGCATTCAAAGAGAGCTGCTAAAACTGCCATGAATCCCAAGTGTCCTGGTGGTGTTCTGACTTAACACAATAAAATAAATCTCCATACAAAACATTTCTCCTCAGCTGTTACCAGTCCACCTGGAAGAGCAAGGAACTTCAGAGAACCTTACTGCACCAACTTCTGCTTTGTGTGAGGAGCCAGTGGGTGGTATTAGGTTTCACCTGGGCTGCAGAACCTAGGCAATGGTGAGACCACTAGTGATCAGATGTCTTAGGCGATGTCTACACTTGCAGAATTTTTGCGCTGTGATAGGGAACTGGTGAAAGTAAAGCGCTGGTTTGTGTACTCGCTTAATTCTGGAGGCGTCAGGGTGTTTACATTAGCAGCACTTCCATCCCCGATGAGAGCAGCGCTCTAGGGCAGCTATCCCACAGTGCAGCTCTCTCCAGTTTGATGATGGGTCTTGTGGGAGGAGGGGGGTGTGATTGCCAGGCATTCTGGGTCACTGCACAGCCTCCTATTCCCCCAAACACTGATAAGCTCCAGTAGCTCAGTATTGCTCCAAGCAGGGGATCGTTTGCTCCATGGAGCAGGCATTGTCGCCTGGCCAGATAAGTGAGCACTTGCCAAGAAAATAAGAAGGGGAGTTTCAGAGTTCCCGGGGCTTTACAGGGGGAGGGGTGGATGTCTGTTTACCTGGCGTCCGAGCTGCTGGTCCCCTAGGCATTGTGGGAGATCCCCCGGAGGCTAAAAGCTGTATAAACAGGAAGAATGTGTCTTCACTTGTATCTCACTACAAAAGCATCACCGGTAAGAGCGGTACGCCTCTCGTGGCGGTGGTTTTCTTTTTGCAGTGAAACTTCTGAGTTTCTCTGCAAAAAGTCATTAGCAAGTGTAGATGCTCCCGTGGTGTTTGTGCAAAAAGGACTTTTTACGCTTTAAATGGCAAGTGTAGACACGCCCTTAGTCACTGTTGTCTAAACGGTCTCTGAATAAGTTTTAGACCACAAAGTGGCTGGTAACTGCTGGTCTGTCTACAATAGTGTTCTCTACCATTGCGACCACTAAGCTGATAGCAATGGTGGGAAATTTTCATGGAAAAACAGCATAATGTAGACAAGGCCATTGGGTATGAATACAATGGCAATCCAACGTAATTGGGTTTCCTTGTTTTGTCCAAATAAACCTTCTCTACGCTAATTACATAAAATAATCTGATTGTAACACAGATAAATCTTGTAGTGTAGACTGAATATAGCCCTGCCTGCATAACAGGGTTAGGTCCCATCTACACTTGAGCTCTTTATCCAAGTTGTAATTGTGTGTCCTCTGAACTGGTTATAGCTGTGTAGTGTAACGGGTCTGTGACTTACTCACTCACACATAGGGAAATCAGATCTGTTCTGGGGGCTAGGGCAGGGGGAGAGAGGATGATGAATGCAGCAGCACTGAATTTCAGTGCTAGAAACTGTTAAATTCATGGTTGTCTTCCAGATGGGACAGTAGCTTTAGACACTCATTGTACTGTCCAACTTGCTTTTTTTTTTTTTTTTTTTTTTTTTTTTTGCTTTTTAAGTCATGATCCAGCAGCAAGAGAAATACACTTTTACCCGAGCAACATGTTTTGATTCAGTTAATCAGAGTAGGTCATTGTCTCATCTGCATGATACGGTTATTTATCAGTTACTGATATGAGCTTTACACGGGGACTTGCTCATTGGGACATATTGAAAGGGAATGTGTGCAAAATAAATTGCTGCGACCAATAATATTCAGTTCATCTCTGTTATTGTTGAAAGTACCTGGAGCTGAATCCATTTATTCCTTTTCCACCAGCTAATCTTATTTTGATCCCACTGTGAAGTCACACTCCTATGTCTGCTTACCTACTTGAGCACTTTTTAACTTTGCGGCAAGATTAAGCAGAAACTGGGCCATGAAGGATAAATATTTGTTGGAATATAAGCCTCTTGGGTAATTTATTAATATGCTAACTGAACATGGGGACTGTACATTTTGAGAAACTTCTCCTCATAGAAGTCTTTAAAGAAACAGTATTTTTATTGGCAATATGCTGATCTTCATTTGGTAGGGCTCTGTCTCTCATGCCAATCAAACTCGAAGAGGCAATTTCTGTGCATTCTTGTCTCCATTCAACTAATCTGCTGCCACACCTCTTCACAAACGTGAGAGAGAGAGGCTATATTCTTCTGACCCCTACATTCCTGGGCGTAAACAAACTAGGGAAATACAGCCCTATATGGAGCTGTTATAAGGTAGGTGCGTAACTGGTTGGAAAACCATTCCCAAAGAATAGTTATTAGTGGTTTACAGTCAAGCTGGAGAGGCATATAGGAGGGTTTCACAGGGATCAGTTCTGGATCCAGTTCTGTTTAATATCTTCATCAATGATTTAGAAATGGTATAGAGAGTACTTTTATAAAGTTTGCAAATGATACCAAGCTGGGAGGAGTTTGCAAGTGCTTTGGAGGATAGGATTAAAATTCAAAATGATCTGGGCAAACGGGAGAAATGATCTGAGATGTAAATAGAATAAAATTCATTAAGGACAAATGCAAAGTACTGCACTTAGGAAAGAACAATAAGTTGCACACATACAAAATGGGGAAATGACTGTCTAGGAAGGAGTACTGCAGAAAGGGAGCTGGGTCATAGTGGATCACAAGCTAAAGATGAGTCAACAGTATAAAACTTGTGCGCAAACAAAAAAAAGGCAAACATCATTCTGGGATGTATTCGCAGGAGTGTTGTAAGCAAGACATGGAAAATAATTCTTCCGCTCTAATCCATGCTGTGTAGGCCTCAGCTGGAGTGTAGTGCCCAGAAATGGACACACTACATGTCAGGAAAGATGTGGACAAATTGGAGAAAGTCCAGAGAAAAGCAACAAAAATGATTAAGGGTCTAGAAAACATCTTAAGCACTGGAATAAATTGTCAAGGGAGGTTGTGGAATCTCCATCATGGAGATTTTTAAAAGCAGGTTAGACAAACATCTGTCAGAGGTGGGCAAACTACAGCCTGCTGGCCACATCCAGCCCGCGGGACCATCCTGCCCAGCCCTTGAGCTCCTGGCCGGGGAGGCTAGCCCCCGGCCTCTTCCCCTGCTGTCATGTCGTCCCCCCACACCTCCACCCCTGCAGCCTCACTTGCTGTGCCACCAGCGCTCTGGGCAGTGGGGCTGCGAGCTCCTGCCGGGCTGTGCAGCTGTGTGGCTGGCTCCGGTCTGATGGCGTGGCTGCCAGTCCTGGTGCTCTGAGCAGCATGGTAAGGGGACAGGGAGCGGGGGGAGCGTTGGGCGGGGTCCTGGGGAGGGTGGTTAGGGGCAGGGGACCCCAGGAGGGGGCGGTTAGGGGACAAGGAGCAGAGGGGGTTGGATGGGTCGGTAGTTCTGAGGGGGGCAGTCAGGGGGTGGAAAATGGGAGGGGGCAGATAGGGGTGTTAGGGGGCTTATTCCTTCACCCACTTACTTCCCTGGTCCTTCTCACATGAACAGAGAGCAACAATACCCGAAGTCCAAAGGTGCAAACAATTCGATGTTTATTGGGGTGAACTTCCAGCAAGCATGATTCCAGTTTCCTTCCTTAGTATCCTCCTTCCCAGCTCTGACACCACAAAGCCTTACACCTGTGTCCCTGTTCCCATTCCTACCCTTAGCCAAACATGATTCCAACTTCCTTACTCCCATTCCCTGTTCCCATCTCCCCCTTTAGCAAAACATGATTCCAATTTTCTTACCCCCATTCCCTGTTCCCATCTCACACACCCCCATGCCCACCCCCCCCACCCACACCCAGTCACTTCCTCATTGACTACAGATTATATAGTAAAACTTGAGTTCTGCTTAGCTATACCTTAACCAATCATTTTCCTGAAATTTAACTAACCAATCCTAACATATTGTAACATGATTATGTAACCAATTATATCCCACCACCTCAATTAGTTTACACCCAGCAAAATTAATTATACAGCAGACAGGAACAATCACAGAACCAGACAGAGATTATACAGACAAACAACAGCAAAGTGGGAACTATAATGACAAAACAATACAGAAGTGAGGATTTCACATCCCAGCTATTGATAAGTGAGTTCTTGCCAGACAGGATGCTATCAAACTAAGTTTCCTTTTACATTTTCTAGGCACTTCCCTTTCTCTGGAGGTGATAGGAATACAATCCTGTCCTGATAGTGCCTAACAGCCCAATAGCACCTTATTTCAATGTGACTAGTTTGGAATGCGAGGATGTGACCGTTCGCTTCCCAGCTTATGGCTGCCTCTGCTGCTTAGCCAAAGGCCTGAGCCTAAGCACAGGGCCACAAACTGTCACAGTAAGAGAAGGCCCTTACACTGGCAGACAGTGGTTTTGATTCTTTCTTTTATACCTCTATCACTAGCCAAGTGATAAGAATACACCTAAATTCTTAGAGTATAGGCCTTTACAGACAGGCCTGAATATCTATATCCTAACAAGGGGGTGGGGGCCAGGCTGTTTGGGGAGGTACAGCCTTCCTTACCTGGCCCTCCATACAGTTTTGGAACCCCGATGTGGCCCTCAGGCCAAAAAGTTTGCCCACCCCGGTCTAGATAATGCTGAGCCCTGCCTTGAGTGCAGGGGACTGGCCTAGATGACTTCTCGAGGTTCCTTCCAGTGCTGTGATTCGATGTAAGGTCTTGCATGCCGCAAATCTAATGCAGTGTTGCTGCCTTGGGTTGGGCAGGGAGTTCTTACCAAAAAGCACAATTGTGCAGGGAGTTTTTCCACACTGTAGGAACATATCTGGATGCCTAATTTGAAGATGTGTAGATCTCTTCCCCCCCACCCCCCGGCCCACCTCATCCCGCAGCATATAGGAGAATATCCAGCAGATAGAGGTTGATGGGTGGCTACTACAGTCTGAAGGTTGCATAATGGTATAGTGTAGCTCTGCAGACTGAGAGCATTCATGCCAGCTCTACCGCCACATTTTGCAGAACTCTAATGCACAGGCCACTTACTCTGGTAACTCTCTGGGAAGAGCATTCTCCCCCCCTAAATGCACATCATGAGCATGAGGTCATGCGTTTATCTGAACCCAATGTGTCAACCTTGGCAGTCCTGCAGACTCTTTCCTCTACCACTTTGCTGCTGTTCCCCAAGGTTTCACTTGATGGGCAGAGTCAAAGTTGAGGGGAAGCCTCATCTGTTGTTGCTACAACTCTGTAGCACCCACTGAAAAGGCATCCGAGTTGCTAACTCTTGTGAAAAGGCATTGTGATATCTCTGGCCCCAGCTGCACAGGATGCAAGTATGGCACAACTGCAGAAACTTGAATTAGTGACTGCAAAGACTGGGAGCCTCACAGCCCAGAGATTTTTAAGGTGACATTTCTAGCAAGCTACAAAAAGCGCAATAAAGCCTCTTACTCCTGGTTTGTAAAGCCTATCTATCAAAATTTCCTGTGAGTGATGGTGTCTCCTAGAGACCTGTTGCCATGAATGGAAGTCATTAGTTAATCCAGAGGTAGTAATGTTACCATGAGCGCTGTTTTGAAACTAATTCAGTTTAAAATGTGTTAACATGGCTTGACCAACTGGGGTGGATGGAGCCAAATGGTGTCTCGTCTCAAGCTCTATGCATTCAGCTGGCTAAATCATGCTGATGCAATTTAAAAACAACTTGCATTCAAATTTCTCTCTGCAGAAATAAGGCTAAAGGCAAGGAAGGGCTTTGTATTTAAGAACTCGGAGCGATATGTTTTCTAGCTAGATAAAGTAAGCTGAGATGTATGTGGCTTTTTGTTTATTATAATGCCTCATCCTGGCCTCCCTTCTTATGTTAGAAATCTCCTTGGACAAGTATCTAGATGTGCAAGTGACGTAACATGAGTGAACCCACAAATTAGATATATTGTTGTCTAATGTCTAATATGACCCTCTGGCTAGTTTTTTTTATCTCTCAAATAAATAATTACAAACACAAGAAAAGAGGCTAAGTTTTGAAAATCTGTAATTGCCTCTTTCTCTTTAAAGAAGTTGAAATGCATAGGTGGCACATTCACATCTGTACGTTCTTCCACTATGCCATGTAGCAACTGATCTAGTAAAATCACAGCGCACAGTTTATAGAAATGTCTTTTCAGACCACATTTCCTTTAGTCACTCAGAAGGGCCATAATTTGGACAACACTGCCTGATCCAGTGGATAGACGTACTACATTCTGCACCTCACTTCCGGTTGGCCTCCTTTAAAAGTGGCCCTCTTGGTCACAGTGGCTACTCCATCATGTGATGCAAAATGCCACTGGCATGCCTAGTCAGTGGAACAAGGCTAAAACTTTCTCACCTAGAAACTTCTTTACGTAACTACTGTGTTGCTTCTTGCATATGTTGAAAGGATTCCTAAAGTATTTTTAAAAGGCTAATAGCAATGACTGCTCTCTTGTAACTGGTCTCCTGTACTTTTCTGTGGGGTTGAGGGGATAATCTGGTTTTATTAACTGTTAGTCATGTAACGTTAAAGATTCTAAAAATGTGGCTTGTTTCAATTTCAGCTCCAAGTCCCACTTCGGCTGTGCCCTACCTGTCAATAAAATGTGTAGATGTCCGGAAAAACCACCACAAAACCAAATGGCTAATGCCCTGGGGACCCAACCAGTGTGAGAGGATCCGAGATCTTGACGAGGCAATGAGCAGACAAATAGAAGCCAATGACATTGTGTTTGCTGTTCACATCCCCCTCCCCACCAAGGAGATGAGTCCCTGGTTCCAGTTCATACTTGTTATTCTGCAGCTGGACATTGCGTTCAAGAAAAACAATGAGATAAGTATGTCACTCACCGTATCCCCCCAAATGTTTGATCAGTACAAGAAAACTTTGACCATAGTGTGTGGGGGTTTTTTGTTTTTAATTTCTCTTAAAATGTATTTTAATTGTCTATGTAGACAAAGTTGAGCTACATGGGAACTGAGAACGAACTGAGAACATATAAATGCTGTTCCCTTTTCAAACCATCATCTTAAGGAGGATTTTAACGTCCCGAGGCTCTGTCAATTTATGGATTATTTACTGTGTATAAAATCATGGAAAAATCAAAATATCCCCCAACCATACAAAAGGGAGTGACCATGGTAAGAGCAGTGTCTTCTCCAAATCCCCCTTTGTCAGATGCTACTATGTAACAAACCATTTTGTGCTTTAATACCGCTCCCACTGAAGTCCAATGGCAACAATCCACTGACTTAGTGGAACTAGGACTTGAACCATAAAACAAAGGTCACTAGCTGGGATCCATGATCTCCCTCTGCATGGGAGAAAATTAAAAAAGTTCCAGAAACTATGCTAGGTTAGTGATGCTAACCAGATAGTGCTATTTTAATCTGACGTGCAGCATTTTACTGGATGGGCTATAAAGCAGTGTGCTAATGCTGGAATGGCTGGTGGAAAGAATAGTCAGTTGTTAAAATTTTGTGTGAGCTAGGGAGGCTCCTTCTCATTGAAAAAGAAATTGTGGGGAGGGGACAGCTCCATAAAGGAAGGAAAGTTAGCATAAGGAACTCTCCTCCTCCTCCTCCTTCTTCCTCTCCCTCCCAACAAAGAATGATGAAGCATAACTCTGATCTGCCATCAGAAATGGCCTTTTTCTTTACTCCCTCAGTTTGAGAGCACAAATATGGAGTTGACTCTTTCATATGTTCGAACATTACCTTGAGATCATTCCTGTTTTAGTCTTGCTCTTGTTGAGTGAACATGAATCTGTCCTCTCCTTGCTGTTACTGGGTGTAGTAGCCTTACGTTTTTGGATGAGAACATGCGCTGGCCCCTCCTTCAAGAGCTCATTCTGAAAGACTTTGCAATGGTAAAATGCATGGTTGATCTCCATTATGCTACTGTTTGGAAGTCAGTCCCCTAAGATCCATGTCCCAAATTATTATGTAGTGTTGTTACAAATTAATCAGTAGTACTCCTAACAAAGCTAAAATCAACCATATTAAATCTACACTTCTTTTTTTTTCTTCTAGTGAGCACATATCCCTTGCATTTATAAATTAGCTTTTCAAGGCTACTGAAATCTACATAGGCACAGTCAGAAAACCAGAGAAAGGATAAGAGGGATGTTCATCTGTACTCAACAGCGACCCTGTAACTTTCTGATGCTTGCTTAAACTGGTTTTCACTTTTCACTGCAAAAGCCAGGACCTCTGTTCATTAGGGGTCTGCAAGCTGTTTGAGCTGAACAAAAGTGTATTTGCAATACTTCTCTGTACTCGAATTTTCTAGCTGAGTTGGATTATTTTGAGGAATCTGATATTAGGATTCTGGGAGGGAGTATGTATACAATATTTGCCTGGGGGAGAGGGGGAGCGGGGCTCCAGTGACAAGGTTGCAGTGACTCATGTTATTTTTGATGTAGGTTTTTCCTCTGACCAGTTAGAGTTCTAAATGTTGCCATTTGAGCCATAGGGCAAGGATAATGGGAGACTGTCATAGTTCTACCACAGTTTAATTAGTATTACTCTGCTTGCTCATTATGCATCACTGACTGTTTAGAATGCCACAAGTTGGGGATGTATGTCAGTCTAATAACTTTAGAACTTGGTCATTGACTAAACAGGGGCTTTCCTTTGGTAGAATGAAATGCTAGTCATGGCACTGTGGCCCCAAGTGGACTCTGTAGGATGTTTTTTCTCAAAGCAACACAAATTGGATAGCCCTAAAATATACCTTCAGGAATGCTGAATGGTATTACGCCCTTCAGAAGAAAGGAAGACCACCTTCATGCACATCTTTAGAATGTGATTAGGTCTTTGATAAGGATCCAGATACTTAAGAGCAAACTGCCTTTTTCTATGTCTTTCAACTCACATTGAAAGCTGCCTGAGCTTGGCTTTTCTCTAAAAATGGCTAATTTCTGGATCTAAACAGGCTATTCCTATTTAATGCAATGTTTACTCAAGTATTGAAAACAACAAATCCTCTTGGTCAGTTTGACTGTTCTGCAAAAGATGGGGAGCATGGAGAAATCTGCCAAAGAAGTCTGAACTGCTGAAGTGGTTAAAATGGTCTGTATTTGGCTATTGAAATGTGCCATGCATATTTCATTTAATTGGTCAAGCAGGTAATGACTGCAAATAGAATTCCAGTCTTATCTCAGTGCAGTAAGTTTCATTCACATAAACTGTATGAAACAAATGCTCTGTGTGGATAACATTGGCCAGTCTCCATCAATAACACAGCTGTTGAAAGAGCTTAGTTACCAGGACGATGGATAGCACTCGCTGAGGGAATGTTTGTATGCAGTAATCTGACATTTAGCTGGCTGGCAGCAACCTTGAAAGTGAAGTAGAACTGGGGGGGGGGAGCATTGTGGTGATCTGGTTTCTGACCACAAGAAATCGCTTGTTTAGAGTCGGCACAAAAGGCTTCTTTTGAAACCTAAAGTGTTACTCTATTACTGTGCAATTAGATCTTATTCCTGTCATTGAGTTAGAGAACACTGGAAACTTTTTGGGACTGGGTAAAATGCCACTCAGCTCATCAGTGCTCATTCCACCATAAAGCACCTGGTTTCAAACCAACTGTTTCTTGACTGACCTACAGTACACATGCCTCAACTTAGCCCAGCACCTAGCAGGCCATTGCCTGCACTTATGCTCGTCCAAACTTGTATGCATTCTGGCCTTTGATCCTTCGGCAGTAACTTTGCATTCAGGAGGTAATATTCCAATTTGGGTACACATCCAACAACAGCTTAAATCCTCTTTCACTTGCTTAATAGGTTTGCATTAGATTCTATCAGTTGTTGTTCTCATAACTTAAGTCCTTCAACTTAAATTTCCAATCCTCAGTCCTCTCTAGTCTTAAGTAATAGAAATAACTGTCTGAACATCTTGCCGCCATCACCACATTGGTTATAGCTGAATGCTTAGTGGAAGAGAGATAATGTGCTGTATCACTGGACACAGTATTTGTCTGCTGTACCTTCTAGGATGTAGGACTTCCTTGTTTATCAAGCTTCGCCTGTTGTACATCATCAGTGCACAATGGTCCAGTCTTCCAGATCAGTAATAATGAACATTAGCACTCCTCCTCAGACTACGTTATATTTAACCTCTTATGCAGAGAACGGATTTACTTTTATTCACAGTTAGTGAACTTGGACTTGGTTTTATTCCCGACTCTTGCTACAAACTTGGCCAAGTCACTTGACATATCTGCCTCAGTTTCAACATGTATAAAATGAGGAAAACACTTGAAATTGATTATACGAAATGTGCTTTATAAGCAGGAGGTGCTGGCAGCATTTTATTACGTAGTAAATCAATGGCGTGACTTTACCTACAACATTCCCTAACTGTTTTGTGTTTTGTGAAAACACTTTCAGCCAAATAAATATAAAAAAAGTGAAGGTGGGGAGACACATTTTAAGTGAATCTTAAAAAATCCTAATAGATGTGAATGACTTAAGTTTCCAGTACTGTCAGCAGGAAGGAAAAAAATCTCCTTCAGGGAAAAAAAAAGTGGTGATGGTAATCACACCATAGTTCGTCTAGCCCTGCATGCTCCTACTGAGATTTGTGTGAGCTGGCCCGTTGCTCTTCGTAGGCTGGCTGGCTTGTACTTCTATCCTTTGCTAGCCGTCTGCTAATGCCAAAACTGACAATTTTTTCTAGTTGCAAGTCTTTCCAGATTGCTCTATTAGTATGCGGCTGGCACAGACCTGTCATTCTGTGAAATGACTTCCCTATTTTTAGAGTCTCTCTCTCTCACACACACACACACTCACACACACACACTCACACCCCCCCCCCCAATAACAGTTTAAAGGGAGTCGGGTGAAAGCTCCTAGCAGTTGAATCTCTAGCCTCAAAATCCAGACACATTGAGATGTGACGTGGGGAATGCAAAGAGAGCTAAATCGTCTTTCTTTAGGGCTCTTGTAATTGTGACCTCAGTTATCTTATGGATGTCCATGAAACTGTCATGGAGAAGTCTGTGACTGGCTGGAAGCCTTAGGAGAACGTGGGTACCAGGAGACAGTCATCCTTGGCACACTGCCTACTGTATAAACAAGTTTATTTTCTCATTTAGAGAGTTTCAAAATAATCCAGTGGGGCAGGTCAGATTATTATTCACCACATCTTGGTATTGACAACTGAGGTGCTATGAGGATGTGAAATCTGGAATTTTCTCCAGCCATGGCTCCGTTATCCATGCAGCATCTTGTTACATTTACAATGGAATTGCATAACCACCTTTTCTGTGCACAAGTGTCCTGTGCATCTATGGAAGGTTCATCTAGTCTGAGCATGCAGTGGGGGGAAGTGGAAGGGAAACCCTCACAACTACACATGCTTAATCTGAATCTTAACTATATACGGTAGCCTGTTATAGGTGCCTGGCCAGTCTCATGTTTTGACACCAAAGGAGGTGGTGGATACCATGTTTGTGTGTAACCCCATCCACCGCAGAGTTTTTGCAGCTGTACATGGTTCTGAAAACTGGAGAATTCTATGCAACATGGAGGAACTAAGTAACTAATTCCCTGAACATTGATATTTTGACAAGCTAAATATATTTATGGGCACTCAGAGACAGGCGAGGTGCTGCGCTTCCTCATCTACTCTCTCTTTCTCCCTGAATCGGAAATCTCTCCTGCTTTCTCTATACCTTAAGTATGGAGAAGATACTACCCCCTCTTCACACTCCTCTCTACCTTTCCCTGCCCATACATGACTCTTTAATTCCCTTTATAGGAAGGATGTGTGGCTTCCTCTCCAAAGCCTTGAAGGTGTTGCCTGTTATCCTGGTTCTGATTATGTTTTGGGGGATGGAATCCTTACTCTCATCCCCAAAAGTACCTGGCGCTATCTTGAATGGGCTCTGTTCCCATCCTGCAGCTGTCTGAGCTCAAAGAGCACTCCATATGATCTGAAGTGGAGGCACCCAAAAGCCAGGAGTAGAGAAGATAAAAGACCACTGGAAGATGAGCCCTTAATGGAATATGAGGGGGCCATTTGGCAGAGACTTTTGTTTAGAGGTCTTAATATTTCTTGTGACTTCATCTGCAAGGTCCCTACCCTCTATATTTAAATCCCTCCTTGAAGACCCAATTTTTTGCCATGCTAAATTCCTCATAGGCAGCCAATTTATACCAACTAGCTCAAGAAGCACAATTTTGACTACTTTATTTGTATGTTGTACCCTTTTCCCATGCCCCATTCTCAGTTCACCTCTCTAACTTAACTTAAAGTATAAGTTCCTCAGGACAAATGTTGTGCCTTACTTCTGTAAAGAAGGCACATACTGTGTATTGGGCATTACAAGAAGCGAGTAATATGTTGATGGGGAGTCTCTTTGTTCGTTCCTCCGATGATCTGTGTCTGACATCCAGTTTTAAAACCACTCCCTTGTCTTGCGGCCAAACATAGTGGGGTGTCTGCTTTTTGCTCCAATTTCCACACCTTACTATAGTATGTTAACTATATACATGGTCCCTGTTTTTTTTTTGTTTTTTTTTTAAATCTGCAACATCAGCAATGTTACCCAGCTGAACAAAAAGTATGAAGAACAGTTAACTGTCTAAGGGGTTTAGTATAGCCAATACAAGTAGGAGTTACAAACCTTTCATGGTTTAAAGTATTTAGCAGAAATTGTGTGTGTATATATATCAAATAATTTTTGACCCCTACCTCCCCCATGCACCCAGGTGGGGAATCCAAGTCTCTTTATACTGTATTGGTACGTAAGAACCTTTCTGTTCTTGTCAATTTGAAGGGACACTTCAGTCAGGTTGCATCTCTGATGGGTGGAATAATCCCATACTACTGCTTAATAAAACTCTGAACATTTGAAAAATCAAATATATTTCTTCTTTGCATTTCTCTTGGCTTGTACAAAAATATACTAGTTTAATTTTTTGCTTTCTGGTTTTCATGACCGGTGATAATGCAGCAGTGTTTTAGTTTGCAAAAATGAAGTGGTTTTTAAAAACTGTTCCCACTGGAATTGAAGTCCTGAATATTCCCATTTTATGGTTTGTAAAATTGGGGTGTGTGGGTGGGCTTTTGGGACCAAGTTTGACTGGACTATTTAGCCATTATTTGCTGAAATGCTAAAACAGTGGACCTGAGCTCATGTATTCATATTTCAAGGAAGCCTAACTAACTATTGCAAAGATAGTTCTGGGATATCAGAACTTATGATCGATTTGGAAGACACAGATCACACATGCGACAAAAACAGCTCAGAAAAACCATGTTGGCGTCCACATTAAAGTTTGAGAGAGCCACCTCCAAACACACTATAAATAGCAAGTCTAAACCACAAACCCATCCACACCCCTTCCCAGCATTCTGTATGAGTGTACCATTACATAATCCCAACAAAAACATAACTCTGAAAACGATGACACATGCGTAGGCCAAGCAGAGCTTCAAGAATCTGTTCTTATTCTATTGTAGATTTGAAATATCATCCCTTGTAAACTGTAAAGGCCAGTTGCTCAAAAGAGCACAGCATGCATGGTTTGGGCCAGAGATTCAAAAGAATATGTTGGGTACAGAGTTCCTTGTCAATCTGCACCCATGTGAACTGTATAAGTACGGTGGGATTAGGTGGATTTTGTTTCAAGATCCCTTTTGTAAAACATATCTGTTCATAGTTTGTATATAAATGGCCTTTCTAAACCTCTTCAGTTGAATAGACTAGATGGAATGTATGTGGCGACTTATCACATGGTGAGATTCTGGTCCGTTCGCAACCATGCCACCTTCCACTTTTAGGGAATTTCAAAGCAGATGCTGTTTGTGGCAACCTGTACTTTGAACAACTACTGCTCCAGGCCTGTCCACCATTTTCTGCATCTGCTTCAAAATGTGAGGTGAAGAAAGACACTCTTCTGAGAAAGACATGAGAAATGGTGAAAATGGACAGGAAAAGAATGAGTGGGAGAAAAGCAGAAGAGAATGTCCATTAAGGTTTTTTAACATGTTCTATCTTACTATACTTAATATAAGTACGTGAAGTGGGGTAGGGCCCGTTACTGAGTGAGAGTTCTGCTTTCATTGGTAGCTATAATATAAATTCAATTGCAGCCATGGTGAAGTGAGTCATGAGGCAGCAGAGCCTTGACATAGGATGCCAGATCATGTGCATGTGCCCTAGGAGCCGGGTTACATAAGACTACAAGTTAGCAAGCATAGAAAAGAATACCCAACACTCGTGACCAATAAAGATCGGTCACCCTGGACTTCTAGGATTCTTACTGGAGAATAGATAAACATCCTATAGAGCAGGGATCTCCAACTCAAATCACCACAAGGGCCACATGAGGACTAGTATGTTGGTCCGAGGGCCGCATCACTGAAACCTTTTCATACAACAATACAAAAGTATGGTCAAAAATGAAGAGGAGTATAGTATGCTATTAAAAGTCAATGTATTAACTTTTTTAAAACTAATGCAAAGAGGGGGTTTTAATAAAATATAAACACTCAGTAATGCACCTCACTCAAATGACAAAACACGCATTTACTTTTAGATTTACTTTGGTTAAAGCTGCCCCACCCCCACTTCACCCCTCCCCCAAATCCCCACCCTGGCCCCACCTCTTCTCCGCCTTCTCCCCCGAGCATGCCACATTCCTGCTCCTTCCCCCCACCCCCCACTCCTGGAAAGTCCTAAGCGCTGCCAAACAGCTGTTTAGCAGCAGGAAGTGTGGAGAGATAGGCAGAGGAGCGGGGATGCAGCACGCTCGGGGTGGGGGCAGGGGGTGAGGGGAGCTTGGCTGCCGGTGGAGTCTGCACCTATGGCGGGCCGCAGGAAATAACTCCGCGGGCCGCATGTGTGTTTGAGACCCCGCTATAGAAGGTAAATATCCATATGAGTTGAATGGGGGGATTTCCATCACCATATGTAAATCAGTTTATCCTTATGTTCTAAAATATTTATTCTCGCACCTTTTTTTGTTACATACTGTTCCTTTCATAATAAGCTTGGTTGTTACTCTTTCAGAAGACAATGCAGAAGTTACACTTGATGTGTCCTTGGCCTATCGTGATGACATGTTCAGTGAATGGAAAGAAATGGCACATGCGATAGAGACCCGAAAGCTAAAATGTTCTTTTGCCTCTCCAAAAGTAGGTATTGCTAGTTTCTATGAGCTCTTTGTTAGAATTGTGTTTAGTTGCAGCTTTCAGCATTACCAGGTTTCTGTTGGGTGTACAGTAAGTGGATGTGAGTTGCAGAGGGGAATGCTGCCAATAAAACTGACTTCAAAGACTCCAAGGCAAGAGTGTGTTCTCTCTAAGGAATGAAACTGGGATCCCAAGTAGTCATTAATCCTGGGGTCTAAATTGATTTTATTTTTTTAAAAGCATTATAGGTCTACTTTAAGAATTTTTTTTTTTTTAATCACTGCATGTTCTGGAAGGAAAATTTTTTGGGGGGGGGAATCCCTACTACAATAAGGTGTTAAGGAGTTGTGAACACTGGGCTAACAATTGTGACTTGGTGGGTTGCTTGAGTGGGTACCTGAGGTTGAGTAATGCGGGAGGTGGGAAGAAGAAGGAAAGGTAACTCTCCTTTTTGTAATTCTAGTATTTGGGGGAAGATAACTGTGATTCCAGTTCTTTGTGCTCCTGGTGAGGAGTCGGAAATGGCATTTCCTGTAGCAAATCACATCCATGGTGGTGGTTATATTCGTGCATGAGAGTCCTGTTAGGGACCAGGGGCCCGCTGTGCTGGCTGCTGTACAGATACAGAACAAAAAGATAATCCCTGCCTCAGAGTTCGCAGCCATGTAATACAAGAAACAATTGGTAGATATAACAGATGAATGGGGGAGCTCCAGGAAATAATGATAGTATTAGCATAATGAGCAGTGGTGTCAGTGTACCAGCTGACTGTCTATTGTCAAGTTGGGTGGTGGTGCTGGGGGTTATGGGTATGAGTAGGTTTGATGGCAAAGGAGAGCGTTAACTAAGTATTTGAAAGCGATCAATGAGGTAGCTTTGTAGGTGTTTGCAGGGAACTATTTCCGGGAGTAAGAAGCAGTGTGGGGAGGAATCATGAAGGTGCTCATTTGAAAACTGAACACATGGGTATCAAAAGCTGGCCATTGGCAGAATTGACTAGGGAAGTCAATATCTCAGCATGAAGTGAATGTGGGGGTAGGCTTTGAAAGTGAAGACAAGTACTCTTGCGTTTGATGTATGGAAGAGGAGGAGCCAGTGAGGGATACAAATACTGGGTGATTTGGACAAAATAAGGGGTCAGGAAAATGACCTTTGCAGCAATGTTTTGAATGGATATAAGTGGGGCAAGATTGGCCTTGACAAATGTAGGGAAGAGGGTGTTGAAGATCTGGACAAGAATCTTAGATGTGCAGATGGAGAGACTGTATCTTCAAGATATTATGCAGGAAGAACTGATCAAACTTAGCCTGGATGTGAGGATCTGTGTCTATCTAGAGTGCTTACCTCTGTGTTGGTCATGTTGAGCTTAAGCTGACAGCTGGAAGTCCATGAGGAAATGTCTGAAAGACCGGCTAAGATTTTACTCTCTAAAATAGAGAGAGCATCAGCAGGGAAATGATGGTGGAACTTGTATTTGTGAATGAGTGAGATTGCCAAGAGGCAAGGTGTAGAGGGAGAAGACCTGGACAAAGCCTTGTGGGACCTGTCCTACTTCCTCCTGAAGTTGGAAAAGGATCTTTCAAATGACATGCGGAAGGCTGATCAGAGGGAGGGAGAACCTGGAAAGGACAGAGTCACAAAAGCCAGGACAAGAACTTCAGCATAGTCAACCATGCTCCTCCTCTTGAAAGTGGCCAACGGGTCAAGGAGACTGAGGATAGAGAATCCATCCTAATTTGGGTAGGAAGAGGTCATTAGAGAAATGAGAACTGTTTCAGTGGAGTGCAAGTGGTGGAAGCTGTATTGGAGAGGGTCTAGAATGGAATTGGAAGAGACTCCCAGCAGGGCTTGTAGACAGCACATCTGATCGATGAGCTTGCGGATGAAGGGGGTGGATGAGGCAGTAGCTGGAGAGGCAAGAGAGGTCAAGGATATCTTTTGAGGATGGGAGAGCCTAAAGTATGCTTGTATTGAGAGGAAAGAGCCAGAGGAGAGCGAGAGGTTAAGGAGAAGGGTAAAGAATGACTGCGGGGCAGAGATTATGAGATTGTTGAGGGATTGTACTGAGTTTATATTTAATGGCCATCTTGCATATACAAGCTGGAATAATGCATAAAATAACTGTATTTAAGTAAAAGTGATTAAATACCAGGGTCTTATTTATTTAAAAATCAAACTGATCTTGTTTTGCTAATTTTTTTTAAATCTGTTTTAAAATGAAATGTGACTTTAATACAAAATATGTTTTAAGGCTAAACTATGATAAGCTCTTAAAACATTTAAATAATAAATATGCTGAATCCCTGATGGAGCCTCTATCTAAAACTCTGAGTTAAAGTCTGCTTTTCTATATGAAGAAGGATCTTTTCTCCAATTCTAACTTTTGAGGTAGTTTTTTACAAATGTGGCACAAATAGGTCATGTACTGTAATAAGGACATGATCCTGTGGTGGACTCGGGCTGCGTTACTGGGTGCAAGGCAAAGTCATCACAGGCATTGGGACCAGGCCTCTGATTCCAGGAGACACCATCATTTCATCAGGACCATTCAATGAGCCCATCTAGTTTCTCATTAAGTTGTAACAAACTGAACAAAAATTCAAGTGTGTAGCTTTGTCACAGTCAATGCTGCAAACATAGAAAAGATAAGCATTCTAGAAGATAATGAAGGGAACCTGAAACTTGACATATGGGTGCAATGCTCATTTAAGGCATCTTTTAGCAAAGTACAAATCTAGGAATAAAGGAAAATCATGTTGAAATTACAAGATACTTCCATAACAACCACTTTGCCTCAGCTTCACTGAAGAGAGCAGGAGGATCCAAACTTGTTCTCCCCCAAGATGCATGATGGAATTCCTTGGTTGACTGTCTGAAGCTGTTTGTTAAGAACTGGCCCATTCTGATGACAATTTGTGAAGAAAAGCATGACAAAATAGATGGAACTATCACAGCCAAAGTAGGCAACATCAAACTTAAGGGAAAATGTAAGTGGTAGAATTCAGTATATTCCATTTATTTCCATAGCCTTGGGCAAACTGAAGAAAGAGTGCTGCTGTATTGCTGATGCTGTTGAAATTTGGAAAGTACTTAGACATTGAAAAAAGAGAGTGCAGGCAGTAAAGAAGCGGATGGATCAAGGACTTACTCCACCTAATTTTCCTGCCAATATTCTCAACCAGGGTAGATGCCTAACTGCTGAAGATCAGATTACTATGACCTAGATATCTAAATATTCACCCATCAATCATGCCAACCATAATAAATTGAGGGGCTGGAGATGAACCATTCGAGCAGTGAATGTTTGCAGCTGATCTTTTAAAAGAAAGTCACACCACTTAATTGATTTATATCACTAGCCAAGCACTTGGAACCATAGTTTGTTGAAGTTCTAAACCAGCTTTTGACAGCAATAGCCTCTTCTGCAGGCACGGAGTATTTTCTTCATTTGAACTAATTCATGCAAGGTTGAAAAATCAAGTGGGAGTTAAAATAGGAAAACTTGTCTCTCTTTCTTCCAGGCTGTGAATAAGAAGGAAGGGGATCAGATCTCCTAGTTTAAGTTGGAAAAACTTTGGAAACAGTCTCTTGAAAATGAGACCAAGGGTAGGTATGTCTACGCTAGAAACACTGTACTGTGGCAGTGGAAACACTACAGTGACAGAAGGGAGGGTTCTGTTGCTAAAGTAAATCCACCTCTCTGAGAGGTAGTAGCTAGGTCATCTGAAGAATTCTTCCATCTAGCGCTGTCTACACTGTGTGGCTTAGGTATCTTAACTATGTCTCTCTCAGGTGTGACTTTTACACACCCATAAACAATGTATCTAGGTTGGCCTAACTTTCTAGTATAGAGCAGCCCTCAGGTGAGTAGGAAATTAAGCTCAAGTCACTTTCACTTAAGCATATTTGAAATTTTTCCAGGCTCACCTGAAAGTTTTAATTAATTTGCTGCAGTTAATCCCTCTGTTCCTTTAATAAATCATTTAGTTGAAAATGTGAAACATCTTATAAGAGATTATGTATCCGAAACTTTAAGGTTGTTTTATTAAAAGTACATTGAGTAAAACTTTAATCGGCCAGTAAATAAGGAATATATCATTCATCATTTTCTAACATACTAAAAATCTGAAAATATCAACCTATATAATTGTTTAAACAAATATATATAGTTATAATGTATCCTCCTAGGTAGCAAAAAAGTACCAGTCTAATGTAAAGGCTCTATCTAATTTTAAATAAACACATTTTAATGGTTATCAACCAATGAAAATGTACCTTTCTTTAGAAAATTAACTGAAGTACAAATGGAGAGGTTAATGAAAATCAATTATTTTAAGCATGATTTAAGTGACCAAGTGGGAAGCATAGGTTTTTTTTGGTTTTGTTTTTTTTTAAATCAATCTACCCTGATAAATATTAAGCAACAATGGATCTATTAATAGGGTTTTGCTGGCAGTTTGACAAACCATGCTGGTTAATTGATTACAGACCTCTTATCCCTTCTTAGCATCTGATATTTGAATATTAGATGCTGCATAACTACTTCCTGCTTACATTTTTTGTCTAAATGCTTAATACAATCAATATCAATTACAGACTTTAGGTCTAGGGGTCTAAATACAATTTCTATTACTTATTATATTCACTACCTGTATTTATTTGTAAGTCTTTCTGTATGAAAATTGAACATTAAAAATGCATGACTTACATTCTAAAACTTCTACACAATAAAATAACTTTTAAAATGAACATGCCTAAGTACACTTGATTGGATTGTAGTGATCTGCTCTGTGAAACAAGCGGAATAATTTAACAGTACCGATATTACTGACTAATGCTGCAATTAACTGGCTAGTTGAATGTGCACCTATAGGCTCTACTGGATGGAATTGGAACTGTTCAACCATGCATCAAGCCCTGTTCTGCTAACAGAGAGTCTCCTTTAACTCTGTTAAGAAAAGCTAGACCAAGAGGATTTGTAACCTACCCTTGCTACCACAGGAAGTTCTGAGTAACCATAGCATATAGCATAGTGACACCTATGAACTTCTTTTTGGCCACGGATTAAAACGGGCAATAGTTATAGTATTGAAGCAAATTGTTACTGTTCAGGAAGAAAAGGGCTAAAATATGTTAATCAATTTATATTTTCAGAGAAAACTGGTTGATACATAATGAACTGCTTCTCCATGTGGATTTGCTTTCTTTTTATATTTATTAGTACTTACTTCCCAGTTCCCTAAAAGGGGAAAGGTTGGGATGTGATGAAACAAGAAGTCTATGCTGTACATCTCCAAATTAGAGCCCCTGGAAGGACTAGTTACTGCTTTACAACTATCGATTTATCATCTTAGAAGTCCAAATAAAAGTGAACAAAGCTGACCCCTTTGCATTTTCCCTCTCTGCTATTCCACTAGACCATAGAGCATGAAGGCCGATACTATGACTGTGATGTGCTCCCTTTCATGGAAATTGGAACTGTGGCTCACAAATTCTACCTCCTCAACATTCGACTCCCTGTGAATGAAAGGAAACTAATTAATGTGGGAATTGGGGAAATAAAGGATGTTCGCCTGGTGGTAAGTGTGCATGTTTCATTTCTATCTTTGCTCTGGGCTCCCGTCTCCTCTAGAGTAGGTGTTTAATGTAGACTCACTGCTGTGTCAAAGGTGGGAGGATACCTGTAGAATCCAACCTTTATTGGGCTTATGATTTTACTGTGGTAAAGTAACCCATAACTGATGGCAAAACTCCTTCCCATTTCTCTGTTCTGTACAAAACCACAATTGCTCTATTCCCTAGTAAGAGCATAGTGACGTATTTTCTAAGGTCAGTCAACTTGTATAACTCCCACTGTCAGTGCAGCCCCTTTTCCCAATGGATCTCTTCTTTGACTATTCTCTTCTAGCTATTATCCCTCCCCTTTCCCACCATGCTGACTTCGCTTGTAGGATAATTCACTGCTATTCTAATCTCTTTCTTGATTGACTCCAGAAGCCCGCAGTTTTACTATGCCCGACTAACATTTCTCTATTGCATACAGTCTGGCTTTGGATCAGAGTTTAATTAAACTGGAAAAATATGCCTCCTATTACATGGCCACTCTAGGCATAGAACTTGAAATAAGGGATGAGAGGAAATAGGAGACCTAGAATAATAGCACTTGAAGAGGAAATTCTTTTAATCCTGTCACCTTTGATTTCAACAAATGTGTCAAGTGTCTTTGTCTATCCCCCATTTCAGTCTTGGATAATTTTGTCCATCAAGGTGCCGAGAGCCTAAAAATGGTTCTCCTGTTTACCACCATTTAATGCAGTAGAGCTGGTCTCTCTGCTCTCACTGTTTTGGCTGTTGATCGGAACTATTTCTGGAGCAATGATCAATTTGCCTATTAGCTCCCAGTATTTATTGGGGTTACCATCATGTATGTCCTCATCCCTCCCCATTCCTCATTTAATATTAAGTTGACTAATTTTCATGTTTGAATAAATTAATTTTGTTTAAATGCATGGCAACTTTTATTGATTAAATTGTATGAAAAAAATATACCTATTAAACACCAGTACTAAAATAGCAGATTTCCAAATAACCAGAAATTGATAAAAACAGAAGTAGTGCAATATTTGCATTAGTTATCAGGAGTCCTAAAAATTCTACTTGGACTGAATGGTCAGGACACATTAAACAGCGGTGTACAGCTCTCTCCATTTTGTCAAACACTTCAGCTGTGCATTTCACAAGCAATACTCTTTAATGTTAAATGGCTGTAGTTCAGACTATTGGAATTTCTGTCAGGCCCTGTGACTATAACAGGATAATGCAAATCTGATCTTGTCTGTAAATAAGGAAAGTGAAATATTGTACAGCTCCCACGTTTAAACTTGTATCCTCAGGGTATCCATCAAAATGGAGGTTTTACAAAGGTATGGTTTGCAATGAAAACCTTCCTCACGCCCAGCATCTTCATCATCATGGTTTGGTATTGGAGACGGATCACGATGATGACACGCGCTCCTGTCCTGCTGGAAAAGTGAGTAGACAAGTAGCTCACTGTGATCCAGAAAACACATAAGATTTAGGCCAAAATGTATGCCTCATGCAAAGCCTGGGTAAACTGGCCATGTGCTAGATTGCAATCCCTGTGGATCCAATTTCCTTCCTTCCCCACTCTTTGCCAAGCCAATGTGGCAGCAGAGCTGCTCTTCAACCTCTGTTGCAGTCTTTGTTCTGCAATAGTCTGTATAGCTGATACATTCCTCCTGTGTGTGAGTGACTAGACCCTTCTGCCATTCTCTCACAGCAATCATGGAGCCACAGAATTTGCCTCCCAAAACTTTTTGGTGATGCACGGGAAGTCCCTGCAGGGCTGTGTAGCAGACAGTGTCTGTACCCTCTGCGTCAGCTCCCCAAATTCTGATCTCCTAATGTGGCAGAAATGCCCTAGGCTGCTGCATCAGGGTCCCCTCTGCCTGTGGGTGCATGTGTAGGATTAGCACCATAAGAATTTGACTGCCCAACCAGTCCTTTGAAAACAGCAACTGGTTTTCCATTTTAACTCCTAAGCATGAGCTTTGTTTGAAATAGATACATTTCTTGCCAGTTACTGAGTCACCCTTCCTTAAGGGTGTCTCTGTGGAGACAGGATAACAATACTGCTATGTGGGTGGGCCAACAGGAAAGTATCGTGGCAAAAAGGAGGAAACCTCTACTTCTTCATGAAGTTTGAGCTCCTTTGGCCTAGTCCTCCTGGTCCTTTCTTTGAAATAGAAAGGGATTCTGTTCTGTCTGCTTCTCCAGGGTAATCTTTGCTCTTGGGATTTCCATGACGTTCATAAACATCCCAGTAGAGTGGTTTTCCATTGGATTTGACTGGACTTGGATGTTGCTCTTTGGAGATATTCGACAAGGAATCTTCTATGCCATGCTTCTGTCATTTTGGATAATCTTTTGTGGAGAGCATATGATGGTGGGTGTGACTATAGAGTAAAGAGTATCTTGTTCCCTTTAGAAATCCGATAAGTTGTTTGTAGCATATGTGAATAAATGCTAGGGAGAAACTGTTACCAACCAGACTTTCACGCTGGTTTAGATGTATACATCTTAGCTAGGAAACGAGCATCTCCTGCTTTAAAAACCCTCTCCCCAAGAGCAAATGCAGCATCAGTGGTTGCTTTAGACAAGCTCCCTGGTGGAAACTAAATGTTTGCAAAGCAACAATTTGGAGTGTTGTGCACATTTTTCATCAGATCTCTTCCTTGGAAATCGCATAGTGCTCCAGTGCCCAGACTGGCAGAACAGTGTTAGTCTATGGGCTTGGCTACATGGTGCTTTAGCCCACACCAGTGGGGTGTAAATTCTAAATCACACCAGCATGTCACAAACTAACTGGCCCATGTGGACGCTTCTAATGGGCACTTAAAGATCCCTACTGCCTGTTAATGTACCACATAGACAAGTCCTAAGTTTAAGCAGAACTCCTCACCTGCTTTCCTCCGGATGGACATGCTGCTTGTTAATTTCCCACAAATAGAAATGTACAGATGCCCTCAAAGCTGAGAGGTTACTTATCAGTAATTCTTCTTTGGGAGTCACCTCTGTGCATTCTCACTACTTGCCCACCTTCCCCTCTACTCAGAAGTCTGTATGACATCAGGACTGTGTGGTTTGGGAGAAGGAACAGAGGCAGTTGTTTGGGGGGCGGGACTGCATTCCCATATTAGGGTAGGGCAGGGCAGGGGTGGGCAAAGGTTTTGGCCCGAGGGCCCCATCGGGGTGGGGAAATTGCATGCAGGGCCATGAATATAGGGCAGGGGGTTGGGGTGCGGTGTGCAGGAAGGGGCTCGGGGCAGGGGGCTTAGGGCAGGGATGCAGGAGGGGTGCGGCAGGGGTTGGGGTGTACAAGGGGGCTCAGGGCAGGGGGTTGGGCTGCGGGGTGCCGCTTACTTGGAATGATTCTGGGGTGGCAGTGGCATGCAGCAGGGCTAAGACAGTCTCCATGCCTGCCCTGGCCCCGGGCCACTCCCAGAAGCGGCTGGCACCACATCCCTGCGGCTGCTGTGGTGGGGGTGGGGGGCAGAGGGCTCCGCGCACTGCGCTCCCCTGTGTATACCTCCCCCGAAACTCCCAATGGCTACAGTTTCCTGTTCCCAACCAATAGGAGCTGTGGGGGACGGTGCCTGGAGGTGAGGGCAGTGCACAGAGCCCTCTACCCCACCTCCCAAGGGGCCTCAGGGACGTGGTGCCGGCAGCTTCCAGCAGGGACGTGGGGACCACGGCACCATGGGGGTGATAATCTTGCGGGCTGGATCCAAAGCCCTGACGGGCTGGATCCGGCCCCTGGGCCATTGTTTGCCCACCTCTGGGATAGGGCAATGATGTCTCGCTCTCACAAGCTCTTTCATGTATCCTCCAATGAACATGGCTTCCCCGTGAAGTTATGCAGCTCGAAATCTGAGATGCCATATCCCACCATGGATATGCACAGAGCTGACACAAAACAGCACCTAGTAAGTAACCTCTTTCTTGACTTAGGAATGTCCTTTGCTATCAGCCTCACTGTGCGTGCATAATTCAGTCACTTTTTTTCCCCCCTTCCATAAATTAACTTTTTTTTATCATGGCTTGATTCATTAGGATCAAAATGAACGAAATCGTTTTTCTGGGTACTGGAAACAGGTTGGGCCCATAGCTGTTGGTGCCTTCTGCCTTTTCATCTTTGACATGTGCGAGAGGTAAGGGAGACTTTTTTTTTCTCTTACACTCTGTAGTGATAATACAATTGTGCTCTGATCTCAGGTGCTGCCCTCTTTTTACAGGGGCATACAATTTTACAGGGGGATACAATCGATTTTTACACTGAGTCCATGTTGGTTTGCCTTTTTCTAATAGCTTTATTGAGACAAGGATTGAAAAGTTGGTACAAAGGCTTCGCACTCTTCAGGTCATTTGGGTCTCCTCATGCCAACACTGGTATTCACCAGCCACCTTTCTGTGCTCCTTGGGGAAAGGAATGGCAAGTCCCTTTTCCTCAGACTAGGTATTCAAGTCATTAGCCCTCTTATAACTCAATTTCCTCCAGGCCCAGAGTTCAATTTCTTAGACATCCCAGTAGCAATTTCCCCAATTTAAGTTTTCCCTTCTAGATTAGATTGCATTACTTAAAAGTAGACTTCTTACTGGAAAATGACTGAAAGTGAGAGAAAGAGATAAAAGATAGCTCTTTGCCTGCCTACACATAAATTCACAAAGCATGGAAATATTACCTGTCACAGGACAAAAAAAATTTTTTTTGACTTGTAGGTCAAAGGGTATATTGAGTAATCTCAGAAAGCTGCATTGGAACAGTGAGTGAGCTTCTGGATGAAAATGCAGTAGACCTAGTCCTGTCTTTTTTTTTTTTTTTTTAAATGAGGCTCTTATCCAGCTCTGTACCCATTGTGGGCTAAAATACAATTCCTTACAGTATCGCTTCATTGGTACATGTCATCAAGACATAAAAGTTAGCCCAGTCTCTTATATTGTTGTATATGAAAGTTTCATCCCTTTTTCCTGCCTTAACACTTACATGGGGAAGATTTTTATTAGCTGTACCCTATCCATTTCCAACGAACGCTTTTTTGAAGCAATGTGGAATCGTTATAATTCTGCATAATTGAAAAGGAGGTTTAATACTGTGCAAGTGACAAGAATTCCTTCTCAGCCAGTGTGCTTGACACCATAAACAATGCATATTTTAAAAATGCTATGACTTGCATAGCTGATACAAGTCACTTTTGGACACACACCCCCTCCCCCCCCAATGCTGACCGCAACTGTCCAACCATTTGCTTCACCATTTTTCTTGCAAAGAGACAAGAAGGCTTTTCCTTTGGCTTTTATAGTACCGTGAAGTTGTGTTGGAACAGTTTTTGTAAGATTATGCATCCACTGGAATGTAAACTGAAGTTTCCCCACCCACCTCCATACATACTCCCAAACTGCAAAATAACATTACTCATTTTTCCAAACTGTTAAGTTAGCTGTATAGAAATGTGTATTTTACTGTATCTTTGACTCTTTGCACGTGAATTCTGATTGCCCTGAATTCTCTCCTATTTTTAGAGGGGTACAACTGAAAAATCCATTCTACAGTATCTGGACCACAGATGTTGGCACGGAGCTGGCTGTATCCTTCTGTTTTTATGCAGTAGCATTTATTTTGTGTTAGGTTTTTGGAGTGAGAAATACATTTTAGTAACTAAAAATTTCACTTTCTCAAAGTACTTATGGAACCTGATGAAAAGCCTGTTCACTTTGGTAAGATGGGACTAGGAAATTGGTTTCTGACTCGAATATAGTAGAAGATCCAGAGTTGCCTTTGAATGAACAACTTTATGGCTCTATAGGGGGACACTGCTATAAAATACTAGTGCAGCCTGTAGATTTTGCTGCAAGAATGAATTCTGAGATTAGTATTGAGATAATGGAAATTATTAGAAAAATTAGCATCTGCCTCAAACTGCAGAAAGTCTAGGAAATGGCACATCTTGAGTTAGTGATTCTAGAAAAAATCCTGTTCTCTCTGAACCCTGTCTAAACTGCACCCTTCGTGCTGTTTCTTCTCCTGGTCTGAACTAGAGCTGTTTTTCTCTGGGGCAGTTCATTTAATTGCTGACACTTGGAAGCGTGGTCCTACAGCATTTATACAAATTGCTTTTTAAATTTGCCTGGTCAGGCTGGAAGTGCTTTTAGCTGCATTTAATTTTTATTACCAGGCTAAGATAAGGTAATGTGATTAGTTTCACTTCCTCAGCATCCCAGTCCTCTTACAGGAGTCTCCTAGATCGCATGTTGGTTGGTTATTACTTCTCGTCTTCTCTGCTAAGCCTCGTCTCTTTATACCAGCGGAGCAGAAGTGACAGTTCCAGCTTAGCCTTTTTAGCCTGCAGGAGTTTTAATATTTTATCCCTCGTTAACACCATGTTAAATGCTTGGGGAACAACCGGAGCGTTGGCTCTGGGACTGAGCTGGGGAAGGGACCGTGAAGCACTGAGACAGAAGCTTCTATTTAATACACACTAGAAGCCTGAATTAGGATTATTGCAATAATTAGTTTACTTTTGTAAAGTTCTAATTACCTGGATAATATTTTCTTCAATCTCCTGCTTTGTCAAGTAGCTGTTTCCTTTAACGTTACTGCTCAGATGGCATTTATTATAGTTGCAGGAATCTGCCTTTGCCTCTACTTCCTGTTCTTGTGTTTCATGGTGTTTCAAGTGTTCAGAAACATTAGTGGGAAACAATCCAGCCTCCCAGCAATGAGCAAGGCTCGCAGGCTTCATTATGAGGTTAGAAAACCCTTGTTGGATTAAACCCTTGTGCATGTTCATGCGCTCATTGCTTTAGTATTCCAAAAAGGCTACTGATAATCTACCAGAAAAACTGTATCCACCCTCATTAGCTTTTTTTCCATCATTTAGAAAACTTCGTATTTTACCAGCTTTCTCATGCTGCCAAAACCATCCTAATGTCAGTTCACAAAAAGGCAGTCAACTTTTCTTCGTTCTGATGTTTAGCCCCCACCTAATGCTTTCAGTCTTCAAAGTACTTGACAAACACTAATCTGCCCAATGTACTCGTAGGCATTTACTCCCAATCCACTCTGTGTTTCTCTTCAGAGTGGTGTGGCCAGGTGGTAAAACCTTTTGAGATCTACTGATGTAAAGCACTATTATTACAGATGAGGAAAATGATGCAGGGTGCTCATGTGACTTGCCCAAACCACTCAAGAGAGTCTGCATCGGAACAGGATTAAAAATCCAGAGTTCCTGGTTTGCCATCCTCTCCTTAGGCCATGCTGGCCTCTGGTCAGAGCTGTACTCATTCCTCTTTAATTGCTGTTGCGGAGCAGAAGAAGGAGCCAAGATAGAGTTGCAGTCAAGCCAAGAATGCCTGTTGTTGTCTTGGTGATAAAGATTTGTGTCCATAAAACTTGGGTAGACAATGGTCTGATGAGTCAAATTCTGTGTCTAATCAGGTTGTTTGTGACTCATTAAAAGGTACATTACTTGTTCCAATAAGAAAATCTGGATTTTTGCAGACATTTCCCCGAAGTCTTAGCTCTTCTTTCATCTTTTTCCTTGAGTTAAAAGCATGGCACCGGTATTATGAATTTGTGTTGCAATAGAGCTTAGGGCTCCACTGCTCTAGGCACTGTGCAAACGCTTAACAAAAAGACAGTCCTTGCCCTGAGGCCTTCAGTCTTGCCACCTCAGCCCACCTGCTGCACAATAGCAGCTGTGCACAAACTAACTTGTAAAATGTCCTCACTCCCCCAAGGTGCCCGAGTCAGTGTGATTCAAAACTAACATAACTAAAATCTGTCTTTGTTAAATTCAAAACAGATTTAAAAAAGCAAACAAGGTCTGTGATAAGCCCCCCCAAACCATGTAAATTTATGTCATTTGTTTGATGTCTTTAATCTACAATCCAATATTCATTTAGTCGCCTTAAATTCTCAGCCAAAGAAAATTAGATAAGGAAAGTTTGCACTCTCCTCACATGAACTCGTTACACTTACAGAAACAGAAAACATTTGTAAAGTAGATCACTCCTGGTATAACCTAACAAACCCTCATCACAGATATATGTTCTAGAAAGAAAGCATATCTGATTTATCAAGGAAGCCACAGACTATCAAACGTGCTGTTAATTTAATGAAACCTTGTTGCTTAAACTCAAGTGTTTCCTTCACATTAGCTCTAAGTAAATCCGTTTAATTTCACAGGAGCAAATGTAATGGAAAGCAGTAGCAGTCAAGACCTCTACACCCCACACAATGTAACTGGCAGGAATGCAGACGTGTGGGGAACAGAGAATACTGGCTGTCACCAGTGTAGGACAAAGGAGCGAGTGGGTGGTTGTGGGTTTTGTGGTTTTGGACTAATCTTTTTTCCAACTTCCATCTTGTAGAAGCCAAAAATTGAAATGGGATTGTCTGTTCCGTTACGATGACCAGTGTCCTCTCTCTAAATAGGGGCTGATTTTTAGGTTCAAGTTCTTGATGCTCATCACTCTGGCCTGTGCAGCAATGACTATCATCTTCTTCATTGTCAGTCAGGTGAGTGTGCTGAAACCAAACTGGGTATGAGAGAGTGCAGTATCCAAATTCCTAAGTAGCCAACATATTGGTTATATCCTAGTACAGAGGACACGGGAATGCATAGATTGTAAGCTGGGCTGGTAGCGTCTGCTTATTATTAAGGCTGCCTGATCTTTCCCATTATAAGACCCTGTTGTCAGTTGTTTAAGTTTGCCAAAAAGTTAACTGTTTGGGTTGAAATTTTTCATACTGAGTGTCTGCCTCAGGACAAAAAGAAAAGGAGTACTTGTGGCACCTTAGAGACTAACACATTTATTTGAGCATCACCTTTCGTGAGCTACAGCTCACTTCATCGGATGCATTCAGTGGAAAATACAGTGGGGAGATTTATATACACAGAGAACATGAAACAATGGGTGTTACCACACACACTATAACAAGAGTGATCAGGTAAGGTGAGCTATTACCAACAGGAGAGCAGGGTGGGGGGGAACCTTTTGTAGTGATAATCAAGGTGGGTCATTTCCAGCAGTTGACAAGAACGTCTGAGGAACAGAGCCAGAAGAGTACCCAGAAGTTACCTATTACAGGACAGGCCCAACAAAGAAAATAACAGAACGCCACTAGCTGTCACCTTCAGCCCCCAACTAAAACCTCTCCAACGCATCATCAAGGATCTACAACCTATCCTGAAGGATGACCCATCACTCTCACAGATCTTGGGAGACAGGCCAGTCCTTGCTTACAGACAGCCCCCCAACCTGAAGCAAATACTCACCAGCAGCCACACACCACACAACAGAACCACTAACCCAGGAACCTATCCTTGCAACAAAGCCCGTTGCCAACTGTGTCCACATATCTATTCAGGGGACACCATCATAGGGCCTAATCACATCAGCCACACTATCAGAGTCTCGTTCACCTGCACATCTACCAATGTGATATATGCCATCATGTGCCAACAATGCCCCTCTGCCATGTTCGTTGGCCAAACTGGACAGTCTCCAAGTAAAAGAATAAATGGACACAAATCAGACATCCAGAATTATAACATTCAAAAACCAGTTGGAGAACACTTCAATCTCTCTGGTCACTCGATTACAGACCTAAAAGTGGCAATTCTTCAACAAAAAAACTTCAAAAACAGACTCCAATGAGAGACTGCTGAATTGGAATTAATTTGCAAACTGGATACATTTAACTTAGGCTTGAATAAAGAGTGGGAGTGGATGGGTCATTACACAAAGTAAAACTATTTCCCCATATTTATTCCCCCACTTTGCGCCCGCTGCCCCGCCCCCACTGTTCCTCAGACGTTGTTGTCAACTGCTGGAAATGGCCCACCTTGATTATCACTACAAAAGTCCCACCCCCACCCCCGCTCTCCTGCTGGTAATAGCTCACCTTACCTGATCACTCTCGTTACAGTGTGTATGGTAACACCCATTGTTTCATGTTCTGTGTATATAAATCTCCCCACTGTATTTTCCACTGAATGCATCCGATGAAGTGAGCTGTAGCTCACGAAAGTTTATGCTCAAATAAATGTGTTAGTCTCTAAGGTGCCACAAGTACTCCTTTTCTTTTTGCAAATACAGACTAACACGGCTGCTACTCTGACACCTGCCTCAGGACAGCTTCCCCGCCGCCCCCAGATTTGAGGCAAAATAGTTTAACCATTTGCAATATGAAGGTGGTGGTGGTGTGGTGGGGCCGGGTTTCCATGTTTAAAAAAAAAAAATTCTGGTGACCTTTTTCTTTGAAAATCTCTCTAATATGTGAGGATGCAATTACAGACTGTTTCATAATACATGTTCACAAGGGGGCTGAATTGAGGTTGCATAGGAAACCTTAATTGGAAGAACAGCCATACTGGGTCAGACCAGTGGTCCATCTGGTCCAGTACCCTGTCTTCTGACAGTGGCCAATGCCAGATGCCCCAGAGGGAATGAACAGAACAGGTAATCAAGTGATCCACCCCCATATTGCCCATTCCTAGCTTCTAGCCAACAGTCTAGGAACACCATCTCTGCCCATCCTGTCTAATAGCCGTTGATGGACCTGTCCTCCATGAACTTGTCTGGGGTGTGTGTGTCTGTGATTTTTTTTTAATTCTGGTGTTTAACTTTTGAGTGCTTGATTTTGTAGTCTTAAATGCTCTAACTGTTTGGTTTTTTGGGGAGGGGGAGGAGAGGAAAGAAAGCGAGAGTGTGCTCTCTTCCCTCTGAACGTGGATTTAGCCTATAGATCTAGATATATAAGTATAATAAAACTATAGGGTATTCGGCTATGTTTTAAGTTGCACAGGTAAAACACCATGCACCCTCTTGAAGGTCTACCCCACAATATTCTTCTGAGAATAAACCCCTTCACTCTCCTGACCAGTTCCCAGGACTACAGCCTCCCAAGATGACTTTCCATTGTTAAGATGTTTTATTGGCCTCAGGTGTAAGGCGGCAATCGCAATTGTACATAAACATGCAGGCTTTAGTTGAAGAAATACAATGGATACACCCTTACAAGTTATAAAATAGTCAAACTCCTTTCTACTTTGAAAGTAGAGCTGTTCTGAAACTTTTTCGTCTGAATTTTCTAAAGAGTAATGCTCTTTTCCCAAGGAAAATGTCAGTTGTAGGACAATTTCAGTTTTGCTTGGGGGGGGCTTCTTTTCTGTAGGTGAAATTGAAAAGACATCTCCCCAGCTAGGCACTGGGGTGGAGGGGGACTGAGAGCCCCAGTTCTTTGGCTGCAGGAATTGGGAGGAGCGGGTCAGCTTCACTGCAGGCAGAAAGCAAAACTGATGATGGGCAGCTGAAAGATTCGGTTTTGGGAGAAGCAAAATGGAGTTTTTCTTGAAATCCTTTCCTGTGAAAAAAATTTTGGATGTTTCATCTCTGCTTGTGATGAAAACTTTTTCAAAAAGGTGAAATTTTTTCACACAAAGGGATTTTATTTTCTTGCCAGTTTTACTACTACTGTTGAGTCATGCACAGAAGTACCCTCAGACATACTATGTTAGAGAATCTAGTCTCTGTGTTCCCTTTGCATATGAAAACAATGCCGTAGTTTGATTGGCATGGTAAGATAACTCTGATCTAAAAATCTGTTCAATTGAAGCAGTTGGTTTGAAGGTCTACCTCAAATCTGTCAAATCATTTTGTCTGGTTACTTGCATCAAGTTTGGTATTTTTGTTTGTTTAAAGACTCTGTTCTGCCACTGTCTTTCTTTCTTTAAAGCAGAGCACCCTTGTTTTCTATGGGGAATTCTGATTTAAAGTCAATGGTAGGGTATGGCCCCAAATGGCTTGTTCATTTGGCTTTAAAATGGAAGGCAGTCTTAAGGTGCACAGCTCATGCATTTCATTGTTTTCAAAAGATTAATATTAAATTACTGTTTTCTTAACTCTCCATAGAGTCTCCTGTCTTTCTCTTTATATCTGGAACTAGTGCTATCAGGCATAGGTCTCTGCCGTAAGACAGAAGCAGTGAGACATGTTGGATGCCATTAGATCTTTGCATTATTCATGCTGTTTTCTTCTATAAAAGGTTTATTTATAGACCCTCTAAAGTTTTCAGATATAGCTAGTCTCCCAGGTACTGCTTGAATATGATTATCCTCTCACTAAAGTCTTGAATGACTGGAATGATCTAACTTGAATGTTCTGAGATTAAATTTTGTTAGTTTTTAAAAAACCAAAGATGAATAAAGTTTCTAATATGAATGTTGTTGCATGTGCCATTCCTTATAGACTGGTGGCAGGGGAAGAGACTTTTTAGTATAGGCTTTACTTTGATGTGTTTGTCTGGACATGAATTGTCCATGTACTTCATTCTGTCTTAATTTCAGATTTCTATGTAGCTGCTCTTAGAAACATATTTGCTTTGTAGGTGCTTGCTCATTATAGGAGAATTCTCTTTATCTATCTGTCCCTATTGAATCTCTGCTTTCTCGTGGACAGGTGACTGAAGGCCATTGGAAATGGGGGGACTTCACAATACAAGTGAACAGTGCCTTCTTCACTGGCATCTACGGGATGTGGAACCTTTACGTCTTTGCTCTTATGTTCCTATATGCTCCATCACACAAGAATTATGGTGAAGATCAATCAAATGGTAAACTGGGCTTTGGTGTGGCTCTTAATTGCATATGAATACTAACTTGAAATAGCCTGGGGACAGCATTGTGTAGCTGTGGTGGAGGAAGTGAAAGACAAGACTGAGGAATGGAACTAAATAGTTTGTTTACTGAGTTTACAGTTGGTTTCCTTGGAATATCTTTCAGTAACACAGTGGCTCTTCATCATTAGCTCATGTAACAGTGTGTGTTTGTTTTGGACTGAAACCGCTGCAAGGGAACATTCTTCTCTTCAAATGAATCTGACTACATGGAAACCCTTCGTAGTCCTCAGTTTTAGAAAAGCTTATTCTTTCCAAAACCCAAACTCTAGGGAAATTTAACCTGGCAGTCACTCTCTAGTTCCCAGGTTCTCCTTTGTGCATCAAGCTGAAATGTAGCTTTGTATTTCAGGTGACCTGGGAGTAAGTAGTGGGGAGGAGCTTCAGCTCACCACCACCATCACCCATGTGGACGGGCCAACCGAGATTTATAAGCTGGCTCGCAAGGAGGCTCAGGAGTAACTCCTGGAACACCTCACTTTGGACAAACACAATGAAGTACAATACACAGATTGAGACAACAGCCTCCTTGAGGACACATCAGAAGTAACTCTACAAAAGCCCAGTATTTATAGTGTGTTCACTGAGCAGTGGCACTAAAATAGAACCTCTGTAAACTCTCTTTAATATGGTATATTATCTCTGGGGGAGGGCAGGATATGTAGTCTATATTTTACGTAGACACGCTAAATGAACACTAAGGGTGCAAAGTGAAACCTTCAAGAGTTAAAAGCCAGGATTAATGTTGCCTGCGGAACCTTAATTTGAATACTTGTGTGTATGCAGGATGATAGTCTTTAATTACTGGGGTTTTTACACAGGACTCCTGCCTCATTAATGCACAAAATGGACAGTGCTCACTTAAGAGGAGGTATTTAGTATTTTGTTTTCTTTGGTGTGCAATTTCCTCATAAACACACAGAAAACACAAAATTATATTCTGTATCTAACCATATTGACGCCCTCTCCCCCTTCCCCCCAGTTGGGTCACTAGCAGGGTTCAAACCTTTAGATCTGTAGCACAGACCTCTGCCACTTAAGCTAACAGTGACTGGTAGCAGTAGTAGGCTGTTACCTGATGTGTGAACTAGGCACTAAAGACGGGAGAGATACACACTTTACTAGTAGGTTTCACAGCTATTTGCTGACAGAGGAATGTAGAAACTCTGGACTCCTGGATTCTTTTCCAAGTCCTGGAGGGGAGTATACTCCAGTGGTTATAGACCTTTCTGCCCTTGTGTCCTGCAACTTTTTTGTATCCTCCTATCTGCCCCACACCCATTGGGCTCCTGAACCCCCTTCTCTCCCCACCCCTCCTTCCTCCATTTCTCATTCCTCTGCATTCCAGTGATGGCTCTTTCTCATCCATGATGCCTGGGTGTCAGGAGAGGGAGCACTGAGGACACAGGAGAGACTGTCTCCCTCCTCTGTTGCGTCTCCCTCCTCTGTTGCTGTGGCACTGGGCACAGGATCCTGCAGCAGCTGGGAGGAGCAGTTGCAGGGCAACTCCTACTCGATGCCTGCAGCACTAGCATGGAACATACTCAGCAGAGGTGGAATGTCTGGAGAACTTAGCTGCCAAATCGGCACTGAACATGTGAGAACCAGTGTTTTTCAGTGTCTAGTAACTTGGCCAAACTTCCTAACCAGTTCTTAGACTCTCTGGGGAGTTTAGTTCTGGCAATGTCCTGCAGAAGACTGCACAGTTGAGCAGGACTTTCCCTGCAATTGCTGCTCTTGGCTGCTGCAGGATGCCGTAGTGCTGCACACCGTATTAAGTCCTGTGTTCTCCCTGCTAATGCCCAGGCAGTGTGGAGGAGGAAACAGCCTGATTTCAAATGCAGAGGGGATGATCCAGACCTGGAGGGAGAGGGAGTGGACTAGGATCCATGTGGATTGGGGGTGTGTGGGAGAGTAGGAGGAAGAGCTAGAGCTGAGGTGAGCAAGAGAGGAAAACTAAGACAGGCATGGGTTGGAGGGGACTGGGGCAGAAGGGGAGAGGCTGAGAGAGATGGGCAGAAGGGTCTGTGCCCACTCGAGTGCATGCTATTCCAGAGCTTAGAATGGATTCCTGAGTCTCTTATTTCTGCTGTCCGCAAATATCTTTTGAAACTCCTGGCAAAGTTTGTGTCTCATCCCTCTGTAGAGCTTGGTCCATGCTGAGGATGACAGTCGACTGCTATCCATTGCTCAAGTAATAGAGGTTTGTGCTGTGAATCGAAAGGTTCCAAATCTGCTGATTCATGCATAATAAGTCTGTTTGTCACTGAGGTCATGGAAGTCACAGAATCCGTGACTTCCAGAGACCTCTGAGACATTCTCTGCTTCAGCCCAAGGGGCTGAAGGACTCTGGAGCTGACAGGCAGTGGGGCCCTGGCAGGGTTCCAGTGACAAGTGACAGCCTTGCATGGGGAGAGGGGGATCACTTTGGACAAATGGCTGGGGTGTCCCATTTTCTCTTTGGGAAATATGGTCACCCTGCAGCTCCCAGTTGCCATGGACAGAGGAGGGCACAATCATTTTCAGTTGGCTTTTTTTTTTTAAAAAAAAAAAAGCCTGGTAAATCACACACAAACTACAGTATTGCTAAGGTTGCAAAGTCAAGCACTCAGTTAGGAAATGCCAGAATTAAGCTTGCCTGTGTAACCTTAATATGACTCTCTTGGACATATACATTATGATGTATTTTTTAATTAATGATCTCGCACTATTTCCTGCTCCCCATAGGCCCCCTCTGCCTTATCCAGTGCAGACGATGGACCTGCTGTGGGGATAAGTCAGGGATGTGTAGTGAAGGACACTGCTGTCTGTAGCATCCCCATCACTAAATGTGTGTGTTTCAGTTTCTGGCTGCTCACCTTGAGATACCTAGGACCGAATTTTCAGAAGTGCTAAGTGCTCCAACTGAAATCAAGTGGTGCTCTGCTTTGAGCATAGATTGTAAAGTGCTATGAAAATGCGAAATCTCCTAAAAACAAGGCTCTGGGCTTCTCAAATTCGGTACCAAAAATTAATGGAACTTTGACAATTTTCTCCATAATTTCTGTGCCTCAGTTCCCCATCCGTAAATGGGTAAATGCCACCTCTGTGAGAGGGGTGTGTGTGTGTGAATGTATTAATGTTTGAAGCACTCTGAGAGCCCTAGGAGGAAATTATTAATTTTGTATCCAGTGCAGAGTTTGGATGGGTTTTGTCAAATACAGCCTGGACCCACACTGAGGAGAATAAAAGAAGATATTGAATAAATATATGCTCACATAATGAGACAGGGGTCCTCTGGAGAAAATATAGATAAGCATATAATTAAAGACTGTAACATAACACACATATTCCCAAGGGGGCAGAGCACTTCCATTCTCAATTCTGGCATTTCACAACTTTTGAGAGCTTGACTCTGCAACCTTAACCTACTTTAACTTTAGTTTTTTATCTAATATCTATGTACCTAGAATAAATTCATCCTGATTTCTTTTATAGTATAGTGTAACATTGCATGTTGTAAAGATTGATTTACAAAAGACTCATTGCAGCTTCAAAACCAAATCTCGTGTGTCCAACACTAACAAGTCTGCTGTGGTGTAGATATCTCTTTATATTTACTAAACTACTAACTGCCACTTGCACACCAGAAATAGCCCCTGGGTCTTAGTAAATTGTTCGTTGTATGTTCCCTTTTTGGAAAATGCTTTAAGCAACCTGGAAAAAATGTAGTTTTGTTAATTTAAATAAAATATACAATATTGTGGGTTTGTTGTTGGTTCATTGAGTGAGAAGAAATTGTAGCCTTTTTTGAGTGTCTTTTTATGGTTTGTCTGCTGAACTACAGTGGATAGACCAGTGGGGCAGAACTGTGCTTTACTGGAGACCTGAATTTCCCACCAAGCCACTTAGTTCTTGGTGATATCTTTTTGGCTTTCTAATAATTGTATTTCTTATGAAAAGGCAAACTGATTTTTTGGAAGCTGGAATTCTTTTTCATAACTCGTTATGCGGCAAGATGGCTAACATAAGCAACTTGTCACTTCAAATGTGATGAGATGCTGAAAAGCAGTACTTCAGTAGCTGAGCTCCTTCTCTCTTTAATCCCTCACTTTAGAAGCAGTTACGTTATCAAAGTAACTTAGGTCTTACTTACACCAGGCCAGATCCAGTGCTTTTTGAAGTCAATGGGAACTGAAGTGGGGCTGGTCTCAATATCACACGTATTTGGCATTGGACCCTACAGCTAACTGGAACCCCCCTTCTGTTTCCTTGTACTTCAAACCGACTTTCGTAACTAGTTTGGCATGTACATCTGCCAAGGGGTGTTCTGTGAAGGGAAAGCTAATGTATTCAGTGAAACAATTTGAACGGACTGTTGAACTTACGGGAAACTGTCAAAAAGAGTGAGTTCCCTTGGTCGGAAAGTGTTCAGAGCTAAAACCAAAACCTACCTCCCTGATTAGGCTTTCTTGCAATAGTACCCTCCCTTTCATACTAGTGTCCCCAAACACTCCCAAGCCTGCTCCTTGACAGCAGGAAATGAAGCATGAGGTGCCCTTGGCAGTTTTACTTGCAGGAGGTACTTGGCTGTTACAGTGATTGTGCCGCAGGGAGAGCATTTCTAAACACAGAGAGGCACCATGCTCACGTTACATGATTTCAGTCTCACATTCGCTGTTCTGAACCCTTCCTATGCCATCAAACAGCACAGAGCATGAGCAAGAGTGCTGCTCTATGATCACTTTAAAAAAGCAAGCAAATCTGCAGAGCTTTCTACGTACATGCTGCCACCTTTATTCAACAGACGAAGGTAAAGTAGTTTTAACACTATCCTAATTAACAGGCTATATAGGAATGACTAGCACCAGGGTACAAACTTCTGTATTGAAATTTCTTAGGGTACTTCATGGCATAGTGTCTGCTAGGACTGGTTTATGCTGGAAACTTCCATCGGCATAGCTACATCTCTCAAGGGTGTGAAAAAATCCACACCTCTGAGATGTAGTTAAGTCAACCTAACCCCCAGTGCAGCTGGGTCACTGGAAATTGTCTTCTGTCAATCTTGCTACCACCACTCGGGGATGTGGATTAACTGCAGCAACTGGAGAACCCTTCCTGTCGGTGTAGTGAGGGGCTACCCTGTAGTGCTGGAGCAGTTCAGGGGTGGCTCTGCAGTTGTGCCACTGTAGCATTTTAAATGTTAACGTAGCTTCAGACATGAGGCCATAGTTTCTTCAATACCGGCAAGATAGCAGGAGGCATGAACTGTGCTGTGAGACTTGAGCTTCTGGAAGCACCTGGAAAGGAGGGGGAGTCTTGTTTGCACTTACGCCATGAGCAGTAGCCATTATGCTTCCAAGCAGGCTTTGTACATTTTACTTATCTGTCTTGATCCCACAGACCTTGAGTTTTGTCACAATTCTAGGTGCAGTTCACCACATTCGTAGTGGGACTTAATTTACAAAACTAGCTGTACACTAATGCACCACTACAATGAGTTGCAGGCATCTGGGGTACCCTACATCTGGCCCACATTCATTATAGGAACCCAACCCTGCATTTCTGATGCACCCAGACTTCCCTTGTCTTCAGTGGGAATCCTGGGTGCTCAAAAAAGGCAGGGTGAGGCCCAGCTCCCCCTCTGCACCCCTGCCTGTGATGGAATGTGAAATTACAGTGATGCTTTTTGGCAACCTTTAATCAAACCTCCTTTGTAACTTCTGCACTTTGTTGATGAAACAGTATTAAGCTAGTGCCCATAAAATAACACTCTTAACAATCGCTCTTCACTCTATCCACTGCCAACAGTGGGGAACACTTTCTTGACGAGAAAATGTTTCTGTTGTATTTATAGTGCAATAAAAGGGGCCGCATGACTTTATGCATTAGGATTAAATGGAAAACCAGGATAATGGATTAGGTAGAATACCGAAACGAGGCATCAAACCATTAAAAAATAAAGACTATTTGATTATGAAAAATAAACTGGGAGCATATATTTAACAAGAGTGACCCAGATGCGAAAAGACTGAGAAATATCCATTTATCCAGCTAAAAAAGACTGCAGAGAGCATGTTGCATGACAATGAGTGGCTTAATGGGAGACCATGCTAACTATAGAACAAAGTTTTAGACACTTGGCTTATTACAGGCCATGGCATTTATCTAACAGATGTTTGCAATTAACATTTAAAAACAAAGACCAACTAAAAAGTCTCTTATGGCTGATTGTGAAGCTGATTTAAACTGCTGGCTAGGTTGCATTAGATAGAAACTGATGCAGTTTGCATTTGCTTCCCTTCTCTGAAGATTAGGGCACGCACATTCAGACAGGTTATTGACACTGCAGAGGTGGTCCAGAAAAGCAGGGATGGTTAAAGAGAGAGTATCAATTTAATTACAGTCATGTCTGGACAATTGTTTTACTTAGTCTGATATGGAACATCTAAGAATACTGTGTGTGGTTTTTTTTGTTTGTTTCAGCTTGTTTATTTCCACCCTCCACCCCCCCATATAGTCTATTTCCCCTGTTGTTTGTGTGGTTCTTACACACAGCAGCAGGACAGAGAAACCCTTTTTTGAGTAGGAAAAGGTGACTGTAAAACCACAAAAATTGGTAGAGGATAGGTATGGGGCATGAAACTGACTGCATTTTACATCAGTTTAAAATCTAGAGGAAGCTATTTGCAGTGCACAAGAAGTTTTATCGGGCCTACAAAACCCAGAAACTATTCAGCATATTCTTGAGTGCATCTACTGGTACCATATGTATTCAGGAACTTTTCAATAAAAGGGTTCTTCGTTGGAAATGTTTTGTCGAAACAAACAGTTTTGGTGGGAGCGTATCCATTTGGATTAAACGGTTATCAGGAAGGTTTCTCAGGCCCAGAAATTTCTGGTCAAAACCAGAGAATGAGACCCCCAGAATAGCCAGTAACCTGGGGATGAGAGCATTCACCTCTGACATGGGAGAGTCAAATGTGTGTCCCTACTCTGCCATTCTCCCTGTGAATGCCCTGCTCCCCAGGCTGCTGCCGTTCTGGGCTGGGGGTCTCTGCCTTTCCTGCTGGAGCTGTTCCACTTGGTATAAATAACGTAAGCATTCACTGAGAGAGACGGACTCTGTATCCCACTTGGGATATGGGAGAACCAAGTTCAAATCCCTGCTCTGAATTAGGAAGAGCAGGGATCTGAGCCTGGATTTCCACCATCCCAGGAGAGTGTCCTGACCACCAGGCTACTCTGGGCCCTGGCTCGTGCTCTCATAATTTTCACAAAACCTTTGGAAAGCTCAAGGATTCTTCCAGTATGAAACAGGCCATGTTTCTGAAATCCCCTAGCTCTAATATGCATACAGAGTACTCCTATAACAAATGGGAGCCTTGATAGGCTAAATACAGTACAGAAATCTAAATGCCCCTTATGGGTCCCCTGGCCTTGTGTTCTTACAGTTGCCTGTAGGTTTGCTTGCATGTTCTTCCAGATTCAATGTCACTTTAAAATTGCCTGAAGTATATATTGTAGGGGACAATCCTACACTAGCCCCAGCCTGTGGATCTGATAGCCCTTCCATCTCCAACTTCTATCGCCAGATATGCACTAAGAGCACATTGCCTGTACAGCTATCCCAGTATGCTGAGCTTGCAAAGCACTCTTAGTGTGGATATAGTGTTTACCAGCCCAACTGCATCTACACTGGGGCTTTTGCCCGCACAGCTACGTTGGCCGGGGATCACACCGCATCATACCCCTGACCAACCTCAGTGCCAGCAAGAGTTTGTAGTGTAGAGCTAGCCTATGGTTCTGGGACTCAAGAACTAAAAGAAGCACCTGCTGAATGGGCAGTTCTGGCTCTCCCCACAGCTGAAGAGGCTCTATGAGACTGCCATAAATAGCTGCTGCATGAATTGAAAGGCGAGGAGGGGGAAGATAGGGTCATGTGATTTACTTTTGCGTTCCTGCTCCTTTCAAAGCAGCCAAGCACCAATCTAAATCACAGCTCTCAGAAGAGGGGAGGCAGATCCAGTTTTGCCTCAGCAGCCAGTGCTGAGCCTGTCTCCTTCCCATCCCCACAGCACTTTTCAAGCCTTCAGTTTTGCTGGCAAAGGGGGTCAAGTATGGCTGGGGCAGTTATAGAAAACATGAACACTACACAGCTGTGCATTGTTGGAGAGATCTTTCTGATTTCCCAAGTCATCGCTTTTCTAGTGGGAGGTCTGATGGATAAGTGTTAAAGGTGCAAACTTTCTCCTTCCCTCTGTCCTGTTCAGTTATGTGTTGCTGAATTGCTTCCATGAACATGCATCTTCCCCAGACCTCTTTGTGGATTCTAGTGGCTACCAGGAAAGAAGGGTCAGAGGGGAAAAAGATGGTACTGCCTAGTTTCAGTATCTGCTTGGAGAGGAAGGGAAAACTGAATAAAAACTCTGGAACTAAAATATTTAACTAATCTTGAGCAGTTGCAGGAAGTAACCTAATCTTCAGTTAAACAAATAATAATAACAAAAACTTCTGGGAACTGCTCCAGCAGAAGAATCTTGTTTTTATCTGTAATTGTGCTGTGATGGTGGGTTTTTTTCTCTTTGAAGCCTCTCTCAGATTTCATTTCAGGAACTCCGCCAAGAGGAAGCTCAGTACAAGTTACAGAAAAGGAAGTCTGCTTCCTGAGGTGGGCTCTTGACAGTGTGGGAGGAGAACGGAAGAGACTGAGGAGGCATTTTGGTAGAGTGACACTTGGGGTTCTCTGTGTTTTGTGACTATGTTTTTCCCCTCTGGGCTTTTTGAAGAGCTCCTTTCCCAGGTCAGGGAAGCTGCTAAGCAGATTCTCACAGCAGCAGAGAAAAATTGCTTCCTTAACCAATCTGATTGACTTGCCCAAGATCACACAGGGATTCTGTTGCAAAGGAGATAATGGCACCTGGCTCTCCTAGTCCCATTCTTTCACCACATGATCATCCTTCCTGGCCAGATGTGCTATTTGGCATTGAAGGGGAACACATGTAGTAAGTGGTGTCACCCTGCATTATTTTAATGACCTGGTAAATTGGCCCCATCATATCTACTGCAGGGAGTGGCAGTGACTGACAGCTGGGCAGACTTTAATTGCATTGGAGGAGCTGACAGTGTACTGTCAAAGAGTGGAGGTAACATCATTTACTTATGGCACTGTCCACTTACTGTGTAGTCCTTTAAATGACTGCCATTTGTTGTGTCTTCATAGATGATCATAAAAATGGGGACATTTGATTTTTGATTCATAAACTGCTTGTTGAGTGATGAAAACCCGAACAAGCTATTGAGCAGTGAGTGTTTACAAAACAGAACGTGTCAGCTCCATGCTGGGCCAGTTGATAGAATGCGGCCAAACACAGAGCCTGGTCCTAGCTGAGCTGCTTCACTGGCAGCAGGGGGAAATGCTGTTGTGGGGCTCTATGGCTCGTGTCATTGCTTCATGGCATGGAGTATTTGCATGCTCAGAGCTTGGGGTGAGACCATGGTGAATCAGGGCATATGTCCCTTTAAAAAAAATAACTTCCTTCCTAATAAGAGCCCCCAAGCTGGTATTCCCCTCCCTCCCTCACTGCAATGAGCACGAGACCAGTTGGATGTTGGAGACCAGTTGGATGTTGCAAGTTATTCTGTTGACCTGTTGGATGTTGGAGACCAGTTGGATGTTGCAAGTTATTCTGTTGGCTTTCATAGATTCATAGATATTTAGGTCAGAAGGGACCATTATGATCATCTAGTCTGACCTCCTGCACAACACTTTGTCCCTCTCTCTGCCCTAATAAAGGTTTCCAGACTATTGAGTTAATGCCTCTTGAGGTAGCCATTAATATTAAATACAGCAGACACCAATATTCTGTCTCAGGCCTTTATAAGGAACCAGGGGCAAGGCGGAGAATAGCAGTGTGATGTTTGGTTTCCACAGATGATGGATTTGAGGTGAAATCTTTTTACTCCATGCCAGGTTTGCAACAGTTACTGGAAAGTTTTGCAACTAGAATGTTGCTCAACAGGATTTCAGAGCTTCCTTAGTTTCATGTTCATTACGTGCGGCTTGTGCAACCTCCTTTATTGGGAACAATATGATGCTAGGAATGCAGTAGTCCCTTTTTAGCTCTAAGAAAGGAGAGGTAATGGTATAAAAGGAGAGGATCTAGCTGAAGTGACATGGACATTATACATTCAGCCCTCACTCCTATCTAGCCTGCCAATTGCAGGTTGCTGATGCCCTTATATATAGTATTTTTGGAGGGGGGGGAGGGGAATCGCTGCATGGGTGGATGCTTAGAGGACCAAAGCAACAACAAATCCATGATCTCCACTGGTAACTGGAGGACTAAGTTGATCAATGGCAGGTTCTGTTGATGAGGAACCTTGCCAATCCTCTGGCAAGAAAGTTTGAAACCAGCTCATGCTTTGCTGATTTTACGAGGCAGGATTTAAAGTTTTATCATTTATTCTGGCCAGTATTTCTACTCTGGCTTTAATCTGTCAGTAGCTCATAGCTATCACAAAGGGTGACCCCACTTCCCCTCCTACTCGTGCAGAGTCCTGGTGATGGCCTTCCAGCTAGTAAAACCATATCGCCTGAAGCAGCTAAACCCTGTTTTCATCCTGGTTTAACTACTAGTGGGGATGGACTCAGTGTTAAACCTATTTATTAAAGCAGCAATCTGAACTAGACTGGTGGTTTTAGCACAGCTTGGCCAGGTCTTACTAGCCAGCTAAACCCTGTCAAAACAGCTTGTGGTAAGTGTAAAACCAAGACGTGTAAAATCATTTCTACTCTGGCTTCATTACTGCTGCATTATCCTTAATGAAAAGGAAGGGTTGGGCCCTGATACCACAATGTCCGTGGAATTACCCATGTGCCTAACTACCTTGCTGAATGGGGACCCTGTAATCAGAGCTGGCGTTAGGCATAAGCAGACTAAGCAATTTGCTTAGGGCCCTGAGCAGCTCAAAGTGGGCCCCCTATTTGCTTTTTGTTTGTTTATTGTGGGGGGGGAGATGTTCCTGTGAAGGACCCCCTGAGGCGTAGTGCTGCCTCTGCCTGTCGTGTCTTCTAGAGTGAGCCTTGTCTATTGCTCTTGGTGTCTGGGAGCCACAAATAATGCATATTCTAGATGTCTCATCATAAATGTACCTGGACCGGATTCTGATCTAGTTTATACCTGTTTTAATTTCCTTGACTTCATGGGAGTGGCTCCTGATCTACACCAATGTGAGGTCAAAATCAGGCCCAATAAGGCCTTTTTCATCTTAGAATTTTTGCCAAGAATTTCCGCTCTTGTGAACGTGAATGGTAGATGGAATGGGAGTGTTCATGCAGACCAGGCTCTCCCAAGTTGTCTAGCCCTGCACCAAGCAACTCTAGACAAACAGGAAGATGTAGCCACGCAGAGTCCTGTCTACACTTTTGCTCCCATAGTTGCTATCTTCCATTGCCAAAGCTGAACCAGTGGTAGCAATGGTGGGAAACGTTTGGCAAAGAACTCGAGTGTACACGAGGCCTCGTTACCAGAGCAAGAAACAGAAGGATGTAGAACTGGGTGCCACTGGTAGTACCAGTATGTGTAATTATATGATAACTGGACAGATGTGTTCCAGTCATCAGAGTCTCCATCCAGAGGGTGAACAGGCTTGTTCTACAGGTTACTGCAGCCAGGATCCCAGCTGAGGACCTCATGCCTGGAGCAATATCTTCAGAGGGGAGCTTAGAGAGAGTGTCCCTCTGGCACAAGTAGATGTTGCTTTTCACTTATACTTGCTCCTGCATAAGCAGAAGGGTTACTAGGGAACATCCTCTTTTTAAAGACCTGCTGGAAGAGATTCACTGGCACAGAGCTGGTCCCACGTGCACACCTGAGGAGGGGTCGGTGGTGAATATGTGCCCAAAAAGCAGTTAGTCATTGTGCCATGGATTTGCAAATTTGATGAATGTGGTTTGTGTTACATTTTCAGCTCTGAGTGCCTCTACACTTGTGCCTTATGTGTCAATAAAATGCATAGATGTACAAAAACCCCACCACCAAACCAAATGGCTAATGCCCTGGGGACCCAGCCAGAGTGAGAAGATCTGAGATCTTGATGAGGAAATGAGCAGACCAATAGACATTGGTGATATTGTGTTTGCCTTTCGCTTTCCCCTCCCCAACAGGGAGATGAACCCCTGGCTCCAGTTCATGACTGTCACCATGCAGCTGGACATCATGTTCGAGATGGATAATGCCATCAGTAAATCATTTACTAACTGTCCCCATGCTGCTTGATCAAAATATCTACCTGTGGCAGGCTTAGCATTTTTAAATGGATTTTAGAAATATTTTAAGCAATTATTTTTTCCTGCTTCAAGTGACAATAAAGCTTGAACAGTCCTGAACAGAAGCGCTCCTGGCACAGTTCAGAATTTCGAAATGATTGTAGAGGAGAAAAGTAGGCAGCCTGGGAGAGCTATTACTGCTTGATGTGCTTGGTTAGTATTAATTGCATTACAGTAGCACCTAGAAGCCTCATTTTGCTAGTACCTATACAAACATATGGCATGAAACGGTCTCTGCCCTGAGGAGTTTACAGTTTAAACTCCTCTGTGTTCTGTAGTGTTGTGTGGGTCAGCTCAGCTGTCCCACGCTCTCCCCTCCATCAGTAGCATTGGTTCAGGGATGCTCTATGTCGTGTTTTGGGTTCCTTCAGGCTGACGGTGTTGTATGCATATAAAATGTTACAATGGATATCTTAGCCTCTAGTGCAAGTATATCAGAAAGTGGGATTGTTCAAAGCTGGGTGATCAGGGTAACACTGACATGCCCTCGTTTCTCGATCGTGCCATGCTAGCAAGGGGCAGCTCCAGACAATTAGCCTCAAAATTGCACAGTCCGTGTGGCAGCTACTGCTCTTCCATTTTACATGTCAGGGACCAAAAAGGGATGATCTTGTCTAAGCGATTATTCTAATCTGTGAAAATGGGTACAAATGGATACATTGGTAAAATGAATGTAATATCCAGCTCACCAGGAGACTGAGACAACATGAATCTGTGCTGCTAATATGACTTGCACTTTTCATCTGAAGAGCTCTCTGAGCGTGAAGCGCTCTTGTTCAGAGGCAAGCAGCATGTAGTGTACAGTTTGGTTCTGCAGAGATGGAAATAATGACTCTAATTCTAGTGTGAACGGACTTTATTAATAGAGGAAGGTTGGGCTTATGATTAAGGCCCTGCACTAGGACTTAGGGTGAGCGAGTTCAATTCCTGGCTTTGCTACAGACCTCCTGTTTGACTACGGGTAACTCACCTCACTTCTCTGACCAGCTTCAAGCTGTCACTGCAGCTCTTCTGTGCAGCTTGGGGCTGTCAACAGATTTCCCACAGGACTAGCTTTGCATAGATTTTCAGGCCACAAGGGACCATGACCATCTGGTCTGACCTCCTTGGTTGAGACACACAACCTCACCCACTGAGGATAAGTCATGAACCAACGCACATGCTCTGAGAAAGCCAACAAGCTCCTGAGACACAGCCTTGTCCCATTCTCTCCGAGTCTCTCTCATCAGTCCCAGGGAAAACTGGGTTTTCTGAAAGCCCCCACGATCCCTGTGTGTGTATCGGCTCAATGACCATATTGCTAAATGGTGTCTTTGGACTTGCGTAAGTGTGGAAATTACACTGGAATAAAGTTATTTTTATTCTAGAATAGTGTCCATGTTGGAAGCTATACGGGCACAGCTATAGTGATATAATTATACTGCTATATGTCTGCCAGGCAGTTTCCCCCATGAAGACCAGGTCTTCGTTATAGGGTGAAGATAATTAAGTCTTTCTTCTGCCCAGTTGTCCAGCCAGTCCATCTAGGGTCCAGTCACAGTGTCCCCATGATGGCTGCTCCATTGTTTGGGTAGTTAAACTCATTCAGTCCCAGAGGCTTGCAATCGCTGGTGTCATGACTGTGTCTATCTGTGGGTGAGGGTGCAGAAACTGTCTGTTGCCTTCTCTTCAACTCACACAGCACATAAATCACATTTTGGAAACAGATCAATAATTGTTACAGAGCACCCCTCCTTTCATTATAGGGGCATAAACCAACTCAAAGTGGATTGCACAAGGGGCCCTTTGAAAAATCTCAGCTTTGGAGAACAGAATTCGATGTAATGCTACAAGTGAGCTCTATTATGTCTAGAGAAGGGTACCATAATGATTGAGCAGCGGGCTCTTTGACCTGTTCTCAAGTAAGGCCGTAAATATCCAGGATGGGCTAAGGGTGGATTTTCAAAAGCAATCCGTGTTGGCCGATCTTTATTCCCCTTGACTTCAGTGGGGCAGAATTAGACCACTGCTGAGTGCCTTTGAAAATCCCTCCCTAAATCACCACCTGAGAGAATTCAAGGATGTCTGTCTATCCTCCTTCCCTGAACCAACATTGCCTACAGTTTGCGTTATAATTATTTTGGTTGGTTACCCTTGCAGAAGACAATGCAGAGATTACATTTGACGTGTCATTGGCTTATCATGATGACATAGTCGCTGAATGGACAGAAATGGTACATGCAGTACAGACATGAAAGCTAAAATGCTCCTTTGTATCTTCATAAGTAGGTTATGGGACAAAATTTAGTCGGGGCCCACTACTACTTCAGTGTTCTCATGCTTCACAGGATTTAGCTGCTGCATCCATGTGTCCTGAATGAGTGTTTGATTGCCCTATCTGGACATTGCCCTGTGATCAAAGCATTAACTAGAGGAAAGCAGACTAGACCTAGTAGTGAGTGCAACTTTGGAGCAGAAAGATTGCCTTGTGAGTAAGACAGTGAGTCAGGAGATCTAGGTTCTGTCCCCACTCTAACATGCTCCCGGCATGACCTTGGGCAAACCACTTGTTGCTCAGTTTCTCCTGTTTTTATTAAAAGGAGCAGGGCGGGAAAAGGAAATAATGCCTGTCATCCCTGTGGAGTTGGGAGAGTTAATCCACTAATGTTTGTAATATGCTTGGAGATCCTTTGGAGATATTATAGCTGTGCAAGGGCTATGCATTATGCAAAATATTCTGATGTGATTGGAGCACAAACGAGGTGAGACTAAAGAAAGTTCATTTGTCTTAGTTATTCCTGTTTTGTTTTTTGCAACAGTGCCATTTACAGTAACTACTATAGTAATTTTTAAAAATAAATAACTCAATAATATGTTTCAGCTACAGGTATCTGCTTAACCAACTGTCCCACCTCACAAGTGAAAGGCAATATGGTAATGTAATTGCCTGTTTTATTCCACAGTCCTGCTTTCCCTGAAAAGGAATACTCAGGATATGATAAGGACTTTGTACTGTGCATCTCCACGTTTTAAAGCAGTAACTGATTGTTTTGGTGAACAGAACGAAACCATGGTAAGGTCCAATTAAGTGTGAACAATGCTGACTCTTGTATTTTCCCTCTTTATGCCGTTCCACCAGACTAGAGCACATGAAGGCCAACTCTGACTGTGATATGCCGTCTTTCATGGAAATTGGAACTGTGGCTCACTTATTCTACCTCATCAGCATTCGACTCTGTAAACGAAAGTCAGGGAATTAATGTGGGCATTGGAGAAATAAAGGATGTTTGCCTGATGGTAAATGTGGTTGATATTTTTATCGCCTGCCTTCAGTAAATGACATCAAATATCTTAACCGCTACCACAAGTGGACTGGAACAATCCATTTTATTTCATCTGTTCCTCTCAGGGCAACTTCTAGTCATCGCCAATCTGCACAAAATGAAATTGATGATATAGAAATAAAATACCCTAGTTCATATTCCTAATTCATTGAGCTGTTTAGCCACCATCTTTGTGGCACACAGAACCAGAAGAGTTTTTGTTTAAAACATGTTAGAGTTCACTCTGAACTCCAGAAAGCTGCAGGGGTTGATGGCATTCCTCCAGAGTTTCTCAAGAATCTGGGGAGATGGGGACGGGAATGACTGGCAGTGCTTTTTACTGCTGTATATAGAACTGGAGAAGAGCCAACAAGCTGGCAATTGTGGCTGCCCTACTGAAGCCTGGGAAACCCCAGAGGAGGCAGCCAGCTACCACCCCATTTCTCTCTTCTCAGCCGTCAGCAAGCTCATGGAACAGGTGCTGCTTCACCATCTGTCTGACATTATCAAAGACATCCTCCCAGCGGAGCAGGCAAGATTTTGCCTGAAGAGGAACTGCTGTGACCACATAGCTTCGCTTACTGGCCACGTTGAGGAAGTATTCCAATTTAAGTTGAAGATAGGGATCGCCCTTGTTGATCTATCCTTGGCATATGACACTGTCTGGAGACAGGGCCTCCTCCTCAAGATCTCTCACGTCATTCAACTGCCGGCAAATGATCCACCTCTTGGCAGCAATGACGGGGGACAACCACTTTAAGGTACACCTTAATGGCTAGATCTGTAGACCAAGAACTGTTAACTGTTCTGACCTGGATACTGTTTAATCTATACGCCGCAGATATACCAGCGACGGAGTCAAGGAAGTTCATGTAGATGATATTGCCCTAGCTGTTCAGCATACAAGCCTCCATACCATCAGCTGCACCCTAACCTGAGATCAATGGCTGGTTATTTCCAATGCTGGAAACTTAGGCCTAACCCCTCCACCCCCGCCCCCCAGTGACTGCTTTTCGTCTGAACAATGAAATGACAAATACCAACTTGTTGTGCCATTCTGAGGTGAGAGCGTCAGCCATGAGGCTAATCCAAAGTGTCTTGGCATTACACTGGACTGGAGTTTTGACCTTTCAGCAACACCTCGAATAAGGTCAGGTCTCATGTCGCGCGTCTCAGAAAACTGGCTGGAACATCACAGGGCTCCAGTCAGAGCTTACAAACTGCAACAATTGCCTTGGTATATTCTGCAGCTGAACATTGTGTGCCAGTGTGGTCCCCTAGCAGTCACACTAAACTCCTTGACGCTCAACTTAATAATGCTATACGCATAGTGTCATGGATGCTCAAATGACTCCAGTTGACTGGCTCCCAGCCCTATCACAAATCCAGCCTTCACAGATTAGAAGAGCTACTCAGACATCTCGCTTTTTTAACCATGTCAATGCAACTGCGGGGATCCTGCTACATGATGACCTGCAGAACTCCCAAAGATGAGATTAAAATCCTGCAACCCTCTATGGAACAGTATCAAGACCCTTACAGCCAAACTTCGATGCTGAGGCTCAATGGAGAATAACATGGAGCATTTTGACCGCTCAAAACAAACCGCTCATCACTGACCCTGCTGAGAAACTATCAGGTTTTGATTTGTCGGAAAGACTGGTGCAGATTGAATTACATGAGGACATCTCCTGGGAGATGTGGACAAACCCTCTTTAAATGAAAAATGAGGCAAACACCTGTATGTGTCTGTGGTCACCAGGCACAAACGATGGAGCACATCACATGTGAGTGTCGCCTTCGTTCTTTTGCCAGGGGCCTGACGGACATTCACCAGCTCACTGCTGTGGCAATGTTCTGGCTATCAAACTTAGATATAAATTTGTAGTTGATGCTACCTAGCCAAGCCATACAAAAGAAAAAGATAGAGAGGGCAGGAATTAAAAGCTTTCCTCAAGATTAGAGCTGAGGCTCACTGCCAGGGCTGTGTGGTGAAGTTTGCTCTGCTACTCCCTGGCTTGTAGCTGGGGGTATTAAATAGGGTATTTTACAAGCACTGTTTGCTTTAAAACATATAAATATAAATAGCTCTTTCCCAGGGCCTGCAAAGGAAACTGCACAGAGACAGTCTGCTATATAGACTGCAGGTAGGGAAAAGTGTGAGATATTGTACAGTTTCCACACTTAAACTTGTCTTCCTTCAGGGTTTCCATCAGAATAAATATTTTACCAAGATGTGGTTTGCAATGAAAACCTTCTTCACACTCATCATCCCGGTTTGGTATTGGAGACGGATCACAATGCTGACGCGTGCTCCTGTCCTGCTTGAAAAGTGAGTAGCAGAGTAATTCTCTCTGATGAACACAATGGACTTCAGTCTAAACACTGCTCCCCAGTCAAAGCCTGTATAACTAGAGGGGAAGCGAGATTTACCCCATTGGGATTTGACTACCTCTCAGTCCTCTGCATAAAGTAGCATTTTATTTTCGTTTAGACTCTTACTCCTAGGCACAGATATTTTTAATAGCGATGCCTTACTTGCCAGTCACCATGTGAGCCTTTAGTCGTGGTATTTGTCAGAAGACAAGAAAACAGATACCAGTGCCGCCATGAAGGCGGGGGGAAGTGTTAACAAGGATAGGCTTTGGCAGCAAAGTGCAAATATCTTCCCTTCTCCCAAAATTCCAGACTCTACCTTTTCATGACTCTTTCGAACTCTGTTGGCCTTCAGACCTAACTTACTCCTAGCCCTGTTTCATAGTCACTAAACTAATGGCCTTGTTGACAAGCCTCTTGGTAACCAGTTGATTCATCTCACTTGATACAGATCTGGCGGTGAGCTTTAGTAAAAGGATCTACACATATATGAGGTTATATTAAAAATAGCTTAAGACTTGATTTGGAAAGCCTGGTTTGGAAAGTTTTATGATAGAAAAACTATGGAGACAAGTGACTTCTTAACAAAAAAATCTAAGAATTGGGTGACAATGGAGTTTGTGACTGGTGCAGAAATGTGAAGATGCTGCTCAGACATGCTACTGTATATCCACACCTGCCTCCTCAAGCGTAGCTGGGATTTTTTTCTTTGAAATCCAAAAGGATTCTGTTAACTCTGTTTCTGCTTCTCCAAAGTCATCTTTGCTCTTGGAATCTCCATGACATTCATAAACATCCCAGTAGAGTGGTTTTCCATTAGATTTGACTGGACTTGGATGTTGCTCTTTGAAGATATTCGACAAGGAATCTTCTATGCCATGTTTCTGACATTTTGGATAATCTTTTGTGGAGAGTGTGAGAAGGTAGGTGTGACTATAGAGTAATGAGTCTTTTATATAGATAAATTGTGAAGACTTGCACTAAAACCAGCTTTGCTGTCAGTCAAATTCACGCACATGTGCTTCTTGCAACATCCAGGGTGAAATTATTCCAAAACTTGCCTTCCATTTGGGCAGGATTTGAAGCTGACACATATAGAAGTACATAAAGGTGGTTCCAGCACAATCTGGTAACTAGCCATACTTGGACAGGGTTAATAAAGCAAGAGATGGAGATGCCAATGTGTATAACAGATCTGGAAAATCTAAAGGCTTGCCTTTTTTTATTATTTCCCATTTTGTAAAAAAGTATCTTTTTAAATATAGTGGTGCTGGGTCTTTTCCCCCCAGCCATTTGGATTGAGTTGCAATTTGGTGCCTGGTAAAGGCTCACTTTTGGCAATATAAAGGACCACCTGGATGTTGAGTGATGATTATTGTTTATTATATTACACTGGTGTTCAGGAGCCCCAGTTGGGATTGTGGCTCCATGGTGCTAGGCACTCTATAAATACATGGTAAGAGACTATTTTACAAAGGGACAACAAATAAATAGAGGAAATGGAAGGAAAATGCAACAGAAGAGCCCTATGTGACAACTCAGTTTATGCCTGTATGTATCTATATCAAACTACAAACTCCATTTTGTTTTGGGAGCCCCGTTTTGGTTGTAAGACTGTACTGTGCCTTCCCTGAGGTCTTTTTGCCTCCATTTTGGACTGACATTCCAAGAGGTGTTGACAGAGGGCAAACAATACCAATTGTCCAAGGGTCATTAACCTGGAGGGTCTCCTACTCGAACACAAGCACCCTTGGATGATGGGTTGCGTACTGCCCAGACAACCCCATCCTTCCATGAGAGCTAGGAGCCAAGAAAAGGATCACCAAACAAAGGACTTGAAGTGAAAGATGGTGGTCACCTGACAAAGGGGTCTGCAACTTCTAAAAGAGTGGCTCTTGGACTGGCATTTTCAATGGAGGGGAGAGACCAGAACCTGAAGGCTAAGCAGCAAAAGGGATCCCTAGAAAGGACTGGCCAAAACCCAAAGGCCTCTGTCTGGTGACGGTACTGAAGAGAGGGATTTTTGCAAAGGCTTATTATTTTTTCATGGATCTGTAAATCTCTTATGCTTTCTCTGTGAATAAGGTAGGAGTGTGTGTGCGTGTGTGAAGGAGTTACTGTGCAAAGCCTCCGTTCCTTGCTGTAACTCTCACATTTTCCTGAAGGGTTAAACTAAATCAGAGTACCCATGAGGGTGGACCTCTGGGGCCTATGGCAGCTGGACTGAGGGTCCCGCTTCCAAGAAGGGGCACCTGTCAGGGAATCCGAATCTTCTGATTTGATTGACCTGAGAGGTTAGAGACAGCATGTGGTCACTGCTCAGTCTCAATGGGTTTAGAAGCATGTGGGATCGGATCCAGCACTTGGATCCAAACACAGCAACGCACAGCAGGGTGAGTTTAACCAGGCCTGTTCCTGCGTGTTGTGCAGTATCCTAGAACCTGCCATTGTGCTACATGTCATTTCAGAGTCATTATTCTGTTTGTTTCAAATAATAATAATAAAAAAAACCCACAGAATAGTCTGCCCTGTGCAATTTCTCCATGTTTTTGTAATGAAGTTTATGCCTCTAACTTTGCTTCTTGGCTCTACCTGGCATGGACTTTGATAACTTTGATAACTTTTAAATAACTTTGATTATTTTTTCCCCATCCTTGTTTGCTTAGGATCAAAATGACCAAACGTGGCTCTCTGGGTACTGGAAGTGGGTTGGACCAATAGCTGTTGGCTCCTTCTGCCTCTTCATCTTTGTCATTTATAAGAGGTAAATGAGACACTATCTTCCAACTGGCCTCTGTAGTGCTAACGTGATCATGCTCTGATTTAAAATACTCTGCTGTTCCGAAAATGGATAATATTTGGAAACATGGACAAGTATGTCCCTCCTTCCCACTTTCTATCTCTCTCCCCACTTAGTTGAAAATAACATTACTCAGGTTTTTCCACGCTGCAAAGAATAATGCTTAAGAACTTGCATCTTGCTCTATTTTCAACTTTATACTGATGTGATCTATGACTATCGTGGATTCTCTCCTGTTTTCAGAGGGGTACAACTGAAAAATCCATTCTATGGTATCTGGACTACAGATGTTGGCATGAAGCTGGCTGTATCCTTCCATCTATTAGTACCAAGTGTTTCTTGTGGCAGAAACTAGAAATATTTAAGTAACAATTTATTTTTCTCCAAGTTCTTATTTAACTGGTGAAAAGCATCCTATCTTGGATAAAATGGGACTGATAGTTGGTTTCTAATTATTTTAATATTGTGGATGACCTAGAGTGTCCTCCTGAGTGAACAGTGTTATGGTTCTGTAGGGTGACACTCTGTCAAATATTAGTGCAGCATGTAGATTTTGCTGTAAGGATGAATTCTGAGACTGATGTAATATAAGGGAAGTAACTAGAAAAATTAGCACCTGCTTCAAGCTGTAGGAAGTCTGAAAAATGGCACATCTGGAATTAGGGTTTGGGTATTACAGTGATTCTAGAGCAAATCCTGTCTAAATTGCACCGGTTATGCTGTTCCCTCTCCTGATCTGACTGTAAGGTTTTTTGTTTGTTTGTTTTGTTTTTTCCTCCAGGGCAGTTCATTTCATTGCTGATCCGGAGCATGATCCTACAGCATTTATATGATTTTTCTGTTTAAAGTTGCCTGGTCATGCTGGAAGTTCTTTCAGCTGCCTTAATTTTTATTCCAGTCTGAGATAAGGTAACATGATTAGTTCCACTTCTCCAGCATCCCAGTCCTCTTGCACGAGTCGCCTAAGATTGGTTGGTGATTACTTCTCAGCTAAGCCCTGTCTTTTCATGCCAGTGAAGCAGAAGTGACAATTCCAGCTTAGCCTTTTTAGCCTGCAGAAGTTTTAATATTTTATCCCTCGTTAACACCATGTCAAGTGCTTAGGGGGAACAACAAAGCATCAGCTCTGGGACTGATCTGGGGAAGGAACCGTGAAGCGTACACCCTCACTCAGACGGAAGCTGCAGTGTGAAGCTTCCATTGAATACACACTAGAAGCCTGAATTAGGATAGCTGAAAGCAGACTAATTACCTGGATGATTGTTTCTGTAAATACCACTCTGTCAAGTAGTCATTTCCTTTACCTGGTATGCTCAGCTAATGGCATTCATTGCAGTAGCAGGCATCTGTCTCTGCCTCTACTTCTTGTTTCTGTGCTTCCTGGTGTTTAAAGTGTTTCAGAACTTCCATGGAAAGCAATTAAGTCTCCCACCCATGAAGATGACTTGCAGGATTCAGTATCAGGTTGGAAAACCCTTGTCAAATCGATACTGTCAACTACCTGTAGATGGTGGGTGGGTGCGTGGTTGGGTTCGGTTCTGATAATAACTTTTACTAGGGAGACTGAAGTCTGGACCAGATCCTAAGCTGGTATACATCAATATAGCTCCACTGACTTGATTGCAGGTCTGCTCCCAATTGGTTCCTGCTGCAGGGGGGAAAAGGAATCTCCCCTCTAGATTTCTGAACATGCTCAAAATGTCCATTGTGGTATTATTAATGATGGATTATTTTCCAAAAATATTTAAGCCCTTATTGAACATTTCCTAGTAGATATTATCACAGGTGGAATCTTGATCTTAGGTGATTCTCTCACCTGGAATATTTACGTCAATAAAAATCATATGCAGCACATGTGGTAATTGGGCTCCAAATTTACCCGGATTGGGAGCTCAACTGAATGAAAGTTTATAAAATGTCACAATAACCTATAACAACAAATGTTGATGCAAAAGTGAGCCAAAAAATCTGAATTAGTCCAAACGAAAAGGCCTACTGATTTAACTGAAAGATTGTGTTAAGAGCACGCCTAGCACAGGTACAGAAGGTCTGACCAAGCTCTTTGTTAACTAAAGAGGAAGAATTAACGGAGCCAGGGTACAGTGTATGGACAACGAGCCAAATACTACCTTCTGTCCAATTGTAATCTAGTGCTAGGTTTTCTCTGTTGCCCCTCTCTGGGGTATCTCAGTGCTGTGCAGGGAAAGTCAATGACTATAGCAAGGTCCATAGTGGATGTCATAGAGGATTCTGCATCTTGCCATTCTTTGGTTATAGGAAGATATGGTGGAAAGTCTTTATTAAAAAAGGGGGCAAATGTTGGGTAAGTCTAATTCCCCATTTAGAAATACATCATAATTTGAGCTACAATTTTCAAAAGCAACTCAGTGATTTAGGTGTCTTAAGTCTGGTTCCTAAGTCACTTAGGCACACTTGAAAATTTCACTCTTATTCCTAAAGTGCCTCGTTTGTCCCTGACTATGTAAGTCAAAATTCTGTCCAGTCTCACACTGTAAGCATGGTGAGAGTGTAACCAGCTGAGCATGGAAGCTTGGGGCTGTCAAATTTGCTGCCGTTTTAACGAAACCTTTTGATTTAAGTTGAAGTGCTGCCTCCCGCACGTTCACTTAGTAAATCAGCCTCACTCTATCCCGTACCATTTCACAAAAGGAATGTAATGGAAAGCAGTGACAATCACAAACACTGAAACCCCTTCTCCATGCATCTGGGCGGAATTCAGATGTGTAAGGGAATGAAGAACATTGGCTGTCACTCCTGGAGGATGTGTACAAGTCTTATTTGTGTGTGTGTGTGTGTTAATGCTGCCTGTGTACCCAGGAGTTGAATATCAGGTTCAAGTACTTGATGGTCATCACCTTGATCTGTGCTGCCATGACTATCATCTTCTTCATTGTCCGGCAGGTGAGTGTGCTGAAAGGTAATCTTGCATGAAAGCATTCCTGCGTTGTGTTGTGACATCTCAGGTTCATCTAAGCTCAGTCTGGAGTGAGAAGGGCCATAGTCAGAAAGGCCATTCAGTGCCATGGATTTTCATCAGTGTCTCAAACACTACACAGCCTCTTGAGGCTTATCCCAGATTCTTCCTCTGGGACTAATCCCCTTTTCTCTGCTGAACAATGCCCTTGAAAAACTAAATCTTCCAGTGTTGGAGGGATTTCTGCTCTAGAAATTATAAGGCAGCACATTGGGTCAGTGAGTAGAAAAGGGGACACACCTTCAGGAAGAAATGGTTATGATTCTTGGTTAACTATAAGCCCTATGTTCTGGTTTTGTGTGTAGAAGTGCCTTCTCATGGGCTGCAGTGTTGATGTAGAGATATGTGATGTCTTAATATAGAGCCCTTTGAAATGTTTAAAGAAAACAATGCACCAGTGTGAGCTGCCTGGTTATATTTTAATTCTAAAAATGTGACAGTGGGTTTCTGTTTACCTAATAGATTTTACAGGAATTTACTTGAGCAATTCCGCCACCTGCTCTGTCCATTGTCCTGTATTTTATTACCATCTCATTCTGTGTGTGTGTGTGTGTGTGTGTGTGTGTTCGGTTCTGGCTGGTAAGCCAAACATTCGGTCCATTATCCATCCACAGAGCAACTTGTGGGCTTTTCATTTCAGACAGACAGACGCATGCACGCGCACACACTCCCATTGAGATACTTTGATTATATCTAGGTGCTCATTCAACATATTTGAGACTCTTCCTTACCTTCCTGGCCTATTGAATCTCTGCTTTCTCACTGACAGGTGGCTGAAGGGCACTGGAAATGGGGGGACTTCACAGGGTACATGAATGGTGCCTTCTTCACAGGCATCTATGGGATGTGGAACCTTTACGTCTTCGCTCTTCTGTTCCTGTATACGCCTTCACATGAGAAATTTGGCAAAGATCAGCAACTAACAGTAAACTGGGCTGTGGAGCTGTTCTTAATCTGTTGCATATTGAAGTAAAGTGGTGGTTACTGCCTTTTGCATATCCAGCAGAACTGTACCAGTAGCGGGCCCTTTGAGAGAATCCTAGAGCTGGTGAAATGTCTAGCAACCATCTGTTTCTCCAAGGGAAATTCATATTGCTATTGGCTGGATTTAGAGCTCTCAGCACACAGCAGCAAATGAAAAAACAGATCTGAAAAGTAAAAATTGCAAATGCCCCTTGGCTTTCAATGGGATTTAGGTGCTACTGACATTTTTAGACACGGGTAATAAACCACTAAAAATATGCTTTAGGGAATGACTGACTGGATCATCCAATAGGTATTTTACTTCTCTAACTTCTCTGATTCTATATAAAGATATTTTTCTTTTAAAGGAACACTGTAAAGTTACTCTTTTTATTTTTTTTTTAAAGTAAATGTCCCAACCTACATTACAAATAACACTTTGGATTATTAAAATGGGAAGGCCTTTAAAAATCTAATTCTGTTTGTTTAGTTTCTGCATTTCTCCCAGCATGGACAATGAAAATAAACTAGTTGGATTCATTAACTGGGAAAGCAAGGTCTCTAATGGACAGAACAACTAAGAAGCCTGGGTTTTTTTTCCTGACTGTACTACTGACTTGTTCTGTGACCCTGGGCATGTCACTTAGCTCTGTTTTATTGGGTTAGAAATTGAGGCACAGGGAAGTAAATTTACCCAGCTTTGTGGATTGCTTTGAAATGGTCAGCAGAAAAACAACAACTATGGGATGGCAAAGTTTTATTACCCGTTTTTTTATGTAGTCAGTTTCACTTTGTTTTTCATGCACTAGACCAATGGTTTTCGACCTTTTGTTCATTTGCAGACCTCTAAAAAATTCCTAATGGAAGTGTGGACCCCATTGGAGATCTTAGACACAGTCTGCGGATCCCCAGGGGTCAGCGGACCACAGGTTGAAAACTACTGCACTAGACCCATGTCTCTTCCACACTAGCGTAACAGTGCTCAGGTTTACAACATTAATGGGGAATTATGATTATTATTATTTTTTTAAAGCATCCATTGTAAAGAAAATGTGACCTTCAGATTGGTTTTGGGGTTTGAAAAAAGATCTTTACACCACTTTTAAAATTTTGAGCCAAATTTGACCTGGTAGTGTCTCATCAATCACCAAGTCTTCCTCTTTCCTTTCTAAATCAAAGTAAAAGTCTCCAAACTTTTTTTTGTGTGTGTGCGCGTGATTTAGGATGAGAAGTGGGGAGAAACTTCAGTTCAGCTCAAACCACTAGGCTGGCCGGCCAACAGAAGTTTGTAACCTGCTCGCAAGGAGGCCTAGGAGTAACTGCTATGCCATCATCTTTAAGACAAACCTGAACTGAAATACAAGATACAGGGCTCCTCAACAATTTCCATGAGGAGCTACATCTTAAACAGCTCACTTTATAAATGATCAGTGTTTATAATTGGTCTTCTCTGAGCAGGGGCATTGGATAGTCCCTTGTCCATTATTCCACCCCTCGGCCCATAGAAACACCTGCCAAAGATACTACATCTTAGGGTCCCCCCACATACTCAGGGATTTGGACATCAGCTGTTGGTGCCTCGAGATACTGGGTGGAAACAGCCAGCTTTCGGGGTGGGGGCCCTGCAGATTTTTCCATGATGGTGGACAAACCCCTAACCATGGAAGGATCTTTGAGGGGACTTCTGCAGAGATTTCCAGCCCAAAGCCTCTTCCTGCTGGTTTTATTGCAGGAGAAGACAAGTTGGCTAACATTTGTTAACTTTCTTTAATGTGGTAGCTTTATTTTTTTGTGGGTGGGCAGAGCAGGAGTGTTAGGTACGTGGATCCTTTTTTACTACTTATTTTCTGGGATAGGTGTTGAATATTCTATAATATAATCTCTATTTGCTATTCAGTATCCTAAGTGAAGGGAGCTAGTTGCCTCAGCAAATCTCATTATGACTGTCAGGAATTTGCTCAGCTAGTGAACCCCACATGTTTAGGAATCTATAGATTCGCAAATATCTTAACCATATGAAAATCTTATTAAATGAACTGTGAGCCTAGAACTCTTTTTCCTCTGCTGTAGGTGTTCTTGGCATTAAATCCAAAATTCAGATTGATTCCTTAGTCCTAATGCCTAGTTCAGGACCATTTCTGTTTTTTCGTTTACATTACAAATAGCTTATTCTATATTTAGGTACGTCAGAATATAAATGCTTCTCTGATTTTTTAAAAAAATAATCTACACCTTTATTACATATTGCCATTTTAAAGCATAACTTTTGTGTCAAACTAAGTAAGAATTACAGAATCAACAATAGTCTTTTGGGTGTTGTGAAAGTTTTTATCCTTTTTTGTTTAGAATATATTCATACTATAATCCACCTAGAAAAAATAAGACTTGCTTATGTCAGTAAAGTGTCCAGGACACTGTGCCTGTGTGAGTCTGCCTCAGAGATACACTGCCGGGCTACAGTAGGCTAGACAGGGAACCAAAGGGACCATCATGCCTTTGGTAATTTGTATTGTCTGCCTTGATCTTGCAAACACTTATGCACCTGCTTAACTTTAGGTATGTGAGTAGCTCCATTGACGTCTGTAGGCCTCTGTGCATGTGAAAGTGTTTGTAGGATTGGGTTTGTTAGCTTCCAACTTGATTTGAGTCCCCTTTAACATGGACTGTGTTCCCTAAAGCCGAGCTTCCAGGGGTGTTTATACTTCAAAAACATTGGGTTCTTAAAATTCACAGCCTGGAGCTAGTTGCACACATCTCTCTCCCTCCCTCTCCCCCCTGCCCACCCTCCCAACTGTAGTTTGAGTGATTCACCAATTTGTGGCAGTTATTTGCTGCCATCTGCTGGAATATGGAGGTAAGTTTCTCCCATAAATCTTTGTTTACCTCTATAATTTACAAATGTCTGGAGATCCATGTGCAGATCAGTTTATTTTGTAACTGTGTGTGTGTGAGAGAGAGAGCGCGTCTCTTCCCTTTTAGTGTTCAGATCAAGAATAGAGCTAGGGCCTTTCCCTGCCTGTTCCTCATGATGTCAATATGGCCAGTAGGCCTTGTGGAGTATAGATTATAAGGCTAAAAAGGGACTACTGTGATCATCTAGTCTCCTCTCTTTGTATAATGCAGGTCATAAGACTTCCCTGAATTCCTGTTTGAATTAGACCGTGCATTTTTTTTAAAAAATCCAATCTTTCTTTATTTAAAAATCGCTAGGGAAGGAGAATCCACTGGACTCTTGGTAAGTTGTTTCAGTGGTTAATTACTATCACTGTTTTAAAAATAAATAAATAAAATTGTGCCTTATTTCTGAACTTGCAAAAAGTAAAGGAGTATTTGTGGCACCTTAGAGACTAACAAATTTTATAACACGGCTGCTACTCTGAAACCAGTCTGAACTTGGGCACTCTAGCCAGATTTCCCCTCCTCTTCAGGCTCTAAGATCACACACTACTAGCTATTTGGTGGTTTGGTTTCTAAGCTTCCTGGAATGAGAGGTAATGTCTACTCCCACGGAATGAATGTCAGGTGAATGTATAAAAAACTAGGAGTCCTTGTGGAACCTTAGAGACTAACACATTTATTTGGGCATAAGCTTTTGTGGGCTAAAACCCACTTCGTCGGATGTATGTGAATGCATAGCTCCTATGAGAGAACAAAGTGCTCTTTTCCGTGGTTGGATGCAAATGTGCCTGCTGAACCTCCCACAGAGCCCCAAGCATGATGTACAAGTTGACATGCAGTCTACTCCATACAGACTCATCTTTTGTATGTGAACAAGGTCAGGCTGGCAATTTGTTTTCTCTTAACTAGAAGGGAAAATTGCTGCTGCTTAATGTGAGTTAACACAGGGTCTCAGCATGGGGAAGAAACAATTAATCACTACCATGAAATGACATGCTCATTCCCTTCCACTTTTCCATAGTGAAAGATGCTGTTTATTTGCAGAATAATTATTGTGTGTGCAGTATCCACGCAAGCTTCCCTACTCTCTCCTGCCAGCATGCCTCTCTCCCCCTGAGCTGAAAGGATCTTCTGGCAGGATGAGAGAAGAGTTCATTCTCCAGCTCTACTTAATCCTTGGTTTCTCTGTGCAGATGCTAGCCAAAGTGCTAGTTAGTGATAGTCATAATGAGATTTGCTGAGGCAACTAGCTCCCTTCACTTAGGATACTGAATAGCCAATAGAGATGGTTACTGCTTCCAGTCACTCTGAACTATGGGCTGGAACTGAATTGGGGATGGATTTCCTATTTTATGGTCATCTTGTCAGACCTCCTGCCTAACCCAAGCCATAGAATTTCATCCAGTCACCCCTGTATTGATCCCAGTAACTTGTGTTTGACTAAAGCACCAGACTATCCCAGCCTCAGTGAGCTTCTAGTTTGAAATACACCTTTGTTAATGCTGTGAGCTGCACCCTGGGAAACGAAAAAGGATCTCAGCTGATGTTCCAGCACAGATCTGAATGGAATAAATAGGGAGTCAGCCTCTCTCTAATGCTATTAACTCCACTTACATTTCATTGTGCAACTCTGCAGGGAACCTTGTTACAAAAGCAGTGCCCCCACCCCGACATTTCCAATGCGTGAGGTATTTTATTTGTTCACAGTCTAATCCTCCTACGGATTGTGTGGTTATGCTGCGTGTAATACTGTCACGTTAACTCCCAGTGAGCTGAGAACAATTTCTTTTTGAGAGATGACTAATAATAGGAGGAAAATGTCCTGAACAATACACAATCTCCAGATAGCTGTGATTCATTCAGCATGATTGTAGTATGTAAGTTTTGCTATTGTAAAAGAGGTACAGTTTGCCAGAACTAATTCCCGTCCTTTTTTTTTCCACACAGAACAATAACCTGGGTTTTATTATTGATTGTTGACTTGATATAACATACTCTTTTCCTCTCTGATTTTTATTTATTAATTATGTTGGGGGGCTGGGATTTTCAAGGTAGCCCAAGGGAATTAGGCATCTAACTATCTAAGGCCCCTCTGAAAATTCCTGTTGTGGTTCCTCAGACTTTTGGCTAGATTCTGATCTTAGTCCCACCTGTGTGTGTTGCCAAGGATCTAATCAGGTGGACTGGAGACAAGCTGCACAGCTGAACTCAGAATCAGCCCTAGTCTTTATCAGTGTCTGAGACTGTACCATATTACAGTACTTCTGCTTCCAGAATGTGACAGAGCTGGCTTTAAAGTTTTAGTACCCTTTTATTAGCAGCAGCATAAATAATGTAGTGGGTGTCTATGTGCTTAACAGAGACCAGGAGTTTACTAAGTAGGAGCCTAAAGTTAGGACTGGAAATCCATTGTGCCATGGTTACCACACAAGCTGCGCCCTAGACAACCCCCCAAGCCCCCGTTTGTCCCTCTTGAGTGCATCCCTCAGGTTACAGGCCTGGCTGCTAGCACCTTACTCTGGGTGGGGCTACAAGGTTCAGAAACTCTAAGTCTCAATCTCTGGCCCATAGGCCCCCCTTTAAAAAAAATTGTGGCAACCTGAGAGGCCCAACTGGGTTTGGCAACCCTAAGGGGTTCCCTTCAGGAGCCTGTGACCATAAGTTTGCAACAAAACAAAGTGTCTTAAAAACAAACGTTCTTTCACCCCCAGGTACATAGCATAGCCAACCAAGGGTAAAAACAAGAGCAATCTATATACATATTTTTCTACTTAGTCACGCTTTGGTACATTTCATCTCTTGCAGGCTAGCATGCTCTCAGCATACCTCTGTCTCTGTGTCACCTTGCACTGCCTGAAACGGACACTCCCAGGCTGTCCCTGCTCATTCCTGGGGCCAGTATCTCCACGGTTTCAGATTCCCTTTGGCATTAGGGTTAGCCTTGGGAAGAGTAAACTGTTCTCAACCTGGATAGAGTCAGGTAGGGGGTATTCCCCAATAAACCGCTTCCCTATTGTTTCCTTAAGGACTCTTATCTGCATCATTGTTTTGCCTTTCCTGCTTGGTTCCTTTAACAGCCCCTTTGATTTAACTAAAAAGAAAAGGAGTACTTGTGACATCTTAGAAACTAACAAATTTATTAGAGCATAAGCTTTCGTGAGCTATAGCTCGCTTCATCGATGAAGTGAGCTGTAGCTCACGAAAGCTTATGCGCTAATAAATTTATTTGTCTCTAAGATGCCACAAGTACTCCTATTCTTTTTGCGAATACAGACTAACATAGCTGCTACTCTGAAACCTTTGATTTAACTCTAGCTATTCAGCCAGCAGAAAATATCGCACAGGTAACCTGAGGGGCATATGCTATTTATTTAAAAAAAAAAAAATACTCCACAGCTCTCTTGTTCTCCACACATAGGTAAGATTATCACCCCTGGTCTGGCCTTTTTATGCTGGAGAAGAGGGCCAGAGCTGCATAAAGGGGCCACAAAAGCTCTGGTTCAAGCTGGGGAAGGATTCCTCTAGCACAGGCACTGCACATGACAGCCCCCCCCCCCCCCGCCCCAGTCTATGTAAGAGGCTAGTATTTCAGAAATATGCAGTTCCCATTGCCCTTAATGGAGTTACTCAAATTCTCCCCTGGTGAGAGCACAGAATCAGGTCTCCCCTAAGGGAGCTTACAACTTAGGTTAGCCATGACACTGCTAGACACAGGACAAAAGAAGGTTACCCCTTAAGCATCCTCTTGATTCCCTTTGATCTTGGGCTTGCTTTTATTTGTATTAACGTAGATTTGATGAGGTTGTAGGTCATTGCTGGAGAAACTAGGAAGTGGGTTTGGGGTGGGAGGGGCCATTGAAGCTTGCATGGGTAAAGTATTGGAGAAGACATTACAAGGAACAGAGGGAGCTTAGCTGGAAATGCCGAGGTGCCTGTAGGAAAAGGCTATGTACAAGATGGCTGCCAAATTTCACCCATCAACCCAGTGCAAAAAGGGAGAGCCTTGGTTTATATTTTCCAGCAGTAGTGACCCCTGGCTGTTTGGAGTAAGAGCCGACCATGGCCAAATCCCTCTAGAAGTTTGATGTTCAGCATGAATGCCTTCTATTTCTGTATATTTTTACAGGAACTGAGTTGGTGGCTATAGCAATATTTTACCTCCTTTTGGCTGTTTCTAAGAGGAGGAGCCCTTCCCCCAACAGGTTATTTTCCCCCTCAGAGACAGGCAGCGACCATTATCCAAGTTCTGGAATACCCTGGTTCCTCCCTCTTTCCTGCACAAGTCTCTTTTCCAGTTCTGTGCTGCATGCTTAACCCTTGCCCAAACCAGCTGTAAAGGGGTTGCCAGGTGTTTAAAGAATAATCTTCCATAGGTGCTCGAACTAGCAGTGCTGGGGGGCCTGCCGCACCCCGTGGCTTGAAGTGGTTTCCATCATATATAGGGGGTACAGTTTGTTCAGTGGCTCTCAGCACCCCTACTATACACATTGTTCCAGCACCCCGTCCTCTTCTCTGGTGGTCAGGCTCCTAGTGGGTGGGTCCCTTGTGCCTCTGGGAAGGCCCCTTGTGCCTCTGGGAAGTGGGGCTGGAACTAAGGGTTCCTGGGGTGCTGCTGTACCCCCCCCCCCATCTTGAAGTAGTTATAACAGACGCCAAATATGTGATTTCCCTCATCAGCCCCCGCACTATAAAAATTGTGCCAGCACCCTGCCTCTGGGCAGCAGCGCCCCCCCTCCAGGTACACAAGTGCCAGGCCTGTCTCAGCTGTAAATTACACTTTTTTTCATCTGACAGGAAAGCCAGCCCACTGCTGGGTTGCCTGTAATCTCTGAGGAATGTGGGTGGGAAAAGGAGGCTTTCACCTGGTTATCGGTAAATAATTCCCCTCTTCAGTAACCTTTTCTTATGCACCACCTGTGGGCCATTTTGCCTTGTTTAAGTGCTAGATATATAACTTTTGATCTGCAAGCCCAAGTTTCATAAACCCGATATCTTTTGCTAACTGCCCCCTGATACTGCTTGGTCACAGCTTGGTCTGCTCTCTCTTGGCTGGCTTTCTCCTGTGAGGCAGAGCATTCCTCCCAAATCTGTTCCCTCCATATGCTCATTTTAAATTTCCTGCCCTGGAATTTTAGAAATTAGAGCAGAAACGATGAGAGCCAGTTGGGAATTTTCCATATGAATGTGTTCCAAATGAAAATGCACAACATATTCCACAACATCAAAGTTTTGCACAGGAAATTTTTGACTTTTTTGCTGATGATTTTCCATTTTTCTGTCTCGAAAATTGTCAGAAAATATTTAATTTCAGGTCTGTTCAACCCAAATTGGAATTTTTTTGAACTAGCCAAAAGATTTTATTTTTAATCAGTTCAACAAAACATCAAACTGTATTCCACTATCAACGCATTGCCTTAAGAGAGCTGTAATTTGGGCCCCCATTCTCTCCTATGGATTGGACTCCCTGGAGCACTACATCTCCCCTAATGCACTGTAGATTTTTCTCAGGCTAAAATGAATAGTGCATCATGGGAGTTGCATGTTGTTGGGGACACTGGGGCATGGCCACTAGGTAACTCGAGGGGATGGAAGACCACGAGTGTCGATGAAGCCCCCTCGCACTAGGCCCAGGTGTCCTTGGCCCCCCCTCCTGCCTGGAGGCACTCGCAGCAGCTCTGCGTACTAGGCCCAAGTGTCCTTGGCCCCCCCGCCTGGAGGCACACACAGCAGTTATGCTGAGAATCTGCAACAGTATGTTGCAGAGTCAGACTGCCTGAAACTAAACAAGGCCAAACAGGGGAGATATGGAAGAACAATGCTGAATAAAGCAGCTTTATGTATAGTTTAACAAATGATACAGAGAATCAGGGAACTAGCTGGGAACTGGATTGGCTAGCTATATGGATACTTGGGGCAGCTTGCTATTGGATAAGTATGCTGAGAAAAAGGATGTATAAAAGCCTGTGTAACTTCCTGCTCTGTTGTGCAGGATTTGAGATTTTATTCTCCCTGTACCTTTTTGCAGCTGCAAATAAACTTTTCTGCTTCTCCACCCCGTTGTGATTATTGGGTGCAGCACACCGGGTAACGAACCAACTCAAGCTGTTGTTCAGCCTCTCGGCACTGGGTGCCGGCAACAGCTTTTGGCGTCCCTGGGTGGGCGACGAGGCTGCAAGTTAGCCTTGCCCGGACCCCTCCTGGAGGTCAAGGATTGCGGCGAGAACCGACGCCCAGCGCGCACCGGTGAGTTCATTGGGGGCCTCAGAGGAGACACGATTTGATCGACCCCAGAGGGCACAACGGTGCAACGCACTCATATAGTGGAGAAGCTGTTGTGGATGGCGGTGAAGAACCGGTCCCTTAGACATGGGGGAGGAGCAGCTGCAGGCCACGGTGAAGAACCGGTCCCTTGGATAAGGTAGGAACCTTTTAAAATCCAGATTATATGCTCTGTTGGAACCTGGGGACGCCCAGAGTTACCCTGTAGGTATGGGACAGGGACAGAGCTCAGAGGTTAGGGCACGGTGTACGCCCCTAGAGTGCATTCTAGCAAACTGGAAGGTATTTGGTGCGGATCCGATGACTAAGAGCCAATTAAAACGATTCTGTACAGTTGACTGGCCTCAATATCAACTAGAGGACCAGGAGTGGTGGCCACCAGGAGGGTCAATTAATTACAACACGATCCTCCAATTAGTTTTGTTTTGTCAGTGAATGGTAAATGGAATGAACATATGTATGCGCATTTGTTTCTGACTTTATGTACTCGACCAGATATTTTACAGCACTGTAATCTGACTCCGACTGGTTCGGTAGTAGCTAATGTTAGTCCCCAGACCCCCACCCCCACTGTAATGGCAGAGCCGGTGTCCCCTTCGGCCCCCACACCCCCACCTTATAAGGGTAGGATGCCTCGGGTTACAGAGATTGCCCCCTCGGTGGTACTCTATGCTTTGCTTACCGAGACGGTTGTGGCTTGCCCAGGGGCAGATGGACGTCAGGCTACCACTATGCAAGTTTACACCCATGTGCCATTCAATCCAATAGACTTAGCAGCTTTTAAAACATAGGCTGGGGAATTCTCAACGAACGCAAGCAGGTTTATTTCAGTCTTTAAGGGGTGCCTCAGTAGTCACAAGCCGATTGAGACGACTGTAATATCCTCCTGAGAACCCTGTTGTCTGAGGTGGAGAGGGATCAGGATACAGCTAAGGCAAGGGGAGCGTCAGCGTTCAAGCGAAAAAAAAAAAAAAAAAAGGAATCTATCTGTCAAGTTCCTCTCCAAATAATTGTAAGCGGCTCAGGGCATTTCCGGGTATGGCAGGCTTTTGCAGGATATGGATCCCAGAGTTTGGACTGTGGGCTAAACCCCTGTACGACTGTGTAAAAGGAGCAGATCATGACCCCTTCTATTGGACCCCAGAGGCTGATAGGGCATTTAAAATCCTGAAAAGAAAATTAATGGAAGCCCCAGCTCTGGACCTGCCGGATCTCTCTAAGCCATTTCAGTTGTATGTACATGAACGAAGGGGGGTGGTCCTAGGAGTGCTCACACTGCTGTTAGGAGCATGGAAGCGTCCTGTGGCTTATTTTTCTAAGCAATTGGATCAGGTTGCAAAGGGTTGACCGGCATGTTTATGGGCGGTCGCAGCTACTGCCCTATTGCTTGAGGAAGCTGAGAAGCTAACATTGGGAGGGGTTATGCAAATCTATACTCCCCATATGGTCCGAGCCTTATTGGATGCAAAGGGAGGGCTTTGGCTCATCCAGGCTCGGATTGCTCGGTACCAGGCTAAGCTGTTAGAGAACTCTGAAGTCACCCTACAGCCTTGCCCCTCCCTTAACCCAGCCACCCTCTTGCCAGAAACAGAGGAACAGAAACATGACTGTTTAGAGATCATAGATGTCCAGTACTCCAGCCGTCTGGATTTAAAGGATGTACCCCTCGCAAATGCAGATTATAAGTGGTACACTGATGGTAGCAGTACTGTAATAAATGGGCAAAAGAGGGCGGGTTATGCTGTTGTGAAAGGAGGGATGGCTCCATTCCCCAGAAGGGAAGGTCCTCTTACCAAAGGGCCTAATCCGGCCAGTGCTTCAGAAACTACATCAAACCACTCATGCTGGCAGGGAAGCACTTATCCAGCTAATGGGAAAATACTTTATCACTTCCGGACTCCGACCCCTGGCTGCCCAGGTACAAGTGAACTGCTTAGTCTGCCAAAAGAATAACCCCCGACCGGGACATCCTGTGCCACCAGCTGCCCTAGAACCCACTCCGGGCCCCGGACAAGTGTGGCAAATAGACTTTACTGAGTTTCCCCGGACCCAAGGGTTCAAATATCTCCTTGTCATAGTGGATCGGTTCAGCGGATGGCCAGAAGCCTTCCCATGCTGGAACTGCACTGCCAGAACAGTGGCCCTCAAGTTTGTTAAGAAGATCATTCCTCGCTTTGGACTCCCCCTGTGGATGGAATCTGACAACGGGACACACTTCACGTCAAAAATGATTCAAAGCATCTCACATGCCTTAGAGATCCCCTGGAAACTCCATACGCCTTGGCGACCGCAAGCCAGTGGTGTAGTGGAGCGGACCAATCAGACCCTTAAACGGCATCTCTCAAAAGTGTGCCAAGAAGCCTCACTGCGATGGCCTGATGCTTTGCCCCTCGTCCTACTCCGTATCCGCGTTCTCCCAAAGGGTAGATTAGGGCTCAGTCCCTTTGAAATTATGTTCAGAAAGGCATGGCCTATGAATGGCACCCCGGTTTTGTCAGGGGAATGGGAGTTTTGTAATGTTTTTTTGTCACAGTATATGTGTTCCCTGTCTGCTGTTCTCTTGTCTCTTCACAGGTATACCAAGGATTCCCAGCCTCTCCCCTTGGACTCTCCCGTCCACTCCTTACAGCCCGGTGACTCTGTGCTTGTTCGCACCTGGAAAGACGAGCCTCTCCAGGAGAAGTGGAAAGGATCCTATACCGTCCTGCTGATCTCCCATGCAGCGGCAAAGATCGAGGGACACAAGAACTGGATCCATCACTCTCATCTGAAGGCAGTACCTGCCCCCTCGTCAGCAGAACAGTGGACCATCCAACCTGCTGACTCCTCATCTAGTGACGATCTCGGGCTAAAGCTACTGTTTAAGAGTCACAAATAGCGGGCACCTTAATGCTAAAATGGGCCCACCCAGGTACTGGAGACCCTGGGTTGGGAAGACTCTGGTAATAATTAATTGGGTAAAATTGTTATTCTCTGTATTGGTATTTCCAAACTGTGCATATCGGGAGCATAACTCCTTTGTTTTGCTTGTGCACCATGTTGCTAATTTAACAAACCAGACTGATTGCTGGGTATGTGCTCCAACTCCACTATCCCCGAAAACGGGAATGCCCCTTGACATGCTGCCCTTGACCCTAGCAGAATTAGCCACCACCAAAGAGCAGGAAAGAACGGACTCACCGTTCTGGAACAAGACCTCTTTACAGCAAGCCACCTATCAGGACCAGGAGTATTCAGTTGCAGTACTCACTAAGGGAGTGTTATGTTTTACCCGAAACCAATCTGATCACTATGGGCATCCTGTGGGAAAGAGCTCCTGTGTTATTACACAGTGGGCTGATGGGTATTAAATAAAAACCAACAGGGGAGGCCAACAGTGTGGGTGTAATGGTTCCTCCCCTTTTAGGGAAACACTTACAAATAATCTTACCACAAAAAAGGGGGTTGGAAATGTAACTTGCCGTCCAGTTAATATCTCCAATGTAGCAAGCCAATGGTGGGTTTGTAGTGGTCCCTATGGCGAGTGTAATTTGAACAGCACAATTAGAAATGCCCCCACTTGTACCCAATCAGGAGGATGGGATGCCCCCTTAGGGGCATATAAATTGTTTAAAAAAGCAGCCAAAGCAGCCTTAAATATCCCAGAAATCCCCTTAAGAAACAGTCCTTACTGGGCCCTACAGGGTCACTATTTTGTATGTGGCCGAAAGGCTTACAAGGTGCTGCCAGCCAACTGGACAGGTAGCTGTTATATAGCTCATGGAGTTCCTCATCTTTCCATAACTGCCACACTGCCCAAAGGAAAGATTAGAAATGCCCGAGACACCTCTGTTGAGTCACGAGAAAAGACCCTGCGGCGACTGACTACGGCATTAGAGGGCAATATGAAGAATCCCCTCACAACCGAGAAGCTGGTAGGGTGCTCTGTACTGGGAATAGCACCACTGTTTACTGGGCCAGCCATGGCATGCATAGGCTGCTATACTGTAAGGCTGCAGATGGTACTTAAGAAGGTGGCCTTAAAGTTAAAAAACTTGGTTAGTGATTTAGGGTCAGCAGTAAAAACTTTAAATAAAGAGGTACAGCAGCTCAGGACGTTTTCCCTCCAAAACAGGCTGGCTTTGGACTATCTCTTGGCATCCCAAGCAGGGGTTTGTGCCCTCGTCGGGCCCCGATGTTGTGTATATGTAAATGATAGCAGTTATGAAATCTATGAAAAGGTGGTACAGGCTGAAGCCCATGCCCGAGCCGGAGCACAGGTTGCCTATACTGCCCCAGAGAACAATTGGTTGCAAACCTTGTTTTCAGGCTGGGGTTTGTCGTCTTGGCTTGGTGGTTTATTTAGCCTGCTATTGAAAATTCTCTTTCCTGTATTGCTTGTATTACTGGTATTATGCTGTGCAGTCTCATGTGTCAGGGCCCTTTTGCAGAAGTTAATAAATCCTTCTCTTCAGGCTATCACAAAGTGCTTATGCAAAGTCATATTGTAAAGAAATAAGTAGCCCAAGTGAGAAAACTCAGAGCCAAGGCTGTTGAGTGTTCTCAAAGGGGGGAGTTGTTGGGGACACTGGGGCATGGCCACTAGGTAACTCGAGGGGATGGAAGACCACGAGTGTCGATGAAGCCCCCTCGCACTAGGCCCAGGTGTCCTTGGCCCCCCCTCCTGCCTGGAGGCACTCGCAGCAGCTCTGCGTACTAGGCCCAAGTGTCCTTGGCCCCCCCGCCTGGAGGCACACACAGCAGTTATGCTGAGAATCTGCAACAGTATGTTGCAGAGTCAGACTGCCTGAAACTAAACAAGGCCAAACAGGGGAGATATGGAAGAACAATGCTGAATAAAGCAGCTTTATGTATAGTTTAACAAATGATACAGAGAATCAGGGAACTAGCTGGGAACTGGATTGGCTAGCTATATGGATACTTGGGGCAGCTTGCTATTGGATAAGTATGCTGGGAAAAAGGATGTATAAAAGCCTGTGTAACTTCCTGCTCTGTTGTGCAGGATTTGAGATTTTATTCTCCCTGTACCTTTTTGCAGCTGCAAATAAACTTTTCTGCTTCTCCACCCCGTTGTGATTATTGGGTGCAGCACACCGGGTAACGAACCAACTCAAGCTGTTGTTCAGCCTCTTGGCACTGGGTGCCGGCAACACACTGTAGATTTTTCTCAGGCTAAAATGAATAGTGCATCATGGGAGTTACATGACTCAGGGTGCATTACATTGTAGACTAGCCAAATAATCTGGCCTATTGTGGGTAATGGGGGCATCAGGCTCCCAAACTACAACTCCCACAAGGCAATGCACACTATGTGGAATGCAGTTTAGTGTTGAACTGTCTCAAAACAAAGCATTTCAAGTCAGGTTAATAAACCAGAACTAAACATTTTGATGTTGGGAATGTCAAAATGTTCAGTTTCAATTGAAAATGTCTAAACAAATTTCTGAATCTATTCTTTTTTTCAGAATTTCCATATAATTCAAAATTTCAACTTTCTATCCCAATTTGGGGTGAAAATAAATACGGAAATGTTGGAATTTCCCAGGGGATAGAAATCTCATTTTTCACTCAGTTTTAGAAAAGACTCATTAGGTCATCTAATTCATGCTGGATGCAGAGCAGAGTGTTCCATGCTTAGTATCATCCCATTTCTCCTAGTTATATACCCTTGTATGACCCTAAATAACTGCTTTCAATCCTCAGAGCTACTCTTATATTACATCTTGAATACTGTCTCAGGTGGAAATCAGCTGCTGATCTCTGCTTAGATAAACAACCTTCTATGGCTAACTTCTGTATCAGATGCAGTTCCTGATATAAGTAAGGCACAATTGGACCCCTATTGTCAGTGTTGGTACTCTGTTTATAGGAAATCATTGTGCACCATGAATCACACATCTGTAGAAGAGTCATAAATAGACACCTGTACATACAGTATTATCTGATACAATAAAATGAAAGCTTGGCTATGAAGCGAAACATCTGTTTCTGGTGGGTGCTGCCACTCCTGTGGAAGGCTAACTACAGAATTTTGATCATTCAAAAAGCCCAGAACCTGTCCTGAAGATACAAGTGCTGAAGCTAATTCTGTCACAATTGTCTGATGGGACAAGACGGCTGTGCTACCAGCTGTTTGACTAATCACCTACCTACCATGGCTGTGGTGATGTGGCCCTAAAATGTTGCCCTTTTGACCCAAGTGGTTAGCCAAAAATGTAGGGTCTTGTGGAGATATTGGTGACTGAGTCAGGTATTTCTTTGATGCTATCCTGTTTATTACAACAAATATATGTAAAGGCCTGTTACTCTGAACACAGCAGGCATCAAACAAGAAGACCGTTTTGTTGGTCATAGTTCCAAGACCCTTTCCAGCCACTACTTTGCCCAGAAGCTCACTCTCCAGGCATTTTCAGGGCCACATTCCCAGCACTTGTGCTGACTGGGTTCTTGGTTTTCTGCTGCTTCTCTGTTTTTTCTGCCTCTCTCTCACTGACACACCTTCACAAGAGCTAGTGAAGCCCCTCTGCCTGGCACATGCCTTTGTTTTGGGTGATTTACATGTGCCCATCTTCGGGGTGGAGGCTGCTATTGTTTTAACTACCTGGTTAGATAAAAGAGCTTAACGGTTTCTTACAACTATTTTAAATGAAGGGAGGTGGTTACACCCCCCAGTTTCAATGACATTTAGGCCAATTCATAACCCCCCTTCCCTACCATCTCAGCTTCACTCATGACCTTTCTGGAGCCTAAAATGGTGACACCATAAACAACCCATCCCACACAAAACTGATGTCCAAACCAGAGGACTGCTGTAGTAGACTTTGTACTCTGACTAATGTTCTATAAATCATCAAAAGGACTGGGATATGTCAGTCCCATTCCCTTTGGTGCTGTTCTAAAAAGGTAGCCGGCTGAATCCCTGGAGTCTGATTAAATCTTTCCATCACCACATCAGACTGTGGGTGTGTAGGGTGGTGTGGATCCCTAGAATCTCACAAACCTGCTGAAACACTTTGATTTCAAAGTTTCTCATCTGAGCTGTGTGTAACTCACCTCCCCCAAATCTAGTGAAGAACTGCTGCCATGGCCTCTTAGTTCCTTACTGAGTAAGCCTCAGCCATTTTGTAATTTAGTCCCTAGCTATTAGCCAATATTGATTGGCAACCTTTGTCTTAGGCAAAGGCCCACGCACCTCAACAGCAATGCACTCCATTGTTGCTTCCACAAGATACAGCTTCATGGAACTCTCCCTGTCTTAAGTGGAACCCTTCTTTGCAATGCCCAAGATACTATGGTGCAGGTATTTTACTGATAGGTTGTGTACTTTCAAGTCCTTGTTACAGTGTTTCCCCAAATTAACGCTGTTTTCTTTTAATAGAAGTGTATTTGTTAGACACAGACTCTTCCTGTGAGTGGTGAAGCAGTCCCTCTTAAAGATGCCCGAGGGTTCAGGTTTCCCCAGTTACTTGTGGGGGTTTGAGCCAGTCCTGTTTTTCTGCCTACCCCACTTGGCAGAAGGGTTATGCTAGTTAGTCAACAGCACCTGCATGGTGAGGGGAACCCCAACAGTAGCTGCAGGAAGGAATGAGAATAACTAATAACCCTCCTCCTACATAACTAGCTCAGATAATGAGACCTGAGGCACATCTGCTAGCAGTCTGCTGTATCCACTCCTCCCATCTCTGAGTCATTGGCTGAGTCAGCTCTGTTTGCCACAACTGCAAAGAGGATTGGTTTTTGTTTGAATTAGTCAGGCACAGCTGGTGGCAAAACCTCCTCCTCCTCCACAGTGGCTAGAAATGAACTCTTTTTCAAGAGCTCCTAGACAAAATGGGAACAGGTGCTGTTTGGGAGTCTCTGTGTAATAGGCAACCATGCTGGGCCCATCAAGGAACCCTGGTGTGGAAAGCATAAATATGTGTCCCATTCTGCTCTCATTTAAATCAGTGAGAGTCAGTGGGTGTGACTTTGTACCAAAATGAAACCTATTTACAATATCTGGGGCCACTAGTGTGGCACCTACCTCTCTCCCTCCAGCCTGTGACCTATGGGAAAGAATCTGCAGGGTGGAACCAGCCAGAGACTAAAGCTAGCAGAGCAGCTGTAGAAGCAGTTTAAGCAGAGACTGATGGACACTAGTGGTGTTGTCAGACCCTCTTCTGTAGGGTTACCAGATAGCAACTGTGAAAAAATGGGACCCGGGGGCGGGGGGTAGGTAATAGGCACCTATATAAGAAAAAGTCCTAAAAAACTGGACTGTCCCTTTAAAAATGGGACATCTGGTCACCCTGCTTTTCTGCAGCTTTCACTCTGAATATTCTCTCCCCTGTGCTGTTGGCTCCAAACTTCTCCCTCCTTTTGTCTTTCCAATTAGCTAATCCCCTCCTAACAAAGCTCCCCTGAAAGATTTAAATGTCTAAAATGACAGGAACAACCAAAGTTGTGGCACTAACATATCACTTGCAGACCATCCCACTGTTATAACCCTAGCCTTTAGCCAATATCTGGTTAGATTGTAAGCTCCTGGGGCAGGAAACCACATCTTACTCTGTGGTTGTACAGCATCTAACACAACGGCCATTCTGCATTGGCCCCCAGGCACTGTTGTAATAAATATTCTAGCCATTTTATTTACTGAGCCTGAATAGAAATGCAGCCTCCAAAAGCCTGTGACATGGGATAAAGGAAGACTTCAGGGTGAGATGTTCCAAAGCTGCTGAGGGAATTTAGCCATACACCATCCCTTGAATGAATGGGAGCTGCATGGCTAAATCCTCTAATGAGTTTTGAAACACTCACATTTTTAGTCAAGTTCACTGGTAGACAAACTATCAAGCAGCTGGAACAGATCCATGCAGAACTGTGCGGCGGGGGGGCGGGGGGGGAGAATCAGCTTTTTTACTGAAGGGGAGCACACAATAAAACTGTTTCTTAATGTGCACTAATTCTGCAGTGGGCTGATGTGAGTGCTGGTAACAATTGCATCTCTGTACGTTAGAGGAGGGGTTGCCTTGAGGAAACATCAACCACTTTTAAATGTGTTGGCATCACTGGCCAGTACCTGCCAGTGTCGATGTCACTTCTGAGAATGAGACTTAGGTTGGTCTAAACCTAACACGTAGGTTGGCCTAGGTACGTTGCTCTGGGGTGTAAAAATTCACACCCTGAGAGATGTAGGTAAACCAACTTATGCCCCAGTGTAGACATTGCTAGCTCGACAAAAGAATTTTTCTGTCAACCTCGCTACAGCCTCTCGAGGGGACGGATTTACTATAGGACTGAAAAACCTCTTTCGACACAATAACAAGTGTCTATGCTACAGCTGTAGCATTTGTAGTGTCGATATACCCTTAGGTGCATAAGTTCCTGAGGCACTTTAGAAAATTTTTAACCTACACCTAAAATTGATCCTGGTAAGGCTCCGCCAGACGCCTCTTGCCACATTGACACTTTGTCATTTTCCATTATGCTTTTTGGAGGTCCAGAATATAGTTTCTAATCCACTTCCAGTCAAGGGAAATGAAATGGTAGATTCTCCATCTCCTGAAGTCATCAGATCAAGACTGGATCCTTCCTAGAAGATATGCTTCAGCCAAGCCCAATACTGGTGTAAGTGGATGTAATTCTATGGCCTGTGATACATAGGAGGTCAGACTGGATGATCTAATGGTCCCTTTTGGCCTTAAAATCTACGGATCTATGCCCTTGTTCCGATCAAAGCCAAGGTGAATTAATTTTTCATTTAACATTTTGTGAAATGCAATATTTAAGGCTTTATTCTCCAAATGCACGTAGAAGGCATAGGTACAGACTCTGGGCTGGAGCTACAGGGGCCAACTTTCCAATGTGCCAGGAGGTGCTCACTGCTCAAACCCTGGCTCTGCCACAGGCCCTGCCCCCACTTCACCCCCTCCTCTGAGCCTGCTATGCCCACACTCCTCCCCCTCCCCACACAGAGCCTCCTGCATGCCACGAAACAGCTGTGTGGGAGGGAGGGGGAGGCGCCAATTGGCAGGGCTGCCAGCTGGTAGGAGGTGCTGGGAGCGGAGGGGTAGAGCTGATGAGGGGCTGCTGATGTCTTACTGTGGCTCTTTGGCAACGTACATTGGTAAATTCTGGCTCCTTCTCAGGCTCAGGTTGGCCACCCCTGACATATTTCAAGGGACCACTCAAGGTGAACTGGCCATTAGATCAATAGTCTTTTTGTTTGCACTGACCTACTTTTTTGTTTTCTTTTTGCAGTTTTTCCCACCAGAAGATATCTTTTTAGGGTATTTTGGCATTTTATGAACTTCACTTGCTTTTCATAATGGAGCTCACAATTAGGGTAAATTTATAGGCCCAATTATTACAGCACCTCTCATGTCAGAGCTTGAAAGGTAGTCCTCAGAGAATAGCCTTACACTTATCATTAGCAGGTCTTGCATTGGGGGAATCCTGCCTCCCTAGAACTGGGGCTTTATGCTGCTATGGATGGTACCCATAGGCTGGCAGGTCTGTGGGGGACACAACAGTTAGCCACACCTAACTCCATTTAGCCTTCAATACAAGCTCTTTATTCTTCTGCTACATAAAAGCCTCCCTCCCCAAAAAGTGAGTGTCCTGACCTGGAATGATACTGCTGGGTCCTCTACACCTCAGTAGCCCATGGCTCATAACCCTCCTTAATCTCAAGGGTGTCACTGAACCTGCCTGCCCTGTTACAACCTTCTAACACTTACAGAGGTATTTCTTTCTTATGGGGCTGGGTGCTCACTGATGTCTTCCAGCTGGGAATCCAAGCCAATCATTTGCTGCTGCTTAGCTGGACCCACTGATTCCCAACACGTGCCTTCTAGGCTTCTCCTTAGGCCAGGGTTTACTGCTCCCAGGCTCTCCTCATGCCTTTAAAAGGGCAGCCCATCCTACTCTACAACATTTCACCACCAGTTTAAAGGGACTGGAGCAGCAATAATGACCCTCATTCTGCAGACTTAACTAATTAGCAGAGTCCTGCAGCTGGTGGAGGGACTTGTGAGTATATCCAACATTTTCTGCAACTAGGAACCTTGTGGCCTGCAAGGAGCAGCTGTATCAGGTAAACCAAAGTATGTTTCCTTCTCCCAAGTCATCAAGAGGTGTACTTGTACCAGCTGTGTTAGTCACACTTCATCAGTGCTCAGTAATGTCTCACTGATAAGACTAGAGTGTAAATAAGTAATAACTAGCCCTTTTTAAACCACAGGTTATTTGATATCCTGTACACCATTTGCTGATAGAGGATCCATCATCTGTTAAGCACGTATGTACAAGACACATATTAAGACAGTCCCTTCCTTGGAGAGCTGATGTTAGACATAGACAAGATGTGCTTGGAGGTGCAGACAGAGGAGTGTCATATATATATATATATATATATATATATATATATATATATATATATATATATATATACTTAGTATATTTTAAAGTGGAAAAAATCCAGATGCCTACTGGTGTGATGTCTAAGAGAAGTAAGGGCCATTTGTGTAGTTTGGGGGAGGTGAGAAATGGAAAGTCAGGCCATGAACAGTTGTTTATGGAGCACGATAATAATGTCCTTGCAGAGTTTTGGAAACACATTGGTTGGTTGATCTCTAAAGTGACACCTCAGACTCTATCCTATAAATACCTGGTTATGACATTTGTTAAGAAAAGCTTTCCATTGGCAGTTCAAGGGTCAGTTTGGGAGACATTATAGTCAATCAGTTCCATGTGTATGCTGCATATATATTGTCTCGATGGCAGCAGATCCCAACCCTGCCGTGCATAACAGTAATGTACTCAGACTCTTGTGACCGACATTCTAGGCTCCCTTTTTCCCTAGTGAAGGGTCTTCATCCTCCTGTGGATGAAGAGGAGACTGAGGAGACTTAGGTTCCATTCCCGGCTCTGCCACTGATCTGCTATGTGACTTTAGGCAAGTCACTTCCCCTCCTGGTGCCTCAATTTCCCCAACTGTAGCAGGGAGTACGGTCCTTGCTTTCCTTTGTGAAGTGCTTTGAAATGCGTGGATGAAAAGCTGCTAAATTAAAAGTCAAGTATTAACAATGGGCTTTGGCAGTGCCCACTGCACTGTCATCACCCGCATTCCCTTCAATCTGCTTTAATCGGCCGGGAAACCCCTCCAAAAACAAACTGCAGCTCGACAGGTTTAGGACATTCAAGCGCCATGGTGGGTTAGATGTACGCATACACCCTGGAATAGGTGGCAGCAGGCACTGAATCAGCCAAAGTTGGAGTCTAGTAATGTTACTCATACAAGGATGGAAACCACAGACTTCTGATCAGAAATGGGTTGAAAATGTGGGTGTAATAGGCTGGGTGGGTCTCCCCTTGTGGGTGGTCACCAGTCTGTTGTGTCAGATCTAACCGTTGGAACCATGTCCTCCTAAACTCCCCAGGCCTGGATGGCCCCTGATTGCTGCTCCTAACTCTGAGTTACTCAGCATACTCTCTAGGCCTCATGTTTTGGTGGTAGGCCCCTGCCATGCAGCCAACTGCCCTTGAAGTAGTGTCTCAGCCCTTCTGAGTCCCCGCAATAGTTTATGCATGCTCCCTTCAGCATTCTACCCTCGAGTACACTCCGGTGTATAGTCTAACTCTTTGGGAACCACATGACCATTAAAGTGAGGAACACAGGCTTTGCGAAGGAACTTCTTAAACACACTCATGCTTTACTCTTAGAAAGCACCAGTTATAGACTTAGGCAAAACAACAGACTCCTGAACACAATCCCCACTTAGTCTTGGGAATCTTGTGTCCCCATTTTGTGAATCTTGGGGCTTGGTCCAGGTCCTTCAGGGAGGCCAGGTCCCTCCTGCCTCCACTCCTCCTGTTGACTCCTCTGGTTCTGGTAATGAAATGGCTGCCCTTGCTAGAGAACATGTCACTTTTTAAATAAGCGACACCTCTTCTTTGTTCCTGTCCTTCCCTTGGGATTTTCCCTGCTGCAGCCCCATGTGGGATTGCTGGCAGAGAGTTGTTAAAAGCAAATGTTCTATGCCAGTTATAAAAGAGAGGTAATTGGCCACAGACCTATCATCCAAACTGTCACAGGGAGCACAGACACTCAGCTACACAGATGTAGTTTCCATTGTTCCGACAAAAACTGTCTCCACTAACAATGAGAACGTGTAGTCTTGGCTTTTTAGAACTTGTAACAAGGCACCTGTGACCTAGCGCTTTGATAGGCCCTTTTGCTAATCTAAATAAGAAAAACTCCATATGAAAATTTATCCTGAAACAAAATTAGGAATTTCCTGTCTCTTACACATATGAGGAAAGAAGACGAAATTGAATTGGAATAGTTCTATGGAAACAACCTCCATTCACTGGGGACAATACAATAGATGCTAACATAGGAATCCTATTTTTAGCTAAAGCAAATGTACACCAGCCCTATCCAATACATACTCAGGGATTTTAGCAAATAGCCAAGAAGAAGACAGGCAATTAATTTGTCTGCTTTTTAAATACAAATAAATAACGATAGGTCAGGATGTAAGAAAAAAGAAGCAGTGCCACACTGCACAACTAAATATAGAAAAATCTTCTCCCACTGTTATTTGTTAGTATAAAGAAGTGCTCAGAAAAGCCTTTTTATAATGAAGATCAGCACAGCTGCATGTGATGGGTTGGAAAACTTGTCCTGCTGGATAACAGAAGGTTAAATCACCCTGTCTCAGGCAATGAGGCTGGGACTATAAGGAGAAAGAACACCTGAGCTCTCTAATGAGGCAGCATAGCTTCCTTGAACTGCTGATCTACTAGAGATAGTCTTGGACTGCTTGTCCTGAACAAGATATCTGTGCAGAATGTCAGGAAGTTTCTGGCTGAATGTTACTTACGCTGCCCCTAAAGGAGGAGGGCATCTCCAATCTTAATAGCAGGTGATTTCAGTTTGAGGGGATGGAATAGAAGGGACAGTAGCACTCACAGTCAGCAGTGTAGTACTTATACCTTCAATTCCAGTGTTGGCTTCATTTTTTAAAATGATTTTTACTTGGGAGTAAACTGATTTTTTCACCCACGGGACGGTAAAAGGTGTAAAGAGAATTTGGGAAAGATCTAGCCACCACTGGGATAAGTACTTTGGTGCAAATAAGAAATGAATAACAATATTGGTTTTGGATCTGGCCGAGAAACACTTTAATGTCAAAACACCCAACTTGAGCCTAGCAGAGACAATAGCCTGCCTCAGAGAAAGCCCTGCTAGCATTTGCATTATACAGAGCTGCTTCTTCTAGCACTAAACTCTGTGTTTGGCTTTGGAAAAGTGCTCTAATAAACCCAGGCTGTTTTCCTCAGACAAGATAATAACCCTCCAGTGGAAGACTCGTCTCCTTTAACTATTATTATTCCACTCCAGCAGCATGAATGGGATGTTCCACTCCTAGAAAAACTGAATGAAATACAGGGTGACTGCAAGCAGGGGCGAGTCTGTGCGGCTCCATCACCTTGGAAATACAGCCAGGCAGCTGCTGGGGCAGGTGTGCCAGAGTGGCCCAGCTGCCAGGGCAGGGCAGGTCTCCCAGCAAGGACAGATTTGGAGGCTGGCTTTAGGGCTGCTACACAGGGGGAGCCAAGCTTGCCCTCTCCCTCGGTGCAGTGGTGCTTCCCAGCCTCTGCTCTCCATCGGGCACAAGTACAACAGTGGAATTTGTATTTCCATTGAGTGCCAGCCCTACACCAGCCTGCCTGTGGGTGTGAGCTGCCCCTGCACTAGCCAGCTTTTTGGAAGAGCAAAAGAATGAGGTAAAGATTCATATACACCTTTATTCTTTGTTGAGGCTTGGATGCAGAGAGTGGGGTGCTTTCATTGGCTGTTGCTAAAGCCCTGCGCTGTCTTCAGCTGTGCTGCAATAATCTTATTACTCATCAAAAAGCCAGCAGTGGTGCTGTTGCTTGCTGCCTCCTGGCTTTGGGAGGGCCTGGGGCTTCCACTTTCTCCTGCATATGGAGCTTGATAGCTGAACAGTACTGGCGTGACTTGCATGAGAGGAAGCTGCCTGTCTGGAGCTGGGAGCACTTGTTGTGTCTGCTTTACTGTTGGGGAGTGGAGGGGGTGAGAGTGGTGCATGTTTGGGGCTCGAATGTGGCAGGTAAGTGGGTGAAAGATGGAGCTGGCTAGGTCCTGCTGATATTTGCAGCCACACCCCCAAATGTATTACCAAAATAGCTACTTTCCTGCCACCAAAACACCCAGACCAGGACACATCCTGGTGCAACTGCTCTGGGTGCAAAACCCACCTGGATCCTGCCAATTTGGGCCCCAATCCCCCCAAATCTACCATGTAAGTAGAGAACATATCACTGCTTCTTCTGTACCTTTAAGAAGTCCAGACCTTGATGCAGAAACTTGGATCTGGGGATCCAGCCACATCCTGACAACTTTTGGCTTCATACGCAGAAATTGTACCATCAAAACAGAGAGCTCGTGTAGCTTTTACTATTCCTCCCAAGATATCCTCCTTCAAGAAAACTGCAATCCTCCACTTTGGCACTAGTGTCTTTGTAAATCTGGATAATTTTTGGCTGCATACTCTCCAGTCTTTCTACTTACACTTACTGTATATATGCACCTTCCCCTACATCACCATCATAATCTGGATCCTTACCTATCCTAGTGCAACAGCATTGCCAAAAAGGTGGTGGAGATGCACATTTCACAGCTCTCAGGTTTCAGAGTAGCAGCCGTGTTAGTCTGTATCTGCAAAAAGAAAAGGAGGACTTGTGGCACCTTAGAGACTAACCAATTTATTTGAGCATAAGCTTTCGTGAGCTACAGCTCACTTCATCGGATGCATTCAGTGGAAAAACACAACTCTGTAGAACACTGTAAACATACCATTGAAACAGCAACAAAATTAGGTCTATGTATTCTAAATAAACAGACTGCTAGAAACATCCTCCAGTCGGTGATGTCCCATAAATGATCAGAGGTGCAAGTTGTGAAATATACATCTCCACCCAGCCCCGCCCCCTAACTAAATAGGGCATTATTTCCTTAACAGCAACAAAATCAAAGCACCAGAGCCTAAACTGGAAAATATCAAGGCTTGGTGGCTTGACTGGGTACTGGGTGGGGGTGAAGGCTGTATTTTTTCCCTTTTAATATCACAGTTCACCTCTGTAGCTTTAAATGATTCCACCAGAATAAAACCCACACAGAAGTTCTGCTGATATACTTGACCAGTGGAATTATCATGGTTGGGGACAAAAATTGGCTAGATCTAACAGGAACCAGGTGCCACCTCTCGGTATCTGTCCGACTGTTTCTCTGTGGTGTATCAGAGTCTGGAATTTCTTTTTGGTGTAAAAGGTACCTCTGTACTCGTTCTCTATTTATTCAGTAGAATTTGAAGGTAGGAGCCAAAATGTGGCAGGATCCAGCAGAGTCCAGGTGCTGGATTTGGGCTTTGGGAGTCTGTTGTGTCAGGATGTATGGGGGTCCAGGCTTTCTGGGGCAGATTTTTTTTTTTTTAATCCTGATGGTCCAATTGAGGGGGGCTTGGATGCAAAAATCAGCAGGATCCAGGAAGATCCACCTTACCCCTTTTTTCTGAAGGGGACTGATGGTGCAGCCACTCCTGGTTATAGATGGCCCTAGTGTGTGACTGTCATGCCTGCATGCCTCACTGTTTGTACCAGCAGCTGAAATATTGCATTAGCTTAGATCGATCATTCGAGGTGATGCAGCTTTAGTGGTGGCCAGGTTGTGCTCCCTGTTGCTCTGCAAAAGCCAGTTTGGGAGAGTGCACAAAAACTAGAGAGAGAAAAACAACCCCCCCCCCCCCCGGGATTAGCATCTGACAAAAGGTGGGAAGTGAGGGAGCCTGTCGCTGGGATTGGTGTAAGCAGCAGGAGGTGATTCCAAGGCATTTGCTGAGCAGAACCTCTGTACCAGCTGCAGGGGAGTTAAGTGCTGCGGGACTCTGTTGCTTGGGCACAGAAGAACTTTAATGAGAGAAGCTGCCTGATCTCAGCTCTGATGGCTGATTTTAATCTCGTTTCTCCAGATGTTGGAGCTGGGGGCCACAGGTGAATTACAGTTTTCGCTTTCAATATGATGCTGTGTATGGGACGTGTGCCCAGGGGATTTGGTTTGGCTTTGTAATGCAGCAGAGAGATGAAGGATGGGAGGAGGGGGTGTATTTATCAGCATAGCAAAACCTCTTGTGTACTGTGAATGATGAGGGCTGTTTTTTTTCCTTTGTTTTTCCTCTCTGCAGGCCATCTCTGCATAAGGGCATGTAAACTCAAGAAACCTGGGCATTTGCAATTCAGACCTTCCTCACTTGTTCGGTCACATCAGAGAGAACATGCCAGAACAAAGCAATGATTACAGGGTGGTTGTGTTTGGAGCTGCAGGGGTTGGTAAAAGCTCCTTGGTCCTTCGGTTTGTAAGGGGAACTTTCAGGGAAACCTACATCCCTACCATTGAGGACACTTACAGACAGGTGATCAGCTGTGATAAGAACATCTGCACCCTTCAGATTACAGACACCACTGGCAGCCATCAGTTCCCTGCTATGCAGAGGTTGTCTATCTCCAAAGGTCATGCTTTCATCTTGGTGTACTCTGTCACCAGCAGGCAGTCAATGGAAGAACTACAGCCAATCTATGATCAGATTTGTCAGATCAAAGGGGATATCCAAAAGATTCCAATAATGTTGGTTGGTAACAAGAGTGATGAGACCCAGAGGGAACTGGATGCCAGTGAAGGGGAAGCCTTAGCTAGCAAGTGGAAGTGTTCCTTCATGGAGACATCGGCTAAAATGAACTACAATGTACAGGAACTCTTCCAAGAACTCTTGAATCTGGAGAAGAGAAGAACTGTCAGTCTCCAGGTGGATGGGAAGAAATCCAAGCAGCAGAAAAAGAAGGATAAACTGAAAGGCAAGTGTTCTGTTATGTGAGTGTACCTTGAATGGCTGGACTTGCATCACTGCATGATGTAATAAGAGCATGGACTTTCTCTCAAAGAATATTCTCATGTAAAGTGAAAACAGTCTGCTCATAGGCATTCGCTAGAAATCCAAGAAGAATAAATGTCCTGAAGGGTTTATTTAAGGCCCATAGTTTCTCTCTGATAACTCAGTTGGGTCATTTTAATCATTGACTTGGAAGAGAGAGATTTTTTTGAATGTGTCTTTTTAAGCAAATGGAATGTCCAGTGTTAGCCATTACACAGTAGTCCAGGTTTTGAACAAAAACGTTTACAAACGAGATCAAAATACCGGAATGTGTTAATAGAGGCAGAAATCATCTTTGTTATCCCTGAATATATATTGGTTTTTAAATAGTCTCAGATTATGTATTAGCCTGAAACAAAAATCCTGTTTTTGCCTACAGTGTGTATATACTTCAAGGAAAAATGTTTTCAGAAATATAGTGACCACAGCAAATCTTTCACAAAGTTAGGGTGTCTTATTACTAAGGAACAAACACATGATTTTTCAGAGATGTACGTATTTGGGGAGAGACTGACTGGCTTACCAAAGACATGCTTGTTGTTTCATAATAAAAATTAAATTTTGTGTATTGTTATGCAGCTACTAATATTTTACAGCTATGTGACTTATTAAAGCTATTCCTGCATGTAATTAGTTTGTTTGCTGGGCTTTTTTCTTGCCAACAATACTCATTTCTACTGCACCCTGTAACTTGGTTAATTCCCTATGTCTTTCTCACTGCGTTGTGCCTAGGGGCCCAATCCTGTAAAGTGGGACGCATCCTCAGTACCTTGGCTTCAGCTGGAGAGGAGGGAGCTCATAACCCCAGAAGATCAGGCACTTATCTTCTGTTACTAACAGAAATTGTCTGCTAACTTGCCTCTTATTGCATAGCTGAGCACCAACAACGGAAATAATTCTTGGCACTGTATATAGCATTCTTCAGCCATAGATCTCATAGCACATCACAAAAGTGAACAAGCTTTACAATCTCTGTGGAACTGCTGGGAAAACTGAAGCACAGAGGTGAAGTGACTTGCTTAAGTCTGCCTCATATGTGTGATATGGGCCACATTATCACTGTATCTGAGGTAACAGATTTCAGTCTGTCTGACTTCTAGGCCCATGGCCTGTCCCTTTCATCACCCTAAAGAGAGATGGCCTGAGTTCTTAGAGAGAACTTCAGGTAACTCCAAGCACAGGTATATTATTGGCTGCAGTGAGGCCAATTATTTTGTCTACCCAACCTACTCTTTTGAGCTGCAAATCCAGCTTTGTATACTCCTGGTGATGCTGCTTTTTTTTTTAATAGTTGTTATAAAGATTTTCCTGCTGTCTCTTCTAAATTGCCTGGCTTTGGTTGAAGCCCATGACAAGTTATTCTTGGATAAACGTTTACAGGAACATCCTGATTTCGGATTGATTTTTTTTTTCTTTCTGAACTGGAACAAGAGTCCCAGTCAATTTATATGCCAGCCCTCTCCTTTTTTCTGTCTCTGGCAAGTGTTTGTAATTGTGCCCTGGCTCTGTTTCCTTCTGCATATACAACCTTGATCTGCTGTCTGCAAATCAGTAAAGATATTTTAATGAGAATGAGGCTAAATCCTGTTGTGTCCATTACTAGCATATAGTATAGATATCAACATGTTACTTTTTGGTTGTACTAGTTTTAACGTCCCAAATTCATGAATGGACAGCTTAATATGATTTGAAGTGTCTTCATGAGTTTGGGGGGAAATAGTAATTAACAGCTGTAATCTTCTGGTCCCATGGCAAACCCTACTATTTTTTCCTAATGCATTTGTGGAGCATCTGGGCTGAGATACTGTGTTGTTGATAAATTGGCAAGTTATTTCATTCTGGTTTGTAATGGCTCTATCGGTAAGCTGTTGGTGTTAGAGGTTAAGAGCCTGACGCAAAGCCAGTTGAAGTTAGTGGCAGTCTTTCTGTTGGCTTTTATGTCACATTGGATGAGATCCTAAATTTCTGCATAAAATGACCTCTTGTTTTATGTTTTGTGAAGTGTCCAGAATTTGTACAATTTCTACAAAAGTTGTTATAACTAACAGGGAAAGAGTGAGGATTTAAAAACTCCACTGAAGCTTTGAATTTAATCAACAACATATTGTTAGGGCATGACAATATTACAGTGAGCAAAACTGACTAGAAAAGGGCTATCAAATGAAGGGAAAATCCACCAGTCTAATTTCATTGTCCAAGCTGAGTGCAGTACAAAAAGAAAACAATATAAATACTGCCAAGAACGTTTCATTTAAAAATTTTTTTTTTAATTTGTATTTTAACATCATCCCTGCCTCTCTTGTTTCCAGCAGTATGTCTGCTTTATATTGACAGTGTCCCTGTAAACACAGAGGGGACAAATGTTACCCACGCACCTCCTGGATGTCTGTACCCTCTAGTGGCAGCGAGACCACTTAGCTAAGGCGGTAGCAGACTCATTAATCTCTAAGGTCCACGTTCCTAGAGGCTCATTCATTTGGCTCCACAGGTCCCAGGTTTGATCCCGCCTGCTACCAACTGGGGTCTGTCAGTGTTACACAAGCACAACATTTTCGCTGATCAACATTTTGTTTGATTTGTACTGATCTACCTATTAATATAAAATAGGGCTTTTGTATGTATTACTGTAAAAAAAATGGAATTCAACGAAGCTTACAATATATTTCCCCACTTTAAAGCAAAGTCTCACATTTTAACAACTTGTAGTTAGACGCTAACACGAAGCAGTATATTGAATGTAAGGATAGCTATCGTGCTATTAATGTGTGTAGCTACAATGCTCTGTTAATTCTCTGTGCAGGCTCAATGCAAAGTACAGGTCAGGTGTGTGCTCCAGCTAGCCAAGGCACAGTACAGAATTCACAGTCCAGGCTACGTCCTCTTTTGCAACATTCTGATCCTTGCCTGCTCTGAAGCAGCGCCCAGCATAATTTAGACAGGCCCATAGGCTGCTCTATGGACTGCAGTGCTGCCTGGAATCTCGGAAGCACTGTCTGTTATGCCCCTCCGGGCCCTGACACACCCCCTACATCAGGGCTTATAAGGGGTCCTTGGAAGGCTGCCTTTCATTTGTCTTTGCCTTCATTCCCAGCCAGAACTAGGATTATTAAGTCCTCTTTATGCCCTTTTACCCAGCATAAAGTGGCTGGAGCAGGTATGAGGATGTCTCCCTAGATGTCTTCCAGAAATCTGAGCAGACTTAGTCAGCACTGAGCATGCAGTTAATAAATGTGCTGAATCTTCTCTCTCTATCCAGTCTGTCTCCAGAGTGCTTACTAAACACTGAAAGCTACCTGCCAAATTCGTTATTTGTTAAATCTGTATAGGTCTGGGAGGTAACAGGGAGTGCATGTTGCAAATCTATGACCCTAAATGGTCAGACTTACATTTGATCTTGGAAGAACTAGTAGTGGTTTTGTTTGTAAATAACCTTCCTTTACATCCAGGACTTTGATCTCTTTCTTCAGCATTTCTGAACAGTTACACAGTGCTTCCACAATGCTCTCATGGAGCGTTTGGCGGTAATGTTGCCAGGGACCACATTTAAATGCCATCTGAACCTGCTGTATTCCAGTCTGTGAAATCCTGATACGACGTTTTACATGTAAACCTTTAGAAAAATAGACATACAGCCTAAAAATGTCTCCATAACCACAATGCCCTCTGACTTACGGAAATGTCCGTGCATATCCAAGAGTGGAGTTATTTATTCACATTTACGATTCTGGAATGTGTTATCACTATTTTTCCTGCTTATCAAATGGCAATGATAACTAAACCAGGGGTTGGGCAGTGTACAAGGTACAAGTACTATTTATGGTAAAAGGGCTCAAGCCATCCTGCACCCTCTGAAGTCCAGGGCAAAACTCGTATTGACTTCAGCGGAGGCAGGATCACAAGTGAGAGATGCATGGCCCGGAAGTGCTCAGATCTTGCAGTGATGAGGATGGTATAAGAACCTATACAGAACAGCAGTAATTCCAGCATCCAAAGCTTCCCTGTTTAAATGTATATGTGCTGTTTCAATCATAACAGCAGGGACATTCTCCTCCATCAGCAGAGTCTTGAAACTATATATTTTTATAGTCCTATTACAAGCTGATTTTTCAGTCGTGAGAATAAGTACCAGAGACGTATTATACTGCCAAATTATCTGCCTCAGGGTAGCTGGTCTCTGTAACTAGTTTAGGCCCAGCTACCCTAGATCAGAGCAGGCAAGTCTAATCTAGCCCATTCAAGGGGGCTGGGCTATACCTGGGCCTATAAAGAACTGCTAGTAGGCAGGAAGAAATTGGGTTTGATTGAGACAGGTTGGCCCTGACGCTGTTGTGGGCCTGCCAGAGCAAGGGGGCTAGGTGCTCAGGTAAACAGCCCTGAGGCTACTGACCCAGAGAGGGAACAGAACTGGGAAGCTGCCAAGGCCTTGAAGAGGGGTGGAACTGAAACCTGAAAGTAAGGACTGAATTAAAATACAGTTTTTCTGTTTGTTTACTTGCTTCCATTAAGAAAATAAGCCTCCATGAAAGAAACTGACCGTGGCAGTGTATATTTTGGCGCTGGAGAGACAGTCTGCTTGGTGACAGTCTCATAAAAAGATATACATGGGGGATGTAATAACCCAATTATAAAGCTTATTAGACCTGAAAAGGAGCTCTGTGTGGCTTGAAAGCTTCTCTTTTGCCAACAAAAGTTGGTCCAACACAAGATATTATCTTACCCACCTTGTCTCTCTAATATCCTGGGACCAACAAGGCTACAACAAACACTGCAAATAATTATAAAGACACCCTCCCCCCCCCCTTATGAAGGGTCACTTTTATGGAACTGGTTTTTGTTAAGATTGTGGCTATTAATACTTGGTTACAAATATAAACTACAAGATATCTACTAAGCATTATTACAGCTACTACTATCTAAAGAATTGTTGGTGTAATTGCTGTATTGCTTTGTGACAAGTGCTAATACCATTATTAAAAGGCTTCTTGAGCACCTTCAGCCCCCTATTTAATTCTGCCCTTCTCAGAATCACACTCTGCACAGGGAAATTTACTGGCATAATTCTGGAATAAGAGAATAACTCCATGTGGAGGGTTACACAAGTATAACTGCAGGGGTATAATTATGCCAGTAAATTTCCCTGTGTAGACAAACTTTGGCTGCCTTTCAGAAGACACTTTAAGGTAGATCATAGAATGTCAGGGTTGGAAGGGACCTCAGGAGGTCATCTAGTCCAATGTTGTTGGACTGATTGTCAAATGCTTTATTAAGACCATAGTTTGAATAGAACCATAGAATATCAGTTGGAAGGGACCTCAAGAGGTCATCTAGTCCAACCCCCTGCTCAAAGCAGGACAAGTCCCCAGTGTTTGCCCCAGATCCCTAAATGGCCCCCTCAAGGATTGAACTCACAACCCTGGGTTTAGCAGGCGAATGCTCAAACCATTGAGCTATCCCTCCCCCCCAGTAATAATACTTGTTTTAGATGCACACATCCAGGAAGGTGCTAAGACACATAATGTGAGTCTATCCCTATGCAGGACAACAGTTAAGCAAGAGACTTAAGCATATACTTAAGTGCTGTCCCAAATAGCTATGCTTTTAAAAATCAGTAAAGTACCCTACAATGTACTGGGGACTCAGTTCACATGCTTGAAGTTAGTACTTAAGTATTTTGCTGAATTGTGATTTTAAATTATGATTACAGGTCAACAGAGTTGGTCAAAGAATTGTTGCAAAGAATCTTTGCCTTTTCTCAAAATATTGAGATATTTCAGTCAGCTTTGCATCTCCCTGCATGCTAGATTCGTGTGTTCCTGGCTCCTAGAATGTCAGTGGTGCATTAGGGCTGTCGGAAGCAGATGGTCTTTGTGAGGTAACAGTGACACATTCTCTGTGGAGATATTTATATGTTCTATTAATTCCCACACTTTTCTAAAACGTGCACTCTCTGCCTATGCTGTGTCACTTCTCTTCATTCTTACAAGCTGACAACAATGGCATTTGTTGTTTCTCAAGTTGATGCACTTTCTTAAGTGTTTGCCCAGCCTGTCCCAAAACTCATACTGTGGGGAGATGGGGTTAGGGAAGAAGATATGACAGGTTGGGGATCTGCTATTTACTTGTCCACAACACTTCTTTCCAGGACCAAGAGGTGAGCACATTCAACTATATTTTCCAGGTGTAGCTGAATATACTGGCTCAAGTAACATTTGTGGTAATGGCTGGTTGAAGGCAGCCTCACTGAGGCATTCCAGTCAATAAAATCGCAGCATACACTTACCCAACCTCTTCTATGTTTCTCAACACCCCTGTGAGCAAGATAAATATTATCCCCACACACACACACACACATAGAATAATAGAAGATTAGGGTTGGAAGAGACCTCAGGAGGTCATCTAGTCCAACCCCCCTGCTCAAAGCAGGACCAACCCCATGGTTTACTGATGTAAACCCCATCAGTCAAGTGGCATGCCCAAGCTCATGCAGCTCTTAGCAGAGCCGGAGTTACAACCCAGCTCCCATGTCTGCTAGTTTCTGCAGTGCCATCAGGGAAAGGAACTTGGTGCTGGTTGGTGTCATCCATTATTATGCTGTTCATCTATTTCCATCCAAACGAGCAGCTAGCTGAGGAGAGTGGCTGCAACACTCGGAATGAGGATAGGAGCCACAGCAGCTCTGGTCAAAGCACCATTCCTGTCATGGAGGAGAATTATAATTTCAAAAAAGAAAAGGAGTACTTGTGGCACCTTAGAGACTAACCAGTTTATTTGAGCATAAGCTTTCGTGAGCTACAGCTCACTTCATCGGATGCATACTGTGGAAAATAGAGAAGATGTTTTTATACACACAGACCATGAAAAAGTGGGTGTTTATCACTACAAAAGGTTTTCTCTCCCCCACCCCACTCTCCTGCTGGTGTTACTCCAGTCTGTGGCATAACTGTAGTGAAACTTGGAGCCTCCTCCCAAAATCTGGTTAACAGCAAACGAAGAAGCATAAGAGAAGCTAGCACTGATGCAGTGTAGCTGTCTCTATGTGGGATGCAGGCGACCGCTCTGCACAACCTTCCATAGGCCAGTCATGCTCTGACAGAGGAAGCTAGAACTGGGGGAGGCCAGATCAGCTGTTGGAGCAGGTTAGAGTACCTTGAGGGCTGCCCAGCTCGAATCTATTGCTGCCACAGCTCCTTTGGGGAGTGCAGCAGGTTGAAGAAATACCTGGGCTATTCCTCAGACATGCCATTCCACCACTCCCACCCCCACCAAGGAGAACTCAATGTGGGGACCTTCAATTGCTTTGCTGCCACTTACACTGGTGGCACTGGCATCAAGTCACTGCAGCATGGGAGGGTGTATTCTCTCCCTCATATATGATATGGTGAAAGGAAAGCACCAAGTGTGCCTGGCAGATTTCTGAGGACAGAAAGCAAAGCAGAGTTTCAGACTTCGTGAAAACGCACCACAAATGTTACTCTTAATAACCTAAAATAACTTTCTACTGCTTCAGCACCCTGACAACCATTTAAAAAATGTAAAGAAAACACTTGGCAGCTTAACCATACAAAACAGGTTGAAAAATAACCATACTAAAGGAGCGAATGTCAAGTCAAACGTGTTTTCAGGGGCAAAGAAGAGGTCTTTTGTTCGGGGGAAAAAAGTGGGTGCTTTAAAAAGCTCCCGTTTTAAAGCATGTCCAAGGGTTTTCTGCCCACAATCCAGATATTCAAACGTTTATCAGTTAACAGTATTTATTTTCATGCTACTCTTAGAGACTGGCTTAATGCAGCTTCCTTCCTGCATCTGGCCAATAAAATTACCTTCAGAAATGACAATGGTAATCATAAAACAGCTGAGCTGCAATCTGCAATAGAAAATGTAAGCAGCAAACTCAGAGTCCACCCACACAAGTGCTTAAAGAACTAGTAGCCAGGGAGATTTGCTGCTATTGTCTAATTCCCCTTATCAGAGTAGAGCATGCCCATGATTAGTATAATTAGCATTTTTAAATAAGTGACGTGGGTTTTCATGTCTAATGTTTCACAGCTAAAGGGTACTCCGAGGAGGAAATGGAAAGGGGGCTAGTGGAGTACGCATATGTCTGATTTAATCTTAGTCTGTCATTTTCTGCAGTTTGTTTTGTGACATAGGTAAATTAAGTACTCAGAAAGCATCTACAAACTAAGGAAACCTATAAAGATCTTGTAAAACCTACTCCAGCATGATAACCTGTTAGATAATTGATCTTAGCTGGTACCAGGATAGCATGCTAAGCTTAATTATGTTCCTATGATTTCTGCTTTGACCTGGATAGAATGATAGAAAAGAACAATTTGAACAACAAGAGAACAAGAATATTAGCTCTGATTTCTTTGTCATTTATCCATTCTGGGTCATGTCAAAGCACATCACATTGACCAGGTCAAGACAGCACCGGTTTTAGCCTAAATAGCACAACTGATCTGTTTTGGTACAGTACAAAGAGGCATGCTATCTATTTTGTCAGATCTTATTCACAATAGCTGTTACAGAACGATTGTTACATTTTTCTAGCACTGTCAGCTTGAAGGATCTCAACTGGCTGCACAAATTGTACCCGAGGATCATTTTTCCATCACTTTTGAGTCACCAGTTCCATCCCCCTGGTTCTTCAGATATTTGGGGCTAATTCTCTGCTGATGTAAATGGATGCAGTACCACCGAAGGGAGTTGCTCCCATTTACATCAGCAGAGAACGTCTGCGTTCATCTCAGAGAGAGTGTTTTATTCCTGGGTCTGGCTTCCAGGCTGGGGGATAGCATGGAAAGAAGTTAGGTTGGACTATTTCCCTTTTGTAACCTTTCTTCGTGTTGATATTTGGAAGGGATACATTGACAAATTAGAAAAAAAGGGAAAGGATCTTAGTTTTGGCAAACTGGAACTATTCACCATGAAAGTACAGCAATTATTTATTCACAACTTTCCCTGCTTATATTCGATTGCAGCAATTCTCAGCCTTTTCATACTGAAGCAACCTTCCTTTGCATGGCTCCTCTCAATCTAACAGAAATGTCCCTTGCATTCAGCAATCAGGGAAAGACAGGATGGTGGTCATGGCTGCCTCATGTTCTTTTCCAAGAGCAAAAGATAAAGGCTCAGTTAGTTAATGCAAACATAGGCATGGTGTCTTACCTATGGGTCAATTTTCATCCACAGTAGTAGTTCCTTCAGGTCAGGATTTGAACACATTGGCAAGGCCGTGTGGGGAAGTTTGCAGACCTGCTTCTTATGTTATACTTGCTCTGTCCATGGACAACGTCACTTTAGAGTAGAGGTCCCCAAACTATGGGGCATGCCCCTCTGAGGCGGGCATGGAGGAATGTTCTGGGGGCCACTGTGGGGCCTGAGCCAGCCCCCATGGGGTGCACGGAGGGAGAACCACCGAGCTCTGCTCTGATTCCAGCTCTGCTCCAGTCCGGCCACGGACCAGCTCCCGGCCTCGGCTCCTGGCCACAGCCCCGGCCCCACCCCAGCCTCAGCCCTCTTACCCTTGTCCATGGCACTCTGCCCCTCCCCCCCGGAGTCCTGGACAGGGGCGAGCGGGGGGTGACGCTGAAAAGTTTGGGGATCACTGCTTTAGTGTATTGTCATTGCAGTATCCTTTACAGGCATTAAATTAATAAAATGAAGACAGAAGAATCAAAATGAGAAAGCATCAGGTTCAGGGCCAAAATATTATCTAAACCAGAGTAAAGCAGAGGTTTACAAACTGTGGGGCGTGCCTTCCAAGCGGAGCACGGAGGATCATGCAGGGGGGGCGAGCTAGCGGTGAAGTCACTGCACCTTGGGTGGTGGGGCTGAAGCTTTCGCTTGAGTGGCGGGTCTCGAGCTTCAGCCCTTGCCCCTTGGCATGATATACAGGAGGAATAAAGACCCTCCAAATAAGGAATAAATGTTACCAAACTGTGGATCTCTTTCTGCTCAAGTGGAGAATCTGTAATACTTTGAAGCTGTGCCCTAGCAGACAGTTTTCTAAGTTCTACAGACTCCTGTCTGTTAGTAAATTATTCCTGACCATGCTTTAAGAAACAGCTTAACGTATCTGACTTAGCTGGCCCCAAAAGTGCTACTTAGGACATGAATGCATGAGAAAAGCTGGAACTTTACATGGTGTTTTAAGGTAAGTTTCACTATGTGTTAGATGTGTTTGAATATTAGCACTTATTAGAAAAAAAATTATGGTAGAAATATATAATTTATGTTAAAAGCATTCTGTAAGCTTTTTAATGCATTTACCAGCAGATTATAAATTAGCTAGCAGGGCCAGCCTGCCTCTTGGCTATTGTGTAAATATGTGTGTAAATATTTTAGTATTCTATAAGTATGTTGTGTAAATATTTTAGTAAATATTCTTAAGCAAACTTGGGTATAGATTAACACTAATCACAGCTCCTCCCTCCCAGAAAAATTCAGGGTGACCATTCATTAATGATCTGGAGGATGGTGTGGATTGCACCCTCAGCAAGTTTGCAGATGACACTAAACTGGGAGGAGTGATAGATATGATGGAGGGTAGGGATACGATACAGAGGGACCTAGACAAATTAGAGGATTGGGCCAAAAAAAATCTGATGAGGTTCAACAAGGACAAGTGCAGAGTCCTCCACTTAGGACAGAAGAATCCCATGCACCACTACAGACTAGGGACTGAGTGGTTAGGCAGCAGTTTTGCAGAAAAGGACCTAGGGGTTACAGTGGACAAGAACCTGGATATGAGTCAACGTTGTGCCCTTGTTGCCAAGAAGGCTAACAGCATTTTGGGCTGTGTATATAGAGGCATTAGCCAGCAGATCGAGGGATGTGATCATTCCCCTCTATTAGGCATTGGTGAGGCATCTGGAGTAGTGTGTCCAGATTTTTGTGTCCAGATTGGTGAGGCATCTGGAGTAGTGTGTCCAGATTTTGGGCTGTGTATATAGAGGCATTAGCCAGCAGATCGAGGGATGTGATCATTCCCCTCTATTAGGCATTGGTGAGGCATCTGGAGTAGTGTGTCCAGTTTTGGGCCCCACACTACAAGAAGGATGTGGAAGAATTGAAAGAGCCCAGCAGAGGACAACAAAAATTATTAGGGGGCTGGAGCACATGACTTATGAGGAGAGACTGAGAGAACTGAGATTATTTAGTCTGTAGAAGAGAAGAATGAGGGGGGATTTGATAGCTGCTTTCAGCTACCTGAAAGAGGGTTCCAAAGAGGATGGCTCTAGACTGTTCTCAGTGGTACCAGATGACAGAACAAGGAGTAATGGTCTCAAGCTGCAGTGGGGAAGGTTTAGGTTGGATATCCTTTTTCACTAGGAGGGTGGTGAAACACTGGAATGCGTTACCTAGGGAGGTGGTGGAATCTCCTTCCTTAGAAGTTTTTAAGGTCAGGCTTGACAAAGCCCTAGCTGGGATGATTTAGTTGGGGTTGGGTCCTGCTTTGAGCAGGGGGTTGGACTAGCTGATCTCCTGAGGTCCCTTGAACCCTGAGATTCTATGATTCAGCACTCTTGCATCCAAAAGGAAAAGGGAAAACTTTGAAAAATTAAATATGTCAACCAAGAGATCCCAAAAGACAATGAGTGGCATCCTGGCCCCATTACAGTCAATGGGAATTTTGCCATTGATTTCAACAGTAGCAGGTTTCATCTCACTTGTGTGGGCTATTGACAAATTGCCTCACTTTCACCCATCTCCTCCTTAGTGAAATACAGTGGTGGATGTTTCAGAGTGAAGCCTGTCATCATACCTGGCACTGGTGGATCATTATTATAAAAAAAATTGTTCCAAGTATAGGTGTTTTGTTTGCTACTTTTATTAAACAGGGCTGATTTTATCACTAATTTCCTTTAGAAACAGAAACTACTCTAATGCCCCTTTCTGGGTTTCATTTACAGAAGCTGTATCCTAGTCTAAACACTGGGGAAACCCTGGGTATCTCAGATTCCACTGTGGGTACTGTTGGCAAACACTGACTTTGTACTGGCAACCACGGGGACAGTGTTTTCAGCACAGTATCAAATTGCAGTGGCTCTGGCTTCAGTATATCACAAATGAAAGCCTCATTCTGGCAAAACACTGAAGCACATGCTTAAGTCTCATTGATGTTAATGGAAATTGAGCACATGCTTAAGAGCTTAGCTGAATAGAGATGGTTTGCTGAATCTGGGCCTTAGGGAGTTCCCTTGCTCTCACTGAAGTTGATGGGAGTTTTGCTCTAATGGTCTCCCATTTCATATTGTGGGCAAAATGTTCAAAATTGCCTGAATGACTTAGGCTCCTAAATCTCTTTGGCTATTTTAGGTCCCAGTGTACAGTACATAGTAGCAGCATGCACACTTGGCCTTCCAGGGAAGAGCTCATTCTATCTTTCTTGGTAGACAGGCCGACTACAGACTAGGTGGATATCCAGGATCCTAGCACCCTTAAACTATATAAAAGGAATCACAATTGTACAGCTTTCCTCATGTAAACTATATACCCTTTTATATAGTAACAGTAACTGATTTCCCCTGTTCAATCTGTATATTGGCTAATTCACTGCCAATGTAAGCAGGTGCAATGCTAACTCTATAGTAAAGTGCTTGCTTATATCAATGGAGAATCTGGCCCATCAACGAAATATTGTGTTTTTAGCAGCTGTATTTTTTTATTTTATTGATGATAAAATATACTATTACACATCAGAGATAAAACCCTTATAATTCATCTGAGGCCAACATACTTTCTTCAACAAGAGAAGTGTTTTATATGCCTGTAAATTTTTCCCGGGGTGGCCCTAAAACAACAGACAAACACAGCTGACAGCAAGGTTTATTTGTAGAGGACAATCTAAAAGAAAATGAGTCAACATCTGAACAATGGTCAAGGTTAAACAACTGGACTTTACAGTGGTATTGAGCGTTATCTAGGATAGATGAGTGGTTGCCTTTGATAGTTCATCAAACATAAGTGAGCAGAATTTAACAAGCAAATATTAGCTGCCCAGAAACTGCTTTGGATTAGTTATATCCAGTCTGCACAACACAGGCCTGATCCTGCAGCAGAGTAAGTGGTACAGGATTTGGCTAAAGACATCTAAAAATATCTCACTACAGCAGTGCAGTAAGTTGTCAGACTGTGCCCTGAAATTAGGGACTTGAGAATTTGACCATAATTACAAGCAAATCAAGTTTGAACTAAAGGTGTGTCAGACTACTGTACGTTGATCAGTCATGCTTTCTGCGTTGGCATCAAGAGCAATGTGCACCAATGGATAAGGCATCAGACTGGGTGTTAGGAGATCTGTGTTTTCTTCGCTCCCTGGGTAACATAGGGCTTTGTGCATCAGTTTTCCCATGTGTAAATGGGAATAATATGGATGAAAATGGTAAATGTATATTACTTATTATATGAGCGGAGAAGCTCCTCTTTAAAAAATGAGTCCTGTTTTTCGATCAACTTTACTGTAGGGTCAGGTTCTCCTGGGTTACTCCACTGGGGCAACACCATTGACTTCCGTGGAGCTGCTCTTGATTCTAGCTATGTAAGTGAGAAGAGAACCACGGTTGTTTGTATTTGGCCAAGGATTTCCCAGGATAAGTGAATAAGCTCATGTACTTATTAAATTCTCCACTATGTTCTCATTTTTCGCAGGCAGGGCTTTGATCTCAGGAGGTGCCTGAGCAAACAGTGGGAAGTGAATAGTTCACTATAGCAATCTAAGGCCATTTTACTTCTGAGCAAAGGAGTCCACACAGGGGTTTAAAGAGCTTTAAAACTTCACACCTTGAGTTAATTTTCCTGGGCATCCCCATGTAGACAAGCTCTCACAGTTTTCACCCCAGACAAAGAAGAGTGAACTTTCAGTTGTCACTGTTCTTCAGTTCTCTTTTCCCAGAGCCTTATGTGTACACTTGGTATTGTACCCATGTTTAAACACAAGGCTTATACTGCCTAAGAGAGAGGGATTGTTATATATAACCTTATAGGGTTTCCACCTGGCTGGTATTTGACTGGTCTGGCCATTTTCTTTTTAAATGGATTTGCCAGTTGCCAGAAAAATAAAAAAAAATAAAAAACCCTGGCAGATTAAATTATGTGGATCTAAAGATTTGCATTATTATCACAATACACTGGGCTATCTAATGTTAAAAGTTTCTGTGTCCAGCTAAAGATGCTGCAGGGTTCCCACTTCCACAGTTTAAGGGATAAGAGATCAAAACTGTTGAAAATGCAGGAGCTGTCTGCCCACCAACACGCAAGTGAACCGCGGGTGTGTGTGTGTGAGAGAGGGTTTGAGTAACACGAAAGTGAGGAGATGTGCAATGTTATCAATCTTGTCTATATGTGTTATCTTTCCAGATACTAGAAGTGGCTGTTGAAGATGCGGGGGATGGAGGGTTTGTGGTGTTGCCTTGTGGTTGTGGGTAGAGGTTGCGGTGGGGAGGTGCCGGGGGAGGCGGGGGCGTATTTCAGAGATGGAAACCTTACCTGCTTAGCATGATCATTTGTGAATCAGTAAGCAGCATCTTCTTCCAATGCACAGCAATGTTATGGTGGTGCTGATGTCTGGGAACAAATGGAACAGTTTTCATTTGCTGGGAGCCCTCTGAGTTCTGTCAGTGCGATATTACATGGAGAGAGGCACATTTTTATTCTGAAAAGCATAAATGTATCACTAAAAAAGGCCTCCTTCCCTCTCTCATGTGGGGACTTTTGTAGAATTCTGTTATACAGGCTCTGCCCACATCTCACTTCACCATCAGCCTCCTTTTCACTTTCCTGCTCTTCAGAGTAGGAGTGGGGGACTCTGGTGGGGTGAAATGGAACCAGTTTAGGAAAAGAGCAGGCTGCCTTTCCGCTCACATGGAAACACCCTCAGCAACCTCCACTTAAGAGAAATGTCTGACTTTGTTCTGGAGAAAAATTGTGGTGGGAGCATTTCCCACCCACTGGCTGCTAGTGTAGACAGTAGCATATTTCATAAAATCATAGGGTTGGAAGGGACCTCAGGAGGTCATCTAGTCCAACCCCCTGCTCAAAGCAGGACTGATTCCCAATTTTTGCCCCAGATCCCTAAATGGCTCCCTCAAGGATTGAACTCACAACCCTGGGTTTAGCAGGTCAATGCTCAAATCACTAAGCTATCCCTCCCCAAACCAATTAGGTTACCTCATAGCACCTGGGATGTAGGGAGAGTTCTCCGGGTTTAATTAGAGATTAAGCCCAGATGGGTAGTGATTATAAAGAAAGGAATTTCAAAAAGGGGGCTGCAGGTAGAGTTTGAGGAATTTTACAGTTAGTCTTTGAGACATCAGATGTTGTGAGGAGAAAGTCTAGGGGACAGAGTTGACCCTTCAATCCATTCCTGAGGGGAGAAGTCTGGTAAGAGGCTGGGAAAGCAAGACAGCAGCTACTGGGAGTGAAGGTTGTCTTACTAGTGAGCCCTGATAGAAGGGCAGGATTTGGACTACCAGGGAGGGAACACTGAGGTTCCTTGGGGAGGTGCTCAGTGAAGGAACAGAGGAACACAGAGGTATATGAGGTCAAGCCTGAGCCTGAGGAAGGCAGTAATGGCCTTCTTTGTATGCTTTTCATTTTGTGATTCCTCTTAGGGTGGAGCCCTCAGAGCCCTGGTCCCTGAGAGGGGGATAAGGATAGTGGAAAACTCTAAGAGAAGGTTATGAGGACCATAGAGCTCAGAGATTGGGCTGAAGACTCTCTTGTGAGGACATTAGACTGATTTATGTTGGACTTCCTGTTATCCTGAAAGGGGTAAACTAAAGTGTGCTCTGACTGGAGGGCTGAGTCCCAGGAAGAGAGACTGCTGGAGTGACTGTCAGCAAGGGATGCCAGGTAGGGAGACTGTCCTTATGAAGTGCCTGACCAGAAGGAGGTATTTTAGTGGTGAGTCAACCCTTGCAAGCTGTCACAAGGAACTCTGGCTCTGGGGCACAGTTGTGCCCACATGCAGTGATAAGCCACTGTAGGCACAACAACTCTGAAATGAAGTGGGGTGTAAATTCCTTAGTATGTCAGTACCCAGAAGATTCTTTTAGGTTGCATCCATTTCATATCCATTCTGGTCTCTGAACACACTGAGAGATTTAAGGCTTGTCTACGTGGCCCTGTACAGACCACACTAATGCAAACTAGGTACCTTTTAGAGTAGCAGCCGTGTTAGTCTGTATCCGCAAAATCACTGAATGCATCCGATGAAGTGAGCTGTAGCTCACAAAAGCTTATACTCAAATAAATTTGTTAGTCTCTAAAGGTGCCACAAGTACTCCTTTTCTTTTTGTAGGGTCCTTTTAGTTAGCCCTAGCAAAGTATACACAGAGTGATTACTGTACAACACTTCAGTGTGTGTGCTGTAACTCATACACCACTAGACCCTAGTCTGGGCTTGGGATTTCACTGAGTTCTCAGCAAACTAAAACAATGGATATTTTTTCCAGTGCTTAGTCTTCATAACTTTCCATTTCCAAAGTGAGAAACATTTCACTCTAATATTTGGGGGTGGAGAGGCTAGGGGTGGGAGATAAGATGTATTGTCTGTTATCAAATTTGATAAGATCTTATTCACTCTGTTAAAGGTTTCAAGCTCTGAATTTGTGTATTGGTCATTAAACAGTAGCTGATGGTATTACATTATTTGTGTAAAAAGAAAAGGAGTACTTGTGGCACCTTAGAGACTAACCAATTTATTTGAGCATGAGCTTTCGTGAGCTACAGCTCACTTCATCAGATGTTTACCGTGGAAACTGCAGCAGACTTTATATACACACAGAAATCATGAAACAATACCTCCTCCCACCCCACTGTCCTGCTGGTAATAGCTTATCTAAAGTGATCAACAGGTGGGCCATTTCCAGCACAAATCCAGGTTTTCTCACCCTCCACCCCCCCACACAAATTCACTCTCCTGCTGGTGCTAGCCCATCCAAAGTGACAACTCTTTACATAATCAAGTCGGGCTATTTCCTGCATAGATCAAGGTTTTCTCACATCCCCCCCACCCCCATACACACACAAACTCACTCTCCTGCTGGTAATAGCTCATCTAAACTGACCATTCTCCAGGTTTAAATCCAAGTTAAACCAGAACATCTGGGGGGGGGGGTAGGAAAAAACAAGAGGAAACAGGCTACCTTGCATAATGACTTAGCCACTCCCAGTCTCTATTTAAGCCTAAATTAATAGTATCCAATTTGCAAATGAATTCCAATTCAGCAGTTTCTCGCTGGAGTCTGGATTTGAAGTTTTTTTGTTTTAAGATAGCGACCTTCATGTCTGTGATTGCGTGACCAGAGAGATTGAAGTGTTCTCCGACTGGTTTATGAATGTTATAATTCTTGACATCTGATTTGTGTCCATTTATTCTTTTACGTAGAGACTGTCCAGTTTGACCAATGTACATGGCAGAGGGGCATTGCTGGCACATGATGGCATAGATCACATTGGTGGATGTGCAGGTGAACGAGCCTCTGATAGTGTGGCTGATGTTATTAGGCCCTGTGATGGTGTCCCCTGAATAGATATGTGGGCACAATTGGCAACGGGCTTTGTTGCAAGGATAAGTTCCTGGGTTAGTGGTTCTGTTGTGTGGTATGTGGTTGTTGGTGAGTATTTGCTTCAGGTTGCGGGGCTGTCTGTAGGCAAGGACTGGCCTGTCTCCCAAGACTTGTGAGAGTGTTGGGTCATCCTTTAGGATAGGTTGTAGATCCTTAATAATGCGTTGGAGGGGTTTTAGTTGGGGGCTGAAGGTGACGGCTAGTGGCGTTCTGTTATTTTCTTTGTTAGGCCTGTCCTGTAGTAGGTAACTTCTGGGAACTCTTCTGGCTCTATCAATCTGTTTCTTTACTTCTGCAGGTGGGTATTGTAGTTGTAAGAAAGCTTGACAGAGATCTTGTAGGTGTTTGTCTCTGTCTGAGGGGTTGGAGCAAATGCGGTTGTATCGCAGAGCTTGGCTGTAGACGATGGATCGTGTGGTGTGGTCAGGGTGAAAGCTGGAGGCATGCAGGTAGGAATAGCGGTCAGTAGGTTTCCGGTATAGGGTGGTGTTTATGTGGCCATTGTTTATTAGCACTGTAGTGTCCAGGAAGTGGATCTCTTGTGTGGACTGGACCAGGCTGAGGTTGGTGGTGGGATGGAAATTGTTGAAATCATGGTGGAATTCCTCAAGGGCTTCTTTTCCATGGGTCCAGATGATGAAGATGTCATCAATATAGCGCAAGTAGAGTAGGGGCTTTAGGGGACGAGAGCTGAGGAAGCGTTGTTCTAAATCAGCCATAAAAATGTTGGCATACTGTGGGGCCATGCGGGTACCCATAGCAGTGCCGCTGATCTGAAGGTATACATTGTCCCCAAATGTGAAATAGTTATGGGTAAGGACAAAGTCACAAAGTTCAGCCACCAGGTTAGCCGTGACATTATCGGGGATAGTGTTCTTGACGGCTTGTAGTCCATCTTTGTGTGGAATGTTGGTGTAGAGGGCTTCTACATCCATAGTAGCCAGGATGGTGTTATCAGGAAGATCACCGATGGATTGAAGTTTCCTCAGGAAGTCAGTGGTGTCTCGAAGGTAGCTGGGAGTGCTGGTAGCGTAGGGCCTGAGGAGGGAGTCTACATAGCCAGACAATCCTGCTGTCAGGGTGCCAATGCCTGAGATGATGGGGCGCCCAGGATTTCCAGGTTTATGGATCTTGGGTAGTAGATAGAATATCCCAGGTCGGGGTTCCAGGGGTGTGTCTGTGCGGATTTGATCTTGTGCTTTTTCAGGAAGTTTCTTGAGCAAATGCTGTAGTTGCTTTTGGTAACTCTCAGTGGGATCATAGGGTAATGGCTTGTAGAAACTCGTGTTGGAGAGCTGCCGAGCAGCCTCTTGTTCATATTCCGACCTATTCATGATGACAACAGCACCTCCTTTGTCAGCCTTTTTGATTATGATGTCAGAGTTGTTTCTGAGGCTGTGGATGGCATTGCGTTCCGCATGGCTGAGGTTATGGGGCAAGTGATGCTGCTTTTCCACAATTTCAGCCCGTGCACGTCGGCGGAAGCACTCTATGTAGAAGTCCAGTCTGCTGTTTCGACCTTCAGGAGGAGTCCATCTAGAATCCCTCTTTCTGTAGTGTTGGCAGGGAGACCTCTGTGGATTAGTATGTTGTTCAGAGGTATTTTGGAAATATTCCTTGAGACGGAGACGTCGAAAATAGGATTCTAGGTCACCACAGAACTGTATCATGTTCGTGGGGGTGGAGGGGCAGAAGGAGAGGCCCCGAGATAGAACAGCTGCTTCTGCTGGGCTGAGAGTATAGTTGGATAGGTTAACAATATTGCTAGGTGGGGTGAGGGAACCATTGCTGTGGCCCCTTGTAGCATGTAGTAGTTTAGAAAGTTTAGTGTCTTTTTTCTTTTGTAGAGAAGCAAAGTGTGCGTTGTAAATGGCTTGTCTAGTTTTAGTAAAATCCAGCCACGAGGAAGTTTGTGTGGAAGGTTGGTTCTTTATGAGAGTATCCATTTTTGAGAGCTCATTCTTAATCTTTCCCTGTTTGCTGTAGAGGATCTTGATCAGGTGATTCCGCAGTTTCTTTGAGAGCGTGAGGCACAAGCTGTCAGCATAGCCTGTGTGGTATGTAGATTGTAATGGATTTTTGACCTTCAGTCCTTTTGGTATGATGTCCATCTGTTTGCATTTGGAAAGGAAGATGATGTCTGTCTGTATCTGTACAAGTTTCTTCATGCAGTTGATAGATTTCCACTCCATACGGCTAAATGCAGTGCCTTGCATAATGACAGGTTTCAGAGGAACAGCCGTGTTAGTCTGTATTCGCAAAAAGAAAAGGAGTACTTGTGGCACCTTAGAGACTAACCAATTTATTTGAGCATGAGCTTTCGTGAGCTACAGCTCACTTCATCAGATGTTTACCGTGGAAACTGCAGCAGACTTTATATACACACAGAAATCATGAAACAATACCTCCTCCCACCCCACTGTCCTGCTGGTAATAGCTTATCTAAAGTGATCAACAGGTGGGCCATTTCCAGCACAAATCCAGGTTTTCTCACCCTCCACCCCCCCACACAAATTCACTCTCCTGCTGGTGCTAGCCCATCCAAAGTGACAACTCTTTACATAATCAAGTCGGGCTATTTCCTGCATAGATCAAGGTTTTCTCACATCCCCCCCACCCCCATACACACACAAACTCACTCTCCTGCTGGTAATAGCTCATCTAAACTGACCATTCTCCAGGTTTAAATCCAAGTTAAACCAGAACATCTGGGGGGGGGGGTAGGAAAAAACAAGAGGAAACAGGCTACCTTGCATAATGACTTAGCCACTCCCAGTCTCTATTTAAGCCTAAATTAATAGTATCCAATTTGCAAATGAATTCCAATTCAGCAGTTTCTCGCTGGAGTCTGGATTTGAAGTTTTTTTGTTTTAAGATAGCGACCTTCATGTCTGTGATTGCGTGACCAGAGAGATTGAAGCCGTCAAGAACACTATCCCCGATAATGTCACGGCTAACCTGGTGGCTGAACTTTGTGACTTTGTCCTTACCCATAACTATTTCACATTTGGGGACAATGTATACCTTCAGATCAGCGGCACTGCTATGGGTACCCGCATGGCCCCACAGTATGCCAACATTTTTATGGCTGATTTAGAACAACGCTTCCTCAGCTCTCGTCCCCTAAAGCCCCTACTCTACTTGCGCTATATTGATGACATCTTCATCATCTGGACCCATGGAAAAGAAGCCCTTGAGGAATTCCACCATGATTTCAACAATTTCCATCCCACCACCAACCTCAGCCTGGTCCAGTCCACACAAGAGATCCACTTCCTGGACACTACAGTGCTAATAAACAATGGCCACATAAACACCACCCTATACCGGAAACCTACTGACCGCTATTCCTACCTGCATGCCTCCAGCTTTCACCCTGACCACACCACACGATCCATCGTCTACAGCCAAGCTCTGCGATACAACCGCATTTGCTCCAACCCCTCAGACAGAGACAAACACCTACAAGATCTCTGTCAAGCTTTCTTACAACTACAATACCCACCTGCAGAAGTAAAGAAACAGATTGATAGAGCCAGAAGAGTTCCCAGAAGTTACCTACTACAGGACAGGCCTAACAAAGAAAATAACAGAACGCCACTAGCCGTCACCTTCAGCCCCCAACTAAAACCCCTCCAACGCATTATTAAGGATCTACAACCTATCCTAAAGGATGACCCAACACTCTCACAAGTCTTGGGAGACAGGCCAGTCCTTGCCTACAGACAGCCCCGCAACCTGAAGCAAATACTCACCAACAACCACATACCACACAACAGAACCACTAACCCAGGAACTTATCCTTGCAACAAAGCCCGTTGCCAATTGTGCCCACATATCTATTCAGGGGACACCATCACAGGGCCTAATAACATCAGCCACACTATCAGAGGCTCGTTCACCTGCACATCCACCAATGTGATCTATGCCATCATGTGCCAGCAATGCCCCTCTGCCATGTACATTGGTCAAACTGGACAGTCTCTACGTAAAAGAATAAATGGACACAAATCAGATGTCAAGAATTATAACATTCATAAACCAGTCGGAGAACACTTCAATCTCTCTGGTCACGCAATCACAGACATGAAGGTCGCTATCTTAAAACAAAAAAACTTCAAATCCAGACTCCAGCGAGAAACTGCTGAATTGGAATTCATTTGCAAATTGGATACTATTAATTTAGGCTTAAATAGAGACTGGGAGTGGCTAAGTCATTATGCAAGGTAGCCTGTTTCCTCTTGTTTTTTCCTACCCCCCCCCCCAGATGTTCTGGTTTAACTTGGATTTAAACCTGGAGAATGGTCAGTTTAGATGAGCTATTACCAGCAGGAGAGTGAGTTTGTGTGTGTATGGGGGTGGGGGGGATGTGAGAAAACCTTGATCTATGCAGGAAATAGCCCGACTTGATTATGTAAAGAGTTGTCACTTTGGATGGGCTAGCACCAGCAGGAGAGTGAATTTGTGTGGGGGGGTGGAGGGTGAGAAAACCTGGATTTGTGCTGGAAATGGCCCACCTGTTGATCACTTTAGATAAGCTATTACCAGCAGGACAGTGGGGTGGGAGGAGGTATTGTTTCATGATTTCTGTGTGTATATAAAGTCTGCTGCAGTTTCCACGGTAAACATCTGATGAAGTGAGCTGTAGCTCACGAAAGCTCATGCTCAAATAAATTGGTTAGTCTCTAAGGTGCCACAAGTACTCCTTTTCTTTTTGCGAATACAGACTAACACGGCTGTTCCTCTGAAACCTGTCATTATTTGTGTGAAAGTTACATTTAAAGGCCCTAGTCTGCTCTCTAGTGACACCATGAGGGAAAACATGAAAAACCTGCGTAAGCTTAAAAGCTTGTTTCTTTCACTAACAGAAGTTGGTGAGAATAAGTTATAACCTCGCCCTTTTTGTCCCTCTAATGAAAAGAGCTAATCCAGTTTCATCTAACTTTGACCACAAATGGAACTGTGATGAATGCCTTGTGGTATGAGTATTGTGACTCTTGAATAGACACATAGGCATGCGCAGCACATTTCATTAGGGTGTGCACCCAGGGAATTTTATTTATTTATTTTTAAAGGCGAACATTTATTGAATACTCAATCATAAAGGACATTATTTTTATTCATCAAACAAACTAAAGAAACTAAAACTTAACTAAACTTAATGTTTTTTAAATTAACAACTAAACTTTACTTAAAAAATACAAACTTAAAAAATGAGACAAAATAGCAAATTTTTGCTGTAGTGATAACCAGGCGTATATAAAGATCATGAAAATTGACTGTATCTTTAACCAGATAATGAGCTAACCCAAACTGACCAAAACAGATTAAGGTTTCTTCATCATCCTGTCCTAGAGAATGAGACATCACTCACCAGGTGTTATGGACTTAAATTCCTCAATCACATCATTGTAATTAACTGACGAAGCCAATTCTTGTTCAATGTACAAAATCACGAGTGAGTCGAGGCACTGTTGGGACATTGTACTTCTTAGTTTGTTTTTCACATGTGCTAGTTTTGAAAAGGCTCTTTCACATGAACAGCTTGTAACAGGTAAGACTGCAAAACATTGAATAGATTTGTAAAAGGCCTCGAACATGGAAGACCGATTCGATTTCTTTAGCCAATCAAGCCACTCTCTGGTGGTGTTCGTAGTGCTACCTTTAGGAACGGGTCCGTCATAACCCCGAAGCAATCTGATTTCAGCTTCCAACTCATCCAAGGACACTTCAAATTTGTTGGCAATGATTCTCATATCATCCCTGCCAATGTCTAAGCTCTGCGGTTTTCCCACTGCAGTCACAATTTTACAAGTCTCCTGTTCAAATCGCTGGTCAATGCTGGTAATCATTGAGTCTAGAAGTGGGTAAAATGAAGTTATTCTCTCTTGCTCCTCTTTTGTATCAAAGTGATGCTGGGACTCAAACACATCGTCAATACAAGTGGATGTTTTTCTCTTCTTAACTGGAGGAATCGATATCATTCTCTACACACGTTTTCACACTGTCATTGAAAATAGATTGAAAATATTCTGGGCCACTTCTCATTGCAGCCAGAGTTACACTAGCTTTTCACCCCTGTCATTGCAGTAAGTAAGTTGAGATCTGGAGCTTGAAGAGCCTTACTCACTTTTACCACCATCTGGAGAATAGGGTGCATCATGTGAAAGGCAAAGATGAACTTGAATGAATTTAGTTCATGGATAAGGCCCCGGCTTTTATTTTAGAATCAGCAAAGTGAGTTGTTTCGATAATCTCGTGTAAAGCTTGTAAAATGATGGAGTAGTTTTGTTTTACAGCAGCCACTACTTCTGCTCTGCATGCCCATCTTGTGTTTGACAGAGACTTCAAAGTCTTCAACTGAGATCCTACTTCTTGTGAAATCTTCTCCATTACTGCATGTCGCACAGGATTCCCCTCCATGAAGGCATAAAGAGTCTGAATAACATGAAAAAAATCAGACAGTTCTGTTTTGTTTACTTGCAGTGCATGCATCTTCTAGGACGAGGTTCAAACAATGCGCATAGCTGTGTACGTAGAGTATTTCACTGTTTCTTTCTTTACATTTCATTTGAACTCCCACAGTACATCCAGACATAGTAGACGCGCCATCAAAACAGACAGACATCACTGATGTCCAGTCAATTTTAAGAATGCCAAGGACATCATTTAACTGGTCAAAAATAGACTGAGCCTCAATTGTTAATAGTCTCTGAACAGACACAAAATATTCAACTGGACTATGTTTTTCATTGTCAAAATACCGCACCACAATGGACGTCCGTTCATGGTGTCCACAGTCAGTAGTGTCGTTGGCAATTATTGAGACCATTTTTCTATTTAGTAAAGACACAATCTTTTGTTGCACAACGTTGTGCAAGGCCACAATTCACTCATTTTGGATGCGGTTACTCAGAGAGGTAGCGTTTCGAGGAGATTGTTGCATATGCTTTGCCATTACAGGATCATATTTTTGGAGCATATTGACAAGATTTAGAAATAAACCTCTCTCAAAACTGTCAGCTTTTTCATTGTGACCCCTGAATGGTCTCCCATCTTTCGCCAAACACAGAACAATGTCAATCAGTCGCTCCATTACACTTCGGTTATGGCACCGTTCTTCTTGTTTAGACAGATAAGCCTGCTTGCCTTCATCCAACAATACATCAATAGGTTTCCCTTCATTAAAACTTGACCATGAAGAACACCTCAACACATGAGATTTTGACAGTTGGTGGTTTTTTAAAACATTCATTAGCCCTATGCCAGTTTCTGAATCCCTTATCAATAAATGCTGGATCAGTGTGACCTTTGTTTGCTGCATCATTAGAGGAGACGAAACGGCAGTAAAAGCAAAATGCTGCGTCCTTTGATGGGCTATCTTCTAACCACCTAACCACTTTTTATACCAATTGGACTGAAAACTTTTGTTTATTCCCTATTTTACTTCTAGGAAACATACTCAATCTAGGCTGATAAGGACCTCTAGATAATTGAGACTGGCATTCTAATCTATTTTTTGGAATATCACAGACCAGGTCATCAGATGGAATGTTTGATGGCTTTGAATAGAAACTACGTTGACCTGAATTAAGAGACAGTCTGTTTCTGTTGGTCATTACTCAGTTTATTGCATGCACTGGAACTGGTGGCGGCATTATCTTCATGTAAGTTCTTAACTGAGGAGTCCGAGGTATTTGCATTCATTATAATTCAGTTTGTCTGCTCCTTTTCTTATATTAACAACAAACCGATACCCCTTAAAATTAAAAGGGGGTATCATACGATTGAATTAAAACATAAAACCACGGGCTTGTTATGCTATTTCAGTAGAGTACACGCGACAAAGATTACAAACACTGTAGACACTGTGCTGGGCACACCTGGCATGGCCGCTTATATAGGTCAAAGAATTTTCTAGAATAGTAGTCTGAGAGGCAGGAGAGGACCAATGGTAATGCGGCGCCTCAGTAATGAGGACGCATGCTGTGAGCGAACGCGGGCTTTTTATACATTTCTACAACATCTAAATTACGCAATTGGGCGCTTATTGCATAATACAACATAATAAAACTGCAAAACTAAGCATTTCTGATGGTGTCCTCTAGACTGAGCACTGAGTCCCAGTGGGTAGATAGAAAGATTAACCTAAGTAATCTATACAGAAGCCTGTGGAACCCCATAAAACTGGGTCCCAAATCCATGAACTATTAGAACTCATTTACAAAACTTTTCTTAAACATTACGTTAATATATTGTCTCATACTATAGAATTAGAATTTATAATCCCTATTCCATGATGAGATATAATGTATCTTAATTAAAACTACCTTTAGATATGTTTTGTCCTCAAAAATCCAATTTAAATAAAAATAAATCAAAAATATCTGATTTTTTTTTTTAAGTCCTTGATTTTTATCCACCCTAACAGCTGGGCATGGTGGGGACGGGGGGAAGGATTGGTCCTCAGCTGGAGCGAGGCAGGGGCCAGGGGCAAGAGAAGCACAGTGGGGCATATGGGGAGGATTAGTCCCTGCTGATTGGAGCAAGGCAGGGGGTGGGGGCAAAAGCACAGCGGGGCAGGAACTAGGGTTGGTCCCTGGAGCAAGGGAGGGGCTGGGAGTAAACTGCAAGTGCAGCAGGGCTGGGGAGGGGGTTAAACAGGATCCCCCCCACTCGTGCTCACATATATCAGGTACCTACCCTCTCCCTAGTTCTAGTCCATTCTCTTTGTCTCCGCACTGAGTACAGGGCTGGGGATGCAGGGTCTGGGAGGGAGTTAGGGTGCAGGAGCAGGCTGGGGTGCAGGGTCTGGCCAGGAGCCAAAATGAGGAAGGGGGCTCAGGGTTAGGGCAGGAGGTTGGGGTGTGGAGTGCTTACCTGGGGCAGCTCCCCTTCGGTGCAAGGGGTGCAGGTGGAGATGTGGGCGGGAGGGCACAGGACCTCCCCGTTTGGTGCTCGGGGTGGGGATGTGGGGGGGTGCAGGAGTCAGGACATGGGGTGTGGGTGGCTGGGTATGTGTGGAGGTGCAGGGGTTGGGGTATGAGGGGCTGCAGGGGGGAGGGCAGGGTGGGGAAGGGGGGGCAGGGCAGAGGGCTGGGTGTGTGCCTGTGGGTTGCAGGAGTCAGGGCAGGGGCGTGGGGTGCAGGAGTCAGGGCTAGAGAGGTGGGCTGGGGTCGTGGGGGGTGCTCCTAGCCCCCTGCCCTGAGCGGCTCACAGCAGGGGGCTGGAGGGGGGATACCCCGATTCCACCTCCTTTCCCAAGGCCCTGTCCCCGCCTCTTCTCCACTTCCTCCTCTCTCCGCCCGGCACAGCGCGGACCGGAGGCGGGGGAGAGAGGGAGAGGAGGAGGGGCAAGTCCGCAGCACGCTGCGGGGAAGAGGCGGGAGCTTGGCTGCCACCCGCCGAGGAACAGCGGGACAGAGGCCGGGGCGTGCAGCCCCACCAAGCTTCTGCCCCCGCAGGCGAGAGCGGGGGCGGAGAAGAGAGGCCAGGCCGGACCATGAAGAATTTTCTGTGCAACACAAGCGTGAAAGGGATAAACTCCAGTATAACTTAATCCACCCGTCTATCCTCCAATGAAATATTACTGTTTAAATAGCCCATGGAGAAAAGCATAACAAGGTCTGATTACTAGTTTTTTTGACGTTTGAGAGCCTCAGTTGAACATTTGCTGAGATGCAATGCAGAGCTTACAACACATCTAATGAAATGCCAAAAATGTCTTATCTTATAACTTTGGAGGACATCCAGTTCCTCCTGTGAGATGGTTAAGCTCAAGGTGATAGAAAAGGGGGACGTATCACAAAGCATACTGTGTAAAATCTGGTCTGCATCACCCCATCTTTTCTAGTAAAGCAGGAAAGGAGCCCGACCTCAGGCTTGGTTAGGATAACTGAGGGTAGAACTGAACCTGGTAAAAGATCCAAATCTGTTACCTTTCTCCATAATGGATGGAATCCGAACTCTTTTTGCTTAAAGTCTGCAGCATATTAAGTCTTTATACACTACTGCCGGACTTCTGCACATAAGGACTTGTGTGATGAAGTTTTCAATGCCTATAAATTGCTTTCCATTTACCCAAATTCCTGATTCAGAGCAAATGTCATTTCTCTCCTTACATTCGGCTAACTCAGCTTCCACTGTACCAGTATGTGCAGTAAAGTGCTTTCAGCAGTCCTATCCGAACAGAATACAATATTAGTTGACTTAGCCAAAGCCAGGGGCCACCGGGCATATAACACCAAGAAGTGTGTTGTTAGTTAGTGGGACATAGTTATAAAAATACAGAACAGGGTCCCATGAATAGTCCAGTTACACATGGTACCTCCCTGCCCATGGTGTCTGCTGAAGCCAAAAGCAGAGGGGCTGGTAGTAGCAGCAGCATGAACAGGCTCCTGTGTAGAAACGAGTGAGTGAAGGTGGTAGGAGCATCCTTGTGAGAAAAAGGGAAATGAAGCTCCCCTAGACAGCCCCTGCATCTCTAAATGCAAAATCCTCATCAGCTGATTTAGATGATAGATGGTGTAAATACCCCCGTAAGGGCTGATTCCCCACTCTGGCACTTTGAGTGCAGAAGGTGGGGGCCCACAAGGATTCTAAAAATTAATATTGGCCACTCCAGGCTTGTATTAAACTCCCAAGGTTACAGCTATTCTCTGACCTTGGATTGGTAGATTCTGCCACCACCCAAGTGAAGAACCCCTTTGAAAGCTCAGGAAGGTGCACTTGGGAATTCCTTCCTGTGGGGTACCCTCAAGTCCTTTCACCTCCCCTCCAGGGAATTGCGGAGAAAAAAGAAATCAGCTGTTGCCACCAGCTAATAAAACGTGCACAAACCTCTTAAGACACACAAATCCAATGCTGTTCTTAAAAAAAAAAGAGGGAAATTTCATTAAAAAAAAAAACATCTGGGAACTTAGGCATTTGCGAGATTTAAAAAAAAAAAAACCCTACAATTAAGCATCAAGAATAGCTTTCTTGAGGTCCAGCTTAAAGGTTACAAGTAAAACAAAAAAGCACCTGGGGTTAGCACAGAGGAGCCCACAAGTCATAAAGAAATAAAAGGAATAAACGTAATCACGTCTTCCTAGACACTTCCTGATCCACTTATATACCTGGGGTTTCAAATGGGTAGTTTCTAGGTATGATACTGATTTTTTCATACCCGGCCCAAGCGTCTCACAGCATAACTGCTCTGTGGCTTCTCTTTGGGAGAACAACCACAGACTGCCAAAAGGGGAGCCTTGTTTCAATTTTAAAAAGTTCTAGCCTTCTCCTTGGCTCTTTTGGCCAGGTGCCCACTCACTTTCTTTTACCTATGCATATCAATGAGACTTTTTAACCCTTTACAGATAGAGCAATTAGAGAACAGCTACTAAGAGGGATTTTATAGCTGCTGGCTGGCTGGGTGTCCATAAAAGGGAGCTACCCCCACCCCCCATTATCACACCCCAAAGCTCAAATATGGCTATGTTTTGATTGCTCAGTGTGCCACAAGACCTTAATGCTCTATGTTCTTAAATACTTCTCCAGCTGATCAAAGCAGCAATTAATTAATGTTTAGGAGAGTGAGTAGTCACTTTGTGCATAGGACTCAAATGTTGGCATAACTAGAACTGCCGTCAGTTTACTTCAGCAAAAGTTTTACTCAAATACTTTGCAAAAATTAGAGTTCAGGACCACAAAAGTCAAAGAAGGGCAAGGAGTGCTTTGAATTGACAAAAGTTAAGGTGTTAATTGTCTACTAATTTGGCACTTATAATAAGTAAACAGTCATAGTCATGGGACTAGTGAACAAGTCAATCTGCAACCTGGGATCCCAATGGGATACTAGTTAAATCAAATGTTGGTGGCCTACATAATTCGCCTTATGAAATTTTTGGGATACCATTGTTCTTTTCTCCACTTGATTATTTATCTCTATATTTCTCCCACATCCTTTCTTTTGTTTATCAGTCTCCATTTCTACCTCTATCTCTTTCCTTTCTTACCCAGTACTAGTATGTGTAGAAGGCCATGTGAGATTTGTAATGACTACAGGTGATCAGGAGGACTTTGATTTTATGTCTCACCTGAAAGATGTCACCTCCAGGAGCAAAGTGCCAATTAACATCATGCTGGGCCTGTGGGTCAGTAGTAACTATGGGCACCTAGAAATACCAGTCAGATTTTCCAGTGATGAAAGCATGTTTGCTGGTTTTGGTGCGCTTGCTCATGTGTGCTTTCTCTCACAATCTTTCTCTCTTATAGGCTCGCCTTTCAACATTGCTAATTAATCCCGAGATTCTTAAGAGACATTTTTTAGCCCTAAGGATTCTCTTTAATGGATTGATAGTGCCTGGAGATCTGAATGCTCTTTCTGAGGAAATCTTTATTTTCTTCCTACTGAGAGGCAAACACTGACCAGGGTGAGAAGTGTTATGCAATGAATATTGTATACAGCTCTCAATATGTATATTACCCTCTGCTGAGCTGTGCGGAAGGAAGCTGGCAGGCACCAGGGTAGCGTGTTCAGGAGAGCCAGCTTGCTTGGCTGATTGAAAGCCAACATTCCATGGCAGTAGGAATGGGAATAACTTGTCTTTCACACGGCGCTTCTGGGCCTGAGTGAAGGCCTCGGTTGAGCAGTGGCTCTCAAATGGGGTTATTAATGGTTGTCTTGCTGCTTTGTGGCCTGCAGTCCCACTGTTGAACAGAGGTGGCTCTCGGCCGTATTGCTCCTGTCGCTGCTCATGACAGCTCCAGATTGTCCCACTCTAGGGGGTAACTTGAAGGACTTGGGAGCTAGGCTGCTACTGGGTTTGAAAAACTCTGGATTTAGGGGTGGGTTCTTGTTTTTCCCACAGTGGACTCTTAATTTAATGGCTAAAACAGACTAAATCCCACCTCTGTTTCTTTACAAAACCCCATATCCTTGAGTTCACTGTTACCAATGTTTTCATTAGATCATTTATTTATCACTTTTAATAATCCTGGAGGGTTTGGAAGGACTTGCTCCAGCGAGGGGGCAGTGGCTAGTCCTCATATTAGCTGAACCCAGCAGAGTGTGTGTAACCCACACACTTCCTGGGTGTGGTGTTCTGTCCCCTCTAGTGGCACCGAGACCACTTAGAGAGAAATTAATGAGTCAGCTCTACAGCCTTAGCTAAGGGACATGTGGTGTTTAGCTCATGCAGTAGACTCATACATTTAGCTCCAGAGGTCCCAGATTCAATCCCGCCCATCGATGACCGGAGTCTGTCAGTGTTACATATATTACAACATTTTACACCTCTGCTATACCAATGTCCTCCAAATAAAATGTACAGGGTGGGTAGACACATGGCCTGCAATGGGTCACTACAATGATCAGAGAATGGAAAGGGTTAGTCAGTGACTCACCAGCCAATGCCAGATGCAGCTATTCAGAGTGATACAGCAATGAAGCCCAGAAAAAAAAATTACACTGGTAAACACCATTTTATAAGTTGGACATGGTCCTATGGAGCCCTTCTCCAGGCAATCACTTTGCAGGCTGCAACCCAGCACTGGGTCTCTCCTAGAAATGCTACTGTGCGGGTAAGTGAGAAGGGAAGACAAATAGCAAACAGGATGCTATAGATTCAATATTTAGGATTTAAATGGAAGACGGGGGAGTGGAGAGTTGAATTACCCTTTCTCTCCAACTGACTATTACAATATAGTTATGAGTCATTAGCCTGTCCTTATACATTCATAACATTTCATCACTAGGGAGGAAAGCCAGCAAAAGGCGAGGAGGAAAACCAGAAGGAGAATGTGTTTATACTCAGGCTGCATTTCAGCCATTTCTGCGCTGAGATGCTTTTTCATAGATTCTAAGGCCAGAAGGGACCTCTGTGATCATCTAGTCTGACCTCCTGTAGAGCGTAGGCTTCAGAACTTCCCAAAAATAATTCCTAGAGCATATCTTTTAGAAAACATCCAATCTTGATTATTATTTTTAAATTGTCAGTGATGGAGAATCGCCCACTACCCTTGGTAAACTTATTGACTGCCAGCTGTGCTGAACAAGTATTAACAAGGCTGATTTATTAATTAACTGGAAGTTATCCAGAACATGGAACACAAATGGAAAACATTAGTATAGATTATAAAATATTCTTTGCTACAAACATAATTCTTCCTATTGATTCACCAGAGATTTTTTTGTCAATTGCTCTTCAGAATCAAAAAGTGTTTCAACTGTGGCCACTGTATCCTCATAAAAATGAGGAATGCTTAGAGAAGGATCGTTTATGTGGTCGTTAACATAGCAAAGGATACTCGTTATCCTAGCAACAGCATTTCTGGGCGGCCCTCTCTGTAGAGGGAAAGAATGGTCTTGTGGTTAAGGCACTAAATGGGGACTCAGGAGATAAATTCCAGTCCCCGATCTGCCATGGACTTCCTGGGTGATCTTGGATAAGACACTGAATCTCTGTGCCTCACTTCCCCCATCTGCAAAATGGGGGCAGTACTTCCTTTGTCTCCTTAGATTGCAAAGTCTCAAGGGCATGTACTGTCTCTTACAGTGTTTGTACATTGCCTAGAAAATGGTGCCTGAACTTGGGCGCTAATGTAATATAATGCACCCAGGCACCATCTCTCCTGTCTATTCATAATGGGTATGGATTTAATTTTGTCTGTTTTTGAAGCTACTAACATGCCCAGTTTAGAGGCAAAATAGAGAGGAAAGGAAATTTCACATGCACTATGTAAATCAGAATTGTCAAACACTGCACTGGCTATCTCATACAAGCACATGTATATAAAATTAAATATAATTGGTTTGATTGTGATTGATTTTTATTTTAGTGGGGGAATCCATTTAGGTCAGTTTTTCTATTTATATGCACTATTTGATGTAACATTTTAGTTTGGTTGCATGTTTTGAGATAAATGATACATATGAAAGGTGGACTTTGAGAGTCACTTTTAGCTTGTGCATGTTTTGCTATAATTTCACAGTGCGTAGATGCCTTTCTAATGGACACTACATAAGATGAGGCTTTCTTATGGGACATCTTGAATGTATTACACATGTTCTTTTTCTGTACAGTCTTTTCCAATGAAGGCTGATCTCACCAGCTCAGCACTATGGGCTTATCTTGGACACAGCTCTCTATCAAAGAAAGAGACAGTAAAAGGATATAGGGATGCAACCAATCCTCTGGACCTAATTCCCCAGAGACTTGGGGCTGATATTTCTCCAGAGAATTGGGTGAGCAAGAAGGTAGCAAAGCCAGAAGAGAACATGTCTGTGGCTTATTTTCTTCTCCTCACCTCCCATCCCTACATTGTAACTGGGCAGCACCTCCCTGGCATGCTGTTCCCCTCCCTGAGAGCTTGTGGAAGCCCCTCTGTCCCATTGAATCAGGTCAGGCCTCCAGAGCATTGTGGGAGGGCCATATCTGTGGTGGGAGGGGTCAGGGCTGGGAGAAGCCTTTCTCTGTAGCATAGTGCCATCAGAACCATGTAGCTATCCACATGGGAGTTAATACTGCTCTTGTCACCCTTAACTTGTCCTCCATGACTGCCCTGTCACTGAAGATACTGTGAAGACCAGGTGCCAGCTCATGTCAGGGTCCCTGTGTCTCATAACACTGACAGATACATGGCTGAAATCTGTCTGGCCCACTTGTTGGTCTTGTTAAAGTAAGTACTAGAATTATAAGAATGTGTATAGTCTTTAGATTTATTGAATGCTTGTGAGCATGCATTAATCTCACTTACAACATGGGATACAGATGTTGCAATACAACCACTTAGATATTACCTTATAAGTTTCTGACTGTGTCAATCACCAGACAGGAGGGAGCCATTAACTAGTGTGAATTGCTATTCTCCAACAGAACATGTTATGTCCTGCCCAACAGCAGGGCCGGCTCCAGGCACCAGCGTTCCAAGCAGGGGCGGCAGTTAGAAAGGGGCGGCAGAGTTTCCGTGGTGGCAGCAATTTGGCGGCAGTCCCTCTGTCCCGCTGCCCGTGGCGGCAATTCGGCTGCAGCTTCTCCCTTTTGCCGTCCGCGGCGGCAGTTTACTTCACTGCTCGGCGCGGCAAAAACTGTAGAGCTGGCCCTGCCCAACAGGAAAGCTCTGTGGACACCTGTCTTACTATTGTGGAACACTAAAGAGGACAGAATACATTTTCCCCTCCCCTAACGGAGAGGCAAGTTTTTCTAGGCACAAGTAGAGCCCTGCGTGGATACAAATTTATACCTGCAGAGGCAGCTATCCGCAGCTATAAATCGGTATCAACAGAACTGCAGGGCTCTCCCAGGGACCACACTGGCGAAAGGAGCAGAATGTGGGGCCGCTGCTCCCAGGAGCCAACGCCCCAGGCCAGCAGCTCTTCTGGCTAGCCCCACCCACTGGGGCGGGCACCAGGCTCACCAGCAGCAGTCCCTGGTGCGCTAGTGCGTGCAAGCAGTGTACACGCCCCCAGATAGGAGACGGACAGCTGTGTAGAAGGGCTGGGGGCAGGACTGGGGGTGGTACAGCCGTGCCGGAGGAGCTGCTACGCAGGGTGCTGGCTCCTGGAAGTGGAGGCCCTACGTTCTGTTCCTTTGGTTGCTGTGGTTCCCAGGAAAGCCCTGTGGTTCCGCAGATACCAGTTTATATCCATGGATATCTGCATCCTCAGATATACATTTGTATCCACACAGGGCTCTAGGCATAAGCAAGAGGTCCCCAGCTTCTTAGCCTGGGTTAACCCTACAGGACATGTATATCTTGCTTATTACAGAAGCGTCTATTACTTTTTGAAACTTAAGATTGTAACTCATTTGTGTGCGTATATTTACCTGCTTTAATCTTGTAAATCTCATTTTCTTTTCCTATTTAATAAACCTTTATGTAGTTTATTATAGGCTTGGCTGCAAGCATTGTCTTTGGGGTGAGAGATAAGGTGTGATTTGACCTGGGGAAAGTGAGCAGTTCTTTGACGGGAATAACCTGAATATTGCTGTGATTCTTGGTGTAAGGGACCATCTCTCACAACGATTACCTTAGCTGGGTGGCAACATAGACCAGAGTACCCAAGGGGACTGTCTGTGACTCCATCATTAAGCTGTTAGTGCATAACACTTGATAATTGATTGGTGAAATCCAAGTCTAGAACTCACCCCAATTTGGAGTTTGTGCCCTGGTTCCCAACAGTGTACCTTGAAGTTGGTACTCACGCTCTTAAGCCACTGCAGGCAGCTGGACTGGTACTATTGCAGATCACAGCCCCTGCCACTTGCTGTGTTTGGATTGGATTGGAGAGGTGATCCAATGGAGAAGAAATGAACAGCAGATTTAAGAAGCACCACTTCCCTCATCCTCTCCATTTCTATGCTGGCATCCTTTCTCCTTTAGCAGAGTCTATTCAGCATCCAACAGAATGGCTAAGATGCTCATTTTGGGGTCATTAATTCATGTTCTGAACAACTCCCTGTTGTCTTTGGGTAACAGGCAGGCCAAGATACCCTCAGACCCAGGAGAGAACCTGCTGAGAGCAGCTATTTCAAATTCTATCTTTCACTTCACTCTTGAAAAATCCACAGAATTCTGTTCTGAGTTAAACAGAGACAAGGTGGGTGAGGTGATATCTTTTATTGCATCAACATTTGTTGGTTCAAATGAATGTTTTCAAGCTTCACAGGGTGCAATACAATATATTACCTCACCCACTTTCTGTCTCATCTCCTGGGACAACATGGCTACCACACTACTAATGTCAAATGAACAGTTTCTTTTGGAGGTCAGATTCAATTAGCTGTTAATTCTAATGGCTGTTAATGGGAAAGCACTTAGAAATAGGGGGCTAATGGCAAAGGTGAGGGAAATCGCTCATGAGACCCAGGCAGGGAAAATCACACAGCCAGAGTGACTCAGAGTTGGGGATGGTGTGGGAGAGCAGTAGTTCTATTTTAGGCACTGAGCCTACTGAGAAGAATTAGTGCCAGTGGCCTTTGTGAAAGAACTGTGGGGGATCCCCCTCAAATCTGCTTTTTGGCTGGCTAGAAAATGCAAAAGTCAAATGCTTATGTGTCTGCTACAGGCTGCTGTATGTAATGTCTCTGCTGACCCACTGGCAGTACATGCCCCATGGATATGGGGGTAGAAGCACAAGGAAAAAGCAGGCCAAAACCTCTGCTGGGGTAAAGCAGTGTAGCACCATTTTCTTCAAAGGAGTCATGCTGGCTTACGTCAGATGAGGATCTGGATCACCAAATGAACCACATTTCCCCTTCCCCCATCCTTTTATCTCTCCTTCTCATTTTTGCATTTTCTGCTACAGCCTGGAGAAGAAGTGGTGCTGCATGCTGATGAGATGATAGCTAATAACACCACTTAGTCATTTAGTCATTCCCAAGCATGAGGGCACAGCTCTCCTCCTAGAGTCACGTAGCAGATCTTGACTATGACAGTTTGTTCTCTATATATGCACACATCTTCCTAAGCAGCCAAGACAACCTAAGTAGACTTTGTTAGGAGATCACACCTGAGATAATCCTGTAGCAGCCAGCATCAGAAGCACTGTAATGGATCTAAGCCATGTGAGATAGTTGGAAAGTTATGTATCATAGATGCATATGAATGAGTTTGAATGGTATTTGGGCTCCTAAATCCCTTAGGTGATTTAGAAAAATCTGACCCTAAATACCAACACTTGTGACTTTGTAGAGTGAGTTTCTTGTAGGACTGATGGGCTATTTGTTGTAGTACAGTGACCCAAATCTGGATTAGGGACCATTTTGCTAGGCACTATATAAACTTGCATGAGCCCCAGTTTTGTGCTCCACTGCAGCCCCTTTACAGCAGTTGTGTGTAGGACTGGCTTAATAGTCATATGCCATCCCTTATGGGGCCCTCTGATGGGTTGTTTACCCTACAGGAGGCTTCAGTAAGTAAAAAGGGACAATTAACTTGTGACAGGCTGCACTTAGAGGAGAGGCAGGGCTGATAAGGTCTAATTGATGAAGCCCAGCTGTGCAGGGGCAGGCTTAGCTGGTATAACACCAGGAAGTGGAGCACAAGAAGGGGACTGTTGGAAGGAACTCTGCAGGCCCTGAGAGAAGGGGTATTGGCTAGAGAGGTGGAGGTGGAGGTGGTCTAGGGAGACACTAGGTCCTGGGATGCTTCCCTACACTACAGACTCTCACAAGAGCCCAAGAAGGGTGAAATAGCTGGAGGGAGCTCCAATGGTAACTGCGGGGTGGGACTGAAGCTAGAGAAGAAAGGTAGGAAGCAGTCCAGAGAAACAGGAATGGGGTCTGGGGTTGTGCACAGTGTTGCTAGTCATAGCCCCTGGACTGGAACCTGGAGCAGTTGCCAGGCCTGGGCTCTGCTGCCACTCACTGGGGAAGTGGCACAGTCTGGGCAGTGGATTGGAAGGCTGCCTGAGATACTTAGTCCAGAAAGACTTTGATATCCTGGAAGGGGAAAACTACAGTGATGTGGTCAGAGGGCTGTGCCACAGAGAGGGAGTGATCTAGTGGAAAGAGATGAGGAGAGCACCACTTGACTGGCCCCCCAGTGTAGGGACATGAGGGGTGGGGTGTAACCAGGGCACACTGCACTCCAGCTATTCTGGGCCAGTGCAGCAAACCATAGTCAAGTGTGGGAAGCTGCTGAGTGGGCACCCCACTCTGGCCCATGATTTGGGAGGTGTCAAAGTAGCATTAAGCCCCCTTTGCCTCCAGTCTGAGTGACTTCAATTAGATGTCTGAGTACTCAGCAACTCTCAAAATCCGACTATAGTTGGGCACCCATAATGAGGCCAGTTCTGTAAATCTAGTCTTAAATGACATGCCCAAGGTCAGAGCAAGTACTGCAGAGCTGGGAACAGAACCAGAACTCTTGCCTCCTCGTTAAGCCCTACAACACACCAGTGTGTAGCTAGAGCCCACTGAGACTGTTTATAGGGATTAGGTTGGTGCCATGAAATCTGTGACTGTGCAGCACTATGACAGGTTTCAGAGTAGCAGCCGTGTAAGTCTGTATTCGCAAAAAAGAAAAGGAGGACTTGTGGCACCTTAGAGACTAACAAATTTATTTGAGCATAAGCTTTCTTGAGCTACAGCTCACTTCATCGGATGCATCACGAAAGCTTATGCTCAAATAAATTTGTTAGTCTCTAAGGTGCCACAAGTACTCCTTTTCTTCTTACAGCACTATGGTTCTCCATTGTACAATACTCCTTGCACCCTAAGTCAGGACAATACTCCAAAGGTGACTTAAAAAAATTCCCACCATCAACCTGAGGCTTCCTGGGGTTTCACAGATCTAAGAAATATAAATATGAGGGTTCGGTTTGTGGTGATTAAAATTGTGCTTTCAGCTCCTTTCCAACAGCAACAGGCTGTTGGTTTTGCCACATTTTATAGAAATACTCTGCAGTTTGTTCTCCCTTTTCAGCTGTCTGTTTTCCCACAGTGAAAGCTATTCTATTTTCTGAGATGTAGACTATGGCTCTCCCCAAAGCTCACTGCTGTAACTCTTCATTTACTTTCAATTACCACTGTAATTGCCTGCCTTGTGCTTGATTATCTTACTGCTATTTGATGGTGGTTATACAGATGTCGCATTTCCCTTTCATCTATCTCTGAAATCCATTCAGCCATTTATTATCTGTTTATCAAGAATAATCAGTCACTAAATTCATATTGGAACACGATTTCAGCTGCTTTGAATTAATATGGGAAGCAGGGTTATGTATATGAAACATCGTTTGTTTTTCTTTAAATGTCAATTATATGATCATTCTGGTTTTTTACATGACAAGTGCAAGGGGAAGAAAGATCTCCGACAAACAGTAGATCATGTTGCAGTACAGGCCATCAGTGGCAGAAATTACTGGGTATGTCTGGACAGTCAAGCCCCTGTGACAAAGCTTTTTTCTATTGCAAAGCATCACCATTGTGTGAATGCTACATTCCGAGCCATTTTTACATAGTATGGAGTAGCAGCATTGCAGGATAGCTACAGGAAATGAGTCTCAAGAACAGAGCTTTAAACATGGTGACTTTTTAATTATACAGCTATCTCTGAAGGCAGGCAGCTGTAAACTGGGTCTCTCTTTAATCAAGACACCAGTAAAGTCCCTTCCCTTTTCTGCTCACAGAAATCTTTCTAGATATATTGGCTGAATACAATCAAAAGGGTTCACTGAAGATTTACATAGCTGTAGCAGGAGAGAAATAAATAAGGTACCTCTGTTTACCTTAACCTGGACTAGACAGTACTACTTGGAGGGGTCAATAATAAATGTAGTGGCAGGTGTTATCCCTTCATTTAGAACAAAGGCTGTAGTCCAGTTTGTAATGCTGCTGAGGGCTTATGTAGGTGAAAGCCTCCGATGAGTCTAATAACCAAATCAGTTATGTTTAAATGGCCACAGAGCCTTACATTTTCATTGACCATTAACTTATTCTCTAATCAGCAGCCTTCTCTGAATGACTTGTATGACATTCCTCTCAAGCAGTAGGACTCCACTGTGCTAGGACCTGTACAAACATAGACCAGGAAGTCAGTCACTGCCCAAAAGAGCTTAGTCTCTATATCCACATACATGAAGAAAATGAAACAAACATCCAATATTGACTCAGTCCTGGACGTGCAACATTCCCACAAGTCCATGGGAGTTTTGTCAGGATGGGAAGGGCAGAATGACACTGCTTTTTTTTTTTTTTTTAATATTTTTTATTTTATTTCCATGGAGACTCACTCTCCACAGGTAGGTATAAGGCAGACTGGGAAAGAAGTCACTAACACCTCACCTTTTAAAAAAAAGAAAGAAAAAAAACAGGCCTGTGAGCCAAAAGTACATTAACTGATTGAACTCTCCATTCAACTCTCTGATACAAGAGTTATGGCATGTGTCAATAGTGTCTGTGTTATGAGGCTCTAATTTTTCACCATCTCATCTTGGCCTGCATAATTTACAAATAGTTGTGGGGTGATCAGGATCTTATTTGAGACATTTACATATGTGCGTCACTTTATTACCACAAATAGTCCCATAGATTTCAAGGCCGGTGCATGACTTTGCAGGATTAGGGTATAGGTCATGTAAGAAGGCTTTGACGTCAACTGAAAAGACTTCATGAAGGCTTACTTGTCAATTATATTTCATTGTTTCTTCTACCTCTGGTTCACCTTGTAGATGCTATAAGCAGAATTTATTACTGTCTTCAAGCTCAGGGAAGAGAATGCCCTTGCTTAGCTGCTGGCTGTGGACACCTATTTATTTTATTTACAAAGCATCTGTCTCTAACTAGCAGCCTAGACCCTGTGCAATAGACAAAAATTAAAGCAGACTGGCTCGATCCCTGGGGGGGAAAAAGCCATGAAAATATCTGGGCAAAAAAGAAATATCCTCTAAACAAAGGGAAGGGAAGGAAAGGGAGGGCAAAATGGTCTATATTTACAGACCTGCCTGGTACAGCTGTGAAGGAAGCCCCATAGGGACTCCAGGGGCTATCTGCAGGTTGGGAGCTTTGTGAACTGAGCAGGCTGAGCCCCACAACCAGTTCTGATAGAAACTTAGAAGATAACGGGGTTAGCCCAGTCAATTGCAATTAACTAGAAGGACATGAAGGAAGAATGGTTGCCAAAGTACCTCATGTCTAGCTTACCACAGGCGCAACCCCAAGAAGTGCTGAGTACCCTAACCTCCCAGTGTAGCCAATAGAAGGGGACAGCTGTAGGCAGCTTGCAGAGCTGAACCAAAGACCTTATGCAACTGGCAAATTCTTGAATTGAATTCCTTGCTTTAATCCAGTGCAGATTATGGTAAATGAGTTTTGCCAGCTCTCTTGTCCCTATAGTAAAATATGTCTAACATTATGGGTGAGAAAATATGTTGTACATGTGTCAGCCAAGTGAAGGATTTGGATCCTGCATCTCGAATCAGTTGATGCGGAAAGCAGACTTTGACAAGTTTCACCACTGTTTTATGTCTATTACAAGGACCAAGAATAATGAGAAACATGTCAGGAACTTAATGGGTATTTCAAAAGTAACTTTTGTAAATTTTTGTCCAGAGAAGTGAGTTCAGCGATTGCCATTCCATGCTGATAGGCAGGACTTGTGTTAGAATGAGATCTGACGGGACGAGTTAGCTGACATGATGCTGACCTTGACTTTGTGGTCAGTGTGGATTAGAGCACATTGGATTCACCATCATGTCAGCAGCTTGTGAATAAACTTTGTTACCCACCCCAATACTTCAGGAGGTGGCGGGAGAAGGAAGCCCATCTTAAACTACAAGGCTATTGTGTCTCCAAGGGTTGCATGGTCTTGTCCTAATCTTATGATGTGATGAGTATTTCAGGGACAGAGTTTCCATGAGAAGTCTTCTCTATTAGTATTACACAGGGTCTGATTCATATGTCAGATGCTAATGGGAATCAAGATTAACTCCACTCAGGTCAACTGGCTTGATTTTCCCCTTGCCTTGTTCCTTGTGTAATCACTTATAAGTTTGCAAAATGGATGTGAAATGCTTACCAAATAAGAATGGCAGCATTTCATACAAGTGTAAAAGGAAGATGCTGGAGCAAAGTATTTGAAAATCAGACCCAGTAGAGTCTTTACCCATTGGTGTAAAACTGCTATGAGGTCAGAATCAGGCCCTCAGCCACTCTCCTTCAGACATAACTGCAACTCTTACTTAAATTTTCAAATTACCCTAATAATAAATTCTAGTCAGCAGACATCTGTGATTCAGCAATACAGATACCCCTGGCCACATCTATGGTCTTGACTAAATTTAGGCAATCCACTTTTGTGTTCTCCTCCTTGAGGGTTTCATTTTTGCTTCAAAATGAATAACAAAGAGTGGGAACTTCTTATCATTTGCACAGTGTGTAGCCTGTTATTTACAGACTTAAACTGAATGGCAATGATCTGCTGAGAGCACATTTTTCCCTAGGTGTGCTCCCATTCTATTCACAACCTACCTCCTCTAGGCTTCTCCACTTTAGAAAAGGTCACTAAGAGAATGTTATGGAGGCTCTCAAAATATCACTAACCCCATTCCCATTCCTGTGAAAACCACCAGTGGTGGGCAAGAAGACTATCACTACTCGTTGTGAGCGTAGAACACCACCGCTGTTTGTTGTCAGTGCCTGGCTTAGCAGGCCAATAGAAACTTTAACTAGAAGCCAAAGGGCCTTATATGATATATTGGATTTGCAAATTCTGTTGGTTTTTTTTTGTTACTGAGAGAAACCTGGACTGAAGGAAGCCCTTCCTGTGTTCTGAGTTTAGTCAGTGGTGTCATGAATCTCCCCATTGAATTTAATTAGAACATGGCTGTGAAAAATCTTTTTTTGATATTTTGGATTGACTGGGAGCAGGAAGCCTTCTCCCAATAGACACTGGACCTGAAGGTCCACTGCTCTGTGCCTTTTGCAATGATTCCCACCAATGGATAGTAGAGTAAAACACTACCAAATCAAAATGTTGGCATTTAACCCATCCTTTCTTGGTATAATTGGCTGCACAAGGCAGAGGGTAATGGAGAATCAGCCATATTATATTCTTCAAATGTTGTGGAGATGATCCCTTGTCTCACCCTTCTTATGCCCTCTCACTACAACTGGCTGCTACTCACCTGACCTGTCACTGAAGGCCAGATATAAACAGTCACAAATATTTTGAAGGAGACTGTGTTGGATACAAGGCAATAGGTATTGAGATGATCCATGGAATCTTGTTGGCTGGTGTGTTCAGTTACACCATGCCTCACACTCTGATAAATGAAAAGTAATGTTTCCATAGGAATCCATGCTAGACCAAGAAAGCAACTGCATTTGTCTTCTGACAAATAAATGTAAACAGAAGGAACTGGTCTGCAAGATTAGGATCTAGTGGCAAAATGATTCCCATCTCTGGTAGCTGTGACCTTTTTGTTATGTCTATACATGCTAAATCTTATTTTTGCCAACGTGGCCCCAGACAGCAACTGGAAAAAGTACATTCAGGACTGTCTTATCCAGTGGTGGTTATTACAGATGTGTGCTTGAATTTTCAACACACTTTTATCTGAATCAAACTAGGGTCTGCTCTACATGTGTCTCCTTAGTTCCCTGAGCCACCACTCTCACTATGCAATTAAACTCTTTGGGGCAGGGACTGTCTTGTTCTGTCCTTCTACAATGATCTGGTCCATAAGTGGGACTCTTGATGTTGCCACAATAGAAATAATCATTTCAATTTGTGAGTTTAAAATTTTTCCGTGCACTGAAAAAAGTACAATTATCCTTAGAATTATCACAGAATCTTTTAATTTGGTTGCTTATGTAGAGCCTGTCAAATGTAAGTTTATGTAACATTTAAAAATCAGGGCAAATAGTAGCCAGTCTTTTCCCCTCATATCTAATTTTCCTAAAGCTGGGACTGTGCCACAGAACGAGCTGAATCTGACCTCTCCCAAAACTTTAGAGGGTGTTCAGTTGTGGAATTTCGTTTTGAGTCCTTGAGTCCAGAATTTTTTTGGGATGGATGATCAGGTTCAGATTTAAGCTCTTACAGAATGGCTTATGGCTAAAACAAATAGAAGAACTGGGTCACACTGACATTGCACTCCATATGTTTTATGGAAATATGCTTATGAGTGTGAATATGATGTAACTGGAGTATGCTTTATGCAAAAGGTCTCTTGTAAGGTATCATAACAAAGGTTATAAACTACTGAATATATTCCTCCTATTTGTATGCATGTATCATTCTTGTATCTGAAACTAGAAATATTAAGTATAACACTGAGGTCCTATTGTAGTTATGGAAAGTGTGGGCCATTAATGGTTTAGAATCTTGATGGCTCCCATTGACTAGGACAATTGGTTGTAAATAGTTTATTTATCTGCAGGCCTTCCTGTGTATGTGTGGGCCAACACAGGAAAAATGGAGACTAGGGGGTCTTACAATGACATGTGACCATGTCACAGGATACTGGAATCTAGCTTAATCATTGTACTTTTCCATTAATGAGGCAGGGTTGGGAACAAGCACAGACAAAAGATTCCTGCCTTGTGCCAAAGCTATAAAAGGGGGTGGAGCAGGACAAAAGGGGTGGCCAGTCATGAGAAAACACCTGCTTATCACCTGAGATGTCTGCTGGATCCAACAAAGACTGTACTGGGGAAAGGATTGGGCCCAGACTAGGAAGGAGTCTAGTCTGTGAAAGAAGCTTATTGGAACATTCTTGAGGGTGAGATATTACCTGTAATCAGTTTCTTAATGTATTAAGCTTAGACTTGCGTAGTTTTGCTTTATTTTGCTTGGTAACTTACTTTTTTCTGTCTGTTATTACTTGAAACCCCTTAAATCCTATGTTTTGTACTTAATAAAATCACTTTTGTTTATTAATAAACCCAGAGTAAGTGATTAATACCTGGGTTGGGGGGAGGGGGCAAACAACTGTGCATATCTCTCTTTCAGTGTTATAGAGAGAGGACAATTTATGAATTTACCCTGTATAAGCTTTATACAGAGTAAAATGGATTTATTTGGGGTTTGGATCCCATTGGGGTCTGGGTGCTGGAGACAGGTAACCTGCTGAGCTGTTTTCAGTTAAGTCTGCAGCTTTGGGGGCGTGGAAGGTTCTGGAAGTCCTAAGCTGACAGGGAAAATGGTCTCAGAGGTAATTTCAGCACATCAGATGACAGTCCCAAGGGGGTCTCTGTGACTGAACCCATCTCACACACATGTCACAAGGTAGCGCTATTATGTACATTGTGTACAAGAAGCAATAGCTTTGAATGATTTGTGATGTAGGAGACAACATACCATGTGATTATATAGACAGTAGCTTTGCAGAATTTTCCTCAGCCACCCACCTGTGATGAGTAACTTATTTAACAGGTAAGTTAAAATATCTCTCGTTTTTTTGTCACCAGGAAATTATGGGTAATAGACTTTGTGGCCTGCAGTAGGAACTCCCTGAGCTGGATAACATTTGATGCACATTGTGAACAGAGCTGACACCTTTCACTTTACTCCCATGCAACCAGTTAAAACAATACAGATCTCCATATTTAGCTCTGATTCAGGGAAGCACCTAAGCACATGCTTATATCCATACCTGTGTAGAATAGCTCTTAAGAACATGCTTAGTCTGTGTGCTTAAATCTTATTGACTTCAATGGCACGTACTTTTAACAAGTACTTAGAATTAAGCAGATGTTCAGGTGCTGTCCTGGATAGGGATGCTTTCCTAAATCAGGGCCTCCGAAGTGTATTGCACATTCTATAGACACTCAGCAGAGGTCACAATGCAAATATACTACATGAATTCACCACTTGTAAGATGGCAGCATTGTCTGTGATAAAATGATGCTGAAATAGATATTAAATAGACGGGCCCCAGCTGCAAATGTTGAATCTGGATCCAAACTCCAATAAAGACTGTGTTTGGTTCAGGTCCATCTCTAATAATTGTTCTGGAGTAACAATTTAGGAAAGTGCAAACTATGCTTTGCTGGAATTGAAGTCAAGATTTCAGCCTGTGGCTCTCGTAAGTATCCTAGTTTGTCTCTGGGGAGATAACATCTGTTCTGCTTTGCTTTCCTTATGAGGGAGCTGGAGAACAGGAACCGGAACAGCATTTCCAACCCCAGGGCTAAGGTGCCAAAATGGTTGCTTCACTTCTCACCTCCTCTCAGAGGGAAATTATCAGGGATGAGTAATAAAGCAAAGCCCCCTCAAAATGAATGAGACTCCTTGGGAAAATTAGTGCTTAGATATGTTAATCTGTCAGCAAGACTTAGGGTGACTAGATGTCCCGATTTTATAGGGACAATCCCGATATTCGGAGCTTTGTCTTATATAGGTGCCTATTACCCCACACCCCCATCCCAAGTTTCACACTTGCTATCTGGCCACCCTAGCAAGACTAGAACTCTTTCTTAATGTACCTTCCTGGAAGTATGTCACTGGTGCATGTGAAGAGGGGCATGGGATAAGGGGATAGGCGAGAGCCAGGTATAGGTCAGGTGAGTACTGTGTAAGCTTCCACACGCAGTTCTACTTGAATTCTGACCTGCAACAGCTGTGTGTGGCTCAAGTAGAGACTAAACTGTCCTCAGCTGCATGGTAGCTTTCAAAATGCCACAAGGGGCTCTGTGGAGGGACTTGGAGAGAGTGCAGAATTGTCGTTGACTGTCCAGATAGCAGAGCTCTGCTGGTGGTAGCCTTTGATTTTAAGGTTGTGTTCTTGTCAGAGAGACAGTGGAAGGTCACTTAAGTTCCCTCTGTGCAGTCCTTTCTTCTAGGACAGCACATTCAAGCAGTGACCTTCTTTCGTGGCTCATTGAGAACCACGAGGACGATGCTAATGTTAATTTAGTCAGGGGTAATGTTATTGTGGTTGTGATTTTCCCACCTGACTGCAGCAATCCTGGCAGCGCTTTCCAGTGCTATAGAACTTATTAGCTAGAGCTACCGTACTCCACTTTTCATTTCAAGGTCTATTGCTTCTGTATTGTATAAAGTGCTGCCTCATTCTCTGGCAGAGAACAAGCAATATGCTCATCCGGGAAATGTAATTATTTGAAAGTCACGCCCTCATTGGCCGCCTCAAATTTCGGCTGCTGCTCATCTAACTGTAGTTCTCTTAACAGAGTTAATGGGAGATTTAAGCAATCATTCATATTTCTCTGATTTAGATAGTTGCAGATGGCTTGCTCTAAAAGCCAATTTTTATTTTATTTTTTGCTTAGACTCAGGCCTGCTGGGTGCCTGCATGGTAGTGGTAGCTGCTTAGCACCTCTTAACACTGGGGCCCTGTGACGGAGAAGACGGCTGGCAAGTATCCCTTCTCCTTAGCAATGGTACTCTGAACAGTGCAATTGAACCTCATTCTGGGAAGAGCCTTCTTATCAGAATGGTTGATGCTTTGATGGCCTTCCCAGCAGCCACACAAACCTATCTTTGTTTCCAGTACTTTCCTGGAAATACATTTTCCTTGGAAGGAGAGGAAGGGAGGCTGGTCAGGAAGCTGAAAGGATATGATCTCCATGCTCAATACTCTTACATTTTCTCATGTACCCAGAGTGGTGAATTTCATTTCTCTAGCCATTTCAGAAAGTAAACAATTGGCCTGGTTATACAGATGCCCCAGGTAGCTTACAAGGCCTGATCTTAATTAGTTTTCAGTCCAAAAGCATAATCTCTTGAAGAAATTTGTCTCTAATATCTGAGATCTGAGTAAGAAAGATTTAAAAGGCTCTTACTGTAGCTCCTTTAATGAAATTTATTTAATCTCTTTATTAGAGCATTGCAGAGATATCTAACTGTTTATGAATTAGATCGTCTACACTTTACAACAGATTATTGATTGAATCAGATACAATGCATCAGGAGAGTAAAAGTTGATATGTAAAATAAAACAAAACCCCCATAGCATTAGCATGACCAAACTGCATTGCTGAGACTAGATATTTTTATTTTCATGGTTTGTTGCTGTAGCATGTCCCTTGGCTGAACTCTAAACTTTGTTACATGTGACATAATAAGGACTCAGCAAATGTGACTGAACACACTAAAGAGGAAAAGATCAAATTATGGATGAGCACAGAATCCCAGAGGCGCTACTGGTGCTAATGATTCATATTCAAAATGGATTTTGTGCATTTCACTATGGGCTAAAGAGGGCAAAGTGGGAGAAAAATCAAATACTGTAGTAATAAAAAGGCCTTACAATTGCCTAAGTTAAAATACAGCCACTTGTTAGAGGCAAGTTGGGAGAACAAAGGATTTTTTGCTTTCTTTCCTTTTCCTTAAACAGGTTTAAGTCATAAACAAGTATTTAGAAATTTCACTCAAGAAAAGCAGAAGAATGAAGTTAGGATATTTTTCTATATTAAGGAAATGTCATGTAATGGACCATGGTTCTATGAGAATGAATCTCTTGTCACTTGTTTGTTTTTCACCTGAATTTGTCCCTGTTGGAGAAATGTACTTAATGTTAAACTATCAGGAGACAGTATAGGCTAGTGCAGTGGTTCCCAAAGTTTTTCCGCCGCTTGTGCAGGGAAAGCCCCTGGCGGGCCAGGCCAGTTTGTTTACCTGCCGCGTCCGCAGGTTCGGCCGATCGCGGCTCCCACTGGCCGCGGTTTGCTGCTCCAGGCCAATGGGAGCTGCTGGAAGCGGCGGCCAGTTCGCCCCTCGGCTCGCGCTGCTTCCAGCAGCTCCCATTGGCCTGGAGCAGTGAACTGCGGCCACTGGGAGTTGCGATCAGCTGAACCTGTGGATGCGGCAGGTAAACAAACTGGCCCGGCCCGGCAGGGGCTTTCCCTGCACAAGCAGAGGAACAAGTTTGGGAACCACTGGGCTAGTGGATAAGGCACTGTGATAGGAGTCAGGAGGCCTGGGTTCTATTTACAGCTCTGCTACTGACGTGTTGTGTGACCTTGAGCAGGGAATCACTTCACCTCTGTTTCTCCTCCCATCCTATATCTATTTAGACTCCAGGATCTTTGGAACAGGGACTCTCTCACTGTGTATGTGTGTGTATTGCTTAGCACCATGTTGAACTTGACTGGTGCTATTGTTTATGCAAATAAATAATAAATGTTAACATTTGTTTTTGGAGGAAAAAGGGAAGTTGCAGTCACGTAACTCTAGGAAGAGTTGGGCCGTGTGTGTGTCTCTCTCTAGGATAGCTGGCAAAGTCGCAATGTACTATGTTGAAGTAATAAGATTGTGATACAAGAAGCCTATCAAAAACCAAGAAATGCAAAACTAAGACTGATGTCTCACATTGAATCTTGACTGGATCCTTGTGAAAAGAAAAGCCCAACAGTAGGAGTATAAAATGGAGCATCAGCCTTATAGTTAACTTTCCTCGCTTCTGTTGCCTGGAGTCAGAACTATAAAGTTATTGACTATGCATTGTAGTTTTATGCAGTTTTCTTGTTTTTTGTTTTCAAAAGGTATTTAAATCTATAAGAACCCTTTTCAGACATTATAGCCTTTCATATAAACATATAAGTCTCAGGTAGTTACATCACATTTATTTACTACCCCAGAGGAATTTAATCTTCTGGAGCCACTGTTGACTGTCCTATAACTAAGATCTATAAAACCAAACAAACCTAGATTTAGCGTTTGGCATCCTTGGAAAAGGGTATCCTCGATTTTGCTGTAGAAAAGGTAAGGCAGCAGGACAAGCTTTCCCATACTTCCCTGTGCTTTAGTCCTGATGTGAAGGGACCCATCCTGTTTTGTGAGAAGGGAACTCCTTAGATGGCTGAATCTCTGGCCTCTTCTGAGATAGCAAAATAGTGCTAACGGTTATTATGATTGTCATAGTCATTGAGGTCAATGGAACTTATGTTTCTAAGGCCTGGGCTAGGCAGTTTTAGTACAGATTTAACTATTTAGTTTTGATGTATGGGTTTTTTTTAAACAAAAATTTTATTGACAGACCTGTACAATCCATACCACAAATGCATTTGTACTGGTATAAAAATGCCTCATACCAGTATATTGTTAGGCAAAAAGGTGCTTTTCCCCAAGAATCAGGCAAGCACAGACAATACTGAAGGGGTTTATTTACGGTACCGGGAAGACTGACAAGCAGCTTCAAAGATATGATGCCATAGTGGCCAGTTATATACTTTTTTTTATTAATTCATTTGCGTTTATTTGTACATACAGAGGCAGATATTGTTACAAATCAAGAGAGAACCCTAAACAAAGATAAAAATAAGAACAGTATATATGTATAGAGGTCATTCTATTGCATTAAGCCTCCATGGCTACCTTGCGGGGGAAGAAGGCAGGGCTGAGGGCGGGGGAGGTAGGGATGAGTGCCTACAGATATCCAGTGGGCTGTGAAGGAAGGGTTTGTCCTGTTCTAAGAACTGAGTTACCAGATGGGCATTGACCATATAAGCTCAGCTAAGTTATCAGGTTTTGACAGAAACTATGTCCTTGCTTTTCAGCCGTTTCTGTCTTTTCTGCTGGCTGAATTTTAACTCCTTCCTGACAATTCCCTCCTTTTGACAAATCGAACTTTTAAGTGAGATAAAGTCAATACAGTACTTTAAATACTTTGATATACATGATTTGTTTTAGGGTTGCTTGAGGAAGGTGGGGGGGAGGGAGAGGGGAATTGGGGAAGGGGGTAAAGGTAGGAAACATAGTAAGATTTTTAAGCGTGTGTTTAAAGTACTTATATACGACAAGAGAGGTTAGTAACACAAATACAGAAGCGGCAGCTATTATTTGGATAATTGTCCACTAGGAGATGGCGCTGTAAGATGCATTACAAACAGGATTTTTTAGCTGGATGATGGTTTGATTGAAGAGCTGGACCTGAATGCGACCTTCGGTGACGTGGTTATGAATGGTGATAAACGCAGACGCAACAGCCAGGACCATTTTTAGAAGTAGCTTTTTGGCCAGTTGAACTGGTGTATTGTCCAGATGTATTGAGGAGCTGTTGTCATTCCAGTGAACACACGGCCAGGGAGGTGCACATCACCTAGGGTAAATGAGTCAGTAATTTGCAGGCACATGGAAGCGTTTGCCTGGCACTGTAATGGTCTGTACATGTAATAAGATGTAGTGGTGATGAAACACCACTGGGTAGGGGATACTTGGACAGCAATTTTATTATTTGCAAGAGGAAGGACATTCATAACAACAGAAGAGGACAAGGTTAAAGGACAAAGGGTAGAACAGGAGCACACGATGTAACTGTTCTTTTCTCAGCAACAGTTTGAGGTTATTATTAGTGTAGCATTGTCAGGGGATGATGTCAGGTATTTAGATAGCCCTACTTTATACACTATATTATTAGCTACATATTTAATAGACTTGAAACGGAAAGAAGAACTAAACACATGAGTAGGAATGACAGAGAATACATAAGAAGGAAATTGAAGGATGAGGGTGAGTCTGGAGGAAGTAGAGAGGCTACTATTAGTTGTGTAGAGATGCCTGCAATGTGGGCAAGGGTGGGGGGAGGAAAGGGTATGGGATGGGGGAAAACCCAGGCATACATTTAACATGGGTTTTTTTGCAATGTTAAACAGATTACGAGCCAGCATATCACAAGCATGACTTTTAGCTTGTGACTTGGCCAGGTTGACTACAGCATTTGGGGTTTTTTTAATGATTTTGTAAAAAAATGTTATGGCTGTATTAATTGCAGTTTGGGCATAAGATAACCCAGTGTTAGTATGCTTAAGGGCTTGGGTGGTTTAGCCTTTGACCCAAGAATTGTATGACCTTGTATTTCAAAATTGGGGGTCCTATATGTGTGTGCCCACATCCCCTGAAGCTAAATACCCAGTTACAGTCCAGATCCAGTGAAATGCTTGGAGGGAGCTGAAGACTGCTCCCGGGCTGTGGTAGTCAGATTGAGACCTTAGAGCCTGGATGTTTTTGGAGGCGAGCTGTAATCACGATAGGTCCCAGGTGGTCTGGTCTCAGGGTAAGCCAAGTGTTTGGATTTTTATTTATTTTCTGCTGTTTATTGTAGGGAGTTGCACAAACTGGCCAGCTTTGAAACCGGTATTTTGTGTAACATGTACCAAGGGGAGATCCCAGGAGGCTGCATTAGGTTTGTTTGCTAGGAAGATTAACGTGGGGAGTTACATTTCATAGAATCATAGAATATCAGGGTTGGAAGGGACCTCAGGAGGTCATCTAGTCCAACCCCCTGCTCAAAGCAGGACCAATCCCCAACTAAATCATCCCAGACAGGGCTTTGTCAAGCCTGACCTTAAAAACTTCTAAGGAAGGAGATTCCACCAACTCCCTAGGTAACGTATTCCAGTGTTTCACCACCCTCCTAGTGAAAAAGTTTTTCCTAATATCCAACCTAAACCTTCCCCACTGCAACTTGAGACCATTACTCCTTGTTCTGTCATCTGGTACCACTGAGAACAGTCTAGAGCCATCCTCTTTGGAACCCCCTTTCAGGTAGTTGAAAGCAACTATCAAAACCCCCCTCATTCTTCTCTTCTGCAGACTAAACAATCCCAGTTCCCTCAGCTTCTCCTCATAAGTCATGTGCTCCAGCCCCCTAATCATTTTTGTTGCCCTCCACTGGACATTTTCCAATTTTTCCACATCCTTCTCGTAGTGTGGGGCCCAAAACTGGACACAGTACTCCAGATGAGGCCTCACCAATGTCGAATAGAGGGGAAAGACGTCCCTCGATCTGCTGGCAATGCCCCTACTTATACATCCCAAAATGTCATTGGCCTTCTTGGCAAAAATGGCACACTGTTGACTCATATCCAGCTTCTCGTCTGCTGTAACCCTTAGGTCCTTTTCTGCAGAACTGCTGCCGAGCCATTCGGTCCCTAGTCTGTAGTGGTGCATGGGATTCTTCCGTCCTAAGTGCAGAACATTTGTTACCTAAAAGGATACAATATAAACAAAATTAATTTATTTATACATTTTAATTTTGGTTTTATGAACCCATGTTGGAATTTCTTGCACTTTTACAGAGGTATTTGTATGGGCCAATACCATGTGCAGGCCGGAGTATTTTGGCTGAAGTACTCCGGGGTTGTATGTTTTTACCATGACCTGATTTCCCTCCTGTTCATTCGCCCAAGAGGGGGTTTCTGGAGGGTTTTGGGCTTAAGCGGGTGCATTTTTACAAGGAACCAGTATGCCTTGCTGAAGTAAAGAGTGAATAATGTTACCTACCGCATCCAGGTTTGAGAGGGTATTGCTTGGTAGGTGGAGGGAATTGACTGGTAGCCTGGATGCGTGGGCAAAGATGAGTAGGCATTGAACTGCAAGACAGCTTATTTTTTGCCCAATCAGAGGGGAACCTGGAACATAACTTTTGAAAAGGGTTAGATGTATCCCAAGTAAGAGCCACAGATTTGGCAGTTGCATCAGAAGAGAGGGATGTATTGTTGTGGAGGGGGATGGTATGAGTACGCATAAGTTTATTAGTAACTGTACTTTGAGCGAGGTTAAGAGTTGCTGCAAGGTCGCAGAGGGCGACCATGTCCAGAATAGTCCCCTTTGCATTTGGAGCTACATTAAAAAAAGACTGAATCCAGAAGAATAGATTAGATTTTACAAGAACAGGATAGCTTTTATAAGCTATGAGTTGAGCGCCTCCTACCCCTGAAATAATAATATACTGTTTAGTAGTGGGGAGGGGGAGTTCAGTAATGGAAACAGGTGCTTTCGTGTCCACGAGAATTGTGCATGGCCGACCCCTTATTTATGCTTGTAAGTGTGGCCGTGAAGGATTTATATCTGCATCAGCAGTATTGACAGGCAAGGGGGGGGCTGCTGGATCCTAGCGGGTCATGGAATTTAAAAGCCTGGCCATTTTTTTTTTTTACTTAGGTGTGAGTAAGGGTTGGCAGCTAGCTGAGACACTGGTTGGGGCCATTCGCCCAAGGCTACTTGGCTTGGGCATCCAGCTGCTCAGTGTTTGGTTTCCCCACATACAAAACACTGTGAGGTAGGGGGGAGGGTGGGGACGGGACCAGGACCAGATTGAAAGGCAGTGAGGTGCTGCAGGGATTTAACTGGCCGTGATTCTGTCCCTGACTAGGCTTCTGGTTTTTGTGTTTGCAGTTTTTTGGGGGTATGTTTAAAACATTTACAGTTATAACAGTTTACTTTATTTTTTGCTGTTATTATGGCAACTCGAATAGATTTGCTTTTTATTTTTTTGGCCTGTTTGGCTTTGCATTTAGAGGCCCACATACAGATGGATTTATAATTAGAGCCTGGGTTTACTCCCAAATTAAGGGCTGTTTGCAGGTGGGAGTTAAAACCTTTCTTTAACATTTTTAAAAATGCCTGATTTGTTTTTTGTTTTTGTTTTTTTTTGAGGGGGGGGGGTCTGCAATGCCTGCATTGCTGGAATACATTTCCCATTTTTTCCCCATAATATTGAGAGGCAGGCTCGTCCTTTCCTTATACGCAGCTCACGATCAGTCCCCAATTACTGGCTCTGTTCTCCAAGGCTTTTTGGACAGCTTCTTTACACTCAGTGCAGGCACGGGTTATATTATTTTTAGATTTAAATTTAACAGAGGCCCAAATGCCGTTTCAGTGTCCTTTTGTAGGGATCTTGATTCATGATAGATTGGGGCAGCTAGCTTTTGTTAAGATATAAAGATTTCTGGGATGTAATGTATAGGTGGTAACCATTTGGCTTTTTTTTTTTTTTAAGCATATTAAGTTTAGGTTTTTGGGCTTTAGATTAGGGAGACTTTTTAGTAAGCCCCTCATTTCCTCTGTGCTGAGAGGAGTGTACTTATAAGTATTATGAGCCACTTTGTTTTTACCTGTTCCTGACTACCGAGTGGTCACTTGGAGAGGGGCCAAGGGAGCACTGGCACCTAATTTTGGGTTAAAGTGGGGGGAGGAAGTGAAGGGGACCAATTATTTTGATTTTTTTTTGCATGTGCCAGGTTCCAATTTTGAATTTGTTTTTTAAGGTGTTTTCAATTAATTTTATTTTGGTTTTTATTAGTAGTGCTGCTTGAGTCAGGGTTAGTAAAATTACCCTTCTGTTGTATGCTAGCAACCATACAACGTGCAGAGGAGTTTTTTTTTTTTTTAGTTTTTCTTTTAGAGCCTTGTTTTTTGCTTTAAGCTCACTCAGCTTGCGGCTGCTATTTGCCTTTTGATTTAGCTTTGATGTAAGAGCTTTTTGGAGTGTTTTTAATTTTTGTAATTTTTTTTGTATTTGCAATACATTATTACGATTAAAAATTTTTTTTGTTTGACTAGATCACCATAACACGCTATTTATTGTACTCATACCTTTATTTTATTTATTTATTGAACCCTTTTATTTATTTATTTATTTATTTTAAATAGAATTAATGAGTCTTCCTCCCGTGCAGGGTATTATTGATGTTCCCTGGGGCCAGTCAATAAGTCTTTTTTTTTTTAGAGGGTATTATTGGTGCACCCTGGGGCACGCCAACCAGTCTCTGCCCCCCCCCCGCCATGGAGGGTATTGTTGACGCATTTTGGGGCAATTTATAAGACATTGTATCCCAGCTTCCTGAAACCCACTTCAGCGGCACTTCAGGGGAGACTGACTGAGCACACCCTTGTCCTCAGTTTACCGCAGCTCACACCCTGGTGCTCAGTACTTGGCAGTGCAGCCTTCACCTCCAGCGATCCCTGCACCCCAACAATCTTGGCCACAAACACAGTTCCGTTCAGTCCTCTTGCCTGTGCGTCCTATATGAGGTTCGGATTAAAAAAGGGGTGTGGAGGGGTGCCTCGGGGAGTTCCAAACCAACGTGTGCGCTAGAGGTGGTGAGTAAAAGGGTACTTACCTCTATTCCGGGTTGTGAGAAACTTTTTGAGGATTCCCATCACACCCTGCTCGCTGCGCCAAAACTGTTAGGCACAAAGGTTCTTTTCCTCAAGAATCAGGCAAGCACAGATAATACTGAAGGGGGTTTATTCAGTCGGGAAGACTGACAAGCAGCTTCAAAGATATGGTGCCATAGTGGCCAGGTATATACATTTTTTATTAATTCATTTGCATTTATTTGTACATACAGAGGCAGATATCGTTATAAATCAAGAGAGAACCCTAAACAAAGATAAAAATACAAACAGTGCATATGTGTAGAGGTCAGTCTACTGCATTAATTATTTATGGCTACCTTGCGGGGGAGGGAGGCGGGGTGGGCAGAGGGTAGGGATAAGTGCTTACAGATATCCAGTGGGCTGTGAAGGGAGGGTTTGTCCTGTTCTAAGAACTGAGTTACTGGGTGGGCATTAGAATAATAGAATATCAGGGTTAGAAGGGACCTTGGGAGGTCATCTCATCCAATCCCCTGCTCAAAGCAGGACCAATCCCGAATTTTTGCCCCAGATCCCTAAATGGCCCCCTCAAGGATTGAACTTACATCCCAGGTTTCGCAGGCCAATGCTCAAACCACTGAGCTATCCCTCCCCCCAATTGACCATATAAGCTAAGCTATCAGGTATTAACAAAAGCTATGTCCTTGCTTTTCAGCAGTTTCTATCTTTTCTGCTGGCTAAATTTTAACGCCTTCCTGACAATATCTTATTCTCCTTTCCCAAAGGGAATAAGCTACATTGATATAAGCACCGTTCTACTGGTATGAACTGTCAACACTAGGAGAGTTGTATCACTTTAAATAGACTGGTCTAATTAAAAGCAGTCCAACTTTTATGTGTATTTAAGACTTAAATCACTTAGGCACTTTCAAAGACTTTAATTGTGGGGACCTGTCCAGTAGGGATTGCACTAAGGCCACCAACCAAGCTTTCAGTCAATTGTCTGCTTCCACTTTGTGGAGAAGTGGGACCGAGGGATGCATAACTGTACCTCTCACTGCGGAGGCCACAAATAGTCTTAGGAATAAGGATTCTATTTTATTAAATCCTGAATTCTAGTGATCACCCTGGCTGTTTGCTACTCTCCTTCCTGAAGCTCCAGCCAGCCTTCAGTGGAAACCTATGTGGTTTTGTGTCTGAGGCGATGTCCTCACTGCAGAGTTAACACCTGAATAAGAGTTTGGGTTGCCCCAACCTAGCTTCCAGCCACACACACAAACCTCTGAGTGGAGCTGAGTGGTGCTTTTAACCTGAGCTAGCTGGCTTGCCTGGGGCTACAGACTAGAGCCAGCTTTAATTCAGGCTGGTAACCTGCCCGCTTTGCAGTGAGGATGCAGGTTAAACCACTCAAGTGCTGATCATCCTCCCATGCCTTCCCACAAATCACCCTGTGTGCCCAGAAGGAGACACAGGTTCTCCCACCACTTACTGGGAGGGAATCATGGAGTGGCTCACTTTACTGCAGCACAAAGAGCCATAAGCTATGTCTCCACAGGTCTTGGTGACACACACATGGGAATGCAGCACCAGTGAGGATGCTGTGGCTAGGCTAACGTGAGTGCTGTGACCCAGGAATCTCTAGGTACCAACTAGGCATGGGATGCATAAAGTGTACCAGGGATCCCATGGGTCAATATATGAATAATTATTCACTATAGCAGGGATCAGCAACCTTCGGCCTGTGGCCCGCCAGGGTAAGCCCCCTGGAGGGCCGGGACAGTTTGTTTATCTGCAGTGTCCGCAGGTTTGGCCGATCATGGCTCCCACTGGCCACAGTTTGCCGTTCCAGACCAATGGGGGCTGCGGGAAATGATGTGGGCTGAAGCTTGTGCTGGCCGCGGCTTCTCGCAGCCCCCATTGGCCTGGAATGGCGAATCGCGGCCAGTGGGAGCTGCCATTGGCCAAACCTGTGGATGCAGCAGGTAAACAAACCGGCCCGGCCCGCCAGGGGACTTACCCTGGCAGGCTGCGAGCTGAAGGTTGCTGATCCCTGCACTATAGGGTGTCAGGTGAGGTCTCTACCCAAAGCCCATTGTGAATGTATGTCTGGATAATATGTAAGGAGTTATATCTGTATTGAAAATTAGGTTCTTAAATGCAGGTAACCAGGAGGGGACACGTCTCATACTGGTTCCTTTCACTCAGGAGGTAACAGATGCTTTTCTCTGTGTTTGGTCATGTGCATATTGGGCATTGTGTATGTCTCACAATGGATGTCTGTTTGCATACTGAGTCGAATGCTAATCAAGAGATTATGAAATCTTTAAGAGGATATTTACAGGAAGAAATAAACACAGAAGGGGATCCGGTTTATGAATAAAGACAATGACTGGGGAATATTGGGGGGGTGCAGCGGTGTACCCTGGATCCTTCACTGAGGAGGCACATTGACATTGTGTTTGTCTTATGAATGGAGGTCCTGTAAAACACTAGAAGAAGGCTGGGTGAGCATTGCTTTATAAGACATGAAAGTGTCTAGTTAAGTAAGTCTAGGTTCTAAAATGCATGTTATGGTTTTATTTTATATGTAACCATTTGTTTCCAATACTTCTACGTCAGGTCATTTGAAGTGCTATTCTTTGTTTCAAAACTTTTTTTTTTACTTTTCACTATAAACATATCTACATGCTGCGTGTTAAGCAGAGCGGTGATCTGAGGTGGAGCTGGTAAACTCGGGTGTATTGCTTCTTTGGAAGCAGCGAATCTGTGAATTCCGTGTGTGTCCAGTGGAACAGGAGGTGGGCACTTCAGTGAGATGCTTAAGAGTTGGAGCATGCCTATAGCTAACCTGCAGAGATTGAGAGTAGGGCCTGTGTAGGCTTAGAGGGGCGAGCTTGTGTTGCCCGGGGCAGGTGGAGTCAGGGACCTGAACCCTGGCAGGCACAGACAAGGCTTCCTCATGCTAAGGGCAGATGGTAGCAAGGTGTCTCTCAACCCTGGGTACCCCTGGAAGTGTCATAGGTGCCAATCACCCATTTTAACTCTGCAGTGAAGATATACCTTGAATATGGGGCTGGGGGCCAGGAATCCCTGCACTCTCACTGACTTTGGTCTTTAGCAAATTACTTATTCCCTTCATTTCCCCATGTGTACAATGGAGGTGATAAATACCACTCCCCCAGGCATGTTGTAAGGGTGACTAATTGTTAATGTAGGCAAAGCCCAGGTGCTGTTAAGCATTTCTAAATAGTCATTAATAGCAAATCTGTGGAAAAACTCCACATTCAGAAATCCCCTACTTTGCACTTGTTTCCTGCACTGACTGTCCCCAGAAGTCTTCTGTAGGGGAACCAGTGAGTCCTGCTTATTTCATAGGTGATTTCCCCCCTCCCCAAACTCCTCTCTCCCATGCCCTCCTGCACTGTGTGCCTGGGATACTTCAGCAGGGCTGCGAAAACAGTTCAACAATCAAACCCCAACCCCACTGAGGAGGTGGAGCAGGAGTGGTCATTTGCCCTCAACTTGTCTGAAACCTTTATATAGACCAGATTCAGATTAAATTGCTGAGCACTGCTCTGTTTCACTGACTGAACTACTGTAAATGATGGGTGTAACTGTGATCATGAATAACACAAGCAAAGCTGTTACTGTCAGGTTAAACCGAATGGGAGACCAGACATGGATTTCCAATGCAGAAGCAGCAGCAAACCCATAATTAAATAAAGCAACAGGTGGTGTATTTTTAATTTTTAAAAACAATTACTTTTTCATGGCTATTGGGTATGTCAGAAGGAAGCCTCCTAGTTCTCCTTCCAGACCTGTCTGAATTCTTTGTGCCAGAGTAGTCTCATTTTTCCAGACACACCACCTACGCCAGTTTTATTTCATTCCCGACTTGCAGAGAATGTTAAAGACTTTGGAACCTCCTGCAGTAAAACAAACCATCTGATTAACATGCCAAGCTGTACAATCCAGGAAAGAACTTCCCCAAGTCTCCAGTAAGAGGCAGTGGTGCTTATGAAGAGGAAAGGACACAAGGACTTTCATTCTGTGTGGGCATCCACAATTTGCCCAACTGATGGCAGCCTTGGTAACTTGGCAGGAGCCCAAGGGCTCTCCAGAACTTAAAATGGAGTAGATTGTGGCCGTCCTCACCTTTTTAATAAGGAGCAGGCTGCTTGGATTAAAATGGACCTCATTGTAGGCTGAGGGTCTGTTGTCTCTGCTGTCAGGTCATCCATTTTTAAAAATGAGTGATTGCTCTTGACCAAACATTTCTACACTTTAGCCATCTCACTGAGGGACGTCATAATTAGGGATGTGTGTAGCTGTATCTGAAACTCGTACACAATCTGAATCCTATTTTGGGTTCAAAAGAGTTCGATTAGTTTTAAAATAATAATTGTACAGCTGAGAGGTCTTTTTCTTGCATTAGTTCTGAACCTGTTAAAACCATGACCTTCTGGGACTCTCCTCAATGGGGCTGATTTTTACATTGGTAACTAAGAGTCTGATGCAGCCTTCTCAACTCCACTTGAATTCAGTGGGAGACTAAGGGCACTTCACATCCCACGGAATTGGGTCCGAATGCAGTTCAGATATGTTCAAATAAGGATCTTAACCTGGGACTGTCCTAACTAAATTGAACCAGCAAATCTTTTCAGGCTCACTCACTGAATGCACTGTTGCATTGGAATTCATTGTAATGACTATGAAAGGTGACTTAAAGGGAAAGGAAGGGGTGTCATATTGTTTTGTCTGATGCCCCTCCAACCTGTAAGGCTGCTTTCAAAATAACGTTTTTTTAAAAATAAAACCTATTTGTATTACAGTAGCTCCTGGTCCCAGTCCTAGCTGAGATCTTTGCTCCATTGTGCTGAGCACTGTACCAACAGGAGACTGTACCAACAGGAGACTGCCTGCCCCAAAGTGCTTACCATCTAAATAGACAAGACTGATGACAGGTGGGAGAAAGGTATAGTAGTGTCCCCATTACTCTGCTAATCCAATCATTCTGTTCTGCTAATCAAAGGACATAGTGTACATAGTGTTTTGCAGTGTGGTCATTCTCACTCAAGCTAGTCTAGTTCTAGTGGAGTATCTCAAGTGTAGTGGAACAGCTTCAACAGAAGAGACTGAGAGAACTCTGCCCCAGAATAGTCACTAGTCTGGTGGTTAGGCACTCATCCGTGGGACCTACGTGTGAATCCCCAATCTGGAGCATGGACTTTACTCCCCTTCCAGGTGAGTGCCCTAACCACCAGCTTTTGGGCAGGGCACCACCATTTCTTTGTGAATCTAGCCTTTCACTTCCAAATTTCCTTTTGCTTTTATTTATTTATTTTTCAAGTTAAAGATGCCCAAAGCTGAAACAAAGAATCTTATATTGAGTAGAATGAAACACCTTGTTTGACCTGATTACAAAATAACCTTTTCAGACATAAAGTAACTTTTCAGTTGCTGGAATATTCTCCTACACCCACCCCCCAAAAAATTATTTTCAGGTTGACCCAAAATGATTTTTTTTATTTCTTTGGAATTGACAGAGAACTAAAAAAAAAAAAATAATAATAATAAAAATCAACTCTTAGCATCATATTAGAATTGTGTGATCTTTGTATTTCTATTTTTCAGGCTGAGAATACACTTATTAAATAAAAACATAAGAATGGCCATACTGGGTCAGACCAAAGCATCTAGCCCAGTATCCTGTCTTCCAATTCCAGGTTCCCTAGAGGGAATGAACAGAACAGGTAATCATCAAGTGATCCATTCCCTGTCACTCATTCCCAGCTTCTGGCAAACAGAAGGCTAGGGACACCATCCCTGCCCATCCTGGCTAATAGCCATTGATGGACCTTTCCTCCATGAATTCATCTAGTTCTTTTTTGAACCCTGTTATAGTCTGGGTCTTCACGACATCCTCTGGCAAAGAGTTCCACAGATTGACAGTGCTTTCTGTGTAGAAATACTTCCTTTTGTTTGTTTTAAACCTGCTGCCTATTAATTTCATTTGGTGATCCCTAAGTTCTTGTGTTATGAGGAGTAAATAATGCTTCCTTATTTACTTTCTCCACACCAGTCATGATTTTATTAGGGTGACCAAATAGCAAGGGTGAAAAATGGGGACGGGGATGAGGGGTAATAGGCATCTATATAAGACAAAGCCCCAAATATTGGGACTGTCCCTATAAAATTGGGACATTTGGTCACCCTAGATTTTATAGACCTCAATCATATCCCCCTATAGTAGTCTCTTTCCCAAGCTGAAAAGTCCCAGTCTTATTAATCTCTCCTTGTATGGAAGCAGTTCCGTACCCCTAATAATTTTTGTTGCCCTTTTCTGGACCTTTTCCAATTTCAATATATTTTTTTGAGATCAGGCAACCACATCTGCATGTAGTATTCAAGATGTGGGCATACCATGGATTTATATAGAGGCAATATAATATTTTCTGTCTTATCTATCCCTTTCTTTATGATTCCCAACATTCTGTTCGCTTTTTTGACTGCCGCTGCACACTGAGTTGATGTTTTCAGAGAATTATCCACAATGACTCCAAGATCTTTCTTGAGTGGTAACAGCTAATTTAGACCCCATCATTTTATAAGTATAGTTGGGATTATATTTTGATGAGGTTTTGATATTTGCACAAGTGGTAAATAGAAAGAATCACTCAGAGATAAAATTGATGCTATTACAGTACTTTTTAGGAGTTAATGCTAAAGCCTTAGTCTTTATTAATATTACAGTGGTGCCCAAAGACCATGATTAGGATCCTATTGAGCTATGTACTGTACAAACAGTTAGTTGCTGTCTTAGTCTTCTTTTCAAACATCTGCTTTTGATTTCGTTTTACCTTTCCAAAAACCATTAACTACCTATTTAGATCTTTTGTCAGACCAAATGCCTGTGATTCACAAGGTACAGCACAGACCTGGAATTCTACTCTCCCCTTCTTTCTCATGCACAGTGGAACTGTACAATGTCTTCTGTACCCAAAGTCCTCTAGATTTGAGGATTTGGCCCCAACTTGCATCTGGCATGTTTTTAGAATGTAAATATGTTTTCAGTCTCAGAATAAAAATGCATTATTATTTAAATAGCACAATTTAGTTTTGATTAAAAAAATTCAAGACTGCCATTTTCTGGAAATTGTATTTATTAGCTTTGAAAAACATTCAGGGAAGACAAAAAGACATTCACAGTCTACCAATAAAAACTATTAACCACAGTCTAAACCGGACATAAGTAAAACAATTGATCAGTTTCATTATTTTTACATGAACATGAAGACATGACGAAACTACATTTTACCTTTCACGTTTCCCATAAAAACTTCCATGGCAACATTTATAATGCAAGGATACGAAATGGAAACATTTTATGCAGAATGTAAAATAGGAGTGTAATTTGGCTTACATATAACCACAAATGTAGAGAGACTCTATGATATCCCTGAAGGAGAGAAACAGACCTACACAGTACAGAATCACACTCTAAGCAAAGGTTTGTCTGCTTATGGACAGAATAACAGATTTAATGTAAGATCTTGTACTGAGACTCCCTCATATTCGGGCTTATGTATTTGTATTACATAATAAAGCCATAATCTGCCCCCAATGTGCTAGGTGCTGTAAAAACACATTGTAAGAATTTACAGTGTAAAAAGATGAGTAAGGATGGGTGAAAGGAAAGATTAATATCCCCATTTTGCAGATAGAGAGCTGAGGTACAGAGATGAAGTGACCACCCTCCTCTCTCAACCTTTTGCAATGGGATTGCTAACAAATGTAATTACCAGTGTTCATGTTTGCAGGATTAGGGGCTGTGTGCTGACCCTGAACTGACTGAGTATGTGACATCCTGACCCACTCGTGTCAACAGCAAAATTCCCATTGGCCTCACCGTCACTTTATTTTCAGATATTCTCTTCAAATTATATTATGTTGAGAGACTTAGTGATGCAGAATGCATGTCCTAATAAATCAGTCCATAAATATAAATGGATAATTGGGTATCTGTTTTGTACACTAGAGGGCAATGCTCCTTTCAACCCAAGTGACTAGTTGCTTGAGCAGTTTTTGTGGGAAATTTGGGGGGGTGGGTGAGAATTCTTCAGAATGTTTTTCAGATTTTTGATGGAACTCCTCAGCTAAAAACAAGTGTGTCAATGTTTGAAAACTATTTTTTGGCTTAAAAAAAAGTTCAGTTTGTATAAAACCAAACCCTGAAAAATGTTACTGAAAATATTTCACTTTCTGTTTTTTCATTAAAATCTGAGAATTCTGACCCAAATGAAAATTTGTATTGAAATTTTCATGGAAGTTGAAAAGCTATTTTTTGTTTGTTTTTTGTTTTTGATGAAAAAACTTCAACCAGCTCCACTAGATACCCAGTCAGGCTCTGATTTCACAATACTTGAAATCTGCTTAATTTTAAGCATGGGGAATCATCCCTCAGAAGGCAGGACTAATGTTATGGCCATTTAAATGTGACTCAAGCTATTAATGCAAAGAGACAATCAAATCTTTACATTCCTCCCCACTGCCCTCTTTCCATAGTTTATAATAATCACTTAAAATTGAAACTATTTCCACGCACACATCTATCTTTCTCTCCTCCCCTTCCTGTCCCTCCTCCCCCCGCATCTTGGTACTTTCCATATGATAAACATTGCCTCCTGTATTTTAAAGGAGTAAAAAGTAATATGGCTGGCATTTAGCAATAACTACTTTTAACTGTTCAAAAGATCCTTGTTTGTACATTTGCTAAACTAACCTCCCATTGGTGGAACAAGACCTTAAAGATATGGGGAATGAAATGCACTGATGTTGGTCAAGCTGTGGGTGCTCACAACCTGTGAAAGTTAGGCCAACAGTATCTGGCATTAACCTTCCAAGGGCCCTGTCTAGACTAGGCAAACAGGCTGGGGGTAGAGGGCCCAAAAGCTAAAACCTAAGTAGAGAGGGGCCTGAAAGGGATTGTCTGGAGCATAGAATAGCAGCACTCAAAACATCTTAAAGTGGCAACTAGGGTTGCCAATTTTGGTTGGATGTATTCCTGGAGATTTTGTCACATGACATAATCTTTAATTAAAGATGAATCTTTAATTCCTGGAGACTCCAGGCCAATCGTGGAGGGTTGGCAACCCTAACCTAGACTTAATTGGTATCACAAAGATGAACTAGAAGAGGCATCAGAGTACTAGGCCTAAGAACCCCCATAAGGTAAGTTTACCCTAGTACCCCACTATGAGACTGCTCAGTAGGGGGTTGAGTTAGAAATTACAGGGTTTGTCTTTACTTGTTATTGGCTGAGACACTACCAAGCGTACTGGTATCCTGTCTTTTCTGCTAGCCCTAGCAAATCCTTTCATTTGGGGGGTGTGTAGGAGTGCTCATTGGGAATCCACCAGCTTCCAGAGCCCTAGGGTCTAGTAGTTGAAATGTCAAAAGAGAGACTTTGCACATATGTGGTTACATGCTAAGGTCTACTCTAGGGCTCCACCCAATGGATGGCTGGAGTGTCCATCACAGAATAAATAGAATGCCACCCTTATAAAATGGCAATGTCACCGCGGGGCTAGAGAAAGGGACTGGTAGGCAAGAGATCTGGTTTCTACTCACAGCTGTCACAGATCTCCAGTGTGACCTTGGGCAAGAAACCTCATTGCTCTGGGCCTCAGTGTACCCATCTACAAAATGGGGATAATATTCACATTTCTAAAGTGCTTTGATTTTCTTGGATAAAAATCTCTAAGTGCCTGGTATTAGTATTATCAAATATGGTTGCTTACCTAGACTTTTTCTCAATGACTTATAACATTTTTATGTGAGCTTGGTGCTTGTGAAAGTGATAGGTTGGCAGCCCTACAGAATGAAGTTCTCTGTCCCTGGAAGAATCTCAGCATGGGCCATATGAACTATGTAGTGTGCTTCAACTTGGGCTTGGTGGAATCATCCTAAGGGTAATAAAAGGTCAGTCTCCATGTCCAGCCAATTTTTGTCCTCTCTAAAGAGACTGTTAACAAGCTTCCAGCTGTAGTGACACCTCATTACTAGAAAATGGACTGGACTGAAACAAGCAACATCCACTACTGACTTCAAGTTAAATCCTGCTTGCCTTACTTATGTGAGTAGTCCCACAGGCCTCAAGGCAAGCAGAATCTGTGCCCTGATTTGTTTAAACAATGAACTAGTGAAAATGATTTTCCCAAAGCATTACTGTAGGTCAGTGGTTTTCAAACTGTGGGTTGGGACCCCAAAGTGGGTCGCAACTCTATTTTAATGGGGTCGCCAGGGCTGGCATTAGACTTGCTGGGGCTCAGGGCTGAAGCCAAGGTATGAGCCCTGCCACCCAGGGCTAAAGCCCTCAAGCTTTGGCACCCCACCATGGTGGCAGGGGTTGGGCTTTGGTTTTGGCCACCCTGCCCTAGATGGTGGGGGTCAGGCTTCATCCCCCTTTCCGGGGTTGTGTAGTCATTTTTGTTGTCAGAAGGGGGTCACGACGCAATGAAGTTTAAGAAACCCTGCTATAGACAATCTTATGAATGGCCAGTAAAACACTTTCTTTTATAGAACTCAAGTGTTCTGGCGTATAAATTAGTAAACTATAACATATAATAGAGATGGCAATAAATAAAATGTAGAAACCTAACCAGCAAACCTACTATAACTATTCCCTGATGGATGAATCAACATAAGTTATAAAGAGCTGACTATGCTGAGAAGAGTTATAATTCAGCTGAATTAGTGTCATGGAGATGTCAAATGTAATTGCGGGAGGTTGGGGGGGGGGACCGGAAGGTGGTGGTGGTTGTTTTTTTTAATTTTAATTATTTAAAGAATATGTCCTGGACACTGAATTAGAAATGAATGTGATGGCAGAGTAACCAAAAGAAAACAGCAGTAACTATAACTAGTAACTTGGGCTGATATTTTTTTTATCCAATTAAGTCTACATTGTATTCGTACTGTACATTTTGTCTTATAGAATGCAACTGCCTACTGAATTGCTTCAATATTTGCTGTCAGTGTATCTAAAAGCACAAGTTAAGACAGTGCAGACCAAACTTGACAAATATTTGACACATAGACAATAAAGCCTTGTCTCCACTAGGGTTTTGATTTTGATCTTTGTTTTTAAATCTCCCATTGGTGCAGTTTTCAGGGTGGAGGTAACAGTAGGAGTGTTAGTGTTGAAAGCACAGGCAATTTTACCATCATGACATACAGATCTGCTCTGAGCAGGGTTAGATGGCATGATAGTAAAAATGCTTGTGTTCTCTCTATGCTGGCAATATTATCCACGGAGCTGCACTAGTGGTAGTGCAATGGTGAGAGATTTCCTGAGAAATGCTTATGTAGACATGGCATTAAGGGCTTGATCCTGCAAATCCTTCATGCATAGAACTCCCTGCGGCTTTAACTGGAGTTCTGGGCAAAGAGCCCACAGGACCGGGCTCTAAGCAGGAAATTGCCACAATTACCTGGTGACAGCTGTTAAACTGATATTACTGATAACTGATCTTGGTCAAGAGGCTCAGAAGAAAAGATCACCTCAGGCCAAGATTCAGCATTCAGGTTTGAGGTAGTCTCCTAATCTAAGGGCTTGTCTACACAGGCAATTTACAGCGCTGCAACTTTCTCGCTATGGGGTGTGAAAAAACACCCCCCTGAGCACAGCAAGTTTCAGTGCTGTAAAGCGCCAGTGTAGACAGTGCTCCAGTGCTGGGAGCTACGCCCCTCGTGGAGGTGGGCTTTCTTTAGAGTGCTGGAAGAGCTCTCTCCCAGTGCTGCATCGCAACCACACAAGCCACGTTAAAGCATGGCAGCGCTTTAGTGTTGCCAATGTAGACTAGCCCTAACTCTCCAAATCATCAATTTTCAGTGTCGGCTGAGTCATTCCATCAAAGGCCGTCACTGCACTTTGACACTTGATCCTATGTTGTTTCAAAACAAATATTCCCAAGAGTGATTTTTCATGAAGACAGTGCCGTCTGGTGGCCAGATGTGTTTATTCCTGATAGCCCTAATCCAGAGAGAAATCTGGGGCCTCTGGGATTCTATTCTTTTCAGAACAGAATAATATTGGAGTGCCTTCCAGGAGTGCAACATGTCTAGCATCTGCTACATGTGGTTCATTCTCTCCCTCTCAAATTCTCCCCGGAAGGAGAATTGTGGGTTTTGTTTTGATAGGGCTTTCTTTTGTTTTGTTTTTTTAATGTACACAGTGCTGTGTGTTTGTTAGACAAGGCAAGTCAATGAAGCTTGCCTTGCATTTGGAGCTGAAAGTGGTGAAGTTTATGATGGTCCTTACTTCCTGTGGGAGTTGACTCCACAGTTGTGGACCAGTCCCCAAGAAAACTGTCCCTCGCACAGTTGAGCTTTTAGGTGCTAACTCCGTGGGTGCTGCGAGGCTGGAGCTCCCATGGGGAAAAATTAGTGGGTGCTCTACACCCACCAGCAGCCAAGCTCCCCCCACCCCCACCCCCTCCTCCTTCCCTGAGCACACCGTGTCCCCGCTCTTCCCCCTTCCAGTGCTTCCCACCTGCTGCCTAACAGCTGTTTGGCAGCGCTTAGGACTTTCCAGGAGGGAGGGGGAGGAGGCAGTAAAGAGATGAGGTGGGGACTTGGGGGAAGGGGGTGGAATTGGGGCAGGGTGAGGGCGGGGCCAGGGGTGGGGCCGGAGGGGTGGGGGTCAAGCACCCACGGGGCAGAAGGGAAGTTGGCACCTACCTTATGATAGAAATTTCGATTGTGCCTGAAAAGTGGAGTTGTCAGCCACAGTCTTCATCCCAGAGCTTTAGGCAATCTTTTAGTTATATTGGGCCTAGGCATTCAGCACCTTGAAGATAAAGCCCAAGATCTTGAATTTGATTCACTGTTCTATGGGAAGTGTGGAAAGGAGAGGATTTGATGTAGTGGCTGAGGAAACATGCTGCAGCATTCTAGCTGGAGTTTCCTAAGAGCTGATGACTTCATGCCCAAATGCACTGCACTGCTTGTGACACACAGGCCCACTTGTGGTTCACTACTTCATGTTAGCAACTCTTGTCAGGCCTGACATTCTCATTACAGCTCACGCACTGGTGTCATGATATTTAGTTAAAAGGTGACATGTAATATAATATGTCTATCTAATGAAATCTAATAACACACTGGCCCTTAATGTCACTGTAAAATGTTTGTAACACCTCCGTAGGTGAAATCATGGATACTCTCTGATGATATGTCCAGGAGACTATAAATAGACAAAGGTGACAAACAGGTTTCTTCTATATAAAGGGGAAAGAAAGTATGGTGGCAGATACCCTGTCTAGGAAAGAGGGTTCTGACCTACTGCCTCAAAGTCAGTGGATGGCTCCCAGGCTGGGAGCTACAGTGGCAAAGCATTGTGGGACACTCAGGGTTACAGGGTAAAAAGTAACACAACTTCTCACTGGTCTGGATTTCACCCCGAATTCTGTGATACTGCTGTAGTCCAGACTGGACATGACAAAAGTATGTATAACCAAGGTCAGGATGAGATGGTGTCTCCTACCTAGCTGAAAATGATAGCATCTATGAGTAATGCTTTCTATTACATGAGAGCTTAGCATCAGTGAGGAATCCAAGAACACTCCTAAATTACAAACTGAACTGACAAATTGTAGGGTGTGTACCTTCAACTTAAGTGTACTGCACCATCGCTGCAAACTCCTCAAAGTGCTTTCTTCTGCCCACCACAACTGAAGAGACTATTGATGGATTCATTCTCAGGCAGGTTAGGGACACATTCTGCATTAATTTCATATTAGCCTTTTGGCTAAAATATCTGTTTCACAACTGATATGTTCTCTAGTGGCAGAATCTGTCCTGCACATGATGTTGTTTAGTAACTACAGGAGCCATTTGAGAAGCTTTTTCTCCTTCACAGCTTGTCTGCTCTTTCATCTTACCCATACTGCCAAATTCCTCTCAGTGAAGCTGCATGGGTGCAAATCAGGGCAGAATTTGGCCTATTATGCTGAATTTGTGACATCACAATACATTCTGTATGTGGCAATTTCAACTTTAACATTAGGGATGGTGACATCCCTGCAGGATCTAGCAAAAGGCTTAGTTAGGCTATGAGAGAGAAAAGCCCTCTTTTAAAACATAAATATCTTTACTAATAGCAAAGTGTAAACAGGAAAATCAAACTATACATGTTTGGGTGTTCTTTCAAACTTTTTTTCAATTTTGATATAGTATTAAGGAAGGTCCACCTTTAAATACAAAGTTGAATGTGATGTGTTATAACATGTGCCTGCTTCTGGCTTGCAAGTGATAACTTTTTGTAAAACTTTAATCAGACGCTCTACTTTGCTTCTGGAAACAAATGTATTTTTGAGTAACTCATAGCATCAAAGTAGCTAATCACAAGTAAAAGCAAGTTTTACCAGTTTGGGCATAGACAAGTCCTTGCACATTTCAGGCCTAATCTTTAAGGTGCTGAGCACTTCCTGTAGGGTGCTGAATTCCATCAACTTTCCTTTAAATTAGTGGGAGTCAGGAAAGCTGAGCGTCTCCTCAGAATTAGGACCCTCAGGGCAGAGACAAAGCTTAATTTGGGCTGTGGTTAGTGATTTGGTCGAAAGCTAAATTAAAAGCAGCAACTGGATATTTTCCCTTCTGTATTGCTCAACCCTAAATTTGTTTGAACATATGGGGAAAAATAATCCTTGTTCTAACTTCTTTGAAAACAATTGAGTTACAGCTCCACTTAATTTGGCTCATTGAGTGACAGAATTTAGGAAAAGTGCGCGCGCTCTTGCTCTCTCTCTGACACACACACACTGGTGGGCAGTGTGACACCCTGGCACCAGGGTGGTGTGATGGCATGGAGGGGGGTAGAGTGACACCCTGGCATAGGGGTGGAGTGGGGGGTGTGTGGAGTGACACTTTGACCACAGCATTCATATCAACAATGTTCAAGGCACAAAGACCTCCAGGAAGTTGTCATTTAGCAGTCCTCAGCAATGTGTGTCATGGTTTGGGGCTGCCCACATTGACATAGTGGACTGTCTCTGAAATGTTGCTGAAATTCCGCTGCAGCACAAATTCCATGTCCAGTATGAAACTGGCTCAGAAGGCTCCATTGCCTTAGTGGTAAATCAAATCTGGGTTGACGTTGAGTGGGGTCTCAGAAAAGATAATTGTCATTTTCTCTATGGACCACGAAGCTCGCCACTCGTCCTCTATTGGAAATCCCTTGTCCGGTAAACTTATCCACAATGGGCAACATCAGGGCAGATGACCATTTGGTTGATTAAACAAGTCTTTATTTAACAGTAGATGTGGCATATCATGCAATTTTGTCACGAGCTTTGCTATGCTTTCCTCTTTGTGAACATTGGGTGGAGCAATATTGCAGAGACCTGGTGACCATGGTAGAGGAGTCATGCCCCTGGCACTGGGGCAGTGTGAGGGTATGGGGGGGTGGGATGAGTGCTGGCAGTGGGGTGGTATGATGGCGTTGGGTGGGATGCTTTTATGCCTTGGCATTGGGGCAGTGTGAGAGCATGGTGGTGGGGGTGGTATGACCCCCTGGCACTGGGGCAGGTGCGGGGTGTTGTGGGAGCGGTGGGATGCCCTGGCACAAGAGTGGTCTGAGGGCGTGGGGAAGTGGCATGAATCCTGGCACTGAGGCAGTGTGAGGGTGCAGGGGGGGTGGTGGGAGGGCATAGTGGAGGGTGGTGGGATGCCCTGGCATTGGGGTGGTGTGAGAGCATGTTGTGGGTGGGAGTGGAGTGATGCTACAGCACTGGGGCAGTATGGGGGTGTGATGGGGGGCAGTGTGAGGGTGCAGTGTGACACCCTGTCAGGGGGGCAGTGTGGGTATGCCCTGGCAGGGGGGTACAAGACTATGGGGGGGTGGGGAAGGGATGACGCCATGGGGCGAGCCCTGACACTGAGGCGATGTGAAGGAGTGGGGGAAGAAGGAGCAGGGGAAGGGGCCGTGTGAGGCCGGGGGGTATGACGCCGTGGTGGGTGGGGGATTCCCTGGCACGGGGGCGGTGTGAGGCCGGGGGTGCGCTATGATGGGAAGCGATGGGATCCCTGGTACTGGGGCGGCGTGAGGCGGGGGGGCAGCGCAGCAGGCAGAGCCCCGCCCGCTTGGGCGAGGGGCACAGAGAGGGCGTCTCCCCGCCTGCCTCGGGCGCCGCCGGCAAACCCTGGGTCCTGTGGCGGGCGGGAGAGCTCCGGGCCCGGCCAGCCCCGCCGCCTCCCCCGCCCGGGGCCAGGCGGAGCCAGCCGCGGGAGGAGGAGCGGGTGAGAGGTCGGCCAGCTCCGGTCGCCCACAGAGGCTGAGTCCCGGGCGGAGAGGGCGGCGGTGAGTGCGGCGGCCCAGCAGGGGGTGGCAGGGAAAGGGCTTGGCTCGGCTCGGGTAAGCCCCGCAGGCGCTGGGGGGAAATCGCGGCTGGCGGCGACCCGCAGAGCAGTGGCCAGCGCCGTGCCCGTGCGGCCGCTCTCAGCGCCGGCCCTCCCCGGCGTATCTGGCTCGGCGGGTGAGGTGACTCCTGAGACCCCACCCCCCCGGCATGCCTGGCTCTGCGGGTGTGGTGCCCGAGACCCCCCCCCCCAGTTCCCCCCACCGCCCCGGCATGCCTGGCTCTGCGGGTGTGGTGCCCGAGACCCCCCCCCCAGTTCCCCCCACCGCCCCGGCATGCCTGGCTCTGCGGGTGTGGTCCCCGAGACCCCCCCCCCCCAGTTCTCCCCACCGCCCCGGCATGCCTGGCTCTGCGGGTGTGGTCCCCGAGACCCCCCCCCCAGTTCTCCCCACCGCCCCGGCATGCCTGGCTCTGCGGGTGTGGTGCCCGAGACCCCCCCCCAGTTCCCCCCACCGCCCCGGCATGCCTGGCTCTGCGGGTGTGGTGCCCGAGACCTCCCCCACCCCCCTGGCATGCCTGGCTCTGCGGGTGTGGTGCCCGAGACCCCCCCCAGTTCCCCCCACCGCCCCGGCATGCCTGGCTCTGCGGGTGTGGTGCCCGAGACCTCCCCCACCCCCCTGGCATGCCTGGCTCTGCGGGTGTGGTGCCCGAGACCCCCCCCCAGTTCCCCCCACCGCCCCGGCATGCCTGGCTCTGCGGGTGTGGTGCCCGAGACCCCCCCCCCAGTTCCCTCCACCCCCCTGGCATGCCTGGCTCTGCGGGTGTGGTGCCCGAGGACCCCCCCCCAGTTCCCCCCACCGCCCCGGCATGCCTGGCTCTGCGGGTGTGGTGCCCGAGACCCCCCCCCCCCAGTTCCCTCCACCCCCCTGGCATGCCTGGCTCTGCGGGTGTGGTGCCCGAGGACCCCCCCCCCCAGTTCCCCCCACCGCCCCGGCATGCCTGGCTCTGCGGGTGTGGTGCCCGAGGACCCCCCCCCCCCAGTTCCCCCCACCGCCCCGGCATGCCTGGCTCTGCGGGTGTGGTGCCCGAGACCCCCCCGGCATGCCTGGCTCTGCAGGTGTGGTGCCCGAAACACCCCCCCCCCCCCCGGCATGCCTGGCTCTGCAGGTGTGGTGCCCGAAACACCCCCCCCCCCCGGCATGCCTGGCTCTGCGGGTGTGGTGCCCGAGACCCCCATCTCCCTCCCTGCCCCGCCCCTGCTGAGGCTGGCCCTGGAGGAAGGTGCCTCCTGAAACACCCCCGTCCTCCCCCACGCCTGCGCGCCGTGGCGTGGCTGGCGGTGGGAGAGTGAGGGGTGATATTCACATGCTCCTCCAGTGTGGTTAGCACACAGGGCAAATGGTTATTGAACTTCTCTCCCTGCATGGAGAGTGTGCCTGCTTATATGAGTGCCAGAGTTGGAAGTGATGGCAGGGTATTGGGAGTGACTTATTACAGGAACTTCCCAGCAGGTGTGGAAATAGCGCCTACCCTGGCTGGCTAGCCTAGTTTTCCACTTGCTGCTGTCCCTTCAGCCACTTCCTTAGAGTTGAATCAACCCCCACGCAAACACCTTCTGCCCCATCTTTGTGATACTGCTAAATTTATGGGGTAATAGTCCTTGATACTGTTACAGGCAGGAAAAGGAAATACCTTGGTCCTGGATGGGAACAATTATGACAGAACTTAAAACCTATGGTAGAACACATGGTCTGGGGATTGTCTGGTGATAGTTGTCACTTTATTACTTCATATTTACTATATTTCCCCCCAAAACTAGTGGCAAAACTAGTCTTAAGGAAAATGTGGTAACAGAAAGAAAGAAGGGAGTTAATTAAGGTGTCCTGTCATGTTTAGTGTTTGTCTGTTTGCCATGTTTGGCTTGTTTGCTGCTGGGAAGAAATATGCAACTTGTTGAAAATTCCATCTGGATCTAAACTCTGTTATCTATCTTCTCATCCTTATTACCTGTTTATCCTCTATTCCCCAAGCTGCTTTTGGGGACAGAATATTTACATTCACTAGTGTAATGACAGTTGTTTCAGAGGCTGGTATACTGTCTACAGATAATCTTTTAGCTGATGTCAAAAAGTGTATTTGTTTTAAGAAAGAGTTTGGCTCTGCTTTTAAAGTGTATTAAACCTTCAAAATATTGCACATCCTCTTATGCTTGTGTGTAGCAATCTCTGGTGTTTCAGCTGCAGAAGTGAATGGATAAATCAGATAATGACCAATCTAAATCAGCAAACATTTTAGTTAGCAAGTTTGTGCTTTTTTTAACTTCCCCAAATTTCAATTTTGCATTAAAGCCAACATATATTTAGACTGATTTTATTTAATTTCAGTTAGTTACATATTCCTACTAAAAACCCCACTCATTTATTAAAAAATACACTGAGTATGTAGCTATAAAAGTTCTGCTTAAACAAAAACATATTTGGAATAAGTATCTTGTCCATCCATTGTGAATACTGATTAATTTTTATTCAGTATGTCTTTATAGTGTATGTTAGTGATCTGAGCATGAGGCTGGAGTCAGAAATTGCTGTGCTCTAATCCTAGCATTGACGCTGATTTGCTGTATGGCCATGGACAAATCACTTACAGCTGTGTCTCATTTTCCACATCTGTAAAGTGGGAATCACAAAATTCCACAAAGGAAAGTTGTGTTGATTAAGGCCCCAGTCCTGCAACTATTTGTGTGGGCAGACAAGAACTTCATTGGGGCACTGTGCTGGTCTAGTAGTCTGTCTTCATGCGACAAGTTGCAGATTAGGTCTAATTAGTGCATTTAGGTAGAAACATGTTATATTATTAATCAAAATGTGCCTCACCAACACTTGTGACTTGTCTTATATATAAATTGACGTTAGTCATTCTTAAACTGCAATATCTTATGCCAGGCTAATATTCACGATGTTTTTAATGAGAGAAAGTCTTTAAGATCCATTTAAATGATGTTTTTATTGTATTTTTTAGCATTATGTATAAAATAATATTTAAAGTGATTTGTCACATTTTCCCCAATATTGCAATTAATTTAGAGCTAATCATAATAGGTTATTAGTTTGTATTTATGTTAATTGTAGATTAGCTTGAAAATAAAACTCCATGAGTAAGTGACCAGTACTGTATAGTAGTAGTATTGTCTGCTGGTCCAACACAAACTAAATGAGGTTAAAGGATTAGTATACAGTTAATGACTACTAAATCTCCTATTTCATCTCGCCATTGTATATTTTAGAGTAATTTGGGAGCTTTTTAGTCAAGTGCTAAATGTCAGAATACATTTCATGAATTGCTTTCCCTTAGAAATTTAGTGCAATAAAGCAATCTTATCTGCATAATTATAAAGCTAATCAAGTTACATACATTTAGTAATGAAACACTTTGAAATTGTTCTGAGACTTCTAACTTCATCTCTTTTTTGGATATATTGCTGTCTCAGAAGTATACACACTTTAATTCTATTTTTAATCTTTTAGCACAGATACTGAGTTATAATAAACATACATTTTCAGCTACTTGTTTCATTTTAAATAATATGTATAATTCAAATATGTAATTATGTAGTAACTAATTCTGTGGCTACTAAAGGTCTGAATTCTTGGGCCCTGATCCTGCAAAAGCTCAGGACCTTGGAGCCTAACTCATAAACAATGTGTCTATGGCTCTAAGAGTACAACCTGTGGAATATCTTAAATGCTGGCTTCACAGCAGGCTTACGTGTTCTTGGGATATTGGGTCTGTCTTGGAAGATATTGAACATCATAAGTTTTACAGAAGGTAGTAGCTCAGTTGCTGTACAGACAAAGCTCCCCAGCTCCTGATTCTTGGTCTGTTGGTTAGGCCCTGCAGCAGAAGCAAACCAATAGGAATTATTCCAGCAGCCTGGTTCTAATGAACTGACCTACCCTATCCCATAATACAAGAACAAAGACAGACTAAATGAAATTGACAAATTTTAAAATGAATAAAACGTCCTTTTTATGCAATATAAAATTAACTTGTGAAACTGGCTGCCACAGAAATAAGTAACTTGGCAAGATTCATAAAAGGATTGAAGCCATCTAGAAATGAAATTAGCATCTGCATTTATAAAATAAAGGATAAAAATGACAAGGGCTATCAACCCTCTTGCTTTGGTGCAAGGACCAATGGCCTGCACCTGCTTAAATTGAAATCCGTAATAAAATTTATTAACTTCAGTGAGAGCAAGGAGCAGGATCTTTTCTCAAATCCTGAGTTGGGCTGAGGACTTGCAATTCCCAGTGGTACCAAACCGGCAGATTGTTTGGCATCTCTCTGGATTCAGTCCAGTTTTATCACTGCTGGACTCGGGCAGCTTTTTTCCCTCAATGTGGTGATATTGCTCCTGCCGACAACACCCTGTTCAACTTGTCACAGCAAAACTTTTGTCTTTTTTGGGGATGGGGGGTGGGGGTGTTTGTGTTTTAACTTTCTGAAAGACACAAGTTTTGTTGCTCAGTTACCAGTGTAGACATAGCCTTAGTAACATTACATCAATAGGTGATGATACTGTGTCCATGGGACAGAAAACCACATATTGCTGCATGTTCCTGGCAGGAAAAATCAGTTTAAAAAGGGGGCTGTGGAGGGCTGCTGCTAGTCAGAACACAATTGTGCTACTTTGGTAGTGTATACTAGTATCAGATATATGCGTAGGTCAAGAATTTTGTCCCTGCTATTTAGATGTCAGCTAGGCTTGTTCTGTTTATACCATCTTTCTTTCCATCCCTTTTCCATATTTTTTTTAAAACTTGCAGTACAAACATTTCAGTTTGACATGATTTAGTTTCAGGTTTAGTCATAAACTTGTTCTAGGCATTATTTTTTCACTCTGCTTCATGTACAACCGTTCTATCATACAACATCTCGTAAAAGTTGACAGTTAAAGTGAAGGGTGAGATCCTTGGATGTTTGGAGAATGTAAAACTGAATTTTATCTTGGTGGGTAATGTATATAGAAAACCCATTCTTTCATATGGGCTAGTATTTAAACGTTGACTTTACAGCTGCAGAGACTGGTATTTTCAGTTCCCTGCCCAATCGTCGTCTTGCATTTTGTGACCCACCCTTGTTAAACAGGGAATTGTAACACGTTAAATGAAGTCCTGCTGGATCTTGCATTCTTAATAGATAGTTATCTGTGAATGCTCATGCAGGTAGGTGTTCTTAGGAAAACACAGTGTCTGGAACAACTTTTCTCACTTGCATGGGTGGAGATTGGGCAGTTTGTATTGAGGCTCAAAGGCAACTGTAAATTTCATTTAACTATTTGAGATTAAATACTCACATGTAAGGCAAAATAACAAAGGTGAGTTATACTATTCCTAGTGTTGATATAGGATACAAACAATAAACCTTAATTAGCCTTTCATTGCTAGAAACTGTAGGGAGGTGCGGGGGGAGCCACAATTATTATGGTTCTAAAGGGATTGATTTCCTCCGAGCCAGATTCTGATACCTTCACTCCTGCTGAGTAGCACCTTGCTCTGCAAGTAGTCTGATTGAATTGAATGGGACTGCTTGCAGAGTAAATTACTACTCAACATGAGTGAGGGTGTTCAAATCAGGTGTGAATGAGGAAATGTTAAACATACTGTAGGTCTTGGCTAAGTGGCAGCTTAGGGGATGTGGAGTCGTAACTGTCTGCAAGTATTTGAAGTATGTCAATACCAAGGAGGGAAAAGAATTGTTGATTATGATTCAAGGGGCTATAATTAGGAAAAATTGGGTAACAGTAAAAAGGGAAATTGTAGGCTGAATATCAGGTGGAATTTTATGACCATGAGACTTGTTGCTATGTAGAATAGTCATCCAGCGGAAGTGGTAGAAACCCTGCTTTTACAATTAAATTGAACAAAACCAGAAGAAAATGTATTGTACAATGCATAAGTGTTCCCATGGGGAAGTATAAAAGTTATATAATCTAGTCTTACTCAATGACTCTTTCTGTTTGATCCAGGTTGGCATTCATCTTTGTGCTTTAATAAAATGGCTGGAGCTAATTGCTTATAAATGAACACTATTCCACCATCCTCCATCAATTACGTCAATTACATATTCATCTGAGAAGCCAGAACTGCTTTTCTGGTAGGGTATCTTATATTATGAGTATTTTTTGTGTGTGGTTAAGGCCCAGAACGGTACACCTCAATGTATCTCCATTTCCTTTCCTGCAAATGAGACCTCCCTAACTCAAAGGAGCGTAGTGCGGCTTGGTTTGCTGATATTCATAGTGCATTGAGGTTCCTGAGTGGAAGTCTCTCTGAAAGTGTAAAGTATCTTCTCTATTTCTTCCTGGAGGTAATTTTCTTTCCTTTTTTTAAAGTAACACTGTCAATATCTATAGACTTAAAGATGTAGCAATTTAAAAACATTCACTCCAATCAGAACCTCCTGATGTCTTACATATAATTGTATTTCTTTTAAAAAGTTTAAAAATTCTTTGGGTCTACAGCAACTAACAGAGCCCCAATGTTGTGCCCAGTGTTCCCTGCATGAAAAAATAGAAGGCTTATGTTATCTTTCATCAAAAGATCTCAACGTGCACTAAATTTGTGAGGTGTATACGTTTTATTTTGTCCAATTTGAAGGTGGAGAAGCTGAGAGGTGGAGAAGTTTGGATTTGACCACAAGGTCACCCAGTGAGTCAGTTGCAAAGCCAAGGTTAGAATCCAAAATTACTCTGTTCTTTGCCAAAATAGGCGATGCTCCCTTCCTACACAGCACGCCACTACTACATATGTAGATTTAAAGGGTTGGATCATTTAAAAATGGTGGTTGGCCTGCAACATCTAGATAAATAGTAGGTGGGAGGTGAGCAATGGTGCAGGGATTGGTTTCCAAAGTACTGTGTATCGTAGCTAATAGCTGAGTCAGGGGGAGAACGTGACTTGGTGGATAGTTGGTAGGCACTGGTGTGAACAAGTTAAATGGAGGCACTATTACTTGACACTTAGTGTTTACAGGATCTTATCCTAAGGTGGAACAAACTATCATTTATTTATTTCCCGTTCATGACATCTTGCTTTGCAATCCTAGGCAGGAGACCATCAATCGAATTAGATGTTAGAAATTTTCTCTTTTTTCTTTTTTGCCAAATGCCTATTTGTTTTTAAATTGTTTGTACATAGCAGACAGGAATTCAGTCATTTTAATCAATTGTAAATTTTTTTATTTATAAATTAAATGCTCTGTAGGAAGCCTCCAGAAAAGTTTTCTGTAAACTGCCTATCCCTAATAGGATATGTTTAGATTTCTGTTCTGTGTAGTTACGTTTTCATGCTTAAATTTTCTTAACAGTTGGTTGAATATACAGTTACATGCTATTTGAACTGTCTGTGTTTATGAATTTAAATCCTTAAAACTGGCTCATTGCTTTAAGTCATTAATCATTTCAATAAGTAATTAAGCTTTTCAGGAAGAAAATTTCCATTCTTTTTTTTTTTTTTTTAAGTCAAGTTTACATAAACAGGAATTCACAATTTGTTAGACTTCAGTGTCTCAGTGGAATAAATGAAATTCTGTTGTAGAGCAGTCCATATCAGTTCATAGATGGAAATGTTGACCATATTATTTCATCTGGAATGTATAGTAAGTCTAGAAAAGATACGGCAATTCATCTGTGGCTGCCATAGTTCATTTCTGCTTTGAGTTTACTAAAACACAACAGAAATAATGGTGCAATCCTGCAACCTTTACTCAAGTTAATAAGCCTTACATGAGCAGTCCCGTTGGCCTCACTTGGCCTACTCTCTTATGTAAATGGTGCAGAAGAGTAAATAATTTGTGTTGCATTGCAGCTGCTTTGTTCTCCTTTTTCTCTTAAGAAAAGGGAAGACTATAGAGGGATCTGCCCAAAGTGGCATATACCGTGTTAATAGCATAAGCCTGCTGAGCTGGATTTATCTACCTAAAAGAAAAAAATGACTGAGATAATGGACTATTGAGTTTACAGAGGCATAGTTAAAATAGATTGATGTGGCAGTAGTTTAGCATAAATTGGAAAACTTTGGATGCAGAATTTTTCAAGAATCTTTGACTTGTCTTTCACAAAATAACTCTGCTTTCATATTTAAAGTATTGCACTTGTATAAACTAGCAAAAATACTTAAATGGGTTTTAGTAAGTATGTAATTTTAAAACATAAATATTAGGGCTGTGAAGCGATTGCAATGAAAAAGATTAAGTGTGCGATGTTAATGGAATGCCATTTATTTAAATATTTTTGGGTGTTTTCTACTTTTTTAAATATATTGATTTCAGTTACAACACAAAAAGAAAAGGAGTACTTGTGGCACCTTAGAGACTAACCAGTTTATTTGAGCATAAGCTTTCATGAGCTATAGTCTCTAAGGTGCCACAAGTACTCCTTTTCTTTTTGCGAATACAGACTAACACGGCTGTTACTCTGAAACCTGTCAGTTACAACACAGAATACAAGTGTATAGTGCTCACTTTATATATTTTTTATTACAAATATTTGCACTGTAAAAAATAAAAGATAGTATTTTCAATTCACCTCATATCTTTTGTTGATCATTTTTACAGTGCAAATACTGCACTGAATTTTATGAAATCAGTAAAGGAACAAATGATATAAAGGAAGGCTAATGCTGAAGACACAATGTGCTTTATTCATTTATTTTGACAATTATAGTTATTTATAATACTTTAGGGCAGTGGTTCTCAAACTAGGGCCACCATTTGTTCAGGGAAAGCCCCTGGTGGGCTGGGCCGGTTTGTTTACCTGCCGCGTCTGCAGGTTCAGCTCATTGCGGCTCCCACTGGCCGCGGTTCGCCGCTCCAGGCCCATGGGGACTGCAGGGAGCGGCGAGGGCCAAGGGATGTGCTGGCTGCCCTTCCTGCAGCCCCCATTGCCCTGGAGAGGCGAACCACGGCCAGTGGGAGCTGCGATCGGCTGAACCTGCGGACGCGGCAGGTAAACAGCCCAGCCTGCCAGGGGCTTTCCCTGAACAAGCAGCGGCCCTAGTTTGAGAACCACTGCTTTAGGGTACATCTACACAGAAAAATAAATAAAACACTGCAGCAAGTCTCAGAGCCCTAGCATAAATATCTACACTGCTATTTTTAGCCCTGTGACCCTGAGTCAGTTGATGTGAACTCTGAGGGGTAGTTCTGACTGCAGCTAGACACCTGCGGCTGGCCTGTGCCAGCTGGCTCATGCTTGTGAGGCTCGGGCTCAGGGGCTGTTTAATTAAGTCCTAGAGCCCAGCCTGAACATCTACACCACAATTCAAGAGCCCCTGAGCCTGAGCCTGAATGTCTACACCACAACTAAACAGCTTGTTAGCCTGAGTCCCATGAGCCGAAGCAGCTGGCCTGGGCCAGCTGCGGGTTTTTAATTGCAGTGTGGACCTATCCTGAGACTTGGCGCTACAGATATTTTTGCAGCGTAGACATACCTCTAGCATGCCATTTTTAAATGGTAGTGCAGGATAGTCTTAAAGAGAATAAAGATTTAGCAAAATAAGAATTCACTTAACCTCTTTATTATAGGGCTTGAAAATTTAACCTTCAGGCCAGTACACATTAGGTAAGTCTAGCCAGGGTGAAAAATACTTACGCTGCTATACACCCTGGAACTAATACATCAGTCAACTCTCTATTTAAAATATTAAAAAAGAAAACACTTGCTCTGTCCCTCTTGCTTTTGTTATGCCTGCTTTCCTTTCCTGTCTTGATGGCACTTTTTTTTTTCTTTAAGTTGGCCTCTTCCTTAAAACTGCCAACAAGGTTGACATGAGCTTGTCTTCGCTAGAAAATTTGGCTGTACCAGGATACAATGTACAACTGATTTTGCTGTCAGTGTAGATGAGGACAAGTAGTGTTTAACACCTGACTCACAATCAAGAGACAATTTTAAGCATTGTTTGCCCCCATCATGAATGAATGCAAAGTTAAGTTTACCATTGCAGTGTTGCCTGCTCTACTGACTTTATCTGAGTCTTGTGATATTTAGTGTTTTTCTTAAAGCTACAGCTGCTTCAACTAAGGGTATGTCTACACTGGCAGAGTTACATCGCTGGCAGTTACAGCGCTGCTCAGGGAGCGCTGAAGGGGAACCGCTCTTGTGTGTTCACACTGTCAGCTGCCTGCGCAATAGCGTGTTCACACTTGCGGCACTTGTAGTGGTATTTGGAGCAGTGTACTTTGGGCAGCTATCCCACAGAGCATCTCTTCCTCTTCTGCCGCTAAAAGTTGTGGGAAGGCGGAGGGTGTCGCGGGGCATCCTGGGCCCTGTCCCAGTGCCTGTGATGCATTGCTTTGCATCCCAGCAATCCCTGTGCTTCCGTCCACATTTGGCACCATCCTTCAACGGTTTGTGTATTGCGCGCTCTGCCTCTTTGGTCTGCAGGAATGGATCCCAATAATGCTGCTCGCTCTCACTAACACATCATGAGTGGCAGTGGAATTATTCCTTAAACTTCAAAGGTAAGAGGAGTTCAACATTGATCTCTCCACATGTAGTAGCTATGACACGAGATTGCTTGTGGCATTCATGGAGGAGCTGATCACAGTGGAACGCCGCTTTTGGGCTCTGGAAACAAGCACTGAGTGGTGGGATCACATCGTGATGCACGTCTGTGATGACGAGCAGTGGCTGCAGAACTTTCAGATGAGGAAAGCCACATTCCTGGGACTGTGTGATGAGCAAAATTTAGCAGAACACCTAACAGCATGAGGACTAAACTGAGGGGTGGGGGGCTATTGTCCAGGGACAAAGCTCAGGTGAGCAGCCAAGGGTAGTTGGACTCATACCAAGATGTTCTCCCTGAGTCCTCTGAACAGAGTCCTGTTTTGTAGCTTCTGACTAGCAGGTGTTGAATAAATTGATTCGAAACCCTTCCCTATGTGCAAACCTGGCTGCTGAAAAAAGAGAAGATGCTTATATTCCTATTTTCCTCCCTTCCACTTACTCCAGAAGTTCCTGGGTACAACATGGGTGGAGGGAAATAAAGAGAAATCTCTTCTTCCTCTCTGACTCCATTTTTAAGTCCTCCTTGCCAGTGAGTAGATCCAGTGTCTGTCTCTGCTATTGCTCATAGCCTTCTTAAGAAGCAGCAGCATGAAATTCACTGCTCTGGGTGAAGGAGTCTTTTGTTCCCATTTTCCTTTCCTCCTTCTAAGTTTTTGTTTTTGTTTTAAACCAGTGCCCCCTCCATTTATTTGCATTGAGACCCTGGAGTCTGGTGTCTCTTGTTATGGGAAGGTGGTTTCTGCCATTAGGATGATCCAGTTGGCTGTCAGTCTGGGCATGAGGCATGTCATTCTGATGCCAAGTTAATGTGGTTTAAAATAACCCCGATCAGCCCTTTAAACCTGATTCTGAAGTACCATATTGATGGGATGTGTGGCAGCAATTTGACTAATATAGACATGCAAGTAACAGAACAAGATAAATACTGGATTATATGATGTTTGCCACCACTTACAGTATTAAATGTCTGTGTGGTGAGCCAGGTCACCTGAGGGTATCTTGCCCATGTACCACTAAATCTGGGGACACGGTAAGACTGTGGGGCCCAAAAATAGAAGGGAGGAGGCTGGGACATTACAGGGCCAACAGAAGTCCATGCCTGCCCTCTGGGATCTGCATTGCCTCATTGCCCTAGAAGTTGCCCTAGATGATGTGCTGTTCAGGGGTCAGCCCCCTGTTGTGACCTGATAGTTTTTACTTGATTGGAAACAAGTCCTAGACACTGGAGTGCCTTTTTGTGAAGCAAACAGCTACAAATTCTGGAGAAGTGGATCCGTCTGGGACAGTTTTTAAAATGGCTAAGCTTTTGGGAGGTCCCTGAGTTGCTGGCTGTGACAGCTGATGGAGCCATGCAGGCTCCTGGGAACAGGTTTGTGCAGTGTCAGGTAGAAGCTCCATGCCTGGGGTTCCCAGTGGTGCCCTGCTTCCCCCAAGTGTGGTGAGTCCACTGGCTTCAGATCCTGCATTCCATGGTAGTGATACTGAGTCTCAGCCTCAGGCTGCTCCACTCCCTGCTCCTCTGAGGATGGATCTGATTGATGTGCCCACTACTTCTCCTATGCCTGGTTCCCTTTTGAACAATGGGGATGCTATTGCAGAAGCCTGATATTCTTCTGTGTTCGTGGAGTCCAAAGGAGATGAAGAAGATGATGATGTCTCTGACTTCTTGCTGGTCCCTGATGTCCTCACAAGTCAGCTGGACAGGAAGGGTGGTACAGCATGCAGGAGGTGAATTACTTTTGAGATGACACTAAAGGCAAAAGGGGAATTGAAGTTGAGGCCTGTTTCCCTGATCTGCAGTGCTTTGTTCATTTGGCCTCTCTTGTTTTGAGGGATACCTTATTTGATAGCAGGAAACGTTTCCATTTCAAGAAGTTGGTAGGCAAAGTCAGAAAGCATGCTGGGGACTGTTCAGGGCCTTAAAGCTCCCCTATGGCTCATGTATCTCTAGGTCGTCCCACTCTGACTTGTTTCCCTCTGTGCTCTATCTTTATCCTTCTAACTTCTGTGGTGCTGCTCAGCCCTGGCTCTCTGAAATATTAATGGGTACCAGGGTGGTTGTTGAAGGGCACAAGTTCTTGAGCTTCTCTGATAAAACCTGGACAGTCTTTTTTGCAAGAGATTTGTTTGGATCCTGTTGACCAGGAAGCTGTCTGAATGAAGAGGAAGGGGAAGCTTGTATGAGCCATGTCAGTGCTAGGATGATGTCAGTGCTAGGGTGGCTGTACTTTTCTCCCAGAGAGCAGCTTTCCTTTGTGAAAGAGATTATGTAAAGTCAGATCCTCCAGATGGAGGTGTGTATTGGTGCTGTGTTGGTTAGTTTTTTACTGTCTGTGGCCCTACTCTTGGGTAGGACCACGTTTCCTTTTTGCAGATACCCAGTTCCTGCTTGGCTCTGGTCCTGGATGCTATTATTGTCTGCAGGGGCGGGGATGATGACTTCATTTGTACTGTATATTGTTTTAGACAGGAGCCGTCTGGAGCCACACCCTTCGCTGGCCAAGGAGCTGTATTGTCTCTTGTAGAACTTTGGGTTAGTGGATGACTGGAGGTTCTCTCACACCACGCTAAGGCAGTATTTTGGCTCAAAGGCCACCCCAACCAAATCTCTGGGGCTAGACTGGATTGCTTTTATGCTGTAAAGTCCAGTATGATTGTTTGTTCAGTTCTGCTTGTCTCCCACTCACTTGGCTGATCATCATTGTCTCTGTCAGTGTTTCTCTGCCCTGTCCTGCCTATGCTTCCCGCTGGTGTTTTTATCACCAACTTGTTTCAGAACCTGAATTTCACCCAGGCGTTAACTGTTTTTTTGGGAACATTGGCAGCAGCAGAAGTCCTTAAGACAGTGGCAGAACATGAGAGGTCCAAATTCAATTGTTTTGCCAATGCTACACTCAGGCTGCTGTGAGGGCCTTGCGTCATGGTGAGTGCCCTGGGATGGGACACTGTGGATCTTCGTGACAGCCTTGAGGCTTTCATTTTTTATGAATTGACACTAGGAGTTCATGGGAGAGGTCCGAAACAAGCCATTGTTTCTCTTGGAAGTACAGCAAGACTTCTTGGCAGAGTGAAAAGGACCAGTCATCAACTACATAACTGAGTGGCACAGGGCACATTTTCTTCCTTTTCTGTTTACCATTTCTGAAAATATATTAAAGAAGACCAGGGAGAAAACCCCTAACCAATCAAAAGGACCAAAATTTGAGCCTTCAGAGCACTTCCTGGAGGAGAACATTTCAGGGAGCTCTGGTTTGGGCCTATTGCCCTCATTTCTTTGGTTTGGAGAGGAAGACTGTGGACTGTCAGCAGATTCACTGTCTCCAGCTGCCCAGGCATATCTGACATCTGATTCTGTGGAAGTCCAGAAAGTATCTGTGTCTTTCTGTGGTGCTTTGTACTCACTTGAGTCCTGTGACATGTTGGCAATGGTGGAGCTGTACCACAGGTTGCCCTGTCTCGCTAGTGAGGAACAACAATGTCTGGAGCCCTTCTGTCCTTGCAGGAGCTCTGTTGTGGTCCAGCAGCTCTCTACAGGCAGAGCCTCGGGAAAAGAAAAGCTGTCGTCTAAATTTTATAAATATTTCTAGGATCTTATTGGTCCTGATATTTTCCTGGGTGGTTTCTGGAGTGCTGCCTGGGGATGGAGCTGTCCCTCAGTTATCACAGGGCAATAATTACCCTGCTGCCCAAGAAATGGGACCTTTATGATGTGTGGAACTGGAGACCTATTTTTCTTCTCTGTCCCAATTACAAGATCCTATTCTATCCTATTTGGATGCAGTGTTTCATTTTTTTCCTCAATTGTTCCCATTTGATTAGTCTCTTTGGGTTTGTGTGATAGCTTTTCAATGGTTGGGAACTGCTTTTCTCCAGACTTGAGTTTATTCTGGGAGTGCAATACCCAGCCTGGGTTTTTTTACTGTGTGGTGGTGTTACTGTATCAGGTCAAACTGGTCATTCTGAACTTTCCCAAGGACAAAGTGACAGGGATAAAGGGATGTGATGTACTGGAGTTGTTCTGCATGCTGATCGTTGCCTGCCTCTGGGTTTGTTACCTTTTTATACGCTCACTTTGAAGTCTGGATATGTTTTGATTGACCAGATGTATTAATAATGTCTTGAGCAAACTTGATTCTGGTATCGCTATAGTGATCCATGTGTAATGTTTGTTCAGGGTGGGTTTATTGCTATTTATTCCTTTCTTTATGTATATGTAATGTATTTAATGACATTTTGAATATATTTAAATGTTTTTTTACAGTGAATAAAGGTGTTATTCACATCTCTCCTATCCTTCCCGTGCCCCAGACCTAAAGACCTTCCTGAATCCTGACAAACATTTTTTGGAAACTGATATATGGAGATTAAACTGATACATCTGCACAAAACATTTTGGTTTCAGTGAAAACCTATTTTGCTGAAATGACAATGTTCTGACTGGCTCTAAGTTCTGAATAGGCACAGAACCTGCCAGAGGTCTTTCTCACTGCTGCAGTCTATGTGCAGATTTTGGAAAAAAGCACGGCATTGGTTCACACTCACTTAACATTTGGAAGGTTTTGTTCTTTGCCAGAAGTGCTAGGAACTTAATTAAAAAAACAATATAAGCTTTCATTTTTTATGAATTGACACTAGGAGTTCATGGGAGAGGTCCGAAACAAGCCATTGTTTCTCTTGGAAGTGCAGCAAGACTTCTTGGCAGAGCGAAAATGACCAGTCATCAACTACATAACTGAGTGGCACAGGGCACATGTTCTTCCTTTTCTTTTAAACATTTCTGAAAACATATTAAAGAAGACCGGGGGAAAAACCCCTATCCAATCAAAAGGACATAAATGTAGTGGTTGGAATGTGTCCTTCAACCCATGTAAATTTGTTGTATCAACTATCTGATGCCACATCACAGTGAGAACTAGGGTGGCTGCATGAGCTAGAAAGGCAGAGCAGAAATGCCAAAATCTTCTCATACTGATTTCTAATGTTATGTAACACGTTATCTATGTACCATTTACTTTTGTTGGTCACTCCTATCAGTTAATCGTGCTAAGAAACATATCCATTAGTACCAGGTTGATGTTGCCCAAGGGTGCAGAAATAATGGCAAAGGAGCAGAACAAGTGGTTACTTGGAGATCATAGCAAATGGGCTCCATTCATGAGATATAAATACTGTCCTTTTGTACTCTGTGCACATGGACTAACAAAATAAAAAAGCAAACTATATGGAATGGCTCTGTGAGAGAGACTTCAGTGTGTAAAGTCTCGTATTACTTCAGCCTTTGCTACACAGTTTCTCAGTGTTCTCTAGTATTTTCTGTAACAACAGCTGAACTGTGTGATGAATTCTAAGTTATGGCACAATGAGAAGTAAAGATGGCTCCAAACTCCATATCTGAACATCTTTGAATTTTGGGAAATTTCAGATCCATGTCAAAACTTTGAAGCTTAGATTCCTCTTTAACTGGAATTTTTAAGAACCACAGGCCTATTCAGGTACTTTACCTGAATGGGCCTGTGGTTCTTAAAAGGAATCTAAGCTTCAAAGTTTTGACATGGACCTGAAATTTCCCAAAATTCAAAGGTGTTCAGATCTGGAGTTGGCGCCATCTTTAATTCTCATTGTGCCATAACTTAGAATTCATCACACAGTTCAGCTGTTGTTACAGAAAATACTAGAGAACACTGAGAAACTGTGTGGCAAAAATATATATTAATTATACACATTATTGAGTTTTAAGCAAATAATCAGAGCCTTTCTTAACTATGCATTCTCTACAATCTGCATAAAAATGAGCACTCAAAATCCACTCACTTATTAGCTTAGTAGCATACTTCCAAGGTGAGTGCCGTCTACTTCTGCAAAAAAATCTATATTATTTATTATATAGGTATTTAAATACTTGTCCAAAATATATGAGAGACTCTGCAGGAAGAAAAAGAGTGGTGTTTCAGATTTTTGTGGAGGGCAGTGGAAAGTATGAGACAAGCATTATACTGGTTGCTAGTCTAATGGAAATACTTGATACCTAAATTGCTTTTTTGAATGTTCACAGCAGTGTACAGACTTTTACTAGTCTTTACAATATTCCAGTGAGATAGGAAAGTAAATACCTTCATTTTATAGATGAAGAAATTGGGAAATAGAAGTATTACATGAATTGATTATGTTTATACAGTAAATCAGGGACGGACCATGATTTGTTTGAGCTCCTGGGTCCCAAGCCTGTGCTCATTCCTGTAGATTATGTTCTCACCTTCTTACTATCTCTGATAAAGAAGAGTAATGTGGGTGGGTTTTTTGTTTTGTTTTTTTTAAAAGTTTTTGAGGTTTTTTATGTATCCAGTATTATTAAAATGTTAAACAGGCAAGCTGCTTTTTTGGCAGTGCGACAGAGAGCCGAAGTTTAAAAATTGCTTGATCATTTTCAAGCACTGAAATCAGCCTTTCATAAACGTTTTTAGGTAAATTCTATTTCTAACCAAAAAAATAAAAAAAAGGCTTTGGTTTATTTCACAGTTAAATGAACAACTAGAAAATTAATCAACATTTTTAAAACTAGGAGCTCTACTTTACAATTGTTTTGAAAGGCCTTGGATTTCCATTGCTTGCAAATGGTAAAGTCGATTCTCTGACTATATGCAGCATTGACAGATTTCAGCCACCTTTTGGGATTGGCACTGAAATGGCAGCCCCCAGTGAGTAGAAAAGCAGCCCCCATGCTAAAGAAGCATTGGGTATTTATAATAGCTGTTTGGAACATGTTTTTAAAAATACCTTCATGACTTACTAAATATTTATTTAAGTATCTGTTGTGTTATGACTAAATCATTATAGATTTCCCATTAGTTGTCACTGCTTTGGAAGTGTTTTAAGCTAAACTGGAAAGAGGCACTCTTATTCTGGAATAAGAGAATCCACATATGGAGTTATTCTGGAATAGATATTTTATATTAAATTCACACCTCCTTTATTCGAGATTTAGCTTTCATGTGTAGACATGCCCTTACTATCCATGTTGATGTCTCTCTGTAATTTTGCCTCAAGTGGTTTTTATGCAGCTGTACTGTAATTTGTATATTTGCTTTTTAAAATTACTCTGGGCTACAATCATTCCCTCTGTTCCTGCAAATGAAGGGAACCTCAGTCAGATGGATCTGTTATGAAGGACAGAAAAGGGGAGAGAAATTTCAGGATTCTTCTTGAAATTGTTCCGTTGACAGCAGGACTTGCCTATGGATCTCCATAGATACACTGAGCTCCTCAGAGCTTATGCACAGCTACTCTGCTGGCTCATCCTCCTATAACCCATGTTGCCATCAGGTAACTTTCTCCACCAGCTGCTCAGTAGCAGCCCCAAGAGGCCCAGAAAGAGTTAACATGGTTTGAAGCAACATGTACTCCTATTCATATAGTCACAGGATCAGCAGAAGCAGAGGATGTGGAAAGTGGGTGTTTCCTTTCGCTGCCCTCCCCCAAATTCTGGAGTACCAAGTCTCAGAACTGTAGAGGAGAGCTTCTACTATGCCAGTGGAAGAGATGGGGTGGTGGTGTCAATCTTACAGCACCATTGCCTCATTTCCTGCCCACTATATGTGGGCTTATTCTAAAAGCTTCACAAGCAAATCTTGATGGGGGTGCGGGGGAGCTTTATTAGGGGAGTTCTGCCCTGCTTTCTACATCACAGTTGTACTAGTAGTGGTTTTTAATAACTGGTTGATTTGATAGGAACTTTGAATTATTACATTTTTGGAGTGGAAAATGGCCATTAATATATGGCATAGTTTATTTGTATGTTCATTTAAACTGAAAATTCCCTAGCGTGCTCATTATTCAAAATATATATGGCAACTTGTGTAGCTAAACTCTCTCAGTTCATACTACCTGTTATGTGATTTGGATACACCAGATTAATTCCTGAAGTATCTGTTTCTTTGTCATTACATTAGTGATGTCCCTTGTTTTTCCTCAGATGTCAGAAAGCAGGTTATATATAGATATAGTTATAGATATATATAGTGCTTTTTTTATATCCTTAATGTTTTAAAAGACTGTTCAGTATCTGTGACTGTGTAGACAGAAACATGTATGTATAACCTTTCTTTTTTCCTTACAGGTTTTACTATTTTACATAATATAAAATTAGACATTGCACAGACATCTAGGGTAAAAGCATCATAAAAGCTTTGTTTTATGCAACACAGCTATTGCGTGTATTTCAGGGAAGAATAAAAGTGGCACTATTTTTTATGCCTTTGCTTGCTAAAGATTTGAAGCAGAAGCCCAGGAGAGAGAGAGTACAAGTGACTTGCTGCAATTCAGCAATCTTTGTGGGGGTGGGGGGTTGGATTTTTGTTTTTTTTTTTTTACTGCAAACAGTAATTTTGAATTTTACCAGTCAGTTTTTTCCTTCAATACTCAATTAATGGCATTTTTTGTTGTTCTTTGTTAATTATATTGGGCTATATTATACCCCCACTCCCAGGGAGATGGAGCCCCTTGGGTGGGAACACCAAGAGCCCAGGAATCTCAGCAAGGTTTTGTGCACACACAGCTTTGGGTGATTATTCCCTCTTCAGGAAGAAGGTTTTGGGGGCTACGAGGTGGAAGTATTCCAAACATCACAGATCTAGGGTCTCTGCCCAGAGGTTCAGCCCCTCTGCATTTTTCCAGGCTCCCTTTTAGGGGATTTTCTGACTCATTTTACTCTTCTTAGCTGTTCTGCTCACTTCATCAGAGAGAATGAGTAGCAGGACCATTAGTTTTTACAGTTGAGTATGTAAGGCTGTGTCTACACTACAGACCTTACAGCAGCATACCGGTTGTAAGGTCTGCTGTGTAGCCGCTCTATGCCAACAGGAGAGAGCTCACCCACTGGCATAATTAAGCCACCCCCAACGAGCAGTGGTAGCTATGTCGATGGGAGATGCTGTCCATACCAGCACTTTTGTCAACGAAACCTTTGTCAGTCAGGGGTGTGTTTTTGTTTTTTCCTCCACGCCCTGACCGACAAAAGTTTTGCTCACAGAAGTGCTAGTGTAGACAAAGCCTAAATCTTTAAAAGTTTGCTTTAAAATGTATCTTGCTCTCACAAGTATACACAATTAAGTGTCAGTTTATTGAGTAAAAAGGATTCAAGCAAGAGAAACAGTTGGTCTATTACATTCTAAATCTAAACCTTTTCATCTTTAACATGTGAGCATTATATTTAACATTTTTTAAATGCCAGCAGGAGGGAGTTATGTATCTGTTTTTAATTTAACAGTCAGTACTTATGCATCATTCTACTTCTGATGTGCTGGAAACTCGTTTTCTTTCACTTCTTTCGTTTTCTTTACTTCTTTCAGTTCTGGTAATGAATAATCTGTTGCTCATCTACATTTTCAATGTAATAGTCACCAAGTGTGTATAGTATACATCCTGTGTTTTTTGATGGAGGGCATCTACTTTAGGCTATAAAGGGTTATCTATGTTTTTTTTACACTTTGTTTTTTACACTTTGTACACGCTTAAGTGAAGACGCTTCTACGCCAACAGGAGATCTCCTATTGGTGTATTCAATTCACCTCCATGAGAGGCAGTAGCTATGTCTATGGGAGAAGCTTTCCCGATGACATAGTGCTGACTACACCAGGGGTTAGGTCGGCAAAACTATGTGCTCAGGGCTGTGGATTTTTCACACTTCTGAATGACGTAGTTATAGCGATCCAAGCATGTCATGCAGAGCTGGCCTAAGAAGAGTATAACATATCAGTACTGATCATAAATACAGGTATAAAATTATATACATAAATTGCAATATATGGCTGGTACTGAAAGATATCTTGAAGCACATTATAATTAACTGTGGGGAAAATAACATTTATTTTTTTACAGAATAATTTCAATAAATGTTACTGAAAAAGTACTAATTATGCCTGGCCCTGAATGCATAACTTCTGGGATCAAATCAATACGGGCTTTAAGAATCAATGAAAATGTTATTTGTAACCTGTTTTTGTACCTCGTTAGTAAAAGTTACATTACTTTTTGTATTTGACCACTCTCTCTTATCCAAAGTATTATCGACAAGGTATGAAAGTGCCACATTAGTCTTCACTTAATTTGACACCCAGGTTTGTTTACCCAAATAAAGAAAAGATCTACTCACTCCTGTGATGGTGCACAGCTTTTTCTTTTATTTTCAATTGAGGCCTCAGCTAAATTATGCTTCTGAACCATACCTGATCCCATTACCTTTCTTTCATGCACAACAACTTTATTAAATCACAATCTCCCAGGGGCTGTGATTAAGTCTTAGTTTTAAGTTTAAATCAGTAAATCTTCAATGAAGCAAACATTTGAGATTGATGTTAAATACAATATCAGGTAATTATACCTGAAATTCACCGTTCTTGCAGTGGTGAACATTGGTTGCAATGAGAGCCAATGAATCTTAGATCTCCCAGACTCTGAGAGCTCTTTTCTGGGATCATGGGACTTTAGAGGAATCCGGGACTGTAAGGGCATGTCTATACTGCAATAAAACACCTGTGGCTGGCCTCTGTCAGCGGGCTTAGGGGCCTCTGGCTGCAACGCTATAAAATTACAGTTCAGATGTCTGGACTTGGGCTGGAGCTTGAGCTCTGGGAGCCTCCCCCCTCACAGGGTCCCACTACCCAGGCTTGGCTGGAGTCCAGACATCAACACTGCAGTTTTATAGCCCCGCAGCCCCATGAGCTCGCTATATGGGCCAGCTGCAGGTGTCTTATTACAGTATAGACATACCCTAAGACTTTGTCTAAAGTCCAGCGTTTCTCAAATATGGCTGCATGTGGCCACTAGGGGCTTTTTGTGTGGCTACAGATTCCTGGGCAATCATGGGGATGGGTGCAAAGCAGTGGTAACAAACATACAAATATTACTTTTCACAGAAAAAGACTTGCTAGCTAGCAAGTCTTTAAAAAAAAAAAGCATAAGCAACAACAACAAAAAAAGCCAAGAACGTGCAAAGCACACTTGTTTCTGTTCTGTTTAGGTCCAGTAAAGAATAGAGACCACTGTACGTTATTTTTATTGAGTCTGCAATAAAAACCTACATAAATAAATTATGATTTGGACTTGTATATGTGCATATTTATTTGTTTTTTTTTCCCCTAAAGTTAATTAAGTATTTTAGGAAAAATGGTCAGAATGGCCACCAGCAAGAGTTGGTGGCTGCACTCTGAGGCCACCAAAATTTTTCTTTTGTGATCCCCTGGTCTAGGCTAGGATTTAAGGGAACACTGTCAGCAGGTGTTAGCCAGCACCTTCTAATGAACACATTTGAAAGTCTCTAGCATAGACAAAGCATTGCATACTCTTAATATGGGTTAAAATGGCATTAAAGCTTAGGTTCCCTACTTCAACCTGACCGGTTTAGCATGTGTTACAGGCAGCCTGACTTGTTTACACTAGGCAGCTAGAATGTGATCGCTAACACCGTCTAACAATGTACCTTTAAATCCTAGGCTAGGCAAAGCCAGTAAACCTTCCACCTTCACTAGGAGCTCAGCTTTGGGAGCAGTGAGCTTCGGAAAGGGAAAATTTTTATGCAACTAAAAATTATGATTTCCTTAAAACGTTGATAGAGGGTTACGACGACTACTACTACTCTGAAAAAAAAAGCAAAAAAAAAAAGCAATAGCGAGTGCAGCAACTTGCCAAAAACATGACACCAAAAGCAAAGGGGGAAAAATTATACCCATGATCCTTAGTTATGATGTGAGAAAACAAATATATAAAACACTCTAAAAAGGTTTCTCTCCCAGTTATTTAAATCCTGGTTTTCTCACTGATGATGCCTGAAACCAAACTTTCCCTCTTCCCTGGGATGCCTGAAACCGACCTTTCCCTCTTCCATTGACTGTGCACAGAGGTTTATTGGCTCTGCTCTGATAGTGCAGAAAAATTATTTCTAGACTTCTAGCTAGAAGTGTTTCTACTCTGTTATAGCATACACTTTTATTGTGCACTTATGCATTTTTTTTATTTAAAAGTAATCTCTCCCAAAATGAAAAATGAATATAATTTTTTGTTCTAAACATTAAACCATATCAAAATCTTTTAGCCAAAAGCTTAAATTTTTTGCTGATTTTTATCATATTTAAAGTGAGACAGAATATGTAAAATATCAATAATTGTGGTAGGGGAGTGAGCAGCTTGATTGTTGCTAAAGGCCTGATGCTGGGAGGGGCCGAGCCTCTCTTTACAGTCAGGCTCAATAGTCAATAAACAGGAGCAGGAACAGGGATGAAATCCTGACCACACTGTAGTGAATGGGCGTTTGGCTATTGACTTCAGTGCGGGCCAGGGTTTCCGACACTGAGGTTATGTGTACAACATAGAAACTATGCTTGCATAGCTGTGTTGGTTTATGCCCTAATATAGATGCAATGTACACCCACAGAAGGCCTATTCCTACCAGTGTAGGAACACCCCTGCCTCAAACAATGTTAGCTACCTTGACAGAAGGTCAACAGATCTGTCTCTACACTGTTTTGTGAGCATAGGTGTCAGACAGGGGTGTGACTTTTTTCACAACCCTGACTGATGTAGCTATGCCAATATAACTTTTAAAAGTAGACAAGCTCCAGCTGACTTTTCAAAGAGGCATGGGTTCAGATCGTTTTTCAGAATGATCGAAGTACTATTATTTTTTATTATTGCTTTAGTGTCTCCTATATGCCAGGCTCTTCCCAGACACAAGGTGCTGTTCCTGCCCCATAGAGCTCTCGGTTGGAAAAGACAAAGGAAGTGTGAAGAGTTGGGAGATGGATAAAATATACAAAGGATTATTTGTCAAGTAGATACCAAGTATGCTCACTGACCCCCTATCTAGCCATTATCTGCTGGCTAGATAAATCTGTTCTGGTTTCTTGTAGTTTAACCGTCGAAGGTGGTCTGGAGGGGAGACGTAAAACTGTTCCTCTTGGCGGCTCCTCTGGGAACTTCCCGATTTTTTTTTTTTATTTTTTTCACCCATCTTTGGGAAAACTTCCTGTGCTGTGGCCATAGCCGCTGCTGGGTTTATGCTTTGGGAGGTGAAAGCAGTGTGTGGGGATATTTTTTTTTTTAATTTTTATTTTGCTTGGTTTTTTTGTTTGTTTGTTTGTTTTTGCCTGTATATAAGGAAACTTTCAAAATATTGTAGTCTTCTTGTAATAAGAAATGTCAGCGTTCGATTCTAATCTTTGGCTTTCTTATACTGTGGGTATAGCTGTATTTTAATTTTACTGTGTTATAGATTTACTACACTAATTAAACCTGAACAAGCTGGGACAAGTGGAAAGACTGCTTGTCTAGGTAAGTGTTCAGCACACACCCTTTTCTGTCTTTGATTGCAAAATATAAAAAGGCATGATATTCAATTTCGCAAACCAAGTTGCCTTAATTTTACTCTGGAGTAAAATCAATAAAATCAGCATTTATATTTGGCTCTGAATTTGAACATTCTTGTTGCTCTGGAATAGTTTGCATATCCTACTTGGCTGGGAGGCAGTAGTAGCGACTGAATCTCTTTTTATTATGAAGAACCTACTAAACAAATTAAATGTATTGGATGGTCATTTTTCCTCGTATTTTCTATGCTTTTATCTTCTCTATTTTCTCCATTTTCTTCTGTTCCTTTCTCATCTGTCTTTTCCCTTGCTTCAACCTTTTTCAGTTTCCTTCCTTAGTTATTCCCTCATATCTTCCCCCTGCAAAATATCCTCTCACACATCCACTCTCAATCTTTTTTCTCCCTTTTGCTCTTCCACAATCGTCCCTAATGCCCAGCAACTGTCCAGTGCTTACAAGGTGCAGGAGAGGTGGTGCAGGGGAGGTGAACAGAAGCATGGATGGCACTTCCAAGTCTAGGTCAGTAACTGCCTGCATATAGTAGCATGACAGCTAAGCTTCCTGTAGACTTGCCACTTGCAGCAGCGCTCAGAGTCTCAGACTCTGCTCGCATCTGATTGTACAGCCCTGTCTGTGCTATGGAAAATTTCTAAAAACTTTCCACGATAATTAACACTTGTTTAGCTTCACTGGTGTTAGCATATTAGGAGACTTCGTATAGATGTCAAGTATCAGGTGGTAGCTGTGTTAGTCTGTATCCACAAAAACAATGAGGACACTTCAGAAGTGGGGTTTTTACCCACGAAATCTTATGCTCAAATAAATCTGTTAGTCTTTAAGGTGCCACCGGACTCCTTGTTGTTTTTTTGGTATAGATGGGCTGCTGGCATCTTTAACATAGTATCATAACTCTTTTCAGAGCAGCTCTAATCAGCACTTGTTTGTTAATAATAATTAATAATAAAAGAATCAGCAGCAACTGGTATCCCATCCATACTAAGACTTCCAGAGATGCTAACACTAGTGGCGCTGAACAGATATCTGCAATGATGGGAAACTTTAAGAAGATTTCCTATGTCTGAGGAAACCCAATGCTGGCTCATAATGTTGCTGATTGTGAGATTTAATTGAGTGGGGATATGATCATTCGGTAAATCTGTGGATGGTCCCTGAGGTGCACAAATGCTTCCTAGTTCACTATCAGTTCCAAATAATTATTATCAGTTCCAAAAATTCAGTATCCGACAAGTCTACTGGTGTTTACAAAAATCAAGACTAAACAATGTCTTCTGTAAAACTGACAGGGACTTTGTCAGTTTTCAGGGATACTTGGTTGCCCATTTATTTATAAAACCCTGAAACTGTGTGGTGTTAATTCACATAAGTACAGGGTGGGTGTGATCATGGTGGACAAGAGTCAGTTTGTTTGATTTTCCTGCGCGGAAATGGGTAGGCAGAAGTTGGCAAATGATTTTTATGGGCATTTATATCAGGATACTATCTTGTGTGAAATCAAGCACTCAGATAATACTGTGATGGAGGCCATATAAAAACCTGGATACATTACACGTTATGGACCATACCTCCAAAACCAATAGTGGTGGCTGTTTTGGGGAGGCGGATGAGAGAGCAAGAGAGCACTCGCAGAAGCAGGCATGTCAGACATCTGATCAATGCCATTTCACCTTGAATAAAAATGTAGTGACCTGGACTATACTTTATTTTTCTGTGTGCTGCTCTGATGGTGTGGATTGCACTCTCAGCAAATTTGCGGATGATACTAAACTGGGAGGAGTGGTAGATACGCTGGAGGGCAGGGATAGGATACAGAGGGATCTAGACAAATTGGAGGATTGGGCCAAAAGAAATTTGATGAGGTTCAATAAGGATAAGTGCAGGGTCCTGCACTTAGGACGGAAGAACCCAATGCACAGCTACAGACTAGGGACCGAATGGCTCGGCAGCAGTTCTGCGGAAAAGGACCTGGGATGACAGTGGATGAGAAGCTGGATATGAGTCAGCAGTGTGCCCTTGTCGCCAAGAAGGCCAATGGCATTTTGGGATGTATAAGTAGGGGCATAGCGAGCAGATCGAGGGACGTGATGGTTCCCCTCTATTCGACATTGGTGAGGCCTCATCTGGAGTACTGTGTCCAGTTTTGGGCCCCACACTACAAGAAGGATGTGGATAAATTGGAGAGAGTCCAGCGAAGGGCAACAAAAATGATTAGGGGTCTGGAACACATGACTTATGAGGAGAGGCTGAGGGAACTGGGATTGTTTAGTCTGCAGAAGAGAAGAATGAGGGGGGATTTGATAGCTGCTTTCAGCTACCTGAGAGGTGGTTCCAGAGAGGATGGTTCTAGACTATTCTCAGTGGTAGAAGAGGACAGGACAAGGAGAAATGGTCTCAAGTTGCAGTGGGGGAGGTTTAGGTTGGATATTAGGAAAAACTTTTTCACTAGGAGGGTGAAATGCGCTACCTAGGGATGTGGTAGAATCTCCTTTCTTAGAAGTTTTTAAGGTCAGGCTTGACAAAGCCCTGGCTGGGATGATTTAATTGGGGATTGGTCCTGCTTTGAGCAGGGGGTTGGACTAGATGACCTCCTGAGGTCCCTTCCAACCCTGATATTCTATGATTCTATGATGCATGAATTTCAGGAAACAACGTCCCTGCTCCAGTGTTTTTAATTGTAATTTCCGAGCGTCATCTGCTGCTTTGGATGGGGTTCTCCTCCCAAGCTGACACATGATGCTCCTTCTGGCTTGTTCATTCAGTTTACTGGCAGTCAGTCAGTTGCAGATGACTTCTTGATTTGTATCTGCTAAAATAAATTGATTTTGTTTAACAGTCTTGAAATACCACACACCTTTCTATATGGGTTTCTCTTTCTTGTCTCAGAACCAATAAAATGGTCAAAAATAAAAGCTCTGATAAATTCATAAAACCTTGACTTTGCATTTATGTTGTGCCTTCCAAACAAGGACCTCGAGTACTCTACAAATAGCCTCCCGTCAACCCTTTCAAGTGGATGTTATCCCTGTTTTACAGGTTAAAGAATTTGCCCAAGGTAACACCCCACTGTGTGGCGGAGCTGGAAACCGAACACAGATCTCCTGACTCCTACTCCTGACTCCTGTGTTTTGACCACAGGACCATCTCTGCCCTACATGCTGTAAGGTAAGCTATTTTTGATAGACTAATTTATAAAGAAAAGTTGTTTATAGTTACTTTTAGATGATTGGAAAACTTTCCAATTGTAGGCCGACAGCACCATCTGGAGGGTAATTGGTATGTCCCTTAGAGAGAGATTTAGAGAAATCTCACTACAGTTTGAGGAGTACGAATTGTTTTTTTAAATGACATTTTGTTGATATTACCTGAATGAGATAATTTTGAGTGGTTTCAAAGTAACTAGGTCTAGGGTCAACTTTCACTTTGATACTTTTATTTACTGGTAATGGTCTGAGTTTTGGGAATGTGATCAGTAAAAATAGAGGGGGAAAAAGACCTAATATTCTCCACTGTTCGCATCTCTACCAATCAGTTGTGCTTGACAGAATTGCACATGCCATGTGACATGGTAAAGGAGAGCTTGACCTTAAAAAGCCTAAATCACAGAAGTAGCTCCATTAGTCAGTGGGACTACTTGCATAAGAACTACTCTTGGGAGTAAGGCTTTGAAGAATCCAGTCCTTAACTGAGTATCCAGTATGATGAATCCAGTTGAGAAAATTGGAAGTAAATGCCTTATGCTTTCATTCACTTCCTTACACCTTAGTAGGGTTTTTTATGCTATTCAGGAATACAGCCAAACTAAAAGACACTGGTAAAAATGGTGTTTGTTTTTTTTAAAATGTACTCACTCTGAATAATCTCTTGAAAGCAATAATCTGAAATCTGTTTCCTTATAAAAAGGGATCTCTTTCACTGTGCACATGCACTGAACTGATGAATGACTTTGGAAAACTCACTGTACCTCTGTGTTCCTCAGATTTTTCAATCTATAACATGGGGAGAATGATACTTTTCCTTCATAAGTGTTTTGAGATCCGCAAATGAAAAGTGCGATACAAGAGTTAAGTGTTGTTGTACTATTTATTATGGAAGTGATTGTGAAATGTATTAATGTACATCAGAATCTAAGCAAGACATAAACGGAGTATTCCAGTCCCATGCTTAAACCACTAACTTCAACTCTCTCTCTTGTAGAAAACCATCTCTTGGTGCATTTATTTCAGTTTCACATTGCATACTGAAATATACAGTCTTTTATACTGACTCCACTGCAAGCCCTAGCATAGGCGGTGTGTTGGGGTGGGATCATAGCATGCAGTGTGGTAGATTCTAGGCAGCACTGGGGCCCTTAAGACAACCAGGGAGGCTTCTGAAACTTAGGCCCCAAGGGCTGTCTTAAATTACTCTCTAGGACCTCTGTCCCCCAAAACAATTCAGGATCAGGAGGGCAGAAGGCCACCTTAACTATTTCCTTCCCCTGGGCTGCATGTTCTGGCACAGCACAGAATCTCACCCTTAAGATCCATTGTGCTAGGAGCTGTACATTCATATAACAAACAATCCTGTCTCAAATAGCTCATAATCTCAGTGATTGTAAGGCATCTTTTTTTTTTTTATCCATGTTTTATTTTAGCATCATGTCCTGTATTTCTCGATGAGGACAAAACTTTAAGATTTCTTCTCAACACACAGTTTTTCTTACACTAATCTCTTTAATGTAACTCAAAATTAAAAATATAAAACAAAGGACTACAAATTCCAGAGTATCAATTTTGTTGATGGTCTGATACATCTGACTTATTTGCTGTCCACTAGGTGTCACTCTTGTTCTAATATTAGAAGGGCAATGAAAACGCTTGCGTTCACAAGAAAGTGAAAGAAGTAGAGGCCTATGAAAGAGATAAATTAAGTAAGTCTTAGGATTTTCTGTCTGTATTCATAATTAGAAATGAGGCTAGCTATGTGACAGCTGAGCAAGCCTGAATCGGATGTTCAACTTTGAAATAACAGAAGTTTCTTTGAGAGGATGCAAGAGGTCTGTTAGCTGGGGAGTCATCATTATCAAAGGTTTCAGAGTAGCAGCTGTGTTAGTCTGTATTCGCAAAAAGGAAAGGAGTACTTGTGGCACCTTAGAGACTAACCAATTTATTTGAGCATAAGTTTTTGTGAGCTACAGTTCACTTCATTGGATGCATAAGGATCACTCTCCTTACAATGTGTATGATAAACACCCATTTTTTCATGGTCTGTGTGTATATAAATCTCCTCACTGTATTTTCTACTTTATGCATCCGATGAAGTGAGCTGTAGCTCACGAAAGCTTTTGCTCAAATAAATTGGTTAGTCTCTAAGGTGCCACAAGTACTCCTTATCATTATCAAACGTGCATAGCCTACGAAGGACTGTTACACTAATGACAGTGACTACAGTGGATGGTGTCACACCAGGTGTGTGGTGAAGTTGCCAGATAGGAGTCAATCCTGTGAATTCATGAATCTCTGGGGTGGCCCTGTGGGTGGCACCAGGAAGTGTCAGAGCATGCACCACTTCATGTGTTGATGGAGAGTGTGAAAGCATAGTATGCTGGGGTATTTTTGTCCATCCTGGAAACATGGCTGAAGAGCAAGCAATGCTGCTTTTGGATATAATGAGGGCTTGAAGGAAGGCTGGATATTTGCAAAACTGACATTTCACACAAAGTCAAACTACTTTATGCTCAGGATTTAGTGCTGACAGCACATATGGAATACCTCTAGCTGCTCCAAGTGTGCTTGTAGGAACTGTGACACTGGAAGACCAGATTTCAGCTTATGCCAGGGCTCACTGAACATTGACAAATATATAGCTGGAAACCAGTCTGGCTCAGCTGTGTGTGAGTACTGTTAAAATAGATTTTAGAATTATAAGTATGTGTTTAGTCTTTATGAAATGCTTGTAGGATGCTGTATGTAGTTATCTTACTTATATTTGTATCCCAGGTTATAAGGTAACATTTAAGTGTTTGCAACTGTAAAAATGTTTGCTCAGACTGTAAACCCCCACAGTCAAGGGAGAAACATTAGTGAGATGCTAGTTTACCACATGAGGTGTCCTCTTCTCCCACAACAAAATAAGGTCAAACAGACAAGCCATTGTGGAACATCAGTGGACAAAAGACTTTATTGATTGCTTCCCCCACATCCATGAAAAGGATATGTGTGCACAAGCCCTCATCCCATCCTTGCTTGAAAGCTGGGTGAAGGGAATAAAGATCCCTGTCTAGGAGGAAATGTGATCACTATACTGCTTGTAATTCGGAGACAGCAAATTTTTTAAGCATAAGCAAGGGATCCCCAAGCTTTTTGGCTTGGTTAGCCCCAGGGGACATACAGAGCTTGCATATTATACCAGCTAGTATAACTTTTTGGAACCTAAGACTGTACCTTATGTATATACGTTTACCTGCTTTATCCATTTAAATAATTCTCTTACTACTTTTTCTTAATAAATCATTAGTATTATAGGATTGGCTACAAGAGTTATCTTTGGTTTGAGATCTGAGGTACAATTGACCTGGAATAACCTGAATATTTCTGGACTAGGAGTAACCTGAACATTGTTGTGATTTTTGGTGTAAGGGGCCATCTATCACAACAGCAGGCTTGCCTGGGTGGCAAGATAGACCAGAGTGCCCAGGAGGATTGTCTATGACTCCATGTCAAGGGTGTTATAGTGCTTTAGGAGTTCACACTTATTACTGGGTTGATGAAATCTAATTATAGAACTTAAAACCAGTTTGGGGTTTGCATCTTGTTCCTTGACAGTCTGCCTTGAGATTGGCATCATGCTTGTGAGCTACTCGAGATAGCTTGACAAGGTCCAGGGTTCTGACCCATATTGCAATACTGGTAATACACAGGTTTGATAGATCCTGGGCTTTGTTTCAGTGCAAAGACATTTTTGCACCCATTTCTCTCATGTGCATGTATGGCATCTGCAGAGCAACAGTGTGTAGATGCAGTTGTTGGTCCATAAGCCATTTCAAGGCCTCCTCTGTTACACTGTGGATATCATCCAATTCACCTTTCAATTCATATTTGGGTCACTGCATTATGATGTATTTGATGGTTTGGATGTTCTCATCACAGTTGCACGAAGGGGATTTTCCATTTTTGTTTCAAGTAGCCTCATCTTCCATGGTTTGTTCAGATGCGGTTCAGTGTGGTCCAAAGTCTGTGTGGCAGGTCAAAACTAGGATGGTGGCTTGCTGGGTAAGTAATAATGTACTTGTTTGAAATGGTTGATGAGGTCTGGACACTTTGCCATCCCTGGCCAGATCTAGAGACATGAGGTGGTCATGTGTGGTCCATAGTGATTTTCATGATTTCAGGTGTTTTTGGGGTATGTTATCCATAACCAGTTGAATTGGAAGTTCTGGGTAGTCTTTGGCACGTTTAAGTTCTCGTGCTGTGGCTATATCTCGGCTGATAGCTGGATGTTCAATGTTTGCTAACACAGAATGTCACAGTACAGGTGTTGATTTTAAAGTTCCCATAATGATTTGCATGATCTGATTCAGCTGCCCATCCACAAGTTGGGTATGGCAACTTCTTGTCTACACTTGTGCACGGTACTCTGCAACTCTGCTAAGACCAATGTTCATAGCACTGCGGCAGTTGATTCCCAGCTTATTCCCACTAACTTCTGAATAATATTGATGCAAGTCTTACCTTTAGAGGCTACTTTCTCGACGTGGTCATGAAAGGTCAGTGAGCAGTCCAGAATGACACAGAGATATGTTAGTTTTGGTTCATAACCTTTCCACCACAAAACTCAACAGTTAGTATTTTGTGTGATTGTATTGTCAAAGGGGAAAATAGAAACTACTGATTTGCTTGGATTTGATCTCATCTTCCATTTTTGGAAGTACTCCTCCATGATCTTAAGGTCAGATGTTAAGGTCACTTCAAGCTCTTTAAAGCTATGGGCCTAAGTTGCAAGTGCCAAATCATCAGCATATGCAAATTTCTGAGCTATCATTTCAGGCATATCGGTCATACATACATTGAAGAGTGTCGGATCATGAACAGAGCCTTTTGGTAGCCCAACATTCAAAGTGCATGGTTTGCTGATTTGACCTATATGCGCATCCTTCCATAGCTAAGCATGGTGTTCAGCAGCCTGTGAATTTGCACATGGGATCACTTTGGACAGTTTTGGTAGCACACCATCCTTTCAAACTGTGTCATATGTCTCTGACAGATCGATTCAAGTGGTACCGGTCTTGAATTTTCATTGGAATCCAGCCTCCATGTCTGCAGTGAGGTCCAGATTTAAATGCGTATGCTAATTGTGGTATCTTCAATAAATGCAGCATATTGCCTATTCCCCTTTAAAAAAAATAAAAATCCCATGTGCTGCTTATAAGTATAACACAGGACCTGGTTGCAACAATTTCGGTGCAGTCAAAAACCAGCTTGCTCCTTGGGTAGGCTGGCATCCACAGTGGTCCCAATTCTTTTCAGAATTATACACTCCATCAGCTTGTAGGTGGTGGTTGTCAAGAGGGAGATTGGCCTATTAACTAGAAGAATGACAGGTTTCAGAGTAGCAGCCGTGTTAGTCTGTATCCGCAAAAAGAAAAGGAGGATTTGTGGCACCTTAGAGACTAACAAATTTGTTCGAGCATAAGCTTTCGTGAGCTACAGCTCACTTCATCGGATGCATTTGATGAAGTGAGCTGTAGCTCACGAAAGCTTATGCTCAAATAAATTTGTTAGTCTCTAAGGTGCCACAAGTCCTCCTTTTCTTTTAACTAGAAGAGTGATCTGCAGGTTTTCCAGGCTTTAGGATTGCAATGACCTTGGCTTCTCTCCACACAGGGAATTTCATTGGTCTCCAGGATGTTGGTGAAAAGCTACATCATCCATTTCCATGTGTGTGGATGTAGGTTATATAGGAACTCAGGATAGATACCATCTTTTCCCACTGCTATTCCCAATTCTATAGCTGCAATGGCTGTGTCAATTTTCTTACTTGTGGATGATCCAGACCATTGGGACGACAGAGCACATGTGGACATCACCTGCTGAAATTGATGCTGGACTTGTTTACTATGTTTGTCCACTGCACCCATAAGTGAGACGTGCAGGAGGCAGTGAGACTTATTCGTCAAAGAACGTCCTGTTGGTTGTGACGGTTTGAACTCTGCTTGCAGCCTAGGTGGATGAACTAGTTGATGGTCTCCACAGAACTCGACCACACTTGAGTTGGGGGATGGTGGGTCTGAGGGCCCAGCTCCGAGATTCTGGGAAGCAGCTGTTAAACTGAAGGAGTTGCTTTTAAATTGGCTAAGTCTACAAGAAAGAAGCAGATAGTCAGATGAAGGGGGAAATACTGAATTTGGGGTTGTCATCAGAGAATTTTCCAATTTTAAGACTATGCATAGGGCATTGGACTGTCTTTAATAAGGCTGAGATGGATAATTTTGACATTTGTGACTAAACTGGGTATGATAAACTTTGTGACCAGTAAAGTGACCTGACCAGATACAGTAACTCTTCACTTAATGTTGTAGTTATGTTACTGAAATATGCTACTTTAAGCGAAACGATGTTAAGTGAATCCAGTTTCCCCATAAGAATTAATGTAAATAAGGGAGGCTAGTTTTCCAGGGAAATTTTTTTTTCCGCCAGACAAAAGACTGTGTGTGTGTGTGTGTGTGTTCCCTCCCCACTCTGAACTCTGGGGTACAGCTGTGGGGACCCGCATGAAAGACCCCTTAAGCTTATTTCTATCAGCTGAGGTTAAAAACTTCCCCAAGGCACAAATCCTTTCCTTGTCCTTGGACGGTATTGCTGCCACCACCACTAAGTGATTTAGACAAAGATTCAGGAAAAGGACCACTTGGAGTTCCTATTTCCCCAAAATATCCCTCCAAGCCCCTTCACCCCCTTTCCTGGGAAGGCTTGAGAATAATATACGTATCAACCAACTGCCTTTAATAAAAGTACAGACCAGACCCTTTATTTTTAGGACACTAAAATCAATCAGGTTCTTAAAAGAAGAACTTTATTATAAAGAAAAAAGTAAAAGAATCACATCTGCAAAATCAGGATGGAAGGTAACTTTACAGGGTAAATAAAAAAGATTTAAAGCACAGAGGATTCCCCTCTAGTTTAGCTTCAAAGTTACAAAAAACAGGAATAAAACTCCCTCTTATCATAGGGAAAATTCACAAGCTAAAACAAAAGATAATCTAACGCATTCCCTTGCCTTTACTTATAATTTTTGTAATATTAGATGCTCATTTCAGGTAGGTTTTTAGGAGATTTTTTTCCCTGCCTGGTCCCTCTCTTGTCCAGAGAGAGAGCAAAACAAAGAGAGCACAAACAAAACCTCCCCCCGCCCACCAGTTTTGAAAGTATCGTCTTTTCTTATTGGTTCTCTTGGTCAGGTGCCAACCAGGTTATTTGAACTTCTTAACCCCTTACAGGTAAAGTGTAAGTTTTAAACAAACAATTTAATACTGTACACAGCAGTGATGATTGTGAAGCTTGGTTGAGGTGGTGAAGTCCGAGGGTGGGATATTTCCTGGGGAATGCCTTCCTTCTAAATGATGAACTAGCACTCGGCTGAACCCTCAAGGGTTAACACATTGTTGTTACTGTGGCCTCACACTCTACAAAGCAGCACGAATGGAGGTAGGGTGACCAGATGCCCCGATTTTATAGGGCTGCTCTTTCTGCAAGCAGTGGACAAAGCAGGCGGCTGCCAAACAAGGTTATAAGGGAGCATTGTGCAACTTTAAACAAGCATGTTCTCTAATTGATCAGTAACATAACAACGTTAACCAGGATGACTTTAAGTGAGGAGTTACTGTATATGAAATGCAAAATCAGCACACCAGTCAGTGTAGAGCTGGGGGTGAGCAGTAGGGTTTTGATAGCATAGGCAGGTGCCATCCCCTTAGCTCTGCTGTCTTTGTTGTGTCCTGGTGCTGCTTCAGCTGTGGCAATTACTTTTCTCCCCCTCACTTGTGCTGCTAGGTGTCGTTGTATCCTGGGACTAATTACTCCACCTCTCTCCTTGTTCCTATACATTAGATTATGAAACATCTCATATTGCAGTGCCTGGGTAGCTAGACTATTTTGTTAAGGAAGCAGACAGCAGTGAGGAACCTGCCCTCCAGAACCCCAGCCATCCAAAGCAGTAAAGATGAGACTGGCTCAGCTAGCTAGCAGTAAGGTGTTTGCACTGTGGATCTCCAGCCCTGGAGCACATCAAAGGAAAGAGCTAATCATCTGACTGGCATTATAGAGCATGCATCCCTACTCCTGTGACGGCTGGCATCTTGGCCGACACACCAGGGAGCAAACTGGAGACCTCCAGAACTAAAATCATGAACTGCTATAGCTTGAACCAAAAAGCTAAGGCTCTCTAACTGCATCTGTAAATTGACTTGTATCATCTGCAGACTGCATTCAGTACAGCAGTGGATTACACTCATACTCTTGTCAGCAGTGTTCCTCTTCTCCTTAAGGAAGCTGATGTTAAACAAAAAATCAAAGCAATACCATGGAAAAGGGGGTGTGTGATTATATCACATCAGGAAAAAATCACATTTTCCATAACCTTCGTGACTGCCTGAGACTTTACATAGCGCAAAATAACTTGAACTCTTGTAGTATTTTAATTCTTGTCAATGTTTAAGTGAAACAGAAAAAAGAGCAGTCATTTTCATACATCAAAATGCCATTCACAAATGCAGAAAATACAGTGTATTATAGAAGATAATGTATCACACTTTTACTCTCCTTTGTGTTGTAGGTATTTAATAGCTTTGCAATATGCATCATAGAATATCAGGGTTGGAAGGGACCTCAGGAGGTCATCTAGTCCAACCCCCTGCTCAAAGCAGGACCAGTCCCCAGTTTTTGCCCCAGATCCCTAAATGGCCTTCTCGAGGATTGAATTCACAACTGTGGGTTTAGCAGGCTAATGCTCAAACCACTGAGCTATTCCTCCCTCCAAATCATATTTAGTAACATTTTATTTTTGCAGAAATCCTTTAAATAAGTCCTTTTCAATTAGGTCATCAACTTGACCCCACACTTTTGTGTTTAAATCCTCAGTGACTTTGAAATTTTAAATAGATCATAAACATATAAAACCCTTTTTTTCTCATCACTGGAGTTTCTGGTGAATGCTTTTATTTAGTGGGTCTCTTTTTGGGCATGATCCTGCAAACCTGAACATGTTTAACTTTGTGCATATTAGTAGTACCACTGACTTCCCTGGGAGTACTTGTGCATAAAGTTAGGTACATGCATATGTTTTTTCAGTCTTGGGGCCTGCAAACTCAGGTCTATGACCTCATCTGGCAAGGATTAACTCTGTTTTTATGTATTGGACATCATTGAGCCCAGTGTTGGTGTTAAACAAATAACAAACTTATTCAGAGTTTAGGACCCTTAAGGAGGGATCTGCAGAAGGACTATCACTTCAGGAAGAGCCTCACTGGATCACCACAGACTGCCTGTATGGAAGCTTATCCGTAAAGATATGTTTGGGCTTCAGAAGTTCAAGGAGTCTAAACATAGTCCTCTGGGCAAATTCCAATGCAGGGAACTAGGCAATTCAGTAGGATGGCAATGTCAGGAATTCTTACAAGGTCCTTCAATGGGTAATTCCCTCAGGGACCTGAAAATAGTCAAACTGCATTGTGAAATTTCAGTTACAGAGACATTTAAATACCTACACACAGCACAGGTTTTATAGTCTGACAAGTTTTGTTGGGTGCTCAATCGCTTTTGTTGGGTGCTCAACTCAATCATTTATTTATTTTAGGTGCCTAACGATGGACTTTGGTGCCAAACTTTAGGCTCTCAAGTTTGAAAATTTTGGCCGAGGCCAATTTTTTTTTTTAAATTACACGACTCATTTCAAAATAGCAAACCTGGTCTCGAACAACCAGAACCCCCAGAGCTAAATTAACTAACCAGCACTCAAGTAACACTTCTCCTTCCCTCACAACAAACCCCATACCTTTTAAGCCCCCAAATGCCTGATAAAATAGTTGTCTTGAAGCATGCCTTCCAGGGAATAAACTTGAGCTGTTTCAGACCCAGAGGCTCAGATGAATTCCAAAGTCCAGGTCCTTTCACAAAAAACACATTGTCAGAAGCCTGTCATAAATATAAAGGGAAGGGTAACCACCTTTCTGTATACAGTGCTAAAAAATCCCTCCTGGCCAGAGGCAACATTCTGTTACCTGTAAAGGGATAAGAAGCTCAGCTAACCTGGCTGGCACCTGACCCAAAGGACCAATAAGGGGACAAGATACTTTCAAATCTTGGTGGGGGAGGGGGAAGGCTTTTTGTTTTGTGCTCTTTGTTATGTGGTTGTTCTCTCTTGGGACTGAGAGAGGCCAGACAGAAATCCATCTTCCTCAACCCATCCTAATCCAAGTCGCCAATATTGCAACCAGTATAGGTAAGCCAGGCAAGGCGGATTAGTTTATCGTTTGTTTTATGTGAATTTTCCCTGTGTTAAGAGGGAGGTTTATTCCTGTTTTCTGTAACTTTAAGGTTTTGCCCAGAGGGGGATCCTCTGTGTTTTGAAACTGAATACCTGTAAAGTATTTTCCATCCTGATTTTACAGAGTTGATTTTTCTTTTCTTTTTTTTTTTTTAAATAAAATCCTTCTTTTAAGAACCTGACTGATTTTTCCATTGTTCCAAGATCCAGGGATTTGGGTCTTTGATGATTTTGGAACCAATTGTTTAGGATATTATTCTCTAGCCTCCCCAGGAAAGGGAGTGTGTAGGGCTTTGGGGGAAGACATCTCCAAGTGATCTCTTTCCCTGTTCTTTGTTTAAAACGCTTGGTGGTGGCAGCATACTGTTCAAGGACAAGGCAAAGTTTGTACCTTGGGGAAGTTTTTAACCTAAGCTGGTAAGAATAAGCTGAGAGGGTCTTTCATGCGGGTCCCCACATCTGTACCCTAGAGTTCAGAGTGGGGAAGGAACCCTGACAAAGCCCTTCCCATTTTAATCAAGATACCAGCTCAAGTGCCTCCAACAATTGTAACTGTGGCAGAATGTCAAGAGAAGCAGGTGGCATTATAGTTCAAAACCAACATCTGAAAGGAGCTGATGTATTGTGAAATATACCTTATAAAAAATGACACCTCCTTACTCAGCAGATCTGCTTTCCCTCAGTATTCAGAAGAAAAACTGATGACTTAAGTGACAGTAAGTTCACTGCTTTTTACTCCTGTTAGCTCTGAAGAGTCAAAGCAGCTAAGGAGAGACTGAGCTGGATTCTGTTCCTCCTTATGTATCACCTACCAAATTGTCTACAAATTTCCATGTAAGGGTAGTGCGGTTCAAACATGTCACTGGGAGCATAATTAGAAGATAAGGTCATTGCACAGGTATCCCTAAGGGCATAACTTAAAAATGATGGGGTGGTACATATGTAACTTGCCCTGCAGAACCTTTGTTGCTGGTGGTGATAACCATCTGAACCCATACTGGGGAGTTTGCAGAGCTGGCAGTTTGAAAAAATGTTCACTTGTAAAGTGAACACATTTAATATGAAATCAGAGACCATAAACATGGAACTCTACAATGTCATTTTTATAGTCCGTTTTCAGATCAGAAATAGAATGTAATTACCACTTAAAAGCTAATAAAGAACTGATGCAGAATTCAGAGTATTGGTGTAATATGCTGCTGGTACACTAGGCGGCAGACAGGCAGCTGTGTTCTGATCTAACTTTGGTTTCTGAATAGTTGTTAGGTGCAGCACTATGTAAAGCATAACAGTAGTCTAATCTTGCGGTGACAAAGGCAGAGCAGGTGGTAGTGAAATCCACATTCAACATTAAAGGTGTCTGATTGGATGTGGAGTTCCAAAGTTGTGTTACAGACAGAGAAATGCCATCAAAGAGACAAGAGAAACTTTTGAACATCACATCCAATCAATTCCAAAATTGTCATGTTACAGACAAACAGAAATGCTGTCAAGTTGAGTGTAATGCCAGTCGTCTTCAGATGGGTATTGTGAGAGTTAATTTAATCATGTTTGCAAAGCACTATGAAATTCTCAGAAGATATTAGTTAAATGCAAAGATTATTATAACTTAGTAGTAGTATAATAAATGTATGCAGTGTAGGAACCACTAAATATGTCCAAAATATTAGAGGCCATGTTGAGGCCTATTTAAAAATTGGGTTCTTAAATTCTAACATAAAGGTTTGTTTTCATTTGTTTTAATCTTAGTTGTATGGATGTTGAAAATGTGCTGTGAAAGGTCACTAAATGCATTAAAGAACTGTGGGAAACATCACCTGCTTTGTTGACTTTATTTTCAGGTGAATCGCCTTGATACAGGTGAATCACTTATGGAAAATCCTACGTAAGTGTGGGGAAAATGTGGCAAAGTGATATTTACATTTAGCTGCCTTGATCATGCAAAAATGTCAACGCATGTAGCCATATTCAGGCCTAATATTTTTCTACAGAACGGTAAAGAATCATTTCTCTTCTGTTTATGCTTTCATTAGCTCAGAGTGGCTACAGCAGTGAGAACATGCCAGATGATCTGATCACATCATGCTGAGTAATTTAAGACCTAAAATGGCATGTGGATTACCTTATATGGCAAGGCTCAGAGGATGGTTTTAGGTGGGTTTTTGGTTTAAGTTAAAGGTAATCTTCTAGGCTGTAGTTTCTCTCTGGAAAGTTAGATAAGGTACATTAAAGATCCATCAGTGTATTAGTAAATTAATCCTGTTAGAGATATACTAAAGGTTCACATGCTTATCTCAGTAGCAGGAAAAAATGGACTGTACACATTTTATAAGATGAAGAATTAACAGAAATATGTACTCTGAGAAAGTATGAACAAAGGGAATATATAATACGTTACTGCAGCTCTGTAGTTAAAATAGAACTTAAATCCATGTGTCCATGGTAAATATCCTTTTGAAAGGCTTTTAGTTCAGCTGTTTAATTTACTTTTGACCCCAACAAAGTGGTTAAGCAGGATTGTTTTCTGTGTTACAAAAAGAAAAAAAAGTCTGGCAAGGAAACTCATTTGCCTCATCTACCTCAGCATTTCTCCCTCTGGTGGTGAGGGCCTGGAGTAAATCAGTCCTACTCCGGAGGTTTTTAATTCTTCACTTTGGTTTATTTTTCAGTATTTACAAGGTGGGCCTCAGGGTAGGCCTGAATAGTTCTTTTAAGCAAAAAACAAACTCATAACACACAAGAAAGATGTACGTGTCCCTGCCCTCTTCCCAGGGTATTGCCTTATTGTGCTGGCTTCTGGTCACCAATCCTTTCCCCAACACAAGTTAACTTGATTGTTTCCTCTATCGAGAGAACAGACTTCCACCTAGGAGCAGCCTTTTCTCCCTGCTGCAGCTTGTTTTCTCATCCCTCCTTCTCTCTCACCAGAAGAGACATTTTTAAAGGTAGTGGCCATTAAATTGAACTCAGGTGTGTTGAATTAACCTGAGGTGATCTCATTTCAGCTCATGGGGAAAAGGGTCTTCACCATTCAAGACCTGATATACCAACCTTCCAACACTCTTGTAGCTGTCAGTTCTGACTTTGTCACACAGAGCAAGTGAAGTATATTGTAATTCCATAGTGTTGTGTTTTCCATTGGTTTTCATTATTGTGATTTAAAGAGAAACTTATTTATGGTGGATTAGTATTTATGATGATTGCATATAGTATTGAATGGGTGCATATGTATAAATAAAATGTAAAGTTAATTAAAATATGCTCCCCTTCATTGACATGAACCGCATGATGATGGCATTTTTTGCATGAAGAAGGAGGCTGTAGGCTCCATGGTTTGTTCCCCGTGTCCTGGCACCACCAGGATTCCACAAGACTGAGGCTCTGTTGTTCAGAAGGTGGTGAACTGGGGGAGCAGCCACTCTTTGGGTCTTGCTCCCTGTAGAAGTGCATAGATCTGAGTTAATACTACTCCAATATCACTAACTCCTGTTTTATGCCTACACCTTTCTCAGTGCGGAGGGATTCCCTACACTTGGGTAGAGGAGCCAACAGCAGCATGGCCAAGGTCGTACACTGTCATGGGGAGCCCTGCAGTACCATAGAGGGCTCAGCACACCATGTGGGCATCTTCTTTTGCCCACTGTTCCTGTGATCTGCACAATTTGAAGGCAGTATCCCCTTCCACTGTGCAGCCCCCCCAAGCCTCAGTGTATTCAGGGGTGTATTCAAAGGACACCTTCATCCCAGAGCTTCCTGGCAATTCTGCTGCCCCTGTGGTGTTTCTATGGGAGTGCAGGGTATGGCCTTTAGTTTTACTTCGAGTTGGTATCACTTTTTATATTAAAACATTACTTAGAAACTTGGGACTGCACGTAGACTGTGACTTGGATCCCTGTTATAGTTGGCCTCATACTGTGGATTGACACAGTGCATGGTGATAAAGTCACTGTTAATTGGTGTGTTAAAATTACACATGTTAAGTACTGTAATGTTCACTGTGGTTCTCTGTTCAGTCTGGTTTATTGCTGGATCCACATTTTTAAGTCGGTCAATTTAAAAGCAGTTCTCCGTCAAAAGAAATAGTGGCAAAATACTCAATATTTTATTCTTCATCTTTATTTAGGTCTTTGTTAGATTAGAATTTCTGATGTATTCTTTTAAAAGTAGAGCATCAGCTGAATTTATGCAACTGTAGTGAACAGCAAATTATCTACAAAGGAATGCTAAGATGGAATTCCCTTGTGTACTTTTACAGGAGTGAGTTAATTACACTTCACTCAGCAGGTTGTTCATAAGTCCTAGATCTAAGAGTCAGTAAAAAAAGATAGATTGGCCTTTAACTACCCCAGCTGGAACTCAGCTTTAAGACTGAGCCATATACCTGCTGAGTCTGTTGTTTTAAACACTTATAGTACTGTATCTTCGACGTTTAACAAAGTCTGCAAAAAGAAGCAGGATGACATATTGAAAATAATGTATGCATTCTAGTTGGGGGAAAAAGTTTTAACTTTGTGTATGAGTTTTTCTGTTTTTTGCTTGTAAAAGGGAGAATATGCAGAACACACTAAATGCACATTGAAGGACACATTTTTTGCCCTGTTTGTTAAACCTTTCCTTACCAGTGTAATGCTCTCCTGGTAAAGGTCATTGTAGAAACAAAACTAAAACCTCTTCATTTTTCTATGGAAAAAACAGGCATTTTCCCCAGAGGCTGAATTAAGCCTGCCTGTTGGCAGATCTGGTGTGCTCTGGGTTTTTATTTATTCTCTTGCTAAATGAAGAGCTTTAGCACAGTGGATACCTATATAGCTTTGAAATATGTAGACGAGCACAGGCGATTTTGCTAGTTTCTAGTGCTGATTAATTTTCCTGCACAAACTTTGTTTCTTTTCTGATTTTAGGTAATTTATTTTATTTTTCAAAAGTTCTCATGTTTTTAAGGGAAGAACTTCTTTATGACGGATTGATGCAGATAACAGCTGCGGTGCAAATATGTGACCGTTGTGATGTTGCTTTCTGAACTCATCCATTGATTTGGTTTGTACTCAAACACTGAGTGTGGCTCCATACAAAATCTGTGTGACCAGTACTTCTGTACAGATGTTTCCTGGTGTCCAGCTGTGACCTAAACATCCAACTGTATGCTCAAAAGGGCTTAATATTTCTGTAAATTATGAGCCCTAGGGCAGGTTCTTTTGGAGCAGGGCACTTTTTAAAAAAGGCATTTTCCCAGTGGGTAGTTGATTCCATCATTCAACCGTAAAGCGGGAGTGTGGAGGCAATAAGAGAAAACAACTGAGCCAGGGAAAGGGACAGCAGAGTGAAAAAGGACAAAAGGTGATAGAGAGCACACAACAAAATAGAAGATGCTGCTCTGGGGGAGTAGCTGGAGGATGAAGGTTGTTCACGATCCCGTGGCTCAGAAGTAATGGGAGCATCAATTCAACAGAGTGGTTTGAGGGTTCAGATTGTGGTTATAGGGTAATCACAGTTTAAAGAGGCCACGGTGAATTATTTCATTGCCGATTGGTTTGATGTTGATTGCCCCCCAAAAAGAAATGATCATCATCAAATTGCAAGATGAATTGTCTCCAAAGCCCTTTCAGATATCTGAAATGTGCTCTGTCTTTGACACATCTGACAGAAAAGGTTACAGATAAACCTGATTATCTTATTCCTATTTGTAGCTTGTAAGTAAGGCCTGATCAACGCTAAAAAGTTAGGTTGACCCAGCTACATTTCTCAGGGGTGTGAAAAATCCACACCCCCGAGCGACATAGGTAAGCTGATCTAACCCCTGGTGGTGACTGCAAGAGGTCAATAGAAGAATTCTTCAATCAACCTAGCTACCGCCTCTCAGGTGGATTACAGTCCTTCGCTGATGGTAGAACCCCTCCCATTGCAGTAGTGTGTGTCTACACTGAAGTGCTACAGTGGCGCGGACAAACCCTAAGACAGTTGAGTGTTATGGTAGTGTTGAGCCAGGTTTTTTGGGGGGAGCATGAAGGGGAGGGATGCTTGCACTCCACATCACCTCCTCCTGGAATCCTTTCTTCTGCATCCTGTCTCATCACATACGTTCAAGCTTCTCTTCCACAAGGCTCTACGTAATCTTGTCCCTACCTAAATCTCTGCTCTCTCTTCCTCTTATCCCCATCTCACTCCCTATGCTCTTCCTAAACCTCTCCCCACTTCTCCCTGTGTCCCAGCTTCATGCCTTCTCTCTTGCAGCCCCATGAGTGCAACAGTCTCTTTGTTCCCTGCCACCAAGAGTCCTCGCTCTCCTTCAAATTCCTCTTTAAATTCCACTTCTTCGGGAAATCCTTCATCTCATCATTAGTAAATACCAGACCCTCCCTCTCGTCAATTGTTGTCCTTAACCTATGGCTAAGTAGGTGGCGACCTGGATTACTGCTCCTGACTGGCTAAAACTTGCGCACGTCGTATCATTGTTGTTAACCCCACTCACTTCTTTATCTCATCTGCTTCTTATGCCTAATATTTTAGGCTATGTCTACACTACGGCCTATGTCAGCAAAAACTTTTGCCACTCGGGGTGTGAATGTTCCACCCCCATAAGCTTGTGTGCACAGTGTTATGTCGGCGGGGGGAGCTTCTCTCGCTGTCATAGCTTATGCCGCTCGTGGAAATGGGTTTTTTTATGCTGACGGGAGAGCTCTCTCCCATTGGTATAAAACATCTTCACCAGATGTGCTGCAGCAGTGCAGCTGTATCAGTACAGCTGTGCTGCTACAGCGATATCTGTATAGACATGGCCTTAGATTGCAAGCTCTTTGGGGCAGGGGCTGTCATTTGCTATATGTTTGCACATCATCTAGCACTGTGGGGCTTTATGAGGCTGACATCTAGGTGCGAACACAATATTACGTTAAATAATAACTGTCTCATGTAGATTGTGTACCGTGAGGCCTTCGGGGTAGGGAATGTGCCCCACCTATGTTCTGTAAAGTTCTCTCTAATTTTACAGTTGCATGTAGACGTTTTATAATACAGTGATGCCAAAGTTTTCTTGATGAGTAGAAAACAATATGTCCATTTCAACAATGCCAGAGTTTAAGCAAGCTTTTGAGAATCTGTTTAACACACCCATTATTTCCAATTACACCACATGCAACTCAAACCACTACCAAGTGCAATACTTAAAATGGGGATCAACTTCCTCTCCCAAATGTAAGGCGAATCTAAGTGTAGCAGGAAATGACAGATGAATGGGTATCCTACTGAGAAAATTACTAGGAAGACTTGGAATCTCCTGATGTTTTTGTCCTTGTACTGTCATGCTCTACCTGCTGATGGGAGTATATAAACTGCATATTTACTGGTAATTGGAAGGATGACCTATTTCTACCTCTTTGAGGAGCTTTTTAAAGAATCATCTGCTTAATAGCCTATTAAGAAAATCCTTCTCCTAAACTTTGAGCACAAATAAATATATAAATTCTTCAGAGTTTATTCAAAATGTATATAAAGTTGCAAACAGCTCATCACCATAGTCTGAAGTAGAATGCAAATACTGCCACTGAGGATTTTTGTGACTGTTTGTGTTGCGTAGATTCCTCTAGACTCTGAAGGAAAAGAAGATTATTGGGTAGTAGTCTGGTTGTTTAAAATTAGGACTTTATGTAGGCAGCCAGCCCGTCTTTAAAATCACATAGCTAGTCTGTATTCTGTTTAAAAAATCTGCAGAAGAGATCTACTCAGTTTTGGGAGGACTGTGTAAAGTCGTGCTTGCTGCTGCTTATGTTTGTTTGAAGATGAGGGAAGAAATAGTATAGGTTCAGGACCAAACTTGGCAATTTAATTTCCAAAGGGCATGAATGTCTTGAATGTCTGAATTACCAACAAGCCTAACTATTTAAGAAAATGGACACTGGAACTTATTAATAAGGTCATTATTAGAATTTCCTTTTGTCCAGTACTTTTTAAGGTCAAATTTTACAATGTAAATCCAGAGTAACTCAATCAATTTAAATGGGAGAAAATGTTTTTCAATGAAGCTAATCTGTATTTACATCAGTGAAACTGAGAGAAAAATTTAGCTCTTAAACTTCTTAGTAACCGCTCTTTGACCTATTTTTCTTTTGGCCAAGGAAGATTTAATGCAAAAGGTAGGGAAATCGTCAAGTGTGTATTCCATTTTAAGAAGAAAAGGGAATCTCAGATTTTCCTTTTTTTCCCCCGCAACTTTTTTTATTATTTATTTTTGTATTGTTATAGTATCTTTGAGCACTAGTTATGGATCAATATACCACTGTGCTATGCACTGTACAAACATAGGACAAAATTTTGTAGTATATTAAGTAAAAATTGAGAGGCATGGAACCAAAGTTCGGATTGTATTTGTTGGAGTGGATCCAGGCTCTCTGGGAAAGGACTTCACACCACTTAGCAAATACCTCTTCGTTACTCCAAACATTTTTTTTAAAAATTACAATCAGTTTGCTCTGTTGATAACCAGTAAATCTTTGAATCAGGATATAATGTATTTAATATCAAATTCAGTGGCTGTATTGGTTGTCATATCTAACAGCATGTGTTGCAGGTTAGCAACTGGAAGTTTTGTCTTTTAAACAAAAAACAGCATGTTCAAACAAGCACATTTTATTCTTGAAACAAGGGACCACGTTTTTGCGAGGCATTTGCACAGTGCCTAGGACAATGGGGCTGTGGCCCGTGACTGGGACTCCTAGGTGCTACTGTAATACAATTAATAAATAACTGAACTAGAGAATACAACTCTCAATCTGGCTAGATTGTTTAAAATGTTTTTTAAAAAATCTGCGAGAAGTCCAGTTAGGACCTGAGTTCTCAAACTCAGGCAGTCTCAGGCAATGTAGTTGGACCACATTTGAATAGAGGCACACTCCCCTGCCCTTTTACAATCACATAATATCCTTGTGGCAACCACAGCGATTGTTTGTGTAAATGCAGTAAGTTTAACTTGTGCCCAGCAGTCTTTCACTACACTCCTTACCTTAGGCCTTAGTTCCTCCTGTGCCACTGACACATTGCTTCACTGATTACAGTCACTTGCTAGTTGTGGTACTTCCCAAGTGATGCCAGCACACTCAATATCCTATCTCATTGTCTTCTGCCAGTTCTTCCTTGACCTTCCTTGCTTTCTTTCCTCTCTCGGTACCCAGTTGAGTGCTTGTTTAGCATGTCTTCCATCTGGCATACATGTCCCAACCACCTGAGCCTTCCTTCTGTGATGATTTTTTCGAACATCCGGCTCTGTTAGCCCCCTTACTCTTCCATTTGTTATGTTGTCTTTCAATTAAATGTGTAGTCTCTTCCTCAGCCATCTGTGATGGGCAGCTTCTAATCTCTTTTTGTTAGTGATTGTCATTGGCCAAGTCCTTGCTCCATACAGTAGCATGCTCAGTACAATGCATTGTGTAATCTGACCGTTAGTTTGGTGTGGAGACCTCTGTTTGACCAGATATTGTTCCACCTCCAAAAGTCATGCTTGCTTTTTCCGACTCTCATATGCCTATTCTTTATTACAGCCACTTTTGAATGTCATCACGCTCTCCAGATAGCAGAACTCTTCTACCTGTTCAATTTCTGTTCCATCCACATACACCTTTGCATCTGTTGTCCTACCTTCATAAATCGGTTTCTTTTACATTTATTTTCAGTCCAATTTTTGCTGCTTCCTGTTCAATCTCTGATGTAAGGGCAATCATTCTGTTCCATTTCAGACTTAGTAAAGTAATGTCATCAGCAAAGTCAAGGTTATCTAACTCATCTCCATTAATCCAGGTTACAGCATCCATGATACCTTTTGTTGCCTGCTTCATCACCCAGTCTACTGCTAATCCAAAGAGGATTGGTGATATGTGATATATCTTGACTTTAGCAAAGCTTCTGATACGGTCTCCCACAGTATTCTTGCCAGCAAGTTAAAAAAGTATGGATTGGATGAATGGACTATAAGGTGGATAGAAAGCTGGCTAGATTGTTGGGCTCAACGGCTAGTGATCAATGGCTCGATGTGTAGTTGACAGCCGGTATCAAGCGGAGTGGTTTTGTTCAACATCTTTATCAATGATCTGGATGATGGGATTAATTGCACCCTCAGCAAGTTCACAGATGACACTAAACTGGGGGGAGAGGTAGAGACGCTGGAGGGGAGGGATAGGGTCCAGAGTGACCTAGACAAATTGGAGGATTGGGCCAAAAGAAATTTGATGAGGTTCAACAAGGACAAGTGCAGAGTCTTACACTTAGGAAGGAAGAATCCCATGTACCACTACAGGCTGGGGACCAAGTGGCTAAGCAGCAGTTCTGCAGAAAAGGACCTGGGGATTACAGTGGACGAGAAACTGGATATGAGTCAGCAGTGTGCCCTCATTGCCAAGAAGGCCAATGGCATATTGGGCTGTATTAGTAGGAGCAGTGCCAGCAGATCAAGGGAAGTGATTATTCCCCTCTATTCTTCACTGGTGAGGCCACACCTGGAGTATTGTGTCCAGTTTTGGTCCCCCCACTACAGAAGGGATGTGGACAAATTGGAGAGAGTCCAGCAGAGGGCAACAAAAATGATTAGGGGGCTGGGGCACGTGACTTATGAGGAGAGGCTGAGGGAACTGGGGTTATTTACTCTGTAGAAGACAAGAGTGAGGGTGGATTTGATAGCAACTTCAACTACCTGAAGGGGAGTTCCAAAGAAGATGGAGCTCGGCTGTTCTCAGTGGTGTCAGATGACAGAACAAGGAGCAGTGGTCTCAAGTTGCAGTGGGGGAGGTCTAGGTTGGATATTAGGAAACACTATTTCACTGGGAGAGTGGTGAAGCACTGGAATGGGTTACCTAGGGAGGTGGTGGAATCTCCATCCTTAGTGGTTTTTAAGGCCCGGCTTGACAAAGCTTTGGCTGGGATGATTTAGTTGGTGTTGGTCCTGCTTTGAGCAGGGGATTGGACAAGATGACCTCCTGAGGTCTCTTTCAACCCTAATATTCTATGATTCTATAACTCATGCCCTTGTCTAACTTGTTATAATATTGAACTACTCTCCCAAGCCTGTATCCAGTCTTACAGTACAGTTTCCGATTTTATGTGTGCATGCATATTTTTGCTAACCAGTCAGCAATCGCATTCTTCACTTCCTTCAGAACTCTTGGGTGTACACCAACTGGTTCTGGTGACTCTTTGCTCTTTAATTTATCTGTTTGCTCCAGAGATTTATTTTTAACACCTCAATCTCTGAGAGATCTAAGATTGTAGAGGAACAGACATTATTTTCAGGTTGAGAAATTATTCCATTCAGTTCAAAACATCCACGTCTGATGTGTATCTTGGGTTTTTGATTTGCAGACATAGTAGCACATAAAAATGCATTTTCTGCAATAATTACCCTGGTATTGGCCTGTATGACTAATAATATCAATTGAACTTTTTCAAATGCATTGACATTGCCTGAAGTGTGAAATAAATTTATCCAAATAAATATGTTCTTTGTTAATGTGCAGAGGAAACTTTTCCTACTTTCTCTTACTGTATGACTTTTACATTTTCTGATAAAAACTAAAACCTAGAGAAAAATGGCCTTTTAATATTCCTTATCATACTTTTTTGCTGAGTTAATTTTCAGCGTTGGTCTCTTTTTATTCTATTATCTTCTATGGGTATTATTTCTCTTATTAATAGTATTAACATAAGAGAATATCTTGAATGGGAGTTGATGGCTTTAAAATTGTCTTACTAATTGATTTCCCTGCAGTTAAAGTATTATTTTGAAATTGCACTTGACTACTTCTTGCAGAAAACAGACTTACTTTCCAGCACAGAAGCTGAGTCATATCTCTCTAGTGCTTCTTTTCTTTCTCTGATTGTCTCACAGTAAGATGAAACAATCTATTTAATGAAGGGGAACACAGCCCCATAGCAAAAATTTCCATCAAAAATTAATAATGTAAACTCTCCACCCACATAAAAGGAAAACTGATAGAATAGCTGTACCTTTTTGTTCTGCTATGGTTAAGGTTCTGTTAGTATTTCCATGATAAAGTTCTAGTTTCAGGGGCTTCGTCTAATATAAAAATTCACTGTCAAATTTTACTTGTAACATTTCTAGTGAAGGAGGACTTAACTTGTGTAAATTAAAATAAAAGCTTGTTGCGCTCTTTATAACTATAGAACCAGTAGAAGTGAACAGTTTAAGATTCCTTTTATATTTATAGAAGAAAAATTGCTTTAATTTATAAATAAAAGTTTGATCCTGTGGTTCTTAGGCAAAACTCTTCTTTGAACTCTTTGGGAACTTTGACTCAGTAAAGAATGTAGGTTTAGGCCCTGAATGTATTAGTGGATTTGTGTAGTATAAGTTCTGATTGCTTTTTATATGAGGGAAAGAGAGATGTGTGGGTTTTTGAGTAAGACCTTAAAGGAGTCTTTTCTCTCTTTCTTTAAAATTCCATTTTATTTTTAAATGATGTTTTTAAACTTAAACATGCTGCTGTAAAAACCCAGGCAGTTTGTTATTGTACATGAGTTGTGGCTTTCTAACTCCTTAAGCCAACTCCTCTTTTTTTTAAATAGTTGTGCATCACTGACCAGTAATGTTCCAGTCTCCTGGCTCAGTTCACTGGACAGTGGTGTAGCTATGTCATCTGAGTAGTTTTACTGGCAGAGCTGTAAACATGTCAGCTCAGGTGCTGCCTGGAGATAGTGTCATAAGAACTTTGGCTTGGCCATTGTAGTAAGTTTCTGGTACGCAATCCTTTAAAGATCATATTGCTCACACATGTCTGGTACAAAACAGCCAGTGCTCTCATGGGACTGGTTTCCCTTTTGTAGTTGCACAACAGGAAATCTGAACTGTTATGAGTTCTTTAGACTGCTAACTACAGTTTATTTTGTGATTGTGTGGAACTAAAATGTCTTAACTTAGGCATCAGTAAGTGTAAGATTTTAAACTAGACTAAGCTGTTTTTCAGTGTTAAATTATTTCTTCCCATTTTAAAAACTCTTCTTCCATATTTGTGATCGACTATATAATACATTCCTGGATGACCAATGTCACTTAAAAATATCCCTTATTGAGCTGGCTATCTCTATCTTGTATTTGAAAAATAGCCTGTTTGCTGTGTAGGCCTTTAAATCTGGTGATTCAGCAGATGGTTAATTCACCGCATAATAAACCAAAACAGAAAGTCTCTTGACTTTTTAATTCCCAGCAATTTTCAGTTAGGATGTATTTTCCAAAAATAAAAAGTGTACCTGAAACCACTTCACCACCACCACCAAAACCAGACGTCTTGCTCAAATAATAGCATGCCATTTCCCAGCCAAAAATGAAGAAATATCTGTCTTGTGAATATTTTTCATATGCGAACTGTCACTGTGTTCAGACAAATGAATTGATCTCAGTAGAATTTTCTCCTCAAGTCCTTTGCAAATGAAGTTGCTAACACTGCCATACTGTGCATTTTAATAGTTGGGTAACGCAGTTTCCCTCAGTGCACACACTGTACACTACTACCAGGAATGTCTCCCAGTTTGTGCTGGTATTTTAATTTAATATGGTATAGATGGTAGACCAGACTGGAAGGTGATTAGTATCTGTGTCAGATTTTTTGTGTGTCAAAATGTTGATACACATGATATGTCAGCCGTCTGTGAACCCTTGACTGTCTTCCACACAGCCAAATTACACAAAGACTTCTCACTCCCCAAAACAGACACTCTTCCCAGAGCAGTTTAAACACTGCTTATACCAGATTAAGCAGTTAGCAATGCTAGGGCTTATTTTTCCTTTAAATTTAAGAAGATAAACTTTTGTTCCTGCAAATGTGGGACTTGGGCAGACTGAGTGAGTTGTAACTTACAGGTGCTGTATGAGCTGCGCCAGACATTTCTGCCAGTATACTACAGTCCTGACCTGTAGCACCTCAGCTACTCCAGTCCTGCACCTCTTTTGAGCATTGTCTGCCAATTGTGACCAAAGACTTTTTTTCATGTGTGACTTAAATCAGGAGTTTAATATAGGTCCACAGAGCTTGAAAGGCTAGGGAATTAGTGCTTTGCACTACCTACCTTTTCCTTTATCCCGTCCTATTCCTCCCCTCCCACCCTGTCCAGAAATCACACTGATTTTCAGCTCTTTTGGAAATGAGGAAAGAATCAATATCTACCAAATGAAAAGACAAAATCAGTTTGGGGGTTGGGGTGAGGATGAGGATCTATTTTCAGGTTTCTAAGAAGGCATACTATTGCAGAGTCAAAAATATACTAATGAAGAAAATGCTTTTGACCACTTTTCTTTATTTTTGGAAGTATGTACTAATTTCCTCAGTTTTGTTCTGAACTTTGAGCAATATACGGATTTATCTAAATTGTTATCCCCAGAGGGCCACATTGACAACTTTACAGGAGCATGATAGGCACTGCTGATTTGCAAAAAATTGTAGTCACACTCCTCATATGTGGGAAAGTATCACCTGGGAAGATAGCAAGACCCAGCAGGTATTTTTCCATCCCAAATGGAGCATTGTATGCTGTAGTTTCTGTGGACCACACCTCTGTATTCAGGATAAAATGGTCACAATGCATTGTTACTTGACCAGATTTTCATCTGCAGATAAATGATACTTCTTCAGAATTTCAGGACAGACTGTCTGTTACTATGTGTATGGGCAGTGCATGATATGAGCATAATAGGACTAGATCTCAGTTGGGGATTCTAGATGGCTATTGTATTACAAAAAACAACACATTTAAGCCCTTGAAAACCAACTGTTCCAAAGGAAGCACTATCAGCATTTGGGTTTTTGTCTTGGAAAGATTTTGTGTTGAGGACAGTCAGCGCTGAATAGGTTCTGTAAAATGGAGTGTTGTAAATTTGACAAAAGTCTAGGTTCAGGTCACTGATACAGTAAACTTTGGAGATGAGGGAGCTACTTGTACTGCAACTAATCGGTTAATAAGTTTTTTTCCAATCACAGAATTTGGATGACTTCCTTCTGGTAGTGATCTGTGTTTGAAAGGGCTGGCAGTGTGTGCTGTCTACTCTGCCTTCCCAACATACAATTGTGAGAGATGCCTTTTCTTTCCAAATTGCAACCATCTTTGCTCCAGCTCTGCTAAGGAAAGCTGAAATACAGAAACCCTTGATGGAAATACTCTGTGAATTGGATAGTATGCAACCCAAAGCCAGTTCAATTCTGAAAATGCTGCTTGCAGTGTCTGCACTAGAGACTATCCTAATCTTTGAACTGTCATGATGATTTATAGACGAACTCCTTCAGTCATGTTTGCTGAAAGTCAGCCGTTTAGAGTGGTAGCTTCGTTTAAATTTATTCTGTGTCATTCTTCTCTAGTCTCCTTGTCCCTGATGGAAATAAGACAAGGAGAAAAGTGTTACTGTTTCTAGAAAAGTGGGGCAGTGCTGCGAAAGCAGGTTATTATTTAAATGGCCAGATTCATCTAGATCTGTGAGATTTATGAATGTGTTTATTTTTTGACATGCATGATCCAGAAAATAAGTTTTAAATGATACTTGGAAATCTGTTATTTAGTGTCCCTTCTGCTTGCTTTTCAATAGGAGGCACTGTCTGTCATTTTCTAATTGAGTCCTTCCACATTGTGCATTTGGCTTTCTTCCAGCTGGAAAAGCTTTTGCATTGTGTGTAGCTTGTTGAAGGTTGACAGCATTCATTATAAAGCTGTTTCACTTTTCTATGTTCTGCTTATGTGCAGCATACTTCTACTCCCATTGAAGTCGATGAGAGTTCTGCTACTGACTTCAGTGAGAATGGCAGCAGGCTTTTGATTATCTTTGCATTGTCTCCTGATTCATCGTTGTGATTATACAGTAAAAGCTGTGTTATCCGGCACCTCCAAACGGAAAGCTCTATAAACCGGCATTTCTGAATGCCTGGTTAAGAAAGAACCCTGGTGGCTCCAGTCAGCACCACTGACCAGTCCATTAAAATTCCGGTTGACGCAGGGTCGGCCGGCTCCCTACCTCCCTACGGCAGGCTCCGTATGCTGCCCCCGCCCTGAGAGCTGACAGTTGTGGCCAATGGGAGACTCAAGTGAGTCACTGTATGTAATCCTTCTGTCAAGTTAACAAGAGGAGATAGCGAGACCAAGTTTTGAAAAGTCAATTGAAATAGTGATCCCAAGGGAGAAGGGAATCCTGCAAACTCCAAGCCCTTTTGTACAGTAATGAGCCTGATCTTCTGAGATGTCAAGTATCCTTAACCTCCTTTGAGTCAATGGAAGTTGAGGGTATTCAGTACTCTGCAGGATCCATTCCAATGTGAGTAACTGTGGGAAGTAGGAATCTATCATCGATATTTGTTAGAGCATTCCTCATTTGAGTGGCTAATTCTATACTTAACTTCTCCAAGCCAGCAGCGTAAGAAGCAACACCTGTTTTATATATATATATACACAACTCCCCCAAAGGTGCAGAAAATTAATTCTAAATATCCAAGCCGAATACAAAATTGGGAGAGTGGTCTGCCAGATGTGTATGACACAGATAATGTAAGATTCCACTTTGTTCAATCCTCTGAAGTGCACTGCTCCTGATTCATGTGCATTTGGGAGAGTGCTGACTAAGCAGACCCATCAGTGTGATAGCAAGGGCAATGCCATTACACTGCAAGTGGGAATGCAATGAGATAGCCACTTCACATGGCCCATAAAAACAGAGGGACTGGACAAGTTATAAAGAGGTGCCCTGGTCAGAAACCAGGCTGCTTAACCTTGAACCTGATTCAACCAGCGTTTATGGCATTATTGAGTCAAACTGGTAATGGACAGTAGCTTGATTATAAAGACAGCTGTTACCCACAGATATCTTAGTGCTTATCGGTGATACAGCACTTCAGGTGGGCTGTAGTAAAATGCACTTTTCTAAAGTATATTTAAATGTGATGCATCCTAATGCTCTTAAGTGTCCTCTCCAGCACACACCCAGAACCCCCTTGTCACAGGGTAGCTGGCTCTCTGATGGGGGTCAGGCCTCCAGTTACCTGTGACAGGCTCCACTAAGGAGAACGAGCCAATCCAGATCCACCTTTGAATAGTTAGTTGCTGAGGTGGGTGGCAGCAGTTGTTAAGCTAAGAAACACCTGGGCCTAATAAAGGGCTGTGAGAGCTCAGTTAGGAGGTCCCAGAACACAAGAAGCTCTTGAGGAGAGGGATGACTTGGGAGAGCTGGTTAGGTCACCATGAAAGGGAACCTAGGAAAGGTACTCCTAGAGAGGGAAGAGATTCTGAAGGGTAAAGTTGAGTGCCAAGCCGTAAAGAGAACTGGCTCCAGTGCAAGGAACTGACCAGATGTTGGCAGGTGGTCCAGATGGCAGAAGAACTACACACCATTCCAGAGAAGAGCAGCCGTGGTTTGATTTCTGGGGAGGCTGAGAGTCCAGAGAGGGAACCCTTCCCCAAGTGATGACAATTAGACTGCTGGTGTGCAGAGGCCACTGCCTGTCATGCTGACCAATGTTGTCTCTGTTTCTCTTCGTAATCCCTGTCTGTCTGTATCCATCCATCTGTTGTCTTGTGTTTTATACTTCTTAGAGTATGTCTAAGACTGCAAACAGGACAGCACGTGTATACATGCTCAAGACAGCTTTGATTGACAGAGCTCACGAAAGATAGCAGAGTAGCTGCTGCAGCATCGGCTAGCTGACAGAGCACATACCTGGGGTCTGGGCATAATTGCAGTGTGGTGGCTAGCATGTGCTGCTACCCATGCCCATGCAGCTACTCTGCTATTTTTAATGAGCTAGGTTGATCAAAGCTAGCTTGGGTATGCCTACATGTGCTGCAGCCATGCCTCCTGATTGCAGTGCAGACATACCCTTAGATCAGTGGTCCCCAAACTGTGGGGTGTGTCCCCCTAAGGTGTTGCGGAGGAATGTTCGGGGGGGGGATGCGTGATGGGGCCCAGGCCAGCCCCGACAGGGTCAGAGAGGGAGCACTCCCAGCCCCCCTCTGCCCCCAGACCACCTCCGATCCCAGCCAGAGCTCCACTCCACCCCCTGCCCTGCCCCCAACCCATCTCTGCCCTCATTCCCTCTCCACCTCTAGCCCCAGCTCTGCCTCCAGACACAGTTCTGTCTCCAGCTCCGCCTTCAGCCAATTGTGCAGTAATGGAGGGGAGGCAGATTCCATTGCTGGTAAGGAGTTGGGGATGCAACAGGGAGAGTTTGGGCATCACTGCCTTACATTGTAAGTGCTTTGGGGGGGGCCGACTGTCTTTTTGTTCTGTGTTTGAACAGTGCCTTGCAGAGTCAGGCCCTGATCCGTGCCTGGAGCTCCCGGGTGCCATGATAATACAAATAATTACTAAGGGAAATGAAGGCAATATCTGAAAAGTCACGCAGGAAGTCCATGGCAGAGTAGAATAGAGATCTTATGGTTTCCAGTTCAGTGCCTTAGCCACAAGACCTTCTTTACACTTGTATAGATTGTTTGTTTGTTTCTTCTTTACTCGTGATTGTATTTTACTAAACAAGAAGCTATCAAAATATGTGTAAATGAAGATTAGTTACTTTTGATATTTTCTTTGTACTCATGGCACGAACATAACACACACTCTTTGCTCCTTCTTTGTCTCTGGGACCCCTCAGTGTAATTACATCTTTATTATACATGTTCAGCTAATTCTTTATAGTAGAATCTGCTAAATTAGAATGCCACTATAGGTTTCAGAGTAACAGCCGTGTTAGTCTGTATTCGCAAAAAGAAAAGGAGGACTTGTGGCACCTTAGAGATGAACCAATTTATTTGAGCATGAGCTTTCGTGAGCTACAGCTCACTTCATTGGATGCAGTGAGCTGTAGCTCACGAAAGCTTATGCTCAAATAAATTGGTTCGTCTCTAAGGTGCCACAAGTCCTCCTTTTCTTAATGCCACTATAGATGGTCTTTAGTTCTGATTATATGGAATTCACAGTTAATAGAAAATACCGGATAATTATTCATGTCTCTGTCTGGGGAGAGCAGTGACATTAATGAAGAGGCCAAGGGAGTTGGGAGGAGACTGTTTGTGCTGGGACAGGATCTGAGCCTGTTGCTTGTCCAGCTTTCACTGTAAGGAGTCTTGAGTTCATATTTGGCAAGAAGCTAGCAGGGAGAGTTTTGAAATACTGTAACTTCGTATACTTTCTGCACATATCACAGCTATTGTTAATGTATCTAATTCTTGATATGTCTTAGCTCCTTTGCAATGCAGAACTGTTTGATCAAATCTAGAAAAGTATTGGAATACGGTTCAAATTCAGAGAGGGAGAGAATGCTCTATACTATTCTGTGCAAAGAGGGCTTTTAAAAAAAGCAAGGTGCTGCTGAACAGGCTGAAAACTACAGTATGTGGGGAAAACGGGGGGGGGGGGGAGAGGATGCTTTTTGTTAGGACAAAATAATGCCATGCTTGTTTGGCTAGACACATGCAAGAATCAAGAGAGGAAAAAATGGAGTGGTGTGGATAGCTGGACAAAGGTGAGAAATATGAAACTTCCTCTGAAACACTATATTCAGGGTCTTCGAGAGGTGATTTTTTTTATATGTTTGAGTTGAGTCCATGTAGCATAAGTGAATTTAAACACAGCACAGCAGTAGTTGATTATTCACTTCGTCTCTAAGGTGCCACAAGTACTCCTGTTCTTTTTGTGGAGAATAAGACTCACTGCTGAGTTTGTATACAAATCCTATTAGAGACGTGCCAGTATTTTCATAGAAGTTTGACATAGTTTAAATTACAACCTGGCAAAGTGGCTTTGTCCTAACCAGATTTTTTTTGCTTATCTAGATATAGAAGCACCATAAAGGCATATTCAAAATATTGCAGTAGCACTGCTGAAACAAATACCTTTTTGTTGATTTTGTTCTATTAACTATGCTCCTCTACCTTATGTTTCCCTGTCCAACCCCCTCCAAACTGCCATCTGCAATAACCCGCAGGCTAAGGTCTTCGCTAGGCAGAAGTAATACCATTCGGCTATAAAATCCAGAGCTAAACCTGCGCCTCTCTTAATTCTGGCTTTTTTACTTGTCATCCCTGCCATGTGAGGGACTAAACAAAGGAGCTTATTTAATGCCACTTGTGATCAAGCAGATATCTTCACAGTGTGACAGAAAGCCAACACTTGTCTCCTCCAGCAGTCACATAGCAAAGAGCTACTGCTAGGCCAGGAGGCTGACCTACAGTATAAAACCTGCTAAAGAGACACCCCCGCCCCCCCCACACCCCGCCACACGAGTGACTACTTGCAGCGGCCATGGAACACCACCACTCTCTCATGTGCAAACCTTTGGAGAGAGACCACTCTTACAAGTGACCACATTTGCTTGCTCCCATGAGTGGTCACTCTTGGCAGGTTTTACTGTATTTGTTTTTCTGTTTTCTAGAAGTATTTGAGGAGGGTAAAGTTTACTAGTTTAATCTCTTTGCTGCTGCATAAGGAATTAGTGGAATTCGAATATTATTTCGAATTTGATGCTGCAAACTGCTCAAGTTGCCCCTTCTATCCTCATGCTGCTCTCTGATCAGTGCTTGTTTCAGCAGAAATAATGCTTGTTTCTGAAGTGTAGGCTGTACTTTCTGCAGAGATGAGAAACTTAGATTACATAGGACAAATGGCACGAATGTTGCTGCCCTAAAAATAAATAATAATTATACTTAGCTCTTATGTAGGACACTTACTAGGTGGAGAGTCACATGAGAGTGGCATGGTCTAGTGGTTAGAGCAGAGAACTAGGTGTCAGGGCTCATGTGGCCTTACTTTTTGGGAGTGCTGCACAAGCTAGCTCCAACTGAAGTGCAGAGGAACTATGTTCAGCACCCAGAGAATTAGGCCAAGGGGATCTTTTCCCCAGCTCTTTCCATAATTCGCTTTGAGGCTTTGGGCAAGTCACCCTAGGCCAAAATTTTCAAAGGGGGCTGCAGTTGCTCATCGAGGATAATTTTTTGAACGTAAGGGCCAGGATTGTCTGTCTTCACTATGAGTTCCGGTATAGCCCTTTCTACCTTTAGGTTCAACATTTTCTGCTCAAAAAATTAAACTTCAGCCTCAGTAGTGATTAAATCCATCATGAAGTAGGCAAATTCCTTGGACCCATCTTTCTTGATCTTTTTAAGAGTACCCTTATGCATCCTAGATGTTTCTATTCATGTGTCGTTTAATTGGCTGCATTGTTTTGTGGTTGGTCTGGACTGATGATATGCTTTATTTGCATTTGCCTTAAAAAAAATAAAAAAATAAAATAAAATAAAAGTCTAAATGTAACAGCAGCTAGCTGTGATTGGATATAATGGTTTGTGACTATGACCCTAGCCTATGATGAGGGTCAGGAAACAAAGATCCATCTCTTGCTAGCATGCCAGGTTTTGCACCTTGGTTACAGTATTATTGTAATAAGGAAATGATGGTAAATCAAAGGCACAGAGGTCTTTTAGAAAGAAGACTTTGCAAAGATTATGCTTCAGTAGGACTTATGGCGGGGGGCAGAAACAATAGTTGAGCAGTGAAGTCCTCTGCAATCCTGTAGTCCTCCATGCATGTGTAACAAACTGAAAGTGGCTTGATCACATTATGTCTTTAGAACTTGCTTATTATACAACTTACAGAGGCCACCCTGTGATTTGATAGATATTGAGGTGTGCATGGTGTAGAAGTTGGCAGAGTAATGTATCCTCAGCAGACAGCCATTATGAAATACACGTCTGTGGCCATGATCGTGGAATCTTTTAAGAGTCTTTGTTGTAACGAGACCAACATTATGCCTGCCAGATGAAAACACCAGTCTGAGCAAACAGTTATGCTTAATTATTTACTTTTGCTGCAATTTTGATTTAGACAGCAGTTTTCTTTCTTTTTTTCTCCTTCATTATCATTGAGTTGGATCTGGCAGAGTGACAGCTTTGCTCTCATGCTTGTCACAGTGTGGCTTTACACAGGGTTCTCATTAGCTACTTCTTAGGATTTGGTTGTCTGTGATTCTGAGAGCAAATCTGGTGTTTCTGTGCATGACTCAGTGAGATGCTCTGATTTACTGGCAGTGGTTTAGTCACCGGCTTGAACTGCCTGTGATCAAAACCTGCACTCTGATCACTCACATGCCTTCACAGAGGCTAACTTTACACACTACAGAGTCAACGTCCGAAAGCTTTGATCAAATTTCAGGCATGTGCTGCTGAGATCAACTGAACACAATGGGTAGTGTCCAAGTGCAGCACTGTTAAAACTGTGTGGCGTGAGTGCTGCTTTGAATTCTCATCCTGAGAAGAAAAGTATGATCAATATCAAAGTTGCTCACTCTTTTTACCAGAAACACATTTTGAACCAGCCATGCAGGGTGTGTGTGTTGGGAGGGGGGTTGGGTTGTGGAGTGGGAGTATTTCTCTAGACTTTGGCAGCTGTTATGTCTGATTCCTGTGAGAAGCTGGAAGATTGTCCTTAAGTCACTACAAAATCCAAACATAACCTTATCGGGGTGTGTGGCAAAGTGGTGGTGGGGGAGAGCAGGAGGTGCACACATGACATTCTCTCTGCTAATGAGCAAGTGGGCCATGTCTCTGCCCCTTTCCTTCTCTGCTGACCCGCAGATGTGCCTGGGGAAAGGATGCTGTGCCATGTAAGGACTCTTGTAAAATACTCCTCCAGAGGCCAGCAGGAGAGAAATGGCATCTATCTCAGACACTGTGTCTCCTGGCACAGTCTAGATTCCACAACTTCCCCTTGCTCGGGGTTGTGCTAGGGGGCAAATTCATCCCCTGATAATCAGTAATAATACCCTAGCTTTGGAGAGGTATATGTGGCTCTAAAGCTAGCATCTGGCTCAGTATACAACTTTCTCTAACCTTCTGTGCAGAGATCTCTGTTTTTAAAATGAGCATAGGAATACTTTTATGACTGTCTTCAACTTTAAAAGAATAAGTAGATTAATAAAAAGCTGCTGGGAGGGAAAGTACAAGTGGCGAAACTATTAGTGGAGGCTGTATTCATATTATTGGGCTTGGAATTAGGGAGAAAAAAGATACATAAAAGTTTAAACAGTGTTATGCGCTTTTTTTCTTGCTAGTATTTTCTCTCTACAATATCTGATCTGTTGACATTTCACATAAAAGAACTAAAAATCCTTTTTCAGCCTATGACATTGCCTCTATGCAGGCAATTTTTTAGAAAAATAACCAATTGTTTTTCTTAACAGAGTTTGAGCGGTTTCATTGAAAATGACTAGCAAAACAACTAGCACAACAAACAATATAGCTCAGGCACGAAGAACTGTACAGCAGTTAAGAATAGAAGCTTCTATCGAAAGAATAAAGGTGAGAAACATTCTTACTGGTCTTTCTCTCTTTTTGTATGAACCATGTGAATTATGGCAGATATATTTTAGTAAACTCACGATATATATGTAGAGTTTTTTGTATTATGCATTACACATCACAGGGGTTATCTTTGAATGTAGTCGTTTCACTCATACCTGTGGTACTGAATTTTACAGATTTCCATATTGTTGCTATAGAAGAAATTGTACCAACAGTATAAAAGGTACTTTATGGATATGTGAGAAGACTACTGTGCGTTTATAATCTAAATCTGTAATACATAGCGAGTGGAAGATGAGATGTGATGTAAAGCAGTTTTTTCCAATTTACCATGTTGGTTTTGGATGTTTAAATTTTACTTCATATATCTTTGCAGGTAGGTCAAGGGTTTATAGCCCTCTTGAAAGAGGAGGAGAGTTGAGACAAGGTGCACCTAAATTATGATGGACAAGGAGCCCAAACTCCTCCCTTTTTCTCCCTGTCCCACCCAGTGGTTAAGGAATTTGATTAAGCTAAAATCTCACCTACTAAGATTTGGCTTTTTGTTGTTCTAACCATACCATTCCTTACCTTCGTTCTCCATTTTATTAATACTTTTATTAATACCAACAGTCCAAAGGTCAGCAGACTGGTTAATTCAACTGACATAGGTGCTTTTCTTACAGTCAGCTAGAGATTAGGAACATGCAATGTCTTGCAAGGAAATGACTGAATCAATTTCCTAGAAACTGTAAGTTAGCTGATGACACTTCAGTGATTATTAACAATGTCTAAAGATATAAAATCTTCTTACTAGAAGTCTGCTCTATTATTCTGAACCTGCTGTTCAAATCTCAGAAAAATGTAAAGTTACTCATGCCTATCTTCCCAAACTAACCCCAAAGTACCTTTAAAGACACCACATCCTGGGTTATCCTTGTTTTTGCTTACTTTTTTCCCATTCTACCAACCTCTCCAAGGCCAGTCCAAAAAGCAAAGCCCAGAAACCTTTGCATTATGCTTGGTGGCCTTAGCTCTGGACCTGAAGATTTTATGGATTTCTCAAACTCTGTTCTTCCATATGCAGAACTAATTCACTGTAGCTATGGATGCATCCCACAGCCCATTCCATCCTATTGCAAATGATTTGGGAGTATTTACCATTTTGTGTGTCTTTTTTTTTTTTTTGCCAGGTGTCAAAAGCATCAGCAGATCTCAGGTGCTATTGTGAAGAACATGCCAGGAAAGATCCTTTACTAATGGGCATACCTGCTTCTGAAAACCCTTTCAAGGATAAAAAAACATGCATTATATTATAGTAGAGCAGTGAGTACCTCCATAGCTTTCCCAAGCGAAACAAACTACAAGCAAATTCTTAGAGAAATAACTGATATCAACGGTGTAAAACAGCAATGTATTTACTATGTGTGTAAATGAATTTTTAAGCTTAAGATTTTTTTCTTTATAGCATCCTTACTGGGAACGAAGATTATAAACTAAATTATCTTATTTCTTGTAAAATGGAATGTGGTCTGTGGCATGCAGCTGGTAATTCTCTTGTGTTGGTTTTTATGTAAGGCCAGGTATACACTACACACCTATGTCGATATAACTATGTTGCTCAAGGTGTGAAAAATCCATGCCTCCTGAGTGATGTAGTTATACCCACCTAAACCCCTGTGTAGACAACTATGTCGGCAGGAGAGCTTCTCCCGTCAACATAGTTACTGCCTCTCTGGGAGGTAGATTAACTACGCTGATGGGAGAAGCTCTCCCATTGGTGTGGGAGCATCTTCACTAAAGTGATCCACTGCAGCGCTGTATGTGAAGACTAGCCCTAAGGAGATAAGGTTGGATGAGGTGAAGGTCTTTTTTTAAAACGTGTAATATCTGCATTTCAGTTTAAGGTATTAGGCTACACAATCAAGACCAAAGTTGCCTGATCTTCACCTACAGATCAACAAGGTAGACCCGTAATTTGGCTCTTAATCAAGATTAATTTACTGTAACTTTTTAAAAATAGTGTATTTGTATTCAATTAGTATATTGGTTTTGTGTGTGTGTGTGTGTGTATATGTGTTTGTGTATATACACATTCCAAAGTGCATTCTCTGACAAGACTCCTTGCAAACTACTGCTGCAATTATTGATAAACTCCATAGGTTCATGCCTTTACCTTCAGTTATGTCTTAATTCTTTTAAAAAGTGAAAAATCTGTTTTTGTGTCAAGAATCAATACATTTCTGATGATGTATGTAATTTTTCATTTTTGAGACGGTCTAATAAAGGAGAATTTTAATCCTTTCATTCGGCCCCTCTGAATTTTCTCCTCAAATTATGATCATCGTAGCTCCTTTGATAGGGCTACAGTAAGACTCCAACATTTTGGAATTAGCATTTCTCTTGCCCCACTGCTAAGGTGAGGGGGAGGATTCTATCACTCCAAGCCACATACGTCACCTGTGCAAGTCTCATTTAGGTTTTGTGCAGTGATCCAGGATTTGGTTCTTTTAATAATTGAGTTCACCTTTTTTTATGGAAAAAGAAGCCAAATCCTATCTGGATTACGATCAAGCAAATGTAATTGGAAGGCCTTTCCATAACATCACTGATGTACAAATAGCCGAATAAAGTTTTACATATGTCTTATGTATTGATGGCATAAGTGAGTGGAAAGAAAACAATATTGACTTCTAGTAGGTTACCAATGTGCTGTTTTGTGTGTGTGTGTGTGTTTCTCTATAGCCAGCTATACAATGCCTGAAATTGTGATCTTCTGTAACGATATTTACAGAAATCAACCACTTTTAATTTACTGTTTTATGTTGCATGTGTCTAATTCTGTATTAAATTATATATACACTGTTGATAATATATTGAGAAATTATATGTTTTTAACAAATCTCCTTTCAAAAATCTAAATTTGAGACTTCCTGTAAGAAAAAATAAATGCACGGATTGTTCTGTGCTGACATTCAAATTATTTTTATAATTAGAATATTTTTCTAATAACAATTTCAAAACTATCTAGATTTTTCACTGATTTTATTTACCATATTTCAGTTTATCATTTTATAATGTGTCTTGTTAAAAACAGTAATTAACTTAGGTATATACTTTCATAACTGAGCTGTTAGAAGCAATCATTCTGTATTTCCTCAGTTCTGTAATATCTTGGTTTTTTCAAAGTATCTTTTTACAACCCAGATATTGCCCTTCTATTGATCTATTATGGCCCGTGTTGTCAGCACTTTCGGCTAAATGTTTGAACTGTTTAGAAGCCAAATGAATGTATGAAAATGTAATAGATACAAATATGGTGATGCAAAGGTTATTTTGATACCTGGCTCTTTCTCTTTGACCATTTCTAAGCTATTGGTTTATGATCCTTCTTACGCATAGCATTTCATGTCAGAAGTATTCAGCTAAATTTGAACTTTACTAACTTGTTTTATAACTACTTACGTTGCATTAATTTGAGTAATGAGTTTAACTGAAGACTTTTTTACATAGATTTTCTTTTGACCTGAATCCATGAATCCATTTTGTTCAGTTACTACTTCCATATCAAATCTACCCAGTATTTTTACAACTGGAGTCATAAGTGCCATGATTGTGTTTTTCAAGTTACTGAATCAAAACATGTAAATGATACATTTTAAAGTATTATCACAAACATGTTGCCATAAAACATACGCTACCAGAAATATTTTCATAAACAGCTGGGGCCTGACTCAGTTCCCATTGAAGTCCATGAGAATTTTGCCATTAACTTCAGTGGGAGTATGATGAGACTTGGGGTGACTAGCATAACCTGTTGAAAATGTCTTCATAAATATTAGGATTTTAAATGTTCATAGTGCCACAATATATGCCTGTTTTTAAAGAATGAGTCAATAGTGATCTATTCAGCCCTGTTTAATCTGAAGTGTATTTTTCTACTTTTTTTATACACTTTTGACATCTTTACAACACCAGGACAAAATTTATAGCAGCAGCTGTTTAATTCTTTCTTATACCTATGCATTTAAATAGCAAAAGAGTTTTATTAGAACATAATTGCCCCTTTACCCACATATGTATGATTAGAAATAGAGCAAATAGTGTGCCAACTTCTTTCAAATGCTTTCTAACTTTTAGCCTAAAACACATGGAAACTACAATAAAACAGTGAAATACAACTAACTGCTTCTGATTACTTTTGTATAGGTTTTTAAATAAACTCTGTGTATTGTATTTTAAACACAGTATGTAGTGTCATCTGAAGCTTCAAATTGCTCCTTACATTTTTGTATTACTCTTTAAGTACACAAAATGCACTATAAAGTAGACCTTTTTGTTCAGTGAACTTGTGAAGAGAATGAGTCGTGCAGATTGTGAAGAACTGTGAAGACATATGGACTTTCTAGTTAGTGATATGAAATAATGAAAACCAAACCCACCCACCCCCATCGCCCCCAGATTCATAGCTGTAGGTTTCAGGAATGATTTTCGGCCGGGCTAGCTAAGCATAACAACTGTGCCACAATACTGCAACTTACTTGGTGCTTTGAGTGCAGATACCTCAAATGTAAAATCTTTGTGATGTAAAATGAACCTGATATTATTTCAGAAAATTTTAGGGCTCTTTTTCTTAAACTAAGAGGCCTGTTTGCTAGATTTTTTCCCCCCTCTGGGTTTATTAATTTGATTGTTTTAATACTGTGTTGTTTTGTATTGTCATTGTAATTTCAGATTCACATGAGTGTTGTCACAATGATTTGCCTTTGACTTACAAATGGTTTTATGGAATTCTTTTGTTTTCTCTAACATGCTTTTGCCATTCATCAGTGAGCCTCTTAAAGTTGTTCATTGTGGTCTTTCTATGAAAGAGGGCTTCTTATAGCAATGAGAGAAAAAACTGTTAACCAAGAAAATTTGATGGATGGCTAACATGTTCAATATTATGGATATGAAACACTTTATTAAAAATATCACTGCTTTGTATATTGTTTTGGTTTGTCATTGTAGTTTAGTTTGCTTTCCAATGCATATAACCTGTTGAGGAATTAGACAAATGTCAGCCATCCAGAGGGTCTGAAGGCTTTCAGCACAGTGGTGTCGAACACTGACAAAGACAATGTTCTTGGAAGAAAGACAGACTAGATATAAATTTTGGGGGAGTGCGGGGAGAGGAAGGAATGACTCACTTTGTAGGTCAAATTTGCTAAGCACCAGAGCTTAAATTGGGAGGGTGGCTGTGTATATGCAGTGTTACTACCAACTGTAATCTTATGCTCCAAATCGTAGCTTTCCTCTTTTTAAAAAAGTCTCTCACCCTGTGGTTACAAAAAACAAAAAAAAGTCAATGGTACAATTACTGTTAACTTCAGTGAGAGCAGGATCAGGCCCTTATCACAGTACACTCATTTTAAACTACTGGTGGCATGGCACTTGCAAATGCAACACCATTCCACATCATGGCCCATGTGGGAAGATCCCTGCATCTGCAGGGAGTCCCACTAACGTCAGTGGGACTTGTCGTGGGCCTGATTGTAGGACTGGAGCATATAATGCAACAGAAAATATTACTACATTTAAAGGGCAGGGTCTATTTACATTACCATTTTCACAAACTCACTTAGTAATTAATCTGCAGAGTTACAAAATGTACATTTGTTGATGCACTCTCTTCAATTAAAATTATTGGAAATCATATGTGGGGACACGAAAAGGGTGAAAACCTGGCTCCACTGATGTCAGTGGGGTCAGGATGTGTTTATTTTGGCTTTAACTGTGCTGCTCTGTGGTCATTTTGCATATGGACACATCTAATGCCTTTGTGAGTCATGGGAAAGTGAGAAATCTTGGCTGCCAAAGGGTTTCATCCGAGTCATAAAGCAATTCCAAGACACTTACTGAAGTAAGAGCCCTGAGCCTGCCATGAAAAGGTTTAGAATTTCTACTGCTCTCAGCCAAAAGTTTTGGTTTTAGAATTTTGATAAGTGCAAAGTACTTCACACACACTAAATCCAGTAGCACTCAGGTAGGAGAGATACATTCATTTCATGCATGGAGACGGAGTGTGGTTAAGTTCCTCATAAATAAAAGAAGACTTTAGGATTCTGCAAAAATGATCCAAAATATGTCTTACAACAGCTCTTCCTGCTTGCATGCTTATAGTTAGTAATAGAAAGTGTCTTGCCCATTGTCACATAGTAAGTCAAGGTTGGAGCCAGCAAATTGTATCAATGAATACTGACTCCCAGACCTGTGCTCTAAACACGAGATGTCATATAGAAACTATTAGGCCCACTTAAGTCTTTAAGTGCTTAAGTCTTTTTCCATGACATTATTTCACAATGATTGGGGGGTGGGAGAAATCTGTAATTATTAGTCTGAAACTTCCATCTTGTAATGAATTTGCCACTGTGTACCACTGTCCTGTATGGGGTGGGACCCAAACTATTCAGTTGTGTTATAGGGCATGTACGGCAAACAGATAAAAGAGATTATCTTTTTAGATCATGTCCTAGAGATCTGTGTTTCTGGAGTGGAAGGATGTGTGTTTTAACCCTATTCTCGCCACAAAATTCAGAGTAGCTAAATTGTGCTGCAAAGTGATAGCAATGATGTTGCAGGTAGCCACAGCTGTTTTACAATACCTTTCCAGAAAATAGCTTATATTTGTATACATGCTAAAATGCCTTCCAGTGAGAATGGCCACAAAGAACTTTCTGTTCTCCGAGGGATTGCACACATTCATTCCGCTCTTGTTGTACACCCAACGTGCACACATCGGACATTTTTTCCCCCTCTGGTGTGGCTCAAGCACTGCCTGCTGCTGCGCACCACTGCACGCTGGCATAAAGGGCCAAGCTGCCCCAGAGCGCGCTCACTTCCTTCTTGCCATCCATGTCGGTCGTTGGAATCGCTTGGCTTGCCTTGCCTTAGCAAGTGCTCTCAGTGTGTTCATTATAAATTAATTTAGATAGTTTCTAGATTTATAGTGATAGCTCTTAGTTAATAGTGTAGATAGCATAAGTTTTTCTTTTTTGGTCCCAATTGGAGTGTTTTTCTGTTACTCGGTACTGAGGGATAACTTGGTCACTGGGCTTCAAGCCCTGAAGTCTCTTGCCAGGAGGTACCAGAACAGTGGGGGCGGGGGACACAATGTCATGTCGTCGTCCCCCCCATTTTTCACTGGCTGTAAGGGTGAGCGATGGGAGGAGAGGGCAGAGAGGAGCAAGGGGGGGTGGGGTCTTGGGGGGAAAGAGGTGGTGCAGGGGCGGGGCCTTAGGGAAAAGGCCAGTGTGAGGGTGGGGGCTCAGGGAGAAGGGGCGGGCACAGGGGCTTGGGGTGGCATGGTGCATGGGACCATGGTTTGGGCACATGTGCCCCCCCCACTTTTAGGGTGCTTCTGCTTCTCCTGTATCTTCCATTAAGCCAATGCCCATAAGCAACCCACACTCAAGCTGCTTGAAGAGTTTAGGGGAAGCTCATATTCAGGATCACTGCCAGATCTGTGAAGACTTTAAGCCTCAGACAAGGAAAGATGGAGAAGCCAGGTTACAGTTTTTGCGCATGGAGGCAGCCATGAGACCTCTGTCAGAATCTGGTCGATCAGGCTCAGCACCGAGTGCATCCTATGTGGCCTGAGTCCCGACACTGTTCACCCTCCTTAGTGCTTAAGAAGAGGTATAAGACCTGTAAGCAGACCACCAAGAGGGGATGGTCACTGGTACCGAAGTCATCTAGGCATGGGCATAAGAGTAAAGTGCAGCTGAAACCTAAGCCCTCCTCTTCGACCTGGCACAGCTAACTCTGCACCTGAGGCAAGCACCGTCCTGTTTGGAGCGTGAGGGATTGCCTTCTACATCTACGGCACTGCACGACCCCGAGACCAGCACTGGCCAAGTGGACGATACAGGAGCGGCGGAAGCAGTGGTAGCTGGTGGCAGTGGTAGCCGATGACAGGACAAGGAGCAATGGTCTCAAGTTGCAGTGGGGGAGGTTTAGGTTGGATATTAGGAAAAACTTTTTCACTAGGAGGGTGGTGAAACACTGGAATGCGTTACCTAGGGAGGTGGTGGAATCTCCTTCCTTAGATATTTTTAAGGTCAGGCTTGATAAAGCCCTGGCTGGGATGGTTTAGTCGGGAATCGGTCCTGCTTTGAGCAAGGGGTTGGACTAGATGACCTCCTGAGGTCCCTTCCAACCCGGATAGTCTATGATATTCTAAGCACCCTAAAAGTGGAGGTACCACAGGTGCCCAAACCATGGTCCCACCCGCCATGCCATGCCGAGCCCCACCCTCACACTGGCCTTTCCCAAGGCCCCGCCCCTGCACCACATCTTCCTGAGGCCCCGCTCCTGTGCCATCTCTCCCCCCAAAGCCCCACCCCCCACTTACTCCTCTCCACCCCCTCCTCCCATCACTCGCCCTTACAGCCGGTAAAAAATGGGGGGCATTTGCTGCACCGAGAGAGCTGCTTAGCCTTTCAGTGCTGGTATACCCAGCGGTGCAGGAGACCACGCACTAAATACCAGCAGATGCAGGAGGGCAGCAGCGCTTGGTACCATGTCAATCTCTGTTCCTCAAACTGCACGTCCACCAGTACTGTTGAAAGGGAAGCTTGAAATGTTGGTGGTGCTACTTCCAACTCTGCACCAGACTCCAACATTGTAGAGAGCAGCCCATCCTCAGTCAGGGGCGGGAGAGTCGCCCTCTTCTGAATTGGAGATTTGGCTCTTATGTTTCCCCGCCCTGGAGCTGCTCTCACTACTCTCCACTAAGGCACTACTCCCCTGCTAGGGAACTTTCAGCAGGAGTAGTACCATCAAGTAGATGGTCAGTGGGTCACTGGACCCACTACCAGCCCAGTGGCCTTATTGGAACCCGTAGTTCCCCCCCACCCCCCAGTTTCTAGGTCATACATAAGACGTTCTTGTTTTGTGTCCTTAGAGAGGCATGGGGCACCTACTCACCAGGCACTACCTTTTCCAAGCCTGATACCGAGCAGCAAGAGGTAGTTAAGGAGGACCCTGCTGGACAGCTAGTGGAAGAAGAGCCACCTCAGCCTGTGTGGGCCTTTTCCTCCTCTCCTGATGAGGCAATCTCCTCAGGGGCCATTTAACCTCCACCAATGGACTATAAGGCCCACCAGGAGCTGTTAAGAGGGTGGCCTTAAGGCTGGTGGCAGAGGCTAAAGAATTCTTGCACAGCTTTGTTGACATTTTGGCCACAGCAAGGCCTTCAAGAGTGGCCTTACTTATTAACAAGGCAATTATGAAGGCTCTCTGGAAGACCCCTTTGTCCCTTCCCCCTACCTTAAAAAGGGCTGAACATAAATACTATGTAGCTTCCCAGGGGGTTGAAATTTATATATATGTCTGTGGGAGCTGCTTTCCTGAAGACACTATGAGTACAAGTCCACCCTTACCTGAACAACTTGCTAGTCAAAGGCTGGTCCAGGGCTCGTGTTGGCTCCGATGTACAGCTCATCCAGTCAACCTTCAAAACTCTAGGTCTACAGATCAGCTTAGACAAGTCTACCCTTTGTCCAGTGCGGAGGATAAAGTTTATAGGAACAGTGCTACTCTACTCAAGCTTTCCTTCCAGACACAAGATTTCAAATAGTTGGCACATTTTAAGGTCCACCCTCAGCTTTTGCTGACAATGGTGATGGACATGTCTCCCATGGAATGGGGAGCTCATCTGGGACCCCTCCAAACTCAAGGTTCTGAAGGGATCTCTCTTTGCATATCGATATCAGAGAGCTAAGGACTGTCTGCCTCTCCTGTCAGGCCTTCCTACCACATGTTAAGGGGAAAAGCCTGTTTGTTCTCACAGACAACACTCTGGTGATGTTTTACCTCACCAGACTGAAAGGCGCTCATTCTTCCCTGCTTTGTCAGGAAACAATTCATCTATGGAACTTTTGCATTGCCAATTCAATCAATCTCAAAGCCTCTTACCTTCCAGGGGTGCAGAACAAGCTGGTCGACTGCCTAAGCAGATCATTTATGAGCCACCATGAGTGGTCTCTGCTCCTGGATGTAGCCAGATAAGTTTTTCAACAGTGGGGACTCCCCAGATAGACCTATTTGCAAACAAACCCAACAGGAACTGTCAAAAATTTTGTACCCTCCAAGGCAACAGTCCCAGTTCCATCACAGAGGCTTTCCTGCTTCCCTGAATGAACAAGCTCTAGTATGCTTTTCCTCCAAGCCCACTCCTACACAGAGTGGCGCTAAAGATCAAGTGGGACCAGGCCCGAGTTACATTAAGAGTCCCAACATGACCTTGACAGCACTGGTTCTCAGTCTATTGGATCTGTCAGTGGCACCTCCAATTTCACTCCTGTCGCACTCAGACTTGATCTCCCAAGATCATGGTTGGCTGCTCCACCAAACCTGTGGGGCCCTTCATTTAATGGCCTAAAGGCTCTATGGCTAAATCCTAGGGAGGAGTTTTGCTTGAACCAAGTTCACCATGTCTTGTTAAATAGTAGAAAGCCCTTCACCAGAGCTGCTTCCATCTCAAAATGAAGGTGTTTTTCTTTCTGGTCTCCTCAGTCCAGGGTCTTGCCAATGCAGTTCTCTATCCTGGACTATCTATTGCACCTACAACAGCAGGGGTTAGTGATTTCTGCTATCCAGGTCAACCTGGCAGCCATATCAGCTTTCCATCCCCATGTGGATAACCATTCTATATTTTCTAATGATATGAGAATCAGATTTGTGAAGGGCTTTAACCTAATTTTGTTGAAGCTCATGGGGCCACCGTTTGAGCCTCTATGAATGTGCTCCTTACTACGCCTATCTCTGAAGGAGGATTTTCTGGTAGTTATCACTTTGTCCAGGAGGGTGGCCAAACTGCATGTTCTGACATCCAAAATGCTTTCTACAGTCTTTTTTAAGAATAAGGTGTACTTACGCCTTCATCTAAGATGTCTCTCTCTAAAGTGGTATCTAATTTTCATATTAACCAGTCAATTTACTTACGTGCATTTTATCCCAAACCACATGTGAACAGAGAGGAGCAACATCTGCTCACCTTAGACATTAGAAGAGTGTTGGCATTCTACAGAGACAGAACAGGACAGTTTTGTTTGTCAGACCGACTATTTGTGGCCTTAAAATCTATGCTATTTATTCAGAATGAAGGGTCTCCTGGTCTCTTTGCAAAGAATTTCATCTTGGATAATTTCCTGCATTCATGTTTGCTGCTGGGCACACTGATGGCACATTCCACAAGATTGCAAGCAGCCTTGAGGGAAGTCCTTGCACAAGTCCCTATCCAGGACATTTGTAGCACAGCAACCTGGTCTTCAGTTCACATCTTCGCATCCCATGATGCTATTACTCAGTACTCCAGAGACGATGCTAAATTTGGCCAAGTTGTACTACAGTCTGTGTGCATGGGAATTCCAGTCCCTCCTCCTACGTTACGGCTTGTGAGTCACCAGGAGTGGAATGTACATGTGCAATGACTCAGAGAAGAAAAAGCAGTTACTAACCTTTCGTAGCTGTTGTTCATTGAGATGTGTTGCACATGCCCATTCCATGACCCACTCCTCTGCATCAGAGTTGCCCGGCAAGAAGGAACTGAGGGAGCTCAGGGGCAACTGGGCCCTTTATGCCAGCGTGTAGCAGCAGAGGGTGCTTGAGCTGCCCCCGATGGATAGCACTTAGGGAAAAATTCCCAATGGCTGTGCATGCGGCATGCACACACCAAGAGTGGCATGGACATGTGCAGCACATCTCGAAGAATAACCATTATGGAAGGTTAGTAACCATTTTCTCCTTCTCCTCTGCTGAAACACAGCCTTGAGAAGAGTTGGAACAGGGCAACTACTCAGCATCAGCAACACTGTACAAGCTTCAGGCGGTGAAATGAATAATTGCTGCAATTAACATTACGTGGGAAATTTAGGAGATTTTTGTATGCAATTACAAAACAACTCACTTGCATGGTCAACCTATGGAACTCATTGTCAGGGGATGTTGTGGAGGCCAAAAGTATAACTGGATTCAAAAAAGAATTAGAAAAGTTCATGGAAGATAGATCCATCGATGACTATTAGCCAAAATGGTCAGGGACACCACCCCATGCATTGGGTTTCCCTAACCTTGTGACTGCCAGAAACTGAGACTGCATGACAGGGGATGGATCAGTTGATAGATTGCCCTGTTCTGTCCATTCCCCCTGAAGCATCTGGCACTGGCCACTGTTGGAAGTCAGGATACTGGGCTAGATGGAGCATTGGTCTAACCCAGTATGTCCATTCTTATGTTCTAACTCTGGGGAAAAACGACTGGACATGGAAGCTCTGCTCCCGTGCCCTTCAGATTTGTGATTGGGCAGATCTCACACAGCAATAACTTTTAAAATCTATGCTATTTTATTCTTCCTAGGCTTTTATACTGAACCAATTGCCATGTAGTCTGGGTACTGTTCATGTAGGACTCCAAATATGCTACAAGTCTATCCATGCCTGCTCATAGTGGTTTTCCAGAGTTAGGAGTGTCTGTATTCTAACACTGTCAGTCTGTGCTGTGCTTCTCTAATAATCTTTTATAACACTACCAACAAAAAAGACAGTGTTATACCAGGTGGATGCTCCTAACAATGCTGGACAAATTTCTGCTCACACCATTAGATTTGTTGTGTAGATGGGGCTTTAATGCCTGATCAAGGTAAAATGAAGCTACTGGCTCGGGACAGTTAGGGACTGTAGCTAATCCTCCAGATCCTGATTCCAACATTTGTTACACCATTTACCTTATTGACTTAGGAATTAGCAACAAAAGGAACAAAGCCTGGGACATGGAGGTGAAGAAAGATTAAAGATCCAGCAACCTCTAATTACATGTTTATAGTCACATATATTTAAGGGATGACTAAACTATTTCCTTAATATCTACATTTCTGCTTCTATATTACCTCCAGGACAACAGGAAGAGAGGGGATTTTTGAGATGGGCATGAGTTGGGAGGAAACCTCTAACACATTCAGTCTTCAGTGTGTATTTACTTTTGAAATGCTGATAGTAAATTTAAATGCCATGGTAAAGCAGCACATCAGAATTTAAAGAGACAATGTCAAGTTAAAAATGTTTTCCAAAAATTCCTTTCTTTTGTTACTAATGCTATCTTAGAATAATTTACTCTTCACCCTTTCTGCTGTAAACATATCAGCATCACTTGTGGTTAGAATCACAGTCACATTCTGGTGATCCTGCATTTATGTAATATGTGGGATGCAAACACTGCGGGGGAATGTTTAAATCTGAACTAAAGAATTGTTACTGGCTTTTTGTTTCAAATGACAAAACGTTTCTATTAATATCCAGTCTGGAAAAAAATTAGTAAATGGGGGCCATAAACATTTCCTTTTAACTTTATTATTTGTATCACTGTAGCCATTCGCACTAGTCATGGCCCACAACCCTGTTTTTCTAGGCGCTGGACAAACACGGAACAAAAAGATAGTCCCTGCTCCAAAAGGACTTACAATAAAAGTAGAAGATGAGACAACAGATGAGAAGCACAAGGAAACAATGAGAAAATATTCATTAGCAAGACAGATAGTTGTCTCAGAACACCTATGGTCTCCATATTGTGAAGTTTTTTGTAGGTATCAGAACAAAGGAGAGTTTTGAGGAGGGATTTGAAAGTAGATTATGAGGTAGCTTTGCAGATGTTTATAGGGAGCTTCTCTGAGACATGGAGAAAGTATACTCTTTGCAGCAGTAATCAGAAGGGATATAAATGGGGCAAGTTAACCCACAGAGGCCTTAATCCTTCAAAAATTTACACATGTATTTATCTTTAATCTTGGGAGGAGTCCCATTTCTGGGAGTAAAGTATGCGTGTAAGGACATTTGCCAGATCAGGGCTCAAGTTTGCAATTAGCTAAAAACAGCTGTCTTATAGTGCAAGATTCTCACACTCTGAGAAAGCAAGTGCTACAAACAGGTTCTAAAGTTACATGTCAGATGTCTCCTACCAAACACTGACCCTAATAGAATATGAACCAGCATATAACACTTTTGTATTTCGTAGTTTGGCCCTACAATTAGTCTGTTTCCTAGAACCATACTAAAATTGGCCATATTCTGCCCTGCCTTAAACAAGGTGCAAACTCAGTCTGGTCATTGGGAGAACCCAGAGGTGTAAATGAGGGCAGGATTTGGTTGGTCTCTGTGGATTGCCTGTCAGGCCCAGTTTTCTTGTCTGTCAGTCTTCTTTTACGTGCAGTTAATCTGGACACAAGGCTTGCTTCAGAAAGAATGCCATTTGCAGGGTTATACTGGCTGCCTATGTAACCTCCAGGCCATGTGTCTGAAGTATGTATCCTGCTGTCCAAACAGAGGTCAAGTGTAACTAGGCCTGAAACCAGGTAGAAGAAGCATATAGAGCATGAGGAGAGTCTTCCCAGCTAGGAATGCTAAAATGACAGTCCTTCCAGGGTTTCTGGGCCTACAGTGAAGTTGATGTATTGGCAATGACCCTGGCCAAAGATGGATTAGCCTCTAAATTCGTTCTTGGCCTGTAAGGCCTTCTTCATCGGGTCCTGTATAGCTGGGCTGTAAGGAATATGGGTGCATGTTGCTGATGGAGAGATTCTAATGGCTAACCCACCCACCCCTACTCCTCTTTTGTCTGTCTTTGATTGTGGTGGCTGCTCCATACCATCTAAGCATAGATTCCTTGTAACAGAACTGGTAGTGTTTGTCTGAATCTCCCCACCCCATTAACAGGTGTTGATCCAGCAGGGAAAGTCTTAAGTGGGTTTTACTGACTCATTAGTGCAGGTACCTTGTTACCCTTCTCAAATACAAAGGAGGTAGGAGTTGCTAAGCGGTTCATGGACTAAGACATGAATTGCTTTTCAGCGTAGGAACCTTGCTCTACAATTCTCAAAAGCACCTAACTCATTGACTTTCAATAGGACCAGGGCTCCTAAGTCACTTAGGTGCTTTTGAAGTGCTTGAATAATACGTAGCAGGCCCCACTCTCACCCATGTACTCTTATTTTTTTAAAACCATGACAGCGTTTAGGAATTAAACCCACATCCCACTTTCAGGCTTGGTCCTGTAACTTCTGAGTATATAAAACACCTATCTGCTAAAATGAACTGTAGCTGCAGAATCAGCCCTTAGCATTGCACAGTATTGAATCTGGCAAGAAAGTAAAAAGCTAACACGAGGATTTTTGAGGTTTTAAAATTTTTATTTCAGTAAAATAAACACCATCCAGTTTCAAACAAATTATATTAATGTAGCTGTTTTAATATTTTATTTTATTAAAACAAGTGGTGTAGTTGTATATCAGTTGCTTAAGGGTATTCTGGTTCTGAAGTTCATAGCATAAATAAAATCTTTGTCAATATCATAAAATAACTTAGTATATCTTAGAATAAAACCTTGAGCATCAACATCCCAAAATACAATACATTTTTTAAAAAGTTTTGATTAACCTTTTTGCTCTTTCGCGTTAAAGGCGTTTTAAACCAGAAACTACTAGTTGCACTTTTAAAACTTCAACGTGTTTGGTGCATTTTGAAATAACTCAACCATGCAGCTTCTTAAATCTTCCTGCCTGGTTTTTAGTTCCTTTGTGACACACTTGCTTACAACTCTTTCAGCACAGGTTCTTTTTTCATTTCCTTAACTTTTTGGCTACAAAGTCAACTTCCTTCAGTCCCACACATCATGTTCTTCAATCTCAGTCTACCCACTTGACATCAGTTGTTTGTAATCCTTTCATCAGGTATAGGGATTTACTTCCTGACCAACCACTAAAGTATTTCAAAATTTCAGTGCAATTTTGTTCAATTAGTTTTCATCCAAATACCATCATCGCTCAGGGAGATTAATCACTGGGACCCACTGATCCATGTAGCGACTTTCCCGGCAAAAGCAAATCAGCTGACTCAGTGCTGGATCCTTCCATTGAGATGCATGGGGATTCTGGAAAAAAAATAGTTGTTTCAAAATAAAACTGAATGGTCTTAACTCACTAGTGCAAAAAGATGGTGCTCCTAACTAATATCCAAATGCAAAGCTAAACTGGATCCTTGAACTCAGATTTTAGTTTGATACAAATAGTCTCCTCAAGTCCCTTAGCGGTTTTGTGAAATCATATGCTATATACATAACTGCATTGCAATAGGGATTCAACATCTAAAAGCTGAGTAAGGGGTTCAGAATTTGGCTGTGGTGGAGGTGTGGTCTAGTGGTCAGAGCATTTTAAATACATTCCTATTTTACGTACTGGCATTTTCTTGATGTCTTGAAATTTTGTTTCATTCTAGTGTTAATCATGCTGAAAACCACACACAAACATTAACGATCTGGCTTCTTATTTGAAAATGCAAGATTATATATGATGGACCATAACAAGAGTGTCAGGATATTGTAGAGAGGTTGTAGAAAATAGCTTTAACATTATACTGCACCTACACTATTGCATATAAACGTATAACAGCAAAGCAAACAAAACCACTTAAGATTCCTTTCATGTTTCTTCTGCAGTATGGGCATAATGGAAATACTTAACAAGTGTTTTGAGGACTATTTTTAGCATCGGGAAAAATATTAAAATAAAGAACTGCATGCATATAAACTTCCTCTACTTTTTAAGCTGAAAATTATTGACCCATTTCCTGCTCTGTCTCTGAAGAGCAGATGAATTTCAATTGAGTTGAATTATTTCCCTATTTTTCTCCAGAGAAATGTACACAACAATTTTTGACCATGGGCTAGAGTTAAGAAATTATTACTAGTGTTCAGACTTGCCAAAACCTTTAATGAAAATTTCTTCCCACTCTAAGAGCTCCCTCTAAAAGCAACTAACCTGTGCTATCTAATCTCTACTCTGAGCCAATTTGTAATAAGGAAAGACAAATAGAAGAGGCTGCTGTAGCAAGGTGACTCATGGGGATCTCTCTGCTGCTGGCAGGATCTTTAACATGTTTGAACATGCCCATATGGGGAAAATCTTTATGATCAAATCAGGAACAGCTCTGATGCAATGTCCTTAGTACAGGAAATAACTAAGTAGGGAAAAGGGCATGTCATTCCCCATAGTAAGTTAAAGATAGGCCTGATCCAAGTCCCAGATCTGAGTACTCCCAGATCTGGGGGTGGAGGGTGTAAATCCAAACCCAGATTTGAATATATAATGGCCAGAACCCCAGATCCCAAACTCCATGTGTTCAATATCTTATCCAAGGGCATATTTTAGGTTCTCTCTAAAGTAAACCCAACTGTAATCAGGTAAGAAACAGGACTCAGAGACCCAGCTTAAGCTGCAGCAAGGGAGCTCTGTGCCAGTGAGTCTTTTGTACTCCTGCTACTGGGGAGGGAGGATAGGATGGTCACTTACTGTGACAAGCACACAGTGCAGGTCTGCAGGCTGCTCAGCTCCCCCACTTGGCCCCAGAAGCAGCAGCTCAGCCAGCCGGCCTGGGTTGCTCACTCGCAGGATGTTAATGTCATTCTCACAGCAGAAAGCCTGGATCAGGGTGAAGTGGATTTGCAAAGCAACATCCCGATCATCCTCCTCATCTGCAGCTAGCAAACAAAGCACCACATTATCCGGATCCCTGCAAGGATGAAACAATACAGCCTAATTAGTCACAGCTAACACACAATTACATATTTAACAGAGACACATACCGATGAAACAAACAATGTCTCAGTTTATACACATGCAGAAGCTACTAGGTAGGCTGATGGTGTGTGTCTGAGCCATGAGTAATCAAATGCACACGTATGTTCACAAGGGGAGACCTGTGTACACACAGTACATACCTGCAGTACATACCGATGCGTCCCTATTTATCTGCTTTACATGCACACAGGTGTACTTCCCCCAAGCCCCACTGTACATGCACAGAAGTGTTCTTCCCCCAGCACTGTACATGTGCATAGGTGTACTTCCCCCAGCCCTGCTGTCCATGCACACAGGTGTACTCCCCCCCCGGCCCCTCTGTCCATGCACACAGGTGTACTCCTCCCAGCGCTGTCCATGCACACAGGTGTACTCCCCCCGGCCCCGCTGTCCATGCACACAGGTGTACTCCCCCCCGGCCCCTCTGTCCATGCACACAGGTGTACTCCCCCCCGGCCCCTCTGTCCATGCACACAGGTGTACTCCCCCCCAGCCCCTCTGTCCATGCACACAGGTGTACTCCCCCCCGGCCCCTCTGTCCATGCACACAGGTGTACTCCCCCCGGCCCCGCTGTCCATGCACACAGGTGTACTCCCCCCCGGCCCCGCTGTCCATGCACACAGGTGTACTCCCCCCGGCCGCGCTGTCCATGCACACAGGTGTACTCCCCCCCGGCCCCTCTGTCCATGCACACAGGTGTACTCCCCCCCGGCCCCGCTGTCCATGCACACAGGTGTACTCCTCCCAGCGCTGTCCATGCACACAGGTGTACTCCCCCCGGCCCCGCTGTCCATGCACACAGGTATACTGCCCCCGGCCCCGCTGTCCATGCACACAGGTATACTGCCCCCAGCGCTGTCCATGCACACAGGTGTACTCCCCCCCGGCCCCTCTGTCCATGCACACAGGTGTACTCCCCCCCGGCCCCGCTGTCCATGCACACAGGTGTACTCCCCCCCGGCCCCGCTGTCCATGCACACAGGTGTACTCCCCCCGGCCCCTCTGTCCATGCACAGGTGTACTCCCCCCCGGCCCCTCTGTCCATGCACACAGGTGTACTCCCCCCGGCCGCGCTGTCCATGCACACAGGTGTACTCCCCCCCGGCCCCTCTGTCCATGCACACAGGTGTACTCCCCCCAGCGCTGTCCATGCACACAGGTGTACCCCCCCCCGGCCCCGCTGTCCATGCACACAGGTGTACTCCTCCCAGCGCTGTCCATGCACACAGGTGTACTCCCCCCGGCCCCGCTGTCCATGCACACAGGTGTACCCCCCCCCGGCCCCGCTGTCCATGCACACAGGTGTACTCCTCCCAGCGCTGTCCATGCACACAGGTGTACTCCCCCCGGCCCCGCTGTCCATGCACACAGGTGTACTCCCCCCCGGCCCCTCTGTCCATGCACACAGGTGTACTCCCCCCCGGCCCCTCTGTCCATGCACACAGGTGTACCCCCCCCCGGCCCCGCTGTCCATGCACACAGGTGTACTCCTCCCAGCGCTGTCCATGCACACAGGTGTACTCCCCCCGGCCCCGCTGTCCATGCACACAGGTGTACCCCCCCCCGGCCCCGCTGTCCATGCACACAGGTGTACTCCTCCCAGCGCTGTCCATGCACACAGGTGTACTCCCCCCGGCCCCTCTGTCCATGCACACAGGTGTACCCCCCCGGCCCCGCTGTCCATGCACAGCGCTGCGCTCCCCGCACAGCGGGCGTGTGAGGAAGCGGTTAGCCCCCAGCACACCGCACAGACCGGCAGTGGCGGCAGGCTGCGCCCAGGGGCACCTCGCCCCCCGGGGGGAGGGCGGGCAGGGGATTACCAGACAGCAGAAGGCAGCCGGGGGCCTCGGGCCTCCCCACTTACACGTTGAGCAGCTTGGCCGCCTCGTAGACCCCGACGGTGACGCTCCTCTGAGTCAGGGCTTTGCTGAGAACTTCCTCCAGCGCGCTCCCCGCCGTCTCCATCCTGAGAGCAGCAAGAAGAAGCCGCGAGGCTCCTGTCAGCCCCCCGCGGCGGGGTCCTCGCTGCGCCCGCCCCGGCCCCGGCCCCGGCCCCGGCGATCGGCTGACAGGCAGCCCCGCAGCGCCCGCGCCCGCGCCCCCGCCCCCGCCGCGAGCAGCCCCCCGCGCCGCGGTACCTGCCCATCGCCTGCTGCTCTCCAGCCAGCTCCTCCAAAGTCATAGTGCAGCCGGAGCGCAGCGCGCCCCGCCCCGCCCCGCCCGACACACCGGCGGGGGCCCTGCCGCGACCCTCACGCCAACTTGCGCCGCCCCAGCTGCGACCCCGGCCCCCGCCGCGCCGCCCGCACCCGCCAGCAGCGCCGCAGCCTCTGAGGGACAAAGGCGGCCTCGGCCGGGGTTATCCTGCCAACATCCAGCCAACCGTCTCCTTCCTCATTTGCATGCGGCCGCCCCATTGGGCCATGCAAATATAGTTTCGCGGCCCACTTGCCCCCTTTGCCCGGGCCCCGCCGGCCAGAGGATGGGGCCGGCAAGCCGGGCGCGGGACGACAGCGGCGCCCCTCCTGCCGATTGGCGGGGCAAGCGGGTTGGGAGGCGGGGTCTGCGGGGGCAGGGCGCCGCCGGTCATCGCGGCAGCCTCTGTGGGGCTGGTTCAGCTGTTTTTCTGGTCGGTGCACATTTCTCCCCCCTTGGAGTGGGGGAGGGGGCTGCTGTGCCGAGCTGTTGCCAGGGCTTAGTGCTCGCGGGGCACCGGGACAATAGGAGTTGTTGGTAAGCAGGTTAGGAAAGCCAAGGGTAGCTGCCCGCGTGCAGCGCGCTGTCCCTTCCAGCTGATGTTCATTGAACTCCTGCATTGTGCTGCCTGGCTGTGCAAGGGGGCCGCATTTCAGCGGCGGGGTGTGTGACCTGCCACCCAGATGTCACACGGCATAGGCCGGGGAGGGACACGGTTTCTGTATCCACCTCTGCTGCTGCATGGACTTTGGCATGCATATGGCTCCATTTGGAGAGGTGCTAAGTACCCCCCCCCCCAGCTCCTCTTGACTTCCCTGTAGCTGTTGACTGGCAATAGGAGCTGGGGGTGCCCAGTGCACCTTTAAAGAAAAACATCTGGTTTCTGTGCCTCGGTTTCCCCATTTGAACACCTCCCAGGGATGTTGTGAGACTTGGTTCATTAATGCTGGTGAAAGCTGTATGAGAACCTCAGATAGAAGGTGCTTAGGAAACACAAAACAGCATTATTGGGAACCTGGTTATTGTCGCATACCCATTTTTAACATATGTTTGAAGAATGCCATTGTAAGTGTTACTATTAGTATTCATTAACATCAGAAGAGAGGTTACCAGTCGCATGTAATATAACACCATTCTTGTGAAGCGGCTGAACTAGAAAGTAGGGGCCAGATTCTCAGCTGATATAAATGGGCATAGCTCCATTTAAGTCAAAGTAACTATGCAGAAGCTGGCCCTTGACTCCTAAAAATCAGGACTTAAATAGGCTTAGTAAGCCAAAAATTGTCTATGCCCACAAATACACACTAAGGGCTCAATGCTGCAAGGTGCTGAATGCTCTGGCATTAATCCACAAAAGCACTTAATGTTTAAGCATGTGCTTTTCTGGTTCAGGGTCAGAATGCTGATCTCGCAGATCCAACACTTTGCTAGCCAGCATTATGGTTACAGTCAGGGAGAGCTGGGTTACTGGGAACTTTCCAGTTTATGGGACCTGTCTTGCCCTCCTGGTTAGGTTAGTTTCAGTTTCTGCTGAGTGAATACTGGAAGATATGGCTGCGTCATTGGCCTTGTGTGCTGCTTTGGAGTTTCTGCGGGTCATGTCTCAGCTGTGCACTCTGACATCATTTCCTGCCTGCTACAGAGTAGGTCTATTTCTGTCTCCTATCTTCAGTTTAGGTCATTTTCCTGCACCCCTCACTCCCAGTCCGTCTATTGTTGGACTCCAGGCATATTTTTAGATTCCTTCCCTCTGCCCTAGGGCCTCCATTTCTGGCCTCCAACCTGCTCCAGCTTTTTCTCTTCTAATTTCCGCCCCTCCCCCACAACAGCTCCTTTTTTACTTTCAGGTACCCCTTTCCCCTGGCAAGATCTCCCCCTTCTCTTTTGGTAACCCTGCGATAGAGGTGGGGAGAGAACGAGCAAGGAAAAGACATTGGAGGAAGGTAAGTGGGAGACTGAGAAGAAGCTTGAGGGAGAGCTGATACAAGAGAAGAGGAAAGCTGTGTAGGTAATGCTGGCTGGAGGAAGAGAGAAAGCATAGGGAGCAGGGAACAGAGAGAGAAGATGAAGCACCGAGAACTTAGGGAGACAGAAACTCAGAGAAGCAATAAGGAAATAAGGTTGGAGTAAATTAAAAAGGGAGCAAAGCCTGCAAGAGGTGGGACTGAGACTGTGGAAGCCCTGACTAAAGGAAGCACTGAGATGTAAGGACTGTTTTTTCCCCACTTCATCCTTTACGGTAATAGTCCTGGTTTCTCTTCTGGAAGAGGGGCACATGGCTAGCTCTGGAAGGGAGTGTCAGAGGTGCCTTTTAATGCCCAGGCAGAGCTCTGGCCTTTCCACCCACAATCTACCATGGCAACTGCCCTGGTTTTCCACTTCAAAAATCTGATTTCCCTAGTTAAGGATGGTAACTGAAGGAAAAACAATGGGCTGGAAATAAGTAAGTGCATATCAGACCAAATCACCCTAAGTATTCCCAGTCATGCACTGAAATGGATTTCCCAACTCTTCCTCAGGTCCGAGACCCACCCAAATCTGCTATCTCACATTTGTTACAGTAAGTTACTGACGTAAGATTATGCTGACTCATGCAGTGGAAATGACAGAAAACGTTTTCTCTAGGCCAGCGGTTCTCAACCCACTGGCTGCATGCAGCCCAATTATCACACAGCTGTGGCCCAGCTGTGTGCGAAAGGCTGCCAGGCCACACAGCATGGGTCTGGGCTACCGGCTGGTCCTGCATAGTGGGAGGTCTGGGGCTGCTGGTTGCCCTGCACAGTGGGAGTCTGGGATCCAGGGCTGCCGGCTGGCCCCGCACAGCACAGGTCCAGGGTCACTGCCCGGCTCCATAGGGTCCATGTCCGGGGCTGCTGGCTAGCCCCATGGGGTTGGAGTCCTGGGTTGGTGTCAGGGATGCCGACCATCCCCAGGGGGTTGGGGTCCGGGCTGCTGCCTGGCTGCCCTACCACGCAGCGGGGTCCAACAGGTCAGGGCTGCTGCATAGCCCCGCATGGCGGGGTTTGGGGTCCCTACTCCCCGGACCCCCACCCAAGGCTCCACTCCTGGCCCCATTCTGTGGAGAGGTCTCTTGGTCGGCGGCGCTGGGCATAGGGGTCAGTCGGGAGAGGTTCGGGGGAGGAGGGGTACGCTGTTTTTGGCTAACGCAAGAGAGTGCCCAAAAGTAAAGTCAGTGATATCTGTGTTGGCAGTCAGCTGAGGTCAGGGATGGATCAATTTAAAAAAATCCTGAAATATGAGGTTATATCACCATTAGAAGCGTGAAGTGCCTGAACTTGTACTTTCCTTGAGAGAGAAGCAGTGATAGCTCGTTGACTGAGATCACCCTTTAGATCAGGGGTGGGCAAACTTTTTGGCCCGAGGGCCACATCAGGGTGCAAAACTGTACGGAGGGCAGGGTAGGGAAGGCTGTGCCTCCGCAAACAGCCTGACCCCCGCCCCCATCCACCCTCTCCCACTTCCTGCCCCCTGACTGCCCCCCTCAGAACCCTCAAACCATCCAACCCCTCCACTCCCTGTCCCCTGACCGCCCCGAACCTCCGCCCCATCCAACAGCCCCCTGCTCCCTGTCCCCTGACTGCCCCCCGGGACCTCCTGCCCCTTATCCAACCCCCGTGCCCCTGCCCCCTTACCATGCCGCTCAGAGCAGCATGTCTGACAGCCACGCCGCCCGGCCAGAGCTAGACACACTGCCGCACTGCCTGCATGAGCAGGCAGCCCCGCCACCCAGAGAGCTGCCCACGCGGTAGCGTTGCTGGGGGGACAGCGGGGGAGGAGGCGGGGCTAGCCTCCCTGGCCGGGAGCTCAAGGGCTGGGCAGGATGGTCCCGTGGGCCGTAGTTTCCCCACCTCTGCTTTAGATCTTGTGCCACACAATGAGTCCTCCTGTGAAAAGAAGTGACTCTCATATCATTTTAAGGCCCACATTCAATCTTGTACTGGGGATAAATGTACATGCAAGCCAGGTCTAGCCCTGGGCCCTTGGCCAATTGCCAATACAGCTCTCGGTGACATTACATTCAGGTGCCTCTGATTTAGCATAGGTACAAAGTTTTCTATCATATCCATTGTATGAGTCAGAATTTATGTCAATAATTCACTGTGATAAAAGTGAGATAGAAACTATGGCTGGCACAGAGGTGAGTTGATGCTTAAAATGAGGGCATTGCATTTCACTGCATAACTGGGAGCAGCGTTTGGTCCAATGATTCACTCTTCCTTCTGCATCAGAATTTCTTAAGTGCAATATTGCTAACCCCAAGCATTCAAAAATCACAGGTCAGGCCCCCCCAAAATCATGACACTGGCATAAAAATAGTGAAATTTAAAAAAAATTGGGGGTTCTCTTTAATTTGCCGTCTTGTTTCTGGGCCTTTAAGGTACACTCAGGTCACAGGTTTCAAGTTGTTCTTCATAACCAGGAAGTCTAGGGACTTACTTTGCTTTTTTAATGAAAGTTGAGATACTCGGCTCATTATGGCATACAGCAAACAGGAAAACATAAAAAAAAGAGCTCTCCAACCTGGAGACTCTCATAAATAACCAACCTTCCATACAAACGGACTTTACTAAAATAAGACAGGAGATCTACATTACACACTTCACCTCTCTACAAAGGAAAAAGGACCATAAGCTGTCTAAAATCCTACCTGCCACATGGGGCCACAACAGTGATACCCCTAACTCACCCAGCAGTATCGTCAATCTATCCAGCTACACACTCAACCTGGCAGAAGAGTCTGTCCTATCTCGGGGACTCTCTTTTTGCCCCGCCACCCCCATAAACATGATAGTTCTGCGGTGATCTGGAAGCCTACTTTTCCCATCTCCGACTCAAAGAATACTTTCAAGATAACACTGAACAGCACACTGATACACAGATACCCTCCCACCAACAGCACAAGAAGAAGAACTCCACATGGACTCCTCCTGAGGGTCGAAATGACGGTCTGGACCTATACATAGAATGCTTCCACCGACGTGCACAGCCAGAAATTGTGGAAAAACAACATCGCCTCATAACCTAAGTTGTGCAGAACGCAATGCCATCCACAGCCTCAGAAACAACCCTGACATTATAATCAAAGAGGCTGATAAAGGAGGTGCTGTTGTCATCATGAACAGGTCTGACTACCAAAAGGAGGCTGCCAGACAACTCTCCAATACCAAATTCTACAGGCCACTTTCCTCAGATCCCACTGAGGAATACACTAAGAAACTGCACCGTCTACTCAGGACACTCCCTACACTAACACAGGAACAACATACTCTTAGAGTCCCGACTGGGGTTATTCTATCAACTACCCAACATCCACAAACCCGGAAATCCTGGATGCCCCATCATCTCGAGCATTGGCACTCTCACTGAAGGACTGTCCGGATATGTGGACTCTCTACTGAGACCTTACTCCACCAGTACTCCTAGCTATCTCCGTGACACCACTGATTTCCTGAGAAAACTACAATGCATTGGTGATCTTCCAGAAAATACCATCCTAGCCACCATGGATGCGGAGGCTCTCTACACAAACATCCCACACACAGATGGAATACAAGCTGTCAGGAATGGTATCCCTGATGATGTCACAGCACAACTGGTTGCTGAGCTCTGTGACTTTATCCTCATGCACAATTATTTCAAATTTGGTGACAATATATACGTCCAGACCAGTGGCACTGCTATGGGCACCCGGATGGCCCCACAATATGCCAACATTTTTATGGCTGACCTGGAACAACGCTTCCTCAGCTTTCATCCACTCACACCCCTTCTCTACCTATGCTACATTGATGACATCTTCATCATCTGGACCCATAAGAAGAAACCCTGGAAGAATTCCACCACGATTTCAACAGCTTCCACCCCACCATCAGCCTCAGCCTGGACCAATCTACACGGGAGGTCCAATTCCTAGACACCACGGTGCAAATAAGTGACGGTCATGTTAACACCACCCTATACCAAAAACCCACCAACTGCTATGCCTACCTTCATGCCTCCAGCTTCCATCCCAGACACAGCACACGATCCATTGTCTGCAGCCAAGCGCTGAGATACAACCGCATTTGCTCCAACCTCTCAGACAGAGACCAACACCTACAAGATCTTCACCAAGCATTCTCAAAACTATGATACCCACACGAGGAAATAAGGAAGTAGATCACAGAGCCAGACATGTACTCAGAAGGCTCCTGCTGTGAGACAAGCCCAAGAAAGAAACCAACAGAACTCCACTGGCCATCACATACAGTCCTCAGCAAAACCTCTCCAATGCATCATCAGTGATCTACAACCCATCCTAGACAACGATCCCAAACTTTCAAAGACCTTGGGAGACAGGCCAGTCCTCGCCCACAGACAACTCGCCAACCTGAAGCATATTCTCACCAGCAATGGCACACCGCACCATAGTAACTCTAACTCAGGAACCAATCCATGCAACAACCTCGATGCCAACTCTGCCCACATATCTACATCAGCAACACCATCACAGGACCTAACTGGATCAGCCACACCATCACCGGTTCATTCACCTGCACGTCCACAAATGTAATATACGCCATCATGTGCCAGCAATGCCCCTCTGCTATGTACCTCGGCCAAACTGGACAGTCCCTACGTACAAGGATAAACGGATACAAATCAGATATTAGGAATGGCAATATACAAAAACCTGTAGGAGAACACTTCAACCTCCCTGGACACACAATAGCAGATTTCAAGGTAGCCATCCTGCAGCAAAAAAACTTCAGGACCAGACTTCAAAGAGAAACTGCTGAGCTTCAGTTCATTTGCAAATTTGACACCATCAGCTCAGGATTAAACAAAGACTGTGAATGGCTATCCAACTGCAAAAGCAGTTTCTCCTCCCTTCGTGTTCACACCTCAACTGCTAGAAGAGGGCCTCATCCTCCCTGATTGAACTAACCTTGTTATCCCTAGCTTGATTCTTGCTTGAGTATTTATACCTGCCTCTGGAAATTTCTACTACATGTATCTGACAAAGTGGGTATTCACCCACGAAAGCTTATGCTCCAATACGTCTGTTAGTCTATAAAATGGCACAGGACTCTGCCACTTTTACAGATCCAGACTCACACGGCTACCCCTCCGATACTCGGCTCATTATCTGACTCCAGCAGCTGGGGCTTCAAGAACAAAGCACAAAATATTGCAGGATTTGCAATACAATCCGGAGAGCTGGCAACTCTGAAGCGAAAGATGCAGCCACAACTTAATAGGTTTATTTGTGTTTTTCTCCAAGAAGCTGGTAAAGAAATATCCCCTCTGCTTTTTAAATTTATTTTAAGTATTTTATAATTTTAATTGTGCAGCAATTCAAATTACTTATACTAAAAAATTGCTAAGAGTGAATAGAAGAAGGGGGCATGTGTGCAGCAGATACTGTATATCCTGATTTGCAGCCTATCCCTCAGCCTTTGTGGCTTTCTGTACATCTGGCCTTGTTAGGCATTTAAGCACTGGGGTTAATGTCCTCTTCATACATCGTCCTCCAAAGAATATAGGAGCTTTTGTCGGTGACTTTGTAGAACGCTTGGGTTTGTTTTTAGGAGCCTAAAGGTTTCTCATGTCTATAACTTTTATTATAACATGTTTTTTAATTATACACTTGTTAATTGTGTCATCTTCTGCCATCGCTAAATTCTGTCCTGCACGTTCTGTAAGTCATGCACGTGCCTGCTGTGATCTTTTCACCAAAGATTTTAACTGGGGGAAGCTTCCTGTACTAAACTGTGTGGTAAGTCAGATGGTTAGACAGAGAGTCTTGGGGCTGGTGGTCACCCTTAGATGTTCCTCCTAGAGAACATGCTTTCTGTCTTAGACAATTACTGGATTCAGAATACTTTACTCTCTGATGCACATAAATTTGGATCTGTTGGGCTCAGAAGGGCACAGGGTCCCTAAATATGGCACAAAGTCTTAATATAACAACACTATCTCTACAGTGGACACCCTGGCTACACTTTATATCTGCCCCTTGCTGATAAGATACCACTGATAACTGTGAAGTAAGGAGAGCCGCCAGTGCACCCTCAGCTCCCATTGGCTTCAGTGGGATTTGAGGCTGCTCAGCACATTCCAGAAGCTGCTTAGCACCTCTTAGGGTTGGGCCCTCCTCCTAGCAGCACCATGGCACTTTTTAAATGTATGGTTTAAATAAGCCCAAAAAAATAGTAATTCTCGCAGGTGGATCCCCGCTGTCAGATCTGACCTGAATGAGCCTACACAACAAGCTGCATAGAACCAAACTGATCTATGTTAGAACTGATGGGAGGTGAGCATTTCGTTCTAGTGAATCTAGTTACTTCAAATTTGAGACTTGGCCCTTCAGGCTATGCTTTTCTCCAAAAGTCAGATAGTTATTTGCAATCGCTGCAATATTAACAAAATAACTTTTCTAAAAGGTACTGTGAGAAGCCTTACATTTTGTTCAGTGTCTTGTGTCTTTAAGCCCTGTATGGCATCTTTAGTTGCCACACACACATTTTCTGGCACCGCCCCCAAATCCAGCCATTTTGATCAGACTTTACAAAACCTTTGACAGACCAGAGAGATTAATAAAAAATCACAGCCCAATCCTCAGCTGGTGTAAATCAGTGCAGCTCCACTGACCTCAGACCGCTTTCCCGGAGATAGACCCCAAACCTACAAAAAAGTAACAAAAGCTATTAACTGAAGCAGCAAAGACTGTGACTCGTAGGAAAACTACAACAAAATATGAAAAGAGGAAAGGGAATAGATCTCTTCTTAAATCAGACAGTCTGTAACTTGTTTGAAGAGCTAACACACAGGAAACAAGTGGCAGTGCCTTAGGGCTAAAGCTCCACTGTACTGTCTCTCAAAAAATATCAATCACTGAATAAATTCAACCTGAACACAATGCTGTACAAACCACCCATGTATCTGTGTATCACAAGTTCAAACCTACCCTACCTGTGTGTAACCGTGCCGCACTGAATACCTTTGAATATACAATAGTTAAACTCAGTAGCTATACACATACCTATCTATAACAATAGCACACCAAAACACACCGTCCCTTTCTGTTCTGCAATATTATGCCAAATATTTACATGGATATTTTACCTTTGGACTTATCAAGAAGTGCTCCTATAAAATGCAAATGAACAGCTAAACAAAAGGGTGCATATAATCTCAGACTTCCCCATTCAAAAGTGGCTTAAAACCAACTTTGTTTCTTCCCCCTCTCGTTCTGCGCAGAATATTGCTCAGCTTGGACAGAGAACTGGGGCTCAAGTTTGCATTTCACTCTCTACCTTAGCTAACCTGTTGGGGTTTTGTTTTTTTTTCCTGGCTTTGAGGAAGGTGCTGGATTTACCTTTGAATTATACTTGTATTTGTAATAGGTTGCCACACCTTTGCCACTTATTTCCCTACAGGAGAGACTGGGGTTCATTTTGCTGGTGATTACTGAGATGTAGAAGAAGCAGGTGATTGTTTTCCATTGAAATTCTTGCTCTGATGGAAAGGAGATGGTGGTCTGGGCAGTTGGGGTGAGGAGACTTCCCACCACCCTCTATGCTAGAGCAACTCTTTTATCTATTTTAACTAGTCCGTATTTGGAAGCTTAGTTTATACATAGCCCTTTTTTATTTGATACTTGCCTATCATAGAGGTGAAGGACTGGAAGGGACCTCGATAGGTTTTTTTCCACTGCACTGAGGCGGGAGTAAGTATTATCTAGATAAGTGATTCTCAAAGCCGGTCCACCGCTTGTTCAGGGAAAGCCCCTGGCGGGCCGGACCAGTTTGTTTACCTGCCGCATCCACAGGTTCAGCCGATCGCAGCTCCCACTGGCCGCGGTTCGCCGCTCCAGGCCAATGGGGGCTGCAGGAAGCAGTGTGGGCCAAGGGACGTGCTGGCCGCCCTTCCCGCAGCCCCCATTGGCCTGGAGCGGCGAACTGCAGCCAGTGGGAGCCGTGATTGGCCGAACCTGCAGACACGGCAGGTAAACAAATGAGTTGGGCCCGCCAGGAGCTTTCCCTGAACACGCGGTGGACCAGCTTTGAGAACCACTGATCTAGATCATCCCTGACAGTTGTTTGTCTAACTTTTTTGTAAAAACTTCCAATGACAGAGATTCCACAACCACCCTAGGAAATTTGTTCCAGTGCTTAACTATCCATAGAGTTAGGAAGTTTTTCCTAATGTTTAACCTAAATCTCCCTTGCTGCGGTTTAAGCTCATTACTTCTTGTCCTGTCATCAGTTGTTAAGGAGAACAATTTATCCCCCGTGTCTTTATTAATAATCTTTCACATACTTGAAGACTGTTATCATGTCCCCCCTGTCTTCTCTTCTCCAGACTAAACAAACTCAGTTTTTTTAATCTTTCTTTCTAGGTTATGTATTTTAAATCTTTACTCTTTTTTTGCTACTCTCCTCTGGACTTTCTCCAATTTGTCTGCATCAGTCCTGAAGTGTGGTGCCCGGAACTGGCCACAATACCTCCACTGAGGCTTATCAGTGCTACATAGGGCAGTAAAATTACTTCTCGTGTCTTGCTTACAACAGATGTGCTAATACAACCTAGAATGATGTTTGGTTTTTTTTGCAACAGTATTACATTGTTGACTCATATTTAGTTTGTGATCCAATATAGCCCCCAGATACTTTTCTGCAGTTCTCCTTTCTAGGCAGTCATTTCTCATTTTGTATTTGTGGACTTGATTTTTCCTTCCTAAGTGGAATACTTTGCCTTTGTCCATATTGAATTTCATCCTATTTATTTCAAACCATTTCTCCAGTTTGTAAAGATCATTTTGTCCTCTGACGTGCTTGCAACCCCTCCCAGCTTGCTATCATCTGAAAACTTTATATGTGTACGCTCTATTCCATTATCCAAATGATTTATGAAGATAGTGAATAGAACCAGGCCCAGGACAGATCTCTGCAGGACCCCACATGTTATGCCCTTCCAGCTTGACTGTGAACCACTGATAACTATCCTTCAGTTTTCTAACCAGTTGTGCACCCACCTTATAGTAGGTTCATCTAGGCTTTATTTCCCTAATTTGCTTATGAGAAAGTCATGTGAGACAGTATCAGAACCCTTACTAAAGTCGACATATATCAAATCTACCGCTTCTTCCCCCATCCACAAGTCTTGTTACGCTGTCAAAAAAGGATATTAGGTTGGTTTGACATGATTTGTTCTTGACAAATCATGTTGGCTATTACTTATTACCTTATTATCTTCTAGATGCTTACCTTCTGTGAAAACTTTATAACTTGACTCCTGAAGAAGATAATCCACCACCTTTAGCTAACACAGACTACTTCTACCAGTCTATTCTCTGGCTAGCTATTATGCTTTACTCCTGCACTTGGTAAACTGTACTGGCTTTCTGTAACATGGTAGACTGTGGTTTCAGATTCTACAGTTGACCTGTAAGGCTTTGTAAGGACAGTAGTCAGCCCAGTGCTTCTCTTTGAACTTTTGCTGCCATATGTTCCCATTCACCCTGTGAGACCTACAGGGGAGGGTTTATTATAATCAGAACTGTGTCAGAGATCATGCTTTCTCAGCTGCTGCCCCAAGAAGCAAGCCTCCCTTTTCCAGAAGACCTGTATTCTTTGTACATTATCTACAGAAACAGAGCTGGAGGGTCAGATCCTCCGCTGGTGTAAAATAGCATAGCTCCCTTGACTTCAACAGACCTATGCTTATTTACTTCAGCTAAGGATCTGGCCCTGAAAAATCTTTTAAAGACGCCTTGGCAATATGGTTTAATATAGTTTGTTGTTTGTTTTCAGATTTGCTTTTTGCTTGTTATAAATGGCAACTTGGATTTCAGAACAATTAAGTCAATCTAGTGCAATGCATGCCTGAAACCCTCTAAAATCATAGCTTGAAGCATGCAGCTAAATGAGGTAAAGGTTTATTCTGTATGCTGTACTTAGAACCATTTATTTGAGCATCTGTTAGTAAGAGCTGGGTATGAAACTACCTGCCATAGCACAATACAAAGGGGTTATTAAACACAAAATCAGTGGATCTTTAATTGCTTCTGACATGGGCAAGAAAACAGTTGTGGGCACATTTCACTAGCTTAGCTCAGCCTGCATTGTCCTTTTCTATTGTCCTTTTCTCATTTCTAAGGTGGCACTGAGTGTATCAGATGTGACATGACGTGACTTAACAATATGTATCACATATGGGGAAAGGGAAAAGCTTCTTTTGCAGCAGGTAGAGGGATGGCAGATGGTAAGACAACAGCAAAACAGGTGGAACCATTGTTTGATGATGATCTGAATTAAGTTCAGTTAATTTACTATATCTTTACATATCCCTAGCAACTAAAATCTCAGACTTCATTGCACGAGATCGAGATCAGGTTTATACTTTGCAGACAAACTGTCAGTGCAAGTCCATCTGTGACTGCTTGTAGAGCCAAATCTGTCTTAAAGTCAACTGCAAAACAAAATGCCTGTTTCTATCTTCTGGGTGTCAGTAACCCCCTGAAGCCAGGACATTAGACACCATGTGCAGTGATGTAAAAATGTGTCTTTTCTCAGGATTTTCATGCACAGGGCAATTCCCCTCCATTCTCCTTTTACTGATAAGCTGCAAAAAAGCTCTGACAATGACACAGATTCGTCCTTCTCCACTATAGCCCTACCCTGGCATTTTCAGAATCAGGGCCCCCTCTCATGCTGAGGTTGCTGGCTAGAACTTGGGGGAACTTTTGAGTTGATTTCCAAAACAGATTTACTTAAAGTGGTAAACCAGATGCACCCTTGCCCTCTGTCAAATGGACCACGGTCAGCCTAGTTGCTTACTCAATGATTTTTAATCCTGGGTCACATATTGGCCAGGATAATTCATTTCCCCTTGAAGAGTGTGGCATGTCTTTGTGTACTTAGATGCACTATTTGTTTTGCTGAAAAGACCTCTCCCCCTTCTCCTCTCTTGTATGGACTAAGATCCTTTCAGACCTGCTGATTTGTGAGCACGGTTGTAGGGAAAGGCGTAGCAATGCATCCCATCTACCTTTGCTCGTATGAAAATTCCCACTTAGTTTTAGATGTAGACACAGCATAAAGACAGACTGATATGGGGCTGCTAATACTGCCACAGCAAAAAGGTGTTTTCATCTTGTCCTTCTTTATATTCTTTGTATTATTACGGATGACTAGAGCTGCTCAAAAATTTTCCGATGGAACATTTCAGAAAATGCTGATTCCACAAAATCAAAACATTTTACAGGAACATATTGAGTTAACAGAAACTTTTGATGAAAAATTATCAGAATGTTTTGCTTTGATAAGGGAAAACCATTTTAGTTTGATAAGATCAAAGAGTTTTGTTTTGACTTTATTCTTTCGATTTTTCTCTTCTAGGCTATTCTAACTCAAAGTGAAGTGCTTTGACCTTATCGAAAGGAAATGTTTAGATAAGGCCATTTTGATATTTCGGAAACAAAATTTGTCTGAAATTTCATTGTGCAGGAAATTTGAAATTTTAGCTGTTTTGTTCTGATTTTGACCAATCTTGAAATGTCAGGATTTCCCACAGAACAGATATTCAGAGTTTCAACCAGCTTGATGCACTAGGTCACTGGGTTCTTTCACCCCTGTGAACACATGGAGGGCCTTTGAGGTACTGTCATTACCTAATTTAATCAATTTCCCTTTAAATGTCTTTCAGCTGGCTCAGTTATTCTGGGATTCCTCTGCTTTGTGACCAGCCTATAGATTTACTTTGCAAAAGTGGCTAAGGGAACGGGGGAAGGGTAGGCTCAGTGCTGTCTTAACATCAGCTGGTCAGGATGGAGTGTTTCAAAACTGGTTCTGGCTCAAGTCAGATAAAGCTGATGTGATCCTGACTGGCCTGATGTGCTCTCTGAGTCAGGCTCCCCCATTACTCCCACCACATTACATTAGAAGATTCAGAGCTTGCCAACAACCTAGAGATCCATATGGATTCAGTTGTTCCTTGACTCTCATCTGGCAGCTGTCACTAAATCTGCCTTTCATCACCTGCCAAAAAGTGCTGAAGGCGTTTCACTCTCACACAAACTCTGAGCTTTAATCCCTACTTTCATAATTTGCCAGGTTGATGCTTGTAAATCCCTCTGTATGGGTCTCCCTGATAGCTCTGTCAAGAAACTGCAATTAGCCTGAGATGCAGCTGCTCAAGTATTTCTCCACACATGCCCCTTGTAGAGGACCTTCTCTGTGCACGCTTGCGCACAGGCCAAGTCTTCAGGCGATGATTTGCTGAAGTCTGCCAGGATGAGGGTGGGTTTGCAGGGCTTCATGGCTCTGCATTTGACTCACTGCTGATATTAATGCTCCTTTAGTAGCCAAGTGAGGGCTCTTCTGTCTTCAGTCAATTTAATTCCCAGGAAAGGACTACACGAAAGTCTAAAGTCTTATGTGTACCCAGAGGTGCACGTACTGCACGGCCAGCAGGCGTGCAAGCTTCCTCACACTGCCCCACCAATGTGACTCAGCACCGACCTGGCAGGACCACTCCATTGAAAAGCTAATAGCAATAATTAGCCCTTTGCCAAGCATGAATAAATTAATCCTCATAATGCCCATGTCAGGTGGGTAAGTGAGTATTAACATCCCTGTTGTACAGATGAGAAATTGAGACACAGAGACAGATTGAGAGGCAGCTCTGAGCTGGGGTAACTTTTTTCCTTTTTCTAGCCCCTTCATGCTTGTAAATGAGACCAACTAATTCTCCCTTAGATTCAGACCCATTTGCTATTACGTAACTAACACATCACCTGTGAATTTGGCCCTCTCAGCCTAACAGAATCAAGGGCCTTGGCTACGCTGCAGTTTCGTCAACAAAAGTTATGGCACTTTAATTAAAGTGTTTTAATTAAACCGCTGTTGCATGTCCACACTATGCTCAGAGCGCATACACACTAGCAGCTCTTACATGGACACAGAGAGCAGTGTCCTGTGGGTAGCTATCCCACTGTGCAACTGGTCGCAGGGTGCTTTGGGAAGGGTTTACAGTGCCTCATGGAACAGGTACAGAGTCACATGATGCAGGTTTCTCAATCCCATCTATCCCTAGGCATCCTACTAGATTCCCAGCCACTTTTCACCTGAAGTGTATGGGGTGGGGGAGAGTGCGTGACAGTGAGTGTGTGTATGTGTTGTGGGGGAGAGACAGAAACAGGGTGTGCGTTGGGAAGTGTGTGCGTTGGGGAAGAGTGAGTCTCTTTTTCAGATAGCAGCCTGAACAACCAATCTGGGGGGAGGGAGGGAGGGCATAGGCAAATTAGTGGGTGCTTAGCACCCACCTGCTGTCTGGTTCCCCTCACTCCTGCCCAGCGGCCCACGCCCATCAACTCCTCCCCCTTCCTCCCAGTGCCTCCTGCACACCACAGAACAGCTGTTCCCTGGCGTGCAGGAGGCGCTGGGAGGGAGGAGAGGAGCGGGGAGGGGGTATGCTCGGGGGAGGGGGCAGGAAGGGACGGGGCGGGGGTGGGAAGAGGCAGGGTGGGGATGTGGCCTTGGGGGAAGGGGTGGAATGGGGGCGGGAAGAGATGGGACGGGGTGGGGGCTTGGAGGAAGGGGTGGAGTGGGGTCGAGGCCTGGGCTGAGTGGGGGTTGAGCACCCACTGGGAAAATTAGAAGCCGGCACCTGTGGGGAGGGGGACACCCCCCACATCAACCCCCAACTGAGCACAGCAGTCTCTTCTTCCCTCCTGCACCCCACCGCAGCAGCAGCAGCAGCCTGCTCTGCCTGCCTATGGTTCTGTGATTGCCTCCGAGTTCTCCCACAGCCTTCTCAGCTACCAGGAGCTGCATCCTGTGAGCTCCCCGTGCTGAGGAATGTCAAAGCTTCCTGGAGCTTTGAAAGAGGAGGGCGCATGCCTGCAAGGCAGCTGAGTTCAAAGAAGTGAGCACAGCGGTCACAGCAGACATTGTGGCATACGGGGGAGGCCAGTTATGTTGATATAATGAACGGCAGTGTCTACACCGGCACTTTGTTGACAAAACTTTTGTCCAAAAAGCCCTATGTCTCTCATTGAGGTGGTTTTATTTTGTTGCCAAAACCGAGGAGTTTTGTCACCACCAGTGGCATTGCAGTGTGTACACCTCCTCTGGTTTGCTGCCAAAAGCTGCCTTTTGCCGACAAAACTCTGCAGTGTAGACGAGCCCTAAGTTGGTATAACTCACATAGAATCATAGAATATCAGGGTTGGAAGGGACCTCAGGAGGTCATCTAGTCCAACCCCCTGCTCAAAGCAGGACCAATCCCCAATTAAATCATCCCAGCCAGGGCTTTGTCAAGCCTGACCTTAAAAACTTCTAAGGAAGGAGATTCTACCACCTCCCGAGGTAATGCATTCCAGTGTTTCACCACCCTCCTAGTGAAGAAGTTTTTCCTAATATCCAATCTAAACCTCCCCCACTGCAACTTGAGACCATTACTCCTTGTCCTGTCCTCTTCTACCACTGAGAATAGTCTAGAACCATCTTCTCTGGAACCACCTCTCAGGTAGTTGAAAGCAGCTATCAAATCCCCCCTCATTCTTCTCTTCTGCAGACTAAACAATCCCAGTTCCCTCAGCCTCTCCTCATCAGCCATGTGTTCCAGACCCCTAATCATTTTTGTTGCCCTTCGCTGGACTCTCTCCAATTTATCCACATCCTTCTTGTAGTGTGGGGCCCAAAACTGGACACAGTACTCCAGATGAGGCCTCACCAATGTCGAGACATGATACAGCTAGTCCAGAAGAAGATGTAAGTTACATCAGCTTAGGTCTTATCTCTAGGCGAAAGTTGCTAACTAGGGCGATGTTTACTTGACAAGCTGGAGGTGTGACTCCCCTGCTCCTGTACACAGACCCCTGCTAGCTCAGCAGTGCAGTTGCCGTTGCACAGACATTGGCAGCAGAGACACAGCTGAGCCGTGCTGAGCACAAACCCACCAATTTATACTGGGCACAGCTCAGCCATGCCTCTCCTGCCGTTACCGACGCTACCCCCGCTACCCTGCTATTGATACTTGCACTAGGTCAGTGAGAGCTGGGAACACCCCTCGCTCATAGTGTTAATGTAGCCTAAATCCAGTTTCGTTACGGTGTTGCAAAAGGCTGCTTGAACACTCTTGTTTTGGTTTAACGGAAATAAACCTGGTTTAAACCAAAATTAGAGTATTTGCACAGCTTTTCGCACTGCTTTGATTAAATCGATTTAAAACCACACCTTTGGTTAAACTGCTATAACTCTGTATGAAGTCTCGCCTTTTGATTCACCTCTGAATTTGGCCCAGAGAATTTGAAGGGACATCGTCATCTTGAAATCTAAGGAGTTTAAAGAGGAGATTCAGAGCAGTTTCAGGAATTACTCCAGTCCCTGCCGAAGTTTCTGGCTTCACAATCTCACTTTCTTATCTTTGTTTATGTTTTTCTCCTTTGTTGCTGTGTGAAAGGCCCATACAAAGAACAGGGGGAAACAGGGGACTGGCATGGGGAAACTCCTAAACTGACTATACACAATGTACTGTCAAATGCCTAATGTAAACAAACTGAAAATACAGAGACATTTTCCCCTTTAATCTTTCTGTTATTGGAAACTATAGAGCAGGGGTGGCCAAACTGCGGCTCGCAAGCCACATGTGGCTCTTTTACCGTTAAAGTGAGGCTCGCAGAGCCCCTCCCCCACTCTCCACCTACCAGACTGGTGTGCGGGGGAGCTAGGGACCTGTGCCTTGCAGCGGGGTGGTGGGGTAGGGGCTTCTGCCTGGCGGGCAGGGGGGTTTGAGGCGTTAGCACCGCAGGGTGCACCTGCCAGGGATTGGGGCTTCAGCAGGAGTGGAGCTGAAGCCTTGAGCCTCATCAGATGCCTCCCATGGGGCTCAAGCCCCGAGCCCTGGCAGGTGCATCCCAGCTCTTGAACTTCTGAAGATTGTCGTATGCGGCTTGGAGGTTCAATAAGTTTGGCTACCCCTGCTATAGATGTTACCAGTAATACTAGTACATGAAAAGTTTTCAGACAGCCAAGTGGTTTTAAGCTGACTATGTTCATAGAGTGACAAAGGGTAGTCAAGCGTACCCAGACGCATGGAGATTTTCTCTTTCTGATTACCTATGTCATGGAGATCCCCATCCCATCCCTATGCTACCCTCCACTTTTACACCATATCTTAACTTGAGATAACAGAGTTTTAGAATCACAGTCTGACTTCCTGCATAACACAGACCGTACAACCCCCTCAGTAGTTTATGTATCAAACCCATCACTTCAGTTTGAGCTATCGCACATCTTTTGGAAAGATATCCAGTCTCGATTTAAAGACTTCAAGTGACGGAGAATCCACCATGTCCCTAGATAATTTATTCCACTGGTTAATTACCCCCACCAGGGCTGGCCCTACATCAAATGGCACCCCAGGTGGGGAGCATCTTTGGCGCCCCTCCCATTTGTTAAACTTTTGAATACCTTATTTTTTTATTGCATTTGTAGCCCATTTCACAACTTTGATGCATGATTTGCACACATGATTTATCCCTGTCATATAAGACTGACTGGCGACGCCCTACCCTTTATATACCTGCAAGGGCATGACAGACAACAGTCTAAGAAGTTTGAGGAAAATGTAGTTCTCAGAAAGTCTGGAAGGTTCCATGAGATGCTACAAAGGTCCAGAACATTCTAGGAGGCTAGTGAAAAATGAATCCACATACAGAATACCTGAAACATTTTACTTCAAACACTCTATTTTCCCTTTTGTCACTAACAACAAAAGCTGGCGACCCCCCAAGCCCAGCACTTCAGTTGGTCACCTGCCCCTAAATCTGGGCCTGACCCCCAGCGTTACAAATGTATATCTTATTTGTAGTATGAATTTGTCTAGCTTCAGCTTCCAGTTTTTCTTTTATATAACCAGGGTTCAGTCTTTAGATCAGCAAGTTTTGGCTATACTGATGCATGGAAAAGTTTCAGTAAATGAGCACATTCTCTGACTGTTGACTTTGTAGGTGACATGCAAAGACCACAGGGCAAATGTGAGAGCTAGCATTAGAACTGCACAATTACTGGCCACACCACAATGTTCAGACGCTAGGGCCTAGGCCCGTGGTTCTCAATGAGGGGCCCAGGGCCCTCTGAGGGGGCCGCAAGTAGGCTTCAGGGGGCCCGCTAAGCAGGGCTGGTGTTAGACTCACTGGGGCCCAGAGTGGAAAGCCGAAGCCCCACCGCATGAGTCTGAAGCCCGAGGCCCTGAGCCCCGCCACCTGGGATTGAAGTCAAAGCCTTAGCAAATGTAGCTTCGTGGGGGCCCCCTGTTGCGTGAGGCCCCAGGCAATTGTCCTGTTTGCTACCTCCTCATGCCGGCCCTGACTTTTATATGCAGAAATAACAGTTGTTGTGGCACACGTGGGCCATGGAGTTTTTATAATATGTTGAGGGGGGCCTCAGAAAGAAAAAGTTTTGAGAACCCCTGGCCTAGGCCACGCTGTCTCTATGGTGATTTACTCTACTTGCCCTTTCAATCTCTGGCTTTAAAACCATTATGCTATTACAGCCACTAGGAACCAGACTGACACCACCAACTCATTTCACATAGGTCACCATAGCCAGCTAAGCCTTTCAATCTCTGCTGACCATAACCAGACTCAGCTTTGTGACACAGAGATGAGAGGTTTCCAATCCTCATCAACTAAGCCTTGTCAGGCCCATGTAAGATGGAGGAGGGTCCAGTGCATCTGTGACTGATTACACACTGTCCAACTGGGAAGGCACCTGGCCCTTATAAGGGGGAGACAGTAGCAAAGGAAGGATATCAATGGAGGGTGCTGCAAAGGAAGCTGTGGCAGAGCTGCAGGACAGAAAGGAGACCCTGAATAACCACAAGAGCAGCAGAGGGGGTTTGCCCGCTGACCTCTCTCAGACAGTGAGAAAGAGATGAAGAAGACTGAGGTCCAGTGAGGAAGGGCAGGAAGTGGCTGCTTAGTGAGGAGCAGACTTGGAAAGAAGAGCACTAGGACTGGCTGAAGATGCGAGAGCTAAGTATGAACTTTTGTGTTGTGGTCATGGACTTTGTTTTAGGACTTCAGGATTGTTTTTAACTTATCCTATTAAACCAGCCCCAGGCATGAGTGGCAGTAGCTCTGAGAGAGCCTGTATGGAGTTTATTAAGGAGCCCTGACAGAAGGGGAAACTGAAATTGGTCTCCTGAGAACCAGCAGGGGGTGCTAGAGGGCAGGTATACCCATTTACAAGCCCAAACAAAAATCCCCCATTCAAACCTCTCCTAACTTCAGGATTTTTTAAACCCTGATCCAGCTTTAATTGTAATCAAGTATTTGTTTAAGAGCCACCTCAATTGCAGAGTGTCGTGTTTAAATCCTATAGTCAGCCATTAATATGAGACTGGGTCAGTCTGACAACAAAGTTACTGACATTTAGTTAGAATTTATTCCAGTAAAATACCAAATAAAGCATTTTGCAAAATATGTGTATTTTGCCCTCTTGCTTATACTTGCAAAATGAAGCTCTTCACCCAGAGATACAGTTGTATGTCTGTCGTATTTTCAGAAACCCTTCGATTGTGGACAAAAACACTCAGACTATGGTGGTGGGTGCATTAGCAATACCTACAGAGAGAAATGGACACAAATTATAATTAAGAAATGTAACTGAGACTTGAAAAAACCCTCCTGATTTAGGAGCAGATAATTCTCCACAGGTCAAGCTAAAATATTACACCCCACCATGCATGTAAGAACACATTTCACCTCTCTTGGGCTTTTGGGAATGAGGCCAAAAATCAAATCCTGTAGGTGGGAAGTTGAGCTGTGCTCGTGTCAAATAAACAAGAATAAATCAAGCAGGGTCGACTTGCTTCCTCATAGTTAACAAATTAGGATTTGGTGGAACAACAACAAACTAAGCAAGCCTGCCCAGCTGTGTTTGAAGTTGTTTGAATCCATTATACAGGAGGAGTCTAGTTTTACTCTCAGTGATTCAGACAGCTCCACCACATGCAAATTATGTGACCCTTGCACTAAATGTGTTAACTAGTGAAATTAACTGGCTGGAGCCCACATTACAGGCACAGTGTCTCACTCTGCTCCCAGGATCTACCTGTTTCTGAATTTTCTAATTGGAAATGAGCTGAAGCAAAGAATAAGAACAATGTTAAGAATTTGTGCAGTATTACATGCTAACTGTGTCTTAAACCCTATATCATTGCTATGTTTCTGGAAGTACCCAACAGAAGCTCTTATTCAGCAAAGCACTTCAACACGTGCTTAGGTGCTTTCCTGAATCGGGGCCTCAATGGCGTGTTTAGTTTTAGAACCCGAAAAATACAATGCTAAATGAAGTAAGTGCATCACAGCATAAATATCAGCGAGGGAAAAGGGCTGAATCCTGCTGGGTTAAATGTATCCTGTGCGCTGCATATATTAGAGCAGGGAAAATACTGCAAAAGTTTGAGGGATTATTTGTTTGTCTTTTTAAACACATTCACTTTGATTGTGCCCCTTCTAAAATCACTTTCTCTGACTACTCGAGCAGTTGTAGTTTCTGGTAAGAGGCAACAGATCTTTGATTTGCAGAATAGTCACACGAAGCTTATTTTGAATTTGTAATTGAGAGCTTTCACACTGATTCTAAGGGCTAGATCGCAAGCTGGACTACACACCTGTGCAGGGGAGTAAGAACCCTCCTAACACCTGTGCACTGGCTATATGGGGGTTGGCTTCAGGCATGCAGTGGTAAATGGGGAGAATATGCTCACTGATGCCTCTCAGACCAAGTGGCGTTGGCCAGTGCAGCTGAGCCAGCACAAGAGGTGTTGTAACTTGCTGCTGTTAGAGGCCAGCAGCAAATGTCTGCCCCACCGTACCCCAATACACACTCCTGCACAAGGAAGATGCAGAGCAGGCTGGAATTCTGCCTTCAGAGCATGTCTCTAAGCAACAGTTCCCCTCTGTGCTGGCCCCCTGAGTAGCTCCATATACCACATCCCTTGCTCAGAACAGTGCCTAACATCACAACCTAGCCCTTAAAGTTAAGCTCTTCCAGTCAGGGGGTAGGATGGATACACTGGGACCTATGTGCTCAATCGGGTTGTTAAACATTGAGCACTCACAGCAAGCGTTCTATGAAGAAAAATTGTTTGAGAGCATTCAGTAAATCTCAAATAGCAAATAAATTTGAGAGTCATGACAATTTGCTCACAGAAAAAGAGGAAACTCTTTGTTATCCACCCATCTGGAGGGTAGAGACACATCCAGTTACTGAGAGAAGTTTTTTAATACTAGAAAAGTACTTTTTTGTATATGAATGTCTGATCTGAAACTGGGGCTGAGGGGAAAGGTAACTTTTAGTTCTTTACTCAGCGAAAAGTGACACTTCATTTATTCCAGAGTTGAATGTCCTTTATTTTAAAAAAAAATTAAAGCCGCATTTCTTTTCTTCCTACAAAAGAGGACACAGAGGCTGCCTGCATTCCGGCTGCTCCACATTTACTCAATCCCTTGCTGACGTGCACGTTTGGCCCAGTTTCCATCTTATGGTCCAATCTCTGCTCTGCCCTGTTGTCATTTGCATTGCCTCCTTCCTGCTGTGGAAATCTGTCACCAGCTGCCTGCTGTTGTTGACTTTATTAGAATCTTTAGTCTGCTTCACTGAGCTTTCCTCTCTGTCATGTTGTTGCTATGTAAAGGCCCTGGATTTGGTTCCTTGGTCAACAATGTACAGAAGTATGTTGTCTGCACCAGTTAGCCGGCTCTGTGGCAGGCAAACATAGCAAAACTTTCAGGTTTGCCTCAGACTCTGGATTGTAATTTTAATTTCCCATTAAATCTGTGAGAAAACCTATGGTGATTCACACTGAAAAGTGAACAGTAGCCAGCAGATTCCACAGACCCCTTACAATCTCCACAGTTATTTCATTTTCCAAATAGCGCAAGTTCCTGCGAGCTTCCTGAATTAACACACTAAGTATCAGTAGTGAAGTAATTAGCAGTGTTGCTGATATAACAACACTGCATGGGCCATCTACACAGAACTAATAAAAACCACCCAAAATCCTGTTACAGATGCTGCTTGAGCTGAAGGAGCAACTCAATTAACTAGTAATGGTAAGCTGTTGTCTGCTAGTAGACCAGCCAGTAAAGGGGTGTGAGACACCCTGCCAACGTGCTACTCTTGCACTGACTCTGCCTTTGTTTGGAGAAGACTTCCCCATCCAGCACCTTTCACAAGTGCTACATTCACTAGAAGGGCTTGTCTACACTGGCACTTTACAATACTGAAACTTGCAGCGCTCAGGGGGGTGTTTTTTCACACCCCCGAGTGAGAAAGTTGCAGCAATGTAAAGTGCCAGTATACGCAGTAAGAAAAGGAGGACTTGTGGCACCTTAGAGACTAACAAATTTATTTGAGCATGAGCTTTCATGAGCTACAGCTCACATAGGCAGGGCGAGGGAGGCCCGGGGACTGGAGCACCCATGCTGTGTATGAGCTGGGGCTCAGGATCTGCCCTCTTCAAGAGACTATTTACAGTGTTAGTCACTGAATTGCCCTCTGACACTATATCCCCAAGTTCAAAAATCGTTCTACAGCCTTCCCTTCTGGTCTCTGGTGCAATCTGCATATAATAGCATTGTGGAGTGGCTATCATTGCCATGAAAGCAGCTAGAGTCCAGCAAGCTTTCAACTTGTATGTCTCATTTTGACGAGAACACATTACTCAGAAAAACAGCTGCAGAGGCAGCTGTTGTGATGCTCCCCAGGGGTACCCAGGGTTGGGAAGCACCTTGCTATTACTTGCCCTTAGCATGAAGGAGTCTTGTCTGTGCCTACTGTGGCTCAGCTCCCTAAAACCACCAGCCTATAGCAGCACAAGCCCTGCCTCCCAGGCCTCGCTCCCTCTTTCCAGGTAAGTGAATGGTACACACTAGCCCTCTGAGCATTCCCTGTAATGTCCAGCCTCTTATCCCCTGAGCACTCCCAGAAATACCGGGCTGCTGTTCCCAAATGAACTGTGTGCACACCAGCTTGTAAGAGTCAGCTCAGCAACAGCTCTTAGATATATTTATAGTGAAAACAAGAATACGTTTATTATTAAAGACTAGAGATTCAGGAGGGAGAGAGAGTAAGCATAGTGGAAACAAATGGCTACATATAAAACAAAATCACCATATACTTTCTACCTAAAAAAGTTTATTTCTCCCACAGTCTTCTTCAGTGTTTTCAACCGAGGTTGGCTTAGATGCCGTTTTCATGAATGTGAATGCTCCGTCCATTTACTTTCTACCAAGGTGTCTTCTGTGCCTTCTAGAAATATCCTAGACAGGATAACTGACTTGAGCAGTGTTTTTGTGTGCTCCTTCTCTGTTGACTTCACATCTTTGTTATGATGGAACCAGGCATTCATTGTGTTAGCTTACAAAGCTTAATTTACAACCGCAGAGGTACACATTTCTTCCCTCTTGCCTGGACGAAAACCTGGTTTTCACCTTTCCTGGTGACTAATACCTTGATACAGACTTTAAGAACATCTTTTCAGTGTGTGTATATATACGTAATTCCTTACACCGTATCTCTACATACATTTCACAATGCTATTAATGACCCGTGGGACACTGGCTGTCATTTGAGACTCTCATGACATTCTGTGGTGAACTAGAATGTACAAACCAGACTTATGAGATATCTGCCACCCCTTGCCATTTGGCAGTATGAGATTCCTGGCTCTCAGCTGTCCTCTACTCTCACTTGCAAAGGGCACTGAGGACAGAACTCTGCACAGAGAAGCAGGTCTGAACTTCTTCCTTTCTTTCAGAACTCAGACACCAGCAATGCTGCAAAATAACCAGGGCAAATATAGGTTTTTTTGTACAGCAACTCAAAGAGTAAAAGAGCCTTTAATGTTAAAGGCCAGGTTTTCTGCCAGTGGAAATCAGGGAGCAAGGCACTTAGTGGTAGAAAATCTGCACACAAGAGGGGTTGCATAAAGTGCCCACTCAACCAGGGGCCCAAAGTGGGCAGCACTGGCCATAGCGAGAGTGGCCACCATGCTCAGCAGAGATGTTGGCGTTAGTTATTATTTATCCAGCTTGTAGTAGTGCCCACAGTATGCTGTATGTGTTCCAAACCCAGAGACAGACGCAGCCCCTGCTCTGGAGAGCTTCCAGACAACGAAGGACGGTGGCGTTGTAACACCCAATCACGGTGATCAGGGCCGTGACTGGCACGTGTCTTGCTAAACGATAGGTTTGGTGGAAGGTCTTCATCTATGGGGGTTTTGAAGTTAACGCACAGACAATCCTCCCTTCAGGATCCTGCCTACTCCTTTCTCCCACGCTGATTCCTTTGTTGCTTCAGTTCCAGTGGCCTTACCCTTCTCTCCATGTCTATGAGCAGGTCACTCCTGAGAGAGACACAGGAAATAGATAAGGGCTACATCCGAATGCCATCGGATGCATCCGATGAAGTGAGCTGTAGCTCACGAAAGCTTATGCTCAAATAAATTGGTTAGTCTCTAAGGTGCCACGAGTCCTCCTTTTCTTTTTGCGAATACAGACTGACACGGCTGCTACTCTGAAACCAGGAAATAGATAAGCTAATGAACTTGCCAGTTGTCTCTTGCTAGAAGTGGGCCCTCCGCGGGATCCAGATGAGGTGAGGATAATGGCTTTGTGGGCGGCAAAACTGTGGTAGCCTCTGCCAATGATCCCCAGTTTGGGGGAACTGAGGTACTGAGTTAAGTGACTTGCCCAAGGTTACAGGGAGTCAATGACACAATGGTGGATCAGAACTCAGCAGTTCCTGGCTCCCAGTCCCATGCTCAGGTTGTTAGATCATTTTGCCTCTCTGAAGTTAAAGACTGAGCCTATTCTCATTTATACTGAAGCCCCTTCACATCCCATGGCGCAAGAATTTCACCCTTTATCTCTGAATTGCAGATTCCAGTTGTGCTATACCACATGGGTGACAAATACACATTGGTAGAAGGCTCACACATGACCCTCCATGTCATGATACCCTTATGGTACCCTACACACAGAGGAAACAACTTCACGTTGGCTCCCACGATACTGGCATAGGGGGAAGCATTGGGGACAGATGAGGGAGATACTTTATATGTGGATCTATTCACATATTAATCCAGTATCTAGGGACCCTACCAATGGGTTACAGCTCATCGGTGCGGAACGGTCATGGAGGGGCTGCCCATGGCCTGACTGAGGATTACATCCTTCCCTGCATTCTACAGAGTTTTTAGTACAAAGATCATTTATTTGGGCTTTTGTACACGGAGGGTGTATTTCAGCCAACTGCACACCATTCCTATCCTAAACATGAAAGTTAGATGTGTTCATCTCGGAGAGAATATGCTCCTAACCCTTGGAAATTTGTTTCCCACATTTTTACTTAGAGGCGTTTCTTGAGTCTTAATGAAAATAAAAAACAAAGTTCAGCTGAAGCAACTCCCTCTCCTCTGCTGGCTTGCCTGTGTCATTTTTATTGTTTTGGCCAGACATTCAGTGAATTCATAATGCAGCTGGGAAAATGCAACTCTCTCAATTTGTTTGGCTTCTGAGCCATATGGGTACACATGAGCCTAGGCATCTGGCCAACAGCTTTCCTAAAAGTCAGGGTCAAGGCAGTCAACAAGAAGTTGTTGTTTGCTGCATAGTGCTTTTTGCATCAAGTGAATTACAATTACCTACATGTCTTGCTAATTATTAGCATTACTTCCTGTAGATGCAGGAGAGATGTGCAGTAAAGGAAACTCACTAATATTGTTCTATGCTTTACCTATGTGCTGAGCAATGATAATAGTACGTCACTGATACTTAGTAGTCTAGCACAGATGCATAAGAGCCTCCATTTGAACACAGCTTGAAAAGGCTACTGAATCCAAGCTTCTGTTAATTAGGATCAGTCCTATGCTGAATCTGCAATGATTATTCCAATGAACTGGCTGACCAAACAGTTTACCAGAAGGGTATTTTAAAATGCCTCAGGTCTGAGGAAAAATATGATTTCTCAAACTGCACAGCAGTTAAAAACATGTTTTAGAAGTTAATGAAGCAAGAACAGGACTTGCTTGGCAGAAGTCAAGCCTTTTTTCCTGGAAGGTGCTGGCTAAGCTGGCTGCATAAAATCTAAACAAAATCCACAATTTCTGAAATACTGTCCATAGCTGCTGGGGTTTTGTTTGTGTAGCTGTAGGTGACAAGAAGTTAAACTGTAACTGCCAGTTAGTCACTGGCATTTTTTTAACCCTGTGACACTGGGAACAAGATTTCACAGCGCTAACCATCACTAAGAAGAGAATTACTGGGCTAGAATGAAATCCCGATGCCAGGAAAACAAGTTGGCTCAGAAGGAAATAGATTTTGATGACTGATAAGCTGTACAAATCAGTCCTTAAATTACTATGTTTAATGCAGCTCTGGAACTTGTTTCTGTACACAAAAGCCATTTAAAGCTGAAGTTTTTGCTATTTATTTTAGAATAAGGAAAATGAAAGAGAACAAATGTAAAACTTACATGTGTTTATCACCTCTGTAACAGGCTTCAGAAACTCTGGGTATGTCTACGCTGCAATTAAAAACATGCCTGCTGGCCCATGCCAGCAGACTCAGGCAATGGGGCTGTTTAACTGTGGAGTAGATGTTCAGGCTCAGTCTGGAGCCCAGGCTCTAGTACCCTGTGACGTGGGAGAGTCTCGGAACTTGGGCTGCAGTCTAAGCCAGAATGTCTACGCCACAATTAAACAGTCCAGCGAACTGGAGCCAGCTGGCACAGGCCAGCCATGAGTGTCTGTTTTCAGAGGATATGTCTGCACTGCAATTAAAGTGCCTCTTGGAGTTAGAACGGTGGAGGTGCCACAAACAGAGCAAGGATGTTACAGTTTTATTGCCATCTAGAGCATTGACCCAAACTGCAAAGTTTGGATCTAGAGCTGAACTTCCCCAAAGTTTGGGCATGTTTGGGTGCAGAGAGTTTAGCCTAGTTGATTTTAACCCATGTATCATACTGTCAAAGAGAAGTACCCATGTGCAGATGAGGTGGTAAATGGCTACTGCTATCCTCAGAGAAACAAAGTCTCATAGACATTAGAGATGGGACTCAGTAGGTTATCTAGTTTATCCCCTGTCAGTGAAGAGCGTATTCAGTTTTGGGGCTGAGTACTGAGCTCCTATACAGTGTGGATTAAAGAAAAGCAGCTTTACATGAAACTGGGAAAGAATCCACATCCTATAAGTGCTCAGGAATGAATAATTCTACTGATAGTCAGCCTCCTACAATGTGCCTCTGAAAAACCTCTTTAGTGATACTGTCTTATTTTCAGACTAAAACACACATCCTGCTGGATTATTAAATCTCAAGGAGAAAACACAAACGTTGCTAAAGTCCATGCTGGGAATGGAAAACAAAGTTACAGCAATGTTTTGTCTGAACTTTGAGTTGTGCAAAAAGGAGCACACAGCTGGTCCAAGAATGCTGGGCCAAGAACGCTTGTAAGTCTGGCTTGGTGCCTCACTTTGAAAAATAAGCAAATAACCTGCATACGAGTTAAAACCAGAGTTAAATGGAGAATACTGTACTCGCCACTGGTTCTATCCAGTGGCAAGAGGATCAGAGTTAAAGATCCTCGTGTTCCATTCACTGCTATTAGTTTTACTTGTGGCACCTCAGAGGCTCAGTTTTATCCACCTATGCATGTGTTGGGTTGTTTTTTTTTGTTTTTGTTTTTATTGTACTGCCCAGAGTGTTACATTAACAATGACAGCACTAAAAACAGGAAATATAAACTAGAATCGTTTTATTGTTTCATGATGGCCCTAATTTATTAGATTATGGTCATTTTTCTTCTCATCTAAATGGAAAAAATACCAGTCTATTTCTACATAGCCTCAGCAAGGGGAAGGTGGCTTGTTCCTTTTCATGGTAACTAGGTTTCGTTCCAATCAGGGAGTAAGGAGTGAAGGATCAGGTGAAGATTTTAGCACCTGTTAGCTTGAGGCAGCAGAACTCAGTGCCACTTAGTGAAGCCTGAAACCTGCTAGAACAGTGGTTTTCAAACTTTTTTTTCTGGTGACACAGTTGAAGAAAATTGCTGATGCCCGCAACCCAAAGGAGCTTGGGATGAGGGGTTTGGGGTGTTGGAGGGGGCTCTGGACTGGGGTGTGGGGTGAGGGCTGTGGGGTGGGGCTGGGAATGAGGGGTTCAGGGTGTGGGAGGGGGCTCTGGGCTGGGGCAGGAGGTTGGGGTGCAGGTTCTGGGCTGGGGCAGGGGGTTGGGGTCCAGGAAGGGGCTCTAGGTTTGGGGGGGGCTCAGGCTGGGGCAGGGGCACAGGTTGGGGCACAGGCTTACCTCGGGCAGCTCCTGGTCAATGGCGCAGCGGGGGTGCTAAGGCAGGCTTCCTGTCCTGGCACCAAGGACTGCACTGCACCCCAGAAGCAGCCAACAGCAGGTCCGGCTCCTAGGCGAAGGCACGCAAGTGGGTCTGCATGGCTTTTGCCCACAAGCACCGCCCCCCGCAGCTCCCATTGGTCCCAGTGCTCAGGACAGAGGCAGCGTATGGAGCTCCATGGCCCCCCTACCTAGGAGCTGGACTTGCTGCTGGCCACTTCTGGGGCACAGTGCAGTGTTAGAACAGGTAGGGACTAGCCTGCCTTAGCCGGGCAGCACCGCTGATTTGAGTAGTAAAGGCTGAAGAAGGGCAGAGAGGAAGGAAAGGAAATTGTCTCTTTCCTGCTGTCCTGTTAAATAATTTTATCCAATATGCAAGTGTCTGTGCTTTTGAGGCTTGGTTCAGGCAGCCTGACTGGTTTAGTGTTAGGTGGATGGCATGTGGCTAATTCTATAACAAATAGAAATGCCACCAACAATATGTGCAGTATTATTATTTATTATTATTTATGGTGCCAAGTGCTTTGCAGGAGACAGACGGGGCCTATCCTGAAGAGCATACGGTCTTGACTGCGACCCTCTTATTCACATTAGTGAGCAGTTATTCACATAAGGAGTTCCACTGATGTCAACGGGAGTCACAGTGTGGACCTAAAACTGTGTGCACGTCTCTTTTGCCAGCCTTCTTTCTTTAGGGCAGAAACAAGGCTGGCTTTAATATCTGGGGAGCTGTTACTGAAGTTACTTATGGTGTTGGGGAAACCCATTCCTTTGATTTCTTCTCCTCCCTGCAAATTCCCCTTCACAAATCGCCCCCTCAGTTACATCTCATGCTGTCTTCCCCCCACCCCAAATTAAATGTGGATTCATTTCACAAGTCAGAACATAATGGTTTTCCTTTATCTTTCCTTGCAGCATGGTTTGGACTTATGGGAGGATGGGTAGGGTTGCTACCTATACAGTTTTCACTCAGATAGTCTGGGTTTCGACTTGTGTGTCCGGGTGCTGTTTGACAAACCCTGATGTTCGGTTTTCTTTATCTGGGGGAAGAGGCGGAGCAGGAGGAGGGACCATGGGGAAGAGCAGGGGGTGGGGCCTTGAGGGCCTGGTCAACCACCAGTAGAAAGGTGGAACCCCTAGTGGTGGGTGGGTGATGTACATGTTTGGGTAGCCATGTAGTAGTGAAGATGGGATATAACGGGGGGATTTATCTATGGAGATGGAAAGCAAAGAAGAGATCTTGGAAAAAGCATCATCAAAATTTTCAAATGGCCTGGATGTATGAAGTAAGCAAGAAGTCAAAACTCACACCCGCATTATGGGCTTGAGTGACAGGGAGCATAATGGTGTTGTCAACAGTGTCAGAGAAGGTGGAAGTAAGGAGTGTAGTTTGGGCCATGTTCAGACTAAGCTGATGACAAGATATCAAGGAGCTGTCAGAGGGTCACTGTTGGACGTGAGATTGGATGGGAGGTGCCAGGTCAGGGTTGGAGAGGTAGATTTGTGAATCATCAGCATATTGGTGACCACTAAAGTCATATGAATAGATGAGATTGCCCAGAGAGCAGGTGTAAGGAGAGAAGAGCAGGGAGCTAAGCACAGAGCCTAGGGGTACCTCCTGCAAACAGTAGCAGTGGAGGCCCCATAAAGAGAGGCTGAAAGAACAGTCAGAGGTAGGAGAGGAGATAGCATGAAGACCCAGTGGGAATAAGATGCCTAAGAGAAGAGGACAGTTGACAGTATCAGAAGCACTAGAGAGATCAAGGAGCAGAAAAATGGAGTAGAGACCCTGAGAGCTGGCCAAAAAGAACTAATTAGAGACTTCTGCTTTGTTAAATGCACACAAGTAATAAGCTGTGGCCAAGAAAAAGTAAGCAGGAAGCAGCAGGTGATGTTCTGATTCTGACAAGGACATAGAAGGATAAGAGTGCAAGAATCATTTTTATTTTGAGAACAAAAATGTTCCTCACGTTTCATTCCGGTCTAGTCACATAGCTGGTTTGATCAGCTTCATTAAAGTGCTGTACACCCGGTTAGGATTCACCCAAGTGTGCAAAGGCCAAGATGTGAGAGAGCAGTTGGATTATTTTTCGCACAATGAAGCAAGCAAGTTCTTCTGTGCTTGTTTTTGACGTCTAGGGAAAGAGGAGGTCTATTTTTGTCCCCGCTGGATTTTGGGTAAGGGAGGGCACTGAGGTCTTGTTTGCTATCCTTTTTTACACAATGCCGAGAAAACTGCTCTGAATTGACAGTGGCATTTCTGTGTTGGAGATTAAGATGGAAAAGGGGATTAGTCATTAGTTAATGGGTAGGCAGGAAGTGAGTGGCTACAAACTGGGCATGCAGCTAGTCTATGCTAAAACAGCCTATTATTCTTGTTACCTGCTCTCCCACTCTTGCCACCCCTTGGTTGATGTAACCCATCCTTTAAGCCTCATCTGTTTAGGCCTGATGCAGCAAAGACATGCACGTACTTGGGTGCTGGAAGTAGTTTTCCATTGACTTTCATAGGACGGTTGATAAATTGTATAGTCAATTGTTTGACCACACATGGCTATAAAATATACTCAGGAGACTAAATAACCAATACTAGTTAGGTTTATTGCTTTAAGCCAACAATAGCGTAGTACAGGGAAAAGGTTCAATATGATACCAGTCTTTGGGAAGCTGTCTCGCGCAGTGTTATATTCACCTTATGCAGCAGGGGTGCTCCCAAAGTTGCATATTTCAGCTGGCATTATTTGTAGGATGATTTCACAAGTTACACATCTCTTTACATATCACTAAAATCCAACCCATCAGTTGTCCTAGTTCTTTAACTTGTTCTGTTCCTTTCCTTGTCTTTGTTTTGGATACTAGCATTCCAGGTACTGATCTGTGCAGGTACCGCCTAGGTTTGTACCAGGGTAGAACAATCCTATATCTTGTCCTTTTCCTTTAGGATGTTCCAGTACTGGCCTGTGAGAATAACTCCCTACCTGTTGCTATGGTAAAATACTTGTATGTCCTCATCCTGACAGTGTTCTTATCTACTTAACTGAAGTAAGCTTTTGCTGAATGCTAGGGGTTATGGATACTTAGCATAAATGAACAGGGTTTTATAAAAAGCATAGGCCAATTTAGGCTAGATAACTACTCCATGCTTAATATATATAAAAATCAGTATGTATATGTGTGTGTGATTTATACCAATATATAGATCTATAATATGCTAGCCCAGAATATAGTAGTCAACACAGTGTGTGTAAAGTTCAGCGTATGCACAAGTCTTGGCAGAATTGGAGCCTGATGTTGTAAGCTCTTTGGGGCAGAGACTGTAATTTACTATACATTTGTACAGTACCCAGCACAATGAGACCTCAGCTTCGTTAAGGCCTCTAGATGCTTCCACGATCAAAATAATTGATCCTTATTAGAAGCTGGATTCTGCTTCCTTTGAAGTCAAAGGAAAAACACTCCTTAAGTCAAATTCTGTGTCATTCAGCAGCCTCTAGTCTCTGAGTGGCTCCAGCAATGCCAACCAATCAATTAAGGCGAGTTTGCAGCTGCTTGGCATTGCCAGAGTGGTGCAAAGCAGCAAAAGCAGACCAGTGAATCTAGCCATTCTCTCATATAGGGGAAAGTGGTGCTTTGAAACTGATGGTATGTCCACTGTGCAAAAAACAACCCACGGAAGCAGGTCTCAGAGCCCAGGTCTACTGACTCAGGCTCAAGGGCCTCACACTGTGGGACCTTCCCAGTGGGGCTGGAGCCTGGGCTCTGAGACCTGCCTCTCTTGCTGGGTTTGAGTCTGGGCTCCAGCCCCACTAGGAATGTCTGCTCTGCTATTTTTAGCTCTGCAGCATGAGTCCCACAAGCCCGAGTCAGTTGACCTGGGCTCTGAGACTCAATACCATGAGTATTTTTGTAGGGTAGATGTACCCGAAGCATTGCAATATCAGCGCCTTTCCAACTGAAGCTCGGTGCCATTTCTTTCAGAGCACATATTAAAAAAAGGTGTGGTGACAGGATTTGGAACAGAAAATGTTTGAATCAGAGTGTAAAATACTCTGCCAATGCTTTTAGGGCCAATTCTTGGCCTACATTTTTAAAATATATTCTAATTTGATGGGAAGGGGGGAATCACTCAGACACATCCCCTCCCTCAGCTGCATCTTGTGGATGCGTCTTCACTTTACAGTCAGGGTCTTTGATTAAAGCCTCTGGACTTATTATACAATGGGATGTTTATTATCTTTAACTACATAATTAACTCGGTAAGGTGCTTCTTTGGCAGAACTGCTGTAAGTCCACTTCAGAATGTTTGCCATTCTTTATGTCCATTTCGGGCTCAGTTCTGCAGAGTGCTTTTTGTGCCACTCCAGAGTGCTTGTTACCTTAGAGCAGTGTGTAACACCTTGCAGGACTGAACACTTAGAATTTTAGTAGTCTCTTCTCCAAAAATGCTTTTCAGGTGACCTGATACTAAATTTGCTGGCTAACTGGGCCATTTTCGTGTTTCCATCTCCGTAATTGGGTACCATTTAGGGCTGCCAACTTTCTAATCCCACAAAACTGAACACCACTGCCCCACCCCTTCTCCAAGGCCCCACCTGGTGCTAACTCCCTCCCCGCTCCCTCCATGGCTCACACTCCCCCACCCTCACTCAGTTTCACCAGGCTGGGGAAAGGGGTTGGGGCGTGGGAGGGGATGAGGGTTCCAGCTGGCGGTGCAGGCTCTGGGGTGAGGCCAGGGACAAGGGGGGGTTTGGGGTGCAGGAGAGGGCTCTGGGCTGGGGCAGGGGTTTGGGATGTGGGGGGACTGGGGGTGCAGGCTCCAGTTGGGACCATAAATGAGGGATTCAGGGTATGGGAGAGGGCTCCAGGCTGGGGCAGGGGGTTGGGTTGTGGGGGTAGGGGGAGTGAGGGCTCCAGCTAGGGGTGTGGGCTCTGGGGTGGTGACAGGGATGAGGAGTTTGGTTTGCAGGAGGGGGCTCAGGGCTGGACAGGGAGTTGGGGTGTGAGGGGAGGTTGCGGGGTCCCAGCAGCACTTACTACAGCCCCACATGCTGCTCTTGTGCCCACAGTTGCTGCCCCCGCAGCTCCCATTGGTCGTGGTTCCCGGCCAATGGGAGCTGCTTAGCTGGCACTTGAGGCGTGGACAGCATGCAGAGCCTCCCTGGATGCCCATGAGCCTAGGGGCTGTAGGGATCCAGCGGCTCCTGCCAGGAGCTGCACAGAGCTAGGGCAGGCACCTCCTGACCTGGACCCTGAAACCTGAGCTAGGGCAGGCACGGAGTCTGCCTTGGCCCTGGGGCCCCGCTGCACTGCCGACCAGACTTTAACAACCTGGTCAGCAGGGGTGACTGGAACTGCTAGGGTTCCTTTTTGACTGGGCATTCCGGTCAAAAACTGGATGCCTGGCAACCTTAGATACCGTGTGCTGGACACAGTACAATAGCCCTAATGAACTTCTATAAATTACCAGTGCCGCTACCTAGAGAAACTCTAGATCTCGAGTTCAGCTCTGTAGCTTACGCAGCTGATGTTGTACAACAGCCGGACACCTATGAATTAATGATACTCTTCGCTATCTTGGAAAATTGGTGTCGTCGACTTGGAATTGCAATAAATGCCAAGACAATGAAGTGGTTGTAGCTTGGAAAAGGGACGATTAAGTGGTGAAATGCAGTAGTGGTGAAGTCACACAAGTAAAACCTTATGTGTACCTAACATAAGGCCCTGCAGGTCTAGAACCCAGGCCTGAAGAGCTGCTAGGAGCTGTACCAGCTTGTGCTCCACTGCCCACAAACCACTGTGACCACAAACCATGGGAAGTCCCACCTCCAGGGACTATGTACTCTAGGGGTCTGACAGGCAGCAGCCTTATGGCTCCTGATTGGCTCCCCACCTTATATAAACCCACGGGACATTCCGGGAAGTATCCAGGCATCTTCTGTAGCTGCCATGACCATTTCTGGTCCTGAACTCCTGGTTTCAACCTCTGCTTGATTTGTACTTCACCTCCTGACCTGGACCCTGAAACCTGAGTCTGACCCTTGGTATCAACCCTGGCCTGGAACCTGACTATTAACTCCTCTGCTACTCCCAGCCTCGGGTTTGACCCTGCTCAGACCCTTGGTCCCTACTTTCCTTGTTAGGATCCTGACCCCCTAGGAAGCTTTATCAGTGCCAATGGTTCCATCAAGGATGAAGTTAAAAGGAGATGTGCTTTAGAGCCAACAGCTGCCCAGAAAGTGGTGAAATTCCTGATTAATAAAAACATTGTTTGGTACCAAAGTGAAAATGTATCAAACCAGTGTACTAACAGTATTACTCTATGGTCTGCAAGCAACTGCCTTAAATGAAACACTGTAAAAGTGCCTTAGGATAAATGAGAATCAGGCCCAATACCTTTTTATCTCCTTCCTTCACAAAACCAAGAGATGTGTATCCAGCATTTCTCCACTTTTCCTGCTCCATGGATTTCCCAGATAAGAGACAAACTAGAAGCTTGTTAGACCTGACAACAGAGAACTTTGTCTATAACCAGATGTGGGTTGGAACTTTCATATTACTGCTTTATGACATTACTTTCCTAGTGTTTTTGTGGTGAGAACAACTTAGTGCATAACGATGAGGGGAACTAAAAACTCTCTCTACAGTTTATACTATGTGCACGCAGACTCTAGTGCAGACAGACCAGCAAACTCCTGATTTTTGGTGGTGGTGTGTGTTTTTTGTTTTTGTTTTTTTTCAGTGGGAGAGGGAGATCCATTTTCAGAGCCAAAATTTAGCGTCACATAAATACTTCTTTCCAGGCATTCTGGGTATGTCTACACTGTAATAGAAGCTGTGACTGTAGCCTAGGTAAATCATCAAGCACCCAGAGAGGAGAATGTTATTTTTAGCTCACTTCACAAGCCTGGGGTGAGTTTTCCACATGTAAACCATTTCCTCATAACAACTTCAGTACCTAGTAATTGGTCCTGGACCTGTCTGACTCAACTGATTGCAAAGCCGGAGTGCACTGTACATATTTATAATATAGCTAACTAATTTAGCCACTTCCTCTGGCTGAGCCATGCTGAACTGAGCTCCACTCTGTAAAAGGGAAGGTCACTGAATGGCATGGGTGGGACTAAGACGAGGTAGTGAAAGAGAGGATCTTGAGGTACCCTGCCAGGAAAAAAAAATTGGGGTATTTTTTTTCCTTCCGTAAATAGAATGGACCCATTTGAAATTAAACAATATAGTTCTCCAAACCAATCGGCTTTTGCAACACAGAGTGGAAACCTGTTCAATATATAACTAAGGTGCTCAGAAAGTCTGTTTTTGTACATGTAGGAAGTATTCATTTAAAAGGGCCCCATTGTGTCAGAATATATGTTTGGCTAGGAGTACAGCAACTGTATTCTTTCATTGTCTTATTAGGGTCGTTTCTTCAAAGATTAACTTGGGACTGTTTACCTTCTGTTATGCAGGAAGGTAATTCCCCCCCCCCCCACCCCTTCTAAAAAATAGCTCTTTGCTTAGCAAAATTGCTCTGCAGTTCTTTCCCTATGGTTTTTCTGGCTGAGTGCTAGTCATAATTAGCCAACATATGTATTTAATAATGGAGGCTAAAGGAACAAGAAGAGAAGTGGCCTGCCCTGGACAGCCTTTTCTTTTCAAAGTGCAGTTCTGAAGAGTGAATCTGTCAAAATGGCATGGTGAGTTCCATGTTAATTGATGTGGGCATGGTGGCAAAATGAGGACAGAAACTTGCATGGAATTAAGTAGCAGGCTGCAACTTTTTGCACAAGGATGGGACACTACCTGCTGATCACCCACACTCTCCTATGCCAAGCATTTAATGGGTTCCAGTGTCGGGGCTCCTTACCATATAACCCATAACATGGGGTAGGCTCTCTGCAGCTTTCACCCCAGGATTCAGTTCTCTTTGAACCCTAGCACCCTCCCCCCTGTGAAGGACGGAGGATGCAGCATGGTGAGGACCTCGGCCCATGAGGGCCACGAGGTCTGACCTTGGCCTGCAACGACCACAACGTCTCACCCTATCACATGAGCCCAAGGCCCATCACCAAATTCCCAGGTTTTTTGCTTCTGGGAACCCTTTCCAGTGTGGTTAAGAGAATAAAATGAATGAACGGGTTCCCCATGGCCCCTGTGCTGGGCTAAATCCTGAGAGCTGGGGAATGCTGGCCAATCAGCACTCCTCTCCCCTGCTGGCCAGTGGGTGCCAGAGACTCATGAGAGGAGTTACCTATTGTCCCTTGGCAAGTGCCTCTCTCCCTTGCTATTGGGGCTATCCCCCTTTCACCACTAACCCCATCAATTTCCCCCCACCTGTTGATGCAGGTGGGTGGCATTGGTACCTCTGTGATTCCTGATCCAATTACCACAGCTTGGCAAACTCCACCTGGAATCTGGAAGTCACGCTGGATTCTTTCCAGCTAGTGCTTCGTCACCAATAGAAATTCCTATACTAGAAAATCATTAATAATTCTGTTGATGATGCACAAACCCAAATACAATCCAGTCCTCTCTCCTAGAGCTGAATCGGTGCTGCACTGTGAACTAAGTAATAAATCCAGTAGTAACTTACTTTAGGGCCAGATTTTGCTCTGCGATATTTGTGTGCAATTTGAAGTGATTCACACTAAGCCAGAAAGGTAGTGAAGTGATTACAGCAGAGTCAAAGTGAATGATTGTTGCTTACAACTAGGGTGGAATGTGGACCTTAGTCAAAGAAGGGAGCAGAGTTGAATCTGACTCCATTGAACAAGAATGCACTATTGCTACTTGGTTGTTTTCCAGAGCAGAACCAGCCATTTAAGTGGGAGGGTCAGATCATAATGTGCAGTACACTTTGCACCACACTGCTGTCACATGCTGGACTGAAAGTAGGTGTAGCTGGTGCAGTGAAGGGAGACTTTCCAGTGCCATCAAGACAGGGGGCCCAGTCTATGCTGATTCTTGGCTGCTATAATATTGGGGCTATTGGCAACCACTGTAGCTTAGAGCAGCCTTTAGATCACATTTACCACCTCCCTAGCTGTATTGTGTACTCCTCGGCCATACTGATAGTTTGGGCTGGAATATTTTTTTTATGGTAAAAGAAAAAGAAGGCTAGAGTGTGACAAAGTAGAAATATCACCATCAGCTGGGATCTTGACACCAGTCAAGATAACTGGTCAGTGCTTGGCTCAGAGACCCTACTGATCCCACAAAGATAAATCAAAGGTGCCTCAGGGAGTGGAATCATTGATACAATGGGTGGCATTCTTCCTCAGAGTGAGTTCTGAACCAAAGTCCATGCATAGTTGTAAGGTAACCTCACTTGAAGGGTGACCTCCAGAAGTGCTGTAAACCCAAAGTCCTGACCATTCATCATTTCAGATTCCTTGATAAGATCCTTTACTGGTGTCCTGGCCAAACTACTATATTGGTAATTACATTCTGCCTACCTAAAATTATTTTGTGTAGTTTAACTTGGGTATGGTAGTTGCAGCAGTTCAGAAGTGAAGGAGGGGTGTTGCTGTCAGCTGTTAAACAGTCACCATGTTTTGCCCAAGACGTGATTGCATATTAGCCATGCCAATATATGCATGGCATTGTAATATGTGTTAAGATTCTTTTGGACAAAAGCCAGTATATAAGCATTACCATAGTGTGCAAGAGCCCTAGTCATGGGCCAGGACCTCGCTGTGATAGGCACTGTACAAACACAACAAAACAATAGTATCCGCCCCAAAGAACTTATCATCTAAGTAACATTGTTCTCAAAGGGGCCTCATCATGGCGTATACATTTACCCAATTCTGCATCTAAAGCCATGCTACACTGCCACTGATGTCACTCAGGGGGGTGAAAAAAACACACCACTGAGCGACATAAGTGTCACCAGCACAAGCAGTAGTGTGCCTAGCACTACATTGGCGGGAGAGCTTTTCCCACCCACATAGCTGCCGCTGCTCACTAGGGATGCTTTAATTATGTCACCAGGAGAGCTCTTTCCCATCGGCATCGAGCGGCTACACGCGAGATCTTACAGTAGCGTAGCAACATCAGTACAACTGTGCTGCTGGAAGGTCTCTAGTGTAGACACAGCCTTTGACTCTGCTTGCAATTGCCATTTGCACACACACTCACCATGTTTGTGTGATCTAAAATTTGAAGGCAGAGAACTTGATTCTCAGTTGCCCTGCCCCTTCTGTAGATACTTATGCCAGGCCAGAGTGCATGCAAAGTGGGTGTAACCATGGGGGGCGGGTGAAGCGTCTCTTTGGGGAGACTAGCCCCCTGCCCTGCCTCTTCCGGCTGAGGCCCCCCCCCTCTGGCTGAGAAGGGGACTGAGAGTGCGGCTGGGACTGCAGTGGAGCTCTCTGCCCTGGCTGGAGCTCTGAGCCCAGAGTCCCTCCCCCATTCCGCCTGCAGCCCCATCCATGGTTCCACCCCATCCAGCCCCATCCATGGTTCCACCCCTTCCCTCTGTCCCTGTTCCACCCACAGCCCTGTCCCAGTTCTGCCCCCACTCCGCCTCTTCCTCCCCCACTGTGGTCCCAAGACCGGGAAAGCTCTGTGCCCCTGCCGCAGCCAGCCCTGGGGCCACAGCAGGGGGAGACTTTTCAGATGGCCCCCAAATCTGCCACTGCGCCCGCCCCCCCCACACCACTTGGTGGCATGAGGTTTGGGGAGCCTTCGCCTCCCCTAACCTCCATTAGGGCCATGCTTTGGTGTAAATGGCTATACAAGCTGCATGGAAATGGAGAATAATGCTCAGTTTTTTGCCCGGAATTTTAACTGCTACTTTTGAATATCTGTCTCATAAAGCATGACTGTGAGTGGAGATGAGGGGCTCAATAGATTAATGGATTAAGAAACAAAGGGCCTAATTTCCCCAGGATTGTGCACCTTGTGTAAGCATTTACAGCACTGGTGCTGTTCATGAAGAGCTGTAACTGGTAGTGTTTTACATCCACTTGCATAGATGTAAAAGACTCTACAAGGTGCAAGGCAATGGAAAAATGAGGACTTGAATCTAACAAGTGAGCAGTTTTCATATGGAATTCTGTTTTATGTATTTCTCTAGTGCCATCTTGTGGCTGCTCCTTTTATTCAATCCTATTATACCCCCCCGTGCCTCTAGTTTGTCTTTTTGACTGAAGAACTTATGTTCAATGTTGCATCTATATTTTAAAGACCATGAGAACTCTATCTTTAGTACCTTATGATGATGTCCCGTGTATGTTTGTTTTGAATTGCTTTTGATAGATATCCAGAAGAAAGGTTTCAGAGTAGCAGCTGTGTTAGTCTGTATTTGCAAAAAGAAAAGGAGTACTTGTGGCACCTTAGAGACTAACCAATTTATTTAAGCATAAGCTTTTGTGAGCTACAGCTCACTTCATCGAAATGCATTTCAATGATGTGAGCTGTAGCTCACAAAAGCTTGTGCTCAGATAAACTGGTTAGTCTCTAAGGTGCCACAAGTACTCCTTTTCTTTTATCCAGAAGAAAGTGGCCATTAAAGCTGGGTAGGAAATGGGTTTCCCATTTTGTAAACATGTCTAGATTTAAAAAGAAAAGAGAAGTCCCATCCTGAACTGGGTCAAAAATTTATAAACAAACAAACAAAAAAAGGGTTTGGGTCAATTGAGACATTTCATTTTTGATAACTTTGAAACATTTCATTAGATTTTGAACATTAAAAAAAATTACTAAATTTCTAAATGAAAAGTAATTTTGAAAATGTCAACATGAAATGTTTTGACAACTTCCAAAGGTTTTGTAAAAAAAAAAAATATGTTGAGAAATTTGTTGAAACCAGTAATTTCCTGTGATGTTTCAGCTTCAATGATCAACGTTTTCTGATTGAAAAAAAGTTTATCAAAAATCTCAGCCCACTCTATTGGCCATCTTACAACATGGCTCTTCTCTGAAAAGTGACTCTGTGTGTCATTGTGAGGTTGCATGTACTACATCACCTCTCCAGGATTTCAGGACAAATGTGCTCAGGTTTCAAGTAAAAAGATGAGTGGAGAGCTGAAGGAGTGGTTTATCTGCTCACCATGCAGGCAGCCTGGAATCTGAGTCAAGCTGAGTTCTTTCCACATCACCACCAGTAGAAAAGACAATGGCTTTACAGGACTAACAGGAGTAAAAAGTAGCGAGCTAAAGTACTCACTGGTTACAGACAGAGCAGATCTGTTGAGTAAGAACGTGTTTGTGTGGGAAATTTCCCCCAGAATTCTAACCGATTTAAAAACTGGTTGGAGCCACAGACCAGGCAGCCTGGATTGTTTTGACTAAATCAGTTTCAAATGTAAATTGGTACACTTTAAGGTGTAAATTTTGACTTATAAAGCCTAGATCTTGTATGCCTCGGATCATAGCAATGTAGGGCTAGAAGGGAGCACGAGAGCTCATCTAGTCCTTCCCCCGCCCATGCTGCAGCAGGATTCCATATACCTAGACTATCCCGGACAGGTGCTTGTTTAACCTGTTCTTAAAAACCTCCACAACCTTCTTAGGTAACTCGTTCCAGTGCTTATAGGTACAAAGAGTTTCCTCTCTAAGAGTGTGTCTACATTGGAGCTGGAAGGTGTAAATACCAGCTTGAGGAGACATACCTACACTAGCCTTGATCGAGCTAGCCTGCTAAAAACAGCAGTGTAGCTCCAGCAGTGCTAGCCACCCCAAGTATCTACCTATGGTCTCAGACAGGACTGTACTTGGGATGGCGAGCCTTTCCCATCCCTCATGCTGTTGTGGCTACACTGCTATGTTTAGCATGCTAGCTCAATCAGAGCTAATACAGGTATGTCTCCTTGAGCTGGAATTGACACCTTCCAGCTCCCATGTAGACACAGACTGTCTCTCCCTTTACCATCCTGTCAGAATTGTAGTGAGTGGGTCTGCTCAAGCTGGAACTTCCTCAGTATTGGGGAAACTGTGTGCTTGCATGCGCGGGGGAGGGAATGCTACCAGAGCCCTGCCAAATAGCCTGAACCATGGTATGCTGAAAAGCCCATCTAGTCTCTCTGACTTTTCAAGAAGGGAAAGATTTATGAAGGTTGTGAGCGGTGAGAAGCAAGGGAGGGGGACATAGTTCAGTGTCTATTTTTTTGCTGGCTGTTGTTGGTTAGGGGAAACCGAGAGAATTGTGAACTACAAGAATAGTGGCCAAGAGTTTAAAAAGTGATTTTTGGGTGCCTCTATCTTTCAGTGCCCAACCAGAGACACCAGGTAGATGCCTGACTTTCAGAGGGTGGCTGCTCAGCATTTTCTGAAAATCAGCTAGTACCTAGGGCAGCTAGTGCCTCGGGTAGGCGTTCTATCTTTTATCTGTTTTTTACACATTGTTCAGTTCAATACTGTTTTGACTTGCAGGTGAAAGTGTGTGTGGGGAAAGCAAGCAACCCCCATCTTAAGAGACCACCCATGAGGGATGGTATTGACTCAGACGACAGCCTCCTTCTGATACACTTATGGAGCTTCAATTACCTCTAATAGGAGTTGCATCAAGGAGGTATGTGTTTGTATCCACTGAGTAAACCATTTATGGACTTACTGAACAAAGGGCGTGAAGAGCTTTATAAATTAACAGTGCTGATGTAGAAAGAACTCTAAATTACCCTCTAATGAAAACTCTGAGTTAAGAATAAACCTGAAGCTCTTAACAAGAGAGGAGGCAATTAAGAAGATAATGGTGAGCCTCCGCTGGCTTTGTCATTATGTCTGAGAGGATCAGGTCTGACCAGTAATGATTCTGCAGTGTCAGGGTTTAAGTTTGGGGAACTGGCACGTATCTGTCTGCATTTGTCAGCCAAACAATGTGGCAAGACTAGAAACCGGGCTAGAGTCAGAGCACATTAAAGCTGTGCATTATCTGCTTATCAGCAGGAACTTGACCTATAATAACACAAAAAAGCAAGGAATAGCCAGACCGGAAGAGGGGGTCTGAAAACATATGGTATGGAAGTTTGGCCATTTGGTTGTTCAGCACCAAGTCCTTGTTGAATTGTCCATTGTTGGCTTATGAAAGTCAAAATCTACATTTCTTGGACCTGTGCCTTAGAACAATGATTAATAAAGTTTGTTTAAAAGCAGGAGAAAAGAATCAAGATGCAACATGTTTAGGGACAGAAAACCATAGCCATGAAAACATGTCCTCCTTGCCATCCTACTTCCCATTCCCACTCTACCACTAGGATGCTTACGGATCAGTATTCCTTTCTGAGTAATGTAGTTCACTGAGGTCATGATTCAGCAGAGCATTCAAGTTCTATTGAAATCGGTGTGATACGCGAACATGTCTAAATGAACGTGCTTAAACGCTTTGCTGAATTGAGACTGGATTTTCTTCCCTCTTTGGAGGGATTATTCTTATTCCCTTAAAGTGTATTTTCTTTCTGAGAAGTTGCTATGGCCTCAAGGGCTCTGTTCTTTTATCTTTCAGTATTTGAGTGTTGTGGGATAGAGAAACTCAAAAGGCCTAAGAGGTTTTGCAGGATGTGCTCCTCAGCCAAGCCCATGTCTGAGATTCTCAGTGACAAGCTTCTCATTATGACTGATCAGTAGTGGGTCATCTGACTGTATTTGAGCAACATACCTGCTGATTCCATTCTTGCTTGTTATGTGTGGCCAATGTGATATAGATGAAAGAAGATCAGCACAGGTTATAATTTAGCTAAAAAATCCCATTTACAAAATATCCGCAGACAGTGATGTAGCAAAAATGTCATAGTCATTATTAATTTATTATGGTAGCATCTACACTGCAGCTGGGAACATATCTCGCCACCTGGGTAGACAGACTTGCACTAGCTCTTCTCTAGCTAATGCACTAAAAATAGCAACATGGATGTTGCAGCACGGACAGCAGCTCGGGCTTGCCGCCCAAGCCTGCCCAACACCCTGGGTCCGAGATGAGGTGGGTAGCCCGAGCTACTGCCCATGCCGCAACATCCACACTGCTATTGTTAGTGTGCTAGCTTGATCAGAGCTAGTGTGAGTCTGTCTACCCAGGCCGGGAGGCATGTTCCCAGCTGCAGTGTAGAGATACCCTGTAAAGCCGTCATGGACCAGGACTCCACTGTGCTAGGTACCAACACAGCGCAAGGACTGTCCCTGCCCCAGCGAGCTTAGACTCCAGCTGTTAATTCCACCATACGTAGCTTGACTCCTGGGTTTAACCTGTGCTGGGGAGATGCCCCGCCAACACGCATTAACGTTACAGCTTAGCCATAAATCAGCAAGAACATTTGTTCCAAAAAATTTTCAAATTCGAAGAGGATTTTTCCAAACAATCAAGCAATTTTTTAATGTTAGATTAAGTCTAAAGACTGGGCTTTGATCTGAAAAAGGCTTCAAGTGGTCAGATTGCATCCTCCGCTACATAGCTTCAAAAGGCCTGAGAACCAAATGGCGGCAGCCACTCTGTTTCAGGCTTAGTCAATAGAACTTCAATATACCTAAAGTGTTTCAGATTTTAAAATGAAATAGAAATGAATTACATGGGTGTGGGGGGAAGAATCTTTAAGAGGATTTTGTTTGGTTCTATAGTTCTTTATAACTGAGTTCACTTGGCTATGGACCATTTTGTTCACACAAATTTTATCATCATATAGATAAAGGCGCAGCTTCTGCTGTGCTCCCTTTATTCTTGAAGGGCTCTGCACAGAATCTGACCCATAGATTTCTTTAGGGCCTGATTCTGATTTCACACTTCTGTAACTTTACTGACTTCAGTGAAGTTATTCCTGATATTCACCAACCTAAGAGATCAAAATCAGGCCCACAATGTACCTGTGTGTGTGCATACACACAAACACACACACGAGGCCAGTGGCAAATATTTTCCCTTGAAGGTCCCTGTTAGGTTCTATCACAACATTTCACACCCCCACCACACACACCCCAGCATTTAAGGCCATCTTGTCAGATGTTCCATTCACTTTTTGTTGGGCTTTTGGCATGTGTCCAAAGATTAAGCAAACATTTCCCCAAATGTTATAAAACACTCCAGTGCTTAAATTAAGGGGTAAAATTTCACACCGACCCATGGAGATAAGAGGTTGATGTCCCCACATGTGAACTGTTACAGCATGGCTCGTGTCTTGTCATATTTTATTGCATAATTGAAGACCATTTTGTTTTACCAACATATCCACCAGGACGAACATTCTGTTTCAGCAGTGATGTTGATTAGGTGGTGATTATCCTAGCAGTCCTTACATTTGTGTCAGCATTTCCAGAGCATACTAGTAAGACCTGACTGTACCACTAAGCCCCAAGAGCAGCACTGCCCCAGGGGAAGTTCCAGGCACTGTAGTGCCTTCCTAAACTGCCTGGCATATAGAGGTAGCACGCCTACTACATCAGCCATTTCTCCTTTCCCTGTAGCCTGTCAGCATTGATGGCCAGTGTGGAAGGTGACAGGGCCATGATGGCTCTGCTTCCTCCAGACCCTTCCCTGCACCTACAGAGCATTAGCAGTGATCAATCCCTTCATCCAGGAGAAAACAGGGAAAGCAAGAGAAGGAAAATATCTTTTGCATTGACTATTATACAAATATTGGCTTTGTTGGTCCAATACAAGATATTACCTCATCCACCTTATCTCTCAAATATTGGCTTGTAAGACTGAGTCTTACCTTACTGAGTATACATAGTTTTGGAAGGGGCAAAACAGAGTGATACCTTGACAAAGCTCACATGAAAAAATCAGCTAGAAGACACTGGAGGTAAGTTTTCTAAAGGCTCCTTACCAGACATCCAGGCATATACTTGTGCACCTGCAGAATTGTCTCTGCACATATTCATGCCCAAACTATGCAGGGATTTGTACCTCCAACACACTTTAAATAGTCTAGCAGCTGCACAGGTGTGTTAGAATTTGCACTTACAGAATCCACTAGTGGCAGTAGATTGCATAGGTGCAAAATTTTAAAACACAGAGGGGTTAGTTTATTGAAAGTGAGTGCACAGGTGTTGGCATCTGTGAAGTGCAAGTGCAAAGTCAGAGGCTGGCTCTGAAACTGTCACCCTTTGTATCACCCTGGCAAAGTTTGTTAGACTCTAGTAGCTGATGATTCACATTTAGCAACTATGACGGTAAGACGTTTTGTTGCCAGCCCCAAGTGTTCAAAAATCATGAGTGAAGGCTCCAAAAATCTTTGTTTTGTTTGTTTCATAAAAATCAAGAGGTGGGTTTGTTTTTTTTGTTTTTTTGGGTTTTTTTAAACCACGTTAGGGGTCTTTTATCTGCCTTCTGGCAGTTGAGCCCATAGAGTTCACATTTTCATGCTTCTTTTCACAATGAGTAATCATAGAATCATAGAATATCAGAGTTGGAAGGGACCTCATCTAGTCCAACCCCTTGCTCAAAGCAGGACCAATCCCCAATTAAATCATCCCAGCCAGGGCTTTGTCAAGCCTGACCTTAAAAACTTCTAAGGAAGGAGATTCTACCACCTCCCTAGGTAACGCATTCCAGTGTTTCACCACCCTCCTAGTGAAAAAGTTTTTCCTAATATCCAACCTAAACCTCCCCCACTGCAACTTGAGACCATTACTCCTTGTTCTGTCCTCTTCTACCACTGAGAATAGTCTAGAACCATCCTCTCTGGAACCACCTCTCAGGTAGTTGAAAGCAGCTATCAAATCCCCCCTCATTCTTCTCTTCTGCAGACTAAACAATCCCAGTTCCCTCAGCCTCTCCTCATCAGCCATGTGTTCCAGACCCCTAATCATTTTTGTTGCCCTTCGCTGGACTCTCTCCAATTTATCCACACCCTTCTTGAAGTGTGGGGCCCAAAACTGGACACAGTACTCCAGATGAGGCCTCACCAATGTCGAATAGAGGGGAACAATCACGTCCCTCAATCTGCTCGCTATGCCCCTACTTATACATCCCAAAATGCCAAAGGCCTTCTTGGCAACAAGGGCACACAGCTGACTCATATCCAGCTTCTCGTCCACTGTCACCCCTAGGTCCTTTTCCGCAGAACTGCTGCCTAGCCATTCGGTCCCTAGTCTGTAGCTGTGCATTGGGTTCTTCCGTCCTAAGTGCAGGACCCTGCACTTATCCTTATTGAACCTCATCAGATTTCTTTTGGCCCAATCCTCCAATTTGTCTAGGTCCTTCTGTATCCTATCCCTCCCCTCCAGCGTATCTACCACTCCTCCCAGTTTAGTATCATCCGCAAACTTGCTGAGAGTGCAATCCACACCATCCTCCAGATCATTTATGAAGATATTGAACAAAACCGGCCCCAGGACCGACCCCTGGGGCACTCCACTTGATACCGGCTGCCAACTAGACATGGAGCCATTGATCGCTACCTATTGAGCCCGACAATCTAGCCAACTTTCTACCCACCTTATAGTGCATTAATCCAGCCCATACTACTTTAACTTGCTGACAAGAATACTGTGGGAGACCGTGTCAAAAGCTTTGCTAAAGTCAAGAAACAATACATCCACTGCTTTCCCTTCATCCACAGACCAGTAATCTCATCATAGAAGGCGATTAGATTAGTCAGGCATGACCTTCCCTTGGTGAATCCATGCTGACTGTTCCTGATCACTTTCCTCTCATGTAAGTGCTTCAGAATTGATTGTTTGAGGACCTGCTCCATGATTTTTCCGGGGACTGAGGTGAGGCTGACTGGCCTGTAGTTCCCAGGATCCTCCTTCTTCCCTTTTTTAAAGATTGGCACTACATTAGCCTTTTTCCAGTCATCCGGGACTTCCCCCGTTCGCCACGAGTTTTCAAAGATAATGGCTAATGGCTCTGCAATCACAGCCGCCAATTCCTTTAGCACTCTCGGATGCAACTCGTCCGGCCCCATGGACTTGTGCACGTCCAGCTTTTCTAAATAGTCCCTAACCACCTCTTTCTCCATAGAGGGCTGGCCATCTACTCCCCATGTTGTGATGCCCAGCGCAGCAGTCTGGGAGCTGTCCTTGTTAGTGAAGACAGAGGCAAAAAAAGCATTGAGCACATTAGCTTTTTCCACATCCTCTGTCACTAGGTTGCCTCCCTCATTCAGTAAGGGGCCCACACTTTCCTTGGCTTTCTTCTTGTTGCCAACATACCTGAAGAAACCCTTCTTGTTACTCTTAACATCTCTTGCTAGCTGCAGCTCCAGGTGCGATTTGGCCCTCCTGATTTCATTCCTACATGCCCGAGCAATATTTTTATACGCTTCCCTGGTCATATGTCCAACCTTCCACTTCTTGTAAGCTTCTTTTTTATGTTTAAGATCCGCTAGGATTTCACCGTTAAGCCAAGCTGGTTGCCTGCCATATTTACTATTCTTTCGACTCATCGGGATGGTTTGTCCCTGTAACCTCAACAGGGATTCCTTGAAATACAGCCAGCTCTCCTGGACTCCTTTCCCCTTCATGTTAGTCCCCTAGGGGATCCTACCCATCCGTTCCCTGAGGGAGTCGAAGTCTGCTTTCCTGAAGTCCAGGGTCCGTATCCTGTTGCTTACCTTTCTTCCCTGTGTCAGGATCCTGAACTCAACCAACTCATGGTCACTGCCTCCCAGATTCCCATCCACTTTTGCTTCCCCCACTAATTCTTCCTGGTTTGTGAGCAGCAGGTCAAGAAAAGCTCCCCCCCTAGTTGGCTCCTCCAGCACTTGCACCAGGAAATTGTCCCCTACGCTTTCCAAAAACTTCCTGGATTGTCTATGCACCGCTGTATTGCTCTCCCAGCCGATATCAGGAAAATTAAAGTCACCCATGAGAACCAGGGCGTGCGATCTAGTAGCTTCTGCGAGTTGCTGGAAGAAAGCCTCATCCCCCAGGTCCGGTGGTCTATAGCAGACTCCCACCACTACATCACTCTTGTTGCTCACACTTCTAAACTTAATCCAGAGACACTCAGGTTTTTCTGCAGTTTCGTACCGGAGCTCTGAGCTAAATGTACTTTTTTAAAAAAAGGTGCAGCTGAGATTCTCACATAATCACTTAAGTCCAGGAGCTGGGACTTTAAGAGAAACATAAAATATCACAAGACTCGTAATAAAATCCTAATAGTTGGCAACATTAAAAATGGCTTTACTGGTGCCTTCTTTGCAGTATGTATATGGCTTAGCTTTGCAGTCCTACAATGCAATCTCAACAGTTCAAAAGATAGGGGCATCCTATAACAGGCTGGTGATATGCCAGGGCAGTAAATAGATGTTTATGGTGTAGCTTTTGTTAGAAGTCACGCTTGAAATTCTGTACTCTATGGCCTACTCAATTGCCTTCATCCATCTGTTTGAAGTGGGAGCATTCTTTATTTAAAGCTTGTGGCCACCTGCTGTCCAAAACAGCAGATTAAACTAGGGTGCGTTGGTTTGTGTGTTCAGCTATTAACTGTTGCAGCCATGTCATACCAGCTTGTGTTGTGATCCTGTCAGCTCCCACAGGCTAAATAGTAGGGCCGTCTCAGACCTTGCGCACATTCAGCTCTTACATGGCCTTCAATCCCTATCATAGTATGATATTTTTAAAAATTGTGAAATATGTAAACACAAATTCTGCCTCAGTAACAATGGGGTTCCATGGATGTTTCTGAGGCAATATATGGCTCAGGAAGTGAAAACTGTTTGTAACTTCAGAGATCTCGATAAGTGGCCACAAATCCAGCAGCCTTTCCTTCCATTTAGTGGGGAGATCTAGGCAAAGTGGTCCTGACTGTTTGTTTGCTGACGCAAGTCAGACTCATTTGCATGTGGACGAAAAGGTGGCTTGGGCTCAAACCTGAGTCAGAATCTGAATTTAGGGTATGTCTACACTGCAATGTTATCCCAGAGTTTGAACTCAAGCTCAACCCTAACCTCCCTTCTGTCTAAACACAAATCACACTAACCCATGGCTCAGACCCAGAGTCCTAGAATCCCATGGGGGTGAAGGGCCCTAACCAGAGTCAAGCCGAGACCCCAGGGTTCTAGCTCTGTTGCTTTGTTGTATAGACACAGCTCCACTGGCCTCATGGTCTGAGAGTTTGCAAAAAGCATCCCATGGGCCAACTTTCTTTGTCCTCTGGACAGTCAAGTTTGTCAGACATTCAAGTTTTCTCACCTTGCACCATGAACAAAGGCCTAGAGTGGCCATGTTTAGGAAGGTGCTAGGAAGTCTGGGATATAGGTGGTTGAGAAGTGGTGCTGATCATGTTATACTTCCATCTCTGCCCCTGCTCACCAGCACTGCCTTTGCTGTGTTCTGAGGTTCCAGCACCTAACCCCGCTCTTAATGATGTCACGGGGAACCTCACTACTGCTGCTGCTTCATCTGCCTTGTCTTTCACTGCCACATTTGTCCTCAGCCAGGTCAAAGGCTCAGCACCCTATACCAGCCTGTCAGTGATTTCAGCTTTAGTGATCACAGAGAAGAAACAGACTCTCAATTGAGTCTGATCAGCTCTGTCTTTAAACACTTCAGGGGAAGGATCAAGCATCCTCTAGGATCCTATATTAGAGTCTACACCACCAGATCGGAACATCTGTCCCCCCCACTCTGCCTCATCTCATCTCACCTCTCTCTTTCAGATGGTGTTGGCATACTACCCCGTGCTTAGTGACTGGGAGCACAGTTCTGCTGCCCTTTAGTCATACAATTAGGATAACAACATTTCATTACTCTGGCATCCAAGATTTAAGATAATTTTAAACCACAACAGCCAAAAATGATCACTTTGGCAAAGCAGGTCTGCCTGCTGGTCATCTAGGTGAAGTAGATATGTCTATCCAAATACTAACAAATTTGTTTGGGCATAAGCTTTCGTGGGCTAAAACCCACTTCATCAGATGCCCACAAAAGCTTATGCCCAAATAAATTTGTTAGTCTCTAAGGTGCCACAAGTACTCCTCGTTCTTTTTGTTGATACAGGCTAGCACGGCTACCACTCTGAAACCTATCCAAATACTGTCTGCTTCTGAGGTCTTCTACCACAGTTTATCAATAGATGGCGGGAGAGAGCTCATTCAGACCACTAGCTCACATTTTTTTTAAACCTTCAATAGAAATGTGTAGCAGAAATATAATTTTCTATTAAGTCTTATAGAATAGTTAGAAAATAGAACGTTATAGTTTTTTAAATTAAATTTTTATAAGACTTTTCTAGGAGTATATTTTCTGACACAGATAGGTAAAATAGCAAATAATCAAACACTCAATTTGCAAACACTTAGATAATAAGGTGATAAGTAGCAGCATGGATTTGTCAAGAACAAATCGTGTCAAACCAATCTTATAACGTTCTTTGACAAGATAACAAACCTTGTGGGTAGGGGGAAGCAATAGATGTGGTATATCTTGACTTTAGTAAAGCTTTTGATATTGTCTCGCATGACCTTCTCATAAACAAACTAGGAAATACAACCTATATGGAACTACTATAAGGGGCTGCATAACTGGTTGTAAAACCGTTCCCAGAGAGTAATCACAGTTATCAGTGGTCACAGTCAAGATGGAAGGGTATATTGAGTGTTGTACTGCAGGGATCAGTTCTGGTTTTGGTTCTAGTCAATATCTTCATAAATGATTTGGATAATGGTATAGAGAGTGCATTTTATAAAGTTTGTGGACAGTACCAAACTGGGAGGGGTTGCAAGTGCTGTGGAGGATAGGATTAAAATTCAAAATCTGGAGAAATGGTCTGAAGAAAATAGGATGAAAATCAAAAAGGACAAATGCAACGTACTCCACTTAGGAAGGAACAATTAGTTACGCACATACAAAATGGGAAATGACTGCCTAGAAGGAGTTCTGCAGAAAGGGATCTGGGACTTATAGTGGATCACAAACTAAATATGAGTCAACACTGTTGCAAAAAAAGCAAACATCATTCTGGGATGTAGTAGCAGGAGTACTGTAAGCAAGACACAGGAAATAATTATTCCGCTCTGCTCTGATCTGATTAGGCCTCAACTGGAGTATTGTGTCCAGTTCTGGGTGCCACATTTCAGGAAAGGTAAGGACAAATTGGGGAAAGTCCAGAGAAGAGTAACAAAAATGATTAAAGATCTTGTCAGGGTTCCCTCCCCACTCTGAACTCTAGGGTACAGATGTGGGGACCCACATGAAAGACCCCCTAAGCTTATTTCTACTAGCTTAGGTTAAAAACTCCCCGAAGGCACAAATTCCTTTTGTCCTTGGATGGTATGCTGCCACCACCAAGTGATTTAAACAAACATTCACTTGAAGCCCTGTCTCCCCCCCAGATATCCTCCCAAGCCCTTACAACCCCTTTCCTGGGGAGGCTTGAGAATAATATCCTAACCAATTGGTTACAAAGTGAGCACAGACCCAACCCCTTGGGTCTATAGGCACTGAAAAATCAATCAGATTCTTAAAAAAAGAATTTTATTTAAAGAAAAGATGAAAGAATCACCTCTGTAAAATCAGGATGGAAGATTACAGGGTAACAAAGGATTCACAAACACAGAGGAGCTCCCTCTAGGCTTAGTTGCAAAGTTACAAAAAACAGGAATAAACCTTCCTCTAGCAAAAGGAAAATTCACAAGCTAAAAACAAAAGATAATCTAACGTGCCTTGCCTTCTTTACCTACTCTTTTTGCAATATTGAGAAAAGATTTTCTCAATCTTTTGGCATTTTAGGAGAAGGAGTCTTCTGACCTGATGCTTCTCTGCTTCCTCAGAGAACACACAAACAAAGCCTTGCCGGCCCTCATACGAAAGTATCTTCTTTCCCCATTGGTCCTTTTGGGCAGGTGCCAACTAGGTTATTTGAGCTTCTTAACCCCTTACAGGTAAGGAGGAATTTTAGGCTACCCTTAGCTGTATGGTTATGACAAATCTAGAAAACATGACCTATGAGGAGAGATTAAAAAAACTGGGTTTTTTTTAGTCTGGAGAAAAGAAGACAGAGAGGGGACATTACAGTTTTCAAATACTTAAGAGGAGGAGGGAGAAAAACTGTTCTCCTTAGCCTCTGAGAATAGGATACGAAGCAATGGGGCTTAAATTGCAGCAAGGGGTTAGACATCAGGAAAAAATTCCTAACTGTCAGGGTGGCCAAGCACTGGAATAAATTGCCCAGGGAGGTTGTGCCCATTGGAGATTTTTAAGAACAGATTAGACAAATACCTGTCAGGGATGGTAATACTTTGCCCTTTCATGAGTGCAGGGGACTGAACCAGATGACCTCTCAAGGTCCCTCCCAGTCCTATGATTCTATGAAAATATACCTGATCTAATAATATAGAAATATGCCTATCTTTCTAATGACAGGTTTCAGAGTAATAGCCGTGTTAGTCTGTATTCACAAAAAGAAAAGAAGGACTTGTGACACCTTAGAATGCATCCAATGAAGTGAGCTGTAGCTCATGAAAAATTATCTTTCTAATGTAACCATGATCACATCCCTTTCAGACCAAACCTGTTTTTCCCTCATTAAGAAACATAGTGCTTTTAAAGGTCCGAGACTAATGGAGTAGGGGAAGCACATGCTAGTTTTATTTTCACTGAAAACTAGAGCTGCCAACAATTTATAACAGCTAATTAATTTTGAAGTTCGCCTCTTCTATTCATGAGCTGTCTGACAGCAGGTTGCCATTTTGTCCTTTTATTTTAAATTACTCCTGTAACAATTATCAATATTACGAGAGTAAGTTCCAATTAATCAGAAACTATATAGTTTGTTTGCATGTCAATAGCATGCAGAGGCCCCAGCTGGACACATTATGCTAGACATTCTACAAATATGTAGTTTCAGTCACTAATTTTTGGTCTATAACTTGTTCATAAGCATTTAGTTGTGAGTGTTTGTCTGAGATTCAAACTCTTTTGAATGGACACATAGGTCACGTGGAATGTTTCTCTTACCTGACTGGATGAGCGCAACTCTTACAACCAGGTTTCCAGATCAAATACTAGCATTTGCAAATTCAGAATTCTCTTCCTGCAAATATTCTCCAATATTAAAAAACTCTTTTTTTTTTCCACAATCATTCTTGCCACTAAACATGTTTGCTAGAATACTTGCCGAAAGCAAACTTAAAATGGAGCAAATACAGTTGCAGTATATGTGGTTTAAAAACTTAAGCAAATATTCAAATAACATTTTTTCATTATTGGCCCAGCTCATCTTATTACAATAATTACACACGTGTGTGCATGTACATGCAGACAAAACTGACAGAGGAAAGAAGGTAGAAGGTTAGAAACTGACCCCCATTCAGCACAAGACTTAAGCATATACTTAACTTTAAATAAATTTACAAGGGCTAACTCACTTCAGTGGGACTAAGTGTTTGGATGAATCAGGGTCTACAGCAGAAATTATTGTCCGGAGGATGAAAAAATAGCAGATAATGAGGACCACTGATCGAAGCCATAGGCTGAGGGCTTTATTGCCAGCCGCAGATTCCTTTCTAAACTCAAGAAATAAAAGTTTGCGTGATCAACTAGAACAATGATCCTAATATCTTTTCCTACCACTATGCAGTTAATATGGGCCAGATGTTTAAAGGTATTAGGCACCTATGGACCTACACCAAGACCTGTCACCAGAGAAGTCCCTCCAGTATTTTTTGCCTCCTTTATGTCAGCCCTTGTACAGAAATGTCACATCTCATCATTTAGTAGGTTGATTTAAGGATAATAATAGAACAGTAATAATACTCAGTTCCTTTCATCTGAGGAACTCAAAGCATTTACAAGCAGTAATTAGCTCTTACAACACTTCTCTGATGAAGGCAAGTATTATTCTTCCTAATTAACAGATATGTAAACTCAGGCAGGGTGAAGTTGTGATTTGCCCAAGGCCACACAGCAGGTTGCAAGCAGAACTAGGCATAAAACCCAGAAGGCCTAGTTCCTGTTGTGTTCTAAGCAGTGGATCACAGGTCTGACAAGGAGGTGTTTTAGCTGATACCTCCCAACCCAAGTGGCAGCAGGAGGGTTCTTACCTCGGGGGAACACCCAGGACCCCCATGTTCATCCTTTAAAATGATTGTGTGGTATCCAATGCAAAGTTTTTCTCATGTCAGGTGTCTTCGGAAGGCTCATAATGTACTGAGCATTGTTGTTACAGTAATGTTATAGGTTATAATTTCATGTATGTAGTTATGAGGCTGAAAATGTATCCTCATGGCTTAAAATAAGCCCAGGCAAAAACTCTCCAAGAGCAGAGAGGCAGTTCACACCTCAGCAGGGCAGGTATGGGACAACCTCAGCCTAGCCTCACAGGAACAAAGGATGCTGGCCTAGGCAGCAACAAAAGAATCTGTTGGACTTCAAGTGAGTCACCCTCCTTTCTTTGGACAGTTTGGGACTGAGATGAGGTAATGCTCACCAGACTCTGAAGGGTGGGGGGCAAAGCCAAGAGGGAAGAAAGAACATGATAAAAGGGAGAGACATTTGCCATTCTCTCCCTCTCTTCCACCTACATCTACAGACACCACACCAAGCGATTGAAGTGCTGATCAAAAGGGAAAGCCTGGCTGAAGAGCAACCAACCAGCCTGTGGTGAGAAGCATCTAAGTTTGTAAAGGCATTGAAAGTGTTAAGATCAGCTTAGAATGCGTTTTGCTTTTATTTCATTTGACCAAATCTGACTTGTTATGCTTTGACTTATAATCACTTAAGCTATTTTATAGTTAATCTGTTTGTTTATTCTACCTGGAGCAGTGCATTTGGTTTGAAGCATGTCAGAGACTCCCCTTGCAATAGCAAGCCTGGTACACATCAATTTCTTTGTTAAATTGACAAACTCATATAAGCTGGCAGCGTCCAGCGGGCATAACTGGGCACTGCAAGACGGAGGTTCCTAGGGTTGTCTGGGACAGCAGATATTGGCTAGTGTCATTTGGTTGCACAACCCAAGATGCAGCTTACATGCCATAAGCTGTGCGTGAAAAGAGTAGGGTAAGGCTGGCACAGCCGAGTCAAGGATTGGAGTGACCTAGCAGATCAGCGGTTCAGATAACACCGGAGAGGAATGTCACAAGTGGACTGAGAGAAACATTCTGTCAGTCCAAAGGGAAACTGAATGCCACAGTGGATTGGTTCAGCCGCAGAATGGTCCAAGGGTTGTGGTGTCTCCACCAGAGAGATTTTGACTGCATAGCCCAGATCTTTGGGAAACCAATGTGGGATCTCTTCGCATCCAGCTCCAATGCCAAGGCAAAAAACTTCTATGCCAGGAGGAGAGATCATAGGGCTTGGGGAACTGATACCTTCTACCAAGTGTGGCCAAGGACTCTGCTATATGCATTCCCTCCTTTTTCCTTGATAACACACATCATCCAACAAATAGTCAGACAACAGGTGACCGTTATTCTGATTTCACTGCTGGCCCAGAGATCCCTGGTTTTCAGACCTTGTGGAGATATTTGTGGCCCACACCACATCTACTATTCACTTTTAGCACATCTAACAATTGATAATGAAGGATCTACTACAAAAAAATCCCCTCTCAACGGAATTTATGGACCAATCCTCAGCAATGAGAATAAGAATTGGTCTCCCTAGGAAATTTTTGTTCTGAGCAGGGGGTTGGATCCAAAAATTCATCCACCCCATGCACTTCATCCTCTTCTATGAGGAAGTAAACTTTCAATAGTGCTGTCCTATTTTTCTTGTTTTAGGGAAAAACATGGTTTTTACATTGAGTCGGGATTATCCCAGTTTATCTTTGCCAGGTTGGATGGTGCTATTTATTGTTGGGCAGATTTATCTGCTATTGTGAATGTGTTTTGAAAGATTGTTTTATTCAGATGCAACAGTTACCTTCTTTGGAAATGATGTTCTGGAGGGACTCTTCAGGGGGAGAAGTCCTCTGGAGAGTCAGTCCAGCCAATCAAAAAGTTCTGACTCCTACCATACAGTGAACTGAAGAACCCATCATGACTGAATGTATGGGATACTCCATCCTGAACCATCTTGTGCTTGATTTTTCACAGGTGCTTAGCACCTCTGTGTTCCATTGGCTTCAGGTGGAATTGTTGGTGCTAGGCATCTCCGAAAAGCAGGTTCTGAGTGGCTGAAGCTGGGAACCCAAAGTCATTGCCTCCTTTGACAATGTTGGCCAATATCTTTACAAGCTGCTCATTGATCAGAAAAATACTTAGAAAATCTGAAGTTGGCTTTGTTTTGTTTGTTTTAGTTTTGCGATTATGGCACATTTGTGGTCAATCATCAGCAATGTAATGATTTAAGTGCCATTCTTCAGTGCTGAACTAATGCCCCATGATGGTGTTGTGGGCACTCTGCTGTTAGAAGTGCCCCTTTTGAGATGAGACTTTAGAAAATAAAATATTGACCACCACGGGCATTATGAATACTGCAGGGTGAGATTTTTAAGAGAGAAGTACTCCAGAAGTTCTGGCCAAACTCCCAGCTGGGTAATTAATTTCTCCCTCTTTAAATTTCCCTGAAGTTTCAACTGGAAATTGTATTCTACACTTCCAGACTGTGGTACAGCATTGCTGTATATTGCTAAATGTCAACTGTGTTCCATCCAGGAAGTGGCTTCATCTCTCTGTGTGTGTGTGTGTGTGTGTGTGTGTGTGTGTGTGTGTGAAATGACTCCTATATGTATGTTTGTAAAGAGCGCTGGGATTTTTTTTGAGACAAAAGGTGCTTTATATAATGCATGTTTTTTTAATATTAGTTTATTAGATACTGAAAGTTACTGTAGTAATTCTTCCATCCTGTGCTCATTTTTATCCTAAATATTATTCATCAATGTAATCCCTTAAATCTGATCCACATAACAGTGAATGAACAACCCACATAAAGCAAAATGTTTTGCTTCCCAGATTCAGTCCCCTAAGTCATCCATTGTCCCACATCATTATATTTTGTTTGTTAGCTGTGGACTTTGAAGAATCAGTTAGATTGAAGGGAGACCCCTAGAGGGTCATCTATTCCATCCACCTGCATCAGGGAAGAATTACTTTAATTATCCTCACAGTAATAATCTTTAATGAATAATTGTATAGGTCCAGCAGATGCAATTACACAATCTCCCTTTGATATGTTCAAATAAGTCCTGGTTTTCCAGTACTATATTTCCTTACCCACATTGTAAAATGGCTAATATTTTTTGCATTTCAGACCCAGCACGTACACCACAGAGATGTGTGGAATTTATACACCTATTAAAAGAGACCTCCTTTCAGCAAGCAGCTCCAAAATGTCAGAACTTTTTGTGTGAGACATAAGAACAGCCATACTGGGTCAGACCAAATGTCCATTTAGCCAGTATTCTGTCTTCTGACAGTGGCCAATGCCAGATGCCCCAGAGGGAATGAACAGAACACGTAATCATCAAGTGATCCATGCCCCGTCGCCCATTCCCAGCTTCTGGCAAAGACAGGCTAGGGACACCATCCCTGCCCATCCCGGCTAATAGCCATTGATGGACCTATCCTCCATGAACTTATCTAAGTCTTTTTTGAACCTTGTTTATAGTCTTGGTCCTCCTCACCTTCAGGGAATTAGGCACTAATCGATGAGTGACCGTGCCAGCATGAATCCGCCTAATTGCTGTAGCATGACATCTTGCTGAAGTAGAAGGTAATACCTTCAGAGCACTTAATAATGTATTAGAATCATCAGCATCTTTCTGATACTTCTGTGCATCCTTCACCCAGATTATTTTGTAATGCACACTGGAAATGTCTTTTTCTACATCTTTTTCCTAAACTATATTGAATGCTTTGTAAATTTATTCTTCTTTCTAGTTCTTGGTTTCTCTTTTACCTATCTGTTCAACATTGCATTGCATTGATTTGCAAAATGAACAAAAGTTCTTTGTAGTAAGTAGTCAATATTTAGAAGTCTGCTGTATATGTGAATTGCGCCTGTTTTAATCCTTATGCAGTGATATGCTTCAAACACCAGTACCCCAACCCCTGCTCTGAGGAACTGATATCCTTCAGAATAACATTAGGGCCCTTTCATGAAATCTTTGCTTATGTTGGTGATTCTAGAGTATCCCCATCTCACAAAAAGGAATCTCTGCCAAAAAACCTTTTGTGGAGTTTTGCAGCTCCAAGCATTCTTCCCCAGGTATTTCTGCAGGAGGAAATGCTCTGGGCCCTATAACTTAACTAATTACTCTTCTGGAGCCACTCTGTTTTGGTAACAATACCAAAACTTAGGATTTTCAGTTCCAAGAAATTTTGATATATTTCAGAATTGTGGATGGGCGGGGAGGGTAGATTTCTGGTTTGTGAGAAATTTTCAAAAATGTTGGCTTCAGTCTGATTCAATCTTGATTTTGAGAGCCCTCACTAGAGCTGGGTTTGCTGGACTCCTGGCTCCTCATCCATGAGCTGCCCCAGAGCCATGGACCCTGGAACTCTGGGGTCCCTAGAAACCTGCCAGACGAGTTGGCAAGGAACCAGGCAGGTTTCTGATGGAAACCTACCTGGCAGGCAGGGTTCCTGTCATTCAACAGAAGTGTGTAAAACTGGATTTGCTTTCATGCGACTTTTGGGATTCAACTAATTGGCATTCTCAGAGGAAACTTTGTTTCATCAGTAAATTTCCAACTAGCAAAAAGAGTACTTGTGGCACCTTAGAGACTAACCAATTTATTTGAGCATGAGCTTTCGTGAGCTACAGCTCACTTCATCGGATGCATACCGTGGAAACTGCAGCCTACTAGCCAACTAGCTTTACTCTACCTAGTAACTGGGCAAATAATTGGGTGAACTTGAATGTCATTTGTCTGACTCCTAAAACTTATTTAATCCATGTGAGTGTGGTCCCCACAGACATACAAAAGTCCCCCACTTGCCCAAAAGTGACTCTAGTACTTGCCATGTATCTATTATATTAATGCAGTGACTGATTCAGAATATTAATGGTGCTTCTGACCTTACTAAGAGGGCCAGGAGAAAGGCAAGAGAGAAGAAAAACTCTGGGGCAGAAGGACATCTGAGAAAAGAATGTTTGATTTCAACAGTCCTCAACCAAAGAAAAAGCCACGTGAGCAGGGAATAGGACTTTAGTGGAACTCCTCACGTGAATAAAGACTCCATGTAACAATAACTGTTTGTTTAATCCATCCCAAAGGCATTAATTTGTCTCTTGATCTGACTTTTGTTAGATAAATCATTCCAGTTATCTTTTTATCATAATAACGTGATAGCATTTTGATATGGTTCAACCTACTTCCATGCAAATCACAATAACTTCAGATGTAATTGGACCTTTCTGGGTTTCAGAAAGAGCTTGTTCTACACAGTGTTATTGTGCTGTCTCTTTCCTATTTGCTCTGGAGCAAATCCTGCTCCCTCTCTGGGACTGCAGAAGGTCCTGAACCCACCAGGAGGCTGGATGCTGGGAGGCCATGGAGAGGGTCTGCCTTGCTGCCCTTGTGCTGTGGAGCTGTGCTCTCTGGAGGCTTCCTGTGACCTATCCTGCAGGGCATTTTTGTTGGAGCGATTCATGGCCCACGACTAGGCAGGTCCACCAGCCAAATCTCCCACAGGGTGAGGATGGGGCTGGGGACACATTGCAGAAGCTACAGCCCTAAGGAACAGCTGAGCAGCAGGAGGGTGTGAAGAAGTGTCTGTCACCTCTGATCCCTGTGGACTTTCTCTGTGCCCTGTGTTGACCTGGGCTATGCACTGGGGAGAAGGCGCTAGCCATTTGTGGTTAGTGTACACTCAGGAAGAGTGCCACACACTTAGAGCCATAGAGGATTCGTGTACATGGGCCTACAAGTAATGGACTGGAAGCTGCAGCTCTTGAGACAAACAAGCAGATTTTATTTGGCTAACATAACTGTTCCCTTCAAGTGGGTTTATTTATTTATTTTTGGCCTATTAGCAACACACACAAGGTTTGTTCTAATCAAATATATCAAAGCAAACAAGAATCTCAGCTGACTACAGTGCTCCAGGGAGACTGCAATAAATTTACCCTTTGTGTCATATGCACCACGAGCCTTTCAGAAACCCTACAGGAGTCTGCTTGTCCCTCCTTGGGGTTTTTCCCAGTTGGCAGCGAGCACCGAACTGAAAATAACCTGCAGGAAATGCTGCCTTTTATCCAGGCATTACTTGACCCCCTTAAAGCTACAGAGCCGTGAGATGTCTGCAGCTGTATTACAGAAATCACTCTATCCATCAGCTTGTCTGTGCAGAGTCTGACTGGTGTTCTCTTTGTCACCCTAAACAGAGAGGCCATTTTCACCTCAAACATCCAAGCCTGTTACAATCCATTAATCCAAATAATTTTCTTTTTAAATTACCTCTTGGTAGAGCTCCATCAAGGTCAGATGAAGAGGTGAAGGTGAGGAGGTTCAGAGGTCGCTTGGCGCATCAGTGTTTAAACCACAAGGTAGCAGCCTGAAGAAAGGGATAGCGAGAGCCAGGTGCTGAAGTCCGAGAGGAGCGTAAGTGGGTATATACGCCATACACGCACTTCCACCAAGCTCCCATCTCATGCTGCAGAGTCTCCGTTTACCTCACATAGAAGAGGAGAGGGAGGGTCACACTAGGCGCAATCTACTGTGCCCGACACCTGGTTTTGGTGCTACCAGTGTAGGCAGCACCAGGCAAAGTTCTACCACTTATTTTCCCCAGTTCTGAAGGAGCCAATTCTAAGGAGCCCAGCAAAGCCCAAGGGTGTCTCCATGTCCCAGTGAGGGGAAATTGAGCCAAACAGGGCACCTGAGTCCCAGCAAGCGGGGAGCCATCAGAGGATGCCAGCAGAGCCCACATGATTATATTAAAACAATTTACTGTCAGTGCCATCTAATTTTGGGGCCGAATCGGCAGAGCTTTTTTTGACCAAAGCTGGGAGGAATCTTTCTTCCCTCCCCCCCCACCCCCAATTTTGACCCAAGGCAGATGCCAGCAAAAGGAAGGGAGACAGGAGAGTCAGTGCTGTTCAAAGGGGGAGAATGCATGAGAGGGGAAAGAGGGAGGAGCTGTAAATGGCAGCAGAGGAGAAGCCCAGCATCCCCACCCCTTCCCTTTCATAATTTGGGGTAAGGAGCGTGAGAGGAGGAGAAGTTGCTGTGAGAGTGCCCGCTGAGGTGGATCCAGGTTTCAGTGTGTGTGGGGAGATGAGGGAGTGAGAGATAACAGCAGGTGAACGGCTGGGATAATTTCTGAGGCAGGTTGGGCATTCCCAGGGTGCTGCTGGAGGGAAGTGAAGAGGATGGGATGAGGGGAGTGAGAAGGGGCAGGAGATAGGGGATGAAAGGTAGGCCAAATCTGGATCCAATGGCACCATAGGACGGTTGGATGGGGAGAGGAGGGAAGGTGAGCAGGTGGGATGTGGGTTTCTGCGCCAAGAAGAGGCGAGAGCGGACAAGGTTGAGCTAGTGGGACCAGTAGAGGGGAAGAGGTAACAGGGAGGGGGAGATGGACTCGGTGGGAGAGTAGCGAAGGGGTGAGAAGGAGAAGTGGAAGGCCAAAATGTAAAAGAAATGGTCAATGACTATTTGGGGAAGGAATCAATGGGCTGTAAATCAGGCAATCAGCCAGTAAGGAGCAGCTCAGTTAGGCCAGATGATTAAATAATAAACAACTGCTAATCAATTAAGTCAGGAAACAGAACAATTAGGCAGGTGGAGAATCAATTAAGCTCTGAATAAATTGGTTGGGAAGGGTGAGAGCCAATTAGCAGTTAATAAATATGTTAGGCTCTGTCTCCTCTACCACCAACACAGATGCAGTGCTGCAGCCAGACTGCTGTAGTGTAGACACTTGTTATGGTAACGGAAGGGTTTTTCCATTGCTGTAGTAAAGCCACCCCCTCAAGATTTGGTAGCCAGGTTGATAGAAGAATTCTTCGGTTGACCTAGTGGTATCTATAGTGGGGCTTCTTACATTGGCTTAATTACTTCTTCGGTACAGGTGTGAATTTTTCACACCCCTTGCGTGTGTGACCTACGTTTTAGATAGATGTACACCAGCACAGGCAGTCAACTGGGGTTTGTCTTCACTACAGATTTTTTTTTTTTTTTTTTGCCTCTGATCTCTATGGTAAAGCACAAACACTTGTAGCCTGGAGCAAAAATTTGGGGAGTGTCCACAGTAGCCTTTACAAATTAACTAACTTGCTTTTGTTGGCAATCAATTAACTTGAGGTAAAAACTCCCACTGTAGACATTCCCTTGGAGGGGACTGACAGACCATGCCATGTGTGGAAGGTCAGGTCACATGAGTTCACCTGCAGAACTGCAAAAGTTCTGCTGGGTTCCTCTGGCCAATGACAGCAAGAAGAGGACCTGTAACTGCCATACAGGACATGTCCCAGGGGCCATCTTTGCTGTCAGGCATACTTTGCTGGAATAATTTAAATTTAACATTTTTCACTCCAATTGTTACCATTTGCAGTTCAGTATCCACCTTAGATATTGTCCCGTTTCTGTCTTTCCCTTTTCACGTGCTTTTTCTGATCAAACTCCCCATTTTCTATCATTGATCGTTCCCTTCCAATGAGATCACTAGAAAAGAGCACTCCATCCCACTGCCCCATTCCTACACGCTTGTTTACAGCTTCCCTTCAAACTTCCATTAGCAATACCTCTGTCTCAGGCCATGTCTACACTACAAACTTTGGGCTATCAAGCTACATTGGTGTATAGTTGCTGGTTTGTATATTGCTTGGTACATGCATTCTTGGCTGCTTGTGTTACGCTAGGCGTTGTGGTATATTGGAGGGGGGGGTGTAGGGAGTAGTGGCCATGGAGTTTTCTGAGGAGTGGAGTTCAGAATTTTTGAACCTGTAGGTCAACTAGCGTCTGCAGCCTTTTGGTTTGCTGCCTGAGAAGATCCATTATGTTCTAGTGCATATCTCAGTGGTTTGAGCATTGGCCTGCTAAACCCAGGGTTGTGAGTTCAATCCTTGAGGGGCCCATTTAGGGATCTGGGGCAAAATTGGGGATTGGTCCTGCTTTGAGCAGGGGGTTGGACTAGATGACCTCCTGAGGTCCCTTCCAACCCTGATATTCTATGATTCTGTTTCAAACACTCTGTTTCATTCCTTGTCCTGTGGGGACTCCTGGGCCTTTTTCCTGTCACTTGTCTTTCTTCATGCTGTTGGACATACTGGCCCTCCAAGCCTTTGTTCACGGTCCAATGCAGCACTGGCTTGCAGGATATTGCTGAACATGTCCTCCCTCGTCCTCTTCCATCTCCTCCTCCACAGGGTCAGAAGCTGCTGGTAAAAACAGACAGATGTATCGTTGGATTTAGTCACCAGGGAAATGGAAATGTAAGTTTCAAAACTCCCTTCCCTTATTCCCACAAACACTTTTGATAAGAAATGCTTATTGATACCTCAGTTTTGGAGCGCCTTGGCACAGTATCGCTCTCCTGTCTCAGCCACGGTGAGTATAGCCCACCAGCGACAAGAGGGGGTGGGGGTGGAATTTTCTGTTGTGTGACTCTATAAAATTTCAGTCCTTATTCTAAGAGTACAAATGAAGGGCAATGGCATTGAATATTGGCACTATTTCCACAGGTGGTGGTGATTTTAGCCTATCTCACTCCTGAGTGTCACAAAGGCATAGAGAACACAGCTGCTTCTGGAGCCCCAAGGCCACCACCACTAGCCTGTTTCCTGCAGTGGTGCCAGTTGAACTCATCACAGAGTGGCATGGGAAAGTGTCTTACTCTGGAGGAAGAAATAAGGCAGCCAACCCTAGAAACCTTTGGCAGAGGCTTGCAGAGGAAGATCTCCCTAGAGAATAAAAGGGACACCCCTCTGTACGTACAAAAGTGCTTTACATGGCGCCCCCGTCCGCTTAATCCAACAGAGGAATGAAAAACAGATACCAAGTCTGCTTCTTCTTGAATGAGTCAAACAATTAATTGTTAGCTTTGGGCTGGGCCAGGCACCAGTTAAATGTCAATATTGTAAGGAGAAATGTATACACACACTTCCCCTTCATTGGGCTCATCGCTTGGCAGGCCTGGCTAGACTGTGGTAAAATCTCAATCAGGTGGTTGCTTGCGCCATGGCTGGAGTCCTCCACCAAGTCTCCCCACCTTCTCTTCCTCCTCACTGTTCATGGCAGGCATCTCTGTCTCAGGCTCCTCTAAGGTATCCACAGTGCTCTGTGGGTGCTGGCAGGGTCTCCACCAGGTATGGCATGTGGGTCATTGTAAAAGCAGCAGGTTTGCAGCATAGCACCAGATCTATTGGTGCACTCCCTGGCCTTGTGGTATGCCTGCCGCAGTTCTAGGGTTGCCAACCCTCCCGGTTTTGCCGGGAGTCTCCCAGAATCGGGCTCTATCTTCCAGAGGCTACTGAAACCAAACCGGGAGATTTTAGGCCACTGAAAGTCCAGCGGCAGAGTGTGGCTAAGGCAGTCTCCCTGCCTTCTCTGGCTCTGTGCTGCTGCCGGAAGCGGTCAGTACATCCCTGCAGCCCTTGGGGGTGGGGGAGCAAGGGGTCTCTGCATACTGCCCCTGCCCTGAGTGCCAACTCCGCAGCTCCTATTGGCTGGGAACTGCGGGGGCAATGCCTGCAGGCAGGGGCAGTGCCCAGAGCCCCCTGCTTTTTTCCGCCCCCCAGAGGCTTCAGGGACATGCTGACCACTTCCGGGAGTGGAGTGGGGCCAGGGCAGGCAGGGAGCCTTCCTTAGCCCTGCTGCACCACCAACTGGGAGCCGCCTGAGGTAAGTGCCGCCCAGCCAGAGCCTGCACCCCTCACTCCCTTCCACACCCCAAAACCTGCCCCAGCCCTGAGCCTGCACCCTGCACCCAAACTCTCTCCCAGAGCCTGCACCCTGAACCCCCTCCTGCACCACAATCCCCTGCCCGAGCCCTGAGACCCTCCAGCAACCAAACTCCCTCCAAGAGCTTGCACCCCGCACCCCCTTCTGCCCCCCAACCCCCTGCCCCGGGCTCAGCCCACAGCCCCCTCCCCCACGCTGAACCCTCAGCCCCAGCCCAAATCCTGCACCGCAAGCCCCTTCCCCAGCCTGGTGAAAGTGATTGAGGGCGGGGGAGACCGAGTGACGGAGGGAGGGAGGTGGAATCAGCCGGGGGGCCTCAGGGGAGGGGAGGGGCGGGGCAAGGGTGTTTGGGTTTGTGTGATTAGACAGTGGTCAGCCCTATGCGATTCTTTCACTTTCATGTGGCCCTGCTGCTGCTCCCTGTTGTACCCCCGTGCCTTGACCTCCTGGGCAATCTGCTCGTAGATGTCCACATTTCTGTGGCTGGTCTGTCGCTGTGCTTACACAGCCTCTTCTCTCTCCCCAGGCCCAGGAGCTCCAATTCTTCCTGTCTACTCTAGGCAGGAATGTGTGCAGTGCTTGTCTCTGTGCATGGAACCAGCACACCCAACAAGGGTGAGCTCCGAGGTTTGCTCACCAAAGTGGACAATCAGGAAAAGGAATTTCAAAAACACATGGGAGATTTGAAAGGGAGTGGAGAGTGACTTCCAGTCTCTGTGACCTGTGCCTTGTAATTTGTAAGTTTATAATTGTGACCAGAGCAGTCGTTGTCGTAGGGAGTGAGGCATTGTGGGACAGCTGCTGGAGGACTGTCAACACGGGTCATGCAGCATCTACACTTGTACTGTACCAGCCTCAGTAGGCCTCTACCACATTCAGGGAAGTGATTTTTCCTGAATCATTGTAACAGAGCACTGACGTTGGTCTGAGACAAAACACATGTACAAATAGGTTAATGCAAGGCAACTTACATCAATCTAACTTTGCAGTATAGACCAGGCCTTAACTAGCTTCTTCTTAGAGCTCTAGCTGTTCTGATGGCAGAGACCATGGGCCTTGAACCCTGGTCTACAGAGTTCTTCAGCCCTAGCAGGCTCCAACCAGCTATCCAGTGACCTGTTAAAGGGTGGCAGATTAGAAGCTGAACTCTGACAGAGGACCCCATTCTGGAATCCGATTGGCAGAATGCTGGGTGTCCTGATTGGTTCACAGCTTCTATATAAACCCAGCACAGGACCAGGAGTTGTCTATGTAACTGGGTTTTGCCTATGTTGGATTGCTTCGCCCAAGAGACTTGCTCCTACTGCTGGTTGCCTTGTAACCTGACCCTGCCTGCCTCCTGATCTCGGTTTGCCCTCTGGCCTGTCTCGGACTCTGACCTCCTGGTATTAGACCCAGTCTGACTCCTGTTCTGACCACTTAGTTAGACTGCCCACGTCCCAGCTGTGATGTCCTCAGCACACTTTCTGATTCCCCAATTCTAATCCTGTCTTCAATCTGTTTTTCACTAAATCATCTGACCATCTATTTCTCAATAATTCCTTTAGTAGCAACCAATAACTCCTTCGCAAAAAGAGTGACATCCTGCTGTGAGAACTATGTAACTCAGCAGAGGTGCTACTGTAGGTATGTTTCAGAACATGTACTACGGTACTTAGATGCCTCTCCCGAGAAGGTTTCGGAAAACCAGAAAATTCTTCACCTGTGCACATAACAAAGCTGTATGTAGCGATAGGTTTCAGTTGCAAAGTTCTCTAGGTTTTGGATTAGGACTTTATAATAAACTACTGAAAGTGATACAAGAGCGGCAATAATGATGTCTACTAACAATTGGCTTTAGGCCTGATCAGCACTTAAGTTTTGCCATCATAGCTCTCCTGGTTAGAGGTGGATTTGCCTTTATTTTTTTGTCTTTGCTGCTGCCTGATTGCGTACTTCTGGTTCCAAGTGTGGTGTGTGTGGTTGACCAGAAGAATAATGAAGAGTAGAGAGGCCTCTGCTAAAACCCTGCATCCAGACACTCCTGAACTTTGGAAAAAGCCAAAGCTTGCTGGGCCCTCACCTAATTAGGACAGAGTGAAAGACCCAAGATGAAAATGAAAGTGCTTTAATGCACTAGGTGTGGCTGCTTCTTGGTTATGCTTCTCTCCCCTTACACCCCAGGTGTGGAACTTTGACAGTGATTAGGACCTTGTTGCCTGCAGCTCCCACTTCTCTGATTTCCCCAGGTCACTCTGCTGGCTTGTGCTGGCCTCCTCCTGCATGTTGGCACTTGGCGTATTGGTTAGAAAAGCCTCTGGAAGCACGAGATAAAGTCGTGGAGCAGGCTTCAAAGAGCGGGGTGTGTCTGTGCAGAGTGACAGAGCAGCACCACAGCCGTTGGGAGGTGGCGGCTGAAAATTGAGGATGTGTGCTCCCGAACATTTTATAACTGCTTGTTGTTACCCCATGCCCTATGACACAAGCCCCCTCTCTCCGTGAAAAGCTGGCAACCTGACTGACTTGGGTGGTGAATTCTGGGACATAACCTTGCTCCTCACTGAGCTGCCTAGTGTGTCATTTGAGCCTGCACTTTCACAATGTCCATGTTTTCAACCCCTTCCCCAACTTCTTATGGGATGTAACCTCTCATGCTTTATGAGGCTGCATGAAGTCCAGTGGGAGCTCACTTAATGCTAGCTACTGCTTCTAGGTCAGTAGATGGCCCTGTAAAGTGATCATCCCTCTAGGGCTTTCTGCTGGGTCTCTTGAGTGTAATTTTGCATCATCAAACCCCAAAATGTAAAATCTAATAACCCAAGTCCCATATACAGCATCTATTCTTGTTACATGGGGGATGGGGTGGGAATGAATTGGCTTATGAAAGGTGCTGGTTTGCCCGGAAAATGAGGTCTTTTATTTAGCTACACAACAGATAGAGCCCTGGTAAATGCAGCGCAAGCTTCTCCCGTGCTGCCCTACCTATGTGCCCCAAGCCTGGTCTGGAGTGGGACCTCCTTTAGCTACATCTTTGTTTTCTCCATGATAGGATGATTTGTTGATCTAAGTGTTTTAATTTGAAACGAAAATATGCCACTGAAGGGGCATCTCAGCGCTCAGCCACATGGCGGAGGAGGCAAATCACAAGGTCAGTCTGTGTCCAACCACAGATAAAGCCATCCACATTTAGGATGTGGATCCAGACCCTGTTTTATATGAAGCTGTGTTTCTGTAACCCATGCTTCACAGGAGATCAGTGCATGCAGCCCAAAAGATGGTTTTTAAAATTATTGTGACTTTGGACATCTGATTTGAACGTGGTACCTGTGACAGGGGCGGTACCAGCTGCTGCAGTGCAAGCTTCCCTGTGCTGTCATGACAATGTGCCTTGATGCGGTTCTGAAGAGAACCACTCTGGGAGTGAGAGGGGAGTCTCCATGCGTGCTCAGTTCTCGACCTCTCTGCTGAGGCTGCCACCAAGGGTACAAATTGGGGTGGTGCTTTTGTTCCTGAAAGTGTCTGTCCATTAGGAACTGGACTGAGATCGCTAACTCATTAAACAGCTACCAGTTTGGTGGTAATTTGTGGTCTTGGGGTAGATTTGGGCTGTTGAATTAGAAAAGAAGAGCTGTGTATCCATTGCCACTCCCCTGAGCCATCCAGTCCCATCACATCCCAAGCACTACCTCCAGTGAGTGAATTCTGCACTGTAGGCATTCTCCCATCTCCGATAAATGCACAGTATTTTCCTTAAGAAGGAGATACAACAGATTAACTCAGCCTTAGTACATGGGGGACACTTAGAAAGTGATGCCAAAGCCACCATGAGGTGCACATGAAGAAGAAAGGAAACGTGGCTAACTATGCAGGGCTCTGGGCCGAGAAAGCGCTTGCCTCAGCACTCCTGCTCTAGGGTGGAGAAACGGGCACCGTACTCAGCAAACTGAAAAACCCTCGACACCTGCACGGAACTGAGCATGGGTAAGTAGGGGAGCGAATGGGAGGAGCTGGAACAGGTGGAGTTGGCCAAAGTGTGTGGATTGCGTATAAACACCTATGCCAAAGAATACAAACAATGTGAATCTCAGATATTTTAAGTATTTTCTATTACTCTTACTGCCCATAAGAAGCAGTGGCTACCCGAGTGTGTTTAAGAACTGCACTTAGAAGAAACTGGGAACAGGGGAAGCCATGAAGGCCAGTGACTGACACACAGATGTCCAGGGGTTTTAATAAAACCATCAATTCCACAGCCAGTTGCTCAATGTCTCATGACACATGCCGAGCCAAAGAATTCTTGCCAACCCCTCAACCTGCACTGCCTGCTCTTTCCCTCTTAATTTACCTTCTTGGAGTTTAACAAAGCAGCATGCTCAGCAGCTTTCCTTGAGGTCTCACTCTGCTTTCTCTCAACCCTCTTCCACACCCTGAAACATCAAACTCTCAAAGTTTGCTCTGTGTGTACAAACAGGAAGGGCTGGTTTTCCCTGCAGAGATGGGCTTGGCATTGCTACTGAGTACAGCAGAAGAAGGGAAAACAAATTTCTACATGTCTCTTACTTGAATAAGAGAGTACTATGAAGCAACCTTCCCATGTAGGAACAATACTACAAAAAAGAGCTTTGAACTCTAGAAGTAATAGCAGTGTAAGATCCAGTATTTTAAAGGGTTATTTTCTGAGATGGGTTTAAGCCACAAATTGTTTTTTGCACAGGAAGTTTACATGTGTTTGACTGTGGAGGTCTGGATCAGCCCGTTGTAAAGATACACTTGCAAAATGTAGAGCTGGGCAAGGATTTTTAACAAACCCAGTGCTCAGTGTGTGAAGAGGGAGAGGTTTTGATTTGGGCCCAGGCCTAGTTATTTTTACAAGGAAAATAACAATTGAGGGGTTGGGGTTTTTTATTCCCTTATAGTTGGAAGACTTCACCATGCTGAGATTCATAGTTGTGTACTATTTGACACATCTGAACCATTGGTACAAATCTGAAGACTGAGCAGTTGCATGGATTGAGGTTGGGACTTGTAGTGTTCACTGTCACAGGAAGTGTCACCAGTGGCTTTTATCTAAAATAAAGTTAACTAGAATCCTAGAATATCAGGGTTGGAAGGGACCTCAGGAGGTCATCTAGTCCAACCCCCTGCTCAAAGCAGGACCAATCCCCAATTTTTGACCCAAATGGCCCCCTCAAGGATTGAGCCCACAACCCTGGGTTTAGCAGGCCAATGCTCAAACCACTGAGCTATCCCTCCCCCCAACTCTTTCACTGTTTTTTAAAAGAGGGAGGAATGTAGGCAGGAAAAGTGCAATACTAACCTGTCAGCACTGAGCTACAGGGAATCACCATTTAAGGCATGGATGGGCAAATTTAAGATAGTAGAGGGCAACTTAAAACCCTTTGGCAGGCCAAGGGGTTTGACATAGGGAGTGGTGCATGTCAGGTCCTGACCTGGGGACTGTGACTGGGAGAGGAGGGGTTTGGGTCCTGCCCCTGGGAGGGGGTGGGTTGTTGGAGCTCAAGGGCCGCCTTTCCCAACCCCACAGCAGCAGCTGCTGGGCTGGACTCTACACTCTCGAGCCCGTTGGCTTTCACCACAGCGTCATGTGATGGGTGCATCTGTGTGCAGACAGCCCTCCCCCATCTTATCCCCCTGCAATGCCCTGCCCTGTCCCCTTCCTAGTCCTGATGCCAGCAGATGGCCTGTCTCAAGCTGGGCTATGGCAGGCCAAATAAAATGATCTGGTGGGCTAGATGGAGCACTGTGCTGCCAGTTGCCCATCCCTGATGTAAGGTCTGTTCCTGCTCGGTTTAAGATGGTCAGGTGTACCATACAGACCTATACCAGTATAACTACATTGCACAGGGGTAAAAAATCCACCCCCCTGAGCAACACAGTTATACCAAACTTACCTCCCATGTAGACAGTGCTGTGTCGGTGGGAAGGCTACTGCCTCTTGGGGAGGTGGCTCACCTTTGCCGACAGGAGACACTCTCCCATCAGCGTAGGAGTGTCTTCATTTAAGTGCCATGCAGCACCGCGGCATCAGTGCAGCTGCACCAGTGCAGTGTTTTTAGCATAGACCTGCCCTAAGCCATGAATCTGCTCCCGGGGCCCCGCGTCTGGCCCCATGGATGAGGCTCTGCTCCTGGCCCTGCACATGGGGTCCCACTCCACTCCTGGCCCCAGGCCCACTCCCAGCTGTGGCCACAGCCTCAGCCCTCTTACTCCTGTCCAGGTTCCTCTCCCCCAAGAGACGCAGCCCTGCTCCCCACCTCCAGCTCAGGGTTGCGGCGGGGGGAGGGGTAAGGGGGCTGGCTGTCAGCACTCCCACTACTACAAATGTTCCAGCACCAGACTCTGGTTGGCTTGGCAGCACTGACTGACTGCAGGAAACATATTATACCAGCCAGCTGTACTGGCTTCTTAGTCCCTTCCAGATGCAACATAGGATGGTAAGCCCTCTGGTATGAGACCTGGCTCTGAGAGAGACTGCTCTGTCAAGTGCCATCTCCAGAGTTCAGGTCTATGGCTCTTGCTGGTGGCCTTTACAGTTAAATAACACTTTGGGACCTTAGTTCTGGAATCCACTCTCTCTTCAGGTCGATCAGAGCCTAAATTTGTTGACATAGGGTAAGACTCCTCTGTTTACTCAGGCTTCCGCTTTTGTTTGTTTTTGGGGTGGATGGAGGGGAGTAAAAGGTGCTTGTGGGGAAGACCAGACTTTGAGACCCTTTGCTAACAACTCATCTTGTTTTATTTTTAACTCTCCAAACACAGACAAACCCAGCTCCTGTTGAGGAATCTGGGTCATGTAGTCCCACAAATTCTTTCTAACACTAAGGATTATATAATTAGAACTACCGCTATTGTTCATATATTACAGGATGAAAGTTTTAGTTGAAATTTGTTCATGTTGTACATTGTTAATCTTTGGAGGCACACCCAGAGTTTTGGATAGGCGCATTTTATAAAGCCATCAATAAATGAGTATTAAATCTGTTATTTTAGTATGTCTAACTGTGTGCTTGGTGTGCTGCCATCCCTGGCTCTGCTCCAGCATGTTGTTCCACACAGGCACCTGTGCAGAACCCCACTGAAATAATTTATTCACATAAAATTAAGCATATGTGTATGTGGTTGTAAAATGAGGGCTTTTATCTTTAATTAATTAATCTTCTTATGAATGAAGGATGACGGTATATTGGATTGAGTGATGTTAAGTAGGCTCCAAAACACACATGATTGTGAGTAGTCACACCTCTCTGCCCAGACCTGGACTTCAATCTGGGCCTTAAAGACCTTTCTTGGGAGGGGAAATACTTTTCTTCACCTCTTCTATAGTCAGCTTCTGAACACAAGCAAACTGGAGTGCTAGTGAGAGTAAATAAAAATTCATTTGGAATGATTTTCGTTTGAATTTCCTGCTTTGGGGCTATGAGCCCCTTTAAAAATCCTCAGTGGGATGCTAGCTTGCCTTTAGGAAGCTTGTACAGAGCGCCCCATGAAAGAATGAGATTTAGAGGAGTCAAACAAAAGTGATTATAAAAGGGTTTTTATGTGTTGAGCTCAATTTTTAAAATACAATGTGTGCTTTTACATATTGAGTATCTGTCACCTGTATCAATCATTTCGTTTTCCTCTCTGTGAAAGGAGTTGAAAGTTTGATTTGCAGATTACTGAGCAGTCAAGAGAAAGAAAGGCTAGAAAGAAAGAAATTAGTCTTAATTTCCAATCAAATGTGTATTGCTGCTTTGAAATTAACATGCACAACAAAACTGAAATGTGTCCTAATGCTGAAAGCCCTACAGCTAAGTCTGCCTTCATTATTTTATAATGATGTGAATGTTTAATGCAGATATATTGTAGTAATTCAAATATTTAACCCTTGCCATAAGAAAATCACCATTTTCTCTGCTTGGGAAAAGTCTAGTGCTATGCTGAAATGTACAAGTTCCTGCAGGATAGCTGTGATAGCAAAGCTGAGTGGGGAAATTTGTGTGACTCCTGCCTGTGCTATGCCTGCCTCTATGGGTTTCTTTGTTAGACTAGGATGATAGGTGTAAGTGCTGTATAGATCTAACTAGCATTCACACTCTTCCTGTCGTGTGCCACAAACTCCGTATTACACACTGGAAAAAAGCAAGCAGACAAATCAACACCAAGTTTCCTTGGTTTCTTAGAACCCATTTAATTCGTCACCTGCGCAATATCTAGTAGTCGAGAACAAAACAAACATTAAGCATCTCTTTGGCCCTTCTTATGCATGTGGTATTTATGTAAACTTCAACATCCATAATTTTGAATGTAATGTCTGTTGTTGTTTGATTTCAGAATCGACCCTCATTGAAAGTTAATTGGTGTTCCTTATTCAGAAAGAATAAGGTGCAAGGAATAGGTCACAGTATTACATTTTACTCTGTCATGGTCTTCATTAAAGCTGCATAGAGGCTATGGTTGTAGAACAGCAGGTTTTGAATGCTTGGTGGTTTCATGAAGCAAATTCCAAGTCCTCTGAAAATGCTCACCAGAATGACAAATTGAGCGAAATTAAACAAAATCCATTCAGTCAATTAGTTAATTGTTTAATACCATAAAGTAGTATATTGAATATTTATTGAGATTTGGTACATAGGATCAGGTTTCTCCTTGTTCTTATGCAGACATGTATTTTCTATCCAAAAACTCTCAATATTCCACAAAGAGTGGGAAAAGATCTGTCCCAAAAGAAAGCTCTTAAAATTGTTTTTATCTTCACAATACTGGTTTCAGAGTAACAGCCGTGTTAGTCTGTATTCGCAAAAAGAAAAGGAGTACTTGTGGCACCTTAGAGACTAACCAATTTATTTGAGCATGAGCTTTCGTGAGCTACAGCTCACTTCATCGGATGCAGTGATGAAGTGAGCTGTAGCTCATGAAAGCTCATGCTCAAATAAATTGGTTAGTCTCTAAGGTGCCACAAGTACTCCTTTTCTCTTCACAATACTGTTCACTTTGACAGTGAAACATTCTGAAAAACATACATCTGACAACTATCTACAAGATTTAGAAACCTTCAGCTTGATGTGGAAACCTCAGAAATACTGTTAATGGAGCCAGACTCCAGACAGGTGCTCTTTCTCCTACTTAAACTTGTTGCATTTCTTATTACCCACTTAACAGTGCTTAGTAAGCTGCCAGTCAACAGCTGTTAGCCAAGCTTGACAACAGTGTAGCATGTCATAAAGCTCTCAGCTCCTCTTTTGGTAAGGAGTACAGCAGTAGTTCCTTTGATAGGTTATCTATAGGTCAGTTGCAGCCAAGTAACATTGTTGCATGTTACAGCTATAAATAGCACCAGTGATAGGTTTCTGTGGATAGTGAACCTGTTGGTTTTGATGCAATGTTAAATGGTAACTGATCTAATGAACCTGTCCTATACAAAGCCCAAAGCTGCATTAATCTATTCAGTATTTAAGAATTTTCAACTCAAATTATTTTTCATTTGTTGTCTAATAGTTCATAAGGTTCTTATCAGTACACAATACTAATAATGTGACTAGCCTGAGGGCAATGTGTGGCAGTTCAGTGCTTTGCAGGTATTAATACAATACACAGACTTGATTTACAAGCAAAAGTGCTAGGTTAAAAATGCTTGACAAATGCTGTTGAACTCTCAAGCAAGGACTAGTCACAGATCAGACTTTTAGGATTGACTACAATTCTATATCCTGGAATGTGCATGAAAACAACATGTTTCCAGTAGAAAATCAGTGCGATTTCCCTGACCTAGCTGCTTATTTTGCCATGTGTCTGGCAGTTAGAAAGTAAAGAAGCCTAAAACCCCATCACTTGTGTCTCTCTTTCCTGGCTGTAGCACGAATTCTGTTCTTACTTAGCGTAAAAAGTATCTGGGTTTGTTTCAATAGAGTTTAACTCGGGTTGGCTAACACATGTGTGCATGCTCATCTGGACACTCCACAGACTGTTCTTTCCAGGAAACACAAGTCTGTAAAGTGCCTAGCGCAATGGGCCCCATGCTCGTTTGGCCCTTAAGCCCTACCAGAGTAACCTTGGTTGAAAATGAATCTCATGTACAAACATGTTTGCTAATTCAGGTTAATTGGCAATCAGTGTTAGTTCAATTTAAAAAACTCTGCTGTCCCTGAGATGAAAAGGCAGTGCAGCCTTGGGGACTGAGCACAAGGCTGGGAGCCAGAAACAGCTGGCTGTAGGGACCTTCCACTCAATCATTTACAACGACATTTTGTAGAAAAAATCAACTTCTTTGGCTTACCTGACTGAAATCTGCTGTGCTATGTTTCCGTCCAAATCAAATAAGTTAAAATGTCACCTTTATTGAATGGTTTGCCACCGGCCCATGTACAAGTGTATTCTGCTAGTTGATGACTTTTGGTTGAATATTCCCCCTCGCTCCCATTAAGAGACTGTCAACTTTTATGATAAAAGAAAAGGAGTACTTGTGGCACCTTAGAGACTAACCAATTTATTTGAGCATGAGCTTTCGTGAGCTACAGCTCACTTCGTCGGATGCATACCGTGTGCATCCGACAAAGTGAGCTGTAGCTCACGAAAGCTCATGCTCAAATAAATTGGTTAGTCTCTAAGGTGCCACAAGTACTCCTTTTCTTTTTGCGAATACAGACTAACACGGCTGTTACTCTTATGATGGCTCTTCCAAACATAACCTTGTCTTCTGCCTGTTTTTCCAATGGACTGTCTGCTTGGCAAACAGCCAAAGCTCTTTAACCTGTCTGTATTCTGGCTCAGCGCAGAGGGCAGCAAGAAATGGACGGGGTAAGGATGAAGACTTTTGAGGACCTTCCAGCTGTACTTTGCTCCAGAGAGATGTTCTACAACAGTAAATTACAATACTGAATTGGAAGGGGGGAGGGATAGTCTAGTCCTGATTTCTATTACACTGTATTTGACATGGTCTAAAAGAAGGCAGAAGTTTATCAGGTTAAACATGTAACTTGGTGAGTTGGGTTTCAAGTTTAACTTAAAGCCAATTAACCCTTTCATTTTACCAAAGTTGTTCTGTTCCATCATTGAAAGGTAAGATGTCTGTCCATTCTATACATGAGTCAAGGTTTCTTCCTATGCTTTCATCGCAGATATAAAAATTGTATGTAGGCTCTAAACACACTACAGTATTTCAGAATGTTAGAAATGGATATTGTTTTTATGGCCAGCAGTAGTAGAAAATTGCAGATGCCTGAAAATTGAATTCTGCAATTTATGAATTAATATTTTTGGTCTTCTGTAGAATTTGATTTAAATATTGGTGTTTGACTTACATGGCTGAATGGAATACATGCTTAGTGTCAAAACCAAGTACCTATACTTGCTGGTGTGCAACTAAAGTAGGTACGTAGTCCAGTGAAAAGTTAAATAATTCATCATGTATCTCCATAATATTCTGTTGCTTTTATACAACAGAATAACAATTTATTAATCAGTGATCACATAAAAATGGTAACCTCTGGGTTACTTTTAAACTGATGTTCTAAAATAACAAGTCTAGTCTAAGACCTTTGATACACACACCGCTTGGGTTTAACCAAATGTGTGCCTCAAAACAGATTTAGGCCATATTTACACTAGGAGAAGGTGCAGTTTGAACTCGTTGGTTAAAACTTGTTAATTTGCTTTCTTTCAGAGTAACAGCCGTGTTAGTCTGTATTCGCAAAAAGAAAAGGAGTACTTGTGGCACCTTAGCCCTGGTCTACACTAGGACTTTAGGTCGAATTTAGCAACGTTAAATCGATTTAAACCTGCACCCGTCCACACAGTGAAGCCCTTTATTTCGACTTAAAGGGCTCTTAAAATCGATTTCCTTACTCCACCCCTGACAAGTGGATTAGCGCTTAAATCGACGTTCCCAGCTCGAATTTGGGGTACTGTGGACACAATTCGATGGTATTGGCCTCCGGGAGCTATCCCAGAGTGCTCCATTCTGACCGCTCTGGACAGCACTCTCAACTCAGATGCACTGGCCAGGTAGACAGGAAAAGAACCGCGAACTTTTGAATCTCATTTCCTGTTTGGCCAGCGTGGCAAGCTGCAGGTGACCATGCAGAGCTCATCAGCACAAGTGACCATGATGGAGTCCCAGAATCGCAAAAGAGCTCCAGCATGGACCGAACGGGAGGTACGGGATCTGATCGCTGTTTGGGGAGAGGAATCCGTGCTATCAGAACTCCGTTCCAGTTTTCGAAATGCCAAAACCTTTGTCAAAATCTCCCAGGGCATGAAGGACAGAGGCCATAACAGGGACCCGAAGCAGTGCCGCATGAAACTGAAGGAGCTGAGGCAAGCCTACCAGAAAACCAGAGAGGTGAACAGCCGCTCTGGGTCAGAGCCCCAAACATGCCGCTTCTATGATGAGCTGCATGCCATTTTAGGGGGTTCAGCCACCACTACCCCAGCCGTGTTGTTTGACTCCTTCAATGGAGATGGAGGCAATACGGAAGCAGGTTTTGGGGACGAAGAAGATGATGAGGAGGAGGAGGTTGTAGATAGCTCACAGCAAGCAAGCGGAGAAACCGGTTTTCCCGACAGCCAGGAACTGTTTCTCACCCTAGACCTGGAGCCAGTACCCCCCGAACCCACCCAAGGCTGCCTCCTGGACCCAGCAGGCGGAGAAGGGACCTCTGGTGAGTGTACCTTTTAAAATGCTATACATGGTTTAAAAGCAAGCATGTGAAAGGATTACTTTGCCCTGGCATTTGCGGTTCTCCTAGATGTAGTCCTAAAGCCTTTGCAAAAGGTTTCTGGGGAGGGCAGCCTTATTTCGTCCTTCATGGTAGGACACTTTATCACTCCAGGCCAGTAACACATACTCGGGAATCACTGTAGAACAAAGCATTGCAGTGTATGTTTGCTGGCATTCAACCAAAATCCGTTCTTTCTCTCTCTGTGTTATCCTCAGGAGAGTGAGATATAATTCATGGTCACCTGGTTGAAATAGGGTGCTTTTCTTCAGGGACACTCAGTATAGCCCATTCCTGCTGGGCTGTTTGCCTGTGGCTAAACAGAAATGGTCCCCGCTGTTAGCCACAGGGAGGGGGGAAGGTTGAGGGGGTAGTCACGCGGTGGGAGGAGGCAAAATGCGACCTTGTAACGAAAGCACATGTGCTATGTATGTAATGTTAATAGCAAGGTTTACCCTGAAAGAGTGTAGCGACTGTTTTATAAAATGTGTCTTTTTAAATACCGCTGTCCCTTTTTTTTTTCTCCACCAGCTGGATGTGTTTCAATGATCACAGGATCTTCTCCTTCCCAGAGGCTAGTGAAGCTTAGAAAGAAAAAAAAACGCACTCGAGATGAAATGTTCTCCGAGCTAATGCTGTCCTCCCACACTGACAGAGCACAGACGAATGCGTGGAGGCAAATAATGTCAGAGTGCAGGAAAGCACAAAATGACCGGGAGGAGAGGTGGCGGGCTGAAGAGAGTAAGTGGCGGGCTGAAGACAGGGCTGAAGCTCAAATGTGGCGGCAGCGTGATGAGAGGAGGCAGGATTCAATGCTGAGGCTGCTGCAGGACCAAACAAGAATGCTCCAGTGTATGGTTGAGCTGCAGCAAAGGCAGCTGGAGCACAGACTGCCACTGCTGCCCCTCTGTAACCAACCGCCCTCCTCCCCAAGTTCCATAGCCTCCACACCCAGACGCCCAAGAACGCGGTGGGGGGGCCTCCGGCCAACCAGCCACTCCACAACAGAGGATTGCCCAAAAAAAAGAAGGCTGTCATTCAATAAATTTTAAAGTTGTAAACTTTTAAAGTGCTGTGCTTAAAGTGCTGTGTGGCATTTTCCTTCCCTCCTCCACCACCCCTCCTGGGATACCTTGGTAGTCATCTCCCTATTTGTGTGATGAATGAATAACGAATGCATGACTGTGAAGCAGCAATGACTTTATTGCCTCTGCAAGCGGTGATTAAAGGGAGGAGGGGAGGGTGGTTAGTTTACAGGGAAGTAGAGTGAACCAAGGGGCGGAGGGTTTCATCAAGGAGAAACAAACAGAACTTTCACACTGTAGCCTGGCCAGTCATGAAACTGGTTTTCAAAGCTTCTCTGATGCGTACCGCGCCCTCCTGAGCTCTTCTAACCGCCCTGGTGTCTGGCTGCGCGTAACCAGCAGCCAGGCGATTTGCCTCAATCTCCCACCCCGCCATAAACGTCTCCCCCTTACTCTCACAGATATTGTGGAGCACACAGCAAGCAGTAATAACAGTGGGAATATTGGTTTCGCTGAGGTCTAAGCGAGTCAGTAAACTGCGCCAGCGCGCCTTTAAACGTCCAAATGCACATTCTACCACCATTCTGCACTTGCTCAGCCTGTAGTTGAACAGCTCCTGACCACTGTCCAGGCTGCCTGTGTACGGCTTCATGAGCCATGGCATTAAGGGGTAGGCTGGGTCCCCAGGGATACATATAGGCATTTCAACATCCCCAACAGTTATTTTCTGGTCTGGGAAGAAAGTCCCTTCCTGCAGCTTTTGAAACAGACCAGAGTTCCTGAAGATGCGAGCGTCATGCACCTTTCCCGGCCATCCCACGTTGATGTTGGTGAAACGTCCCTTGTGATCCACCAGAGCTTGCAGCACTATCGAAAAGTACCCCTTGCGGTTTATGTACTCGGCGGCTTGGTGCTCCGGTGCCAAGATAGGGATATGGGTTCCGTCTATAGCCCCACCACAGTTAGGGAATCCCATTGCAGCAAAGCCATCCACTATGACCTGCACATTTCCCAGGGTCACTACCCTTGATTTCAGCAGATCTTTGATTGCGTGGGCTACTTGCATCACAGCAGCCCCAACAGTAGATTTGCCCACTCCAAATTGATTCCCAACTGACCGGTAGCTGTCTGGCGTTGCAAGCTTCCACAGGGCTATCGCCACTCGCTTCTCAACTGTGAGGGCTGCTCTCATCTTGGTATTCATGCGCTTCAGGGCAGGGGAAAGCAAGTCACAAAGTTCCATGAAAGTGCCCTTACGCATGCGAAAGTTTCGCAGCCACTGGGAATCGTCCCAGACCTGCAACACTATGCGGTCCCACCAGTCTGTGCTTGTTTCCCGAGCCCAGAATCGGCGTTCCACAGCATGAACCTGCCCCATTAGCACCATGATGCATGCATTGGCAGGGCCCATGCTTTCAGAGAAATCTGTGTCCATGTCCTGATCACTCACGGGACCGCGCTGACGTCGCCTCCTCGCCCGGTATCGCGTTGCCATGTTCTGGTGCTGCATATACTGCTGGATAATGCGTGTGGTGGTTGATGTGCTCCTAATTGCCAAAATGAGCTCAGCGGCCTCCATGCTTACCTTGGTATGGCGTCCGCACAGAAAGAAGGCGCGGAACGATTGTCTGCCGTTGCTCTGACGGAGGGAGGGGCAACTGACGACACGGCTTACAGGGTTGGCTTCAGGGAGCTAAAATCAACAAAGGGTGTGCCTGTACATCAAGGAGTATTTCAGGCAGGACTGCACGGAGGGTTCCAATAAGAAATGGTGCACCAAAGTTATCGTTGTTATTGGAACAAGGAGGTTAGCCTGGCCTCTGATTGATACATGGCTAGATTAACCTCACTGCGCCTTCTCTGTGACTGACTGCAGTGTGATCTAGACAGGGGAGGAGGAAAATGAGTACAAAACAAATCTGGTCTATTTCTTGTTGTGACCCACTCCATCTATCCTTTACATCTTTGGCTGGCAGCAGACAAAAAAGGCGCGAAATGATTGTCTGCCCTTGCTTTCACGGGGGGAGGGAGGGTGGGAACGGGGTCCTGACGATATGTACCCAGAACCACCCGCGACAATGTTTTAGCCCCATCAGGCATTGGGATATCCACCCAGAATTCCAATGGGCAGCGGAGACTGCGGGAACTGTGGGATAGCTACCCACAGTGCAACGCTCCAGAAGTCGACGCTTGCCTCGGTACTGTGGAAGCGCTCCGCCAAGTTAATGCACTTAATGCACTTAGAGCATTTTCTGTGGGGACACACACACTCGAATATATAAAACCGATTTAAAAAAAAACGACTTCTATAAATTCGACCTAATTTCGTAGTGTCGACATACCCTTAGAGACTAACCAATTTATTTGAGCATAAGCTTTTCGTGAGCTTCATCGGATGCATCCATCCAATGAAGTGAGCTGTAGCTCACGAAAGCTTATGCTCAAATAAATTGGTTAGTCTCTAAGGTGCCACAAGTACTCCTTTTCTTTTTGTTTATCATTTTAACTTGTTCGTTGATTGAAGGAAACCTTAGTGTGGAGCTTAAGCAAAATGAGGTTGAAAAGAATCAGACAACTCTTGCAAACCAAAGCAACAGGATTTTATACCTATGTGCTATGAATATTTTAACAAGGAGTGCCCACAAACTTCCCCTGGGTGTATAACAAACCCCATGTACTATGGGTACTTGACTGTGGAATCTCTTCCTATAAACATATGCCTTATCATAACAAACCAATAAAAAACTATCAATACCACTCAGCAAACAAGTACATTAAGTATCTCATGTGGGAAATGTTTATACTTTGTTCCTGGAAAAATATGTTGTGTATTGACGTTTTAGCAGAGCGTTCAACTTGTGTAATTTGAAGGGAGGATGGGACGGGCTGAATGCTTATCCAGGGGTGTTTTCCCTTTATTTTTTTTATTTACCTGCTATTTGGTGAAATCTGATCCATTCCAACAGCAAAATATTTTTTTGAGTACTAGGGATATCTTTGTGGTAACAATGAGTTAGCAGTATCCTGAGAATGGGGTGAGCTTCCTTACAAAGGACAATCACCCCAAAACTTTCCTTCAATTTGGTAGCAGCATTTTAATAAGGGACTCCTGAGAGCCCCCATTGTAGGAAAAAGAAAAGGAGGACATGTGGCACCTTACAGACGAACAAATTTATTTGACGAGCTGTAGCTCACGAAAGCTTATGCTCAAATAAATTTGTTAGACTCTAAGGTGCCACAAGTCCTCCTTTTCTTTTTGCGGATACAGACTAACATGGCTGCTACTTTGAAACCTGTCGTAGGAAAGATTGTTCAGCTAATGCAATGAAACTTGGGCTGCTATGGTGAAAATACAATGATTTCAGCGTTGTCTTAATGCAAAAATTGACTTTTTTTAAAAAAAAACCTGATTACACATGGTGTTGCACCAATTTAATGTAGACACTCTTAAACTGATTTAATGAAATCAGTTTCTAAGGCAACTACTTTAAACTGATGCAACTTTCTTGAGTAGACAAGAAAAAAGATGTTAATATTAAATTGTCACTTAATGGATTTTAAAATCTATTGTAACAAAAGCTTTGCGACTGATTTGAAAGGCATAGAATAATGCATAGCCTAAGGTAATTATAGTTAGAAGGGTATGTATATATTAAGTGTGGACCTATGAAATACATTCTGATCTGTAAATATACTATAGCCTATACTTTCATTGAGCCCTGGTCTACACTAGGACTTTAGGTCGAATTTAGCAGCATTAAATCGATGTAAACCTGCACCCGTCCACACGATGAAGCCCTTTATTTCGACTTAAAGGGCTCTTAAAATCGATTTCCTTACTCCACCCTTGACAAGTGGATTAGCACTTAAATCGGCCTTGCCGGCACGAATTTGGGGTACTGTGGACACAATTCTACGGTATTGGCCTCCGGGAGCTATCCCAGAGTGCTTCATTGTGACTGCTCTGGACAGCACTCTCAACTCAGATGCACTGGCCAGGTAGACAGGAAAAGAACTGCAAACTTTTGAATCTCATTTCCTGTTTGGCCAGCGTGGCAAGCTGCAGGTGACCATGCAGAGCTCATCAGCACAGGTGACCATGATGGAGTCCCAGAATCACAAAAGAGCTCCAGCATGGACCGAACGGGAGGTACGGGATCTGATCGCTGTATGGGGAGAGGAATCCGTGCTATCAGAACTCCGTTCCAGTTTTCGAAATGCCAAAATCTTTGTCAAAATCTCCCAGGGCATGAAGGACAGAGGCCATAACAGAGACCCGAAGCAGTGCCGCGTGAAACTGAAGGAGCTGAGGCAAGCCTACCAGAAAACCAGAGAGGCGAACGGCCGCTCCGGGTCAGAGCCCCAAACATGCCACTTCTGTGATGACCTGCATGCCATTTTAGGGGGTTCAGCCACCACTACCCGAGCCGTGTTGTTTGACTCCTTCAATGGAGATGGAGGCAATACGGAAGCAGGTTTTGGGGATGAAGAAGATGATGATAGCTCACAGCAAGCAAGCGGAGAAACCGGTTTTCCCGACAGCCAGGAACTGTTTCTCACCCTGGACCTGGAGACAGTACCCCCCGAACCCACCCAAGGCTGCCTCCTGGACCCAGCAGGCGGAGAAGGGACCTCTGGTGAGTGTACCTTTTAAAATACTATACATGGTTTAAAAGCAAGCATGTGAAAGGATTACTTTGCCCTGGCATTCGCAGCTCTCCTGGAGGTACTCCCAAAGCCTTTGCAAAAGGTTTCTGGGGAGGGCAGCCTTATTGCGTCCTTCATGGTAGGACACTTTACCACTCCAGGCCAGTAACACGTATTCGGGAATCATTGTACAACAAAGCATTGCAGTGTATGTTTGCTGGCATTCAAACAACATCCGTTCTTTATCTCTCTGTGTTATCCTCAGGAGAGAGAGAGATCATTCATGGTCACCTGGTTGAAATAGGGTGCTTTTCTTCAGGGGACACTCAGAGGAGCCCATTCCTGCTGGGCTGTTTGCCTGTGGCTAAACAGAAATGGTCCCCGCTGTTAGCCACAGGAAGGGGGGAGGGTTGAGGGGGTAGCCATGCGGTGGGGGGAGGCAAAATGCGACCTTGTAACGAAAGCACATGTGCTATGTATGTAATGTTAACAGAAAGGTTTACCCTGAAAGAGTGTAGCCACTGTTTTATAAAATGTGTCTTTTTAAATACCGCTGTCCCTTTTTTTTTCTCCACCAGCTGCATGTGTTTCAATGATCACAGGATCTTCTCCTTCCCAGAGGCTAATGAAGCTTAGAAAGAAAAAAAAATGCACTCGAGATGAAATGTTCTCCGAGCTCATGCTGTCCTCCCACACTGACAGAGCACAGACGAATGCGTGGAGGCAAATAATGTCAGAGTGCAGGAAAGCACAAAATGACCGGGAGGAGAGGTGGCGGGCTGAAGAGAGTAAGTGGCGGGCTGAAGACAGGGCTGAAGCTCAAATGTGGCGGCAGCGTGATGAGAGGAGGCAGGATTCAATGCTGAGGCTGCTGGAGGACCAAACCAGTATGCTCCAGTGTATGGTTGAGCTGCAGCAAAGGCAGCTGGAGCACAGACTGCCACTACAGCCCCTGTGTAACCAACCGCCCTCCTCCCCAAGTTCCATAGCCTCCACACCCAGACGCCCAAGAACGCGGTGGGGGGGCCTCCGGCCAACCAGCCACTCCACCACAGAGGATTGCCCAAAATAAAAGAAGGCTGGCATTCAATAAATTTTAAAGTTGTAAACTTTTAAAGTGCTGTGCTTAAAGTGCTGTGTGGCATTTTCCTTCCCTCCTCCACCACCCCTCCTGGGCTACCTTGGTAGTCATCCTCCTATTGGCGTGATGAATGAATAGAGAATGCATGAATGTGAAGCAACAATGACTTTATTGCCTCTGCAAGCGGTGATTGAAGGGAGGAGTGGCGGGTGGTTAGCTTACAGGGAAGTAGAGTGAACCAAGGGGCGGGGGGTTTCATCAAGGAGAAACAAACAGAACTTTCACACTGTAGCCTGGCCAGTCATGAAACTGGTTTTCAAAGCTTCTCTGATGCGTACCGCGCCCTCCTGTGCTCTTCTAACCGCCCTGGTGTCTGGCTGCACGTAACCAGCAGCCAGGCGATTTGCCTCAACCTCCCACCCCGCCATAAACGTCTCCCCCTTACTCTCACAGATATTGTGGAGCACACAGCAAGCAGTAATAACAGTGGGAATATTGGTTTCGCTGAGGTCTAAGCGAGTCAGTAAACTGCGCCAGCGCGCCTTTAAACGTCCAAATGCACATTCTACCACCATTCTGCACTTGCTCAGCCTGTAGTTGAACAGCTCCTGACTACTGTCCAGGCTGCCTGTGTACGGCTTCATGAGCCATGGCATTAAGGGGTAGGCTGCGTCCCCAAGGATACATATAGGCATTTCAACATCCCCAACAGTTATTTTCTGGTCTGGGAAGAAAGTCCCTTCCTGCAGCTTTTGAAACAGACCAGAGTTCCTGAAGATGCGAGCGTCATGCACCTTTCCCGGTCATCCCACGTTTATGTTGGTGAAACATCCCTTGTGATCCACCAGAGCTTGCAGCACCATTGAAAAGTACCCCTTGCGGTTTATGTACTCGGCGGCTTGGTGCTCCGGTGCCAAGATAGGGATATGGGTTCCGTCTATGGCCCCACCACACTTAGGGAATCCTATTGCAGCAAAGCCATCCACTATGACCTGCACATTTCCCAGGGTCACTACCCTTGATATCAGCAGATCTTTGATTGCGTGGGCTACTTGCATCACAGCAGCCCCAACAGTAGATTTGCCCACTCCAAATTGATTCCCAACTGACCGGTAGCTGTCTGGCGTTGCAAGCTTCCACAGGGCTATCGCCACTCGCTTCTCAACTGTGAGGGCTGCTCTCATCTTGGTATTCATGCGCCTCAGGGCAGGGGAAAGCAAGTCACAAAGTTCCATGAAAGGGTCCCTACGCATGCAAAAGTTTCGCAGCCACTGGGAATCATCCCAGACCTGCAACACTACGCAGTCCCACCAGTCTGTGCTTGTTTCCCGAGCACAGAATCGGCGTTCCACCGCATGAACCTGCCCCATTCGCACCATGATGCATGCATTGGCAGGGCCCATGCTTTCAGAGAAATCTGTGTCCATGGCCTGATCACTCACGTGACTGCGCTGACGTCGCCTCCTCGCCAGGTATCATTCTGCTAGGTTCTGGTGCTGCATATACCCCTGGATAATGCGTGTGGTGTTTAATGTGCTCCTAATTGCCAAAGTGAGCTGAGCGGCCTCCATGCTTGCCTTGGTATGGCGTCCGCACAGAAAAAAGGTGCGGAACGATTGTCTGCCGTTGCTCTGACGGAGGGAGGGGCGACTGACGACACGGCTTACAGGGTTGGCTTCAGGGAGCTAAAATCAACAAAGGGGGTGGCTTTACATCAAGGAGTATTTCAGGCAGGACTTCACGGAGGGTTCCAATAAGAAATGGTGCACCTAAGTTATTGTTCTTATTGGAACAAGGAGGTTAGCCTGGCCTCTGATTGATACATGACTAGATTTACCTCGCTGCAACTTCTCTGTGAGTGACTGCAGTGTGACCTAGAGGAATGAGTCCCCTAGACGGGGGAGGAGGCAAATGAGTACAAAACAAATCTGGTCTATTTCTTGTTTTGACCCACTCCATCTATCTTTTACATCTTTGGCTGGCAGCAGACAGTGCAGAAGGACTGCATGCCATCCACATCTCTTGCCTGCCCGGCAGAAGATGGTACAATACGACTGCTAGCCATCCTCATCTCTTGCCTGCCTGGCAGAAGATGGTACAGTACGACTGCTAGCAATCTGTATCGCCTGCCTGCTCACCATAAGACGGTTCAATAGGACTGACTGCAGGACTAAAGAGAATGACCTGGTCAAGTCACTCCAAATTTAGTCCCTGCGCCCATGTCTGCCCAGGTGCTCCCAGCCGACATGGCCAGGAGCACCTCGGACATGACGAGGACGGCTACCAGTCGTATTGCACCGTCTGCTGCCAGAAGGCAATGGGTTGCTGCTACTGTGTAGCAATGCCATACCGCGTCTGCCAGCAACCAGGAGACATACGGTGACGGTTACCTGAGCGGGCTCCATGCTTGCCGTGATATGGCGTCTGCACAGGTAACTCAGGAAAAAAGACGTGAAACAATTGTCTGCCCTTGCTTTCACGGAGGGAGGGAGAGAAGGGGGGCCTGACGATATGTACCCAGAACCACCCGCGACAATGTTTTAGCCCCATCAGGCATTGGGATCTCAACCCAGAATTCCAATGGGCAGCGGAGACTGCGGGAACTGTGGGATAGCTACCCACAGTGCAATGCTCCGGAAGTTGACTCTAGCCTCGGTACTGTGGAAGCGCTCCACCGAGTTAATGCACTTAATGCACTTAGAGCATTTTCTGTGGGGACACACACACTCGAATATATAAAACCGATTTCTAAAAAACCGACTTCTATAAATTCAACCTTATTCCGTAGTGTAGACATACCCTGAGTTGTTGTACATATTTGCAATACTAATTGTTCTTGTTTCAGACTCTTCACTTGATGCTGCTTCATTCTAATTGATTATTTCCTGATTAGATAAAACAAATAATCTTAAAATTCATTTACTTACTAATACATTGGGAGCATTTTCATTGTGGCTGTTACTCACTTGTAAGACTGTCTCTCTTTAAAACAATCAACACGTTTTATTGATTACTGTAACAATGACTCTCTGATCTGGTTTCTTTGAGTAGGATACATTGAAGATGCCTTTAGTGGCAAACCACTTGAAAAAGCAACACTTAGGTCATAAAGATCAGCTAGTATTTTCTTTTAAATGTGAATTTTAATGCTAATGAAAAATGCCACATTGATAGTGCTAGAGCGTAAGGTATTCTGTAATCCACAAAAAGTGCGACCCGGGCAGCAATAAAGCAAGATTTACCACCAACGCGTCTCTCTCCTGACAGAGGTGTCATTTATATAATTGAGTATGGTGGTAGAAAGGGGTTGGATGCCAAGTAATTTTCAAAGTAAAATTACCAAAATAAAACAATTATCAAAATTAATAAGGAGAAAACAATTAACTAGATTACATTATTCGTTGATTCTCCTATGACTAGTTCAGGAAAACCAACTCAAAAGATGGAATTATTGATGATTGTTATTGAGATTGCATTCAAGGAGCAGTGTCATAAATATAAAGGGAAGGGTAAACCCCTTTGAAATCCCTCCTGGTCAGGGGAAAGCTCATCTCGCCTGTAAAGGGTTAAGAAGCTAAAGGTAACCTTGCTGGCACCTGACCAAAATGACCAATGAGGAGACAAGATACTTTCAAAAGCTGGGAGGAGGGAGAGAAACAAAGGGTCTGTGTGTCTGTCTATATGCTGGTTTTCTGCCGGGGATAGACCAGGAATGGAGTCTTAGAACTTTTAGTAAGTAATCTAGCTAGGTATGTGTTAGATTATGATTTCTTTAAATGGCTGAGAAAAGAATTGTGCTGAATAGAATAACTATTTCTGTCTGTGTATCTTTTTTGTAACTGAAGGTTTTGCCTAGAGGGGTTCTCTATGTTTTTGAATCTAATTACCCTGTAAGATATCTACCATCCTGATTTTACAGGGGGGATTTCTTCATTTCTATTTACTTCTATTTTTATTAAAAGTCTTCTTGTAAGAAACTGAATGCTTTTTCATTGTTCTCAGATCCAAGGGTTTGGGTCTGTGGTCACCTATGCAAATTGGTGAGGCTTTTTATCCAACATTTCCCAGGAAAGGGGGGGTGCAAGTGTTGGGAGGATTGTTCATTGTTCTTAAGATCCAAGGGTCTGGTTCTGTAGTCACCTAGGCAAATTGGTGAGGCTTTTTACCAAACCTTGTCCAGGAAGTGGGGTGCAAGGTTCTGGGAAGTATTTTGGGGGGAAGGACGCGTCCAAACAGCTCTTCCCCAGTGACCAGTATTAGTTTGGTGGTGGTAGCGGCCAGTCCAAGGACAACGGGTGGAATATTTTGTACCTTGGGGAAGTTTTGACCTAAGCTGGTAAAGATAAGCTTAGGAGGTTTTTCATGCAGGTCCCCACATCTGTACCCTAGAGTTCAGAGTGGGGGAGGAACCTTGACAAGCAGCCACATAAATTTCACCAAGGATTCTTTCTCCTCTACACTAAGGGATGCCCCAAAATAAACAATTGAACTTGACTTTGAAATAAAGAAATGTTTATTTAAATCAAAATGATAAAAAACCCCAAACAATTAAATCAACAATGATTAGGCAAATGTGATACACCAGATAAAAAGGTAAATAAAACAAGTGATTAGCAATAAGTAACAAGCAATATTTAAAACAACACAATTGTAAAATATAAAGTACAATAACACAAAATTGGCTAACTGTATTGAATGGACTAGTAGTATACAACTGAGTATAAAATTCAAAACCTATAGCATCAACCACAGTGGTATTCACTTAGGATACTAACAGCATCAACAGATAGTCTTAATTACAATAAACAAACTAGCAGCAAACATTATTAACATCATCTAACAACTAAGCTTAATACTTTGTTATATACTATTCCTTTAATGAAATAACTAGATTACAGAAATTATAATTCAACTTTACAGCAAAACTCTTAAACTAATGAATGAATTAGGATGAAACTAGATTGAATAGGACAATTTAATTGAAAGTAGTGTTAACTTAAACAAAAGCTAGTAAAACCATTACTACTTCTATTACTTCTGTCTTAAGAAAATAGTAGTCTGAGGCCTGGTCTACACTAGGAAATTAAGTTGGTGTATAACTACGTCGCATAAGGGTGTGAAAAATCCTCTTGGCGGGGGTGGAGTACCTGTGCTGACAGGAGAACTTGTCCCATTGGTGTAGGTAGTGTCTTCGCTGACGTGCTGCAGCTGTGTTGCTGTAACGGTTTATGTGTAGACATACCCTGAAGTTAACCATAATTCTTAAAGCAAGTTCACAGTCATATGACCATTACAGCTCAAAATTAAGCTGTGTTTAGAAACATGTACCTAGCTGGAAATATTACCATGATGCATACAAAGCTGAAGTACCAGAATCGCCCCATGAGAGATCGGCTACACTACAGCTGATGTCGGCAGAACTTAAGTCACTTGGGGTGTGAATAAAGCACGCTGCCTCCTGAGTGACATAAGTTACACTGACATCAGCGCTGGTGTGGACAGCGCAGATATACCTCTACAAGCGGCAGAAGCTAGTTTTGTTATGCCGGATAGGGAGAGCTCTTTCTCATTGGCCTAGGGCGTCTTCACCAGTCGTGCTGCATCAATTCAGCTGCGTCACTGCAGTGCTGTATGTGTAGACATGCCCATAGATACAACAGCCCAGAGCAGATCAGATGAGTCAATAGTCAATTTACAACTGTAAATGTTTAGAAAGCAGTTTGATTAAGCAAGGTATTAAAATTAAAGTTAGTTAAACAGGTTGAGGGAGTGTTCGTAGAGAGTATTGAAGGGAGATCCTGGAGTCTGAGTTAATTGGCAGAAGAAATTATTAAAGGTAATACTATGCACTTGTTTAAACACTGCAATACTTTTCTGTATTTAAATATTATAAAGTACCCTGCTTTTGGTATTTAAAATAGACAAAGTTAAGATAGTCACTAGTTAGGTTGCCTCATCAAGATTGGAAGAAGGCTAGTGTGGAATGTAAGGTATAAAAATACATTAGATAACTTGTTAGTTAAAAACACACACTGTTCTCTCATTGCTTCTCTCACCGACAAGTAACTTGTGTTATTGTAGCCATGTTGGTCTCAGGATTTTAGAGAGAGAGAGAGAGAGAGAGAGAGGTGGGTGAGGTAATATCTTTTATTGGAGCTTACACAGAACTCTTTTTAGGTCCGGAGAAATATACGCAGAGTGTCACAGCTAAATACAAGGTGGAACAGACTGTTTAGCAGAAGTAGTTAACAGTTATAGGGAAGAAATGGGGGGAAGGTTATATAGATTGTTGTAATAAGCCATAAATTCAGTGTCTCTATTCAGTCCATAATTTTTAATATCTAGCAAATTATGAATTTAAGCTGCTTGTCATTTGAAGATGTTATACAGGTTCCTTTAAGGATAAGGACTGATAGGTCAGATACAGAGTGATCGTTCTGTGCAAAATATTCACTCACAGGTGATACGGTGTTTTTGTCTTCTATCATTTTTCTGTGTGAGTTCATTTGAGAGCATAGTTATTGCCTGATTTCACCTACATAGTTGTTGTTGGGGCATTTAGTGCATTGGATGAGGTACTCTGTGATAGGCATGGATCTTGAAAGATGTGTTGTGGGCAGTGTTGATCATTGTAGCTGTGCAGATGTGTCTACAGGTTTTGCATCAGTTGTTGTGGCAGGGTCTGTTGCTGCTTTGAGTTGGTGTGTTTGGGGAGCTTGCTTCTGAGCTTGGAGGCTGTTTGATGGCCAGAAGTGGGGGCTCAGGAAAGATTTATTTCAGGATGTGGTCCCCATCAAGTATGGGCTGTAATTGTTTGATGATACTCAGTATGAGTTTCAGTGTGGGGAGATACATGACAACTAGAAGTGTGTGGTCAGAGGGGGTTTTATTTCAGTATTGTAGCAGGTTTTCTCAGGGTATTTGGGTGGCGCATTTCACAATACAATCTACTTATCTGGTGGGATATCCTTGTTTGGTGAAGGCAGTTTTAAGTGTGTTAAGGTATATATCCTGGACTTTCTCTTCAGAGCATATTCTGTGATATCTGAGTACCTGGCTGTAGCTAAGAGATTTCTTAGTGTGTTTGGTGTGGATACAGGACCTGTGAAGGTAGGTGTGGTGATATGTAGGTTTCTTGTATATTGCTGTCTGTAGGATTCTATTGTTGAAGCTGATTGTGGTGTCCAGGAAGTTGATTCTAGTGTGGGAGTGTTCTAAAGGGACTTCACTGGTGGTGGTTGAAGTTTTGGTGAAAATTTATGAGGCAATTTAGGTTGTCTGTCCAGAGGATGAAATCTCATTGATCTATCTCAGGCATATCACTGGTTTCATGGTGATTTGTCCAGAAATCCTTCTTTAAGTTGGATTTGCTAGATACTAAAAATCATAGGCTGAATAGAGACACTTGATTTACAGCTTATTATAACAATCTATAGCCACTTACCTCCCTACACCCAGATTTTTTTTTCCCCTTTCCTCTCCTCTCCTCCATGACTGGGCCACTTCACCTTCAATGGTCCCTTGTTGTAATATGGTTACTAGTATGCTAACTACTTATGCTAAATGATCTGTTACACCTTGTATTTAGTTGTGACACTCAACATTTCCAAGACCTGAAGCAGAGCTCTGTGTAAGCTCAAAAACTTGTCTCTCTAACCAACATAAGTTGTTCCAGTAAAAGATAGTACCTCAACTAACTTGTATCTCAGGTAACTTTCACTCACACATGCAAGGCAGCAAAGCAAAATTAACCATTAAAAATGAATTTCTACAAAAATATGATAACTCTCTTAACTGTACATGTTATGTACTTATCAAACCAAAGATTTTAAGGTTAGCTCTCAAGTAGTAAGCCAGATAATTTTGTAAGCCAAGTGAAGTGAGCTCAGCACTAAACACCAGGTGTGAACAGTAACTCTCACAGTTACAGGTGACAGCATTGGCACCAAATCAGTTTTAAGTACAACGGTGTTTGATTTAAATCCTGTAACTTAGTCCAGTTATGTTTGTAGGAGAATTTCCCCAATTTTAAGCTACTTTAAGGCTCTGTTTCATTTTACATTTCATGTCTACTGTAATTCTATTCTTTGGCTTATTTGGAATCAGGTTATCTTCTAGTATCTGTGGAAACTGATACATTTATGACTTTGGTATTTTCCAATGAAGAGGATTTTTTACCAGCCTAAGAGTCTTGTTTTATGGAATAGGGCTGAAATCTAATGGGTTCAGTGTTCTAGGAAAACAATAATTATGCTCTTCAAGGCCAAATTCTGACTTCCTTTGAAGCCAGAAATAACCCATGGAATTTTAGCAATAAGCATTGATTTCCTAAATCTTTCTGCACATTTAAGCAGGTGGAATTTCTCACTCTTCCTTCTGTTGTTTGGTGTGCAGTCTTCTTTTTTGTGGTGGGACTTAGGATTCTGTCTTCAGGGAAATCTCTTTCCCCAAGATGCTAATAATTGTGATTCTGGATGTTAGTTTTCCAGGATCTAAGATTTGTTCTTAGTGAAGGACTCTTAGTTTAAAAAAAAAAACCTCTCTGAGTTAAACAAACACTTTTATTATGTGGAATGTCCAGCTCATTGATCTGCTGAAGGTAGGCTTTGCTGGACAAAGATTTGAGCTTGACAATCCTTTCTGTGTATAAATCTCTCCTTTGGTTGCACTGGGGAGCTTGGTCTACCCCAAAAAGCACATATTTGGCAATTTTCCATTGGCCCGTTTTCTTTTGGGGAGGTGGTTGTTGATTAACTGGATAGGTCGAAGTGTCATGGCAAGTTTTCTGCCCATCCAATAGACGGCATTCAAGCCTCACACAAAGTTCCTTTCCAAGGGCTTCCAGCCTTTCCTTGGAATCCTTAATGTCTTCTTTAGCATAGTTAATTAAAATATACACTAAAAGAATACTTCAAAGTGTCTTTTGGATCACATTTTGTTTCTAGTTCTTGAACCACCATTTAACAACAGAATAAAGCTTTCTCATATTGTAACTAGGTAATTATCTTCCAGAAGTTGTATTCTTCTTACTCTTAAAATTTTCCTCAAATTAAAGTTATTCCAGCCTACTTCTAAATGTGGGAAGAAATTACCCCCCATTTGATTCTAATTTACAACTTCCAGGTTCATTATAAAATCAGTATCTTAACTCCAAATGGTTAGACTAGATTAGCTGGCTTTAAGCATTACCCCTGATACTTCAAAACACTAGCAAAACAACAAGAGTGCTCCTTCTTACTAATAATGGCTTCTAGTGTAATTTAACAGTTGCTCCACTTAACCTTTTTATACCATGTTTCTAGATTTATTAATATGTGAGCATATACTACAGTTCTATATACCAAAATCATCTTTTTGTTAGTAAAAAGATATTTTCATATATATGTTTGTGGTAGTGTTGTAGCTGTGTTCATCCCAGGATATTAGAGAGACAAGGTTGGTGAGGTAATATCTTTTATTGGACCGACTTCTGTTGATGAGAGAGATGAGCTTTCAGGGGTGCTGGAACTAGGGATGAGACCCACACCCTCTGGCTTGAAGTAGTTTCCATCATGTACAGGGTTTACAGTTTTGTTCAATGGCTTTCAGCACCCCCCCACTATAAAAATTGTTCCAGCACGACTGCAAGCTTTCACAGAGAAGCTGTTGGTAAGGAGAAATGAGTTTCTCTGTGAAAGCTCATCTCTCTCACCAACAGAAGTTGGTCCCCTTAAAGATATTATCTCACCCACCTTTCTATATATATATATATATATATATATATATATATATATATATATATATATATATATATATATATATATATATATATATATAATATGAACTTATTCAGTGATACAAAAACTTACTTTATTAGAAAAATCTTTGTTTGATCACTTTAAACCAGGGGTCGGCAACCTTCGGCACGTGGCCAATGTAAACAAAATGTCTTGCAGCCCACCCGCGGATTACCCTGATGGGCTGCATGCTGAAGGTTGCTGACCCCTGCTTTAAGCCTTAACCAAAAAGTCATAATGTGATTTGGTCTTAGAGTTTTATGGCTCTCTAGGTGGCTAAAACATTCGTTGTTTACTTTTGTTCACCTTATGAACTAGGGAATGTTGTGAGATTACTTATTAAGTAATTTATTTATTTGCACATTGCTAATTGTGATGGAATCATTTAGTTTGCTCCAAGTGAAGAAATAAGCATTTCCAAAACAATTTCGGAGATGTTGATTTTAGAAACACTTGGGTTTATAGTCCCACTTTACTGGGACCTTGACTCATTAACAAGGAGATATTGCTGGAATGGGAACAGAGAAAACAGATTGTAGCATCCTTTGTGAGTAGGTTTCTGTGTCACTTATGAGGAGATTAATTGAAACATTTGTTTTGATATTACCTATATTTTGAGAACTCTTTGGCATGTTACCTTTTGTTTCAGACTTCATTAGTGATTTAGTTTAATACAGGCTTATTCAAGATGTTAATAGAAATCTAGATGAAAGCGGGGAAGGACAGGTTACTCTTTAAGGATCTTGAATGTGTGGAGATATGAAGGCCTGGTCTCCACTGCAAAGTTAGGTCAACATAAGATGACTTGGTGTTGATCTAGTTGTGCATGTGTCTATGCTTAAATTTGTGTCCCACCCTGGGTGGCGGGTGGAACCCCCCTTTGGAGAGGCTAGCCCTTGGCTCCGCCCTTTCTGCCTGTGCCCTCCCCATGGCTGAAGCCCCCAAACTCCCTGCGGCTGGAGCCACTAGCCCCCTCCACCCAGAGCACAACCCCCTCCCTGGGCTACAGGAGCCACAGGCCAGCTGCAGCCTGGAGCATGCCACCCCACCCTTGGCTGCAGAAGCCCTGGGCTGGCTGCAGCCCCGAGGCACTGCCCTCCCCTCCGGGCTGTCTGAAGCCATCTGTTAGAAGACACTTTTGATATGCCCCATGCAGGTTCTGGGGCAGCTGAGGAGGCATGCCTCCTCAGCTGCCCCAGAACCTGCATGGGGCATAATAAAACAAACCACCTCCAAACTCTGCAACCGGGGGTCTGGCAGCCACGTCAAGGGAGGCAGAACCTCCCCGGCTTATTATTCCCACCATCCATCTGTCCCACCATGTAAGTGCCCCATTACAGTGAGGCAGTAAAACCACCTTCCTGAGCAGCGGTGAGCCATGGTCAGTGTATTGAGGTCAACACAGCATGAGTGTAGACTCTGCAGTACTTATGTCAGTCCTCTAGCAGCTGTCCCAGAATGCCCAACACTGACCACTCTAGTCACAATTGTGAACTCCACTGCTCAGGAGTCACAGACACCAGAAGCCGCCTCCTCCCCCCCGTCCCCTTTTAAAGCCCATTGAATTTTTGTCTTTTCCTGATTGTCCAGCGTGGTGAGCACACCTTGCAGCTCTCTGTTGTTGTGAGGAGCTGACCCTGCCGGCGACACGCTCTGGCTTAGAATAGACAAGATATTGGATCTCTGCTGCCTGTGGGCAGAAGAGGCTGTCCACGCACAGCTATAGTCCAGCCATAGAAATGTGAACATCTACCAGCAGATTGCATGGGGGATGCAGAAGGGCTATGACAAGGACCAGCAGCAGTGACGTGTGAATTGAAGGAACTGCGTCAGGCATATCAGAAGGCCAGGGAGGCCAACACTGCAGTCGATCCAGTGCCGAGCCACAGACCTGAAGCTTTTACAAAAGGCTGCATGCCATGTTTGGCAGAGACCCCACCTCCACCCTGCAGACCAGAATGAATACCGCAGACCAGACTGAATACCACAGCCCCCTGGCATGAACCGTGAGGAGATGGAGGAGGAAGATGTGGGACATACAACCAAGGGATCAAGTTATGCCATTAGCCAGAACCTGTTTGAGACTCTCCCACAGTCCAATCAATCCAAGCAGCCAGGCATGGGTTAGCCCAATGTAGGGAAAGGAAGCTCAGGTAAGTGTAATTGTATTTCCCATTGCAATGACATACTGATGGTGCCCCCAACTTAACAGGATTCATTAACTTTCTCATACTAGAACAGGTTGCAATACAACAAAGAGAGGAAGAGTTATCTCCTTTTCATTCCCCTGTAGAGTTGGGCAAGATGGGTCATGCAGAGCAGTTTGTTTGTTTATATACACAGGGGTGTTCCTTGAATCCTCCTGAGAGATCTCAATGAAATTTATGTGACGGTACTCTGCAGTCCTCTCCCCACTGTTTCTAGGGTTGGCAGTCTTATTTCTTTCTCTGCGGTAGGATGCTTCCCCACACAGCAATCACTTCAGCAGGCACCATTGCAGCACGCAGCAGGCTAGCAGCATACGGGCCCAAGCGGCTCCAAGAAGCCCGCAGAAGCTGTGCTCTCTGTGCCCTAGTTACCCTCAGGAGTGAGATATTAACTAAAATCACCACTACCTGTGGAAAATGGTGCCAGTGTTTAGTGCCATTGTCCTATACTTATAGTTTCATGTAACCAAGCAATTCCCTCCTCTTTTCCCTCACCCCTGGTGGGCCATACTCACCATGGCTGATACTGTGAGTGGTGCCATACACGAGCACTCTGACGCAGATGTGTCAATAAGCATGTCTTGGTTAAAACTTTAAAGGGAGCAAGGGAAGGGGGAGTTCAGAATCTTAAGTTTCACTTTCCATTGTGACTATACTGGTAATACTGTATCTGTGTTTTTATCCGAAGCTGCTGCTGTTGCAGCCTTTGGGGGTCCCTAGAAATGGGGGGGCCATCAGTATTAGAACCATGTCCCACCCCCCACTTGCTCCTCTCTGCCCACTTCCCCCATTGCTTGCCCATAAGGCAGGAAAAAAATGCACTCCCACTTCTGTAAGTGATGGGGCCATGGCCCCCCTGTTCAGATGCCCCTTAGCTGAGTTGCTCCAGCATCAGCACATACAGCCTCTCACTGGTTTGGCTCAGCTGTGGGACTCCTCCTGGTGTGTGTGGAGAGCCCAGAACAACTCAGCTAAAGGGTGCCTGAATGGGTGGGAGTGGCATAGAAATGTAGATCTTTCTGTGGCAATGTGGTCTGGTGCCAAAAGAGGGACATTAAAAATGTATGTGCAGGGGCCAAAATCAGACCCTTTAGGCACTCCAAGTAATTCAGCCCCTATGTCTATTAATCCTAGGAACTTCTGCCAAGTTTGTAAATCGGGTAATGGGTGCTTTTGTCTGACTATGTGAATATTCATCCACCAGTACCTAGGATGAGATCACCCAAACATTTTGTAGAGGACCCAAGCAGGTGATAACTAATGTTGATCATTAAATCAAAGCTGGATTTGACTTGGTGACCTAGAGGTGTGTAATCGCTGTGAAATATGATGGACTAGGTGGAGCACTGTTCTCTTCTCAAATTTCTGATTCTCTGAAGGACTAGGATTGCACATCTCAAGCACTAAAGTATTCTCCCTGGCTCATAATACAAGAGTAGAGGGACATTTAATTATATGAAAAGGTGGTAAATTAAAAACTTATAAAAGGACTTTTTTTCACAGGTGTGGTTTAAGTGTGAAACTTACTGCTTTAGGAAGTCACTGAAACCACCAATTTAACCAGATTCAAAAAGAGACTGGACATTATTTATTGTAACTCTGGGTATTTTTAATAGCCATATAAATCACTATGAAAGAATTGGAAGAGATATTAAACTCATGCTTCAGGGTTTAAACCAGTCTCTATTGGAGACCAGAATGAGACCTGTGTTAGGGGCAGATTATCTCACATCTGCCTACTGCAAGGCTCTTACACTTTCCTCTGAAGCATCTGGTACTGGCTGCTGTCAGAGACAGGATAGTGGACTAGATGGACTTTGGATCTGATCCAGTCTGGCAATACCAATGTTAATGCATCTTGCACATCCTGGGTACACAATTCTTTAGTGACTTTGCTGGAACATGTTTATCCTCTAATTATGTGGGGGATAGAGAGGGTGAGGTTTCAAATGTTCACCCAGGATTTAACATGCATGTGATCTTCACACCTTATCTGCATTACTCCTAGGACTGATTTAACAGTTCTTCATCATCATCATGTAAGACTCCTCTTAATCTCCAAATCAAATAGTAGATAACAGTAACTGACATCTTTCTGCCATTCAGTGCATAGCGCACTAACATTGTTTCCTCCTCCTTAACATGTGAAAGTCCTGAAACTGGCTATTAGATGCATCTGAACTCAGAAATAATACAACAGTAGAGGATATGGGAGCAACAGCGACATTTTGTCACATTGCACGGAGCCAGAAAGGGCTCTATGTTTCAAAAGGTTTGTGCTAGGAGCTTTAATTGCAACAAAATACCAATTACTGAGTACAGTACTTTCAATATTAAAATGAGAAGTGGGGGAATCTAAACAATGTTTCCCACTGGTCAATAGGGCAGTAAAAATAAAAGTAAATGAAGTGATCTCAGATTTCATGGATGGATTGATACCTATATTTTAGATTTTAAAATACCATGTAAAATTATCTGAACATATAAGTCAGTCACAGCTCTGTGATTCTTGCCTTCTGTCAAGGTTCCTCCCCCACTCTGAACTCTAGGGTACAGATGTGGGGACCTGCATGAAAAACCTCCTAAGCTTATCTTTACCAGCTTAGGTCAAAACTTCCCCAAGGTACAAAATATTCCACCCGTTGTCCTTGGACTGGCCGCTACCACCACCAAACTAATACTGGTTACTGGGGAAGAGCTGTTTGGACGCATCCTTCCCCCCAAAATACTTCCCAAAACCTTGCACCCCACTTCCTGGGCAAGGTTTGGTAAAAAGCCTCACCAATTTGCCTAGGTGACTACAGACCCAGACCCTTGGATCTTAAGAACAATGAACAATCCTCCCAACACTTGCACCCCCCCTTTCCTGGGAAATGTTGGATAAAAAGCCTCACCAATTTGCATAGGTGACCACAGACCCAAACCCTTGGATCTGAGAACAATGAAAAAGCATTCAGTTTTTTTACAAGAAGACTTTTAATAAAAAATAGAAGTAAATAGAAATGAAGAAATCCCCCCTGTAAAATCAGGATGGTAGATATCTTACAGGGTAATTAGATTCAAAAACATAGAGAACCCCTCTAGGGTTCTTAAGTTACAAAAAAGATACACAGACAGAAATAGTTATTCTATTCAGCACAATTCTTTTCTCAGCCATTTAAAGAAATCATAATCTAACACATACCTAGCTAGATTACTTACTAAAAGTTCTAAGACTCCATTCCTGGTCTATCCCCGGCAGAAAACCAGCATATAGACAGACACAGACCCTTTTTTTTTTCTCTCCCTCCTCCCAGCTTTTGAAAGTATCTTGTCTCCTCATTGGTCATTTTGGTCAGGTGCCAGCGAGGTTACCTTTAGCTTCTTAACCCTTTACAGGTGAGAGGAGCTTTCCCCTGGCCAGGAGGGATTTCAAAGGGGTTTACCCTTCCCTTTATATTTATGACACCTTCACTCTGGGTTATCAACATACTCTTAAAAGTTTTTGTACACAGATAATTATATAAAAGTACCTGAAAATTGTAAATATACAGTGGCCAAATTGAGTCATCCCTGAAATAATGAAATATGAATTCAGCCATCCCTGAAATGGCTTCTGTCTCATTTTAAAAGTAGGATTAAATGTCCTCGGAAGGATACCTGAAGGAATATTTCATAAGTGGTTCCACACCCACAGGGGAATCCTGAAATGCAGTGTTTCTCTATTGACTCCTTATCTGTGGGTACGTACTAGGCTTGTGATGAGGTGTTTTGGGCAGGTAGCTGACATGGATATTTTTTTAAAATATCACATTCAGATATGAGGAGTTGAGAGGTGCGACACCTATTTGGATTTTGCTGATTGCTTGATATTTATATTACTGTAGCATCTGTGATTATTGAGCCATGTTAATACTAAATCATTTTTTGTTTGTTTTAAAGTATTTAAGATACTCAACAGCTTTCAGGCATGAGTGCTTTTATTCATTAAAATGTGGTGTAACTTGCAAAAATGTTTAAAAATTAGGTTTAATTGTAGATTTACCAACCTTGACGGTATCTCTTTAAGGTAATTCCTGTATTCATGAAGTTTTTCCATTTCAACAGTTAATTTTGATACATTTCTGATTATTGCTAATGTAACCCCCTGGTCAGTGTGTGTTATGAGGTACACAGGCACACAGAGGGTAACAGAAGGTGTTAATAAGTTACAGCCCTGATCTACAGCACCTAATTCAAGTTGCCAAGACTCCTGCTTTCAGCTCTGGAAATCCCCCTGGTTCAATCTTTAGGTTGGTGAAGATGGCTGCCATCACACCAGCCGTATGGTGGGTATAGTTAATGACATAGCTCAGATCATATTGTTAATGGATGCGTTACATATATATCTGCTGTGGAGCCCATTTCAGGCTTAGAGAGAGCCATATGAGCAAACCTCTGTTTGCAGAGAGTTTCAGTAGGGGACTGTACAGGTGCAGAGTTCATTGTAGGAGTGGAGCCTTAGTTATTAACACCTAAAAATATTAAAATTGACTTTTATTGTCCATGCTGAGATGGCTGACAAGTTAAAAAAAAAAAGCATAAATATGGTAAAAAGTAAAATAGAGACTTAAAAATGGTCAATTTAAAAAAAAAACAGTTAAAAGTCTTGTCAGGCTTGAGAGTAGAAAAGTCTGAACAGCATAGTTTCACTTTGGTTCATAGCCAATTTGTTTCTACTATTGTAAACTATTAAATGTCAGGTTTACAAATAGAGAGACAAGGTGGGTGAAGTAATACTACAGCCAAAGTTTTGTTTTAAAGTAATTGTTTATACTCGCACTAAAACAAACCTATAAAAAAAAACTTCTTCTACCAGTTCTAAAAGCATGATTTTACCATGGCCAAATTTGAGTTGCCCCTTAACTTGTATGGGTTTACAATCAGATTTTCCTGTTTTAAAAAGTGTCTTTCGCAAAGTGTGAGGGAGAAACAAATGCACTGTGAAACTGGCCCCAAGGTGCTCTCATGTGCACAGAGTAAGCTGTAGCTCACGAAAGCTTATGTGCAAATAAATTTGCTAGTCTCTAAGGTGCCACAAGTCCTCCTTTTCTTTTTGCCAATACAGACTAGCACAGCTGCTACTCTGAAGAGTAAAACACTGTACATTTCCCCCCCTTCACTCACTCATAGTAACCTTGTAACAATAGAAAACAAATATCACTTTTGCCCTTTTTTTTTAAAAAAAAAAGCTGTAGGTATCCCTGTAGCAGGACCCATCTGTGTTCAAACACAACAGGGGCTAGGAGACGTTTGGCTCCAGTGTGGACATGAGTTAGCTGCAACCAAGATCCGCGTGATGAAATACACCCGTGTTCACTCACTATTTATGGTAAGACAGTGGGAAGGGGGTGGGGGGCTGCTCCCTGGTCATTTCCTGCACAGGCTGTGAACACCCTTATTAAAAGTGGTGGGGAGCCAGCCATGAACAACGGCGCTGGCTGCTGCAGCAGCACCAGGGAGGCTGGGCTTGTGCGGGGCCTTGTTCCCCTCGCAGCAGCAACTTGCTGCCCCGCCAGCACAAGCGCCGTGCGAGGCGCTGAGGGAAGGGGAGGCCCGGCCCACGTGGGGAGCCACTGCAGCTGGGCCTGCGCGAGACAGGTGTCCGGCCCGGCCCCCGGTCCAGCTCCGCGTTGGTCTCCTTTCGCCTCACACCGACGCGCTTTCCCCCCCCTCCCCCGCACCGCGCGGGTCCTGCGCTGCATCCTGGGAACTGTAGTCCCGCCCCACCGCCCGCGCGGGCTCCCGTCGCGGTAGGCCGCCTCCAGCTCCCGCGATGCTCCGCGCGCGGCAAACCCCGGCTGTTCCTGGCGCCGGAAGAGAAGCGGGTCTCTTTGGGGCCGGCCATCTTGTGGGGTATCGCGAGCAGGGGGCTGGGGCCTGGGCAGCATCGGAGGAGGATCCCGCCGAGAGGGGCCCATCATGCCCGGACACCTGCAAGAAGGGTTCGGCTGCGTCGTCACCAACCGCTTCGACCAGCTCTTTGACGACGAGTCGGACCCCTTCGAGGTGCTGCGGGCGGCCGAGAGCCGGAGGAAGGAGAGCGGCGGCGGCGGGAGCCAAGGGGGCGGCGGCGGCGGGGCCCGCAGCGGGCAGGCGGCCCAGGCCAACTCCTCTGGCGGGGTCGGCAGCGGGGGCTCGGGCCAGGCTGGGGGAGGCGGCGGCGGCGGCAGCAGCAGCGCGGCCAAGCAGCTGCGCAGGGAGTCCCAGAAAGAGCGCAAGAACCCGCTGCCCCCCTTCGCTGCCGCGCCCGGGGGCGCCGGCGACCGCAGGGAGGAGGGCAGCGGGCAGCCCGCCGCGCCGCTGAGGAAGGAAGGTGAGCGGGGACGGCGGGCGGGGAGGCGGCCCATGCGGCCCGCGCACAGTACGCCAGGGCGGCGGGAGTTTGAGACGCCAGACATGCGCTCGCGCTCCCTGCCCTGGTGTGGGGCCCTGGAGGGTCCGGGCTCAAGCCCCCGCCGGGTTCCCTTGGGGAGGGAGGCTCCACAGCCGAGTAGGGTTCAGACTCTTTAAGCCCCCTTGGGTCTGCAGAGAAGCGGCGCATCCCCCTCCTGGCCTGCTGAGGGAGAGCTGCCGCCCCTGGGTGACAGCCCGTCCCCTCCACACGCGGCCTGGCAGCGCAGGCTGAACTTCGTGAAAGCCCCAGGTGGGCCAGCTCCTGCTAGATCCCCTCAGAGACACCACCTGCTCCTTGGGGTGGCGGGGGGGAGTAGTCGCAGGCCGGGGCCGCTGCTTCTCTACCCACGTGGGGGGAAGTGAGGCCTGTCGCACATGTTTGTTGGGAAAGAAGGGGCTGCATCCAAGTGGGGGCGAGGGGGTGGGCGGAAGGAAGGGGTTTTAACAATGTTAGTGACCGGGGGTGGGTGGAGGAAGCTCGGGGTGACCCAACTTTGCAGGGTTAGGAAAGAGGATTCAGTAAGGTCTGCTGGTGCTTGTATGTTACCCAGTACTTGTGGCCCCGGAGCATTGCACCGACAGACTTGTGGAGGCTGGATGACCCTGCTGACGATAAGAGTCTGGGTGGGATGGCAGCAGGCGTGTGAGGACGAAAAACTGTCCGCAGACTCTGTTTTTCCAAAGGGAGTTGCATCACTTTTTAAAGCACGGTAGCCGCATGTTCGTGTTAGTGCAGCTGTGCTAATTATACCTGAGCCATGTGCGTTTTCAGTGTGTTGTCGATCCCTTTTTCTTAACGCAGTAGCCGAAGCTATCTGCCGCCGCCTTCCACCGCCTGGGAAGCTCAAAATGGAGCCGTTTAATTTGTGGTGCATCTGATGTCTTTATTTTTGTATGTTTGGACCCAGTTATGATAAAATTTTCATGGTTGAAGTGGGGTACCGATCTGGCAAGAGAGGCATGAGTAAGGAAACATATTTGGGAATATGAATTAGAGACCGATTAATAATCGACTGTTAAGCTTAAAGTGCATCTCTAAGGACATGTCCCATTTAATAGTTTCATTCTGAAATACTGTTGGTTCACTAAGGATAATTTGGATTGAGATTAGTAATAAAAGTACATTCTTTCACATGCATTATTACTGAAGTTACACTCTTATATAAATGTATGGTAAACATTTTTATGGACTGTAACAAAGTTTAATTTCTCTTATGATCAAGTGAAGGAATACGAAAACATAGTGACATTAAAATTAATGTCTGATTTACTTTTTTATGGGTTGATTCTGCAAAAATTATACTTAATTTTAAGCATGTGTATAGTTCATTGGCAGATAATGTGGCACACTAGATCTCAAAGCACTTTAGGGAGGAAATCAGTATCATTTTCCCTGTTTTACAGATGTCGAAACTGAGGCATAGGGAGGGAAGATACTTATCAAGGGTCCCCTAGCAGGACAGTGGTAGAGGGCTTTTTATGTACATAAACTTCGGCACATGCATGATTGAAAGATTGTGGCCTAAATTTGTAATGCTCATCATATAATTTTTGAGTGCATTGAAAGTGCTTGGTAATATTTGGATAAAGAACTATTTGGCAAACTGATAAGATAATTATTACTTAACCAACACTAAAGGAGCTCTTAAAAATCTTACTCCCCAGAAGAGTAGAAATGATTACAGTACTAAAGATTAACACATTGCATTTCTTTTAAAGAAAAAATACATTGCAATATTGTCTCGGGGTGCTTTTTTTGAACTTTGGTAAGAGCGAAATTATCTTTAACAAAATATGTCACTTTAACCAAGGAAATACTAAGTAAAGCATTTTTTGTGAAGGACAAATAGGAAATAAAAATCAAAAATGTGTGTTTTACATTACTGTTCCTATGGACATCTTGCACATCAAAGTCTGGTAGTTGGATTTTTTTTCTGAGCTCTGGAATAACAGGTTCAGAAAATACCAGCTGACATTTACTAACCTGGTAGCTTTTTTGAAAGACCAGGTATCATAAACTTGCTCTGTCTTCCCTCATGAAATAGATTTTTAAATGTGGGTAATATTCTTGAGTAAAGCTACAGAACAGAAAGATTTTGACCCTTAAGACAGCTATCATATTATAAGGGCCTGACTTACTTCTGTTTCTTCCTGACCAACATGGGTATCTGCAAGTTCTAAAAATTGTCTCAAAAGTGAACAGTATCTATATGGAAAGAAATAACTCAGTATTTCGGGGATTTATAATAGAAATCTATTACACAAGGGCAAATCCATTCACTGGAATAATAAAGGTAGAGGGAGTTTTAAACTTGGCATATTGTATTAAGGGAAAATTCACTCAAGTTTGTAAGCATGCCTGATTTTCTATAGAACACAATTGTTTTATTTCACTTTTAATGACATGCTTAATTTTATATTCCAAGTAAATTTGTATATTGGTACATGTGTAAATACAAGCGCCAGTCATGAATAGTCATGACATTGTCTAAACTGCATCCCCAATATATTAGTCTCCAAATATAAGAGCTGATGAACTGCACCTTCAGGAACTCATAAAAAAGGCTGCTAGAAATGAGAATTTTGTGGTGAAAGCACTCAACTTGTACTTTTGAGATCTTAATTAAATTCCAGGTTCTGCAACATATGTCCTGTACGGCCTGAGGCTAGTTACTTAATTTCTCTTCCCTTCACCTGTGCATCTGTAAAATTGAGCTAATACTACTTTTCCTCCAAAGAATTTTATTAGAGTAAATCTCTGTGAGTTTAACGTCTATCTTTTCATATGGAAAAGGATTATTTATCAAGAGTTTTGGGTCTTGAAAACATGTTTGTAGGGTAAGGAAGTTATTGTTCATTTGTGTGTGTTTGGCTTGGATATCATTACAAATGTGCCAGTTCTTATATCTCCACCCAAATATGGCATTGCTTGTTCTGCAGGCGTTTGTTCAGCTGGCTTATAGAGATTGAAATTTGGCAGTTTTAAATGTTGGGATCAAAGACAACATGGCTTGACTCTCGTAGGCTCTTATTCATAAAACAGTATAGTAGGTTAATGGGGAATATGGCTGTTTTCATAGCTGAATTGTGGTTTTAAAAAAAAGTTTAAAAATTACAGTTTCTGTGGTTTTGTTGCTTTTTTCTAATGCTGATATACATTGTTTTCCTGCTTGTTTTGATTTTATGTTAAAGCAGCTGATATCTCATGAAAATGTGTTCTTTTTTTTTTAAAAAAACAGCTTTTGTATATTTTTAGCATTCTGAACTTTGCAATACAATACAAAAGAAATTTTCATAAAAACAGGGTCGCTTCTTCCTTGAGTTCTTTTGTCCCTTCTGATCATAACTTATGAAGTAATAATGGTCTTTTTGACATAATCTAATTTTGAAGATATCAATTAACTTCTTTCCACATGAGGAGCGAACAGCATGAGGATATTAATACAAATAAACAAAGGTCCCTTTTTCATGAAAATAACCTTAGTAGCATAAAATAGGGAAATGAAATATCTAAAATTCTCTAACTAGAATGTGTTTAGGAGAGAATCCTAGAAATCAGGGTGTTTCTGTTGCTTTGAAATGGTTTGTTATGGAAGATAATGGCAGAGTGGAAAACAAGCTTAAAACAAATTTGTTCTGGTGACCTAACTGTTTTCATTCTAAAGAGCAGTAAGCTAACTTTTTCTAAAAGAACAGTACCATACCATTGTCTATTTGAGTTCTCCAGACATACCACAGTGAAAAACTGGTAATAGCCCTTTAAAAGTGACCTGCAAATGGGAGTGGGGAAAGTGAGCTCCTGCAGGAAGAAAATAAACTTACAGCTGGTGGCACAAAGTGTTCCTAAAGCTTATAAAGGTTTGGGTGAATCTTGCGCTGTCACAGAGCCAGAATAGCTGGTTCTACGCCATTTGGTGGGCAGAGGGAAAAGTTTATCCGGTGCATATCACAGTGGGGTCTCTATGACTAGGGCTCCTAGGCACCACAGTAATACAAATAACAAACAATAATATCTGGGGTAGGAGGATGCTTGGTTAGAGCACATGGGGCCCTGGCAATCGCCAGCCACTTACCAGTTCCTAGGATGAGTGAGGATGCAGCAGAAATGTGATGTAAAAGCACTTTAATTTATCCACATCTCAGAGCAGAGCTCCAGTGCATCTGATGCAGATGCTAACTTACTTTCTCTAATGTGCACCAAAGCAGTGACACATCTGAAGCACAGTTGCCAACTTTCACGTGGTGAATAAGCACCCTGACTTTCACAATAAGCCAAAAATCAAGCTAATCCCATTTCAAAACAAGCCAATCCCTAAGAACCCCAACACTCCATGTGACTAGATCCCCTGGGCGTGCAGTCTGGGACTGGTGGGTCTGCTGTACACTGCTGCCCCCCTTTGCCCCTACTTGCCAGGAGCCAATTGTTCCCTCTTTTTTTTTTTTTTTTTTTTTTAAACAAGCTGCTACATCGTGGTAGTAAAAGGACAAAACATTACTTGTAAAAGGAAATCCTCCCAAACCCCTGGCCATCAGGAGATTGGAAGTAAAACCTAAATGTCAATTCTGTATTGTGTTTTGTTTTTTTGCTGGTAGAGTCACAATTTCTTGGTTGCTCAATAATTTGCTGATGCAGATTGTCTACTATTTTAGGTATAAGACGAATTGGCAGACGGCCTGATCAGCAGCAGCCTCAGGGTGAAGGCAAGCCTATTGAGAGGAGACAAGAGAGACGACCGCCTCGTGAACGCCGATTTGATAAACCTGCTGAAGAGAAGGGTGAAGGAGGGGAATTTTCTGTGGAGAAGTAAGACTTTTTCATCTTGCAAACAATCTTTGTGGTGATTTGGGTCAGTACTCTTATTTCCATCTACTGGTATACAAAATTAATAAAATCTTTGAGTTGATTGGATTAGAACATTGGTATCTTAATTTTGTTAACTTCATCAGAAAAAATGTGTAATCGTGTAAAGTAGAATAACTATCTTTATCATTATTGCATGACTTTGTTTATATACTTGACCCAAATTATTGTGGACCCAACGTTTAGTGTAAACAGATAGTTGAACTGATTTAACTAAAGATGTGTTTTTTTTGAACTTGTGCAGAACTCTGTCCGGACGCTGTTACAGGTCTAAATCAGTTTAGCTTATGTCATTCAGTTTATAGTCAAAAGCTAAACTTATAGATCAAGTTTTAAGCCGGTATAAGTATGTCCATACGGGGGATTCTGTCAGTTTAATTAGAGGTTTTCAAACTCATTTTAGTTAGACCAATGCAATTTGTGTTGTAGACAAAGCCTAAGTTATGTGAATTCCAGAATTGTGAGTTTTAAATACAGCACTACTAGGTATTATAATTTTTAAGCAATTGTGCCACAATGAAAATATAAAGAAATAAGCTAAGGGGAGAAAGACCATTATTAAAGAGAAAATGTAGTGCTTGTGATATTTGTTGTATTACTTGCAATAATATGGCTGATTACTAGATGAAATAAGGTAAGCAGTTGACTTTTTAAAGCATTGTTTCAAGATTTTAGAACTCAGGCAGCATTTAAAGTGCTATTTTTTTCAGATAGTAATTAGATGGTAGTATTCCTAAATGGATGTTTATATTTGACGAACAATATACAGCATAGAGTTTAAAAACAAATATATTGAAAGGCTCTGTGAGCTGTGCTTTACATTTTGGAAATGTACTATTTAATGGCCTCTGTTCTGTGATAGACCCATTATTGACCGACTTATACGTGGTCGTGGTGGTCCAGGCGGAAGAGGTGGACGTGGTGGTCGTGGACGTGGAATGGGCAGAGGAGATGGCTTTGACTCCCGTGGCAAGCGTGAATTTGACAGGCATAGTGGAAGTGATAGATCGTAAGTCTTAAATTTAAACTCTTCCTATTGTGTTTTTCACTAGCCTTTAATAGAATACAATTCTTAATTTGCCTTTGAATTTCTGTATCCAGACACTATTATGTTAACTCAGTTTTGTTAGTTCTCTCTCACATTCCCATTTCAGTGGCCTAAAGCATGAGGATAAACGTGGTGGCAGTGGATCACACAACTGGGGAACCGTCAAAGATGAGCTAACGTTAGTAATTTGTAATTTCTTGAAATTTTAAAAATTAGAAAAGTTTAAACAGGTCCCCCTGTTTCCATTGTTTATAAAATATAAAAAATGTATTTGCCTCTCTGGAATTTGTAGTTTTTTGTGGGACTTCTTAAGTCTCCAGTGTTAGTGGAAGCAGCATTAGTTTGTTTTCTTAAACTCAGTTTTGAAACTTTATTAACACTTGCCAAGCAAAAAGTTACCTAATAGCTTGCTGGTAACATATGAGGTTACTTGGACTTTGACTCTAAGTTTAAACTGATGTTTTTCTGTTGCACATTTTGAAAAACTGTGATTGTCACTTTGCATCATTTTACAGCTACACTTTCTCAAGGGCTTCATTGTCTTTCTAGTCCTCAATTTAATGCCTGGGTCAGTTTTACGTTTGAGGAGGAGGCAGGACACTTGAAGTATTGGGGATTGATACTAAGAGCAATACAAATCTTGGGGAAAACTGCCCAGAAAATTGCAGCAAATGGCCTTCTTAAATCTATAAAGAGACTCTCATTTTTCATGAAATAGTGAGAAAAGTTCAACTTCATGACTAAGGCTCTGTTTCACACAGATTCCGTGACCTCTCTTGTGACTTCTGCAGTGGCTGGCCTGCCTGGCCCGGGGGGCTGCCTGAGCAGTGCGGGCAGCCTCTGGGCCAGGTGGGCCAGCTGCTGCTGGGGCAGTCTCGGGCCCCCCGTTCCCCAGCAGCAGGAGTTTGGGGGTGTGTGGGGTCTCAGGGCTGGGGATTGGGGTGGGGGTAGTGCTTATCTGGGGGGGCGGGGGCGGCGCTTCCCGGACGGGCGACAGCAACTCCCTTCGCTCAGCTCCTGCAGTCACTGGCCACGGCTCCCAGCCAATGGGAGCTGCAGAATCGGGGTTTGGGGCGGAGTGGAGGCAGCAGGTGGAGCTAATAGCTGGGGTCCCTGCTTCCCAGAAGCAGGATAGGGGGGAATCAGCACCCCCCCCCCACCCCCGAGCACCCAGGCCATGACTCGCGGTGCCCCCAGGGCTGCCATCCCGAGTTGCCCCCCCCCCCACCCGCCCCCACCCCCCAAGTTTTACTGAGGGGTATATAGTAAAAGTCATGGACAAGTCACAGGCCATGTATTTTTGTTTATTGCCCGTGACCTCTCCATGATTTACTAAAAATACCCGTGACTAAAATGTAGCCTTACTCATGACAATTAAGTGAATCTGAGTTAGAGATTCAGTAACATCTTAGTAGTTTTAAACAGTTAGGTGCTGGTTTGGAGAAAAATCTCTTAATTGCAGTGATTTGGATCAGTCAAACGTGACCGAGGAAACACCAGAAGGAGAGGAACATCCACCTGCTGATTCTGAGAATAAGTGAGTACTCTTCTTTTTACAACTTTCTCCAATTGCTTCACGTACCATTTTTGAACTACACCTCTACCCCGGTATAATGCAGTCCGATACAACGCAAATTTGGACGTAATGCGGTAAAGCAGTGCTTCGGGGAGCGGGGCTGCTTTACCTCGGTATATCCGAATTCATGTTACCGCAAGCAGTTCCTTTGCGCCCACCCCCCCTTACTTGCTGTGGCCCCCCCGCACCAGCTCACCTCCGCTCCTCCTCCCCTGAGTGCGCCACCGCCACTCCGCTTCTTCCCCTCTCCCTCCCCCCAGCTTGCTGCGAATCAACTGTTTGGCACGGCAAGCCTGGGAAGGAGGGGGGAGAAGCGGAGCGGCGGCCGCCGCACTCAGGGGAGGAGGCGGAGGCGAGCTGGGGCAGGGAGCGGTTCCTCTCCCTACCCCAATATAACGCAGTTTCACCTATAAGATGGTAAGATATTTTTGTTCCCGAGGACCGTTATATCGGGGTAGGGGTATATTTTACGCTTTAGTTTCTTGGGTTCTTTGGCCAGGGTGCCATTAGCATGAGCTGTTACCTGTGGGACCACTGCTATTTCTTCCCCAGATATGTAAATGGTCACAGTACTGTTGAAAGACTGGGGAGAAGAGAGGCATGTTCTAAACTACATTTATTTCTAGATGGTTACATGTTGTTGGTTCATCAACTGCTAGGCCGCCTTTAGATTTATTTTGCTAGTAATCAGTTAAATGATAGTTTTAATATGCTTCCAAAATAAGATCTTCAAATCAAAACAGAAAAACTTGAAAGCTACCCAGCCACATCTGAGCAGAGTAACTACGCAGGAGGAAATAGTTGGTAGGCAGCACGTTTTTACTTCTGGGTTTCCAAAGTAGTTGTATTGATGATGGCCAAACTTTTGAGGAAAATATTGCATGTCTCCCCAGTTCTGTTGTTGTGTGTTTGTAGGGTTTGCAGATTAATTTTACTACTTTTAATTTAATTTAACTTGACCCTCCAAGAAAGAGGGAACCAGAGAATTGGAAATCAGTGATTTTAACAGCTGTTGGATTGGTTTAATAAAAGCAAGTGGCTATAGGAAACAAGATAATCAGTAGTGGGACATGGGGTTCATGAAAACGTAATGTGAAACTTTGATAAAATGATAAATGTAGCAGATGAATGAAATGTAGTTTGTCAATTTTAGTATGGCATGTGATACGGTTTCATGTGACAATGTCATAAGAAAATGACAACTGGATTAGAGGGCATCTCAGAGTATACATTTGTCTAAGAAAATTCTAATAAGGGACGTAGTACCAGTCAGTTTTCTCATTAATGACTTTGTGGATAGTCATAAAGAGGAGGGCAAAGTTATTATTTAGTGAGGGGAAATTAGATAAGAACATGAGAATTGTCAGACCAAAGGTCCATCTAGCCCAGTATCCTATCTTCCGATAGTGGTCAGTGTCAGGTGCCCCAGAGGGAATGAACAGAACAAGTTCTCATCATTCCTTGTCCCCCATGATCCATTCCTTGTCCATTCCTAGATTGAATATTAAAGGCCAGTTTTTGCCCCTCCAAGGCTGTGGAAGACTCTGGTACAGCAGAAGTGCAGTTTGCCCCATGTCCCATGCATCTCTGTAGTGGTGAAGATCCCCACCTTCTAGTATGTAGGTGAGCAGAAGTGGGGTCAGTGGATCCACCAGCAGATTTCCCGTGCACTAGGGTTGGTGGGGAAACGCTCAGGATGTGGAACATCTTGGTTGGTCCTCCAGAGCCTGAGGCAAGTGTATGTGATGCATTTTCAGGGATTTCTGGCTCAGTCTAACCACTTGCTGTACGCTGGTGTTTGAGATTTGGCCCCTAAAACAACCAACAGTAACACAAAAATCTGCTGTGGAAGGGAGACTTACTCAACAGGGAGGGTTTACAGATAACCACATTTTCCACAGTGCAGCAGAATTGAGTATATGATGCACTAGATTCCCACTACCCAAAATGATAAATCAGTTCTTAATATAAAAATGTTCTTTAAAACAGATTATCTCTGAAACACTTGATGTGAAGTTGGGTGGATGAATGAATGAAACTACATGCTTAAATGTTAACGTTTTGTTTTTTACCCAAATGTAGCTCCTGACATCACCCAAAATGCCCAACTAGTAAGAACAGGGGTGTGGTTATTTTTGTTTTTTAAATCAGCTTTGAGAGCAGTAGTATGACGAACATATTACTGATCAGGTTATTTATTTAAAATAATTACATTGACACAATTGAAGTTTTGGAACGGAGTCCATTACTACTTGTTACAGCTGTTTAGACAGTTTGGTTCATGTTGAAAATCATTTTTACAGTGTGAATCACATGGAAGTCTTGCATTAGCCTCTCAGAAGTTCATTCAGTATATACTTTATAGGAAAACAACTGTTAAATTAAAACCACTAATTTCTGTAGCCGTAATGTTAAGCATGTTTTGCTGGATATGTTAGAAGCTTACAGTTTTGTCATTATTAAAGCTTGTGTTAAAAATCAAGTGTTTCAAACCAAAACAGACTAATGTTACTAATATTAAATATGTTTAATAGTTGATCAAACAATTTTTGCTTCTCCTGGAAGTTATTGGAGTAATATCCTATTCCAGCATGCATCTGAGTAGCATACTAGTGTGAATCTCAGGTTAGCTGCATTTAATGAAAATCAGGTTTCCCCTGTAGCATGGAGTAGCTTAGGTACCTTTGAAGCAGATCTGGAGTATAGAATGCTAAAGTAGGAGAAAGAAGTCTAGTCATTTTATTTTGGTCAAGTTTAGGTAAAAGGTGGGTGGGATAGAAAATAAGAAAGAAAGTTTGCAAGCTCACACACTGCTGTACATCTTCAAAGAGCAGTACGTAAGTTTATTAGTGTTCTTATTGAATTAGGATGTGTTTATATTGAACCATGGGGTGGTTTACATAGAATTTCACCGTAAATTGGAATAGCAATTTGTAATCTGTTTAAATAGCATGTAGGATACTTTCCGTAGGTAAAATATGTAGAATGCCAACAGAAGGGACATCCTTAGCCAAATAGGGACAAATAGGTAGAAGGTAACTCAGACACGGGGCACTGGTCAGTAAAGTTAACTGTGGATGTGTTAGTCTACATAAACTTCATGGACCAGATTGGAAGGGAAATTATCCATTGGGAAGCTGCCCCCACCACTTGAGACAGCATAGAAAGTAGCATGGAAACTGGAAATTATGCAAAGAAGATAAGAGGTGGTTGGTCAAACAGGCTTGAGTGGGAGCATAAGAGATGTCTGTCTGGATGAAAATGGAAATGATGTGGATAAGTGGGTACTGATGTTGTGTTCTCATGTAAATGGGGCTTCTGTTTGTACAGATCTATTTATATATCTTGGAGTTTACACTGAACTCGTTTATTTACGTTAGATTTATTTTAAATGTTTACTCAACACTCTGGAAGCATGATCATACATTTCAATGTTTTTTTCCTTAAAAATGTTCTTTAAACGATCAAATTAAAATTATTTACCCCTTGTTAGTGAGACAGGTTTATAGATTAACAGAAAGCTCTCTGAGGTTTTTAAAATTTTATAATGAGGTATTTGGTAAACTTCTTGTTGGAAACGGAGATGAGGGAGGGAAAACTAAACAAATCCAAACTACTTTGCCACTAATTTTTTTTTTATTATTTCTTTCATTGTAAGTAAAGACTTTTGAATTCAGTTTTCTCCTGATTAATCTCATACTGAAGCCACTATGGCCGTATGATATTAAGGAATTGATTGCCACAACTGATGACTTCAGTGTAGCATGAACTAACAGGAGAGGAATATACTTGAATTGAGAAAATCCTGGCTTGAGCGCTAATAACTTATAAAGTCCTTCTTTAGGCACATCATGACCTACTGGTATTTGTTAGAAAGGGCCAATGCGGTGACTTACTGTAGCTTTTTGTATTGATAGAGAATTTTCCAGTGCTGGAGAAAGAGAGAAATCTCCTGGATGTGTATTTGATTTACGAGGCATAAAGCTGTCTGATTCAATGGCAGCATGTATTCCATCCAAAAAACCTACACTAAAAGAACATTAAGGTTGCAAAATCAAGTACTCAAAATTAGAAAATGCCAGAATTAAGGGTACCTGTGGAACCTTAATTTGACGCTCTTCTGTGTATGCATTGTGAAACAGTCCTTAACTATAAGAGCACATGACCTTTGCTTCATGCACAGGACAGACTGTGTCCTGGGGGGTGAATCAGGGTTTTGTAGTTGTCTGTAAGGACCCCCTACCTCGTTTGTAGTGGAAGTTAGAAGATGTACAGTGAATGAGGCATGGAATTGCAGGTAGAGAAAGAATGTGGTTAATATAGTTGAAAGCCACCCTTGAAAGATGGATTCTATCCCTGCCTCTGCCAGAGAGGAGTTATAGGATTCTGGGAAAGTCATGTAAACAAAAATTTTCATAAGTAGTTCTAGGTTTCTCATTTTCTGGTTACCCTGTGAGTTGCAGCGGTTGGGAGCACTCAGAACTGCAACTGTTGTAAATGGGGGCTCTCGTTTGAATGTAAAAGTGCTATAAAAAGCTAAGTAATATGAAAAAACAGGCCCTAAATGTAAATGAGGTACTACAGCAGACCCTCGCTAGAGCGTGCATCGCTAGAGCGCGGATTCGCGTATAGCGCGGTTGCTGCGCTGTATCCCAAATTTAAATATTTAAATTGGGATCCATGGTAATGCGGCCTCCGCTGTAACGCAGTACCATGCACGGATCCCGAACCCTGAGTTCTAGCGAGGGTCCAGTGTACATTAAAATAAATAATTAAAATTTGGTGCTCGAAATTAGTTTACATTTCTGACAGTTTTGGCTTTAATCTCTGTCTCAGTGGATATAATGCTACTTCGCTTCACACGCGTGTTATGACAATATACTGCATGAAGGTAAAATGATTCATAAGCGCTATAGAAAGGGTCCAGAAGAAATTAATGATACTGTTTTCAGCACGGGTTTGGATGAAGATAAATAGAAATATTGAATAGCTTCCTTGTTAGTGAGTGCTGTCCATCTTGTGTTGAATGAGGCTGGGTCATATGGGGGAAAATAATATGTGATCATGTAATTAAAGACAAGATCATAATGCATATGTACCAGAGGGGCTAATGCTGTACAAGCAAACTTAATTTTGGAATTTCCTAACTTTTGAGTGCTTGACTTAGCAATGTTAATGTTCTTTTAACATGATTTCTGGATGCAGTTTCCGAAGGTTTTTTATTTTTATTTTTTTTTAAAGCTTAAAACTTGAAGTTAAAAAATCACGTGGAACTATATTGACTACCCTGCCCATGAGTCATCAGCAGGTTGGGATCTTTAAATTCACAGTAGTCCTCTACTGCTTGAGCTAATAGAGTAACTGTGGTAACAGAAGAAGGTTGTGTATCTGTGTGTACCTGCCATTAGAAGGATATGGGGAGACACTTTGCTAGTGGGTTTCACAGCTGTTTGCTAGACAGTAACAGAAAGTTCACTCAAGAATCATGAAATCAATTCTAGGTTCTCTAAAGGCACATCTACACTACAAAGTTAAGTCAACCTATGTTAGGTCAACTTACAGCACCCGCAGTAATTACTGCGGTTTTTCATGTCCACACTGCTGTCCTTCTGTGGGTGCTGTGTCTCCTCACTAGGAGGGCTTGCACTGACTGAAGGGGGCGGTGTGGGGGGCTGAGAGCCCGGGCTCTCAGCTTGGCACCTCGGTCAAGCCGGAAGCTTGGCTGCTACCCAGGTTCTCAACTCCCCAGGGAGCTCCCAGTTGGAGGTTGGGTACTACCGGGGCTCTCCGCTCCCCAGTCCGTGTGGCAGACAGTATACAGATGCTGCGTCACTCAAACTACATCAACCTAAGCTGTATGCCTCTTGTTGAGGTGGATTTACTAGGTTGTTGTAGCAGGCAAGTTACTGTGGCAGGAGGAACACTGTAGTGTGTACGTTTTACATAGTTAAGTTGGTGTAAGCATGTCCTAAGAGAATGTGCTTTAGTGGTTACAGATCCTTTTGCCCTTGATCCCTGCCACTTCTGCTCCTGTCCCCTCCGCCGCTACTCCTTGTTGCCTCTAGTCGTCTTCCCCATGCTTTTTTCCTATCTGCCTAGCATCACTTCCCCTATCATCCTCTTCTGCATTTGAGCTGCTTCATTTTCCATCCATGCTCCATGGGCACCAGGAGCGGGTAGTATTGCGGGTGCAAGACAGGCATTCCTGTTTTTGGATCCAGTGCCCCTAGGGATAGCACATGCAGTCTGATCTCAGGAGCTGTGCTGTGCTGAGGAAATGGAGCATGCTGAGTGCATACAGAGTGTTTGGAGAATTTAGCTGCCAAACTGTAACAAGCCTCTGCTGAACATGTGCAAACTGAGATATTTTTGGAGGCTTATCTTTGTACATCTGTGCAAATTTTCACAGAGATGGCAAAAGGCATATTCCTGAAACCTGGGTGATCCTCCTCGCCAAATTTCAGATCCTTCCTCCAAAGCATGGAATAGTGGAGCTTCTCAGCAGAGTAGCTGAAAACAATTTTTTTAACATGTCCAAACATATTTTTCCATAACCGTGTTCTTTGAAACAGCTGAACCATTTCAGCTGAGTACTTAAGTCTGAGTCTTTGTTTAACATAAAAAAAAACCTTTCCATTATCACACCAAAAATTAAGGTTACTATATAACAAGAAACTTTTATTTATCTCATTTAGTTGATGCTTTTATAGTATCTTACATATGCCTGTGTATACCATTCTCCCAAAAAGTCCAATGAAATGTAAATCCTGAATGTAAGCGGTATCATTTGCCCTATATAAACATACTAGGTGAAATAGGTACAGAGTTTTAGTGTTCTCAATATGGGTAACTAGAGCACAATCTGTTACTGAACACAGTGATCGAGTATGTATTTAAGTTACAAAATAGTTTTTTTGGTTCGGATCAGAGACACTTAGTGAAACTGCAAAACTTAGGAATCAGATCTTAAGTTGTTTACAATTACTGTTTCAAGCCAGGTGAAACTATAACTGTGATCAGCTGGTGGAGGTGTAAACCATTTTGCGCATTTTAAGATGGGAAATTGAATGAAGAAACAAAATTATTAAAATACGTATTTGAAAAATTGCTAAGACTGAGAACAGCATGTGACAGTGTCCCTCACTTAATTTGCTTACCAGTCTTATTTTCATCATCTACTATGGGACATCTGAAAAACTGATTCCATGGCAAAAGATAAAAATCTCATTTGCAGTGAAAAATAACGTTAATGCTTATAGGGATACCTTGGGCCACCACTAACTTGAAACTGTTTACTGTGCTATACTCCCGTTTTGTTGTTCAGAGGCACCTTGCTCTGCTGTTGCTGAGTGTTTATTGGTTGGTTGCGGTGGACATCCTATCTTACTTTTGAAAAGCAATACACCCTTTCTGTAGGGCAGAGTTCTAAAGATTTTCTACTCTGTGTCCTAATAATTACTACTAAATCTTTGACCTAATGAATTCCCATGTATTCTGACACTGATGCACTGTTTTTGGATTTGCTATGCATAGTTATTTAAAATATTAATGAATAGAAATTAAGTAATCATAATAAAAATGAATTTCATTCAGAGAGAATGAGGTGGAAGAGGTTAAGGAAGAAGGCCCAAAAGAAATGACCCTGGATGAATGGAAAGCTATTCAGAATAAGGATCGTGCAAAAGTTGAATTCAACATCCGTAAACCAAACGAGGGTGCTGATGGGCAATGGAAAAAAGGATTTGTTCTCCATAAGTCAAAGAGCGAGGAGGTAAAGTAAAACTTAATGGTATTCCAAAGTAGCTAGATCTCATGCTGTTAAAATATATTTACTGTTTGACTTGCAGATTTTACTTCTTGACATGTGAAGATTATGGCAATAAAACTGCTGTTTAAAAGCAGGAGTAGGGTGCTTTGATACTAAAATTTTTAAGCAGCATAAATAAAACAATGTTTAGTGCAGTCAGTTTCCGCTACTGGGCTGTCTCTTTTTAGCTTAGTGGGTATTATATTTTTATCCATAAAAGTAATGTGTTAAACTCTGGAGAGGTAATGCAGTTTTGATAGGTTCATAAGGAAGCTCTTTTTGAGCATTTAAAATAAAACCTTACCTTATCAACATGTAAGTGCATTTAAACAAATTATATCTTAAACTTTGAAAGGCATTTGATCAAGTATCAAATAATACATTCAGTAATTTTTTATTGTTACTATCATGCCCAAAGGTCTCAGTCAGGATATGAGCTCATTGTAGTAGGTTCTGTACAAACGTGTCTGAAGATATGGGCCCTGTCTGAAACATCTTAAAATCTAATAGAACATCTAATTTCATAATGTTGGTATCTTGATGTTTTGCAGTATAACTGCATGACTACCTGGAGTGCCTGTAAAGAATATTAAATTCAAGAAACCATGGAGTACTTGCTATTTTTCTGTAATGTTTTATGAATCAGAAGCAGGGAAGTCCTGTGTTGTGAAGAATCGCAGTATCCAATTCCCACAATATCTAGCGGATTATTGGACCTCGCACACCGATTTTAGAAGAGTCACAGATGCAAATTCCTTTAAGTTTCAGGAGAGGAAGCAAATTCAAACTGCATCGTTTTCTAATGCAGCCTAGCCAGTGGTTTAAAACAGCTTTGAAAACAGCTGTTAAGGGTTTTTTTTAGTTGGTCTTTGTTTTAAATATTAGCTTCAAAAAAGGATGAATGACCTGGTCTGTGACAAGCCAAGGATCTAGACTTTTGTTCCGTAGTTTGCACTGACTCCACTAAGCCAGTATATTGTCATTACTCTCCTTAGTTTTTCTAATTGAATAAATTGATGCTCTCAACTTTTTACATCTGTCACTCTTGTTAAGTATACATACCCAGTTTATTTTTCATAGAATTTAAACTACATGTGTGGATAGATGAGCACTCTAGCCCCAGTTCATTGTCTATAAAATGAGGGTACTGATATTAGCCTCTTGTTGAAGAATACATTCTGAGACTAGGCAGTACTTGGATAATACTGTGATTGTGGCTATATAAGTGCTTAGATCTGTGCGCTGTTATACACTCAATACTTTCCATTTTAGTTAAACTAAAGAATATTTAAAATTTGTCAATAAAAACACTTGAATGTGATTGGCATCAGTAGAAAATATAGGTTTTTATAATTTAGTTTAAATTTTACCTCGCAGTATAGAAGTAAACGAATTCACTCTTTTGAAAAGCCTTTTACAATGACATCATTGGGAGTCCATATTTTATGGGGAAAATAAGTTGTAAGCGGGGGGGCAGTGACTATCTTTTTATTCTGTGTTTATACGCTGCCCAGCACAGTGGGGTTCTGATCCATCAGTAGGGCTCCTAGATGCTACAGTAACACATAAAAAATAATTTCCTGGGTTAATTTGTTTCTGTAATAAGACCCAGCCTTGCTAGAAAGGCTAAATTGTGAATGACCTGAGATTATACTGAGAAAAGCTGACTTCCAAGGCATATATATCATCTAATCCCTTTAGAGTTAGTGGCAGAGAGAGAGAGAATTTTCCAGTGATAGATTGATTTTTATTTACCTATATGTTTGTGCGTTAAGGCAATCTAATATGGTTTTGGAAGTTTAGCAGCTCTTGAAGTCATGCAGACAGGCTGGAATCTTTTTCTCTAAACCAGATTGGTTTGGTGTCTGGCCAGGGAGACTTGAATTTTATTGTCTCCTCTAAAAAATAAAATAAGGGTAAAATACTGCAGCGATACTGTAGTCATCTTAGCAGCACATGCAAAGGTACCTACGTACTATATCTTTTATCATAATTAGTAACTATTTGGTTACCTACGTACTATATCTTTTATCATAATTAGTAACTATTTGGTTTTCTGGAGTTGCAGTTTTCAATATTTAAAAATGTTTATAAAGACTCTCAGTATTTCAGCCCAACAAACATCTCTCCCCACCCATATTGATCTGTCATTGAGTCAAAGAAGGGAGATAAATTTTTGTTAGCAAAATATAGAAGGGGAGCTTTTGATAACACAAGTCCAGAATAGCAGTTGCATGAGCTCTCTACCAACAGATTGAGGAGTACAATAATCCAAAAGTGGTCAAACAAAATCCAGAAATCGATTATTTCTTGCTATTTCCATTCTTCCTTCTCTCATACCACCTGATCAACCATGAAAACTGATGACGTGATATGGAATAGTTCACATTTAGGCCACTTGTGCAAACCTTGCTCTGGTCGATAGCAATCAAAACTTACCATGCAACAGTGGTTTGACTTGTATATAGGTTTGAGGTTTCAGTCCAGGTCCTTCTGGACTGTTGTGGACAATACAGATGATCACAATGTGTCTCAATTGATAGTCTTAACAGAGTAATCAGGGATTGAATGGGCTTGGTGATGGATCAGTTTTCAACCCTTCAGCTACATTTTGAGGTAATTGGTGGGCAAGTGCCACCCCGAGCCTTTTTAAGGATGGAGGACTAAAGTGTCCAGTGTTCACCATCTGCCTTAAAGTTGTGAAAGAATTGTCCCCCATATCAACCTCAATTTTCTTTTTTGCTATTTCAAGGAGTTACAGCCAAGTATTTATCTAGCTGTTTTATCCTTTTCACATTTTCCATGAAACAGTAAAAAACCAGTGGATGTCTAGTAAAATTCACTCAAAAGTGTTTCTCATTGTTAGATTTAAGATGAGATCTGTTGAATTTTGGGAATCTTGATCCAAATCCAATAAAACCCTTTGCACATACACATTAAATTGCATTGTGTGACATAAAACAAGTCTCAGATGTTTCCTTTCAAATTTGCTTTACTGAGTCAAATACACAAATTCTGTTGACGTACTTGAAAAATCAAAATGTAAATGGCATTGTGAAAAGCATTTAAAGTTTCAGGTGTAAATAGTTTTACTGGTGAAAGACTTGCTTGCTGGAAAATCAGTCTATATCAGACATGTTTGCTATGCTTCCAAGCTTTCTTGCCTCTCCTAATTTTCATCGTGAGAGATGTAGTGTGATGGGAGGTACCTGAAAAAGCTTTAAATTGTTTGTTGGAAAATACCTGATATCTTTGAAAATTTAGAAAATAGTAAGTCGTCTTTGAAAACTTTTTCTTTGGTTTTTTTTATGACCCTTTGTGGAAAAACACAAGATTTCTTACATTGAAGGCTTATATTGGCCTTACAGTTGGAACAGTGACACACAAATCCAAACTGTATGTAAATATTCTTTTACCGGATGAACAATACTTTAATCTACCAACCTAGGTTCTTATACTGTACCACTCACTGTGGTGGCTGAGAACCTGAGATGTGAATTTGCATCTTGGTTTCCTCACAGGGTTTGCAGTTGTGGTATTTTAAATTTGATCGCTGTTGAATCAAGATAAGTCACTCCATCAGTCTTCTTTGTGGGTACTTGTGTAGCCTTTTGTTGTTTCATATACTGAGTGACGTATGTATTCAGTGGTTTCACTTAACCTTAGTGCCTGGTATTTCTGTATGTAATGGAGTCTCATTTCTTCCTTTCGTTTTTATATCTTGGGTGTGGACACACAACTTGCATCAGACAAAGGGGATGACAGAAATGCCGGGGAGTCCGCTGGAGTCAAATGAGGTACCTGATCCTTTATATCTGTAATTAAGGAGGTCACATCAAAACATAAATATCACTAATCAGCTAATCATTAGATGAAAACATTTATATGTAAGGAAATTAATAACAGTAGAGTATATAAATATATGGTATACAACTCTTCTGTCCATGCCCGGTGCCTTGCTGTGTATCATGTATGACCGTTTCACAACTAGCATGTTTGCTTCCTAAGTGTCTACTTGTCTGCTTCTTTCATAAGTTCCTCTTACTTTTTTCATCCAATACCTTATACACAGAAGCCACTTCTCTGAGACAGCCCATAAAGTTCTTTTTCACAGCCCACCTCAGGACCCACTTCTGCCGTGATGCCTACAGGAAACCATCAGCTAATAATGGCGAGATAGTGCCAGAGAGAATTGCTGATTTTTTTTCATACTTAGAATAGCTTTCATAATGAGGTGGAAACATCAAGCCATGCATATACAAGCCTGTGTAATCATATGTTCTTATTACTATTACCCTCATCCCTCTCCTGTTTTTTACTCTTTTGTTAGTTTGTCTTAAATTAGATTGCAAGTTCTTTTGAGCAGGGACAATATCTTCAGATATGTTTGTATAGAGCCTAGCACAATGAGGCCTCCTTGATCCTCAGTGGGGCTTTTATGTGCTACCACAGTTTACTAAAATAGATTCACTTTTTGATGTGTTATATGCAGCCTGTGGTTGTTCAAGCCATAATGTGTATTTATTGCAATAGTTGAATCCCACCCAAAAAAAGCATAGTAGAAAATGATTGTTGCACTGAAGTTGACAAATATTTATTTTGTCAGCGAAAAAGGGGAGATTATGTTCTCTTTGAAATTAAATTATTTAATGTTAAGTATTGCTAACTGACAGTTGCTGTTTATGGCTCTTTATTCTGATAAAATCTGTTTTTGAGTAAGCTAACTGTTTTATTAAAACTCATTCTTCTGGTGGGCCATTAAGTTTTCAGTTACAGTAAGCACATTTCAGGAAACCAGCTCAAAAAAGATGCATGTAAATGGCTTTTTAATGTTGATACAGTTTTCTTGACTTCTCACTTTTTTTTTTTTTTCGGTTTTTTTTAATGATTAATTGTATTATGTATGTGTTTGTTAATAACACCCCCCAACCTTACTGACTTGCCAATATATATTTTGGTACTGGAATTTAGGATTTCTCAGCACAATAAATGGTGAATACCTGAGGGATCAACTAGCTCCAGAAGACTTTTTTTTTTTTTTTTTTAAGTATATGCTAATATGGCACAAGGTTGGGGCTCTTGTGTAATTTTCACTATAGCTCATGATACCAATTTGTTCTTTATTTAAGCATGGTATATTAGCTGCCATCATGGTTGCAGTATATTGTGCATACATCTCATCCATTGGCCATTGTGGCAGATGGATTGTATGGTGAATAAAGTACTATAAAACTTTTTTCTTGGCTTTAGATAGTACAGCAGGATATACAAATGGAGAAAGTTAAAAAGCAATCATGTTAAATATGCAAAGGTTATTGACGCTGAATGAATAACAATTGAAATATAGAACTAGCAGGAGTCCTGGAAGAGGACTTTTTATTGTTTTTAGTGAGAAACATACGGATGTTAAGTAAATTCTTTCAGTTCTGTTTTCAGAAAGCTAAATCAGCTCTTGTTCCTTTAATGGAATACAAGAAAGATCTAGGAATAGCCCAGTGTGTTTCATTTAAAGTTCTTTTGGTAAATGTTTCCTTTGCTGTATGCTAGCTAGTATGTTAGTGGAGTTCCTGTATTATTCAAACAAAGTTGATATATTTCTCACAAGGAGAAGAACCTGCTGGTTTCTTGATCCTTAGACTCTGAACCTAGCATACTTTTGTACTACTTGCTTAAAGCTAAGCTTATAGATAGGTGATTGTAAGATTAGGGCTTTAAATTGGACAAAAAAAGTTAAGTGGTGGTGGATGCTCTCGTTTTAATTTTAGGCTCATGCTGAAGACTCTGTAATGGATCATCACTTCCGTAAACCAGCAAATGATATTACGTCCCAGCTGGAGATCAATTTTGGAGACCTTGGTCGCCCCGGACGTGGTGGCAGAGGTGGTAGAGGTGGCCGGGGACGTGGTGGAAGGCCCGGGCGTGGAAGCAGAACTGACAAAGTAAGTAATCTGTGCTTAGATCCACAAATTATTTTCTTTTTAACAGTCTCTTTTCCGGCAATTTGGGTTAATAAATAAATCTTTTCCAGAAATCTTTGCCATTTTTAGAGAAGCCATTATTTTTACCATGAGAGTAGTTAACAACTGTAACAGTTTATCAAGGGGTGTGGTTTTCCATCACTGACAATTTTTAAATCAAGATTGGATGTTTTTCTAAAAGATATTTTCTAGGAATTATTTTTGGGAAGTTCTGTGGCCCGTGTTGTACAGGAGGCCAGACTAGAAGATCACAGTGGTCCATTCTGGCTTTGGAATCCGTGATTTATGTGTATTCTTTTTATAGAGATCATTGTTTTAGTAGTCCATCCTTTTTCCTCCTGCTGGAGTGGAGAGAGAGCCTGTCACAGCTAGGAAACATATAATTAGCACTTGTATGGTACTTACACGCTAATTGTGCAGTTTATCCCTTTAAGTTTCAGGTAAACTAGCTTTCTACTAGAACTTAAGGATGCAACTTGGTAATGTTTTCGTTATTGGCAAAATTGACTCTAAAATGTTAGTCTCTCTCTACAGGGATTCTTTCAGGTTTCATCACAGGTTACACAGTGCCTAGGAATGCTTTGTCATCTCTAATTGTCTATATTATCCCTGACACACAACTCCCAGTTTATGGTTGCATTTTCTCCATTGACTCAGACATGTTCCAGAAGATGTAAATTTTCCTCTAGAAAAGTATGTAAAGTTAGCAGACTGTAGAAATCGGGTCTTCATGTTTTCACCTAAAATACTTCTTAGTTTCCTCTACCTTTTCTTGTCCTTGTTAGACTTCTGTCATTACTGTTTTAGTAGTTTCTGTTTTCCTGGTTTCTGCAATAATTCTCTCACTAGAAAGCAAAAGCACCTAGGGCTTGTCTGCACTGGAAGAACAGTGTAACCCTAAAGCAAATCATCCCTACTATAGGTACAGTACGAGCAAGTTTAGTTGGTCATTTAACCAGTTTAAGTGCATCTGTGCTGGAGGTTTTCACCTTTAAATTTATTTAGTTGCAGCCCTGGTGCAGTTTTTCAAATGGTAGGCCTGCTTGTAGTCACGCCTTATTCAAAATACCTTGCTCACTTGCACCACTCACAGAAATGTGGTTTTCTTTTCTCTTCTGTATTAACTCATCTTGGATGTTCAGAGTTAGTAGTTGGGAAATGGTTCTACAAATGCAGTTGAATTGGGTTTTCTTTCCTTAGAAGCATGCCCAAAATCCAGGTATTTCTTGTTCTAACTTGGTACTCCAGTATGACATCTAGTCTCTTTGACTGTTTTTGTGATGGTATTCTTAAAGGCTTTCGGGTCTTGCAGCTATTTTGTGTTGACTTTGTGTGTTTCCTTCCAGTTGGTGAAGGAGTTTGATGTGATCCACACACCCAATCAGGTTGGTGATTTACAATGATAGTGTTTTGTTCATTTTATCTTTGAATTAGGCTAGCCTATTGTGGAGATAATTGGTTTCTGCGTGGATTGGCTTTTATGGCTAATCTTTTAGTTTTGATGGAATGGAAAAAGGGGAGGGCTAGCGACCTGTCGTAGCAGATCCTTGCCCTACTGATGTCCAGCAATGTATATGTGTGTATGGAATAGGGGACTACTTTCTTGCCTCAGTCTTATATTTGCTTTTTGGCATTTCTGTCCCCTCTGTTTGTTTGAAATTCCTTCTTGCTTGCAATTGCAGTTTGGATTTTTGGGTTGCGTAATAATAAATAAATGGTAACCTATACTGTAGTGCTATAACTAAACCTCTTTGCTCCTCGTGAATGAGTATGACCTTTTCTCTTCTCCCCACCTCCCCCACCCTTTCCATCCCCTACAATATCAAGGGGTTAGAAGCCTCTTAATTCCTAATTTAGTCATTACATCCTTATTCAGGTTCAGCCTAGCAACCTTCTTCATAAAAGATGGTTGAAGATGTGCTTAAGGGACCATTTTTTTTATTATTAAAAGTTCAGCTTTAGATTGCCAGTTGTTGCTTGGTGTATTTCAACTCTAGTATATGTTAGCACAGGTTTCCACTTGAACTCAGATTCACATTTAACAGAATTCTGTTCCTGAAAAACTAATCTTCCTTAAAATTCTGTGAATTCCCAAGAAACCTATTTTTCTCCAGTTCTATTGTATATCTCTGTATTGGCATGAATAGTTACATATTTTAAAGTAAAAAAAATTTATATTTTTATCTATGAATAAAAACTATACAGTCAACAAAACAGTTGTGACCCATCCCTTCATGCCATGACAAGACTTAGAATTTGTGTCAATATATAGCCACATCACAGGTTGTTACTTTGTTCGTGTCTTAGGTTGTACTTCTAATAGAATGGGATCAGCCATCTGTAAGGTACTTCACACACAGAGAGAGTTGTTTTATACCTTTTGAAAAACACATGGCACTATGAGAGAGAGGTTCTATAAGTATAGTGAGTAGGTTGACCAGATGTCCCGATTTTATAGGGACAGTCCCGATATTTGGGGCTTTTTCCTTATATAGGCTCCTGTTACCCCGCACCCTTTGTCCTGTTTTTTCACAATTGCTGTCTGGTCATGCTAATAATGAGGCGTGAACATGGTTAATAGATGCCCAGAATGGGTAACTGAATAGTGGAGTAGCAGCAGTAAAATGTTAGTGTGAGAGATCTGACAATACTTAGCCTAAGTCTCAGTGTGATTTACTGTGGGGAAAAAAATCATAGGAAATTTCAGTAATTTTATTTTGACTGTTTTATATACTACTTTAAAATGCCAAACAATGGGTTTTCAGCCACTTTTCTTAATTTTCAGCTTCCAACTTGCTAGATACAAGTGTATCATTATGCATAACATTAAAAAAGATGAAAAGTGTAAAGATTAAAAACTTTGTAGTTCTCCAGTTAATTTCTATAATATGTTTTTCTTTCAGTCAAGTGCTTCTGCTCCTGATGTAGATGACCCAGAGGCTTTCCCAGCTCTGTCCTAAACTGGATGTCCATAAGCCAACTTTACCCCCTCGCTGGGCCCTCCTCTACGAGGCTTGCATGCTTAAGGATCCTAAACAACTAAGAAATTTAAAAAATGAGACTGTCATTCATACCATTCACACCTAAAGACTGAATTTTATCTGTTTTGAAAATGAACTTCTCTCGCTACACAGAAGCAACAATATGGTAGTCAGTTTTGTATTTAGAAATGTAATGGTAGCAGGGATGTTTTCATAATTTTTTCAGAGATTATGCATTCTTCATGGATACTTTTTTGTATTGCTGCTTGAAAATATGCGTTTCCAAACTTGAAATATAGGTGTGAACAGTGTGTACCAGTTAAAGCTTTCACTTCATTTGTGTTTTTTAATTCGGGATTTTAGACGTTTTCCCCAAACTACAAACTGTTTTTTAAATATTGCACATTATTTCTGTTTCCTTTAGTACCTACGTAGCAGATTTTTATCAACCCATGGTCAGTTGGGATATGTAGAATTTAATTTGGCAAATTGTTAGTACCATGTGGAATACTATTCTGGAATAGTTTAATTTAGTTTTTAATACTTAATTTCAGACTTGGAAAAACAGTCATTTTTCATCTATCTTTGGTAGTTCGTTGTGTTTGCAGAATCTTTATACAAAGTTGATATCAAATACTTGAAAAATAGTCAAAGCACATTGGTTTATAGTCAAATACCTGCATATCGATCCAGCAGTGATGTGCAGATGATTGGTCTAAAAAGTTTTTTAAAATTATATTACACCCTTCACTCACCCTTTTTTCCTTTATTCCTTTCTCCTTTCAACAGAACTAGATACTTTATTGATAAAAGTTGTTTATCCTACTGAATATTATTCTTTGAGAAAGTATCCTCTAGACTGGGGTAATTCTTTCTGTTCTACAGGACTGGGAGGTGAGAAAGAGAGCATCGTCTATTTCTAATACAGTCTATTTAAATTCCATTTGGAATATGGAATTTTGGCAGTGCAGTCTGTTTATATAAATACATCACTATCTGACGTATTTACGCACTGTTCCATTAGCTGCAGTTCTTATTCTGAAGAGGAAAACGACACCATCTAGGTCTGGGAGGAGAATATTTGACTCTTAAGTCTGAGAACAAATCCCTTCAAAAGGAGACATCTGTGGTCTACATGGGATACAAACCAAAAAAACCTTACCTTTTTGCTCTAAATTTTGTTCTGAATTTTTGTTCCATTTCTTCACCCTTTGGTCTCTGATTACTCGCTGACAAATAAATGTTTTTCAGAGGGTGATTGTAAGAAGACCCGCTACGCCTTGTAGAAATTCCTTCTAGGTTAATTTAATCCCTGTGAACAGGAACATTACCACTTTCCAAATATGAAAGGACTTGAGAGAATGACTAATAAAAAAAAAAGATTTCTTAGGTTTTTTCTTTTGTCTGCAGCATTTGTTAGGAGACTAGAAACAGGTTGCTCATTTTATTTAATGTTTTATTCTTAGAGCAGTTTATAAAATATTTGTAGTTTCTTAACCAGGTAGGTAGAAAACAAATGGTAATGCCCTATTTTTTTAAAAGCTGTATAGGACAGGCAAAAAGTATTGGAAGCCTTTGGATATGAAACTTTTGCTGTTTAGCTGGCTTGCTTTATCTAAACTATTTTCTACCCAAAAAACCCCAATACACATTTGTGCTGATTTAAACAAATGTTAATACCATTGGATTAGACTCTTGTAGTGCACTCACTTATCAGTTTAAAATAGAAGGCTGTGTGATGGAGTAAATTTTTCCAAACAGTGGATGGTAACATTTTTTGTTCCTGGGTCAGATCTTCTGACACTAAACACGTTTTACACAGGTGCTTAGCATTGGTGTATTCCAGTTACTGGCACCAAGAAGTAAACCTTCATTAATTACTTTTGCTCCCTTTGCAATTGCACATTCCACACCATGGAATGTGTTGAAGGTTGTAATGGCATCTGTCAATTAGGAATACAACTGATAATACAACTGTGCAAATAGCTTGATTTCCAGAATCACCTTAATTGGAAAGCTTTTGCTGTAAAAGAACCCCTTCCACCCAAACTATATATTTGCGCTCTCTACCACAAATCTTAACTCTTTATCCAGACTACTCCTGTGCCAGTCGAGCATTTTGAGCCTTGCTACCATGACTTTGTCACAGAAGTTGTCTGCCTCTTTGCATATCAGAGTATAGAGCAATACCTTGAATAACATGTCAGATATAATACACCTTTTAAAGACAGCTTGTACATAAAGTTGGTCCATCTGCTGTTCTTCTGATAGATGTAAATTTGCCTCTTTTAGTCCATTTATGTCAAGAACTGAAACTGACGTTATCTCTCTCTAATATTAGTGGGTGTTAACTGACGTAAAGGTTTATTTTCATGCTCTTTTAAAAATGTCCTGAAAACAGATATAAGAATCCATTTAGGTTCAGGCGTCTCTTCTAGTTTGTCCCAAGTGTTCTAAATCTTACGGAGGTAGTGCCTTGGCATATCCATTGCCAGCAGTGGACTTTGGGTAAATGTCTCCCTCCATTGAGTAGTTCCAATATTTGCTATTGATGAGCTTCTCTTCAGTAACTTGTCTTGTCCTCTTGCTTGCTCATCATGCTGCCATGCTGTGACTAGAGCTTGTTCGTATTTAAAAAAGCTGGGTCAGAACAGAAAAGTTCACTTAATGTTTGTGGAGGGAAATGGACAGAATCACAGTACAAATTGGCTTATGATTGTACTAATTCAAAGGCTTGAGCATGAAAGTTCATCTTATAACCTGAATACCATTGATCCTGGTAGAAAATATTAAGATTGATAGATAAATACAAGTGTTGGCCTCATGGAAAAGGGCATAAACTATTTGAAGGAAAATTAAACAAGGATAAAAAGCCTTTTTTGTGGATATGGTGTTTGCACCTGTTACTTTCAAAGAGAAAAGATTTACTGTCATTTGACCCAATACCTTTTGCCCAGTGACATTGATTTGTATACCCATGTCCCTTAATAAATGCAGTACATCTGCTTAGGACTGACACTTCCAAGCGTTTTCTAACCTATTTTATGATTGATTATAGGGATAGCGTCAGTATCCCTCCCACGCCTGCATTTATTTACACTTGAAAAATTGCTAGTTGTAAAGTTAAAAGCTACCACTTTTGTGTGATGTGATTAACACACAATCCAAGTCTGCATAATGCTCTACAACAGCACTAATGAATGCACAGATTCCTGCTGATCTCTTATGATCCTGGTTCACTGATCCATACACCCAGGCAGCTGTGTTGGCTTTGCAATAAAAACAGAAAAGTAACATTCTTGGTAGTGAAATAAAGAAAAGTTGGGGAAAGAAATGTTTTATTCTCACGAGCATTTATACAGACTATGGAGTTTAAGTACTTTTATCTCTGGGTCTGAATGGATTTTATGATTGATGCCAATCAATCTTTCAAGCTTGAAATGAGGCTTTTAAGCAAGTTTCACATTGAAACTGACTACTGGGTCAACAGACTTCATAGATCTTAAATTCTATAATAGCAAAGAATATATTAACTGCTTAATTACAGTTATTGATGCTGAACTTCTAGAATCAGCTAGCTGTACTTGAAGTGATGTGCAGCAGTATGTAAAGCCTAAGTGGTTGAGTGCTAGGAGAATGTTTGTCAAATAAAATAGCTGTTTTTAGACTCCCATTCTCAAATGATTTATAACAGGCATCTAATTTGGTTGTGGGAAGATGCCATAAGGTACTTACCCTGAGGTACTAATTTTTCTTTGACATGCCCTACCAGAATCTTCTACCAAAGTTATTAACGAATGAAATATGTGGCTCTTGAAAAGGGTGAGATCTTGGATGTCATAGCCAAATATGTTGTATTGTCTGACTGTTAAGTCTAATGATAAACCATTGGACACACAGGACTGAAGACCTTTGCATGTACTCCAGGCTGTGTGTTGCTGTAGAGCAATAAACCTCTGGGACCTGAAAATGAAGCAGATAGGGTAAAAAGCTGGTAGTATTTCCTTAGGGAGAAAGTGTCTCTTTGTTTTGCAGACCGCTTTCATTAGAAAGTGGTCCTGTATAAAGCTAGGACAAACTTCAAATGTAGTATTGGCTGTCTGCAAGGCTGCTTGAAGCCATGTGGCGTGATGATTTAAGTGTACTTTGTTCACAGGTGAATTTTCACTTCCATTGTAAAGATTGCTCTTCCTTCAGAACAAATCTTTGTCCTGACATGAAGCTATTTTCATTTTGCCTTCAGCAAGCTTTCAGTTCTACATAGAAGAAGAGTAAAAGAGCAGTCATTTCTGTTCTTGTCACTAGTGAAGTAGTTGCAGTGCGCACTGCTCTGATAACCGGCCGTCTGCTCAGTCCTGGGACTGTCAGCGCTGGTCCAGGGTAAGATGCAGTAGCAGTCAGAAGAGGCTTGCAGGATACCACACACCTGCACTACTAAGGACCCAAAAAAGCGGCAGTTCCACTTTGACTAGTTGTAGCCTCGCACTTACACATGAGAAGTCAGCGCTCTCTATCAACATTCCCACTGCTGGCTGGAAATTCAGTGGAAACTGCGGTGTTCAGCATCTCTGACATGCATTTTAGGGACCCAAGTAGAATTCTGGCATCAAATTCGAGGGTTATAGTCTACCAGGGTTTCAGGCAGCTAGGTCATTATATGACCACTTCTATTCAAAGATCAAAGTATTGTTTGCTGGCTGCTGTGCTTTTTGAGCTGAAAAGAAACCATTTTAATATGCTATGTAGCCTCATATATACTTGTCTTTTTAAAATGAATTTAGCAGTGACTACAAATACTAAACGTTTTTCATTTTTTTCAGCTCTGTGGCAAAACAGTGCTGGACATACAGTATACCTGTTACATGTGTGTGAACAGTTTAAAATAAGGCCATTCTTTATTGGATGTAATGACATAAAACCACTTCTGTGTCTGAGAAAATTTGTCTATGCACCAAATTCTGTAACGGCCAAACTTATTTCAAATGTTTAGTCTTAGACAAGGCCACCATGCTGCTTAATAGTGCCAAGTGTGGGTGGCTTTACTCTTGCCAATGTTAGCACTCTTACTTACATAAACACTGAATTTTCCCAGTGTTTAATGGTGGGGAGAGTATACAAGTGACATGGGATTGGTCTCAGGATATTGCAGTTGAGTTAATTAACATGTGATCAGTATATTAAGCAACCTTTAAAATGTGCACTTCAGAGAGTTCACATTGTCTGTTGTAATTCACTTTTTATACAGAACACGGAACAAAAATGAAGACTTCACTGTTCTCTCTGTGATCACAAGGCAACAGTTGCTCAGTTTTTAAAGTCTGATTAAATCCAAAATGAAATACTGGAATCACAAGATAAAATGGCAATGAGCAATCCTGTTCCTTCAGCAAAATGGTAGCATTGAGACTTGCATTGCTACATAGAAGATTAACTTTCTAACCATAGATATTTAAGACTGTTAAGGTGAAAAGAGACTGAATTGTCCATTGCTGGTGATAGTATAAAATAAACATGCAGGTTTGGGGGTTTTTTATAAAAAAAAATTTCCCCTTCAAGCCCCTTCTAATATCACTACAAGTCACCATCTTTTTGTTCTGTTTGTATATTACAATGGGCTTCTGGTCCATGACCTGGTTTCCTAGGTGATAATACAAATATGTTCTAGAGTTCAAATACCTTTATGTTGTACTCGAGAGAAAATATGCTTTGTCAGTAGCAGCACAAACGTGATGGTGATATTCTCTCTCATTGCAAATTTTTGTGAAACCACTTAGCAAGCAAATTTTTTGGGAATGAAACGACCAATTTATTGCTGCATTCGTTTTCAATTGCTATGACTGTCTCCATCCTTAGCTATGGTTTGGCCATCCTAACTGCAACAATAAAATGAATATTGAAAGTGATCCTAGTGATCTTAAAACACTTGTTCATCCTGACTCCCAGGATCAAATGGTTTGGGGGAGGGGGAGATCCAGGTTCCTCCCACTGATATCTGTGGGAATATTCTGATCAGGGCTAATGGGTTTGGGGCATAAATACCTTGCATGTCAGTGGGAGTATACACCCCAAACACAAGTGGTGGGTAGTAGTAATTATGCACATACATTGGCATGGGAGGGAAGCTTGCTTTCTGCCTTTCCTTAGTCTATATATTGTGGATAATTTCTACAACATGCTTGATGACAATTACAGTGTGAAGTGTTTTGACAATAAGCATAAGTAGCATCTGTTGTCAAGGGAGCACAATACACTTTACAGTACTAATAAATAGCCTTTACAACAGCTGTGAAGAGTAGAAATATTCCAATTTTACCATGCAGAAACAGGCTAAGGGACTTGGCCGGGGTGGCACAGCGAGTTGGGGATTGAACTTGTCTCCTAACGCTGGTACTGGGCTTTATATTAAGTTCCAGTCATAGCAGATTGAAACTCTGTGAAGCCCTTGACACAATGAATGTCAAGTTGTGTAGTTCCTCTGCTAAGGCTTGTGATTGCAAATGAGCATGGTCTTTTTTTGTATTGGAGCGGTGGCAAGGGAGCCATTACAAAGCTTTGTGAAGATTTCCCCAGCAATAAAGCACATCACTAATTTCCAAATTAAAAAGCGGACTGGAAGAGTTCTTTAAAACTGCTCTGTCCCCATTTTTCATTGCAGAGCAGCCTAAAATATGCATAGGAAAGACTTTTAACCCTTGTATGATTTGAGTGGCTTTGAACTCTCTGCTGATGGCCATTATCTGCTAAGTAAGATATAAAATGAGGTTCCTTTGTAGAACTTCACGCTATTCCAGTGTGCCATTTTGTGGTACAGTTATTTTGCTGAAAAGTTTCTGGAGCTTCTAATTTTGTGTAATCCATTTTCCTGTTCCCAGATTTCCTTCCAGCTCTGAAAAATTGCCTCTCCAAATTACATATAATCCTACCTCTTAAAGGCCAGCAGACTCCAGATCTCCCGAACGTTAGTTCAAGCCCGAATTAGGTGTAGAAGAGAGACCATGAGGACAAGGTTACTTATTTTTGTCTCAGTGGCAATTGGCAGATGTTCAAAAATAAGACTTTAGAGCTGCTAGACAAGCTTTGTGATATATTGGATTCAGCTGTCATTCATTGATCAGATATTAAAACCTTAGCTCAAATGTCTTTAAAAGTGATTGTAATCTTTTCTACCTATAAAGGACCTTTCAACGGTGGGGGAAGAATAAATTACCAATTCTAATTTTGAAGTTCAGTGACCTATTGCAGACTAGCAGAAATGTGTAGCACTGAAATAGTAATGTTTGAGAAGCCATTGGTTACTTGCGATCAGACTACTATACAATTTAGAGATGGAAAGCATCAGTTGAAATCTTTCAGGCCACCCACTGCAAAGGTAGGTTATAGATGGGATAAAACATTAAACAGACACTATGCCTGATGTTAACCAGAAGGCCAAGGAGGAGCAATTATTGAGGTAGTCGGGTTGGTCACATTAAGCCTTGTCTACACAAGGAAATTACTGATTTAGTTAAATTGGGGCAACTCCTTTGTGCAGAGACTTGTACTTTAGTTAGAGTACAGACCTTAGGCCGAATGTTGCAGCTTCTGTTGTTGTTATGGCATTCATCTGGAACAAGATGTACTATAGCAGTTCATGTACATTTGTCAGTTTTAGTCCTCCCTCAGGCTTACTTGTTGATTTATACCAAAGCACTTTTTTAATGTATCAGTTTTGCTACCCAAATTTAAAAGTAGGTGTTTAAAAAAAAGACTAATAAATATGATGGAAATAAACTTTCTTCAAGACTGTAGAAGTATATCGATGACAACTGGCTAGATTTACTTTATTTGTATGTAACCTATTTTCATAAGCCTAAGTTATATTCTTGTTCGTTAAGATGCCATGATTGGTTGTATGACGGTAACACATGCACATGTCTAATCGTATGACAGAAGGAATTTGATGTAAGGCTCTTAACTGAGTCTTCTTCTCAGCCCAGAAATAAAGAGGAACAAGATGACAATTTTTCGGAAGGGCTTGTTAAAAGCAAAATGTATTTGAAACCCTGCAGGAACCATTTCAAAGGTGATCATAATTTGACTATTTTAATTCTAAGACTAAAATTTGCTTTAAAAGAAATCTTGCGGGCATTGGAGCCTCATTCTGCTGCTAATCTGTACAGCAACCGGAAGGGCACTCCACCTGAGAACCTTCACATCTCTTCTTTCCAATTAAAAAAAAAAAAAGCTAAATAAGCTATTTTTCAATATGTAAGTTATTTCACATGCACAGCCTCTAATTTAATAAAATGAATCCCTATGTACAAGCAATATCAAACTATTAGAGTGATGTATAAGATCATAAGATAGTATTTTGTTGCTGCTAATTACCTTTGATTGTTTTGATGCTTGACTACAGACCAAGTGCAATGACTATAGGGAAATGTGGATTTTGCATGAAATACAATCACACAGGAATGTCATGACACATCTTTTGATGTTGAGGACAGATGTGCTAGGTTCCACAATGGTAAGTTTCTATGTTGATAAAGAGGCAACAGTTGGAATAAAAAGTCTTTTGGAACTGTGCAGACAAATAAAGGGCTTCCTCCTTGACCTGCAAGAGTTACTTGAGTTTAGGTCCTTCACTTCTGAGTATGGATGCTATGTTGGTCTCAGTGGAAAAAGCTATGCTTCAAATGCAGCAGTCTTTTGCAATAATGGTGTGTTTCTACTACGTGGGGGAGAGGGGGGAGTATGGGAAATTCTCCTTTTGTATTATTGCTTTGGGAGTATAGATCTCTGCAGATTCACTGAGGATTGTTTCATGAGGAAATTAGAAAATAGCATTTCAACAGTCGCAGTTTGGGATAGTATTGAAATAGTTGCAATGCAACAAGCTAAAATCTTAATCCATTTGTTGAAGCACTTGCTTTACCTGCCTTGAAAGGGGAACTGCTGTTATAAATTGTGAGTAAAGAAGGTCAAAGGAACACATTAAAGGTAAGTCAAAAATCTGAACTACTTCAGATCTGTTTGAAATGTCTACCTTTTAAAAAACCTCATATTAAAAACACAATCTGGCTGTAGCCCAGAACGTGTGATCAGTCATACGGCAGCTAACAAGTCAGTATCCAATGGAAAAGAAGATTATGTGAACAAAGCAACTTCGTTTTCAGTTTTCCAAGATTTTAAGTGAATAAAATCACAGAATGTATAGAAAATATTTTAAAATCTGTATCTAGAATATTTTAATAAACAGTCAAAGATTTTGCTGTTGGCAGATTCTTGTTGCCTGTTTGTTCATTCCTGGAAACTATTCCTCCTAACCGCCATTGGTTCACCCAAAAAAGCAAGATCACTTTTGCTTAGTGATTCATATAACCTGCTGCAAAAATGTAGTAGGAAGCCCTTTCTCCAGTTACCCAGGTACACCTCTGTAATACAGTGGCCAATGGCTACACGATACGTAAAGTTGAGACTAGTGTACTGCTTAACCAGGGCAAAAGAAAAAATCAGTGAAGTGCTCTAAAATTGTGCATATTTCCGGTGCCTTGCAGTGAACTGTGCTTCAGCAAGGCTCTGGGTGTGGTCTAAGGCTGGAGTTTGAGCGTGGCGCTCTAGTGTCCTTAAAAATATAAAGACCATGTGACCTCAGTTTTACAGTGGGTTTTTTTGCTCCTATTGGGGCTCAAAATGGTGATACTGATTCACACACTCAGCCTGGACTCAGCTCATGTCAAGCATTCCTCTGCCCCTTTGGCGAAGCAATAGTTAAAAAGTTATGCAGGGTGAAAGTTGGATCTGCAGGTGGCACCAGCCAAGTTGATGTGAAGTCATTTTGTGCATGTGCAGCAGGAGAGGGATTCAGACTGTTAGCAGGCTCCTGCCATCAGAGGAACCAGAGCAACACCCATGTACTGTGAGTTCACATCCTCCCCTTTGCACATGACTATTCTGCCTGTACTCGAATGGTAAATGCAGTTGAAGGGCTCCGGCACTGAGAGCTTAAACAGCCTCATTTTTCAAAATGAGGAGCTCTGAGGAGTACAACTCCCTACCCGGCCCTGTTTGCAGCTGAGTTAAGGTGGGACCTGCATTGCTGTCAGCTCTGGCCTCCAAACAGTGCGATGGGCAGTGCTAGGGCTGTAGTGCTCCTGGGAGCCCAGCTCTGCCCCAGTCCTCAGTGGTGCAGCTCCTGGCTGTGGCAGGAGAAGCTGGGTTGTTCACAGCCTCTCAACTACCAGAGACCCTTCTGTCCCTGCCCCCACCCCCAAACCTGATGGGGCACAGAGGGGGAAGCTGAGGGTTGCAGGGCTCTGAGGTCTGTGGTTCCCAGCCATTCCTGCTGGTCCTGATGATGAACTCATCCATGGCTTTACTAGATGATGAAAGTCGTGTGTGTGTGTATATAAATAAAACAGAGGTAATTTACTGTCTGTGTCTTGTATGTTTACTTTATAGTACTGCTGGCAGTAAGCTGACTCTGAAGTTAGATATTGCAGGTGATGGACATTCATAACCCTCTGAAACAAAATGGCAACAAAGGTCATTCTCACTCTATTACTTAAGTACGCTGCTTTTTAAAAAAAAGATTGTAAATGAAAGATTCCTCCTACTGCAAGCTGTCTGTACCACTGTCGAGGTGATATAACTTATTCTAAGCCCAGTTTTATAGGGAAAATAATAAATTGTAAGGACTATCAAAATCTATTTAAACCCTTATCTCTAGCACCACACCAAACTGCTTGGAGGAAAAAAAAAATCTTGTTAAAATTCATAAAAACCTAATAAGACCTTACTTTCAAACAGGAAATCTTCACTTGAGATTTATTTGTACTGAGCAATAAAATTCATTTCAGAAGTCCACCAGTAACAGTAAAAAGGTAATTCCCACAACAAACTAACGTGACAATTATATTTTGAAATTCAAATGTGTAATCCACACAAAACACAAATTGATGCCAATCCTCAGCAGTAAAACATGGTAGGCAGTCCATAAGAATAGCGCAAAAATTAAGTTTACTAACCAGCTGATCCAGATTGTTCAGAGATGTCCATGTAATCATAGTCAAAGCCATTACTTCTGAAGAGCATTTTTCATGTTTCATTCGGACAATCAGGTCTTGCATCTGTTTGTTTACGTGTGGTATGTGTTCCTTTTTTTTTACCCAGAGGTCCGGGCATTTCTTGAAAACATTCCCAAATAAGGTCTTTTTTTTTTATGACCTGCCAGCCTTGGTAGTTTTTTCCCCTATAGTTCCCAGGTGTTGAACTCACACTAGAGGCTGCAATCTCAAGACTTTTGTCTCTTCCCCATGTCTGATTTTGACACCAATGTTGCTCCTTTCTGGTTGCATACTTGCTGCTTCTCCCTTGTAATGCAGCTCTCCTGCCCCACTCCCACCCATACCCCCAGAAAAAACAAAAGAACTAACAATCCAGGACTTCTGCTGATGAACCCACATGTCGTTTGCATGGTAGCATTTTGTTTAAAGCAGTGGTTTTCAACCTATTTACCATTGTGGGCTGCATATACAGCTCTGTATATTCTCATGTAGGCTGCATCCACGCTATATATATATACTCCCTGTATGGCCCTGAGGATGTCACATGGGCTGCAGCCGTGTGCTGATTGGACCACAGGTAGAGAACCATGGGTTTAGAGATGGAGAGGGCAGTTGAGAAATGGATTTCTTTGTATCTCTGTCAAGGTACAGGTTCAAGTAGACAAGTGCCCAGAACCAGCTAGAAGCAAGGACTGGTCGTTTCTGAGCAGATCAGTGTTTCTCCATGGGCTGGAGAGTAAGTTTCCGTGGTAGATGGGGTCACAATTGGAGAACTGAACCAATCGGCACTCGGGGAGAGAAGCTATAAAATAGGAGTATGAGACCACCCAGTGGCTCACTGTATGATCCTGATGAGATGATACATAATGGTGTCTCCTGGAGTCAGAGGCCAAGTCCCGATGCCTGTGATGACTTTGCCAGGGTCTTGCAGCCAGTAGCACAGCGCCTGGGGTCCTCCACAGGATAAGTCCTTAATACTGTACAGGACCTATTTGTGCCATATTTATAAAACTTGACCTCAAAAGTTAGAATCGGGGGGGGGGGGGGGATATCCTTCATCTAGCAAAACAGCCTTTAAGTTTTAGGTAGAGGCTCCACCATGGATTCAGCATATTTATTTAAAATGTTTTAAGAGATTATCATAAATTTAGGCTTTAACATAATTCGTATTGGATTCAGATTTAATTTTAAACAGGGTTTTTTAAAAAAAAAATCTAAAATATTTAAATAAAAAATCCAATTGAAATAAAAACCAGGTGGTTGGGGTCCCCCCACCCCCAAAAGAAATCAATTATTTATTTATTTATTTAACATCACCCTGGTGGGGGTGGTTTCTCCTCCTCTCCTTATGGCTTTGCCCCATCAGAGAAGCAGCCCCTTTGGTGGTGATCTCTTATGCAAATTTTGGAGAAGAGGCGTGCTAAGGGTGAGGGAGGAGCTGTCCCACCAGGGACACTTCTGGGGCGGCAGGAGCAGAGATGAGTCAGAACCTAGAGCCCCTTCCCCTGACACTCCCTCTGTCACACTCAGGTGCAATCCAGGCCAGTGAGGGGTTGTCACCTCCTGTAGGCTACCTCACAACACCTTGCTGCTGTCACTCCCAACCTGGGCCACTAGCAGCATGGAGGTCACATGGCTGTGGCTGGTCCAACAGCTTTGACCCCAGCAACCTGTCAGCAACACTCCAGTCACGCTCTGGCTTCTACCAGACTTAGTTACAACCTGCAGGGTGACCCCAATGCATGCCCAGTCCTGGAGTTCCGCAAAAACATGTGTTCTGCAATGTCCAGCCCTCTCCTGGACAGTTCAGACGTTATGGTTTATTGCTCCTGTAAAGAGTCAATATTTTACCATTTGTTAATTTAATTGGTGTTACCAAACAGTTCAGTTCACACATAGCACTGGATTGGTTTAGATTAAAAATAAAACAAGTTTATTAGTAAAAAAGATTTTAAGTGACTTCAAGTATGAAATAAAGTGAGATTGTTACAAGCAAATAAAAGTGAAACCACGTGTCTAAAACTTAAACTAGCAAATTTTGGTTGAAGGCTTTGTTTTAAGGTGGCCTTTCTCACCCCCAGTCTTCCAGCACCAGGGTGACTGACCCTTTCCTTGGTTAGGATCTCTCCTAGAGGCCCAAAGTTGCTGGTGCCTTTGTTGTCTTAGGTGAAAGATATAGCGTGGGCATCTCTGCCCCATTCTTTTACAGTCTGATGAACCTTTGAAGTGGATTCTTCTGAGGGTCACTCTTCAAAGTAAAGTGAATTCAATCAGCAAAGAAGGTGACATGGAGTCTGGTGGTGAAGGAGGCTCCATGCTTTCTTCCCCTACTTGTGTTTGCTGAAATCCAAATGGTTTTGTTTCCTGCCATCTTCTCCCCCTACTGTCTTGAAGGCCCTGTTTACATCTTATATGTAAACTGAGGTAAACTCACAGTTCTTTCCTTAGAACAGGCTTGTTCAACCACTTTTGCCTAGGCAGAGCCAGCTGGTTTTGGAATATGTGCTAATATCAGACAGGGGGACTTCATAACTTTACATACTATATAATGCTGCAACGTCCATTTCACCATATTTTGACCAGCAAGTTACTAATTTTCAAAAGATACCTCACAAGGCATAATTTGCACAACGATTATTACAGTAATGCGTAGGGTGTGAATACAGGGATGCTTTCGATCACGGTCTCCCTCCACAAAAATAATCTGAGACCTCAAAGATGGGGGCGGGGTGGGCTGTCTAAAGTTGATGAGAGAGGGTTGTGTGGATCTGCCCTCTGTATTTCTTCATTTTCAAAGGTTTCAGTGTAGCCATATTCTGCACAGGTACAAGGCAGGGAGGGGCAGCCTTTACCCCACATCAGTGGTTCTTCAATTTATTTGATCGCATCCCCTCCTCCCCCACTCTGCTTTGTGTTTGCAGTAGCCCCCCCCCACTAGCACATATACCAATTTAAAAAAAAAACATGCAACTCTCACTAAATATTAAAAACAGTAAGGCACTGATTCAAACAGAGCCATTTAAGTTTAAGGGACTTCCACCTTACCACCGTCCTTCAGCTCTGAAGGCAGTGTCACCACCAGCAGCAGTGCAAAAGAGTGGCATATTGAACAGCTGCTAGGGTGTAAGATGGATGCCCTGTCTCCCTCAAACCTCAAGAGTTCGTCATAGCTGTGGGTACAATCTGCACAGTAAGGGTTTTTTCCCCCTAAAGCTTCTCATACACACCCAGAATACATTCAGTGCCATTTCCCTCCCTCACCCAGTTAGGGAACCTCTGCTCTACATTAAAATGGAACTTTTGGCAGTTAATATATAAGTATGCTCTGCTGTAAGAACTCTCAACTTCTTATCTGTATGAACATGTCACCTACCTCAAAAGCAGGTTCTCATAAGATCCACACAAGAAAGAGATGTAAAACATGTACTATCTCACAAAGTAAGACACAAAACACAACTCGAACCATTTGTATGTTTAGATTTTACACCTTTCCTTTAAATTTCATGAAGTGGATGAGTTGGTACTATCTAACTAAATACAATTTTGTGATTTGTGTATTTGACTAAAGTGCACAGAACCTGGCCAGAATACCAAAAAACAGACATACAAGCTGGACTGCTTAGTCTGTGAAAGAATTGCAGTCAATTTTTACTGCATCCAAAGTAAGTTTCCCTCCACAAGAAAACATTGGCATCAGAACAGAAGTTGCTGGGAAAATGGAGAAGGATTTGCATTCAAATTCATTGCTTTCTTCATTCGTGTCCATAATGGGAGACAATATGTTTGAAGGCAAATAGTTCACAGTCACGTCTGTAAGTGGATTGGAAAGGTGCTCAGAAACCGTTTGAACTTGCTCTGTTTCCTCCAGTACTACCTTTTTGTACAAGTAAGGCAGGTGACACTTATAATTGTCTCCATCATCTGGTGAGCTGGGGGCCAAAGGTTTGTACTCAGAGTTCTTTTCAGTGGATTCCTGTTTCTCGACGCTGTTTTCTATTGTTTGCCAATCATGACCTTCACTGTTTTTAAAGTTGTTGAAGCTGGGTATGTCCTTGAAAGCCATTGGTTCCCTTTTTATGAAGACTTCCTCTACTTCTATAGTTTCAGGCTCTTCAAAACTGCTGAAGTAGCTTAGGAACTGATTGGAATCTAAGTTCAGCTTATCCTGATGGGTGAGGAAAAATATTAATTATTCAGATAGTATCTTCCACCTTGTCAAAATGCAAATAGCTTCCACACAACATCCTTTCTAATACGGCTACTCCTAAAAATAAGTTTCTGCATTGTCCTTGTATCAGGCTGATATGTGATAATCTTAACAGGCCATAAGATTCACAAAGTAATTTCCTGCAATCAGCCCACTGATAATAAATTCACACTTTTTTTGTACCGAGAGATTATGGACATGTATGGCCAAAATCATTTTTAAGGTGAGCTTGACAAGCTTAGTATAAAAATAATTTTGAAAGGTGACTTACCTCTACAGAGGAGTACTTTTTAGCCCACGTAGAGTTAGCTGGGTCTGGAATGGCTTTTCTGTACCACTGAGGTACAAGGACAGAAAGGAGTGAGCATAATCTACAAACAAATTGAACATGTTGGCATTACAATCACAATTGCTAATTCCTGCAAATGTAATGGCTTCAAACTATATTGCATACACCCTCATGTTTAAATCTGACGTATTAAATTGGGACACCACACAATGCCGAGATACCAAATAATCAATATTTTACTTAGTGTAGACTGCTTTAGTCTGGACCAGTAGAAATTCCAGCCTGCCAGTATTTGGTAATTTGCAATTTACTTTGTTGGAACCTGTATTAAAGCAATTTAGTTTTAAGATCAATCTGGATAAAACTGTTGTGATGTTGACTGGTAGGTTCTCAAATTCTTCGCTTTGTTAACATCTGTGGCTGCTCTCTCAGCTGAGGGCACCTGCCAACCTACGCTCAGACGGTTTGCAAACTCAGGGTCTTGCTATTTATTGCTGCTCCTGGATTCCCCAGATGGCAACAGTGACAAGAAATCTCTTATTCAGTTTTCAACTGGCCAAGACATGCACTTTTTCCTCTCTGATGTGGACCGCACATCTGTTTACCTCAAAGCTTGACTATTGCAGAAACCTCTGCCTTGAGTTGACCTTGAAGAAGCTAATCTGGAATGCAGCTGTTTGACTTGTCCAGGTAAACAGGAGCACTCTTACACCTGTGCTCTGTCCCAACTGCCAGTGACTTTCTCAACTCATATATGACCACATTGAACCCTAATGGAAGATGCATCTCTGTCCAGGCTTTCCATTAGATGGACTTTCAATTTAAACCATGTAAAGTGTACACTAATATTGCATGATGTACACCCCTACAAGCCAATAAACTGTCTCTTCCCATCCCTGCTCCTAGTGCTGGGATGTAAAAAAGGGTCCTCAAGCATGTTTGTCTTAGCCCCAGTGACTCTGTGCAGAGCACCTGACAAGGCTGAACTTTCACCTAACAGTGTAACAATAGCTTCTAGAGGCTCCAGTCGGGGATTGGGGGCCACGGTGCTAGGCACTCGTGTGTAGGTATCTAACCCCCCCCCCCCGCCCCAAAAGTCAATTCCTGCCCCCAAAAGCTTAGAATCTAAATTTCTGGCCAGTTCTATTAGGGATTGTAGTTCAACTCTACATTCTGGGCTGCTGTTTTCATATCCTATCCTAATTCTTCACAGCTGCAAACACTACTCTCGCTCCTGTGGCCAAGAGGACAAGGGACTGTTTCTGAGACACTGATTCTGCATCATAATTTACCACAAAGTAGACAAAACACTGCAAGTAGCTCCCACCTGTAATGTATCACCTCTGTGATGCTGCTCCCTTAGAAGTATAGGAATTGCCATACTACATCAGACCAGTAGTCTGTCTAGCTAGTATCTGATAGAGGCCAGCAACAGATGCTTCAACAGAAACTCATGCAGTAAGCAGTAATGGAGTGGTCTGTCTTCAGGAAGTTTCATCCTAACTCTGATAGTTAGAAGTTGTCTTATGTTCAGAAGCATGAGAGTTACATCCCTTCCATAGCTCTTGTTTTCATAGCTCCTTACTAAGGTAATGCTGGATATTTTTGTTAACCATATAGACTGAAATTTGCTAAGCTGGAGGCCCAGATAGTGACTCTTCTGATGTAGCTCCCAAACTTCGTTGTCTCTGCTGTTATCATTTTGTGGTGGTCATTGAGTCAACAAGCTAGTATATAATCTACTTTGCCTTTTAACTTTAAGTATATCTTAAAAAAAAGTGGACCCTTCAAGTTTTTTAATGAATTAAATTTGGAAGGTAGCTGATATAGGGAAATCCTTGTGGCATCAAAACTGTTCTGTAACCTCAGATAATTAGAGAGCTCTTCTGTTCTATGACCTATATTTTGTTCTGGTCTCTAGACATCTATTATTTCCTTGGTGTGTGTTGCTTTATGAAGACAAATTCCTCCTCCTAAGAGTTTTCAGTCTAAGGGCTCGATTGTGTTCTCAGTGAAGTTAACAGGAGTCTTGTCATTCATTTCAGTGGGAGAAGGATTAGGTCCTAAGGGTTAAACTTGAAAAAAAAATTATATATAGGGGGTCTGTGCGCATTCTCAATTGGTGCATTTCTGAACCTGCATCTATTTACATGTACAAATACCTAACTTTGTGCTCTGTTTTTATTTAATATCATTTATGCATTTTGTTTGGCATCTTATAAATTTCAAGTAAAATTTCAAAGACGTTTAGAACAAGTTGTAAAAAGACATGATTATACATTCTAAAGAAAACTCTACTTTATTTTTGGAGTTCAGATATGATCAAAAAGAATTCACTTACGCTTTTTGAACAGATTGCACAAAGCAAATGCAGGTTGAAATGCCGAAGAAGATGCAAGCAGCCGAAACAATAATCCATTCAGAAGCACCTGCAAATCCAGCAAATCCATGTTGATAAACAGCAACAATCAGGTTTTAAATATGCTAACTCAACTGTGTGGATGGTTTAACTATGATAGTCCTGGGGTATGCTCTCTTGCTCATAAACTAAAAAGAACTGAGTACATTTAAGAACTGGAATTTGGCACTGCTGAAATGCTAAGAAAAAAGAGTACTTTGTAACAGGGGGCTCTCCATTTGGCAATTTCACCCAAGACTGTCTAATATATGCAGCCCTTTAATCTTTGTCTTGGGCCACTGCACTTAACATCGACATATGCAGCAAATAAACCTAGAGTCAGTAAGAGGGACTGTGGTAGCGAGCGCTAAGCTAGGCAGAAAAGCTTTTAAACAGTAAATATACTATGCTGTATCTGTGAAAATCAAAATTAGAGCTGGTCAGGAATTTTTCTGACAGACAATTCACTTTTTGCAAAATCATAATTCATTGAGGGAACATTTTGATTTTGCTGAAGTTTTTAATTTTTTTGTTAGGGAAACTGAAATGAAATATTTTGGTTTAGATCGATTCAAATCTGAATACTTCAGTTTGTCGAACTGAATCAAAATATTTCATTTAAGGTCAGTCCAACATGAATCTGTGTCTGCCTCAGCTGCCACAGTGCCTCATGGGAACTGTACTTGAGGTGCCTCATGCCCCCATTCGCTACAGGCCAGGCTCCCTACCTGGACATCTCCCATGATGCACCATGGCCTCTCCTCTGAACTGCTGTGGTGCATGATGGGAGTCACATAATCACTGTACATTGTAGGAGAGCTGACAAACCAAAATGAAACTTTTTGATATTTACTAATCACAATTTTTCTGAACTTTCTGTTATATGTGTAAAATTTTGTTCTTTGACTTTCTGTCCCAATTTGGGATGAAAACAAATTTCAAACTATGGGAATTTCCCAGGGGTTGGAAAGTCTGATTCTACCAGCTCTAGTCAAAAAATGTAAAAAGGGGTCTGACTTTGTAACTGGCATTACAGGCATAATTGTGTGGAATACACACACAAAGAGAGAAAATTCTGAATATAGGAAACATCTGAAATAGCTGAGAATTACAGGAATTCAGAAATAATACTATTTTATTTTATTTATTTACTGGAGTCAGTGGGAATTTTGCCATTCTCTTCAATGTGAGCATAATCAGGCCCTACTTTATCCCTAGCTTAAATATGTAAGTAGTAATTTGAGGCCAATGGGACTGTTTACATTGAAGTCTGTGCCAAAACTCCTATTACCTTCAGTGAGGTCAAACTTGCCTTACTCGTGTGAACAGTCCCACTGGGCTCAAATTACTACTTGCATATCCTATTTGTCTCTACAGATGTCTTGGGGGAAAGTGGGCAATTGGAAGAAAAAAAACACATGCACAATTTTATAACCAGCTGAAAATATCTGATTATTTACTCTCTGTAAGGATTAACGGGAGTAGGTACAATCCAAATCTGTGTGAAAGGGCTGGGGAAAGGGATAGGCTAAGGTGTCTTTCTGCTAGCTCCTCACACAAAGATCTTAAGATGAAGCTATTCGTTACTTTCTAGGTAAACCAGTTCCTCGTTCCCAATAGGGCTTTCTCCAGCCATGGTTGAAGCTGTCATCCACAAAACATAGTTCACACCATGCTGCAGGTTTTTCATTAAAAATGAATTTCTGGAAGTTTCTTTATGGATGACTGAAAAGAGTGAAAAAAAGAGAAATCAACAAAGAATGCAGTGTTTTTATTTCTCTTGTTTAATTCTAAAGAACTGAACCATCAATTCTCCATCTCACTTCTTGCTCCCTCCCTCTCCTTGTTCTCCAAATCTTTTCTTCACTGCTTTCTCCTACTCTTGGCTACCCATCTTTATTTTTCTTTATGACCTGTGCTCTGAACAGGCTCCTCCTTCACCAAGTGCCCTGCTTTCTCCTCTAAATCTCTGTGCAGCTTCTTTCATGAAGCTTTTTCAACCCAGATCTCTGTCCCCTTTGCCCTTTTGAATCTGAGCCATTGTCTTGTTATCCTATTTGTCTGAATTAGATCATATGCTGCTCAGGGTAGGGACTATGATTGCTATGTTTGATAAGCACTAAGTATGCTTAAAGGACTTCGTAAATAACCATGTCCTGTACATAAAGAATTTAACAGTACCATTTTCTGCCCTACTTTAACTGGTGTGATTCCTAAATTGTAAAGGAACACTAAGCATAGATTAGTAGTGTTCATATTTGAGCAGCTACTTTTACTTTCTATCGGCTGCTCCTGCAATGAGCTCCAAGAAGGATGGACTCAAATTCCCATTTGGAGCCCTACTTCAAGTCAGTGCAGCTCCATGTGGTCACAGGGGTCTGCTTATGCAGCATTTGTAATAGGACGTGGTGGGGCAGGTGTACAAATTATATAAATGTGCTTTCATTTTCTACCCCAATGATTAAGGCTATGATTCTGCCATGGAGGTCATGGATTCTGTGACTTTCCTGGACTTCTTTGGGGGCAGGACTGGAGCAGCTGTCAGCCCCAGGGCTGCTAGAACAGCTGACTAGCGGCAGCCAGCCCAAGCCACTGAACAGCTGACCAGCAGGCAGCCCCAGGGCCACTGGACCAACTGACCAAGGGCTCAGCCCCATAGCCTCTGGAGCAGCCGTCCCCTGGAACAGTGCCGCAGGAACAGTGGTGGGGCTAGAGCAGCTGCAAGTCCTGGCAGCACTCTGTCCCTCCTCCTCTCCTAGGTATTTTTAGTAAAAGTCAGGGACAGATTGTGGGCTTCCATGAATTTTTGTTTATTGTCTGTGACCTGTCTGTGACTTTTACTAAAAATCACCTTGCTCAATCGGTCCTTCAGCCCTTGTATAGTTTGCACCGATCACAACACATCTGCCATTCTTCTCATATCCTGGCCTCCCTTCTCCATGTACGGCCATGTCTTTTCACAATAAAATCTTCCCATCTCTTTGGAGGTCAGCCGAGTGGTCGTTTCAGTTCCCATGGGTACCACTCAGCAACAGCTGCAGTCCATCGATTGTCAGTGAGCCTCACTATATGCCTGACCCATTGCGTTTTACTATGCCTGCTCTCAATAACAACGTCTTGCACTTCACTCTGCTGTCTGATCACTTCTTTGGGAACTCGGTCGCGGACTGAAATTCCCAGAATTCTTCATCGCCCTCTCCGTGACAGACAGTTGCTGCTCCTCTGACTTCATCAGCGTCCATGTTTCACTGCCATACAACCTTGCTAGCAGTACTGTTGAATTGAAGAGGCTGGCGAGTGTTGCCTTGTTGATTTTTTCCTTAGAGAACATCCTCGATAGAATTGGAATGCGCACCAGCCTGCTTTCTTTCTTCGCAAGAGTTCACCTTCCTGATTGTGGAGCGTGTTAATTTCTTGGCCCAAATAGACATATTGCTCAACTTCTATTTGTTCTCCCTTGATTTGTTATCTGGGTTTTTGGCAAGGTATCAGACTGCATAAATTTAGTTTTGGAGCAGTTAATTTTCAGTCTGACTTGGCTGCTTTTTGTGTTGAGTTCTTGCAGTATTTTCTGCAGTTTGATAGTATTTTCGGCTATCAACACTTACTAAAAATACTGTGACAAAATCTTAGCCTTACCGATGATTCATTACTAGTTTTTCTGAATGTAAAAAATCCCTGCCTGTAGCTCCAAATGGATCAGAAGCCCCCAGACCACAAAGTGGTCTGTTCACAGGATTAGGAGCTAGCTAATAGTTGCTCATTGAATAGATCCATAGTGAGTGTCCTATATCTAAGCTTTTATTATTTTATTAAATCTCATCAAAATCCCTGTGGTAGCAAAACTATTCCTCAAACTGTGAACTTGGATGTAAATCAGTGCAGACGGTGGCATGTTTTCTTCTAGCCCAGTGGTTCTCAAACTTGTTCTGCTGCTTGTGCAGGGAAAGCCCCTGGTGGGCCGGGCTGGTTTGCTTACCTGCCGCATCCTCAGGTTCGGCCGATCATGGCTCCTAGTGGCTGCGGTTCGCTGCTCCAGGCCAATGGGGGCTGCGGGAAGAGGCGTGGGCTGATGGACGAACTGGCTGCCACTTCCGGCAGCTCCCATTGGCCTGGAGCAGCGAACCGTGGCCACTGGGAGCTGTGATCGGACGAACCTGCGGATGCGGCAGGTAAACAAACTGGCCTGGCCCGCCAGGGGCTTTCCCTGCACAAGCGACGGAACAAGTTTTGGGAACTGCTGTTCTAGACAATAGCGATCTTGTACTGCCCCATTACAGTAGTACATGAACACCTCATAATCTTTTAATGTATTTATTCTTTCAACACCTGGTGAGGGAGGGGAGTAATACTGGCTTTTTTTTTTTTTTAACTGACAAGATGTTGAGGGACAGAGAGGCTAACTGACTTGCTCAAGGTCATACAGGAATTCTGTCAGAGCAGGCAACTGAGCCTACATGTCTCAAGTCCTAAGCTAGTGCCCTAACTGCTGTCCTTCTCTGTGTTAGCTATTTGTGTAGAAATAAACTGCATTTACATAAGGAAGAAAACCAACTGGATAAAGCACAGAGGACAAAATTAAAAACTAAACTGGCTCCTATAAAATTACTTTAAAGGTGAATGAGAGTGTGTGGGTTTTTTTGTCTGCTTCTTTCTAATATATTTTTAAAAAAGGGCCTGAATGCATTTTCTCAGGAGGCTGTTGGGAGTAAGGGGGCCGTGGGGGGTGGGTGCTTTTGTTTGTTTTTTAAGTGGGAAGTGGTTTTTGCTTTTTTTTTTTCCTCTCTCTTTCTTAGAAACAATAAATCGTCTCTCTGTCTGTTGGCAGAATTCTTGGCTGCCTCAGAAATGTGAGCTGGGAGGGTTCTCATTCCATAATGTAGGAGCCAGCTGGCCAAATCCTTATCCAAGAAGTTTTCTCCAATTCTTTAGTTAAAAGGGGTGTTGTTAAAAAAGAAAAAAATCCATAGTTTTAAGCAGTGACTATAAACTGCTTCCTCTCTCAGGTTCCAATTCTGCAAACACTTACATTCTTAACTTCACTACTATGTACTGTCCCATTGATTTCAGTGGAACTACTCACAATAATAAAGTTAAACTCATGCACAAGCAGCATCAAGGTCTCAATTAGGTTTCGCTTCCTTGGTATCTCTGATGTCATAAACTTACTACTTCTCTGGTCACCCAAAATACCTGGGTAGATAAGACCTGAATTTCATTTAAAGAAAGTCAAAAGAAACATGTCTTCTAGGCCATCTTCATACATACTTAATGAGCAGAAGACCCACCCCAGCATCATGGAGGTACTACAGGCTGAGATTTGTGGCCTTCCCACAATGATTAATTGACCTAATCTTACCCACAGGTGCTGTCAATAAGAAACTTGAGAGCAGAGAAAAAAGTGGGATTCAGGGTTTGTTTTGTTTGGTTACAGTGTAAAAGGTGAGTCTATATATGGTTTATAGCCGAAAACAGAATCAATAATGAAAAGAAGCTATGTAAAGACAAAGATGTGTGACTGGGGAGAAGATATTTGAGAGACACAGTGTTCTAAAACAGTAAAGGACCTTGCAGTTGAAGTGATGCAAGTAGGAGTAAGGAGAACAGAGGGGCATGTGTGGCTGCAACGAGGTAAGTTTTTTTGTATTAATCTTGAGAACCTAGAAAGCATACAGAAGATTTAACACTATTGTGGGTGTAGTAAGACTTATTGCAGTACAATGATTACTAGATATTGCCTGATGACTGGATATTTTTATCCTCTGCATATCACTGGTTAGTGGTGAAAGATCACCCTTGCCTCAAAAGATGTTTATGAGATGACATTTTGAAAGGCATATTTGTGTTTTAAGAACTCTGTTGTTGCGGTGCCTGGATACAATTGAGAAAGGAATGTATATGGGTTTGTCTCTTCTGAGAGGGGGTGGTGGATATAGGAATTACAGTGTTCATGGGATAATAGATGATTTGCACAATAAGAAAGTGGTGTGTATGTATGTATGTACTGCTTAAAAACTTCATTGGTATGTGTATATCCTGCATGATTTCTGGGTAAATCTGTTACCTTATCCAATCTATAACTAAAAAGGACTACATCAATTACTGTTTAAACAACTTTAAGTAGATAATTCAAGAGTAGCAGTTTGCACAGATATCAAATAGCATTAGTTTATTCTACTTTCGTCTTGCTAGTACAAGTGACACATTTTTTAAAAACTGACTCTCCAGTCCCTTCTGCAGATATTTTTAGTAGAGAGGGGCCCAAACCAAAACCTGGAATCTTTGGCTCCAAACTCTGGGGAAGTTCAGCTCTGGAGCCAAGCCTTGTGGCTTTTGGGCCCACGTGTATCTTTCTGAATGCGTTTTTTCTCTTACCTAGAACAATGGGGTTCATATTTTCAAATGTCCTGTACAAGAATAGGGTTTATGTTCTACTTATTTTTTGCCAGATACCTACCATAAACTTTAGGGCCTTCCTCTGAGTTTTTCTTCTGCAAGTATATTTTGTAGCTAGTGACACAGCCCATTTGCTGGTGGCCTGGAATTTCTTCCCATGAAACCCAAACACCATCTCCTTTTACTGCTGTATAAACCTGGGGGCCAGCTGATGGTGCTGCAAAACACAAGATATTCTTTTAAGGACAAATGTTTAGGCTAGTTTAAACAAAACGTCTCAGACTGAATAGCCAGAGCTTGCCTTCCTGTTTCGAGTATCCTCTAGCTGAAGCCACTTGCCCAGTTCTGTTCCTATAAAGTGCAAATACGTTGATGTCATAGCACACATCATGCTTTATGTTCTCTGAAACGAGAGAGATTGGATATGTGGTCAATTGAAATATTATTAACCCAACTAACCATCTAAAGTGGAGACTAGTCTTCAATTTTATTGCATGTATTCTTCACATTGAGCAAGAGGCTCTTTATGTTCTCCTCTCTGGCAGCTTTGCATCATCTCTCTGTTTGTGTAAGTAGCTTTAATGTTTGTGAAAGATGTCAAGCTAACAGTCCTGAAGACTGAAGTCCTTTATATAGCCATGGAGTGGGTACAGCACAGGCCACCACAGTGGAAGAAAAGTCAAAAGTCTGAGGAAAATCTCTTCAACCATTTTTGAGTAATGGGAAAGCAGAGGAGAAAACAAGCCGTTACACGGTTCACAGCTTTAATATATATGATAGATGGCTGCTGTAGCAAAGCCAAATTGGAAGCAGTGCCAGTGATGGCCTCCTATCCCACATTCATAACCATGGAATATGAGCACCTTCCCACTAGAAGGGTCTCCGGGGGTTGTGAGATGCTGCTAGTACCTCACTCTGCTCCTGGAGAGTACAAGATAGTAGTAGCATGAGCTTGCTTGTTGTTTTCTGATCTACTTCAGAAACAGCATGGTCCTTACTCCTGAAAAGCCCAGCCAACAAGGTACAGTCCTAATACAGTATATTAGAAAGACTATTTATAGCTGTAAAAAGCAAAGTATTAATGCCTAGATGGTCCTTCAGCATACTTTGTACTGATTCTGTGGTACTGGTGGGATTAATGATAAAGTTGCCTTGTTAATCTGTTTGTGTTCAGACTTTGTGTAGCACTGTTCTTAAATCATCTGGAAGGACTACTACATATGGAATGCGAGAGAACTGACACAGAACAGTCCATTTACCAGTTACAAACATACAAGGAGTCACTGACAATCTTAGTTGCGCTAGGTTAGACTATTATATAGCAGCCACTAAATATTTTTTAAATGCTTTAAATACTGTAACTGTTCATCTTGGTCTAGTAGAAATTAACAGTGAATCAGATGGTTCCTAACAAAGAGCTTTCTAATTGGAAGGAGAATCCACTTCTAAACTGTACAATTACCTGATATTGTTGTCGACAAATTGGATACTGGAATTTTTATCCAGTTCAGATGGGGTTCAGGGCTACGTGTCTCTGCCCATTCCACTATATATCCATTGATGAAGGCTGCGGATTCAACGGGAGGCTCCCAACTGACAAAGATGCTGTTATTCCCCATTGGTTTAACAGAGATGCTTTGTGGAGGAGGTAAATCTTAAAAAGGAGGAAAAAAAACACACAAGTTGCCTGTTACACTCCCTTAAACAATATGACTTATTTGAATCTGTTACTCATGGTCTGTTGTATTTTGACTTGTGAGAGGACACATATCCAATCTACTGCAGTTGCTGCCTTTCTTCATCTTAGTGCTACACGGTGTGCAGAATCCTTCATCAGAGGGAAAAGCTCTTTGTGCTAGTCTGATTACTAAGCTGCTAAAACAATGGGGTTTGTTCGTTTGGCTGTTTTTATTGCTATCTTGTATCATGGTACAGCAACCGGAGCAGTGCTAGCTTTACACCTTTATCCCCTTGGTCTTCACATGGCTTCTACCTACCAACCATTCTAATACTGCCCATGCTTCCACCAAGAGTCTGGAACATGTGTGATCCACATAATAGTAAAATTTTGCTTTCAGACACAGGGCCACATTACTCTCTTCTGCAGGGAAAAGCTGTGGGAGGGAAGCTGGTGACGAAGGTGGGTTAGGAAGTTTCTGTCTACCACTGAAGTATGACCATGCCACAGATCTGACCTTGGTACAACAAACATGGTTGAGGTGTGTCCACGCAGCTGCTTTTTTCACAATACAGCCATGTATCAACTGTCTCTAGCCATCTCAGGCAGCCTAAATAAAGAGGGCCTATATCAACACATTCTCAGCAGATATGCCGTACTGTCTCAGCTGGGGAGAGAGTATCTAGAAACAGTAATGCAGAGCAGAAAAAGCAACACGTGGAGTAATGCACCCTGTGAATATCCTACTGCAAAGTTAGGACAGGGCCCAGTAGGGGATCCTATCAATAGTTTAAAAATAAGCATTACTCCTGGGCTACAAGAAGGCAACTATGTGCCAGCCTAGGCTTCAGAGAAGGATGAAACCTGGCTAGCTGAGTCCAGCTGCTGAATATTAACCATGATACGTGGACACAATGTGCTTAGAGCCAATCATATTGCTCATTAATTACAAGCTCTGACAAATTATAGCATATACAGCAAGCTTCATAAGCACTAATCTTAACTGTATAAAGAGGTAACAGGGCTTTGAATGACCTTCTAGTTTAGGCTGCTGTAGCACAAAAGCTGAATACTTCAGAACGCAGAGTTCTGCTCTGCTCAAAAGCAAGAGCCAATATTTCTCGTAACTCAAGCAGTAAAGGTGTTACCTAAAATACTCAGATCAGTAATGATGGATGTTGGAGGTGAGTTTCCTTTTGAATTATGAGCATAGACCATTATGTTATAATCCACCTTGGGGAGGACTCTTGTGTAGTGGGTTTGTGTGGTAATGGTCACGTTTGTTGTTCTAGGACTCGTCTGGTTTAGTGCTTGAAAGTCCAGTATGTAATGCAGGATCTTTCCTCTTGCTTCTGACTTGCTCATAACCTACGAAGAAATATACTGTATTACTTTTCCCCATTATTTTCCTGGCAAGATCACAAATATTCAAAAACAGGAATTTGTCAAAACTGTTAAGAGCACCTTGCACTAGCACTGTTCAACTGAAATTAGTTAACTGAAGTGCTTCAAGAGACTTTGGAAAGTTTTCACATCTGCTCTTGGATAAAGATGTTGTTAGCTGTCTGAGAACTACACATCTTACCAAAAGCTATGGCTAGCAGTTCACAGGAGCGTCTGGTGCCTTTACAATAGCCTGTGCATAATGCAAGTACAATATAAAGGTCAATATAGTAATAATTAACTCAACAGTAAAAGGTACAATGCCTAAAAAAATTAGCATAAACAAACATGCCAGCAGAAGAGGCTGTAATAACTGATGAGGAATCATGTCTAGAAAAATACATGAATTCAGATCAAATATTTGGAATATAATTGGGGTGTTTTTGTTTTTATATACATAAAGGCTTTTCATATTCAAGATGTACCAGAGCCTTCTACACAGTAACATTCTGTTTCTGAGAATTCTGTAATTATGAAACAAATGCAGCAGCTATTAAAGAATCAGCATTGGATGTTAGAAAAGATATTATGAAGACTGGAGAAAGTTTATGAGGATCCTGCCATTTCCACTCTATCAAAAACAGCAATGAACTCTTCCAGCAGATACAAACAGAATGAGATACAACAACCCTGGATGACCTTGTAAACTGGAGTAACAGTAATAGGATGAAATTTAATAGTGAGAAGTGTAAGGTCATGCATTTAGGGATTAATAACAATAATTTTAGTTACAAGCTGGGGATGCATCAATTAGAAGTAACAGAGGAGGAGAAGAACCTCAGAGTATTGGTTGATCACAGGATGACTATGAGCCACCAATGTGATATGGCCGTGAAAAAAGCTAATGAGATCTTGGGATGCATTACGCGAGGTATTTCCAGTAGAGATAAGGAGGTTTTAGTTATACAAGGAACTGGTGAGACCACACCTGGAATACTGTGTGCAGTTCTGGTCTCCCACGTTTAAGAAGGATGAATTCAAACTGGAACAGGTACAGAGAAGGGCTACTAGGATGATCCAAGGAATGGAAAACCTGTCTTATGAAAGACTCAAGGAGCTTGGCTTGTTTAGCCTAACCAAAAGAAGGTTGAGGGGAGATATGATTGCTCTCTATAAATATATCAGAGGGATAAATAGCGGGGAGGGAGAGGAATTATTTAAGCTCGGTACCAATGTGGACACAAGAACAAATGGATATAAACTGGTCATCAGGAAGTTTAGACTTGAAATTAGACGAAGGTTTCTAACCATCAGAGGAGTGAAGTTTTGGAACAGCCTTCCAAGGGAAGCAGGGGGGAAAAGACCTATCTGGCTTTAAGATTAAACTTGGTAAGTTTATGGAGGAGATGGTATGATGGGATAATATGACTTTGGCAATTAATTGATCTTTAAATATTCATGGTAAGTAGGCCCGATGGGACGTTAGATGAGGTGGGATCTGAGTTACTAAAGAGAATTCTTTCCTGGGTATCTGGCGGGTGAATCTTGCCCACATGCTCAGGGTTCAGCTGATAGCCATATTTGGGGTCGGGAAGGAATTTTCCTCCAGGGCAGATTGGAAGAGGCCTTGGAGGTTTTTCGCCTTCCTCTGTAGCATGGGGCATGGGTCACTTGCTGGAGGATTCTCTGCTCCTTGAAGTCTTTAAATCATGATCTGAGGACTTCAATAGCTCAGACATAGGTGAGAGGTTTATTGCAGGAGTAGGTGGGTGAGATTCTGTGGCCTGCATTGTGCAGGAGGTCAGACTAGATGATCATAATGGTCCCTTCTGACCTTAATATCTATGAAAACCCCTACTGTTGAAGGGAAGTGTGCTGGTGAAAGCCCCATCTACTGATGGAGAGTGCTGCAATTACACTGACACAGAATCCTCCCAAAGTAGCATCAGGCTTACAATTTTTGTTTTTATATTTTTGCCTTTGCATCAAAAACTGAGACTTCAACTTTTGTTATGTACTTTTGTTATGAACCTGCTATCTTCAGTTTTTGTAAAGAATCCATTTAGATGGCATAGGCATATCTTGGGGTTTTTTTTTAAATTTATTTATATGCAGACACTAGAGCGATCAAAGGGACACTACTCTGTAGCTTAGATACCAAATTACAATCTGACAACATTCTCTAGTTACCTCATTTTTATTATTGTTCATAAGCCCGTTGCAATTTATACAACAAAATATACAGCAAAGAGATGTGGGCTGAAGTTCTATGGCCTGTGTTCTACAGGAGGTCAGGCTAAATGATCATCTAATGGTTTCTTCTGTCCTTAAAATCTTTGCCAAGATAAATACTAATTCTATGGCAGAGAACCTTAATTATATAGTAATCACAGAGCAATCTCTCTACCTGTCTATGATTTCTACAGCTTTGCAAAACTTTTAGCTCATAAATGAACTATTTGAGGTGCAATTATACCTTTAAGAAAACATCCTAGGCAACTCAGTAAGGCTGTACAAACCACTATCTTATCCCTGCTACAGGATTTTATAGGTTGGTTTCAAATTATACAGAAAGGTCATCATTCTGTTAAATTACTTTTCCTTAAGGGAAACAAATATATAAAACTTTAATCCAGCTTTCCCTCTCTGTAGAGGAGAAGAATGGAAAGCTGGTATTTGTGGGACCTGTGGTAAAACAATGGCTTATGTCCTGGGTGGTGGTTCCATGGAGGCTAACACACTTTGTTTCCCAGAGCTGTGTCCGTAAGCTAACAAACCTGAGATCAGCAATGTTAGCTGACTCCATTCAAAAACCCAGAAAAACAATGCAATTATTTGCTAGATAGCTTTGTGTGCATCTAAAATAACCCACTGTGTTTCTGCTTCTGCTCAAATGCATCTTCTACCAGGTAGCTACGCGTAATTAAAGTAACGCTTATGGCTAGGATTTTCAAAGGAGTTTAAGGTAGTTAGGCACCTAAATCCCATTCAATCAGATCAGTTCACCGGGAATTGGTCACCTAACTCCTCCTCCTTTGAGAATCCCCATTGCAAAGTTGTGCCATTAGCTGCTACCTTAGCTTCTCTTCAGTGCTGAAAGGATCTCTTTTTTTTTTTTTTTGAGAAAACGATTAATTAGATGCTGCTATCCAGGGAGAAGGAGAGAGGGAGGTGGAAGTCCTGTCACTGAGAAATATAAAGAAGAAAAATCGCTGCTCATGTAATACCTGCAAAAAGATATTCTACCTGTGCTCCCCCTGCTGTGGAAAATTACTAATGAACACCATCTTGGGATCTGTGACAGTTCTGGAAGCACTGATTAGAACAATAGAAATAGTAATTCCTAGATCTGTCTGTCTGCCTAATGAAAGAAAACGGATTCTTGTGCCTCCTCATATACAATCTCCCTGTTGTAAGTTTTTATAATATGAACATACTACGTGTGGGCTTTCGCTTGTCCATTAAAGGCTTGATTTCAAGCCCACTGTCCTCCATGTAGTCTTTCCATACAAGCTTTGAATCAGGCCCTAATTCAGCATCTCCTCTGATGGCAGCTGGGAGAGTTGTCATTTCCTGAAAAAATATACCAGCACATCTTTCCTCCTTTCCAGGAAGGGGTACAGTCTGATGTGCGTGTATTCCTTATAAGAATAAAGAATTGGAAAACAAACTCAGGAAATCGGAATGACTTCAAGAACAGCTGCTGTGCCTACCAATCGTCACTACTGTGGTCTGTCACTAATCTGAATGACAAACTATCTGTTTGTTCAGTGCTTTTCACATCTTCCACATCTTGCTTCAGAAGCTCAAGCTGCCTATTTTAAGTAACTCAGCCACTGTTCCTTCCAATACCCATTTCAAGGTGAGGTAACGTTTTTCTGATTCAGACATCTATTTATAGTAATAGTCCTCTTTGCTAGAAAATGACACTCGTATCAACAACTGTCCTTTAATAACAAATTTTCACTTCCTCCAGTTTCTGGAATAGAGGTAGGAAGGAAGTACAGTAGCACCCTAAGCATTATTTGAAAGCTTATTGAGACTGGTTAACTTAACTCATTATCAGAAAGTAGCTGGTCAGCGGTGGCACTTCATGTTGGAGAAGGCCTGAATATATTGCTTTTAATTAGCAGAAGCATATTTGTTGTGACTAGAAGTAGCAGCTACTGTGTCAATAACTTACCAGATACAAAGGAAGTGTTACTACTTCATATAACACAAGGACCTGGGAGTCACCCAATGAAATTAATAGGCAGCAGGTTAAAAACAAACAGAAGGAAGTATGTCTTCACACAGCGCACACTCAACCTGTGGAACTTGTTGCTAGGGTAAGTTGTGAAGGCCAAAACTATAACAGGATTCAAAAAAGAACTAGATAAACTCATGGAGGACAGGTCCATCTTGGCTAATAGTCAGGGCTGCAACCCCATGCTCTGAGTGTCCTAGCCTCTGATTGCCAGAAGCTGGGAGTGGATGATGGAATGGAACATTTGATGATTGTCTGTTCTGTTCATTCCCTCTGAAGCACCTGGCATTGGCCACTGTCGGAAGACTGCATACTGGGCTAGATGGACCACTGGTCTGACCCAGTGTGGACATTCTGATGTTCTTAAATTTTGAAATGCCCCATGAAACTTTCTGCATTTTAGAAGATCCTCAGACTAAGATGATATAAATAACACCACAAAAGATATTTCAAAGTATGTCTCCCCACAGCAGGGATGAGAGTTGAAATGTTGGGGAGGAGGATGAGAACATGGGTATTGTCTCTCCTATCTCTGTGGAAGGAAGAGGGAAGTAGTGATGAAGAGCATTCCTTTTAAAGGAAAGGGGTGGGAAACCCTAGCTGGGACACTTTTACTCCCCTGATCAGGTACTGCTACTCGTACTCCATCCACTGGCAGGAAATGTTGGAACCCCAAAAACTCTTGAGCCAGGAACTGGCTCCTCTTCCTCCTCCCTCTTCACATTCCCCTGCCTGGTGAGTCTTTTGCTGAACTGATCAAAGAGGAGAAGAAAACTCACAGGTAGCTGGATTTCCTCTCCTTCTTGGTCAGTTCCCTTAAGAGAGGCAAGGAGGTAGCGCTCTCTCTCTGCTCTTAGCAGGGGAAGAGCAGCTGTGTTTTTCCTTGCTCTGAGACCTTTCTCTTCAAACACATGGTAAGACACAGTCCCTGCTTCAAACTTAACTATATGCCTTTAAATTCACTTAGATCAGTAAAATCTTACCTTCCAAAAGAGCATGATCTTCTGTGTTTGGGAGTCCATATCCTGCCTTATGTACCAGACATCTAACAACCCACTTGGCACTGGTTGGGGGAGAAAAGATGTGTAGAGTTTATGACTGCACTTTGATACAAATCTGCAAAATGTTGAAAGGTATGAGGGAAAACAAAATTAAACTGAAACAGAAATGTTTTTTAAATTGCACAAAACCATGCAGCCTGGAATTCCTGAAGGGACCCTTTTGAATTTTTCATCTATGTATGGTACTTAGAGTCTAGGGTGAGAGGCAATTTAGAAATGTTTCTAGATGAATGGCAATATAAGTACTACGACAGGTAGGTTATGTTAGTGGTGTGATTAAGTACAAAAAACCCAAGATTCTAGGGCATCCACCCAAACCATAAAACTCAGATACATTCTTAAGACTACATCCTGCCATCACTTGATCTATAATAAAGTGCTAACAAGATCAGCTGCTAATAGTTGCATAACACTTGGAGAGAGTATACCGTTTCAGCACTAAACCAATTAAACTTGTGGTTATGCCACAGCACTCAAGCACTGGATGGTTTTTTATTCTTACTGGCGCAACATCTGCAAACTTTTCTGTGACCACTCAAGACAGATCAACAGCTCCATAGATAACATTCTGGTAGGGTTTTTCTTGTACGATTTATATCTATTTGTGACTTACTTTCTTGGTAGAAAGAACACTTGTTCTAAGCTTAATGGGAATATACTGTTTCTTATTATGTTACTGAAAATAATAAATGTTCATAATAATTAGTGGTGTCAAAACTTGCAGTTAGCTCAAAGAAGAAAAATGTTCATGAAAGACCTTTTAAGATTTAGCAGAAATAAGATATCTGATAAGCTTTGGCTAAAGTTTTTAACAAACCCACAGTAGCAAAAATCAAGAAAATTGAGTGTGGAGAATGTCCACCAACTTTTGGTCTATGTGCTCAGGTAGTTCAAAATCAGAAAAGTAGCAAGATAAGAAGAAAACTAGTAAAACAAAAGATACTACAGATTGGTTCTTCAAAACTGATTTCACTAATGTATGCTTAAAGAAAAACACCACAACTCAAATAAGAACAAATTGTTACTAATAACCCTAAAACAAAAGCAAGGAGCTCTTGGACAAATCTGACTGGAATGTGACTGGGACTGCATGCAAGGAGGAGATAAATTCTCAATATAAGCAATGCTAAGAACTGTTGCCCGTGATCACCTGTAAATCTCCCACAACCTTATTAATCTTAGCTAAAGGAGGGAAAAAAGTAGGATTTAGTTCTCCCAATTCTAAGCATTATTAGACAGTGAGAGGGGTTGTTTTTCTTTCTTCAAAGAATCAAAAATGAATTTATCAAACTCAAATATTCCTCCTTCAAGGCTATTTTCACATACATCCTATACAAGGTGCTTGAATGAACAGAAATTTCAGAATGGTGCTTAAATATAACATGTCCCATGGCAGGACCAGACCTGTAGAGACCTGAAAATAAGTAGCTTTTTAAAAAATGCATTATTATATTAAAAGCAGAGCTTTGAATTCTGCACATTAGTTACTTTAGGTAGTAATGTAGCCATTTTGTACCTATGACTTCTCATTCACTACTCCCATTGAGATCAGTTGTAATGAGGCTAGAGCATACTTGTTGATTAGTTTGAGATTCTTATTTCACATTTAGCTGGGAAAAAGACAAAATGCTTCTCCCCGCCCTAACTGAAATCCTAACATTTAACTGAAATACTATAGCAACCCAATGTGCGTACAAAGGGTTACAAGAAGGAAATTGTTAGTGGGGAGAAAAGTTCACACTTCTCTCTTGCATCAGTCAATGCTTCATACAGAAACTGATGCTGTCAATGGTGGTAAATTGCATGAGTCACAGTAAGATCCAGTAGGTTTTATAGTAACTTACAAATATATCAAAGGTATGTGTAAGATCAAAGGAGTTGGTGCCAAATTAACACAACTTTGGGAGACAAACTTCTGAGAAGTCTTCTTCTTTAAGAAGAACTGAAAATCCTGTACTATGTGAATTTCATAGGGGGTAATTTGAAGTCAAGCAAGCAAACACATGACCTGATAGTGAGCATCACACATCTTATATTAAAGCTGGCACAAACTGATTAATACTAATTGTCTTACTATGTGTTCCTGGAAACTGTCACCTATTCCTACAATATGGAATAGTGGCAACATCTCCTGTTCACCTCATACTTTACTGTGTGTTTGTTTGACTGTCAGAACACATGGCCAGATTATGCTCTGTTACAATAGTGTAAGTCTGAAGTGACTCCATTGACTTCTGGATAGAGCTGTTGAGAAATTTTCCAACAGAAAATGCCAATTTGGTTCAATCAAAATGTTCCACAGAAATATGTCAAGTTAGTTGAAACTGACAACAGAAACCAGGCAGGTTTCTAATGGAAGCCTGCCTGGATTTCCTGCCACCATTCTTGGCCTCTTGGAGACCACCTGGTGGGCTGATCGGTAGCTGAGAGCTTGAAAGTCCTGGCTTTCAGGGGTGCAGCTCCTTGGCAACCTCTGCTCTCAGGCTTGTGGCTCATTGGCAGTCCGGGCTCCAAGGGTCCCCAGCTCCAGGGCAGTATGTCAGGCAGACAGCCCCAGAACCAGGGCTTCCAGGTTCTCAGCTCCTCAGCATTCTTAGGAGTCCTGGCTCCTGGGCTCCCTGCCTGTGGGCTCCTGGGCTTCAAGAGCCTTGGAAACATTTCAAAAAGAAAAGCTGAAGTTTTATTTCATCTTGATAATAAACAACGTTTTTGGAATTCCTGTTTTGCAGGAAACTTCAGAAATTTAATTTTTGTTCCATTTCCAAATGAATTATTTTTTCTGACATTTTGGAATTTCCCAATGAACACGAATTTCAGTTTCCGACTAGCTCTACTTTTGAATTTACATGGCCGTAACTGACGATAGAATCTGCCCCACACTTTGCATTTGTTAATATTAAACTGTTCTCAAACAATTTCTAAATACATGTTAAACAATGGATTAATGTGGCAAACTGCATATTTTATTACCTGCTTCTGGAGTCTGTATTCGAAATGTGCTCCAGTCACTCCATATTCCTCTGTTAGGGTGAAATTTGCAGCAAACCTGAAATTCATACTCTGTATGTGGCTTCAGATCATGTAGATTGTATCTTGTAGAATTTAAAGTTTCAACCTTTAATTGCATTAAATGTAAAGCATATGTAATGTTAAAACTTAAGAGGAAATAAAGGTTGAATGAAGTAATGCTATGAATTATGGATAATTTCTATTCTGCTTGAAGCCTGTACTTTTACCCAGGGTTTTCAGAACCCAAAGCAGTGGTAACTTAATGGGTTTTTTTCGGTGGTGTCAGGAATAAATCAATGGGGATAGCTCCTCCGTTTGAAAAGTAATTGGTACAAACAAGAGTGCTTTTACCTAAAACTACCTTTTTTTTTAATTAGGTCTTAATATATACTGTTCCGAGTACCCCAAGCCCAGTTACCCAAAGTCTGAGATGATCACCAGTCAGACTTCCGGGAGCCCTTCTTCTGTCTGATTGGGAGTTTAGGTGTCAGCTCCTTGCCTGAAGACAAGTTTCCTTGAACTTCTCCAAGGCGTATTATTTTGTCTAACATTTTATAGCTAACTTAAATAAAGCACATAACTCATAGTGACTCCTAGTGTGTCACCATAGTAACTCCTGATGGCTCACTAATTTTCTAGTTTTAGCAAACTGCTCATTACTGTAGTACTGTCAAGTTCTGGGGTTACTCACTGAAATATGAATTTGGGAGTTACAACTATCCTCACGTAGCAAAAAATAAAATAAAATACAATGCTTAAAACCAATGGCAAACTAATTCAGTGCAACCCTGAATAACCTTTTCAAAAAGAAAAGTGTAATGAATATTTTGGCTTACAGTTTTCCTACAAAATTCTATAGTTAATAACCTGAAGATAACAAACTCTTCCATTGTTCACAAATTCTGTTCTCAATACTTTATATGATTTGTACTTTTTAAAAAAACCCTAATGTTTATTTGAGGTCCAACTTGGATCCTGTTAAAGTAAAAGGAAAAACTTCTATTGACTTCAATAGGAGTTGGATGAAGCCCTTCTTCAGCTTAACAAGGGTTGTAGTTTATATCTTGTAACTCTGAAAGCATAATTAAAAAATTTCTGACTTTTGTTGAGGTGTAGCAAGTTACTTAATATATGTCTGAACACAGGGCTATGTCAGACATGAGGGCCCTGATCCTGAAAAGATACAAATAAATATTTGACTTCACTGGGGCTATTCATATGCATAAAATTAAGTACATGAATACGCCCTTGCAGGATTAGGGCCTCACATGCAGAAAACTTCAGACCAAAGATGGTGTTTATGATGGATGTTTAATTTAAAGTTAATAATTTCTGATATGGATTATTGCATTATCCTAAATATGGTGCCAACAAGAAGAGATGCAAATCTGAAGAAATAAAACCTGGTAAAAATAATTAAACAAAACCAAACATCAATGACCAGCTTTTTTTTTTTTCTTTCTTGAAAGAATTATTACCATATTCCAGGAGTGACTGTTAACCGGTCGATATCTTAGTCGAAAGCTTTGTGTCTGTTGTTGATCCTGCCACAAGACAGTGCAATTTGTTTCAGAAACGTTGTCAAATTTCACTAAAATATCTGTTGGAGAATGAGGTTTCACTAAAGCAAAGACCCCCCCCCAAAAAAAAAAGCCAGTTAGATATGCAATGTGATTAGAAATAGTTGTGTAAGATATGATGGAATATAAATTTCCAGGAAATTTACACTGGGTCGCTTGCTTGTTTATTCATTTATTTAGATTGCTGTTACTTTACAATAAGAGCCCCCATCCAAAGCTCTGGGTGCCTTTGGCAACCTTTTGAAATTGATTCACTAAGGCATATATTGGTATATTCAACCTCTTCTTACCAGCTCCCTAGATCTGCTCATTTAAGAGACAAGTAACACTTACCTATGTCTATCAACATGAATGCAAAGGGTAGGGAAGAAGCATTTCCTAGTCTATTTGAGGCAGCAACCACAGCTGTATAATTGGATTCAAAATTCAACTTGGTCAGATTCAGTGAGCCGTATTTAGGATTCATACTTTCTTCTGCAAAACTTAAGCATTCTGTCTCATTTGTTAGCCTAGAACAAAAGATAAACCTGTGATTAAAATCTTCAACACACACTCTGTGGGCCAAATCCTCAGATGATGTATACTGTAGTTTCAACTGAGTCATACTGGATTATGTCAGCTGAGAATCTGGCCCTAAAGTTCTTCTTTGAACAACAAAATATTATTAATATGGGGTTGTACTGTTCAATTGCTGGGCAGTTCTGCTTGAAAACAGATGGCACGGTCTATACATGACGTAGCATTTATCTGTAGCTTCTAAAATGCCTAAAATATCATCAAAGCAATGGAAGGTTTTAAAGTAAACAAAATTATACCAAGATGATAGCACAGGGCCCATGGTGTACTTTTAAAACAAAATTATTTCAAAAACTATACATTTCTTGCAGCTTAGAAGGAATCCAGGATAGGTTACTCTTGTAACGATGGGGATAGCAACCTACCTCGTATTTCTTTACAACAGTGAGATACACGCTTTCCTCCTAGTCTATAATCTACTTGTATACCCTCTTATCAGATTAGAGACTTGAAAGCAGGTTTCCATTATTTATACAAGCACCATTGCTATTATGGCAAAGAGCACAGCATGATAGGTGCTCTAGGAGGACAAAATGCCTTGTTGGTGTCCAAAGCCTGGTTGGGCAGCAGCTGAGCCTGTCCAGCTGGGCTGTAAAGGATGATATGAATACACCCCAACTCCATCGCAGATTTGGTACAGCCACTTGGGTGGGAGGAGAGTTTCTGTTAAGGAGTTTCCCACCTCCCGTGCATTTTGACTCCCTAAACGATCTAGTTCTCTTCCTTTCACATACCAAGGTAGCCTGTGTGGGCTGAGAACAAGCTCCCTAGGTCTCCACAGCAGGATATAGGGATATAGGAATATAGGTATTCCCTCAATAGGATCAGAGGAGAAAGTTCCCTCCGGTCCCTGTGTTTGAGCAGCAAGTTTGGGGAATATATTTCAGAGCAATGGCCACTTTCCATTTCCCTAGCAGAGTTCCATGGCAGAGATACAAGCTATAGGTCTCTTAGTAAAAGTAATTTCAGCTCATGCCATAACTGAGCAGAGAAGAACCTGCCCTGGACATATATTAGGACACTGGATAGTTTGAGAACATTCCCTAGGAAGGGGCAAGCTTAAGCAGCTGTTTTAATACCAGTTCCGGTATTAAACATCCAGTTTCAAGGGGGAAGCATGTCTAGAAATGGGGTATAGTCCCTGCACCTGCCTAGCCCAGAAGGTGCTGAGGTAATGTGGTGCTGCATCTGCAGGGAAAATGTGAGCTGAATAGGCTCCTTATGCAACTAGACTCACTTTCATGAACTTGAGTCATATACTGTCTCCATTGTGCTTTTCCCCAAATGGTTTAAACATAAGACAACTGACTTTTTTGGGGCCTTAATAAAAAGAAATAGGCCTGCCAGAAATAGTAAGTTTTCAAGCTATTATTCAACTGTAGGTTTAAAAGAACCTTGTCCATCAGTTACTTACTGTACCACATAGGTAGTTTCTATGTGAGTAAGTCTTCCTTTATCCCAAGTGCAAGTAAGGTTCCCATCTCTTCCATACAGAATACAGGATACATTTCCTGGCTGGTCTGGAGGATCTGAACAGACACTCTTGTCAATATTTGAGGTAAACACTGGTAACAGAGGTAATAAGAAACCCTCTTTGACACAGTCTTGAGTTTTGTTTTGTTGCCTTTGTTTTTAAAAACAAAGAATTTGGGGTTCAGGCTGTCTTTTTACCTAGCTCTTTTATGGGAGACTGGCTTTTTACTTACTTAGAAGAACAAATTAAAGCCTTGATTTCTACAAGCTGTTTTGCATGGGCTGACCACTGTGCGGAGCCCCAGTGAAGACAATGGGATTCCACATAGATGCAGGGGCCTCAATTTGCACAGCCTGGATAGGATTGGGGCCCAAAAGCCTGCCTACAGCAACTGACAACTGCTCTTCAAAAGCTTTCTTTCCCCATGAGACAAAAGAGATGCAACCCCAACCCACTTCAGGAGTATTAGCTCCCATAGGCTACTAGAAACTCTGTGGGATTCCCATTTCACAGTTTCTTATTCACAATAGGATTCATAAGGAACTACTGGGAGTTTGTGCCCTGAATCACAAATCTTGGGGATCCACTGGATCCATCAATGCCGAGACCCTATGTCTGCATTTTGGGGAACCCTGCACCCTCCAATGGAGGAATCTGTTGGGGATTTTTCCATCTACCACTGCCTTGGAATCTTTTGTCCCCATCACACTAAAAGGGGCATTCCACTGAGGAGGGTGGGAGAGGCACAAACATTAATAAAGCCTCATGTAGTATTTTACAAAGGGGGAAGGGTCAATGTGTATACAGTGGGCTGGTGATACATATGTCCAACCCCTTCCCAAAGTAAAGCATATTATACTACAATGGTGAATGCCCACATATGCATGGGGGGAGATCAGTGTATGGAGGACCCCGAGGCACAATCTGGCCCAGATTAAATAATTAACTAACTCTGACTATAATAACCTATCCATCACCCAATGGACTCACTAAAGTAGTTATCCCACTACCACTTTATGATGTGCTTCTCAGAGGTACATCACAGCTGATATCCTAAGAAGTGTTAGAATAAGAAATAGGAAATGGCTTCTCCTTACTTCCAACATAGATGTCAATTCCACAGATGATTTTTCCATTCGATTTACATTTGCAACTAAATGTGTGTCTTCCATATGCAAGGACTATTTCAGACTTATTGAAAATTAGCTCCTTGCATTGTTCACCCTGTTTTAGCTGGCATGAGAGGGTAATGTTTGATCCAGGAAGGACTACAGAATCTGTGCTAGCGATCATGTCTCCTCTTTTGCAATTTTCTACAATACAATGGGAAAAACAAACAGTATAAATACTCACATGATCCCTTCTTAAGAGTGTGCAAAGCCTTTTGTTTGAAATTTCCTAGAAATGTATCAGTATTTATTGCAAACATTTATAAAAGGGGTGAAAATCAGTGCAAAAAATTAACTTCAGTTTTTGGGTAAATATCAGGGTTAATACTGGGGGACAGGAGGACAGGGGGAAAAATAGCAACAGATTACTGAGCTGCCGTCTCTCTTTCCACAGTGGGGAGCTGGGTCCAGGGAATTCTGTCACTTTTCTTTTTAAGGACTTGGGATGCATTTGTATGCACGTGCATCCTTCACTACATTGCTTTATTTTAACAGACAGCATCATATTTATACTTAGACTAATTTATACATTTATAATTTACACATCTATCTAATGTAATGTATTGGATTTTTTTTTACCATAATCAGTATTTTCATGTAAAGTGGTCTAAAATTTGTGTAAAAGTTGTTGTTTTTCAAAACAAACAAACCAACCCAAGTAATAGCTTTTCTAAAACTTCAGAATTTTTGGAAAAAAATCAGTTATAAACTGAAAAAGAAGGGCCTTAAGTATAGGGTATTTTACAAAGCGAAGGAGAATCCTCCACCATAATCCAGTTTATGATTTGTGCATGGCACTAAATTTTCATTGATTTAAGGGACATCATGAATGAAAGCCAACCTACTTTCTTACTGAAAAAAGTACAATCCAAGGAGCCACCTGATAGCCGAACTTTATTTATCTTCTAACAAAAAACACTATGCATATTGGTGAAATAGCAGCAATCATGCCCCTACTGAGGTGAATGGTAAACCTCCCTCTGAATTCCATGGAAGATATCCCTTATTTTCCTTTTCATAGTTCCTGTGTAGATGTAAGGATAGGAAGGTGTAACACCCAATTCAAACAGATGTGCATATACATTTGATGTCGCTCAGTGGCCCTTCAGGCTACCCTTTGAATCAATACAAATCTAAAAGAAAAAGGAAACTAAACATTTTATAAAAAACTGATATGGGCAGTGGAAAATGATGGAGCAGAATTGCTATTTATTTGTTAACGTAGTCAGCTTGGCCTATTTGGAAATGGATTGTATGAAAGATGTGCCTCTCAGGTAACCAACAGCAAACCTCTATCTTTAAATAAATAAGTAACTTACAAGCAGTTATTTCCTGTAGTAGCCTTGAATTCACACATCAAACAGAAGTGAAACTTTGATTATATGCAGTATAAACAAATGAAAGTGAGTCGCCAATGGTTGCATGTATTGGTTCTTATCTTGTGCACCATTTGGTTCTGAAAAGTACATTCAATAAACACCAGGCCTGATCCTCCAATGCCTTGCACTTTGTAGGGTTGCTTATAGTTGTGCACCGTGGGTGTAAAATGCTGCCAAATCAGAACAGTAGTGTCATACATCCTCTATGACCAGTTGTAAGTGACAAGGCGGAAGGCAACAGAGAATCACATCCACTACTCTTAATAGCGTTATCCAATTACCTGAAAATGAATTTTTTTTACAAGAAAACAACCCAGCCAGGCATCGAAGTTACAATAGTGTGACCCTCTGGAACTAAGATATAAGGAAGGTATTTTCCAACAAAGCACTCAAAGACTGAAGGAGAAACAAATTAAACTGTTCAAGATTTTCTAAGCGAAGTTTCTGTTTAGAAATCAAACACTTACCTGTTACTGCTTGTACTAAACACCAAATTGCCAAATGCACAAGCCATGTGGAGAACATTTTGCTCTCTAAAGTGAAATAAATTTCTTTTCCCTGTTTTAAAAAATAAAAAACATTTTAAAATACTCCTTTTGTTACAACATCTGCAACTTAGAGCATACAAAGATGCTTGTTGCAATATTTAACACAAAAATAATCCTTTCACATTCAGATAAATTGTGGCTTACTGGGGGCATTGACTAGAGAGCTTATTGACTGCTTCTGGCAGACACTCTATCCATGGGAACATATGGACTAAGTGTGCCTCCTTCCACAGCACTTTAAAAGGATATAGCATATGCTTTTCCCACCCCACCCCAATAGCCCGTCTTTATCAGCCCACCAGTCTAAAAAGGCTATGTGGAGGTTAGCACCACTGCAAGTGCTAGCCATTGTAGTGTTTTATGGTTAGGAACCACAAAGACAGACTGTGACTAGCCCCTGTGCAAAGCAGGTGTAAGGGTCCCTGTTCACATCTTGCTCTCCTCCCCTTTCTTCCACTTCTTTGTATATCTGAGCAGGATTAGTCATCCAGAACTTCTTAAGGGTGACATTCCCCAGCTCCCTGGAGTTCCACCATATTTTAGTCCTTGCATAGCTACAAGGAAGAAGACCTGCCAGGTAGGGACACTCTGCAACCCTTGTGTGCTACAGAGTTAAACTCTGCAATTTTGCTCTGTAGGAGCCCAGGGGAGAAGGAGTTAGGGGACAGGACAAGCAAATGGTGAGAAGAGAACAGTAAGTGGTTTTGCGAACTGGATGATCCACTGGCTAGAAAGCCACGGGAGGGGGGACTGGGAAGGGCACAGTGTTTGCCGCCACTCTTCAAAGTCTGTGTTCTGACTTTTCTTGGTTGACCCAAGATATTGCCCTGAAGTGAGTGAGTGCTTGTGGAAAGGACCAGAATGCTGTCTTCTATACACAGAACAGGTAGGAGAGGCAGTGAAAGCTTCCAGGTTAATGAAGTCCAAACTCCTCCAGGGATTAGGGCATAGTCCAGCCTCACTACTGAGAAAGCCACTATGGGAAGTGTTATTCCAGCATGAGGAAATTAGTTCAACCTTGCCACATTCAAAAGATAGGTTATACGTCAAAGGCTCTATGTTCTCCTAGGAATCAGTCTTGCTGACTCCAAGAAAATCATGGATCAGGCCCTACACAATCATGAATTTTTTAAACATAGAAGTGGGGTGGTTCTTATTTGCCTTCTGGCTTTTGAGCCTTTAGGGTTGCCAATTTTGGTTGATGTAGTCCTGGAGATTTCATCACATGTCATAATCTTTAATTAAAGATTAATCTTTAATTCCTGGAGATAACAGGCCAATGCTGGATGGTTGGCAACCCTACATGAGGGCCATACACAATTTTTTTTTAATGAAACCTGAGATTCTCACAATCATGTGATTCAAGGATCTAGAACTTTACAAAAAACACCAAACAATGCAAGACTTGTAATAAAATTGTGGAAGTTGGCAATACCACAATTCTTTGATCCATCCACTTCCACAAAATGAAAGGCAGCACTCATGATAAAAACACTGCTGACTTTTAAACCATTAGTTAAAGTCTACCACACAATAAACAAATGCCCAGGCAGATGTAGTGGAGGCAAACACTCTTTTTAAAGACAGATTTCAGAGTAACAGCCGTGTTAGTCTGTCTTTGCAAAAAGAAAAGGAGTACTTGTGGCACCTTAGGCTGTACCTCACGAAAGCTCATGCTCAAATAAATTGGTTAGTCTCTAAGGTGCCACAAGTACTCTTTTTAAAACTAAAAGAGATTTAAGCTTCAAGCTTCCAAAGGATTTATTTATTTATTTATTTATTTATTTTATTCTAAATAATATCTGTCTCCAACTGCAAACCTATACTAGTTCTGGTCACAACAAACAATTTTAAAACATAGATGATGTTGAAGTGTTTGAACTTTATATATTGGAGGAGTGAAGGTATATCAGGCATGTTGCAGCAGAGTGAATCTATTATGACTCTTATTGTTTGACATTTTGTAATGAAAATACTTCTATTGAAACATTTTCATGATTTAATTCTTTACTTTAAAGTATTTGTGCTGTTAAAGCTCTGAAAATCCTGACCCCTTTTCATGACATTTTGGGGGACAAGCCTGAGACATTGTTCTGGAAAATCCAGTCTTTGCTAATCTATTTTTACATTAATATGAAGTTTATTTTCCAGGCTTTTGGGGGGAGGAAAGCGGGTTTAGGCAAAGAAATGTGAACTATTTCCTTTTTTGAGAGTTATCTGAGGATGAAAGACAGAGGGGAGTTGATATGTGGTGGTTTATGAAATATGTAAGATTTTCAAAAATTACAAAGACTATCTTTTTAAATCTGTAATTATAAGTCCTTCAAACTGAAATCTTAAGTCTCACGTAAAATTCCTCAGCCTCTGCCAAACTTTACTTACAGCAGTCACTGAAATCATCAGCTACCATACTGATGAGCAATCAGAGCACTAATGTGATTCAAGTAAATGGGGTGTTTTCCAATAAACTGAAATTGCCCAGTAACTGTAAACATCCTTCAGACAGCTTGCTTTATGACAGCAAAACCATAGCCATAGTACTGAGTCAACATGCCAACAACGCATCTATTCATATCCTTCTTTGGAGAGTTGCTTATTGCATAAGTTCTAGACAATGAAACCACTATAAAATGAACTGCCCAAGTCACATACGCAAAATTCATACAGCATAAAATGTAAGAGCAAATATCAAAGGAGATCGGAGGTAACTTCAAACTTTCTTTTTTAAAAAAACAATAACCTTTAAGATTCTACATCAGGAAGGGGAAATTTTGCCACCTGTACCCAGACTGAATAAAAGATAACTGAGGTTCTCTTTAAGCTTGTGAGGTAGCAGACCTATGAAGAAAAAGTAAAAGGTACCCCGTGTTTATGCATGCTTACAACTATGAAGTCTACATGATATGCAGAAGTGCTGATGACTGTGAATTCTGTGTCCATGAAAGTATTACAATTGTGTTAAAGTAACTGATCTACTAATTTTTACTTCTTAAATAGTTTGTGAAGTATATCCTTCACAAAGGCTTTGCAGTTCACCTTTAAGTCTCATGGTTCTCATTCCAAGAGCGAAGAAATTCAGAGTTCAGGCAGAAACTTCATTCTAAGCAGGATATACTGCCATTGATAGGAACATTTGAAATGTCTTTCTAATGATAGCATGATTTCTGACAGTGCATTACCTTACATGCATTACAGCAAATGCAGTATGACAGATCACATACTATTTAGGGATCATGAATACTATACTAATAAATCTAATATCTGTTTTTATGCACCATTACACCACCAACAAAATACCTGTAACTTACTTAACACAATCATATGGTCTTGGGGGGGGGCGTGGGGGGACCCTCCAACTTTTTTTTTTGAAGGTGGGGCTTTTATTCAAAATATTACATTTTTATAGTTTTCATTTGGATTATTGACAACGGAACCCATTACCCTATACCCAGGGTATAGTGTGAATCCAATAATAAGAAACCATTCCATGGTAATATGGATTTTTATATTTAGCGATAGTTATGCAAAGGCTCTTTAGGGTGGGGATGGTCTCTTTGTTCTCTGTTTTGTACAGTACCTAGCACACTGGGGTCTTGGTCCGTGCCTACAGTTCGTAGGTGCAATGGTAATACAAATAATAAATGTATAAAATATTTAACCATTAATATGGTTACTTTGGGCTTCATCCTCCTATTGAAATCAACGGCACAGCTCCTGTTGGCTTCAATGGGAGCTGGACTGGACCCATTAGATAATAGAAATATCTTAATTTCCATTCCTATGCATAAATGGCTTGCAAAATGTATTTTAAAAATGCATATTTGAATTGTGGAAGTATCCAATATGCATTGATATAACAATAAATGCAATTGTAACATAAAAAGGCAGGATGTCCTGCCTTAATAACAGAAGTAAGTATTGAATCGCTAATAATAGCGTTTAGCCAGGTGTAGTGTCAGTACTTAGGAATATTCCTAACATTGTCTCCTAAAAGGCGTAATGACATCAGACATTCTCAGCCTGGAGTAAGAGTCTCAAAAACGTTTGTGAGCACTTTCTCAGGGATAAATATATTTGAACGCATGGCCTGCAGTTTATCGTTCAGGATAGTCTTTCCTCCTTCCCAAAAGCTTGTCTCAACTAACTTGAAAACAGGATGCTGATCCAGCAGGGCCTTTTCCATCTCTAACTTCTGTGGGCAAGATACTCCTCTCTCTGTCCTTTTATTCTGATCACAGAATAGACTTGCCTGGTTTCACTGATGTGGCTCCAGTCACCAGGGAAGAGCTCCTGAGGTACCCAAGAAAGGCTGGCTCCATCTCCACCACTGACCCACCATGACACGTCCCTTCCAGCGTGTCTCCACAGCGGGCTTCAGGGGGCGCAGCTTTCCTGCTCAGAGGGAATTTGGAAAGGGGGGGGGGCAAAGTCTGACCCTGCATGAGACTCCCTCAAAGCCCAGCCTGTGGGGCCCGGCGCTGAGCTGCTCCCCTCACCCCCAAGCCCCAAAAGGAGCCCCCTGTGCCCTGGTTGCAGTGAGCTGAGTTGAGGTGAGGGGGACAGGACCGCTCCCTCCAGGAGGGGACCCTTGCCCAGGGAAGAGGCTGGAAACTCCCCCCACCCCGTTCTTGGCGGGCCGCGCTGCCCCCGCCCCCCGCCTCTCCCCTCACAGCCCGGGGGCCACTCACCCCCCCAGCAGCGCCAGCCGGGCTCCGCGCTTTCGCCGCCCCGCGGAGCCGCGCACACGCGTGCGCCGCGCAGCACCAGCCGGGCGAGGACAGCGCTCCTTGCCCTCCCCCGGCGCCCGCCCCGCCCCGCCCCGCCCCGCCGGCCTTTCCGGCTCGCGGCCTGGCCCCGGGGCCGAGCGGCGCTGCTGGCGGCGGCTCTCCGCGGGCGCGCAGCCCTCGAGCGCTGGGGGAAGTGCCGGGCTGGGGCAGGGCTCAGCCCTCCGCGTGAGCCGGGCTCCTCCGGCGGCCTGCCCGGGTCGTGGGCAAACCGGGCCGCGGGGGGCACCGGGGGAGCTCGCTGCTGCGGAACCCCCCGCGGCGCCTCTCTGCCCCTGTAGGCGCCGGCGCCCCGGCCCCGGGCAGGGCTGGCCGCAGGGCGGGAGGCGGGGGAGAGAGCCAGGTTTGTCGGGGGCGGGGATAGCGTTGAGCATACTCAGAGCGGTGGCAGCTGGTGAGAGGCGCTGGGTACCACCATGAGCCCCCCCGGCCCCGCCCCGCGTCAACTAAAGGAGCCACTGGGCAGAGCTCAGGGGTGCAGGTGCTGGAACTAGGGGTGCGGCGGCACCCCCTGGTTTGAAGCGATTTGCCTCATATTCATGGTTCAGGGTTTGGTTCAGTGGCTCTCAGCACCCCTCCCCCCTCCACGCACACACACACTATACAAATTGTTCCAGCACCCTTGGGTGCTTGTATTTATTAATACCACCCTTACTCGCAGTCTGCTCATGCAGGGCCAGTTGCATGGCTGGGGAGTATCCTGCCAGCCCTTTGGCTCACACCTTCCGTCCCCTCCATGGTTGGGGATGGGGGTGGGTTGTTGTTTAAAATCTCTGCAGTAGCACCATCAAATCTACAGGTTCTGCTCCAATGAGAGACTTTCTCTTGACTTAGGTGGGTGTTGGATCATGCCCCTCGTAATGATTATATGATTTGTAGTGCCTTGGAGCCCCAGCCACTGACAGGGACCCTCTTGTGGTAGGTGCTGTACAAATACAGACAGTCCCTGCCCTAAAGAGCTTACAGTCTAAAAGCTTGAAATCTGCTGAAGTTGCTTAAATCACTTGAAGGATACATTCTATTTTTAATCTTCACAAATATTCCAAAAAATCCCAAAACGCTTCTGGAGACAGCAAGGAGGCTGAAGCATTGACAGCAAGATGGAAAAGGACAGGTTAAGAAACAACAATTAGGGAAAGTCCAACCTTTTCTGCTGCTTAACCAACTTTTGAAAACAGTGTATTCCCCAACTTCAAGCTGACCCTGACCTACATTACAGCTGTTTAAGTGGGCAATGTCTAACCCAACACACAATCTGCTGTGTATGCCCACTCTTCAAATGTTAATTACTTTTAAAATTCTGTTTAAAAAAACACAAACAAAAATAGCTCTCAAGGAGATGGTGGGCTGAGGGGGGCAGTCCTCTGCATTTTTATTTTTATTTTTTTAAAATATGGGCTAGGTGACCAGAGTATAGGATGCGTGCCTATTGTAACATTCTAGAAATTTGGAGAGAAAGAAAAGGAATTGCTGAAAGGATTTTGCTCAAACATTCCCTCCCACCTAATTTTTTCCTTTCTCTGAGCAGTGACACAAAGACAAAGCTATTGTCATTGTATTTTCCTGTTATAGGAAAACTTGGAGAGTAGTTTTTGTTCTGTGCTTAATCCCATGTGACTTTTTCTTTCCATGTGCTGGAAATCCTTTGCCTTATAGTTTCTCCTGTTTCAAACTACGTGTTCCAAAGAGCTTTTTAAAGTTAATTTTCTGTAATCACATGCTCAGTATTATCTGATAGGACAGACTACAAAACTTTAAGGAAAAATATAGTCAATTTCTACCTAAATTTAGCTTTTTAAAAAAATGTATTTGTATATTTGTCCTTGCTGCTTCTCTTTTCAGGATCTGACAACAAGAGGGCACAGATAATAATGACATCCCCTTGACTAGCTTGAATTTCAGAAGACCGGTATTCTCTGGACGGCCAACCAAATGAATGCCCAAAGATGCATATAAAGTCTGAAGGGTCCAAAGGATTAATCTGTGAACTTCAGCTTCCTCAGCACCTCCATTTACCAAAACCCAAAGTAGTTTTAGTAAAAAAAAAAAAAACTGCTGACAGTTCACAGCACTGGTTTGTGTGAACAGTGCAGTTTTGGACCACATACATTATGAAAACACAAATTTCCCCAGTTTCAGTTTAGGTGTGAATTTTTTCCCCCCACTTCTACATGTTCTTACACTGAACGCTTAATTTTTCTCTTTTATTTTCAGAGTTCTTTGCATTACAGTTGGTTCCAGCATAGTCTTTCTACCATTTGTAAAACAAAGATTCCTATTATTCATAAAGGATTAGATTCTGACTCCCTTGCTCATGCTGGGGCTCAGTTCATCAATAGGGCACTGTGTGTAGTCCTTTGTATCAGTGGAAAGTGGGTGCAAAATGCTTCCAAATCAGAAGATCGCTCACTTCTCAGAATAATCACTTAAGCGAATGCATAGCACATTACTATACAAGTGGTGCCATTGAAGCAAGGAGCACCTCACAGTGAGCGAGGGTATCAGAATCCAGCTTAGTGTTATGGAGTCTGACAAGAAAGGAAACAAAACAAAAAGTCAAACTAGAAATTCAGATGCAATCTCTTTAAGCCTTTTAAAAGAATAACACTTGCTCAAGTAATTAGATCTTTTATTTTTATTTGTGTATTGTGGTAATGCTGTGGACTAGGACCCCATTGTGCTGGTCACCATACAAACCCCATTGCCCTTTTCAAGGCTTTATCATATTTGAAATTATTTTTATTATATCCTATATGCAAATGCTTTACTGACAATATACTGAGCTTGTCAAAAAGTGGAGGCACTAGACAGTCACGAAAGATTAAAGCAAAACTCTTCACAGTGTATTAAATCAGTAAATAGTTGTTTGTTTGTTTATAAGCATTTCTACTGTGTTCATCACCGCGGTCTCTGCGCATCATTTTGTTTCTCTACAAAGGATTATGCAGGCCAGTTTTACAAAGAGCAGTACATCATTTAGCAATTTAAAACAGTCTGGTGCAGAACTGGGCGATACTATTCACAGGGCAGCTAAAAGCTGGTGAACAACTTGAATAGTCACTCTTTTCAATGTGGTTAAGGGCTCAATCCTGCAATATGATGAGTATTCTGGCCCCCAATCCAGCTAATCATTTAAGCATCTGTGATTACTTGTGTTCAAAATTAAGCACATTCTTAAATGTTTTTCTTGACTGAGGCCAGCGTATTCTGCACCTTTCAGAATTGAACCTTGAAAGAAAGAGCATTTCTTGCTATGTGTCCAATAAATCTGAGAAAAGACAAATACATCATCTACTCTGTTCCCCTGCCATGCAAACCATTGTTCTTTCTATTACCACATTATCCAATCCAATTTAGAAAAGTCCCAAGTCACCACGCTTCCATCTCCACTCCTTGTAAACAATCCCACACTCTGCTTGCAAGTCCTCAGTCAACCTACATTTTCTTTTTAATTTTGTTTAATATTGCCACACTGTCCCTAGCTATATTTCCTTGTATCACCATAAATAATTCCTCTCCGTCCATGAAACATGCAAATATTTCTAGACTGTTACCGTATTGTCATCACTTACCTAAGCTATTAATACTTCTCTTTGAAGTCACTCCTTCCAATCATTTTTCTTCTCTGAATATCCCCGTTAGTCAATATTGTTCTGGTAATGAGGTACCAGAACTGAATGTTCTATTCTAGGAGTGATCATACCCTGGACCATATAGAGACAGACTTCACTATTGCACTACTGTGGCAACGCACTTCCTCCACCTCCGCAGGGTTAGCACTTCCCCCTCTGGCGGTGGGGGCCTGGAGTAAACCAGCTCCATTCTGGACAGTGTTTACTCTCCCACTTGGGGGTTTATTTCCCAATATTTTCTAGGCAGGCCTCAGGGCAAGCCCAAAGAGTGCCCCTCCACCAAACGAAAACAAAAATAAACCAATTTCAACACAAAACAGATGGGAATAGCTTTCCCTACCCTCGCTCTGAGAGTGGGTGGCCTTGTTATTGGCCTTGGGGGTGCCCCTCCTTCCTCTAAACTAAACAGGCAATCTGTTATGTAGCTTCCTCTGTAGAGAGGAGAGCAGCCATCCACCCGGGGGGCACCCTTTCTTCCTGCTGCCACTAGCCCTGCAGCAGCTTGTCTCTCCTCCCCTCTCTCACTGGAGGTGGAGTTTTTAAAGGTTTCAGGCAGCCTTTAAATGGACATAGGGATCCCTAAAGTAATCCCTTTTCAGTTTATAGGGAAAAGCGTCTTTATCATTCTAGGGTTAATATACCTGTCTTCCAATGCCAAGCAGAGATCAGAAGTATCCTGTCAAAAATACAGGAGTCTATTATCTAACGAGAAGTGGAACATAAAACAGTAAGGAAGTGAAAGATCAAGGCTCCTGTAGAATTATAGACTTGGGCTGACAACAAAGTAGAGTGTCTGACCTTGATCTTCCCATGGACTGTTGGAATCTGAAGTTCATTTTATGAAATGTATAACAGGACTGACTGTGTTTCATTGTGGAACATGTATGTTTTTGTGAAGGTTTCAAGCAATTCTGTATATTGAGTCGACCACCCTCTTACAGCTCTCTAGCCTGACTTTGTCACAATTACATAGTGTCTCCACTCAAGCAACCCAAAAATATGTTGACCATATTGCCAAGTGCCGTCATGTTGCATTACAAATTCATGTTTAATCTCACGTTCACTATTATGCCAAGGATACTCTTGTCATCACTACTTTCCAGTATTCTCCCTCCCATTGGATATGTAGTTTAGATTATTTTTCTTCAGATAGAATGAATCTCTGCAAGTTAACAGATCAGCATACCATTTTCCCCCAAGCTTTCATTTTGCTATCTTTGCCCATACCTTTAACTTCTCTTGCCCCTTTTGTTTTATTTTTCTGTTCTGTCTGATGTTTGCAACCCCTTACAATTTAGAAGCTATGCAAGTTTCACTAACATGCTACTGCTCTCTTCCTCTTTCAGATAGCTCTGGCCTTATTTAACATGCTCATGAACTAACAGTGATTCCTGTGCTACCCCCATAGACACCCATTCCCCAGTTCAATGCATTCCCATTTACCATTACCCTCTGCATGCACTAATTCAGTCAGTTTTCCTCCATGTGTTGTTATTCTTCTTGTCCCTCCAAATTCTGCTCCAGTTCTTACTCTGTAGGCCTTTCCCATGCTTTGGTCGGATGGCAGCCAGAATACCAATAACTCCTTAAGGCCAAGACTGTTGGTTGATGTCTTTGATCAAGAACACAAGTTGAGTGATGATCATTAAAATAGCTTGCAGCAGTAACACTGAGTAGCTTACATAATACAAAGTTTATTTAATGTTGAAAATATAGAATAAAGACAAATAAATTGCTCCCCTCCATATTGCTGTAGAGAGTTATCACAGGCCTCATGGAGTAGCTGGAAAGGCTCTTTATGTTACAGCTTAAATGAAGTGGAAATCAAAGAATCTTGAATCCTCAAGCCATCCATGTCCCCATTTGACCATATGAGCTAGTATCATTCAGCTGCCAGCCCTCATGCTTCTATTTTCACTCCCCCCCCTTTTTTTTTCCCTAGCATCCTGACTAACCATGGTATCCGTGGAGACAGTCCTCCAGAGCCCCATGCTAGTGATTCAGTTGTCCAGGCCCTTAGTAGGCCAGTTTTGAGGTGGTTAAACTTTCTTCCTACTGCTTCCCACACACACACAACCAGCTTCCAAGACTCAAGCTACAGCTCCTCACTTCATCTCCCTTCTTTGCAACCATTCTGTTTAACTCTGAGTTGAATGATCTGGGGCTACTATATTGCTCACTTGGTTTGCTTCACAATGCCATGCAAATGAACTCTACTTTGGCTCTCTGCGCGTATGTGTATTGTTTATCTCAACAATTTTGTTCAGTGCAAGTTAGTTATCCAGCAGTATAAAAAAAGTTATATATCTGTATCAAATATAGTTTCCCCTCAACTGCTCTCCCATCCACCTCAGTACTGAAGCCAAGTTGATTTAACTTTGAGAGTATGATTTTGTGAGACGTACCAATAATCTACTAAAATCTAAATAGCTAACAGTTGTTGAATCTCCTGTCCCTACCCCCACCCCTTGTGGTAAGATTGATTCTTTATTACTTCTTAGGTATGTAGATTATATTGGGGAGGGAGCAGTCCAGAAACCCCCCATGATAGATGATGCTAATTGTTCATGGTTCTTATGATTCTCTTAATCCCTTATGTTTAGTGTTTGGTTATTTTCTTATTTGGTTATTTATTTGGTTATTTTCTTATTTGGTTATATATTTGGTTATTTTATTTATTTTATTTTGGTTATATTTGTTCCTTTATTTACTAGACATTACAAGTGATGTTGTAAAGCTAACATTCAATGAAGCAGGTAAATGTATAAAACCACAGCCATGACTTCTCACATCCTCTTCTAGAAACTACATATTTAGTTTCATTCTCTGCTGTTGCAGTCAGTCCTCCTGGCCATGTATGTACTTAATCCTCAATAGTGCTAACAAAAAATACTAGAGACCATACTGAATCATATCATTCTAATAAACATTCATGCTCTGCTTGTGTGACCACTTGAAATCTGACGTTTTCCGTTGCTTTGTTGTCCGGGTGATTTTTGATGTACCAACTGCAGTTTATTTACTGCTTTGCTTGTGTGTGTCTGCCTGAACTTTAACCTTTTATCCTTGCACTCAAAGCCAAAAATGCTATGGGTTAGTGCTTCAGCATCGCTACTTAACACTGTAAAACTTTAGTTTAGTCTTTTAATCCAATTTGTAGTCACTTCAACATACTTACCTGCCAAAAGCTTTATTCTGTAACTCACTGGTCACAGAGAATATTTAGACACCTTTTTATGGTGATGTACGGTAAAACTAAGCATTACCAGATTATTAGAAGAGTTATTCTATTCTGTTTAGTGTTTTAACACACTACTTGGTTCCTACATAGCACCTGTCATCTGTAGAGCCTAAAAAGTTTTACAAAGGAAGGTAATGATCATTATCCTAATTTTATAGACGTGAAACTGAGGCACAGTGATTGGCTGAAGGCCACACAGCAGGTTAGTTGCAGATCTGGGAACAGAACCTAAATCTCCCGACACTGGTCTAGTGCCCTATACACTAGTTCACACTTTTACCTCCTCCTCTACGTAGCATCCACACTGTAATAGCTGAGTATCTATGTTAGACCTTCAGAAGTGTAGATCATTCTGCAATAACAATGCATGTTTAATGGAATAATATTTAATTTTGAAATGCACTTACAACACAACAACTGAAGCAAAATAACAGACTCCATAATCATTACTGTTCTATCTATAACTCATCCCACTGAGCCTAAAGTTTGTATTTGTCTCAGGAGAATTCCTGATATGCCATCTTCTAAGGGTATGACCGGGCTGAGTTAAGGATGATATCAAAGCCTTGAGCTTGAATGTTTTTGTTCTTGTGGGTAAAATCCAAAAGCCAGGCTCTTAATGGATTACTGTACAGTTTTTTGTATTTTTTTAAATTTTTCCTTTCTTTATCCACTGATAGGTCCCTCCCATTGAGATTGCATTAGAGCTGTGAGAAACAATAATAATGGGACTAGCTTAGCTCTTTATTGTGTAGAGTATGATGCTAAATTAAGACATACTATATGTAGATTGAAGGTCCTAATAATGTCATGTACTGGCATGATATATGCATGCACCAGTAGGCCTGTTATTCAGGAGTTCCTCCACAGGGTGATACGTATGAATTGCGAGTGGGCCTGTTACCTCGCTTGCATCTGCACTGACTCCTACAGCAGAGGATGTGGGACCACAGCTTTTGTGCATCATAAAAGGCAACATCAGCGTGAGAAGCTCTCCCACACCATATTCTGACACCAGCCAGTTCCTCTGCACTATGTACAGAAAGAGTATGCCTGGCTGTCATGAGATAGCAGGTAAAGATTTTGCTCAGTGGTAGGATGCATGCAGCAACACACAGACATTTCTACTAGGGCTGTTGATTAATTGCAGTTAACTCACGCGATTAACTAAAAAAACTGTCATTAAAAACATTAATTGTGATTAACTGCACTGTTAAACAATAGAATACCAATTGACATTTATTATATATTTTTGGATGTTTTTCTACATTTTCAAATATATTGATTTCTATTACAACACAGAATACAAAGTGCACAGTGCTCACTTCATATTATTTTTTATTACAAATATTTGTACTGTAGAAATGATAAACAAAAGAAATAGTATTCAATTCACCTATACAAGTACTGTAGTGCAATCTCTTTATCTGAAAGTGTAACTTACAAATGTAGATTGTTTGTTTTGTTTCTGAATGCAGTTATGTAACAAACAATGTAAAACTTCAGAGCCTACAAGTCCACTCACTCCTTCTTCTTGTTTAGCCAATAGCTAAGACAAACAAGTTTGTTTACATTTACAGGAGAGACTGCTGCCTGCTTCTTATTTACAGTGTCACCTGAAAGTGAGAACAGTCGTTCGCTTGGCACTTTTGTAGCTGGTGTTACAAGGTATTTGTGCCAGATATGCTAAACATACGTATACCCCTTCATGCTTCAGCTACCATTCCAGAGGACATGCTTCCATGCTGATGATGTGTGTTAATTAAATTTGTGACTGAACTCCTTGGGGGAGAACTATATGTCTTCTGTTCTGTTTTACCCACATTCTGTCGTATATTTCATGTTCCAGCAGTCTCATTTGATGATCCAACACATGTTCTTTTTAAGAACACTTTCACAGCAAATTTGACAAAATGCAAAGAAGGTACCAATGTGAGATTTCTAAAAATAGCTACAGCGCTCGACCCAAGGTTTAAGAATCTGAAGTGCCGTCCAAAATCTGAGAGGGACGAGGTGTGGAGCATGCTTTCAGAAGTCTTTAAAGAGCAACACTCAGAGGCGGAAACTACAAAACCCAAACCACCAAAAAAGAAAATGAACCTTCTGCTGGTGGCATCTGACTCAGATGATGAAAATGAACATGCGTCTGTCCACACTGTTTTGGATCGTTATCAAGCAGAACCCATCATCAGCATGGACACATGTCCTCTGGAATGGTGGTTGAAGCATGAAGGGACATATGAATCTTTAGTGCATGTGGCACATAAATATCTTGTACTGGCGGCTACAACAGTGCCATGCAAATGCCTGTTCTCACTTTCAGGTGACATTGTAAACAAGAAGCAGGCAGCATTATCTCCTGCAAATTGTAACCAAACTTGTTTGTCTGAGCGATTGGCTGAAATAGAATTGAGTGGACTGGTAGGCTCTACAGTTTTACATTGCATTCAAAAATACGTTATTTTTTGTACATGAACTTACAAATGTAGAATTAACTTTCATGATAAAGAGATTGCACTACAGTACTTGTATTAGGTGAATTGAAATATACTATTTCTTTTTTACAGTATATTTATTTTTGATTACAAATATTTGCAAAGTGAGCACAATATACTTTGTATTCTGTGTTGTAATTGAAATCAATATATTTAAATAAATGGTATTCTATTATTGTTTAACAGTGCAATTAATCGTGTGATTAATTGTGCGATTAATTTTTTTTAATGGCTTGACAGCCCTAATTTCTACACCTATGTTTGAACTCTGCACTGTGATGCAAGATCAGCTAAATCCTACTGATGTGCCAGAGCTCAGTCATGCATTCTAGAGCAGCCAGTACATATTTTCCACTGTCCCTGGACTGGTGGGAGGAAAGGTGGTGAAAGACCGAAGTAACAAAAAAAAAAAAAAAAAAAGCAGCAGCCCTCAAGTTTGTAAATTTATCCAGGAAGTACTAGTAGCAAACCAAAGACAGATTCTGTGGAGCAAGTAGTGGCATATAGCTCCTTAACACTTGGTGTATTAAGTCATCATTTTTTCCTTTATGCACTAAATGGCTCTATAGCTATAAAAGTATTTCTGAAGAGCAACGATACTGCAGGGTTTAGGTGAAGGAACCCTTCCCTGTAAAGTCACAGATTGAATTCTAACAAATGTTGGTTATAGATTGTAATGACTTTCAACTACCAGCAATGTGGGGGCCTGCATGAAATTAGCAAATGTTCTCCATCCATTAACAAATGTTCATACATTAAAATCACCCTCACAATGGGCAATGATCGGAAGACTTAATGAGAGTCTCAGCAGGGAAGTCCAGACTGGAGGAGCATGGACACTGAACCATCCACTTGCCCTTAGAGGTCACTTCATCTATGTCAGAGTTGAGATTCATTGCTGGGGAATTAGACAATAACAATGGCCATGTTTTTTACCTGTTTTTTGACTAAATCTAGAACTTCAGTCCCCTGGGTTGTTTATCTGGGATCTCACATGAGTAATATATTCAAGATTTAAACCGTTTGATCATTTAAAAATTATCTACAAAATCACTAACTTCTGTGCTTTGGGGTTTGTTGTAGTTTCTGTTAAGGAAGTCAGTATCTGTACTATTTAGTAAGGAATCAGGTTTGCCAGGACACTTCAATTATAACTACATGAGTTTTCAGTTCAATCAAAGTGTGCACAAATTGATGGAAATAGCTCTGTCACATTGGGAACACTCAGACTTAACACACACGGTGGCATATTTGGTCTCATTCTAACAGTACACCTGTGTATATATAGTTACTGCCATTCTAACACAATATCTAGCCCTGCAACATCCTATGAATACATGGAAGGGATAGAAAACGATTAATTTTGCCCTGTACTATGATACAAGAATGAGTAGAGGACATGGTGAAACTGAAAGGCAATGCACTTAGAAAAAATAAAAGGAAATTCTCCAACATCCAAGTTGTAAGTAACCCATGGAACAGCCTGCTGCAAGATAAATTTGAGACAAATGACTTAAATATAATTTAAAAGGATTAGACATTTCTCCAACTCAGAATCCAAGCTGGTTTTCAGGGTCCTCTAATACCTAAAATATAATGCGCATTCGAAATGTAATTCGGATCATACATCACAAAAAGATCCAGCAGAATTTTAAAGGACTGAGACAGGATGAAAAGAATAGGCATGGAAAGACTTTCACATGAGGAAAGGCTGAAAAGATTTAGATGGTTTAATTTAGAGAGAAGATTAGTGCAAGGGGACATGACAGAGGAATGTAAAATAATGAATGATATACAGAAGATGAATCAAGCCTTCCTATTTATCCTTTCTCACAATAAGAAGAATAAAGAAACAATGAAATTGAGTTTAAAAGTGTTATATGGAAATAGTTTTAGACCATTCATAATAATCTGTAGAACACATTGCCACTTTCATAAGTAACGTGGAATCCATTACCACAAGATATCAGAGCATAGCAGAATTCCGAAAGGATTAGACAGATAGATGGGAAATGAGAACATCCATAGTCACACTAGATAGCATAAAATATTTTTAGAAGGGATATAAACTCTCATCCTTCAGGGCATGAGCCATCCACTAACTGGTGTGGGGGTTAAAAAGAAACTTCAGCATAAGATTGTTATTCCACATTGGATCAGGCCATTGAGACTTCTCACATATTCCATAATTGTCTGAAGTAGTGATATGGAAGTAGATAAGCTAACATAACCAAAACTCCATATTCCCCAAATGAGAAGTGGGTAAACTCAGTTTACATATGTTTAACCTAGACCACACTACTGCCCTGAGGCATCTGGTATAGTTACTGTCAGTTAGCATACTGGATTAGATGGCTAGGTGCTGTGCATAATCAAAATAAGGCACCATCCCTAGGCCAAAGAGCTCAGAAAGGGCAAACAGAGAGATAAGGGGAAAGACATGCATATGGAATATATTTCCCAGATTTGAATAAGAACTCTGTGTAAGCTGGAAAGTTTGTCTTTCACCAATAGAAGTTGCTCCAATAAAGATATTACCCCATCCATCTTTCTACATACAACGAAATTGTATGGCATTGTGCTTAAGATATCCTGTTGCTGGGGATTTGCAATGTGAATGAATGATGTTTGTGACATGTTGTATTTGAAATATTTGTTTTCTTCATATACCTGTCAAAACACAGACCATCCATTCCAGCCCTGGAGTTGGATCAATTTCCTAGAGTCAAACGCAGGACTGTTTGACCAACACCATATTTGAGTTGCACTCATTCAACTGTGAGGAAAGATGATCTGGGCTCAAGTATAGGGGCCCTGTTCTGCATGATTGGGAGGGAAATCCTGAACCCACTGAAGTCAATGGGAGTTTTGTCATTGACTTCAGTGGGGTCAAGATTTCATCCCAGGTATTTGGATGACAAAAGGAATGCAGGATCAGACCCTTCTGGTTTGTCAAAGAGAACAATGAAACATTTCCAGGTTGTGAAGACTCCTGTGCATTTCTTGCTCAAGTAGTGTCTTGAACTGAAATGTCAGGATGTGGACAAGAAAAGGGTTTATTAACTTCCACATCTCACATTTTGGGTGGTGTGGCTGCTCTCTTACAATTTCCTTCCTGCACAAGTAACGATCACTACTTTTAGACCAACTTGCACGCTAGAAAAACAATGATGCTTGGAGACAGTTTGCAGTTTCTAAAATACCACCACAACTACCGGCTTAAAAAACTTACCTGGTAATAGAGTACTCTGTAAATTAAGTAGAAAGGTGAAAGATTTCATGGATCTGAATAGCACACTGCACATTACTAGGAAGCAGCCACAAATAGTCCACAACTATCTCCGCTCAAAAGCCAAGGACAAGCAATTAGAAAGATCAGTCATTCGGTCATCCGTTATTTGAGAAGAGCTTACAGAGCCTAGCACAATTTGAGAAAAGCCTGCAGAGTGCTAGCACAATTGGGTTCGTTGTCCATGACTGGGGCTCTTAGGTGCTACCACAATAAAAAAAATAAATAGTAGTAGTAATTAATATTAAAGTGCCATATTCCTAGATAGCTTAGTATGGATTTTATAATTTCTGAGCTTTAAGACTATTAATACACTCGTACAAAATCAATATTTGTTTCCTTTTAATATTTTACATTTCAGCTTGGTAGCAGGCATTCAAAGGTAACACTTCCTTTTAATATAATTATTATTAGCTTCATCATTACACAGCGAGAGAGGGATAGCCCTACAATTTGTGTATCCAATTAAGTCATGTATATACAGTATCCTCTATGAGGATCCATTGAGCTACTTGTTTCCACTCTAATATGCATTGCCCGAATTTCCCAAAAGACAGTGCACAGGACAATGGTGACGTGCACAATGAGACATCTCTCCATGCATCTCACTGTGAATTGACACAGGGACACCTGATGAGTACATGCTGTGCTGATGCAAGGACCTAAATATGCACATGCATGAGCAATATATTATTATATATATGCCAGATTATGTTGGCATACAAGCACGTCCGAGACACTTGGATAAGCTTCTTTGTCACATTGTAAGAAGAATATGCCTAACAGGCTTGTACTTCCTATGAATAAAATAAGCGTGCCCAAAATACAACCAACAGGAACAAATGCATCTTACGGTGACCCCACCTTCTCCCTCTTATGCAGGCTGAGGACAATGCTTGGTCTTCTGCAGAATTTTATTTTGAGTCAACTAAGGCAACCAACAAATTGTATGAATGTACTCCTAAAAACTGGTGTACAACCAAAGATTTTGGCTCTGAACATTTATTTTTAATAAAAATAAAAAAAGTCCATATGCAAATAAGATTGGGCCCTGGGCTCCTGACAAGCTACTACTGTGACTCTTGGTGTCTTTTTGGGCATCACATGGAAGTAATCGCAGTACCTCAGAACCCAAGTCTGCTCCATTGAAGTCAACGGGTGTCTTGCCATGCTCTCCAAATGGAGCAGGATTGAGCATGTATTTGCATACAGTGTAAACTAGGTACTAAAATATCATCAGAACTGAAAATATCTTAGAATTTGAGAGAACTTAAAGATCTCCCCCCTCCCCTCCCAGATTGTGTAACGGCAGCAAGCCAAAGCCTACAGCCCTTATTCAGACCTTAATTGTAAAGCTTGCACTGAAGGCAATGGGCCTGATTCTCATCACACTCACTTTATAACTCCACTGATTTCTCCACTAGGCTTAATTCTGTTTTCATTTCCACTGGGGTAAATTGGGATTAACCCCACTGAGGTTGCACTGGTGTAAGCAAGAGAAGAATCCAGCTCAGTATGTCTTTTAGTTTCATTGCTTTATGGTAAAAATTATAGAGCAATTGCAGTAATTGTACCAGAAAAGACATGCAAAATTTGTGTTTACATAGAATCTGAACCCAAGTGATTCTGATACTATTACTCAAGATGAATTGCACATTTGAAGACAATCTGACTACTCCTGGGGTAAGGTACTATTCAACCCAAGTAAAGCTAGCAGAATCTGGGTCTTGAGGAAAAAACTTAAACTCAGGCCATGTCTTCACTACAAAAGTAGGCTGTCACAGATTATGTTGGCATAAAGCAGACACAGTTAGTATATTGCTCATGCATGTGCATATTTAGGTCCTTGCATCAGCACAGCATGTACTCATCAGGTGTCCCTGTGTCAATTCACAGTGAGATGCATGGAGAGATGTCTCATTGTGCACGTCACCATTGTCCTGTGCACTGTCTTTTGGGAAATTCGGGCAATGCATATTAGAGTGGAAACAAGTAGCTCAATGGTGACTGGGAGCTAGAGGTCAAGTTCCCAGCGTGCAACTTTTGCCAACCCACACTAGCATCCATATCCCATAATTTTTATGCCATTTTTTTAATATCCCACAAACCCATGTGGCATTATTCAGTGTCAGCCATCTCTGACAGAAGCATGGAGCCCACACAGCTCTGTACTAGTCTCATGACTGCAGCAAATACAGGACATACGATTCTCCAGTGTTATCAGAGCTGCAAGAAGAAACAAAATAACAGGGGACATGATGATTTCTTCAAGGACAGATTTCTGAGCTACATAGCAAAAAATAATTCAAGGGTGTTGGTGTCATTCACAGAAAAGCTTCAGACAGTGGATCACTGCTTCTGGGCCAAGAAACAAGCACTGACTGGTGGGATTGCATCATGACTAGCAGTAGCTACAGAATTTTCAGATACACAAAGCCATATTCCTGGATCTGTGTGCACTGGCCATTCCTCCAGAGAAAGCATGGACACCAGAATGATAGTTGTGTTGACAGTTGAGATGCAAGTGGTGATCACACACTGGAAGCTTGCAACACTGGATTGCTATTGGTCAGTATGAAATCATTCCGGATTTGAAAAATCCATGGTGAGGGCCGTTGTCCTGTTTCCTAGGTCATTAATTGTGTCCTTCTGCGCAGAACCAGGGCTCTTGGCAACGTGCACATTACAGTGGATGGATTTGCAACAATGGGGTTCCCAAACTGCTGTGAGGTGACAGATGGGAGGCACATCCCTAGTTTGGCACCAGCCAGCCTTGCAACAGAGTACATCAGCAGGCCAGGCTATTGGTCTATGGTTATGTAAGCCTTGGCAGAGCATGTGTGCACTGGTCTAGAAAGGTACATGATTTTTGCACCTTTAAGAACACAGGACTGTTCAGAAAGCTGTAACCAGGGACATTCTTTACTGACGGGGCTGATTACCATTAGTGATGTTGAAATGCCAGTACTGATCCTGGGAGACCCAACCGACCCATTGCTTCCTTGGCACATGAAGCTGTACATCGGCCACCTCAACAGCACCAAGAAAAGATTCAATTACATGCTCAGCAGGTGCAAAATGACTGTTGAATGTACTTCCGGATTGGTTCTCATGAGAAAAATATCCCAGTGGTTATAGCTGCCTGTTGTGTCCTGTGTACTATCTGTGAGGTCAAGGAGGAAAAGTTGGTGCCAGGTAGTGGGGGGGGTGGCTGTCTGCTGAGTTTGACAAGCCAAACAAAAAGGCTATTAGAAAAGTTCAATGTGGAGCTGTGGCCCGAGGTGCCCAGGGCCAGGGCCAATAGGGGGTGGGAGGGGGTGGGGGGCAGGAAGAGAGAAGGGCCATTTGGCCTGGGCCTCAAGCTCAAAGGGGGCTTCAGATTTAGGCACTTGTTAATTTTTTGGCATTTGATAAGTTTCGCAGCTTGTTTTTATGCGCATCCCTATCCGGCCAAAATGTGACACACACTCTCAGCTTAGAGATGCAAATTTAAGCAAATAAGAGACGTGATTTGGTAAAAGATGTAATTTTTTTGGAAACTGATATAGATTTTGTCATATTAAAGAGTTAAAAATGTTCATAAATATTAATAAAAATTGGTTCTGATGGCACAAGATTAGACCGTGATGAATGTGTCCTCTCAGATCAGCTGATTATATAAACAAACCACTACTAGTGGCTGGTGCTGGATCTAGTGCGTGTTGAAAAGTAGAGAATGGTTACATTTTAGTGCCTTATAGTTTTACGTCTAGTTGACTAAGGAATTATTTATGTGTGAGAATTCCTCATTATCTTCATATGGTAGCTAAAAGAGGTGACTGGTTGGTTGGTCGAGCTCTAGCCTGGTAGCTTGGTCATCATCATAGGCTTTCATAGTCTATAGGCCCAGATTCAAGATGAAAATTTGTACAGTGAGTTTTGTGAGGACACATGTTTGAAATTTTTGGACATTATCCCTCTGTCTGTATCCGTATTTTTACTATATATATGTGTCATCCCTTTGTCTTCAGCTCAGCCTGTTATATTATACCTTGCGTGCTTGAGTTTTGATTCAGTGATAAGGATAATAACCTGTCTGACTGTTTCATTTTGTGTTCTTAATTAGTATTCCTTTGTTTTAAGTCTTTTCAGCATTTGTGTACCATTCAGCATTTTTACATGTTTACATGTACATGTTTACAGTAGAAGATTTCAAGTGTGGATAGGCTACATATTAACCAGATAGATCACTGTGAAGAGGAGATTTGAAAGTGGTGCAAGCAAGAGACAGCGAAAACAACTGAGTGAAGCAGCAGCTAAGAGCTCAAAGCCAATAACTTCATTCCTCAAACCACTGGAAAATACCCAACAAACCATGCTACAGATAATGAAAACTCCGCAATTACAACAGGTGATATTTCGACGCCAATACCTGAACATGAGGACAGTAGTCAAGAAGGAGATGTGCCAACAGTAACAGATGCAGCAGAAGATCCTGTGTATGATCAAGAAACTCAACAGCAACAGGAAGATGTAGATCTTGCATAGCAAGAGCAATTCATGAGTACTACAGGTTTGACCATGACTGACACTGGAATTATTGACCAGAGCAATGCTGCCCAAATGCAATCATTTCTTCAAATTAGTTGTTTTGAAATTCCAAGTAACATTCCATGAGATGCTGATAATCATGCTTTCCCTACTTGCCCGCTGACAAAAACTCTTCCAGATGGTGAGACCTGCTTATGCTGGAGTATGTAAAAACAATCTCTGTACTGTGCACCCTGCTTCATTTTGAACAAAAGTGCTGCAAATGCATCAGTTCTCTGATCAATCAGGATGGAGCATCAACAGAGGTTGGAGGAAGTTGAAAGACCGAATACCATCATATATGAGTTCAACGTAGCACAAATAAAGCTATGTTGCATGGAAATCAGCCAGTAGGGCAGCATCAGCTGAAAGTTCAGTTGAGAATTTACTCTTGACTGAACTCTCTACAGAAAATAATAACTGGAAAAAACTTCTTGAGCGCATCCTGAATGTCATCCTTTTTCTTTCTGAGCAGGGATTGGCTTTCTTTGGTTCCAGACAACGTATTGGTGATCGTGCAAATGGAAACTTTCCAGGCTTAGTTGAGCTCCTCAGCAAATATGGCCCACTTTTATCAGAGCATGTTAAAGAATTGCAAGAGAATCAGAAGCGCATGCAAGTCTATTATCTCTCCACATGCATACAAAATGTGTTTGAGCTATGCGGGTCATTCGTATAAACAATTCTTGATGAGATTCGAAATGCCAAGTATTTTTCAATCATTGTTCTCACAAGGAAGACTACTATGGTTATTTGATATGTTAAGATTGTAGACAGCTCAAAATTTTCAATTGAAGAAAGGTTTATTTTGTTTGATTTCATCAGTAAAACTGGAAAAGAAATTGCTGCTCGAGTACTAGCAATTCTAGAAGGTTTTAAGTTAGATTTTCAAGTCTGCACTGGTCAAGCCTATGACAACGGATCTAATATGGCTGGGAAGTACAAAGGTGTATAAGCAGTTCTGCTTGAGCATAATTCAAACTGCATTTTCTCCAGCTGTGGAAACCACACCCTAAACCTTGTAGGTGTTGACTGTGCTGAATCATGCAAGGAGGCAATTACTTACTTTGGAACCGATCAGCAAATGTACAATCTCTTCAGTAGCAGTCCACAAAGGTGGGAAATTCGGAAGCAATATCTTCCTGTTTCACTGCATGGGATGTCCAAAACTAGGTGGTCTGCATGGATTGACAGTGTTCAACCAGTTGTGCAATATTTGAATTTAGTGAGAGGCTTTAAATGAGCATGAATCTCTCAATCTCACTGCACAGGCTCAAACTGAACTTCAGTCTATTCAGAAGCACATGTCCAGATTTGTACATTCTGATGTCAAATTTGTGGATGAAGCTACTTACAATGATCCACCAAACTGATCTGGCAATTGAAGCACGCAATGCTACACTTGATGTTGAGAGGGATAACATTGAAAGTCTTATCAATGACATTCAACAGATACGTGAACAATGGGATGAGTCCAAATTAGTAGCACAAAATATTGGCATTTCATCTGAGTTCTCCACCAATGGCAACTTATCTACTGAATCTGATGCTGTAAAGGAGCGGACTCACCCCTGCGGCGCCTCCTGCTGGTCATTGGGAATTAGCTCTTTTCCAGCCTGGAGCGCCCTCTGCAGGCCAGTGATCCACCCAGCTCTGGTCCCTGTGTCCCTCACAGACCCCAGTGCCCCTTTCTCTGGGGTTCTGCTCCCTGGCCGTACCCCCACACTCTGCTTCTAGGTCTCTCCTTCCTGGGGAACCCCCAACCCACTATCCCCACCTGGCCTCAGTCTGGGCTACAGCCAGTCATCACCAAGCCCCCACTCCCTGGGGCAGACTGCAGCATAAAGGCCATTCATCATAGGCAAGGGGGTTCGGACCTGCTGCCTTCCCCTTGGACCAGGCCCTACAGCCTGGGGAGTTGCCAGCCTGGAGTACCCCCACTCAGCCTTCTCCTTCCCCAGTGCGGCACCACCCTCAGTACCCCGTCAGCCAGGCCCTGCTCTCTTCCAGCCTGGAGAGAGACTCCTTGGGCCTCTGGCTAACAGCGGCCAGCTGGAGCCTGATTGCGTTGTGGCCCAGCTGCAGCTGCTTCCCCAATCAGCCCTCTCCAGCCACAGCCCTCTCCAGGGCTGCTTTTAACCCCTTCTAATTTAGTGTACCCACACCACTGCAGATGCCAAGCAGCATTATAGGGTCAATGTCTTCCTTGTCATCGTTGACTCTATTCAATCAGGTCTTACACGTCGATTTGTACCCTTTTTGGGTTTCTTTGGCAGTTCAACAGACTGAGTAATGAAGATCTTCTTTCTGCAGCTGAACAATTTCAGCAACAGTACAACAAAAATCTCAAAAGATCTTAGTGACGAGGTCATCTTCCTCAAACGAATATATTCCACAAACTTTAAACTGGATTGCAAGCCAAAGGAATTGCTTCAAGAAATACTCAAACTTGGACTCTCTGGGGTGTTTCCTAATATCACAATTGCATTGCGTATTTTTGTCAGTTTGCCTGCATCCGTGGCTTCAGGTGAACACACCTTCAACGTGTTGAAGCAAGTAAAGAACTATCACCGTTCAACTATGGGACAAGAGCGTTTGAATGGGCTCGCAATGCTTAATATCAACTGTGATATTGCACGAAAGCTAGATTTTTCCTCAATAATTAGTGCATTTGCACAGAAAAAGGCTAGAAAAGCATTTGTTAAATAAAAAAATATTCAAATTATGTCTCACTCTTTTTTTGGTGCCTTATTTTGTTTTCATGTGTTGTCATTTTTTATTTTTATTATGGCTAGGGGCCTCAAAAGCTGGAACTGGCCCGAGCCTCTCTGGACCTCATAGAGGGTCTGACAATGGTGTCTGCTGAACTCATCATGGAGTAGCATGGGAAAGTGTCTTCCTATGGAGGAAGAAATAAGGCAGCCAACCCTAGAAACCTCACAGAGTATCTCCATGAAAGTTTCATCGAGATCTCTCAGGAGCAGGGCCATCCCTAGCTATTCTGGGCCCTATGCAGCCCCCCTGCGGGGGTGTGTGGGGCCCCAGGCCTCTGCAGCGGTGGGGAGGCTGGCTTGGGGGGCAGGAGGGAAACCACCCCCCAGCACTCACCAGCAACGCGGCTGGAGCTGGGTCGCTGCACTTCCCACTGCCAGTGAGAGCAGGCCTGGCCCTGTGGCAGTCCTCAGTGGCAGGTTGAGGCGGGGCTGGGGTGGAGCAGGGGCGGGAAGAGGTGGGGTGGCAGTGGAGCAGGGCGGGGGCTTTGGGGAAGGGGTGGGAAGAGGCGGGGCTGGGACAGAGCAGAGGCGGGGGCCATGGGGAAGGGGCGGGGCGGGGGCTGGAGCAGCACGCAGCTGCGCAGGGCACCAGGAAATTTGGTGCCCCAAGTTTCCTGGTGCCCTACACAGCTGCGTACTTTGCATATGGGTAAGGACGGCCCTGCTCAGGGGGATACAAGGGACGTCCTTATGTATAGCAACAAACTGCTCCACATGTCCTCCCTACCCCCACCACCTAATCCTACAGGGGAATGAAAATAACTCTACCTCAGCTGGTTGCACTGAAATCTTTTCTCACACAAGTAAACTGATGAAAAGTTGATACATGTGTCTTTGGGAACCTGGGATGATCTAGGCACCATCTTTCCATTTAAACATTGTAATGGGAAAATACATGCACACGCTTACCCAAGTTTCCTTCCCTTTCATCAGGCTCATCTGTGGTTGGCTGGTAGGACTGGCAAGAATGTGGTGGCGTCTCAAAGAGGTCCTGGCTCACTGCATAGCCCATATATTCCTCCTCGTCACTATTCATGGCCAGGGTCTGTGTCTTGGGCTCCTCGGAGGTATCTGTAATGGTCTAAGGGGTGGTGGTGGAGACTCTGCCATACTCATTGTAACAGTGGCAAGCCTGTGGCTCAGCACCAGATCTTGGTCTCCCTGGCCTCATGGTATGCCCGCCACAGTTTCTTTGCTTTCACGTGTAGATGTCCACATTTCTATGACTACTCCGTAGCTGTGCCTGAGCAGTCCCTTCTCCCCATGGGCCCAGGAGATCCAATAGCTCCTGTCTACTCCAGGCAGGAGCATGTCAAAGATACGCAGAGTTTTCCAAAGGTTAGGAATGGCTTCTGGTCTCCAGGACCCTTGGGCAATGAAGTTCACCGTTGTGACCAGAGCAGTCAGTGTCAGGCATACACTAGAGCAGTGTTTCTCAATGACCAGTCCGAGGGCTGGCAGCGGTCCCTGAGATCTCCCTGACACAGTTCAGGAAGGCAGAAAGCTGGTTCCTGGTATCAAAAAGGCATAGGCACTGGAAGTAGGAGTGCAGGGGGTGCTCCAGCACCCCCAGGTTTTACATGGAGTCCTGGCGGCCTATCTCGTGCCCGCCCCTATCTGTGGCTACAGCCTTGGCCCCCTTACTCCTGTCTGGGTCCCCCCTTCCCAGAGACATAGCCTGGTCCCAGGTCTGGGGGGAGGAACGCGGACAGAGGCAAGAGGGTTGGCTTTCAGCACCCCCACTATTAAATTATTTTCTAGCACCACTGCGAAAAGGTTGAGAAACACTGCTAGAGGATTAATAGGGTTGACGTAGGTCATGCAATGTCTACACTCACTCTGCATCAACCGCAGTGCATCAACCAGGACTCGAGGCTGTCCAGGGAGGTCTTGTTACTGCATCACCAGAATGGGACTCTTATGTCAGTAGGAGACAAATTTGAGTGTAGACACATGCATGAATTGGTTGATGCAAGATGCCTGTCATCGACCTAACTGTAGCGTAGACCAGGTCTCAGGATAGTGTTTTAAAACAACCCCATAGGTGGAGCTAGACATCTCACAAGTAACATGCTGTTTGTAGCAGGATGGTTTAGGATATGAGTAGCTGGATGGCTAAAAACCTTAATATAACAATGATAAGCCAGCAGTGTATTTAAATATTGGCTGATGTTTGTAGGTCCAGACCTGGTGCTTAACAAAGACTTTTATTTTAATTACAGGTATTAAAATATTGTTCTTATTTTATTATTTGCATTGCAGTAGCACCTAAGAGCCCTAGTCATGGTGCAGAACCCCATTGTGCTAGTTGCTATAGAAACGCAGAACCAAAGGAAGGCCCCTGTGCCAAAGAGCTGACAGTGAAAGTAACAAAGGAAAGCAAATGTTAGGAAAGCAAACGTTTCCAAGTCTGTTTTTGAATGGGCTGCTGAAAGTTTGATATAAAAACTTGACACTTTCTATTAATTACAAAATTATTTGAAGTTCTGTGGAATTTACTCTTTTAAACAATGTATTTAAACTCCCTTTACTATCATATTTAAGTCTTTAAAACACATGCTTTTTGAAAAGTTTTGACTCACCATGTGAAATAAAAATATTAAACACAATGATACAACCCTTTCTCATTTAAAGTAAGTTTCAGAAAGCCTAGGGAACACTATGTGATACCTTTAAAAGCACAGGCTGAATTTTCCATGATAGCAGGCCAGGTCATCCCCATAGGCACATATCAGAAAAGAGAGGCCTGGCTTTTCATTATCTTGATTTCAACAAAACTGTGTTCCCTGCAACATACCTAATGCACGTTCTCATTGCCACGTTGCAGGTCACTCAGAACACTGACGCTGGACTATAAGAAAATAATTGATGAGGAAGTAAGAAGTTGGGGGGGGGCATGGAGGGGAGGTGATGGTGGTAAATCAGTAACATTAAGTTCCCATTAATTTAGTATGAAGAAGTTGTTTTATGACTAGTCTAGAAAGACGTTTTAAGTCAACTGGGCAGGGCAAGGTGTGCTGAAGGCTAGTTCTTCTATTCTTATTACAGGATGGAAGTGACAATTAAATACTGATTTTCATTTGTATGGAAAAGATTTTGGGTTTTCAGACTCCAGGCCTGTATTATACAATATATAAACATCATCTTAAATGTAGTGCCTTTACATTCCTAATGATCCCAAGATATTTTGCAAACTTCAGCTAATACATATAGGGATAATTTTATCCTTCACTAAAATGCAACTGGCTCTGGAGTGAAACATATCTATAGCAACTATTTAACATGAGAATGCCTTAGGATTTAGGAGAGAAGAATTCCGTATCCAGTTAAAACTGCAAGGATACTGAAGCAGGCAGTCTATAATCCCCTACATTTGAATTCATCTCAGGCACATGATTTATACACTTATTCTTCCGAAAAGCCAAGGAAATTTAATGACTACAAATGATTAGTGATTTATGGACCCAAAGTGTTTTATCTCATCCAAAAGTCTTTTGATTCAATTTAAGACAATGAACTTCAGATTTTGAATTAGGTTTTCAGTTCTGATGCTTGAAAATTCAGAGAGATAGATGTATTATGGCCATAAAATAGTATTATTTCTTTATTGCAATTATTTCTATTGAAATAGTTTACCAACAGTTTGTGGAAAATAGGACTTTATACCTATGGATTCTTCAGTCACCGCTCCTAAGCAAGAGACCAACTCATCTGGAACTAACGTCTGCTCTTGAACATTTTCAGTGGATAGTGGACTCTTCCACTGGTTTTCCAAAAGCGTATTAGGTTCTTCATCTGTTGTATTGAAAGTGTTGCTCTGTCCGCTTCTGTTGCTGTTTAAAATAAGGTTAATCTTCTCAAGTAAAAACATATTGCTCCCAGTTCCTTCAGCATGCCACAAGGAAGTAACAGGACTTGTATAATCTTTTAAGAAAACATGTGTATCTTGGCTTGAGAGATATGTGTTTGGATCCAGTGCTTGGGACTGTGTTTCATAAGTATTACTAAATACGTTTCCCAGTGGGCTTCTGTTGGAAACCTGGGGCTTATAGCCATTGTTTTGCTCAGTATCTGGAGTGCTGACAAGCAGTGAGTTTTGAGAGATGTCCATATGCTCAGTGGCCACTTTTCTGTTTCCCTTTTTGGTGTCTGTGGTCTTGCACTCCTCTTGCAGTGATGTCTCTAGTACTTCCGTAATGACTGGATCATTATTATCCAAGAACAACTGGGTGGAATTGCTACTCATTAAATCACTTTTTTCCTGAAAAAAAAAATTAACAAATAGATAATATTTTGTAAATGGTAGAAATGTCACTGCTGTTTCCTGAGAGAGAGACAGGAGCGCAGATTCAAAATCCTACTCATTTCACCTATCCTTACTGTTCTCCCTTTCGGTCTCTTTCTTAGCATGTGTTACCATCATTTAACCACCTTCTGCAAAGGGAACTAGAGGGGAGGAGGAAAGGGAACAGGTGAGTGTGCCTGAATATTTTTCAACACGCTTCAGGGCCAGTCCTGATTGTAGCACTATTATTTAATATTTAGGTTGCAGTAGAGTCTCCAGATCTCAACCAGGTTGGACCCCATGGTGCTAGGCACTGTACACACACACACAGAGATGACAGTTCCTCCCCCAAAGAGCTTGCAATCTGATTTCCAGAGCCACTCCAGAATGTCACTATGCTTGCTGTGGAATCACGGTGAGCCATGACTCATAACCACAACATAACCTGTTCCAGATAGATTCATAGATTCCAAAGCCAGAAGGGATCATTGTTATAAACTAATCTGACCTCCTATTAGTGCAGGCCATAGGACTTCCCTGAATTAATTCCTGTTTGAACCAGAGCATATCTATCAGAGAGAGAAGATTTCTCTCACTTTGGTCTGCATTTATTTGTCATAACTTTTTGCATATGGAGTTAAATTTGAGCTGTATAGAAAAATGAAAACAACTGGGATCTTGTTTTGACTAGTTACCTGGAGTGACTTTACCACACTGCTGTTTTCCACGTTAGGAAAATCTTCAGTCAGCCATTTTGGTGTCAATGATGCAAGTGCTGTGTTAACTCTTACATAAAATAAAATAAGTAAAAAGTTAATGTATTGTATTAGTCACTTAGCAGGGTAAAATTGCCTCTGGACAGAGTGGCAATATGAGACCTATGCACAACTTATGTCTCACTTCAGCGGCATATAGGCCTTGCATTTGCCCTCTGCCCAACGGTGACATTTACCCTAGGAGTATTAAAGGCTCATTTACTTACAGTAATGTGATATAAATAATGGTGTGCTGTGAATTCTCAGAATTTTTTTGAAAACTGAATCCCATTTTCACCATAAAAATAATGTTGAAACCTCCTGGCAAATTTCAATTTAAGTGCCCAGTTGAGTACCACTTTCTCAGACTGTGTTCCATAGAAGTCAGAGAAAGGTAAATCCTGAACAGGGCTCTTTGGGAACATGAAAGTAGCTTGGTAGATGCAGACAAGTGAGTCAGGGCCTGATCCTGAAAGCCCTCCATATGTAGAATTCCTAAGGAAACCATGGAGAGCTCCATTTGCAGATTACATGTGGGACTCGGCCAAGAGAATATAGCTTGAATCCCACACATTTCCTATCCTTGTGAATCAGTTTGATGCTAACAGACTGACTGAGCCTGAGGGATGGGGTAGGTTGAGTCTGGCTTCACCCCTGGGAAGGGGACAGGCTCTGGAAATTGCATAATGCTTACTCTGGTCTTATGCTAGGTGGCTGCTACTGAGGAGGCAGTATCCTCTCAGATTCAGCCTTTGCAGCTGTGTAGCCTCCAAGGCCTGCGGTGCTTCCACGAATCAGAAATCACGGAAGCCATTTAAGCCCTCGTGCAAAATGTATGGGTTTAAATTTACAGTGTTGCCAGCTGTCAGACTGGAAAAAACAAGAGGAAGAGGATGCATATGTTTCCTGATCTGTTGAGATTGGCTCAGGCACATGGTCAGAAAAACAGTGGTATTGAACCTTGACTCTCTTACAATCAAAGCTGCTCTATAACCTGCACAAATGAAAATTACTTAAAAGAAACTTTAATTGAGCCAAACTTCCATGGATCTCACTGTGTGGTACAGTGTTCCTGAGGGAGTAGGAAGTCTCTGGTTTCAATTAAATGCTTTTATTTAACAGGTGCATCAACAGCAGAATAGATGAAACCTGATTCTGTGTTTGGTTCAGAGAACCCCTAAACACCATCTGTCCACATATTTCTCCTAAGCCTACTTTGTGTTGTGCCATCCTTTGGATCATGCAGCTTAACTCCATATGCAGGTTAATCCACATTAGGAAAACCTTCAATCGGCCATTTTGGTGTTATGCCACAGGAGTCTGCTTGCCCAAGAACCACAGCATTTCACTCAAGTTTCCTGTACAGGTGTGTTTGATGCAGCAGCGGATGGATTCCTAGATATCAATATCTTAGTGAAGCACAAGATTCAAATGTTGATGTCATTCACAAATAACATGCCCATTGTTCTGTGAAGTCCCTGGTTCGGAGGGAAGGAGCAGGGGATACAATACATTTGATACTGTAGCACTGGTGAAATGGATGTCAGGAAGTCTTTGTAAAATATTTTAACTGTTCTGACTGATTTTTCTTTCTGCTGCCCCTCTCCCATGATCTATTCCTGTTTCTAAATATCCTAATGTGGGATTTTGATAGGCAAGCTCTATTTAAGCAGTAATTTCCATTTATGCCTCAGCAATAAAGTTTTAAAAGATCAAATATAAGCCAACATGAGACCAAACTTAATTAGGGTTTGGATTAAGGTTTTTTCTTATTCTTTTTTTTTGTATGCCTATTTTATGAAATACCCCTTGTTCTCTAAATATGGGCTTTACAGAGAAATGGTCAGATTATTTTGTGTTGTGATTATCTACCTTATTGTGTGTGGGGAAAAAAAAAATCTAGGACATCTTTTGGCAACGTATAATTATGAATGGGGAAAGTTGCCCTGGATAACAGGGGGCTGTACAAAACTGGATCAATTTCTATAATTCTAGGTTTTCTGAGAGAGAGGTATATTCTGGAGACTAAGGGGGGAAAAAACTGAAAAGAAAGCAGTACCTTTTTCTAAGTGATTTTTTAAATATCAAAGTTAAGAAAACAATTGATAGTATGATCGCACCAGTGCCTATTCCCCAAAAAACTTCTCCATCATTATCTGAAAAAGGAGGGAAAAAAAGAGAATTAATCAAATAGCTTATATCTTAGGGAAGATTTTTTTTTCTAGGCCCCAAACCTGAAAACATGTACGACACATGTGTGAGTTGTCCCATTGAGTTCAATGGGATTATTAACACACATAAAGTTATTAATGTGCATTAGGGTTTGCAGGATTGGGGCATTAGCTTGTAAACCCTGGTGAGAGGACAAACCTTTTTCCAAAAATGAAGCTTAGAAAGGCTGAAGAAATCTTTCCTTCTTAAGAAATGTTGTTGGGCCCATTGCTCAGCTGACATACATCAGCATAGCTCCACTAAAGTCAATGGAGCGATGTTGATTTACACCAGTTGAAAATCTGGGGTGAGACACACAAAATAGAATATTGAGTGCTTGATTCAGCCCATTTGTTTAAAAATGACAAAGCAAGGGAGATGAATGTGCACTGTTGTCCTAATTGTACATTCCCTGTGCACCCCAAGCCCCCAGTGTCTTCAGTGAGTGCAGGACCAGAGGCTAGAGGAGCAGCACACTTTACACTGCAGACTTCTGTACATTTGCTGCTGTGATCTGGCTGTGAGAATCTAGCTGTGGAAGGGAGTTTCCAGGCAAGCACTTCTGAGAAATATGGCCATTGTGTTTAACCATTACTTACATATAAGAACAAATGTGTACACTCCTTTTAAATTGATCTTTTATTTGGTTTTGGCTGCCTGACTCTGAACCAGCAACACAGAAGTACCTTTATTGGTTACAACAAACCAGAAAAGTAACTGAGGTTAGTGTTACATGAGAAATAAACAAGTCTTTGGCTCAAATTATGGAGTCAAAATAGCTCAGCCAACATGCCAATGTGTATGATCAGGAAATGCTATCTTATTCTTTGTCTCAGTTTCTCAGATCTTAGCTGTTGTCACATACATTTAATTTTAAGTGTCTTAACAAAACAAAAAGACCTAAAGCATAATTGTTGCAATAGCATAGTATATACAACCTCGTAGTATTATGCCCTAGACTAACCAACATGTGTTGTTTGCTTTATAGGGCTGTAGCATTCTTGTACTGGTGAAAGGGTGTGTTTTTGGCTGGGCCATGTCTCCAGTAACAAACCAAGTGTTACTAACTTTTCACTTCTCTGCTATCACGTCACGAAACTGCCATCCCCTCTCACAGTCTCTGAGATACTATCGGTAGCACATAGCACAGCTAAAACCACCCACTTCTGGTCAAGTAGAAACTCTTGCTTACCCAGTCTGAAATACTATCTTCTTACCATAGGAAATCTCCCCTGTAGCTGTGGTGACGATTACAGGTTCAGTATAAATGCTTGTGTTTGGAAGCCTTTTCACTGAAATAATTCAATGAGGGAGAGAAAACAGTGTTGTGGTGACAACCTTACAGAATATGCTTCCTTTAAAAATTGGATCTAAAGTGCCTAAATCTGTTCAAAATGGCATTTAGGCACCCAAGACTGCTTAGGTGCTTTTTGAACATTTTACCCATGTCCTTACTGAAGGAAAAGAATAGAGCTGTTTCACTCAAGCCCCAAGGCAGCTGTTAGCACCTATTTGCCTTGGTGCCCAAGCAATTCAGTATGGATTTTTGTAGACCTGCCTGGAATTTAGACACAAGTGCAGAATGCCCATACTTACCCTTTTCAGCTCCCCCACTCTGAACTGGATGCCTGCCTGAGATTTCTCTTACAAATGCTGACTGCCAGTAAATCAGTTGCCAAACATCCTTGTCTAATGAGCCTCTTTGTATAATTTTTAAATGGTAAAAGAGAGAAATCCCTATGCCACTGTGCTGTGACAGGGATCCCATCAGTGAGATTTCATTAGCTTAGTGTGGATTTTGATGGCCAAGACCACAGACCAGTATGACAAATTGTACTACACAACTTGCCTTTATTTTAAAAAAACAAACAAACGTATTTATAGCCATGGAGTCCCATATCTATGTCTATCTATCTATTTTAGGCCTTCATAATCTGGACTCCCAGGAGATGGAGAACACCCACTCAATCATTTTTCCCTGCAGTCTAAATGTCTGAGAAGAACAACACTGCAGCCTTGCCTGAATTTCTTTTGAATTCTTTTTGATATCATTCATTTTGACTGGCTGGATGCAGAGCGAAGGCCAGTGATTGTGCGTCGCTTCCATGGAAGGAAGCACATTTTTACTGAACAAAGTCATGAGCATGGTTTCTTGTTTTATTGTTGCAATTCCCTTGGCATCTCCATTTCCCTCAGCCAATAGAAGGTGTCTTTGATTCCACAGAAAACCTCTTCCTTTAATTTTTGAAGTTCCATTCTATGCTTCTCACTTTGTTTTTAAAGTTACAGTCAAACTCTGTGCCCCTAGACCTGGCAGTTCAGGCCAGCAAGTCCAACACTGATACGTTATTTTGAAGGACTTTTTAAAGCTAACAAAGAAGAGTTTACATATACAATTTATCCCTTTTTAACAAAATACCGTAAAGGTTCAAAACTCTCCATCTTATAATATCTTACAACAGGACAATATCATTACACTAAGTCTTATAATAAAACGTTGTAAGAAGTAGAGTTGAATGACATCGAGATTTGAGCCATTGCTGTAGAGTAATGCAGTATTTTTTTTATAAAGGAAAAATATATTGTAGGTTTATACATGAACATGTACTGGATTTCGAGAACTGCTAATCCTGCTAATGATAAACATAATTACAAGATATATTGAATTCTGAACATATGTTTGATTCTCAGGATATGAAATACCATTATAATACTGATTGAATACAAATGAGTCATCACTGTGGACAATTACAGTCCATGCACCGTATAATTTACTCTGTTCTTTGGTTCCTCTATTGTAGTCGTGCCTAGAACAACACAGTTAGTAATAATAATGGTCGTATGTAGCACGAAATCATTTTTCCCCTGTCACTGAGCACCACTTAAAAGAATTGTGGTTATCTTTAGATCTGTGCTCTATTTGGGTTAAGGACATGACCTTCACCTGATGTAATTTGTTGGCCTATGTGAAAACCCATTATATGAAGTTCAATTTTGTCAGGACTTGCTATTGTATGACGATTTTCACAATATATCATTTGTTAACACTGAAGAACTATGGGGAGGGGGGAAGCTGTGGGTGTGGAACGAGAAATGTATTGATTTATACATTCAAATATATTTAGCCAATATTAGTGGGTTGAGACAGAATTACTATATTCTACATGGAATGCTGCCATCATGTGGCTCAGGTGGAAAATGCAAATTATAACAATTTACCTGCACCATGGATGTTACTTAGAACTAGTTGAATCTGTTATTGCAAATAGTTTATCTGGTCACTTTGGCCCTTTCTTCTGTTCATGACCCAGTCCTGATTTCTAAGAATATATTTGGTTTTTGCAAGCATTCATAAAAGAGTTTATGCAAACTGATTTCCACAAAGTATTTCTTTCAACTATGTCTTTAACTTCTTGTGATTCATAGTGTGTGTGGTTGGTCACCAAAGGCATATGGCATTGTTTTTGTTCCCTGATTGGATGATTAAATACTCTTAAACTCGGGAATAATGAATGAATTATAAAAATAGCAAATAATGAGGTCTGGAATGAAGGAGCACTGCAAGAGATCCTGAGGCTCTGGTTGTAGAGACTTGGCTAAACCCACAGTGGAGAGCCTTGCCACAGTCAGGAGGTCTGAGACTTTATCTTTGATTTCAGTTATTTGATGTCTATTCCTTTACCTGTTGGGAAACAGGGAACTGGTAAGGAAGCAATCCAGGAGTCAGCAATATGGCACTTTCAGGCACAGAGCTTAGCTGCCTAACTTTGGGTCCTGGATCTGAACCCAGAGGAGAGGGCAGGCTTGGGTTTCCTTACCATCCCCAAGTGCAAAAGAAGTGATCCTGCTATGCCTGAGCCTGATCACAAAGGGGCACCTCTGGTGTGCACCCACCTGCACAGCACTCCTCCTCTCTTCATAAAAAAACTCACACATCACCTTTTCCGCTATTCAGCTGGCTCTCATGCCAGTAGTTAACATTTCCTTTTTAAAATGTCTTGGTTAACCAAGACTTCGACACGAAAGGAAGACTGCCAAACTCAGAGACTGATTTCTTCTTCTTCTCTGGACCTTCTCCACAACTGTTATATGAGATGAACTGTATGTGTCACAATATCACTGCTGTGTCAACTGTCAAGCTATTTCCTACACTCGTCTTGGTACTAGTTTCAGTGCAGTCTTTGCTCTGAGCCTGTCATTCAGGCTGACATGGTTTATAATCAAAGGTGGGAAGGTGACTAATTCACAAAAGAAGAAGAAACACTATTCACTTGTTTTTGCCCCAGTGTGATTCACATCTATATTACCTATTTTCCCAATGGACTTGAAATAGCTTTTACATTTTAAGGATTTACGAGCTTCCTAAATCAACTGTTAACAGAGACAAACCCATTTAACTAAGTGCTTTAGAGTAATTACAAAAAATCTCTTGGAAAACTGGGTTGTGGATGACTGGGATAAATTATATATCTATATAACGTATATCATTGACCCCAGTCATTTATAGCACATATTTGATTTCACATTTGTAGCTTAAAATCACAATATAAATATTGATATGTTCTAGCTCAACCAGAAGATATAGGCTTGATGCAGGAATTATCAGGTGATATTCTATGGCCTGTGTAATGCAGGAGGTCATACTAGATACTTTAATGGTCCTTTTTGGCCTTAAATCCTATGAATATATTACCGATATGTTCAATAGTATCGATAACATTCTATACTTAGATCCTGTAGTGTCTTCAGCAGTGCAGCAAACATCACCCTAAGCTATGTCTTGTTGAGAGTTCAAGATTTAGTGTCTTACTTATACTGATTCTCCCACCCCCCCACGAGTAGATGGAATATCTGCAGCCTGGTTAGTTCCTATGGGAACACGGTCTGCTGATCTAGTAACTAGATCACCACATTGGAGACAATCAATTTGTCTTTGAGGAAGGACAACACTGAAGACCGTGATCAAATAACTTTGAGTATTTACTTGAGGTCATGCCTCCTTGATGGAAAACATTGGCAGGACTGCCCCCGAGAAAAATCCTGGCCAGAAACATAGCCAGTTTGTCTTAGGGGCAATGTATGTAGAGCTTCAGGTAGCTCCTCTGGAAATATATTCAGAGCAGCATGAAAAATTATTTTGTGGCTTTGTGGAAAAAAACACACATGTTATCCTTGTCTCCGCTTATGGGTACAGTAGCTTTTCTTTCCCGAAGAAAACAGCCAGTAGAATTCTGATGGCCTCCAAAAGTGTGTCTCTATTGATCCAGAACAAAAGATCAGGTTTGGGCTTTGTGTACATTACAGATTTCATGAGTCCAGGCCAGGAGAAAACAGGACCCTTTCCGTTTGATTTGGGTGTGAAAGTATGTGGAGTAGCTGTAGGAGAGGGAAATACTTGTGTTCTCCCATATTGTTCTGAAGATCCCTGACTGGCTGTTGGCTTGTCCCAGTGTGTCACTTCAGCTGGTGCTCTGGCCAAGGATCAGTTGCACAGAACATCTTAATTAATGTTGTGCATCTGGTTCCCAAGCAGAACAGAGGTCAAAATAATGCTAGAGGCCACTCAATTATCCTACAAGGGAGGCAGGGGCATTCAGAATACTGGAAGTCATGCAAAGCTTTCTCTTATTTTTCTATATTTAGACCACGTAGGGCCTGGCCTGGGACCTACACAGCTGCTTCTTAAAGGGAGGTTAGGAAGCGTCACAGCTTTGTCATTTTCTCCCCATAATAATGATGCTGTTTCCCCACAATGCATGGGCTTTAATTGTCAAATGTGCCCCCAAAAGAAGCAAATTTTGTCCTCTTCCATTACAAAAAATGAAAATTCTCCCCATGAACAAATCTGCAGATTCTAATGAAAATTCACAAACACATCAGTATTTGCACCATCTTGAAAAGTGAAAATTGATTCCCTTGAGCATCAGCTTTAATTATATTGTGTCCCATGAGCTGCAAACTACATTGTACCCACACAAAGGCAAAGTACAACTGTATTGGCAAGGTCCCTGCTAGTGGTGTTCTGGTATCCAAAGAAAATCGCCGTCTTTCAAACTCCTTCTAAAGTTCTGCTTTTCTCTATAGTTCAAGGAAGGTGGGAGAAAATTGATAGGTTTAGCCATAGTTTATAAAATCAAGTAACTCTACAAAATTGCCAAATCATGGAAAGATCTGGGGGAAGACTGTTTTCCATAAAAACCAAACACTGAAATGTTACTTCCATCCCAGCATGCAGTGACTTTACCACAAGAGCACACTTACCTAAATCTACCAGATAGAGTTGGCCAGGACATGGCTTGCTTATTCCATCATGATATACTGCATATACTGAAATGTTCATGTGAATTCCTGCTGTGATGTCGCCTGAAATGAATGTTTTATTTAAAATTTCTGTGCAAGTTAAAGTTAAAACTGCAGAAAATTCTAATGGGATATTTAAAGAAAAGGTGAAAAGAGGCCTGGTCTGAATATATGGGAGCAGGAAGGAGCTAGGAATGCTTGAATTCTATTCCCATTACTCAGACTGACTATCCAGTTTGGGTCAAGTCACTTAACTAGAACTGGTCAGATTTTTTTTTGGGGGGTGGAAAACTTCATTTTTTTGCAGTGAAAAATCAACTACTGAATGATACACTCTGGGCTCTCCTTTTGGAGAGGTGAAGCAGTGCATCATGGGTGTCTTTGGCACCTTGCATCATGGGAAGATGTTGTCTGGCTGGGAAGCCTAGCCCATAGAGGACAATGGAGATGTGAGGCAAGTGAACAACACTTCCCAGGAGGCATTGCCTGTAGCAGCATGGCCAAACCTAAATATTTTGTGAGTTTGGCTGAAATATTTCCATTTTCGGGGCTTTTAAAATTAATGTATTTATATATTAATTTTTGACAAAAAATTCAAATTTTCTTGGAAACCTCTCTCTGCTTCCCCATCTCTAAGGGAAGAGCACTCATTAACATTGCAGTGAAGATTAATTAGTTAATATCTGTAAAGTGCTTTGAAGATGAAAAGTCTTATGGATATTTGACACCACAGTGACTGGTGGTTTTAAAAAATGCCTAGAAAGAGAAGCATATTATTATTAACTTCGGAAGGAAATTACAGTTTAATACAGACTGAATATAGATAGCTAGCTTATGTATGACAGATCTGTTCTGATACATAAAATTGGAGACGATTGTGTTGTGAGAGAATTTGGGTATCAAATTTTTCACCAGTAATAAAAACTATACATCCAACCTTCCTGAATCTGCATTGCTGCAGATTTAGCAAAATTAATGTGTGCATTAATTAATTTGTGCATATGTGTCATAGCAAATTTTATAATCTCTGTGGTGACATCGGTTTAACAGATGGAAGAATTAATTAATTGTGTGTCAATTACAGAGGCTCTGTTTTCCCCACTGTAAAGACCCTATTCGTTAACAGTTTATGGAAGGGATTTTAGTTTCATATTCATTTACATGTAATGTAATATGGCATCCAATGAGAAGATGACTACAAAGGATGCGTTCATTTTTTTAATTTATACAGCTGTATTTATTATGATGAAAGCAGCTACCAGTTTTCACTTGAATTTCGTTTCTCACATTTTCCTCATAATATATCAGTACAGAATCTTTTTTCCAACTAATACAGTTAACTGGAGTCTCATACTAGGCTATATTGCTATACTGCTCAGGATACAGATCCCATTATATGCAATTCACCAAGACTATGCTGACTGATTTTAGGGGAGTACATATGTCAATGATCACATGGAAATGTGGGGACCAGGAACACTTTGCTGGCAGGATCTGCATTCAACACAATGGAGAGACAAGGTGGGTGAGGTAATATCTTTTTTATTGGACCAACAGAAGTTGATGATGGTAAAAGAGACACGCTTTTGAGCTACATAGGGCTCTTCTTCTGAAGCTCGTCTCTTTCACCAATAGAAGTTGGTCCAATAAAAGACATTACTTCACCTACCTTGTCTCTCTCTCTCTCTCATATCCTGGGATCAAGATGGCTACAACAACACTGCATTCAGCAAAATGGGACACATACCAAAATGGGACACAATCCTTATTTTGCCGGATGCTCGACCTCAGTGGGAATTTTGCCTGAGAAATGCCTGCAGGTTTTGTCCCCTACAATTGTTCAGTAACAATAACCGCAGAAGACAGTTGTTGCCTCACATATTACCGCCTCCTCTCCTGTCCTTTCACTTTTTATAGACACATTGCCATATATACCACTCTTCGTTGCCCACATATGACTTCATTCCTTCCCACAATCTAGCCAAGTTTCATGTCTTACTGCTTCTTTGTCTTCTCCCTCTTTGTGACTTGGTCCATCCTTTCACAGAGCATCCTATATTTAGAACAGCCTCCCAATTAATTTCCCCAACCTCTTTCAGACCACGTAACTCTTCCTCCTGCCTATCTGCTACAAACATATACCTGCTCTCCTTTATCATATTTGTACTGTTAAAAGTACCAGAGAGCTGGGGCTCAATTTAAATTTACACTTCCTTTGTTTTCTTTTGTTGTATTTTGAGCTACACGGCCTTGTGTACATCTATAGCACTACAGAGAAAGTAGATAGCAAAAAGATTGTTACCACATCTTACCCGCTATATATGTAAATGTATCCTGGCTGGGGACTTTCTTCCATAAAAAATCCTGTTGCTGATTATGCTGAGCTGCAGAAATCCATTCAACTATGAACCACAGAACTGATCTTCCAATGTATTTAGGCAGTTCCCATTTGACAGAGATTCCTCTTTTGTCATCATGGCTAATCTGCATGTTGATGGGGGATAGGAAATCTGCAAACGAGGTAGGAGGAGTGATATGACTAAGGTGGGCCGGATCCTTCCAGTCATAGGAAGGCCCATTAAATGGCTCATTCTGCACAGGGAAACTGCCTATGCTCTGAAATAGTTTAAGAACTGATCTTGAAATGAGAGAGAGATTTTACACATACATGGAGCATTTTATATATTAAAGGCCCATTGTCGAGTTTATCGCACCTTCTCTCTCTGAAAATCTGTATCTATTGCTTTTTACAAGAAATACCTCTGATTCTTCTAACAGAGAGACTCAAGAACAATCTGAATTTTCCACTTTATTTACCTAATGCACTTTTTATTTAGTTATTTTCACTACATAACCCCTTTCACTTGCAGTGTCTGTGGGACTTTCCCTCGTTGCTGAGTGCAAGAAACATTTTAGAAAACAGGAAAATGTGGTTGTGGAAAACCACAGTCATTGGCCTGGGGAATCTGAGGCAGATGTAGACCCTGAAACTACTTCTAATTCCCTGTTGTTTTGTTTGTTTTAAATGATGAGATGTAAAGGTGAAACTTGCCTTTATGGGAAATGAAAGGGGTTATTTTCACTAAGGTCCTGTGTATTTAAGGAAAATGCCCATGTTCTAAGACTGCTTTCAAGACCTAATTAAGCAGCACAGTTGTGTCAGCTGGAGCCAGCCAATACAGACAGCCCAAAACTTATTTTTAAACCTCTTGTTGAACATTGTCAGAGGGGAACATTTGAAATATATGGCTGCTTATTGTCTCCAGGTCACACAGTCTGGCGTCTTCTGGAGAGCACTAAGTTCATTTACAAAAAGGAGTGGGTGGTAGCAGAATTTCCAGAGGGTTTTCTCCAATTTAAAGCAATAAACAGAAGATTCCTTCTCCCCCCCGCTCCCCCCCCCCGTTCTGACAAAATCAGATTTCAGTTAAAGCCAATGATGAAGTGTGCATGATCTTACCGTTAAAATTACTGTGCTCTTGGGTCACTGTTATACTGGCTGGCATGGAACTTCCCTTTGAATTATATGCAGTCACATGGATGGTACGCATTGCTGGGGAAACCAGAACTTTGCATTTGGTGTCTGATGTGTTACATAAGTTAATCAATTCTCCCTGGCTTTCATGGAACACAGTGTAACCCAGAATTCTTCCTCTGGCATCTTTTGGAGCAAGAGGCTGAAAACAATGGAAAATAAATGCCCTTATAGAACAGTGTGTTATTTGCTGCCACTGGGGATTACATTCCTCAGTTCACCATCCCCACGCATAGTGCTTCGCATGAAATTGTAACTATGTGCCAAAAGTATTGTTAATTGACAAAGGATCTCAAAGGTCTGGAGTGAGATTCATCAACACAGCATGCAGAATACTCCGGAACAATTTCCTCTAAAGGAATAGACACAAACAAATTTTGCCTTAAGTTTCTACAGGCATGTCATTGTCTTTGTTCTCTTTCTTCCCTTGAACAAACTGGCTGGTTACTGCTTATACAAGGAAACCATCACTTTTCCTTGTATCTTTGAACTCCCATATAACCAGGATGTGGAACACTCACCGATGAGCCCTAATTTTGCTCGGCAGTAGAGCCACAAAACTAAAATCTCTTCCTTCCCCTTCTCCCTGAGCCCACAACTCTGCAGGGGAGACACCCTCACCCCCCCCATCCCCCTTATGTGGTATCAGGATCCAGGGGTATATCTCCTCCCTCCACCAGGTGGGCTTGGGAGAAAGATGCAAAGACCAGCCAGCCAGAGGGGCAGAAACAGCCAAAGCAGGGACCTTTGTCCTTTTTGGAAAACTTTCTACAGTTTTGACAGGACTTCTCTGCTCTTTCGTGACTGGCTGCTTACTCCAGCCATCCCTCTCTCCCTCCTTCATAGGGTATGTCTACACTGCAATTAGACATCCACAGCTCAGCTGGCCCATGCCGGCTGGCTTGGGCTTGGGCTGCAGGGATGTTTCATTGCAGTGTCGGCTTCTGGGCTCAGGGTGCGGCCTGGGCTCTAGGACCCTGTGGGTCTACACTGCAATGAAACAGCCCCGCAGCCCGAGCTAGCTGGCAGTGTAGACGTACCAATGGTCTCTCTTCATCCCAGCTTCACTCCTCTTACCTTCTTCTCCCTCTCCCTGTCCAACAGTGTCCCCTCTCCCTTCTACTTAGCTGATATCCTAACCCTCCTTCCCCAGAAAAGTAGTGGCACTAACATGCTGTTTGCTGCCATCACACTGTTCCTGCTGCTGACGTATTCTGCCCCTATCCCACCCTGTGTCTCTTTTGTCTACTTAGATTGTAAGGTCTTCAGGACAGGGGCTGGTTTTTTTTGTTCTGCGTCCGTACAGCACCTAGGGAAACAGGGTCCTGGCCCACGACTGGGGCTCCTAGATGCTACAGTAATACAGTAATAATAAATGGTGTTTTAGAATCCCATAGACGTATTGGAGCATGAGCTTTCATGGGTGAATACCCAGAAGTGGGTATTCACCCACGGAAGCTTATGCTCCAATACGTCTGTTAGTCTATAAGGTGCCACAGGACTCTCTGCCGCTTTTACAGATCCAGACTAACATGGCTACCCTTCTGGTGCTTAGAATCCCATGTGGCTTGAAAAAGAAAATGGCATTACCTTTATCAAGACTGTGACTTCTCGGCTACCGTTCATGTATACTGGACCCATAACCCTCCACACATCCAGGATTTTAGAAGGTGCTGCATTCAAAGGAAGTACAGTAATTGAATCAGTGATTTCTGGTATTAACATTTAAATGAACAAGGTAATGGCCATGATTTGGTATGTGACTTAGTTCAGTTTTAAAATCAAATGAAATGGCATCAGCAAGTATTTTCAAAGCACCCCCTTGGGGGCATTCTGAGACACAGGCTCTGGCAGATATGTTTCTATAATCTTTCTAATAATAATTAAGAACTGAGCTGCCTTTAGTTTAGCTCCTTAAGACAGCAGGGAAGGAGTTGATGATGCCTGGTCTCAGGGACCTGCTGGTACACAGCATGTCTCTCACTGCCTTTCGGGCACCGTGTGAGCCCTATTTGTAACTGTGACCCGCTGGGGTCCACTCCCTTGTTTGTGTGGCTTTTTGTACCGTCTACCTGACTCCCCCACCCTGTCTGTATGAGTTGGAAATTGTCCTCTTCTATTGGTAGATAGTTCCCATGAGAATCCCAGGGTTTTCCTCTGAACTATATTTAGTGCCTTACCCAAACATCAGTGAATCTGATTTGGCTGACTTTTCAATTGAAGTTTTGTGGTTTGGTTTCATTGTTTGGTACTTATAGATGCTTTGTGATGGGCCCCCTACCAATGGATGATTCATGGAGTTTAAGGCCAGAAGGGACCATTAGATCTGCATCACAAGCCATATTTCACCCATTTACCATTGCATTAAGATAACTTGCCCAATAACTTGTGTTTGGCTAACTCCTATCTTTCAGAAAGGCATCCAGTCTTGATCTGAAGACACCAATAGATGAGGAATCCCCTTGGTAGTTTTTTCTAGTGATTAATCACCGTCATTGTTAAAAATCTGTGCCTAATTTCTAATTTGAAGTTGTCTGACTTCAATTTCCCACCATTGGTTCTTGTTTTGCCTTTCTCCCCTAAATTAAAGTATTTTCTCCTTGTTAAAGTATGTTGTCATCACTAAGTACTTGTACACTGTAATCAAGTCACTTCTCACTCTTTTTGGTAAGCTAAACAGTTTGAGATTTCCAGACCTTGCATCATTTCTGTGGCTCTCTTCTACATCCTCTCCAATTTTTCAACATCCTGGTTAAAATGTGGACACCAGAACTGTACACAATATTCCAGTACCAGACTCACCAATGCCATATACAGAGGTAAAATTGCCTCCTTACGCTTACTCATACTTAAAGATCCAAGGATCACATTAGCCCTTTTCGCCATGTTATCACACTGGGAGCTCATGTTCAGTTGTTTTGTCCCCTAAATCCTTCTCAGAGTCACTGCTTTCTAGGATACAGCCCCCCCATTCGGTAAGTGCGGCCTACATTCCTCGTTCCTAGATGTGTATTGTAACTTTGCATTTGACTACCTTAAAATGCATTTTCTTTGAATGGGCCTGTGATGGGGTGTTTACCCCACACAGGACTGGAAGGTGTTCAGATGGCCAGGAAGGCCAATTAACTCCACAGACTACACCTGTAGGAGGAGCCAGAGAGCAGGGGATTGACTGGGAACAGACGCAGGGCAGGAATAGGTGGGACTTCCATAAAGCCAAGGTGCATACAACAGAAGGGGGAACCGGAGGGAAGGAGTCTCCAGTCACTCCCTGGGAGAAGGAAGGTGTATCTGGGGCTAGAGACAAGTAGCTTAGTTACTCCCTGGGAAGAGGGCTGTGGCGTGGCAAGCCCAGAGCAGGGGGAGAGCCAGAGAGGGAGGCAAGGCTCAGGGGAAAGAGCAGTGAGGTATGGGGTAGGTCAAACCTTGGCTGCTGATGAGAAGGCCCCTGAGCCAGGACGTGGAGTAGAGGGCGGACCTGGGTCCCCCTACCAGCCACTGACAAAGTGGCACCAGTGGGGCAGTGAGGAGGAAGAGAGCCTGAGCCAATTTGCCAAGAGGGACTTTGATACTCTGGAAGGTGGGAACGTGTATGGTGACCCAGCCAGAGGGCCGAGTCACAAAGAGGAGGCTAATATCAGAGGGGTAGCCGTGTTAGTCTGTACCCACAAAAACAACAAGGAGTTGGGTGGCACCTTAAAGACTAACAGATTTATTTGGGCATAAGCTTTCGTGGGTAAAAAAACACTTCTTCAGATGCATGGAGTGAAAATTACAGATACAGGCATAGATATACTGGCACATGAAGAAGCGGGAGTTACCTTACAAGTGGAGAACCAGTGATAAGAAGGCCAATTCAGCCAGGCTGGATGTGGTTCGCTCCCAATAACTGATGTGGAGGTGTCAATACCAAGAGAGGGAAAATTGCTTTTGTAGTGATCCAGCCACTCCCAGTCCCTATTCAAGCCCAAATTAATGGTGTAAAGTTTGCAAATGAATTGTAGCTCTGCAGTTCCTCTTTGAAGTCTGTTTTTGAAGTTTTTGTTGTTGAAGGATGGCTACTTTTAAATCTGTTATTGAATGTCCAGGGAGATTGAAGTGTTCTCCCACTGGCTTTTGTATGTTACCATTCCTGATGTCTGATTTGTATACATTTATTCTTTTACGTAGAGACTGTCTGGTTTGGCCAATGTACATGGCAGAGGGGCATTGCTGGCACATGATGGCATATATCACATTAGTAGATGTGCAGGTGAATGAGCCCTTGATGGTGTGGTTGGGTCCTATGATGGTGTCACTCAAGTAGATATGGGGACAGAGTAGGCAATGGAGTTTGTTGCAGGGATTGGTTCCTGGGTTAGTGTTTCTGTGGTGTGGTGTGTAGTTGCTGGTGAGTATTTGCTTCAGGTTGGGGGGCTGTCTGTAAACAAGGACTGGCCTGCCTCCCCAGGTCTGTGAGAGTGAGGGATCATTTTCCAGGATAGGTTGTAGATTGTTGATGATGTGCTGGAGAGGTTTTAGCTGGGGGCTGCACATGATGACCAGTGGTCTTCTGTTATTTTCCTTTTGGGCCTGTCCTGTAGTAGGTGATTTCTGGGTACCCGTCTCGCTCTGTCAATCGGTTTCCTCACTTCCCCAGGTGGGTATTGTAGTTTTAAGAATGCTTGATAAAGATCTTGTAGGTGTTTGTCTCTGACTGAGGGATTGGAGCAAATCTGGCTATCTGGCTATTTGGACTCTCTCCTCAGACCCTACGCTACCAGCACTCCTAGCTATCTTCGTTGACTTCCTAAGGAAACTACAATGCCTTGGTGATCTTCCTGAAAACACCATCCTGGCCACCATGGATGTAGAAGCTCTTTACACCAATATTCCACACAAGGATGGACTACAAGCCATCAGGAATAGTATCCCTGATGAGGCCACAGCACACCTGGTGGCTGAGCTTTGTAACTTTCTCCTCACCCACAACCATTTCAGATTTGGGGACAACTTATACCTTCAAGTCAGTGGCACTGCTATGGGTACCCGCATGGCCCCATAGCATGCCAACATTTTTATGGCTGACTTAGAACAATGCTTCCTCAGCTCTCGTCCCCTAGTGCCCCTCCTCTACTTGCACTACATTGATGACATTTTCATCATATGGACCCACAGAAAGGAGGCCCTTGAAGAATTCCAGCTGGCCACCCCACCATCAACCTCAGCTTGGACCAGCCAACACAAGAGATCTACTTCCTGGACACTACAGTGCAAATAAGTGATGGTCACATAAACACCACCCCATTCCTGAAACCTACTGACCACTATTCTTATCTACATGCCTCCAGCTTCCATCCAGGACACATCACACGATCCATTGTCTATAGCCAAGTCCTAAGATACAACTGCATTTTCTCCAAGAATGTCACAGAATACCTGATGTGGCCAAAGTGGAGGTGGGTGGAGCTCAGGAGAAAGCAGAGGCTGCCGGAACATTAGAACCTTCTCTCTCAAAGGGGAGATGGGATATTTTGTGAGGCATCTGGTGGTTGTGAGAAAGCCATTTCCCATTGAGTAGGGTCCCTATGTGAAGGGGAGTTGAAGGAAATTAATACAAAGCCCACCCCCTGCAGAGGAATGTATGTAAATGCAAATGTAACCAACCAACCCTGTGACTGCGTTATTAAAACAGAATCTCAAATGCCCCGATCAACAGGGGTAGAGGCAGAGCAGGCATCACACCACTGTGTGGGGCTGGAATCAGGACGGTTCCAGGAAGAGTCGAGACGTCTGCTCCTATAACAGTTGGTGATACATCACCTCTAGATGGAAGCAGAAATCAACCAGCAAGCTTTCTGGCTACTGACAATGCCAGACCCAGAATTAGCCAGCAGAGGGCACCAGCAAAACACTGCTGCGAGACCACTTCTTTCCTAGATGTGCTGTTAACTCCATTTGCCCATCAATTTGTGGGGCGTTTGCTTATGCTAACATGTGGGAAGTTACTGGGGTGTGTTTGCAGGATAGGGGGGTTAATTTATCATTCTGTTCAGAATCAAGTGGCACTCTGCACGACAGCAGAGCACATAGAATGACTGAATAATCCAACTCGGCATAAGAATAGGATCAAATTAATTATGCGGTTGATATACCAGGAAATAGCCTCTGTTGTACTTTCAAAGATGAGGCACGCTGCAAACAGGTAAGTAGCATAGTGCCTTTATGACCAGTGTGTGAGTTCTACCATGGTTCATCTATCCTCCCTGGATGGAAGTACTCATGGTATCTTTGAAAAATTATATCCAGTAATGAGATGCTAATCAGGGGCCTGATCCAAAGCCTAATTAAGTAAATGGAAAGTTTCCCTTTGACGGCAGTGGCTTTGGCTCAAGCTTTGGATGGTGCTGCTGTATCATTCCTGCATGTGCCATGGGTAGGAGGCAGTGATCTGAGGAAAGGTGTCACAGTGCATTGGCTAGGGCTGATGCCAGCTGCATTAGAGCAAAGGCAGAATGGGTACAGCAATTATTTTACTAGCTCAGTTTAAAACACAGGACAGTAACTAGCACTGATACTCTGTGCACATATCAATGCCTTTCATGTGAAGATCTTTATATACGTTAAGGCTCATAATGACCCTATGAGGTAGATGAGTATTGTACCCATCTAGCAGGTATGTACACTGAGGCGCAGAGAGGTTTAAATGATTGCCTAAGTCATTGTCAAAGCCAGGAACACAATTGTGATATCCTGACTCCAAATCTCCTACTTTAACTATTAGAGATGCTGTCTCCTTTGACTGATGTTGTTTGTAGTGTTGTCGAAGCCATGTTGGCCCCAGGATATTAGAGACAAAGTGGATGAGGTAAAATCTTGTGTTGGAGAAAGAGGCAAGTTTTTGAGTTACAAATGACCTGAAGAAGAGCGCTGTGTAGCTCAAAAGCTTGTCTCTTTCACCAACAGAAGTTGGCCCAATACAAGATATTACCTCGCCCACCTTGTGTCTCCATTGACTGAGTCATTTAAAAAATGGCACTAACTATTCTAATGACATCTATCCTGATTGGTTAAATGTCAGAAAAGGTTAAAGCCCAAAGATTACAAAAAGTCAATCTCTTCTTTGCAGATACACTTGTATTTGTATTTTTGCGCATGTGTTTGAATCCCAGGTGCAAACCTGGGTACTTGCATCTCTAGCTACTTAACTACAGCTGTCAAAAGGGAGGTTGCACCTCAGCCCTTCTTAAAAAATGTACCTTTTATGCTTTCAAGTGGGAAATGATGTGTCACATGCCATCATAAATATCTTTACAGTGGGCCTTTATTCCCCTGTAGCTTGCCAACCAGGAGGAATGGGAAGTGTTTGTAGCAAGAGAGATTGTCACACAGGGTGTCATAAATATAAAGGGAAGGGTAAACCCCTTTGAAATCCCTCCTGGCCAGGGGAAAGCTCCTCTCACCTGTAAAGGGTTAAGAAGCTAAAGGTAACCTCGCTGGCACCTGACCAAAATGACCAATGAGGAGACAAGATACTTTCAAAAGCTGGGAGGAGGGAGAGAAACAAGGGGTCTGTGTCTGTCTGTAGTCGTCTTGGCCGGGGACAGAACAGGAATGGAGTCTTAGAACTTTTAGTAAGTAATCTAGCTAGGTATGTGTTAGATTATGATTTCTTTAAATGGCTGAGAAAAGAATTGTGCTGAATAGAATAACTATTTCTGTCTGTGTATCTTTTTTGTAACTTAAGGTTTTGCCTAGAGGGGTTCTCTATGTTTTGAATCTAATTACCCTGTAAGATATCTACCATCCTAATTTTACAGGGGGGATTTCTTTATTTCTATTTACTTCTATTTTTTATTAAAAGTCTTCTTGTAAAACACTGAATGCTTTTTCATTGTTCTCAGATCCAAGGGTTTGGGTCTGTGGTCACCTATGCAAATTGGTGAGGCTTTTTATCCAACATTTCCCAGGAAAGGGGGAGTGCAAGTGTTGGGAGGATTGTTCAGTGTTCTTAAGATCCAAGGGTCTGGGTCTGTAGTCACCTAGGCAAATTGGTGAGGCTTTTTACCAAACCTTGTCCAGGAAGTGGGGTGCAAGGTTTTGGGAAGTATTTTGGGGGGAAGGACGCGTCCAAACAGCTCTTCCCCAGTAACCAGTATTAGTTTGGTGGTGGTAGCGGCCAGTCCAAGGTGTAATATTTTGTACCTTGGGGAAGTTTTGACCTAAGCTGGTAAAGATAAGCTTAGGAGGTTTTTCATGCAGGTCCCCACATCTGTACCCTAGAGTTCAGAGTGGGGGAGGAACCGTGACATGGTGGCACAGTGGTGGGATTAACCTGAAATCATTTTGAGATCCAGTTGAGATTTTTTGAACTAGAAATACAGATTTTAAAAAGGAATTTTTAGGAAGTCCAGAAGGCAGCTTTGAAACTGAAAGCAGCTTGGTTTCTCTCTGCTTTGTGGCCAAGCAGAGACAAAAGGGGATTATCTTGTGAATTGCAGGTTTTCTTTGCCTGGAGGCAGGGTACTTAACTCCTGCAGGGAAATTCACAGTCTTCCAACCCAGAGGTTTTTTTTTCTTTTCTTCCTAAAAGTAAATAGGGGGTGTGTGCTCTACCCATTTGCCTGGAGACAAAGTGGCAGGGTTTTTTTTAGGATTTTGATTTTTTTTTTGTTTTACAAGGAGCACAGGTTTGAAAAGAAATTTTTTTTTCTTTGGGCTGGGTAAGCAGGTTTCCAAGTAGTTGGAGGTTTTTTGCTTTAATTTGGGCCCAGAGCAGAGACAAGGGAATTGTCTTTTTCTGTAGGCTGACAATCACTATCAGAGAATAGGTATTCTATTCCAGCACAGCAAAATTTTACAGCCAAGTTTTGCTTGTTTATTTCTAAACCTCGGGTGTAAAGTTAGTTAAAAACAGAGAGGTTAGAATGGCCAAATCCTCGGCTCGACTACAGCTGGAATTAGCCAAATTTCAGGCTGAGGAAAAACAAAGGGAACATGAAAGACAGATAGAACTCATGCGGCTGGAGAACGAGGTACAGGAGGCTGCCCACAAGAGGGAAATGGAGGCAAGGAAGCATGTGGAGGAGATGGAGAGGATAAAGGCCCAGCAGAATATACCAACAAACCCTAGCAATCCTTCTCCAGGTACCACTTCCCATCCCAGAAAGTTCCCCACCTACAAGGCAGGTGATGATACTGAGGCCTTCTTAGAAAACTTCGAAAGGGCCTGCCTTGGGTACAACATCTCTACTGACCAATACATGGTAGAGCTGAGGCCGCAGCTCAGTGGACCCTTAGCTGAGGTGGCAGCTGAAATGCCTAAAGAACATATGAACAAGTATGAACTGTTTAAATCCAAGGCGAGAGTCAGAATGGGGATAACACCCGAGCAGTCTCGTCGGAGGTTCCGAGCCCTAAGGTGGAAACCAGACCTGTCATTTACCCGACATGCCTACCACATTGTGGAACATTGGGATGCCTGGATATCAGGAGCAAGTGTTGAATCTCCAGTAAATTTGCCCTTCCTAATGCAAATGGAACAATTCTTAGAGGGTGTTCCTGAGGAAATAGAAAGATACATCCTAGATGGGAAACCCAAAACTGTAATCGAGGCAGGAGAGATTGGAGCCAGATGGGTGGAGGTGGCAGAGAAGAAGAAAACTGGTCGCAGTTGGAGCGGAGACCAGAAGGGACCACCCCAGACCACACCCTATTACCGGGGGCCGCCCAAAGCCCCACCTACCTCCCAAAGAACCCTCCAGACCCCTTATCGTCCCACCACCCCGTTCTCCAGCAACCCACCTCGCCCCGGTGACCCGTCAGCTGGACGATGTTTTAAATGTAACGAGCTGGGGCATGTAAAGGCCAACTGCCCCAAGAACCCCAACAGATTACAGTTCATTGCACCGGAATCACACCAGAGGTCCACAGGCCCAGATACCTCCCAGATACCCTTGGAGCGGAGGGAAACTGTGAGTGTGGGCGGGAAGAAGGTCACCGCGTGGAGGGACACCGGAGCACAAGTGTCAGCTATCCATGCTTCCTTAGTGGACCCCAATTTAATCAACCCAGAGATCCAAGTGACGATTCAACCCTTCAAGTCCAACTCTTTCAATTTGCCTACAGCCAAGTTGCCTGTCCAGTACAAGGGCTGGTCAGGAATGTGGACTTTTGCAGTCTATGATGATTATCCCATCCCCATGCTGTTGGGGGAAGACTTGGCCAATCATGTGAAGCAGGCCAAGAGGGTGGGAACAGTCACCCGCAGCCAGGCTAAACAAGCCGTGAGGCCTAGCTCTGTTCCGGAAACTTCTATCAGAACCCGGTCAGAGGTGATGGACCCGGACCCCAGGCCAATGTCTGCAACAGCAGTAGTGGATCCAGTCCCAGAGACCCAGACGGAACCAGTCCCAGAACCGGAACCAGCTGAACAACCAACACCAGACCCCGTGTCAGCACTGAATCCAGTACTTGCAACCTCAACACCAGAGGGCCCCACCGAACCTGAACTGGCAGCAGCCGATAACCCTACCCAAGAGGCTCAGCCGGAGCCTGAATCCCAACATAGTGCACCAGCGGAGAGCGGTTCACAGTCAACAGAAGCAGCTCCATCCTCTATATCGCTTCCAGAGGGACCAAGCCTAGGTCCACAATCCAATGAGGAACTGATGTCTCCAGCATCAAGGGAACAGTTCCAGACTGAACAGGAAGCAGATGAAAGCCTCCAGAGAGCGTGGACGGCGGCACGGAGCAACCCACCGCCTCTCAGCTCTTCTAATCGATCCAGGTTTGTTGTAGAAAGAGGACTTTTATACAAGGAAACTCTTTCTGGGGGACACCAGGAAGACTGGCATCCTCAGAGACAGTTGGTAGTTCCAACTAAATACCGGGCCAAGCTCTTGAGCTTAGCCCATGATCACCCTAGTGGCCATGCTGGGGTGAACAGGACCAAAGACCATTTGGGGGGGTCATTCCACTGGGAGGGAATGGGCAAGGATGTTTCTACCTATGTCCAGTCTTGTGAGGTGTGCCAAAGAGTGGGAAAACCCCAAGACCAGGTCAAAGCTCCTCTCCAGCCACTCCCCATCATTGAAGTTCCATTTCAGCGAGTAGCTGTGGATATTCTGGGTCCTTTTCCGAAAAAGACACCCAGAGGAAAGCAGTACATACTGACTTTCATGGATTTTGCCACCCGATGGCCGGAAGCAGTAGCTCTAAACAACACCAGGGCTAAAAGTGTGTGCCAGGCACTAGCAGACATTTTTGCCAGGGTAGGTTGGCCCTCCGACATCCTCACAGATGCAGGGACTAATTTCCTGGCAGGAACTATGAAAAACCTTTGGGAAGCTCATGGGGTAAATCACTTGGTTGCCACTCCTTACCATCATCAAACAAATGGCATGGTGGAGAAGTTTAATGGAACTTTGGGGGCCATGATACGTAAATTCGTAAATGAGCACTCCAATGATTGGGACCTAGTATTGCAGCAGTTGCTCTTTGCCTACAGAGCTGTACCACATCCCAGTTTAGGGTTTTCCCCATTTGAACTTGTATATGGCCGTGAGGTTAAGGGGCCATTGCAGTTGGTGAAGCAGCAATGGGAGGGATTTACACCTTCTCCAGGAACTAACATTCTGGACTTTGTAACCAACCTACAAAACACCCTCCGAACCTCTTTAGCCCTTGCTAGAGAAAACTTACAGGATGCTCAAAAAGAGCAAAAAGCCTGGTATGATAAACATGCCAGAGAGCGTTCCTTCAAAGTAGGAGACCAGGTCATGGTCTTAAAGGCGCTCCAGGCCCATAAAATGGAAGCATCGTGGGAAGGGCCATTCGTGGTCCAGGAGCGCCTGGGAGCTGTTAATTATCTCATAGCATTCCCCACCTCCAACCGAAAGCCTAAGGTGTATCATATTAATTCTCTAAAGCCCTTTTATTCCAGAGAATTAAAGGTTTGTCAGTTTACAGCCCAGGGAGGAGACGACGCTGAGTGGCCAGAAGGTGTCTATTACGAAGGGAAATGTGCTGGTGGTGTGGAAGAGGTGAACCTCTTCATGACCCTTGGGCGTATGCAGCGACAGCAGATCCAGGAGCTGTGCCCTAGCTACGCGCCAACGTTCTCAGCCACCCCAGGACTGACTGAACGGGCATACCACTCCATTGACACAGGTAATGCTCACCCAATTAGGGTCCAACCTTACCGGGTGTCTCCTCAAGCTAAAACTGCTATAGAACGGGAGATCCAGGATATGTTACAGATGGGTGTAATCCGCCCCTCTGAAAGTGCATGGGCATCTCCAGTGGTTCTAGTTCCCAAACCAGATGGGGAAATACGTTTTTGCGTGGACTACCGTAAGCTAAATGCTGTAACTCGCCCAGACAACTATCCAATGCCACGCACTGATGAACTATTAGAGAAACTGGGACGGACCCAGTTCATTTCTACCTTGGACTTAACCAAGGGGTACTGGCAGGTACTGCTAGATGAATCTGCCAAGGAAAGGTCAGCCTTCATCACACATCTCGGGCTGTATGAATTTAATGTACTCCCTTTCGGGCTGCGAAATGCACCCGCCACTTTCCAAAGACTTGTAGATGGTCTCCTAGCGGGATTAGGAGAATATGCAGTCGCCTACCTTGACGATGTGGCCATATTTTCGGATTCCTGGGCAGACCACCTGGAACATCTACAAAAAGTCCTTGAGCGCATAAGGGAGGCAGGACTAACTGTTAAGGCTAAGAAGTGTCAAATAGGCCTAAACAGAGTGACTTACCTTGGACACCAGGTGGGTCAAGGAACTATCAGCCCCCTACAGGCCAAAGTGGATGCTATCCAAAAGTGGCCTGTCCCAAAGTCAAAGAAACAGGTTCAATCCTTCTTAGGCTTGGCCGGTTACTGCAGACAATTTGTACCGCACTACAGCCAAATCGCTGCCCCACTGACAGACCTAACCAAAAAGAAACAGCCAAATGCTGTTCAGTGGACCGGAAAGTGTCAGAAGGCCTTTAACAAGCTTAAAGCGACACTCATGTCTGACCCTGTACTAAGGGCCCCAGACTTTGACAAACCGTTCCTAGTAACCACAGATGCATCCGAGCGTGGTGTGGGAGCAGTTTTAATGCAGAAAGGACCTGATCAAGAATTCCACCCTGTCGTGTTTCTCAGCAAAAAACTGTCTGAGAGGGAAAGCAACTGGTCAGTCACTGAAAAAGAATGTTATGCCATTGTCTACGCTCTGGAAAAGCTACGCCCATATGTTTGGGGACGGCGTTTCCACCTGCAAACCGACCATGCTGCACTAAAGTGGCTTCACACCGTCAAAGAAACTAACAAAAAACTTCTTCGGTGGAGTTTAGCTCTCCAAGATTTTGATTTCGACATCCAACACATCTCAGGAGCTTCTAACAAAGTGGCTGATGCACTCTCCCGTGAAAGTTTCCCAGAATCAACTGGTTAAAATCGTCCTTGAGATGTGGAAAATATTGTTAGTCTTTATGTACTTGGTAGTATATTTAGAGATGCATGTGTCTTATTAACTCTGTTTTCCTAGAGCTCCAGGAAGAAATCCCAGCCAGTGTTTCACCCTAGCTGAGATTTGGGGGGCGTGTCATAAATATAAAGGGAAGGGTAAACCCCTTTGAAATCCCTCCTGGCCAGGGGAAAGCTCCTCTCACCTGTAAAGGGTTAAGAAGCTAAAGGTAACCTCACTGGCACCTGACCAAAATGACCAATGAGGAGACAAGATACTTTCAAAAGCTGGGAGGAGGGAGAGAAACAAGGGGTCTGTGTCTGTCTGTAGTCGTCTTGGCCGGGGACAGAACAGGAATGGAGTCTTAGAACTTTTAGTAAGTAATCTAGCTAGGTATGTGTTAGATTATGATTTCTTTAAATGGCTGAGAAAAGAATTGTGCTGAATAGAATAACTATTTCTGTCTGTGCATCTTTTTTGTAACTTAAGGTTTTGCCTAGAGGGGTTCTCTATGTTTTGAATCTAATTACCCTGTAAGATATCTACCATCCTAATTTTACAGGGGGGATTTCTTTATTTCTATTTACTTCTATTTTTTATTAAAAGTCTTCTTGTAAAACACTGAATGCTTTTTCATTGTTCTCAGATCCAAGGGTTTGGGTCTGTGGTCACCTATGCAAATTGGTGAGGCTTTTTATCCAACATTTCCCAGGAAAGGGGGAGTGCAAGTGTTGGGAGGATTGTTCAGTGTTCTTAAGATCCAAGGGTCTGGGTCTGTAGTCACCTAGGCAAATTGGTGAGGCTTTTTACCAAACCTTGTCCAGGAAGTGGGGTGCAAGGTTTTGGGAAGTATTTTGGGGGGAAGGACGCGTCCAAACAGCTCTTCCCCAGTAACCAGTATTAGTTTGGTGGTGGTAGCGGCCAGTCCAAGGTGTAATATTTTGTACCTTGGGGAAGTTTTGACCTAAGCTGGTAAAGATAAGCTTAGGAGGTTTTTCATGCAGGTCCCCACATCTGTACCCTAGAGTTCAGAGTGGGGGAGGAACCGTGACACAGGGCATGGCTTAAGTGACTATTTTTTTACATTTAGTCTGATTAGAAAATCAAATGCTACATTCCTGTTTTACATGGTAAGGGACAAACCCTGGTTTCTTTGTTGGATTAAGGTGGAAGAAGATGTAAGGAGCATTCTTTATCACCACCTTAGCACAGAGACAGGATTTCTCATCAGTGATTAAGAGCACTAAGAGGTGGGCCCAGCTAACATTCCCATTCCTTACACCCTGGCCCAAAGGGACTCTGATGAGCCAGCAGAGGTCTGGAATGGCTAGACTTCCAGCTGGCATGCGCTGACCAGTGAATCTGAACATAAGAATGGTCATACTGGGTCAGACCAAAGGTCCATCTAACCCAGTATCCTGTCTTCCAACAGTGGCCAATGCCAGGTGCCTCAGAGGGAATGAACAGAACAGGTAATCATCAAGTGATCCACCCCCATATCACCCATTCCTAGCTTCTGGCAAATAGAGGCTGGGAACACCATCCCTGCCCATCCTGGCTAATCGCCATTGATGGACCTGTCCTCCATGCATTTATCTAGTTCTTTTTTGAACCCTGCTGCTCCAGTAAGGTACACCTGACAGTCCACTGATTCCTCCATGTTCCAATAGCAGGGTAACTGGAAGCCTGCACCATTCCACTCCCTTTGACAATTGCCCCAAACAAGGGGGTGATCTCATTCAAAGTTTTTAAAAAATGAGAAAAAGTGATGCATGACAGCAAGAGATGGAGAAATCCTCTTGTAAGCCTGGGTGTGAACTCACCTGCTTCTGGGGTTGTGTAAATAAAGGGCTCACTCCATCCACTCCAATAGCTTTTGGCAAGAATTAATCGGCATCTCACTTGAAACTCATACTCTGTGTTCGACTCCAGGATGTAGTCTGTGTGTGGCCCTCTTGTCACATTTATGTCCCATTCTTTCATCTAAAATTGACAAACAATATAACTTTCCAAGCTGTACTAACTAGCCTCATGAAATTAGATATTCTTTCAGAAACATGTCCTGGCACCTATTAATAATGTTATAACAATCCCTGCCCAAGTGGCCTAGCCCTGAGGGAGTAGGCCCCAGCCTCCCTAGAGTGCCTAGGAGTGCAGGATCAATGTGGGCACTGCTCCGTGCCTTAGCCTAGAGCTGTGTTCATGGCCAGCTCCTCATACCAATGTGGAGGGGGGCGTGGCCATGGCCCTCTGTCCTCCTTATCTGTTCTGGCTGGGTTTGCACCTCTGGGGGTGTCAGGAGGAAGCAGTGCTCCCCCAAATGGAGGGATTGGGATTGTGCCCCGTCCCTCTGGCAGGGTGTGAGGGGTGGATAAAATTCTCCACATACACCCTGGCCCTTTTGCACGGTCAATCAGAGGCGGGGCACAATAGAGACCTAACAAGCTGATGTTAAACTGACCTACAAAAGCAGTCTCATCTCTTAGGGATCTTCTACATGGGACATTATACCAGTATGATGGTGTGAATTTAATCTGCAATAGTTATTCTGGTATAATTCCCCTGGCGGACACTCTTATTCTGGTATGAGTGGCTTTTCTAGCTCAGTTGGTCATTTTGGAAGTGATTTAAATTAAACTGTAACACTGGGAAATATCTTGAATATTGCGTTAATTTTCCTTTGCTTAGTATAGGGTTTATCTAAAGAATTCTGCAAGTACAGAGGTAAATTAATTTGAGTTACAAAGCAATGCAAATCTGCACGTGGCAGTGAGTGGGTGTTACTGAATAGTTCAGTTGGAGCCTCTCCCTTCCAAATTACCTGTTCGAATCCAGCCTAAATTACAAATGCCCTAATGTAGTTAGTAATCTCATGGCTGTTTGAGAGTGTATGTGAAGCGACGAGGTGGTCTCAGTCCAGGTGTGAGTGGACAAGTCCACACACAAAACCAACATCACTAATTGACTCCTGGTAGGAGTTTCAGTGGAAAATCTTAGAGTACCCCTCAGAAGAGGTGTCTCTAGGTTAGGTTTGATGCACACAAACAGGATAGTGCAAAGAAGCTTTCACCATCCTGCCACTGCTGTACCTGTCTGAATAAACAGAAGACTTCAGTCTCCAGGATTAGTAGCTTTGCACCTTTTACAAGTACTTAGTTAATTTTAAAATGTTTTAAAAACAACCCCTCCAAATACCCTTGTTGTTATGGTGCTATTATGTCTGTAAGGAGGATATGCAATCGCTTGCAAATCCTTGTTTCATAGACGTCCTCCTCTCCATATTTGAATACAGCAAATGACTGCATGGAAAAACGCCAGAGAATTGGTATCAATAATCCAGCCCAGCAATCTTTCACGCAGGGCCCAATTCTGCTCCCACTGAACGTAGTGGGAGTTTTGCCATTGATGTCAATGGGAACAGCAGCAGGCCCATGTTATGTAGTCGGAAAAAGGGTGCCTCACATGCCAAGTTTGGTCTGCCAGTGCTTTGTATCTCTCTTCACAGTATACGTTCTTCATGGATGTTTGCTTTTTCCAGCGGAGCAGGGTTTTCGGTGCTGAGCTGTCTGTAGTTTCAACATTTGTGACAACAGGTGTAGCTGGTATCACTAGAAGAGAGACAAAAGAATGGTGAATCTATTCTGAGCCCATGAAGAAAACGGTGCCAGTCTATCACTGTTAGGCTCTGCTATAATGATTTTTTAATACACTTTACTACAGAGGAGATCTGTTTTCTCCTGGGAGAAATATATCTTGATTTTTCAGTTTAACCTGCTAAAAAGCCCCGTCAGAGAAAAATCGCTGGACAATTTCACTGTCAGTTAAAGATAACTCTCCATTAATCAGTTTTATACTTTCATTAATGTACACTGGGAATTTAAAGTTGGAACTAACAGACAGGCAGTATGAGACTTGCTGTAATTGGAACGTACTACCAAATCACAGGCTTTGTGAGCCTCAATGTCAAAGTACTTTACTCAAATCCAGCACATCGCAAAAAACTAAGGAGAGAGCATACTGACCAGTGAAAGAATATTGATGGAAAATACTACAGACCAACCTGAGAAGAACAAATAAGAGAGGGCCATAAGACAGTGTATCAAAATGTACATCAGCAGCTGGTTCCCTAATGTTAAACAGCACTCTATCAATTTATCACCGATGCGCTCAGAAATCTTCAGTACTGCACATCCATCTAGATGTAGATTTTATCACTTTGTTTAGGGTTTATTTTAGTTCATACATATTACAACCTGCTTTCAAAGCCATTACTGAGATACCACATGTTACCTAAATCCTCAAGGTTAACTTGCAGATGATCCGAATGTGCTGTGCCTAGGTCGTTTTTGGCTTGGACCCAAATAGAATACAGTTTGCCTCCTTGTAATTTGCTCAATGAAACGTTGAGCGATGCATTTGAAGGAAATGCTTTCTCCTCCTCTGTCTGTAAACTAAAAAAGCAAAAAGCACCGGGGTAAATTCCGGGCCCCATTCAAGTCAATGGGAATTTTGTCATTGACTTCAATGAAGCAAGGAAAGAGACAGCACAAAAGCCAGTTTAAACCAATATAATTTAAAAACAAAAATCCGCGAGAATGGGGATGGTAGGGCCACCACATTGTTACAACGGTTTTGTCAGTCTTATCTCCTGCTGCAAATGCAGCCCAGCAGCTCATTTAAGATCAGTGGTATGATAATAAATTGATCCTCCTGCACTGTGGCAGTCTCCTACATTCCCGAACAATCCCCAGCTGGTCACCCAGACCAAATAGGACGACTGTCGGGCTAGTGATGCCACTTTTTTCCTTAGCAATATATACCATTGCCAAATTGATACTGTTGTAGTAGCCTCTTTTCCTACTACTTCATTGCATCATAACCCCATTATTTCTCATTTTGCCATCCATGTCCAGAATTCTAAACAAAAGGAAAGACGGTGATTTCTCATTCACTGGATACTTTTTTGTGAATCTTTGTACTGACAGTGTTGTTTTTTCTGAATAAAATAGAACCTGGTGTATTTAGTTTTCATGGATCTACTTAGAAAGGTCCAAATTGACAGGTGAGAGCTAAGCAATGAGGAAGAATTCTGCAGTAAACACTACAGTATTTTAGCATTTATTTAAATTGTTGCTTTACTGTCTCAAGACATTGTGGTAGATTATAGCATCTCAAGACCTCTTACAGGGCTGGTTAAACAACTTGATACGATCTCTGGACAGTGGGTCCTTACTGACAAATAGAAACATATACATGCCATACATTTGAGGGTGGGAGCTTTACTCTATATTTCCTTCCTTTTCCACCCCACCCTTCTGTTTCTGACTTGCCTATTTCTCACTTTCCAATCCACAGTCTTTTGATTAATCTGCGGGAGGTCAGTTTTCTCTCTGCTGTTAAGTTTCATGAGTATGTGTACGCTATCGAAAGAGGATGGAACTCTAGAGGGCTGGGTTCAATTCCTGGCTCTGCCACAAACTTCCTGTGTGACCTAAGGCAAGTTACTTAACCTCTCTGTGTCTCATCTGTAAAATGGGGATATTATTTTCCTTTTCATCCTTTATCTGTCTTGTCTGTTTAGATTGTAAGATCTTTGGGGCAGGAAACTATCTCTTGCTATGTGCATGTCTACACTATAATTGGAGGTGTGATTAAAGCTAGAATGAGTATGCCTACCCAAGCTGTAATCTAGCTAGCACAGCTAAAAATAGCAGTGAAGACACAGTGGCATGGACCCCAGAGCCGGCTGTACAAGCCTGCCTGGAACTCTGGGTACGTACCAGTAATGCTAGCCTGCAACGCTGACTGTGTCACCGTGTCTTCACGGCTCTTATTACCTTTGCTAGCTAGAGTAAAGATACAGTGCAGATGTCTGCACCAGAGCTGCAATTGCCCCTCCGATTTCAGTGTAGCTATACTGTGTTTGTACAATCCCTAGCACAATGGGGCCCTGATCTTGTTGGGAAGGCTAAGTGTTACAGATAATTAATGCTGTCTAGCACCTCCCAACAGAGCACGGGGCCCTTTTCTCCCACTGTCACTACTCCAGTTTTACAGAGGGGTAAGTCCATGGAGTTCTATGAGCATGAGATACGTCGGCATACAAGTAACATAACACAGTGATGGCTCAGGCCCATTGAGTAGAAAGCTGGCTTTTGTTTTACATTCTCGGTTTAGGTTTGACTAGAAACACATGCTCAACTATGAGCCAAATAGCACTGATTAGACAAGTAATTACAACACTGAGCAGAAACCTAGGTCTTAAAAGATTTAAATCCTAAACACCACCTCATTTGCGTTAAGTGAGAGCTAGCCATATACACAAGGCAGTTCACCTGAAGAGATCTGTAAGGTGGTGTTCTAGAAAGTGTAACTAGGACACTCTGTCTTTCCAGTCATCAAAACTAGAACATTTATATAATCGTGCTTGGTTTGTGGCTGCCGTTACGCTGACCGCATACGATTAGACCGCATAGTCATACTGGTACTTCAGGTTACAAGAGCTCTCCAGTCTTAACCATTGCCCCCAATTAACCTAGTTTGTTCTGCTGTTTTCTTTCCATACCATTAGCACTTTTACCACAAAGCACACTAGCAAGTGAGAGAATCAGTGAGAGCCTCTTGCTTTTATTCCTTTGAAACACTCAGAGCTACATTCTAAGCCCTGCAGAGAGCCCTCTACTTCAATTGTTCTTGGTTTTCAACTAAACATGGCAAGAAGCTGTCCAGGCAGGACTTACCTCTTCAGGAAGAGAATGTAATTAGTACTTAGGTAGGTGTACTTCCCTGCATCCCAAGCACAAGTGAGGTGGTCTGAATGTTCATAAATGACACAAGTTAAATTGGTCGGACTGTCTGGTGGATCTACAAAGATAGATTATATGCAAATGTACGTCAGTTAGGTAGTTAATGGGCAGCTCATCCAATGACTGGACATTTAGACATTTGAAACTGTAATGTCCTATAGAACCTAAACATAGGGCTCTATATCTTTGAACAGAAGTTATGAAGACGTGCTGCATTTTACCCATAATTGTTTGATACCAGAATCAGATGATTGTGTTATTCTGTGCCTTTCCATAGTGGGTTTTAGCTGAAATTTTAAAGTAAACTCCACTAGTATTAATGAAATTAATCTTCCACTGGGCTGGGATGCTGGAACTCATTGTCCTAAGGATGGAGCTTGCAGGCTGCAGGCAGGGCATTCCTGGCACCTATGGGATTCACTCTGCCAGAAACACACTTAAAATGTGAATCTGGGCCTTAGCTGACAGTCCAGATAGTCTTCACTCAGTCTTAAAGCTACAGCCACCAGGGAAACGTAATGTGTTTTCTCCTCTAATTTAGAATGTTAATGAGCCAATTTAAGCCATGTCAGTGTGTGGCCAGATACCACGTGGATGGGCATCTTGGCATTTATTTGTTAGAAAGATTTATCACCTCCGTGGGGTAGATCAGTATTATTTTACAGATAGGTACAGTGAGAAAGGTAGGCATGAAGGGGCGGGGGACAGCCTGTCAAAAGCTCAGAGGCGGTGGCCAAGGATCTGAAAGCAAAGACTGCTCAAACTCTATTAATCCCAGGCCAGATGTGTGACTTCCAGCACACTCAAGCAGACACTGGTGGTAAATCCAGCTGTACTGCTATCTTACGGCAGCTCTCCCGCCAGCAGAAGCGTTCATGTGGCTGCTGCAATGAGGGGCTCTGGAGTGTGGGGAGGGATTTAATGTTACTCAAAACAGTATTAAAAATTTTGCAGCCACGTCTGCATAAAATGCATGGATTTGGAAAGGAAACCATCTCATTCCCAACTCCTTCCACACTCTGGCTGCCCCATCTTCCTCCTCTCAACTCCACATGTCAGGGTACCCATACTAGTGATTGTGTAGAAGGAAATAAACTATGGCACATCAGTTTGCCTCTCTGTGCCTCAGTTTTCCTGTACGTAAAATGGGGATAATGGTAGTGACCTCCTAGTAAAGCGCGTTGAAATCTACCACTGAAAAGTGCTGTATAAGAGTTAGGTGGTGGTATAGCCTGGAATGATGCACAAAGTCGCTTCTGTTACTTGACTCAGGGAGTTCAATAGCTCCTTGCCATTTGGGCAAGCACATGACAGGACGAGGATAGTTTCAGTGTCACGTCCAGATACCTGTACACTGAATATGCACTGAAGTTGCTACTAATGACGTATATCAGCTGACTTCAGTTACAACATAACTTGCTGGTTAACTACAATATAAGTGTAATTACTAATAAGACCCCAAACCTTTTATTGTTAAATAAATAAAATAAAAAATGTAAGTTTCACTTTTCAACTGGAAAAAATACCCGCACTGCTTTTGTGTGATTGAGGGGAGGGGAGGCATCTAAAACTATTAAAAGGTCTAATACTGTAAATCTGAAAATAGCCTGCAACCCCCAAAATACTAACACTGTCTAGGAAGGAATAACAGTTTACACCATCTTAAATGGGATGAAGTAGAATTAGTGGGGAAACCATCATACACACAGCAAATTACTTACGTCCTGCAGAAAACTGTGTGCCACATACTACCATATTTGCCGCTTTGCTGGGACACTTGGCATAACACAGGACAGTGGAATATGGTTTCCTGAAATCATGAAGCTGAAGTTGCACTGTAGTTTTGTTTATTGTTGTTAATAATTTGTCTTCTATATGAGTTTTATTTAGTATCATGTATAACTTTGCCATTTGGCAGTTTACCGTAGAGTGGCAATTTATAGAAATGTTCAAACCCATCTGAATGACTGGAGCTGGCTCTATCCACACGTATCCAGAGCAGCGAACGTTTATGACACCTGTGAAAGCAGAATTGGATTAAAATAAGGCTCTGGTTGCCTATTGAAATAGAAGAAGCAAACGTTTCGGTTATGCAGCACATTTGGCTGCACTTCTTTTTGACGAGTCAAATGATTCCAGTGGACGCTGCTTAAAACCAGGCCTTAATGAACGAGGTCAGACCTAAGTCCAACAATTGTCCCTGGTTTCTGCAGTGCTCCAGAGTAGCGTCCTGAGCGGAACTTCTACACCCACTTCAGGTATAGGTTAGACAATGGAGGATGTCTGTTGATTTTAGTTATGAACCTCCCTTGTAAAGCACTTTGAGATCTACTGAGGAAAAGCATTATATAGGATTTAAGTGTTGCTTTTGTTAAAATGAATAAGGCAATCAGTATAATATCCCTTGTATTATTTATTTGGATACTAAGTGTAACCTGTTTTACCCTGCACCTGCAGTTTCAGTTTGCCACAGATTTTTGCACTGAGACTGTGTGAGAAATACATGTTTGAAAACATAAGTGCTCGGGGCTGCGAGCTCCTGCCAGGCAGGGTGGTGGTGTGGCTGGCTCCGGCCGGGTGGCAAGACTGCCTGTCCCGCTACTCTGAGCGGTATGGTAAGGGGGTGGGGAGCAGGGGGTTGGATAAGGGGTAGGAGGTTCCGGGGGGCAGTCAGGGGACAGGGAGCAGGGCGTGGTTGGATGGGGCGGAGGTTCTGGTGGTGGGGGCAGTCAGGGGACGGGGAACAGGGGACGTTGGATAGGTGTGGGAGTCCCGGGGGGCCTGTCAGAGGGCGGGGGTGTGGATAAAGGTCGGGGTGGTTAGGGGCAGGGGGTCCCGGGAGTGCGCGGTCAGGGGACAGCCTTGTCCGGCCCTCCACACAGTTTCGCAACCCCGATATGGCCCTCGGGCCAAAATGTTTGCCCACCCCTGTGCAAAGCTATTGATAGCTAATGAGAGCTTAGAGTTTAGATCACAATGTCATGCTAAGGGGAACATTTCTACAGCAAATCAGTGGCTGTGAAATCCTGGAGTACAGAAGCCCTGCCTTCCAGACCCTCTAAAACAGGGGTCCCCAACGCGGTGCCCGCGGGTGCAATGGCACCGGGGCAGTTGTCTGCGCCTGCAGGACACCGCGCCACCGAAATGCAAATGGCTAGTGAAGCAAAGTGCTAGTGAAGATTAGTAAGGATGTCAGAATATGGCTCCATGGCCAGTATTTATCAATGATCATAAACTTAACTGGCAGCACCAATTAGCATGGGGTGGCTTCGCTGCCACCAGGCCTCCATATGAGGCAGCATGTAGCTGACCCAGGAACAGACTGGGAAGCAGATTTTGACTCTAGAGTCAGTCGTATTCCCAGCTCACCCAGCTGTGACAAAGGGGGAGAGGAAAGGTAATATATATGTGATCTATCATACATCCTGTAGTACACTGACTGGTTCATTGTGGGCATGAAGCCAAGGTTCCACCTGTGTGGGAGGGGGGAAACACAGTGACTCGATACATGCTGTTCTCCCTTCTGCACAGCTCTCACTGGTACAGGTCACGGTGCAGAGATTAAGGGGGTGCCTCATCCCCAATGCCCCCACATTCTCCTGTGAAGGCACATAGAACCTGGCCCTCTGAAATGTCAGCAGTATGCAGTAAGAACTCAGATAGGAATCACCTGACTTCACAAATTTCAGATTGTGCTTTAATAATGACTATAGGGAGATAACCTTTTAGAAACAGATCTGAGCTAGAGCAAATATAAGTGGATTAAGGCAGCTCCACGATAGAAGCACAACGGCCCCTTATGATCAGATTACAGCTCTGCACCAGAGATGACAAATTTAGCTTCTGAGTGATATCAGATGTGATCTGTTCTTCCTGGAAAGGCGTGGCTGCCTTGAAACCTCTGACTTCTAAAATGTGCAATAAAACGAGGCATATCTATATGTCTGTAGGTGGCAAACAGCTAATAGAAGGCCCCAAAATAGTTAATATGTTCATTTTATTTCAACTACATTCATTTTATACTTGGCGGTTTATCAGCTCTGTGTTCCATTATGTTAGCTGAAATGTATTTATTTCTCTAAGACACAAAACTACACTAACTATTGTTCCTGAATTCAGCACTGAGAAGTGGGGGATGGAAGACAGACTATACCTCTGTAAATCCAGCTGAAGAGTATGTGGAGCACCACTGCCACCTTAAATCTCCCCATGGCCTGATTGATCCGTGGCTGACGTCAGTGGAAAAGCATGGCCTCTGAAAAAATGAAATTAATATTAGACCTTTCTCACACTAAACAATACAATTCTGAGACCAGGTTCTAAGACGAAACAAAACTAATAACAGGAAAGGCCAGTATCAGAACCTATAATACACAAATGTCATTGGTCCTGCTAGTTTCTGGATCTGTACACACTGCTATAGCTCTGGTCCTACCTAACTTCCAGACCTACAGAAGGGCCTAAGGCAATTTTCCAGATCTACAGCAGCAAAAATTGAAAATGTTGGTCACAGTAGGATGAATCCTTAGATGCTGCTAAATACAGTGGACCAAATTCATGACTGGGGCAATTCCATTGAAGTTAATAGGGGTGTGAATTTGGCAAGGCATTGCTTAGAGCTGGTTGAGGAGGCAATATTCAGAGATCTGAGTTCCAGGGCTAGGGTTTGCTAGAGAGGAAAGTATACAGAAGCTATAATGTGGAATCTTATGTCTTTCATGGTGAGTACCTAAAGTAGATATGGCCTGATTTTCAGAAGTGCAGACCACCCACAGCTCCTGTTTTTAACTGGCTCCTTTCTGTCAGTTAGAGAAAAGGAAAATGACTTGCTGTAAGGTGGAGCACTTGGTTAATTTGCCTGCTGGTTATGACTTTGTTTCTCATTTTTCTATTTCTCTTCTTTCTTCTGCTTTGTTTTGAAGATAGATTTTGACTTCTTAAGAAAGATGTCACATCTACCGCAAATTCACTTGAGTACTTTCTAATTAGTACTTTCCTGTGACACTTTCTGGCACGTTCTGATGGTGAAGGGGATTTTTACCCCCAGTAATCTTCAGACACCCACGTCCCCTTTGGTAGGGAGACAAAGTGATTTTTACCCCTCCTACTCCTGACCTATTGTGCAGGTGCCATCAGGCTCTAGAAGATTTAGATTAAGCCTCTGAAGTGCCTAGTAATTTTGGGTGTCTCTTGGAGCCCAACTTGAAACACTTTTAAAGTGGGCAAAGGGTGGGTACTCAGCACTTTCTCCAAATCAGGCCCCTTCAAAGTAGTCTCAAAGTTGAGCACCCAAATTCACTAGTCACTTTTGAAAATCTTGGCCTTAAGCCTCACTGCAACCTGATTGCTCTAGATCAGTTTTCCCCACTCTGTAGGCGTGCCTCCCTAGGGGGGCGCGGAAGAATGTTTGGAGGGGTTGCGGTGAGAACTGGGCCAGCCCCTATGGGGGGTGGGAAGGGAGCACCTCCCCAGTCCCGACTTGCGCCCAGTCCCCTCTCCAGCACTCCAGCTCCAGCCCCACCCCCAGTCAAGGTCCTGGTGTCAGGTCCCGGCCCCATCCATGGCCTGGCCCCGGCCTCAGACCCCAGCCTTGGACCCCGGCTGCAACTCCCACTTCTGGCCCTGGCCCCACTCCTGGCTGCAGCTCCATTCCTGGCCACGGCCCCAGCTGCAGGGCCAGCCCTAGCCTTGGCTCCCAATCCTGGACCTGGCTCCCAGAGGGTGCGGATAGATTACATTACGGATAAGGGGAACGTGGCATAAAAAGTTTGGGGACCACTGCTCTAGATGCATCTCTGCCAGCATTTGCAAGGACTTGGAATTTTTGAGCCTTGTAAAGATCTAGAGGTTTGATGTCCAGTCCCATGGAGGAAGAAATAGACTGGGCCTGGAAATATATCAATGTTCTGAAGAGAGAGGCAATCCACTATGTACATGCATTCTTCTCATGAATTCATGACATGCATGGATTTTGGATAAACTTATTTTCTTGGTAAAGCCATCCAGAGACATCACTTCCTTGTAGGCTGCTGGTACTCACCACTTGAAGAGCTCGAATCTGAGCTTGGTTAGAAACAAAAGGAATAGGTGCAAAAATGTGCTGTACCCCTCTCTGCCCTCAGGGCATCAGAGCTTACACCATGTATTGCTACCTGGCATGGCAGAAATGGGACCGAATCTGGCTCTGAGCTGGGTGTGTTATTCCAGGGATATTCGGTAAACTCAGCACCATCTGGGTGACGTGAAACTTAAGAATGGCAGGAGCCCAGGCTCCATCCTCATTAAGCCCTTCTCTCTCTCTATCCACAGCTACTCCTCGCCCAGTGCTAGTCCCTATCTCCTCTCTTTGGAGCCTAATAGGAAGGCTGATCAGTGGCCTGCAAGCCCTCCCCTCACATTCATTCCGGGTCTTCAAGGGCAAGGTTATCGCCCCTTTACTGTGCGTCTAAAAGGCATGCTGAGTAGAAGCCTCCTTAGCCTGCCCTTGTCAGGGGGTTGTCTGATGAGACAGCTGTCCCCCAATCCTGGGAAGGTCTTTTAAGGACAGGGGGTGTTTGGAAGCCTCTCTTCCCTTTATCAGGCAGCAGTGTGGCAGGAAACTTCTGCATTCGTGGCTCCTGGCTGTAGAGTGACTCTGGGAGTCATCATCAGCAGGAGTAGTTTGCTTCCTACCCCATTTGGGTGATGGAAATGGGTGGCTTCCAGCTCCCTGGAAGACTTTTTTGGTAGGATGGCAAGAAACAGAGAGAGCTACCAGAACACTCTCCTCCCTCCCACCCCTTCACTCCAAGCACAGAAGACGGGGCTAACTGCTGTTACTTTGAAGGCTCCCAGCAGGGAGGGAAGACATTCCCCAAAGTCAAGACAAGAAGGAAGGGGGAATGGAGCTCTTCCCTGGATGATTTCAGACATATGGGGAATCCAGCAGCCTGTTAGGCAGAGGTACGTGTGTGCCAGGAATGGATTGGAGGGTGAGGGTGGACATACCCCAAAGCTTAGCCCAGGCTCAAACCTTTTTGCAAGCCTGGGTTGAATTTTGGGGGTTGTTGTAATCATTTTTACACAGCCCTAGTTTTCACATGTGTGCTTATGTAACCCACACACTTCCTGCGTGTAGTGTTCTGTCCCATCCAGTGGCAGAGACCACTCAGAGAGAGAGAGAGAGAAAATGAGTTTGCTCTACAGCCTTGGCTAATAGCTAGTTGACTTTTAGCTCATGCAGTAGAGGCTCATGCACTATGCTCTGGAAGTCCCCGGTTCGATCCTGCTGACGACCAGGGTCTGTTGAAGTTACATTTCATGAAGCACATTCAATCTTAAACCTGCAGATGAATCTGGGTTAACGTTCATGCATTTATTTGATTGTTGTGTCTGTCTAAATCAGCACAGGCTTGCAAGTCATTTCTTGTCTAGACGCACTAGTATCTCTTCTCTAGTTCTGGTGTGGAACCATTCAACTGCACTGAGAGGAACCTGTCTATAATTATGTACCACAATGGACTACCATTTAAAAATTCACTATTTAAATAAAACATTAAACGTTAGCTAAATTACAATAATTCAAAAACAAACTAATGGGTAAAGGGAGAGGATTAAAGGGTCAAAAAGACCAATGGATGGAACATGATTTCTGAGACCGCAATACTTAATGGCAGTAGGAAAAGGACCTAAGGAGATTTAGCCTTGCATCAAACATCTGGAAGCATACATTAGAATAAAAATGGCTCCAAATATCACAACATTCCAGCTAGTAGCAAGCTCATAGAATCAAGGTGCATCTTCCCACAAGAGCAGATCTGCAGAGGAAATATACTTGGAAAGCTCCAGTTACAGATGAATAATCTTCCTTATTAGAAGCAGTGCTAGAGACTTCAATGGGACTATTTACATGCATAAGATTATGCAAGGGGTAGTCAATTATTTTTTGTCAAGGTCCAAATTTCTTGCTCAAGATATAGTCAAGGTCCAGACTCCAAAGAAACGTTTTTCACACCACAACAATCTTTCTCAATTTCCTAATGTTTGCCAGTTATATAGAAAAGAAATCTGATATATTTCATATTTACTGTTTGATAGCCATGAGTTAGGCTTAATTCAGCTGTTAAGAAAAATGTCTTTCTGATAATACAAACATCAGCCTATTACAAAAATCTCTCCCCCCCGCCACCCCTGAAACAATAATGATGATAAGTAAATAAAAAGATTTTGCGGTCCGTTCAATAGCATCTGGTGGTCCAGATTTGGCCTACGGTCCACCTATTGACTACCCATATGATGGGAGCTGTAATTGTTTTCCTAGGTCTCTTCCATTTATAATGCTATTAGATTGGTTTTACCTTCCCCTAACTTGTGCAGGATTAATCACTCTGGTATTTTTCTCTAGGGCGTCATCCAGCCTAGTTTTAAAAGTCCCAAGGGTTTTCTACTTTTCTCCTTGAGAAACTAGCTTATCACTCTCAGGAAGTCTTCTCTAATACCCCATCTCAATTTTTCCTTGCTGAACTCGATCCCTTTACACCTAGTTTTAATCCCTCCATACCACCCTGTCCCTGACCATTTTCTCTCTTATGAACCCACAGCCCTCCAGAGAATGCCAGAAATCCACATGATATTTCGCAGTGCTGGACTTTTACATTGAGACCCAAGTTAGATGTAACATGGGTAAAATCAGAGAATTCTCGATTGATGATGCCTCTGAAGGGGCTAGACTATGAAATATCTGGAGCTGGTGAAACTTGGCACAGCCATGCTTATTTTTGATGGGTATACAAGCATGACTGATGGGCAGGGCTGAAACCTCTTCCTGGGATACCACATCTATTTTGGAGGCTATCTGCACATACACATTAGCTACTCAAGCACAACTTTGAGGCACATGAAAGTATGCTGCTGCAGCTGGCTCTCTGAGGGGAGTCAGCAGTGTTTCTATTTTGTGAGGCTATGCATTTGTGGATCTCAGTTCAAAACTGAGCTCTAGGAGATACAGGATTGGCACTAGCTGAAGGTCAATGATCGCTCTACCCCGCTGTTTAAACTGGTACTTAAGGCTATAGAAAAATGATCAAAAGTAGATATTGCCAAATAATATTTTTAAATAATCCCAATGATTTGAAAAAATATATATATTTCCAATGGAAATAGTAATTCTTCAACTGCTGTACATAGTGATCTAGAATACATATCTAGAATGTCTAATGCATAACAAGAATCCTGGTATTTCTCCTTGTATTGCCTTTGCCACAGTGTCCTAAGATTTTCCTCTGTGTTGGAGATGGCAAAAATACTTCATAGTCCCTTTCATCAACTTTCATACTCTCTCTCCTTATCTGATCTGGTACATTTTATTTTAACACCCTACCAACATCCTGCTACGTTCCTGCAAGTTAAAAGAAACAAATAAAAAACACACTTGCTTTGAAAAAGTTCTTCTTTCAGAAGAACTTTCTAACCTCCAGCTGTAACATTTAGATCAGGATTTCAAACAACACCTGATTTGGGAGTTATTCAAATTTACGGTTTTATTCAAATTTATAGGGGCCACTTGCAAACTTTAGAATCAGATGCAGGCTTGGAATTTGAACATCCCAATAATTTAGAAGTATCTGGCGCTGGAGATTCGATCCCATCTCTACTAAGAACTCTGACTACTAAAAACCTCTTAGGCCAGGAGTGGGCACACTTTTTGGCCCGAGGGCCACATTGCAAAACTGTATGGAGGGCCAGGTAGGGAAGGCTGTGCCTCCCCAAACAGCCTGGCCCCCGCCCCCATCAGACCCCTCCCACTTCCTGCCCCCTGACTGCCCCCCTGAGAACCCCCCGCCCATCCAACCCCCTCCTGCACCTTGTCCTCTGACCTCCCCCTCCTGGGACCCCACCCCCTATCCAACCCCCCCTGCTCCCTGTCTCCTGACTGCCCCGACCCCTATCCACACCCCCGCCCCCTGACAGGGCCCCAGGGACTCCCACACCTATCCAACCCCCCATGTTCCCTGTCCCTTGACCACCCCCCCCAGAACCTCCGCCCCATCCAACTGCCCCCTGACAGGCCCTCCCAGGACTCCCACACCTATCCAACCGCCCCCTGTCCCCTGACTGCCCCCCAGGACCCCTCACCCCGGCCCCCTTACTATCTGCTCAGAGCAGCATGTCTGGCAGCCGTGTCGCCCAGCCCAGAGGGCTGTCCGCATGGAGGCATGGCTGCGGGTGAGGGGGAACAGCGGGGGAGGGGCCGGGGGCTAGTCTCCCCAGCGGCTGGCATTAGGGGGTAGGAAGCAGGGCAATTGCCTGGGGCCCACACCACAGGAGCCCCCGAGAAGCTAAGTAGCTTAGGCTTCTGCTTCAGCCCCAGGTGGTGGGACTCAGGGCCCTGGGTTTCAGCCCTGCATGGCAGGGCTTAAGCTTTCTGCCCTGGGCCTGAGTGAGTCTAACACTAGTCCTGCTTGGTGGACCCCCTGAAACCTGCTTGCGGCCCTCCAGGGGACCCCGGACCTCTGGTTGAGAACCACTGACTTACAGCAAATAATCTGGACAAAGCAGTTGTACCGTGTGAAGCATGTTTACAGAAAGCATGAACAAGAAAGCAGTAAAATACTCAAGCCTGCTGCTAGCAGCTTCAGATATAAACAACAAAATCTTATCAAAGTTTTGAGGAGTTTGGTTATTTTTTTACCTTGCCATCTGTCAGGACATTGTTCCATTTCTGTAGTCAGCTCCTTGATTTCTCTACTCCCTGCTACCTCACAGCATTTTAAAGAGGCTGGGACAAATTCAGAGTTCACTGCTCTAACAGAAACTACCAGCAAAACCCTGACCTACATTACTGATCACTCAAAAATAGCTTATTGTTTCCAGTTTGACAAGTATCTTTGACTCTGAGTCATTCTGTGGGAAAACCCAGCACCCCTTAAAGAAACAGTCTCATTTTTTCTCTCGTGGCTTTTTGGAAAAGTTTATTTTTAAATTATTATTAGTCAGGGTTTTTTTTAAAAACAAAAACAAACAAACAAACAAACATTCTCAATTTCCTAATGTTTGCCAGTTATATAGAAAAGATAATCTGATATATTTCATATTTACTGTTTGATAGCAATGAGTTAGGCTTAATTCAGCTGTTAAGAAAAATGTCTTTCTGATAATACAAACTTTCAGCTTTCAGCTGCATCAAATTTAATCACATTCTATTTCTGCCCCTATTTCCAGGCAGCTTATGTGTGAAATGTACAGAAATGTTCCTAATATTTACCTTACAGCATTCCACCAGTCACATCCCTCCATCCCAAACTGCTGCCCTTCTCACTTATTTCCTAAATTGAATTTATTACAGAATTTCCCCCTCTTGTTGAATGTTTTAAGAAGTAGATTCCCAGGATGTCTAATATTATATCCCAATGCTGTGATTAGGAATAGATTCTGACCACAACTTTAAAATATGGGCCCCTAATGTGGGCACCAAACCTGCTTTCAGGTGTTCATGTGGACAGTTGGATACACAAATGCCATTTTTACCATTAAAACATGAGATTCTGACCATCCTATTTGACAAGTGAGTTCATAGTATTGCCTGTAACCTCTGGCCCTGTCACTTAGGTCAGTATAGAACAGTGAGCTCAGTATTGTGACAAGCACCTTCATTCCTCTACTAGAGGGAAAAGTACACTTCACCCCAGAAAGCCCAATTTTAATTGGGCTCTAGTCTGGTGAAGTGCAGTAGGTGAGAGAAGTGGTGCCAGGTGGAAGGGTGCAGCAAAGCCCACCCCCAACTCCTACTCCAGTCTATGGACTACAGTCCATTCACACCACAGAGGCAGCCACCAATGGATTCATTAGAAGGCGCAGAGTTCTGCAAGGAATGCTCCAGGCAAAGAAGAATTGTATGGCAAGAATATCCTCTTTTGAAGGAAGAGGGCTGTAAGAGATGTCCCTGAAAGGTGAGACTTTCTCCAGAAAGTTACCTAAATGGAGGAAAAAGTGTTTCTGCCGAGGGCTGTTTTACAGGTGTTGTTCTCTAGAAGAAATGAAGAAGTCCCTTAGGGAGATCTCTTGCTCCCTGTAGCCCTAGTATGTGCTTTCCAGTAGATGCCCTATCTCTTAAAGTAGGGGAAGGAGAAATCAGGATTAAAAATGAAGTCTCTAAAGCAATGGTAGACATTGTAATCTGAGACATTGCTTGTTGTATGTGGCATTAAGGCAAAAAGAGCACGTAAAGGGTGATGTGAGTGTTTAGAGGGTCCCATTAACCTAGATTACTTCTCAGCAGATTTTCTTCAAAACTTTAGCTAGTCTGGATAAATACAGTCCTGCTCCTGAAGAACCTTTATGGATTCTAGGAGGCATAGACCTATACAAGGCAGTTCCCTAAAAATTCTGTTGTGAGGGGTGCTCCTTTTAGGGGAAAGGCTGCTGGCTAGGACCCCACTAAATCACAAGTGAGGGCTGCTGGCTAGGACCCCACTAAATCACAAGTGATAAGGCCATCTGGTCCCAGCAGGGTAGAGTTGAGGCAGGGTGCGTTGGCAACAAAAGCTAAAGGGAGGAATTTAGGTCTGTGAGGCAGGGTTTTTACTGGAGATTTGGGTTCCACATCAACTGGGTCTCCAAACATCTGAGAACAACATCTGAGAACAAGTGATACCTGATCTGAACCCCCTAGGATTGCAGGGAGAGAGGACCTAGATTTGACAGGAACCTGAGGATTGGGGTGAGATGTTTGAGGATTACATGAGCATAATATTTTCTCAATCAGTGACAGATTTTTCTCCACTATAAAACACTTTTAAAGAGGTGGCTTCTTTTCTCACGACAAGTTTAAGAGTTAACCTCAGTAGCTGTGTTAACCTCATTAGACACTGTAACCACACAAAACATTTACCACATTCTGCTAGGGTGGTATCATTTTATATTTGCAACAGTTTAAACAGAAATAAAGCTCACCTAAAAAGAGTCTCTGGCTTATGGAGCACCACGCACACCAGCACCTCTTACTGCCTTTAAACCGACCAATGCTTTTCATGAAAGTGAGGGTCAGGAAGCGAAAGTGGCCAGTCTTAGGGCCCAAGCCTCATCTAATGTAACTTTCCATTGACTTCAGTGGAACCAGGCCACTTTACACCAGCTGGGGATCTGGCCACTAGTCTTTCAAAAAGAAATATTTTAGTTTAATGTTCATGAATTATGTTTAGGGGACCCCAGACTGACCAGCTGCTTATCTTCCTTTGTTGCTGGCCAAACTCACTACCTGCCCACATGGTCTCCTATGTCATCATGATGGGGTAGAGCCATTTTCTCATCAATGGCTCTCCCTTTAAAGATAATTAAAGCAGCAGAATTACATTTTAACACATGCGGCATAATCCATTCATTCTTAGCCCTGTTACCTATGTCAGGGGTCAGGGCTTGCAGCGGAGTCAGTCTCCTGGCAACCCTACAAGCACAGCTGGCCTGCAGCAGACTACCTGATTGACTGCACCATCTGACTGGTCAGGAAGGGCAGCTGGCTGGCTTTGAGCCCAGCAGTAGCTGGCTGGCTGCACAATGTGTATCATGCCTGTCCCTGCTCCTGCTTGTTCCAGTTTCCTATTGGCGCCTGTCTCTCCAGTGCTGATCCTCAACTCTGCATCTGACCTATGACTCCGGTTAGCCTCTGGCTCTGGCATTTGCCTTCTGTCCCTCCAGCACTGGCCCTGGGCTTGTTCCTGAACTCTGCCCACCATGGACCCAGCTGTAATTGGTAGTCTGAACTCTCACTTTAACCACTAGACCAGCCAGCCCATGGCCTGGTGTCTAACAGCCTAGTGCCTTACTACACAAGTAGTCCCACTGAAATCATTTAGACTACTGGCAGAGTAAAGTACTACCAGCATGAGTAAGGAAGGCAAAATAGGTCCTACAATAAACACTAATAATTAAAACAGTATTCTTCATGAATCAGTTGTAAAAAAGTGATTTAATCACACCAAGAAGAATCCTGCCCTTAGAAACTTGCATACCACTCCCATTTGAGATGCAGTAGTTGCATGCTGATAGCCAAGGATAGAACTTGGCCCAGAGTTATGAGTCTATTTAAACTTTATACAGAAGTGCAGGCTTCTGACCTAAATGTAATAGCAAGCATGTGGTTTGCATCTCTGCTTAAACAGAGAACACATTGTTTTTGACAGTGCTTAATTATGCATTTGAAAAAAGGTCAATTTTGTATAGGTTACTCCTTGGGGACTTGGAGAGTGTCACCTGTCTACCAACTTTTTCCTCTTTTCTTTTAATGTAATACAGGAACAGCCCAAGCTGCAAAATTCACAGCTGTATAAACCCCCTAAATCTGGATGCTTGGATCCAGTATTTTAGTTCTGGTCCTTCTTCAGTAGTCAGTATATTTTTCATGTTGATAGCTCTTACTTCAAACAAGCAACTGGCACCTTGGTCTTAGGAAACACGTTTCACATTTCTTTCCTTTCTTCCTTATTACATTTCCTGGCTCGCTGGCAGCAACTGTTCTGCATGTCTGACTTGCTGGACCCATACATAGTATTTTACTGCATCTCACAAAGAATCCAGGCTTTGATCCTGCTCCATTGAAGGGCTATTGGCTACACTGGGAGCTGGATCAGGTCCCTAGATAAGCCAAATAATTGTATTTTTAAAATTACTAAAAATATTTAGTTTAGAAAAACAAGGAACGGTAGGCCTAATTGTTTTTCTTACTGCCAACTCCAGGGTGTGGTTCCCACTATTTAGTCACAGGGGTTCTTTTACAAATTTAGGGGACACCATGATCAAGACTAAGCAAAATAATCGCAATCATTGTCCATACCTATTTTATTATTAAAGATAGAAAGCCTTAAACAAACCACACAACTGATAAACTGGTGACTTCCGTTACAATCTCTTCTTAGGGTTAGGATTAGGGTTCGGGTGAACTGGAATTAATTTGCAAACTGGACACCATTAAATTAGGCTTGAATAAAGACTGGGAGTGGATGGGTCATTACACAAAGTAAAACTATTTCCCCAGGCTAATTTTCCCCTACTGTTACTCACACCTTCTTGTCAACTGTTTGAAATGGGCCATCCTGATTATCACAACAAAATTTTTTTTTCCTCCTACTGATAATAGCCCACCTTAATTGATTGGTCTCATTAGAGTTGGTATGGCAACACCCATTTTTTCATGTTCTCTTTTTCATATATATCTTTGTGGCAGGGCAGGGGTAAACCCCTTGAATGCCCTGCTAAAATGCTGGCTAAGCCCTAATCTCTGGTAGGGAGGCCAGGTGCGGGGGCCCAGGCGGTCAGCAGAGAGCCCAGCTGCAAGCCCTAAGGAGGGCTGGTTCACTGCTATGAGTTGAGTTAAGTAGTGACAGCTGGGCTGAAGAGGAGAGGGCTATAAAAGCCCTGGGGAAAGCTCAGTTGGGAGGTGAGCTTGGGAGGGGATAGGAGGGTTACATCTCTGTCTCCTCACCCAAAGAAGGGAGCCTCACAAGCCAGCAGACCCTGGGAAGGGTCTGACTGGGGATAGCCGTTGGGGGAAGAATGGGGATAACATTGTTTCACCGTAAATAAAGACACAAGGGTGAAGCACTGAAGAAGGCGTGGGGACCCTTTTTTTAACCAGCCAACACAGGGCGCAGGCACAAGAGAGTGGAAACTTGAGCAGATGCTGTGACAATCTTCCTACTGTATTTTCCACTGCATGCATCTGATAAAGTGGGCTTTAGCCCACGAAAGCTTATGCCCAAATAAATTTGTTAGTCTCTCAGGTGCCACAAGTACTCCTCGTTCTTTTTGCTGATATAGACGAATATGGCTACCACTCTGAAATCTCTTCTGTATGTCTCTCAGTGGAGAGCTTAAAAAGACACTATACCCTTAAGAGGGAACCACCTCTGGGGGGGAGGGGTGAGAAGGGGGGTTCTTTTCTGTGGGAAAGTTAAGATCAAAGTATATTTCTTCCTAAAATTATTATGAATCCATTCCTTATTATATCCTTGGGTAACTAAGAATGTTTATAGATGGCAAAAAGAATTTTGTTTCAGGGCAGGTGGACCTGCTGGTTATTAATAACTAAGCAGCCAGTTTATAGCTGGCAAAGTAAGCAATCTTAACTATGTGCTATGAAACTAAAGAAAAAGTTTAAATCAGTTACTTAGAAGAAATCATTTAAGGAGCTGTCTAAAACGGGCCAATTATGAATATTCAGAATCTTAGATCCCATTTTTTCTCTGTTTATCAATGTTTAGCCCCTGTCTCCTCTCCAGGAGGTACATGGTCCAACCACTTGGTGATTGACAGGAGAAACTTCCTTTCACCAATCTTTGTTGAAGTTTTGAGGAGGCAGCTTGCTTGTACAGATGGATGGGATAAGTTGATGAGGGCTTGCTGTTTTAAAAAGACTAGCAGAGGAGGTATATGTGAGAGGGTTTGATGCTGGCAGACCAGTTGCCAGCTCATGCCAAGGCCACTGAGCCTCGCAAAACTCTGACAAATGCATAGCTGGAAACCTGCCTGGCTCGCCCGTGTGTTAGTGTTGTTGAATAGATATTAGGGTTATAAGAGTGTGTTTAGACTGACTGGAATACTTGTAGGAAGCTGCATGTCTTAAGCCTACTTATAATATCTGTATCCCAGGTTGTTATTAGGTAAAGTTATAACGTTTTCTCTGTAATTATAAAAACGTTTGCTAAGACCGTAAACCCCCACAGTCAGGGGAGAAGCATTACCAAGTTACCAAATACTATTCACCACAAAAGGCGTTATCTCCTCCCCCATCAAAAGAGTGCCTATAGATACCAGACAAGCCATTGAGGATCAAGTGAAAATTTGTTCCATCACTTAGAAAATGAAGACCTGTGAATGTCTGGCAGGAGATGAATCAGGATGTCAGGCATTATACATTTTATTCTGCTACTCATGGATCTTATTCCAGTATTGATATGATTTTTGTTTCTTGGCCCCTGGCTAATGTAGTTAAAGAAAGCTAATCTGGGAGTTGTAAATTAGTCTGATCGTGCCCCTGCATATATTGGATTTAAAGTAGGGCTGTCAAGCAATTAAAAAAATTATTTGTGATATTAAAAAAATTAACCGTGATTAATTGCACTGTTAATAATAGAATACCATTTATTTCAATATTTTTGGATGTTTTCTACATTTTCAAAGATACTGATTTCAATTACGACACAGAATACACAGTGTACAGTGCTCACTTTATATTTATTTTTTATTACAAGTATTTGCACTGTAAAAAAACCAAAAGAAATAGTATTTTTCAATTCACCTAATGCAGGTACTGTGGTGCAATCTCTTTATCATGAAAATTGAACCTACATATGTAGAATTATGTAGAAAAAAAACTGCATTCAAAAATAAAACAATATAAAACTTTAGTGCCTGCATGTCCACTCAGTCCTACTTCAGCCAATCACTCAGACAAACCAGGTTGGTTACAATTTGCAGGAGATAATGCTGCCCACTTCTTGTTTACAATGTCACCTGAAAGTGAGAACAGGCATTCGCATGGCACTGTGGTAGCCAGCGCTGCAAGATATTTACATGCCAGATGCACTAAAGATTCATATGTCCCTTCATGCTTCAACCACCACTCCAGAGAACGAGTCCATACTGATGACGGGTTCTGCTCGATAACGATCCGAAACAGTGGATATAATGCACCGACGCATGTTCATTTTCATCATCTGAGTCAGGTGCCAGCAGCAGAAGGCTCATTTTCTTTTTTGGTTGTTCGGGTTCTGTAGTTCCCGCATCTGATGTTGCTCTTTTAAGTCTTCTTAAAGCATTCTCCGCACCTCGTCCCTCTCAGATTTTGGATGGCACTTCAGATTCTTAAACCTTGGATCAAGTGCTGTATCTATCCTTAGAAATCTCACATTGGTACCTTCTTTGTGTTTTGTCAAATCTGCTGTGAAACTGTCCTTAAAACGAACATGTGCTGGGTCATCATCCGAGACTACTATGACATGAAATATATGGCAGAATGTGGGTAAAACAGAACAGGAGACATACAATTCTCCCCCAAGGAGTTCAGTCACAAATGTAATTAACGCATTATTTTTTTAATGATGATCATCAGCATGGAAGCATGTCCCCTGGAATGGTGGCTGAAGAATGAAGGGGCATATGAATGTTTAGCATATCTGGCACGTAAATACCATGCAACTCTGGCTACAACAGTGCCATGCGAATGCCTGGTCTCACTTTCAGGTAACATTGTAAACAAGAAGCAGGCAGCAGAATCTCCTGCAAATTGTAACCAACCTTGTTTGTCTGAGTGATTGGCTGACCAAGAAGTAGGACTGAGGGGACTTGTAGGCTCTAAAATTTTACATTGTTTTATTTTTGAATGCAGGTTTTTTTGTACATAATTCTACATTAGTAAGTTCAACTTTCATGATAAAGAGATTGCACTACAATAGTTGTATGAGGTGAATTGAAAAATACTATTTCTTTTGTTTTTTACAGTGGAAATATTTGTAATAAAAATAAATATAAAGTGAGCACTGTACACTTTGTATTCTATGTTGTAACTGAAATCAATATATTTGAAAATGTAGAAAACATCCACAAATATTTAATAAATTTCAATTGGTATTCTATTGTTTAACAGTGGGATTAATTGCGATTAATTTTTTTGATCACAGTTAATTTTTTTTTTTAGTTAATCGCGTGAGTTAACTGCGATTAATTGACAGCCCTAATTAAAAGATTGGGACCCAGTAGAAAAACAAAGTGTCTGATGGTTGAATAGAGCTTTGTTGTATAATCCCTTTAGAATTAAAGAGTTGGAAGAAAATTTTCAGAAATAGAAGAAAATGGCAAGGAAGGGCTCAGGCGTTCTCTAGGATGCCAGAAAGGCAGTAATGAGGAGGAACCTTATAAATAAAGAATCATACCTCAATACGATGAGAGCACTCGAAGAAGAAAGTTTGGTTAAGGAACTTTCTGTTTTAGAAGTTAGATATAAATCAATAGGATCTAAAAGTGTATAAGAAAATAATTGAGATGAGGGAAGATTAACCTGTTACAAAACAGATAAGGGTGAGCAAATACTTAAAGAAACAAGAAAAGCCAGCCATCCCTCTGATTAAAAATAAATGTGCTAAAGTTTGTGGATCATTTGAGCGAACTTGGTATCATGTGACAATGGGAAAGGACACAAAAAGTCACTTTCTTCTGGCCAACAAGGAACTTTTCTAGAATAAGGTTCTAAACCTAAAGCTGCTCTGTTTCTCTACTTCAACCGTTTTGACCCAGAACCTCCTCCAGCCACTTCAGCCTGATTTCCCACTGCATATTTAAAGAGATGACACACATCCTCACAACTGGGTTGATGTTTTATGTTGAAATGGTGCAAAGTTCATGTTTGTTTGTTACTTGAAACCTTTGTGAAATGTAAAGGTTTGTGCCTGGAGATTGTGCTTTCATTTAAACTTGAAATCTGGGGCAGGGACAGGACAAGAGTGACCCAAACTGGACTGCAAATCGATTAAAAAGTTTGCACAAACCTCTGCAGAGTAAATTGCTGAAGCTGACAAGGATATTAAAGCAGGGGTTCTCAAACTTGGGCCACCGCTTGTTCAGGGAAAGCCTCTGGCGGGCTGGGCTGGTTTGTTTACCTGCCGCATCCGCAGGTTTGGCCAATCGCGGGTCCCACTGGCCGCTGTTCGCTGCTCCAGGCCAATGGGGGCTGCAGGAAGTGGCGCGGGCCTAGGGATGTGCTGGCCACCTACCTGCAGCCCCCATTGGCCTGGAGCAGTGAACCACGGGCAGTGGGAGCTGCAATCGGCCGAACTTGCAGATGTGGCAGGTAAACAAACCGGTCCGGCCCACCAGGGGCTTTCCCTGAACACGCAGCGGCCCTAGTCTGAGAACCACTGTATTAAAGCTCAACATTCTAATTAAACTAACCCACTGCCTCCAAAATAGACCTTCAAGACTGCTCTTCCATGGATGTGAGGGATGGCATGACCTACAAAGTCTCACAGGAACAAAATGTGTCTCCAAAGTATGGCCTTCAGCAAGGCAATTGACCTCTCTCAGCCTCAGTTTCCTAATCTGTAAAATGGGGAAACAGTGTTTACCTGATCTGTAAGGATGTTGTGAGGCCTATCTAAATAAACGTAAAGGTGGGAAAAGAACTCCTAACCCCCAGTCTCTGGATCACTGGAACTCATCAGCAACTTGTTCAAAATTCTCAAGTACAAAAAATTCTCATGCTAAGATGGTTTTATTGTTTTTTTCCCCAAATTTCCATGAAGCTTAAAATGTTTTACACAAACATTAATTAAAAAAAGAAAAAGGTTTTTTTACAATTTCACAGAAGTTTCATGAACGTGGACACTTTGGTGATGAATATTTCGCCCAGCTCTGGTAATATGTATTATTTTGTGATGAAGAAAAATGTGGTTTCACTTTTCCTTATGACAGAGAAAATTATAAGGGAAAGTTTAACTGTAAGCTAAATAAGGCTGGAGTCCTGTGTAAAAAATATCATGTCATCAGGTAATTAAAGACTGTATCACAAAGCATATGCGCAAAGGGAACTGAAACAGCAGGGAGGGAGAGGAGTTATTTAAGTTAAGGGCCAATGTTGTCACAAGAACAAATGGATACAGACTGAACATCAACAAGTTTAGGCTTGGAAACTAAGACAAAGGTTTCTAACCATCACAGGGGAGAAGTTCTGGAACAGCTTCCCAAGGGAAGGAATGGGGAGGAGGAGGGGAAATCTACCTTGATTCAAGTCTGAGCTTGATAAATTTATGAAGGGGATGTAATGATGAGATTGCCTATGATGGCATATGTGACTGTTATGAACAATTGCTCTGCTTGCTACCCCCTAATGCCGGCCCTGTGTGTTTGTTTGAGTTACCGTGGCAACGCATCTATGTGGCTGTCTAATCACGTCATGTTTTTGGTGCATGCCTGTGTGTGTGCTTCCACGCTAGTTCACTGGCAAAGACTTTGTTGCAAAGTGTCATGATGGTTAGTGTTGCTGATGAACCCATCACTAAAGAGCTAAAAAGACAATGCAAGTACTGACCAGAGTGTGGGGGGAAGTTACAACTGGATTTGTCAATCATATGACTGGGTTACAAAGGCATTTTGTAAATTGAGTAAAAAAAGAATTCAGCATCAGACACAGCAGTGAGTCGGATGTGAAGCATCATGCCAGCAGGAAACAACATGTGCAAAACTGCCAAATTGCAAAACAGAATACCCTGGTCTCAAACTTCTTCAGCAAGCCCAATGAAACATTGGAGACCCATGTTGTTGCTACAGAGCTTACCCAAGTGTATCACATAATGATAGTGCACCAACAGTCGTATTGGTCCTGTGACTGTGAATTGAAGCTTGCACCTCGTACCCAGATTCAATGATTGCAAAACAAATTAGTTGTGGCCATACAAAAGCCGAAAGCCCTGATTAAAAATGTACCATCACTGCCGTTAACTGAACTTGCGAATATTCTTCACAGTCAAGACAGACCCTACTTCTCAATTGCCACGGATGCATCAGACAAAGGTAACATAAAACCTTTCCCTTGTCCCTAAGATATTGAACCCCTGAACTAGGAATACAAGATAAACTGTTAGACTTTTATGAAGAAAATGAGGAGACTTCAAGTCAATAACTTACACTTTCCTTCAAAAATTTGTAATTCACAAACTTGACTTAGGTAAGTCTCTTCCTTTTGTGCTGACAATGCAAATGTTAATTATGGCAGGCAGGAGCGATGAAAGCTCCCTAAAAGTGTGTGTTTGTGGGGGGACCAGCACCTGAACCATGGCCCTGCCCCTGCGCCGCCCCTTCCACCCAAGACCTCCCCCCTCCCCACTCGCTCCTCTCCGCCCCATCTCCCCCCCTTTGCTTGACCTTACAGCTGGAAAAAAATGATGGGGCCAGGGCACCCTGGCACTCCCCAACCTCCTCTGGTCCCAGTGTCCCTGGGATGGTAGGCAGAAATCTGTATACCAGAACCTTAAAAAGGAGAATGAAAATATTTTACCTGCCAACTGCCCAGGCCACATCATGCATAATGCAGTGGCTCTACAAGTGGACAATGAATCATTGGTGATTCAGACATTTAACCACTTCAGCAGTTCTACTAAGAGAGTGGCTGTGCTGAAGGACATGTTTGAGTTTATGGACGTTGAGTAAGTTGCTTTGCTACGTCACATGCCAACACATTGGTTGAGTCTTTCCCATCTGTGAACAGACTGGTTAGCACTTGGCAAGCAGTCAAGAGCTACTTTGTGTCTCTGGGCAGTGACAACTGTCCATGGAGTTTGCGGCCTCTGTTTGTTGAGAGTGAGCCTGGTGAAGAAGGTCAGGAAACCAACAGTGTTGAGGTTCACCTTTATTTTCTACAAAATGTACTTAAAGTGTTCAGCAATGCTCTCTCTGCCTGGAGAAGGCTAGTGTGACTCTATGTGCAGTGTATGCCATAATAAACGGTCTGCGAATAAAGCTACAGCAATGAAAAAATGACCCATTCTTCGCTGCTAAAGTTGAGAATGCGTTCATTGGAATGACATCTTTGTATTCAGTCCTTCGCAAGGACTTTACCAAACTTTATGATGTTTCTGTCAAACATCTGGAGAAATAGTTTGACTTTTCCACTAGCGGCTATTTGTACAAAATTCAATGTTTTAATATCATCCAAGAGAAGGAGTTGGAGTTCATGGGTCTGTCTGCAGCTGTAACAACAAAAATCTGCAGAGTACCGTGGACCTGGATGAGCTCTACATTGAGCTTTGTACTGTCTGAGAAATCATCAAGAACTTGGAGCGGGGGAAAAAACTGTTGAGGAACTCTGGGCTCAGGTGCTCAGCTGTAAGGGAGATGGTGCTAATCTTCCTTACATAAAGAAGCTGGTTTCCTTCATGCTCAGTATACTAGCCTGCCGTATTTTCAATGATGAAGGATGCATGGACTGACGTGAGGAATCAAAGCAGGATTGAGCTGGTGAGGTCCGAAATGCAAGTAAAAATGAATTTCCTCATGAGCTGCAAGGAGTTCAAAACTTATTTAATCGTCAGAAAGGATGTTATGTGCATGGTCAAGTCATCCAAGAAGTATGAGACTGCTGGTGCTGAAAATTGAGAGCTGTACAATCTACAGTACAAGGTAGGCCTATATGCATGTTCTATTTTTATTTATTTTTTTATCTTATAAACGCAACTATTAACCCCCCTTCCCTGGAAAAAGGTGTCCTGATTTTTCACACTGGCCATTTGGTCACCCTAAACTGATCACCATCTCTGGGGATGGGAAGGAATTTTCCCTCAGGCCAGCTTGGCAGAGACCCAGGGAGTTTTTCACCTTCCTTACAAAGTGGAGCATAGGTTGCTTGCTGTTTTTAACTATAGTAGTGTAAATGGTGGAATCTCTGTGAATTGAAGTCTTTAAATCAAGAGTTGAGGACTTCAGTAACTCAGCCAGAGGTTATGGACCTATTATAGAAGTGGGTGGGTGAGATTCTGTGGGCTGTGATGTGCAGGAGGTCGTACTAGCTGATCATGATGGCCCCTTCTGGCCTTAAAGTCTATGAATTAAGGCTGCACAGGCATTTCCTAACGTTTGAGTGCTTGCCTTTGGCTTTCTGCTAGCATAGTGGTGGTGGCGGCTTTGGTTTTTGTATCTACTGTAATAGAGAAAAACATTGTAACCAAGTGAGCTGTGTATGGTTATCACTGCCCTCTGCTGGATGGAATCAGAACTGGTCAAATATCACAGCCTGGCCTTTTCTAGTGCACAAAAATAATGGCAATTCTCCATTAGCTCAAGCAGTCAGGGCTCTTATAGCAAAAGGATCTGCGTTCTAGCCTTGGTGTGTCTAATGTTCTGAGCATTGTGACATCTGTATAGTTCTAGGTGGCCATGGAGTTGTTAGAATACTTACCATCCCTGTGAGGAAGGCAAGTGTGAGGGTTAAGTAGTCAGCAGTATAGCACTTTACAATTTCAAAATGCTTTTAAAAACATTATATTTAGTTGTTTAGTTAATAGACTGTGGTGGTAAAATGATGCAAAGGATTCTGGGATATGGAGATTACAGGAGAGACTGCTCTCTGAACAACAGTCAAGAGAAGTCTCTGCTTCTGTCTCACCATTGTAGTGCTGAGAATACGTAAGTCAGGAGCTGGGTATGTGTTTGTGAAGAAGTTGCCTTCAGTGCAGTGCCTCTTCAGCATGGACAGGAGCAAATATTGTTAGAACCACATGTAGGGTTGCCAGGTGTCTGGTTTTCAACCAGAACACCCACTTGAAAAAGGACCATGGTGGCTCCGCTCAGTACTGCTGACCGGGCTGTTAAAAGTCTGTGGGGTGTGGGGCTGGCAGGCTACCTACCTGGCTCCAAGTGGCTCCCAGAAGCGGCCATATGTTCCTTGGCTTCTAGGTGGAGAGGTGGCAACAGGGGCTCCACGCGCTGCCCCCGCACTGAGTGCCGGCTCAGCAGCTCCCACTGGCCGGGAACCATGGCTAATGGGAGCTGTGGGGGCAGTATCTGTGGGTGGAGGCAGCGTGGAGAGCCACCTGGCTGCCCCTCTGGCTAGGAGCTGAGGGACGTGTCGCTGCTTCCTGGGAGCCTCACAAGGTAAGTGCTGCCCAGAGCCAGCACCCCCTACCGCAGCCCAACCACCTATCCCAGCCCGGAGCCCCCTCCTGCACCCTGAACCCTCATTTCTGGCCCCATCCCAGAGCCCACATCCCAGCCAGAGCCCTCACTCCTTCCTGCACCCCAGCCCCCATTCCAGCCCGGTGAAAATGAGCAAATGAGTGAGGGGGGGAGAGCAGACAACAGAGGGAGGGGGGAAGGAGTAAGCAGGGGTCGGGCCTCAGGGATGGGGTGGGGTGGCAGAGGCAGGACAAGGATGTTCAGTTTTTTGCAATCAAAAAGTTGGCAACCCTAACCACATGGCTTTTTAAGCATAGTTCTAACATGGTTTCGCTTTGAACACACTGGCTGGCCAAACTGTGTTTGGGTTTTTTCTCTCTATCCCATGAATGCAACCATGTTGGGAGATCTGTAATGGTCCCCCAACATGGCTGTATTTGTGGGGTAAATAGGCCCTTATAAAACAGGCTGGACCCATGTTTCAAATAAACTTAACTCAAGTCTTTACTAAGTTTTAAATGTAATCCTTTAACAAAGTTTGAGCCCCTATCTGGATCAGGCCATAAGTTTTCCTCTCCTGTCCTGCTCACCTTACAGCTTGGCAGCAAGTCACATAGGAAAGTACACATTTTTTTCTCTCTGTTAGACAAGTGCAAACCTTGGCTCTCTAGGCAGTTCCTCTAGATTTACACCAGCATAAACCAGAGCAGAAGCCGGTCCTGCAAGCCCTGCTCCAGGAGGCAGACTAGTCCATTTTCCAGGCTGGGTGGGGTTGTGCACGACTGCACGCCCTGGGGGAAAAGCCCCAGTTCAAATGATTGAACCTGGGAACAGAATATATAGGCATGGTGGTGCCTGACGGTAACCAACACACGATAAGGAAGCCAAGCCCAGTGAGCCAGGGAAGCTATTGCTGAGCAACACTGTAACAAAAGGTCATGGCAGAATTACTGCAGGGTCCTATCCCTGGGGAAAGAGGTGAAGAGGCCATTTGACTGAACTGCGTCTCCCCACCATGCACACAATATCTGTCTGGAGCAGACCACAGGCGCTCAGCACAGCCTTGCAGAGATCTGGGTTAGGGGCCCTGGAGATCTCTTCTGGTAAGTGCCACAGCAAGCTAGGAGAACTGCAGGGGAAGTGGAAGAACTGGAGGGCACGTGGGGCAACACAGTCAGGATCCTAGATGCCCTGAGAAGAAGCAGGAACTGGTGAAGAGGCAACAGCAGTGGGGTTAGACAAGAGGAGAAGCAGCAAGACTCAGGTGTTGAGGAAGGGGAAGCCAGATTTGTGGGGAACCAGTGGGTGGCAGCAGGATTGGGGGAAATGATGAGGAGACAAGAAGGGAGAAGCAGCAGTGGATTATAACAGGAACAGTGGTGCTGGAAATACAGGTTCTGGGGGTGCTGCCAACCCCCTAGCTTGAAGTAGAAACCATGTAGCTGGTGTTTGTTGTTACTATCATCTGCATCCCCCACTATAAAAACTGTTTGAGCACCTCTGAACAGGAGAGGGAGAAACTGGGAAAGGAAGGACAGGAGAGGTGAGGAGGAGCAGTTACTCAGTTTTCCCTGTCTGTAAAAGGGGATAAATACCTGCCCTCCTAGGTATGTTGTGAAGCTTCCTCAAGATTTGTAAAGCGAATGGAGTTTCTTGGATAGAAGATGCCAGGTGTAATTGCCCTATGCCCACTGAAAAGGATTAACCAGGTCTACACTATGGTAATGTCCCAAGGCTGACAATGAGTGTAGTTTGACAACCAGACTTTAATTGCAAATGCAGACAAGGACAAACAGTGTTCGCCAGCTGTTCAGAATAGACCAGCTGTCTGCACATGCAGTTTACACCAGTTACACTGCATACATTGTCAACATCCACTGTCAGCCCCAACACCATTTTGATTAGAGCCCCAGGCTCTAGAGTAACAGGTTACAGAGGTGCAATCCTGTCTAGGTGTACATGTGATCTCACTGTGCTACTGGCCAGGCTGTTGTTTGGAAGGTGTGTGGTTAACTGCAAGTACAGTCAGTTTTTTAAAACAGTGAATCGGTAATTTTAGCCACTATGATTGCCTCTAATTCCTCAAGACAGTTCTGGTTTTACAATCACACTTTCCAGTTTAAAAATAAGTTTTACTCTACCCTTTTCTGGTATAAAAGACTCACGCAGACAGGAGAAACCAACTCATGGACTGACTGTACAGGGGAGTCAATGAAGTGGGTTACAGAAGTGCACAAAATCAACCGAAAAATCAGAACAATCACTTTATTTTCTCTAACCTCTTTTAGATCTAGTAATCTATGGTTGAACTTTTAACTGGATTGAGTAAAACCTCAAAACTCATGTTTTTAAATTGTGCTGCACCTTTAAATATATATGTATCATGTTATATCTAATTGTACTATAGCTTAAAGTATATTATCTCATTGTCTTAACTGGAGATGTTGATGAACATGCAGTTAACTTTTCTAAGCTTTTGCAAATACACGTGTTGACACGCATAAAGGTTTCCATGGGGCTTTGGATGTGTTTGGTACAATGTGCATGCTCGCTCACTCTCTCTTTCTCTCTCTCTCTCTCTGAATGGTAGAAGTTTTTTGTATAACACAAAAGATGTAACTTTTCAGCAGTTGCCAGTCACATTTCAGGGCTGAAGCTGCATCATGGCATATATCTGTGCTGCTTCAGTCTCAGACCCCATTCAGGAAAGTACTTAAGAACATGCCCTACCTGGCAATGAAGTTCAAGGGGACTTAACTACAAGCTTGGCAAAGCTCAGGTCATGATAGCTTACAAGCTATTGCTTCCCTTAGAAGAGGAATTGCTTCATCATACTGGAACAATGGCTCCTGAGTCTCATTGTTTTAAAACTTGTGCGTGGGAATCTTTTTTGTTAACAAACTGATTTATCACATTTCTCTTCATACTAAAAAGGAGGGACCAAATCTTGCCATCTAGAATCCCCTATACTCTGTGGCTCTTTTTGCTGTTGAAAGCTGGACTGCTAAGTGTTCAAAAACTCATAGTGACACAAGGCCCGATTTCCAGAGATGCTGAGCATATCCAACTCCAAATGAAGACAATGGGCATTGAGGGTGCTCAGCCCACTTGAAAATGAGGCCACAAGCTTTTATTGTGCTATCAGTCAATTTGGCCTAGCAGTTTGTGCATTGAGAAGCCTGGAGGCCTGTAGTCTAGTCCCTGCTCTACTAGTGCTTCTTTGTGTAGCCTGGGGCAACTCATCTAACCTTTCTATCTTGGTTCCACCATTGGTAATATGAGGACAATATAAACTTCTCTGACTTTGAGGATTAATCTTTGTAAAGTGCTTTAAGCATGTAAATTGTTATGTAACAGCTAAATAATATTTTATTATTATTACCATGCAGGCCTCCTGTAAATTCTACTATAAGTCAAGGAGCATCTTCCCCTCCCTTCCCCCTTCTTCCCCCCACATTCCCCATAAATAATTCCTCATTTCCCCCATCCCTGCTCACATGAAGCTTGTCACCATGGAATCCTCATTCAGTTTGCATCTCACTGAACTTGGGCTTCATTGCTGCAGCATGTTGTAGTGAAGTGCAAGGTGGTTACACAACGAGAGAGCGAAAGCCTGGATGAAGCCTTCGGAGGACACTTGCTAATTTCATTGCACAGGAGGCTTGTGGAAATCCTGCAGCTGAGAGATCTGCAGCTGGACCCATCATACTTCACCATCTGGGCTATTGTGAGTCTCTACACTTTTCCCTTCCATCAGCTCAGCAAGGCTGTAATTTTATGTCACCTAATGCAGAAGCCAGTTTGTGCTGGGAAAGCAGGGATCACAGCAGGATGATCTTTGAGGAGGATTCAAAGCATAAATGGATCCCACATGGAAGTCAGGAAGGAACCTCCAACCCACCCCATCTCCTCCTCAGACAGCAAACATTGCACTGCACAATTAGACAGGGGTAGTAGTAGGCTTTTTGCCTATCTTGGAAGCATCTAGTATTGAATACTCTCAGAAGCAGGAGACTGGGCTAAATAGACCTGAATCAAATCCAATATGGTAAATACTGTGTTCCTAGGAAATGATCTGCAAAGAAGAAAATATTGTTTGTGCCCTTTTTCTTGTTGCTTTTTGATGTATGAAGAAGACCTGGTTTTAAAAGAGTTTGTTTTTCGGCTTGTATTTTTTCATTCCACATTCAGACATTGTCTTTCCTGGAAGACCCTATGGACAACTAGAGAAACTAGTAGGATTATGACATCACCAAAACCTGTAGAGTGAAACCTTAGCACCTGAGACTGTCAAACTGTTTAGAAGTCTGATTCTGTTTTTTGTTAACACCGATATAACAAACCCCTGAGAAACAGTTGGGAGAAAAGACCTCTTTGTTAAAAAACCAACATGCCTTCCCTTTCGCTGAAAGGCTAGATGTTCCAAATCCTACAGCACTCTGGGCCTCCAAGGAGACTTCCAGAAAGAACAGCAGAGATAAAACTATATTCCCAGTGTTGAGAATAGAAAGTCTGAAATAATTTTGGGGGGAAGAATACCCCTTTCTGTCCCTCTGCATACATTATGACATTTTTAAAATGGAAAAGTCTCCCCGCGCTCCCTTTTCAGGTCACCGTTAATGTCTTTGGCTATTTACCGCATTCTCACCAGCAGATTTCACATGGGAAATCCGATCAGGAGCTAATACAGCTCTGCAGTTAATTCCTGAGTACCTTCTGTGACTGCCTATGGGGAGGCATCCAATAGCAGCATTAAGGGAGGGGCTACAAGGGCAGCTGTGCAGAGGCCATATATCTCTGTGCCCCAAAATCTGTGTTTGATCTCATAAAATACAGGAAGGGCCAAGCCCTGCCTCTGTTCCTCATCCACTTTTATTGAATGAGAAGGAAACTCCTAACCTCTCTCCAGGTTTTTCCTGCTAGGGTATAACATGACCTTTAACAAAGTGATGGGACGGTGTTGTGATCCACGGATTGTTCTCCATGACATTGCCACAAAGTTACTGGTGCTCCACAAAGAGTTTTTCAAAGTTTGTAGCATGAAAGCACCAATTTTTCTAAAATCATGATTTCATTATTATAATTATTTATTTTATTATTTTTTATTTTAGGAATTTAATTAAAGAAAAATGACGCAGAGACTCTTAGGAAAACTTGATTCTCTGGAACAATATTCACGCAAAAGACTGGCCAAATATGCAAAGGTTGAAGTAAGTATGGAGTATATCGAAATCAAATCAAGGATAGACGCACCCGTTGTCAAAGAACTGTTTCTCGAGTTATGCCAGTACCTACACACTATCATGACTTGCACCATATAATAAATATCTATAAGGTAGATGGATGAGACGGATGGGAGAGGGAGAGACTGATTTATGTCTGACTGATGATTACTCCAGGCAACAAAGGAATACTGATAAAGTGAGCAGGTCACCTGGCAGCTGAGAAAAGAACAACATTAGAAGTGTGACAGGGAGTACCAAGCATTTGGCATCCCCTGCTGGAGGCCCTGCCTTTGGCGTATACTGCCCAAAGAAGGCATCCCTTGGGGGGAAATAGCAAGTTTAGACCTCCAAGAGTGGCCTAGAGAAGCCCCCCAGGATCAGCTGCTGGCAGAACCAATGAAAGTTGGTCCTCCAGCAGCTAGAAGATTTGGGAGCAGGTGGAAGCCAGTCAGGGCCCAGCAGGCATGATCTTTTGAAGCTGCAGGCTGCTGTTTTTTTGTGCATCTCAGTGAGAAGTGAGCATTTTGAAAAGAACGTCTTCCCATGCTGGCATAACCTCAGAAACACCCTATGCCAATGGCTGTTTTTCTGACCATGTGGCCAGGGGAGGCCAATCAAGTGCCTCTGAGCCCATATACACTTTATTTAAAAAATAATTTGGATTTGGATTTTCAGAATGATTGTTGCCAAAGAGAAGTAGCCCAGACCCCTCACAGGCAAGGCCCCCCCCCAACACATCCTCCCTCACTTATCATGGGCTCCAGCTGCCCATTCTTGCCCACGGCAGCTGTGCGGGTCTCCCTGTGTGAAAGGGGCTGTACAGGGCTTGGGCTACAACCAAGATGGTTGTGCCACAGGCAGCTGCATGGTGCGGCTGTGATTGGGAACAGGCTGAGGGATACATGGGGTGTAGGTGGCTGCCTAAAAACAGCCAAACAGTGTGAAAATCCTCACAGCACCCAATGCTTGGGGTCAGCTCCACAATCTGGGGCGTGAGGCCGCCATGAACACTTTAAGGATGAGAACACTTGGCAGGTGCTAAGTTTTGATGCATGAATAATATAACCATAGTAATAGTTTGTTTGTTTTTTTAAAAGTAATGGAGTAATGAGATCTCTATTGTAAAGCAGCAGTGGGTTGGACTTTTTTTTAGAGTTAACTTTTGCTTGTTTTTCTGACCTGACCTGCCAAGTTCTAGGGCCCAGCTCTGGGGGAACTGTGAAGTTCTTGGTTGAAATAGTGAAAGACTGTTTTATATTACAGAATTTGAAACCGAGGTGGTCATCTTGAGTTAAATATACATTTACTGCTGTACAATTAAGGCAGGTTTGCCTTGAGAGAGGCCCCGTTGGCTCAGATGGGCCCATGACAAAAAGCCAATGGAGCATCTCACCACAGAGCACCTGTAAATGCACCTGCCACAATATCGGTATATGTAGACCAACTCCCCCACCCTTACCTCATGTTTTACCTGACATGTAAAATTGTCAGGTTTTATAATGTGTTCTTTAAAAAATCGTAGGTTGTCAGAATTCTAGCAAACTGATTTCCTGGGAAAATCTTCTGTAGCAGAAGTCAGGGTAACCAGTATCACAGTAATATTTAACTAAGCTGTCTCAGCTACTGCATTGCACTGCAGTTAAAGTAAAAAGACATTTTAAAGTGCATTTAAACTCTAATGAGTGATTATGTAAAATGGCAGTTTCTTATTAACAGCTCTGCTCCCTATGTGTGTCTTCCAAGGCAATGATAAGTTAATGAAATAAACAAGATTTTACTGCTTTGACTCATGTTGGCTTTAAATTCAGATGCTTGATTGCAGAAAGAGATAACAATAGCTGGTGGTTCACAAAATTAGTAATATTTCACGTAATAGAAACAAGGATATTGCAGTCCTAACCAATTAAGGCCATGTATGCTTGGGGTGTTTTGTTGCAGAGCCCAGGGCTTGGGAGATTGCTGTTAAAGCCATTTGTGACAACCCCATTGACATTTGAATTTAAAGAGGATTATGATATACCCAGTGCTAGAACAATAAATATTTGCAGGTCTAAACCTGCACTGCAGTTTGCAGAAGATGAACAGCTCTTCAGACATCAGCAAATAAGGTGACCCCAAACTAGAATGTTTTGTGTTAATTTTAGTTTGACTTAGAGATGCTATAAATATCATAAAAATACCATTACTGTTTGACTTTTACATCAGTTCACTCTTAGCACAATTAAATTGGAGTTGTTAAAACTATCTTGTTTGCATGATTTACCCAAATCTACAGCCATTTGAATTAGCAATTATTAGTGTCAAAGGTATTATTGTTAGGAAAAGCCTTGCAATAAGGGGATTCTGTGCTGTTTCCTGTAGTGAAATGATTCCTCACCATAAAACAGGAAGCTGTGTAAACAGTAACTCACGTGACTGAATGCTAGAAATTATCCTATCCCAAAAGAAAAAGCTGGAAACGTTCAGGCAGTTAGTTTGCCACCTGAGGATGCAATCTTCCTGTGATCTCCAAAGTGATTACATACCAGGGTTTGAGTTGCTATATAAAGTTTGTGTCCATGAGCAGCTGGAAGTCAAATCCTAGAGAGGAAAATAGAAAGGAGCATAAACTCTGGCAAATCAAGTGTAAAAGTATATGGCAGGCGAAGAAGGAATTTGAAGATCAACTAGCTAAGGACACAGACCAACAGCAAACATTTTTTTAAGGGCATCAGAAGCAGGAAGATTGCCAAATGCTCAGTGGGGCTACTGGATGATCAAGGAACACTCAAGGAATACAAAGCCATTGCAGAGAAGCTAAATGAATTCTTTGTATTGGTCTTCACTACAAAGGATATGGAAGAGATCCCCCACTTGAGCCGTTCTTTTTAGATGACAAATCTGAGGAACTGTCCCAGATTGAGGTGTCAGTAGAGGAGGTTTTGGAACAAAATGATACATTTACCAGTAATAAGTCATCAGGACCAGATGATATTGGTCTGAAGAACTCAAATATGAAATTGCAGAACACTAACAAAAAGTGGTATGTAACCCATCACTTAAATCAACTGCTGAACCAGATAACTGGACAGTAGCTAATGTAACACTTATTTTTTAAAAAGGCTCCAGAGCTGATTATGGCAATTACAGGCTTTGGTAAGTCTAACTTCAGCACCAAGCAAAGTGGTTGAAACTATAGTAAAGAGCAGAATTATCAGACACACAAATAAAAATGATATGTTGGGGAAGAATCAACACAGCTTTTTGTAAAGGGAAATCATGCCTCACCAATTTATTAGAATTCTCTGTGGGGGTCAACAAGCATGTGGATAAGGATGATCCAGTTGGTATAGTGTACTTGGACTTTCAGAAAGCCTTTGACAAGGTCCCTCACCAAAGGCTCTTAAGCAAACTCAGTAGTCAAGAGGTAAGAGGGAAGGCCCTCTCATGGATCAATAATGGATTAAAGGATATGAAACAAAGGGTAGAAACAGTCAGTTTTCACAATGGAGAGGTAAATACTGTGGTAAATACTGGGACCTATACCTTTCAATATGATAAATATTCATAAATGATCTTGAAAAAGGGGTGAACGGTGAGGTGGCAAAATTTGCAGACCATACAAAATTACTCATGGTCAAGTCCAAAGCTGACTGCAAAGAGTTACAAACTCTCACTAAACTGGGTGACCGGGCAACAAAATGGCAGATGAAATTCAATATTGATAAATGCAAAGTACTGTAATGCACATTGGAAAACATAATCTCAACTATACGTACAAAGTGATGGGATCTAAATTAGCTGTTAAAACTCAAGAAAGATGTTGGAGTTGTCATGGATAGTGCTCTTAAAACATCTGCTCAATGTGCAATGGCAGTCCAAAAAAAAAAATAGCTAACAAAATTAGTAACAATTAGTAAAGGGATAGAAAAAAAACAGAAAATATAATGCTACTATATAAAATGCGTGGCACACCCACACTTTGAATTCACTGCATGCAGTTCTTGCTGCCTTGTCTTAAAAAATGTGCAGAGAAGGGCAACAAAAACTATTAGGGGTATGGAATGGATTCCACACACAGAGTGATTAAAAAGACTGGGACTGTACAGGTTAGCAGAGAGATGATTAAGAGAAGTTATAATAGAGGTCTATAAAATCATCAATGCTGCGGAGAAAGTGAATAGAGAAGTATTTTTTACCTCTTCCCATAACAAAGAACTAGGGGATGAAATTACTAGGCAGCAGGTTTAAAACAAACAAAAGGAAGTACTTCACACAACCTGTGGAACTCATTGCCAGGGGATTTTGTGAAGGCCAAAAGTATAACTGGGTTAAAAAAAGAATTAGAGAAATTAATGGAAGATAGCGCCATCAGTGGCTATTAGCCAAGATGGTCTGGGACCCCCATGCTTTGGGTGTCCCTAAGTCTCTGACTGGCAGAAGCTGGAACTAGACAACAGGTGAAGGACCATTTGAAATTGCTCTGTTCTGTTCATTCCCTCTGAAGCATCTGGCACTGGCCACTGTCAGAGATAGGATACCAGGCTAGATGGACGATTGATCTGACCCAGTAAGGCCATTCATACATTCTTATATACCTGTTCCCTGCTACTTGGCAGAGAGGGGTAGCGCAAAATCCAATCTGTACTTTGAACACTCTCAAGTTTGGAGACATTGTACCTCTGAACACTACTCCTGCCATAGAAATATAACATTAAATTAAATAATTTGACTTTAATTCCAGTTCTAAGCATCGTTCACAATGGTTCATTTAATGGAAATTCTCTTCCAGATTCAAGACTCAAGGGGCAGCTGCTGCAGTTTGTATAGTGCATATTACAATAGGGAGCTCAAAAGCAGCAAGACTGTGTTAGAATGCCAGCCACTCCGCGAGAGCAATTTCAAAAGTACTAGTGTCTATACTGGGCACCTTTTGTTCCCATTAATTTCAGTCATAGTTCAAGTGCTCAGCATCTTTCAGGATTAACCCTCTTAGTAAATACACAAAATATTAAATGATAGGGCCCAACCTAACATTTTGGACCTAGAGCTATCACCCATATGTGCTAAATTTTGTTATTACCATTATTTCTTATCACTTGGGGGGACAACCTTTCTTTTGCAATATTAGCTAAAGTATTACTGTATTATTCTGTTACCTTTTCCAACCTGTTTAACTTTTTTTAGTCAGATATTATTGTGCATGTCTATCAAATGTACAGCTTTGATTTTAGTCCTTCCAGACTTAAATCTGTGACCTCAAGACTGACGGCTAGAAAGAGTCACTCTGGCAAACCAACTGCAAGGCCATTTAGTGCTCCAGATACCTTGCAAGCTAAAGCATGTCATCAGAAAGGTACTTCTTTATGTATCGCAGGTTACTACTGATTCTGACATACACATTCTTTAACTTGTTTAGCAATTCTGTAAAACATTGTATGCAAAGTATTGACATTCGATTTCACATTTCAAAAAGCATGACTTTAGCACTATTGCACCCAGTCTACACTAAACTATGTCTTCACTGCCAAAAAGGTGTGTTTTTACATCGAGAGAGTTAGTTAACTTGATGGGGAAAATGCATTTTTTCTTACAGTGAAGACATAGCAAAAGAAAAATAGTTGCAAGAATCAATTTGTTTGGATGTGTTGAGCTTACAGGCCCTTGCATCTACATGTAACAGCCATCTAAGATATAAGTAATGACTGTACATGTGGGAGAAGGTCTTTAGCTCAGATGTGGTTGAATCAGTACATTGTGAAAAGGAAACCACAAATGTTGCAGCTGTCCTGGTTCAACTAGTTCTCCCATCCAAGAATACAGCTCCCTGTGTTAAGAAAAAACCAAAAAGCCCTTGCTCCTGGAGACAGTGCTGAGCATTATAAGGTATGTGCTCCAGAATCGCAGAATGTGCTGGTATAACCTCAGATGAAAGGAGCGCTGTATGTGGATGAGTCAGAACGGTTTTGTTTAAAAAATAGTGTTTTGAGGTAAACCTGCTACATCATTGCAAGGACAAGCAAGGGAGCACAACATTACATGTAATCACTGTCCCTTCAGCAGTTTCCTTGCTTGATGTGGCTGCTTATTTTAATGATTAATTCACCTCTAATGTAACCTATTAATTTAAAATACTACACTATAATAATCTCTTCAAATTATTCCTAATTTCATATGTATCTTTTTTTATAGAGAATCTGTACAAGTTAAAAGAAGATTTTATTTCATTAAAACTAAACCAAAAAGTAAAATCTGCTAGTCTTAGACCAAAAGTTCACAGAAGACCAAAGTGGAACACAGAGGTAAATTTCACTCTCATCTTAACCCCAAACTACGAACTAATTGCTGTCTTAACTCTAGCCAGATTTACACATGCTTTAAAACCGATACTAATTTCTTCTTGGGATGATTTACATCATCTTTTGGGGTATGGAAGAAGGAGGTGTCTGTTTGAGGGGAAATTCCTTTTCTGGCTGTAATCTAGATAGCCATGAAAATCACTCATCATAATGAGGGGCAAATTAGAGATGCTAGTTAGTTCTTTTTTTTCCTACAGAAAATACAGATCACAATTTTTTTCTAGTGAAACATAATTTTTTTCAAACTACCTGAATATCTGTTGGTCCATGGGTGTGTCCCCTTTTGCAAAACTTAAAACATTTTATTTTGTATAATTTAACATAACAAACTTGATGGCATTTAGAATAAATGGAAAAACAAGATTGCTACAAGATGAGGCAATCTTGCAGAAAGTTCTGAACTTGATGTACATACAGTATAAACATCAACTGTAAACTTAGGGAAGTGATCAGTGTTTAAAAAGGCTTTGCTGGAGAGGAACCTGACAAAATGAGTGAACATGTGACTATGGGGCTACTTGGCATAGGCATTTCTGGAATATTTGCTTCTCTTGCATTCACGCCACATTAATATAACACAAGCTGCATACAGTAAAGGTAAGTATCTTAAGGTGGACCAGACAGCCAAAAAAAATGCCAATGGAACAAACTAGAAGTGAAAAAATCAGTCTTCTTCCTACTGAGCACTAAATCAAAATATTTCTTGTAATAAACAATTAGCTTTTATTATTAATAATTTTATTACGGCAGTGCCGAAGGGCCAACCAAGAATGGGGCTGTCTTGTGCTTGGTGCTTAGTAGAAGGTCCTTCCCCTGAGATGCTTATAATCTAAATAGGCAAGACAGAGAGAGTGGGGGAAAGGGGCAAAACACAAAAGCAGGATGTGAACAATACGATGGCAATCATTGTCATATTAATTTCACAGTTTTTTGGGTGGCTGGGTTTAGTTAGGAAGGGATGAGCTAAATGGAAAGAAAAGGCAAGGGGAGGGGGTGAGGGACAGGGCAGGGGAGAAGAAGGTAAAAGGAGCAGGTGTGGAGTTTTGTTTTTGTTGTTCAACGTAATTATAACCCTGTGGGGCTAAATATATTCTGATTGGCATAGACCGATTTTTTTCCTTCCCCGCTGAGCCATAACAACTAGTGCCTGCTTTCACAACTCTGATGCACCTGAGGGTTTTCCTTCAGGGTAAAGCCAAATTCCAATTTCAGATGTGCATCAGCATGTAGTTCAAGAATATGGTAACATTTTGCCAATAACTACAACACAGTGATATCTAAGCTGCCACACCTTATCCCTATACTTAAAAGAGGAGATATCAGTTGTAATCCTATGGGTATCTACTGGCAAAGACTGACTTTTTAACAGACGTTCTTACACTATGCACACAAGCAGTGTTACGGAGATATATATATAGAGAGAGAGGCTGGCAGTGTTTGCTCACATATCTGAGTCTAGCACCTGTCTCTAAATGTGAAATCTACAAAATTTGTATAAGCGATCCACATTTTGTGCATACTTACTTTATATTGGGCAATGAGATTCTGTCATGAGCTTAGTATAAATGGTTACGCAATGATCTGGTATAGCAGGTCCTGTGTTCTTATTTATAATTCAAGTGACTGGGCTCTTTCATTTTACCACAAATACTATACTTTCTAATCTTTTTTTTTTATTATTCAGTCTGATTTTTTGCTTTAAATGCATGATCATTTAAAGTTTCTGACATACTGTTTACCATGAAGATGATTTAAAAGTTTCCATGTTAGGGTTATATTTTTAATGGTGACTCATTACAAATATGATATGATGTTAACATGTACAAATACTTCCTCATATCCAGGTTGAAAATGTTCCGAAGCTGGATGTCCTCTGTCAGCAAGATAGCCAAGCCCATTTACCGTCTACTCTTGACCATACAGACACTTCTCATTGGTGCCCTCCTACAAGTGCCAGTAGTCAGAATGAAGAGTCATTTCTAACAGCTTTAATGGGTAAGAATCAGTGAAATCCTTCCGTATTTACAGCTGAGGAAAATACATGGAGATTTACCAGTAGCATTGCATTGCCTTAGATTCGTATTAGAAGGAAAATTTTACTTGAAGAAACTAGCTGTGACAACTGGATAAAAGGACACATCCTGCCTAAATGGACTATTAAATGTGCATAATTCTAACTTGTTTAAACGTTTCCCTATTATATCATCTGTTCAACTTACATTTTTCTTTCATTCTTAAATTTATTTTTATGACTTAAATCTTGCATTAGTCATGGTATGAGATGAGATTAAAAATGTGGTTCTACTCTGAAAAGTGACCTTATAAAAATGCTATCGTGAGGTTCGCTCTTATAGTGTCTCCAATGATTCCCTATCAAACTTGCTCCATTTACAAGTAAAAGATTATTTGTCTAACTGGTTGACAGGCTGAGATCTAAAAATCAAATGTAGTAATTTCTGGCTTGTGCAACAACACCAGTAATAAATGTTCTGTGGGGCAAATATTGCCTTCAGTTACAAGTTGCCTTCAGTGCAACTTCATGCTCCTTAGATCATTCCATCACTTATACCAGTGCAAACCTGTTGCGTAAGAAGGTCTGCACCAGAGCAATTGAGAGTTTCAGAGGTGACTTTGCAATTGGAACTTAGCAAACAATTCAACTGATGCTAGTGAGCCAGAAAATAATCCGGTTAGCTCTCTCAGTTCTGCAGGGCTAACAGTAGTAAAAACTTGCTTTTTTTTCCATCAACCTCAGCAGCTATGACCCTGAACACACACCGAGAGCAGATGTGCTCAGTCAGAAGAGGCTGTTTTTACAGAATCGCTCTTCAGGGGGAAATTGCTCTTTAATGGTCAGATTGTGCCATTAAGGAACATTTTCTCAGAAGGAGAGAGCCTGTAGCTGTACTGTCCCTGGTGGGGAGCCTATGGGAGGCACCATGCCTTCTGGAGCCCAAGTCTCTGAACCCCTTTAGGGATGGTGCATCATGCATACTCTTCTGCAAAAGAGTAGGTAGGTCCATGGCCCTGATTCCTTTCTGTCCCTCTGGGAGAGGCTAGTGCTAGCCCTGAGCAGCCCTTGTGCTTGGAGGAGCTCAGGGATAACTGTGGTTAGTCACTGTTCAGAGGGCTGAAGATGGGAGTATGGCTCCTTGTGTCCTCCACTTTCTTGAGGACCAGTGCAGGACCAGCCACAGTCTGGCCCTAAGGATGCTGCTGAGAAATTCTGCTCAGCAGGGAGAGTGAAGTGCACAACGATACAAACAGAGTTGCTTTTAGTCACCACACAGGGTCCCATCAGTTTAAGGAAAAAAAAAACAAAAACATGAGTAACTGTAGGAATGTGCAATGTACCCTATGATGGAAAATTCTACGTGACCTGCCACACTTCTGCTACCATCTTGAATTCCTTGTTCTGAAGAAGGAATCCTTGTGGCTGAATGCAGCACCATACTGTCAAAGATGAAGAAAACATAAGACGCACTCTCTGCAAAGCTGTAGGCCGGGGTCAATCAGTTTAGCCCACTGATGTGATTCGTTGAAGATCTCCCATATGCTTTATTTTTTTTATATGGTTTTATAATACCCAATGCCTATACTATTTTCCAACAGCAGCCTGTGAGAAGTAACTTTTATCTCCCTTATTTGCACATATACGTATCACATACGAAAACTCACTGTCTTTTCAGGGGACAAGATAGCGCAATACAGTATTTATGGGGAAGCTGGCAAATTCGTTGCTCAACAGCTAGAGAGAAACAATAAAATCAGAGTCTGTGTAAATGGCCATTTGCCATTAGATGGTCTGAAAGAAAGGTAATTACTGTCAGACTGTAAATATTACTGCAAATCTAAGTTGAATTACTTTCTGAATCTGTGGCATCCCAATGACTAGTCAATAGTCATTAGTCAATGACTGGCCTTACTACACGGTTAGCTCTCACAAGACAAGTAAAAGTAGGCCTGGGCAGTAGTTGGAGTGGCGAACTTCAAGGAGTGCCTAGGATGATGAAGCAGGAAGTGGTACTAGCAATTCAGTGGGTAGCTCTCTTCCCTCTCTATCAGTACTGAACCAATGCCCCCTTGGATGATGCCAAGGAGCCCTGTGCTGCTTAAAGTGCCATTTTTATTGTAAAGCTTAAAAGACAAGTCATGCTGGTCATTAAAGATCCCATGGCACTTTTGCAAGGACAAAACCATTAACCTGGGAGTCCTAGTCAAATTCTAACTCAAGTAATTGCAATCTGCCTACTTACGTTGCCCCTGCAGCTTCATCTGGTTATGGTATTCTTCACCTCTCCTAAACAGTTGCATACAGTCGAGCCACTGTTATACCCTGTTCATACCAGACTGCATGTAAGTGATGAGCTGCCTTTGCTCTGTGTACCAGAGAGCCTTTGCTGATTAAAGGGGAAGGCAGAGAAGGAATTAGATCAGGTGAGTCACCTCAGCTGCCCATGTTTAAAGTGAGTTGTCTGCCATACCATTCTCAATGTATCCGAGATGGGGCTGTTAGCATGAGGGCTCTGCATCTCACGGCTTGAATCAGCATAGGAACAAATGGTCATGCCAGACCCTGCTGGACCTTATAGGTAATATCTGACCCGGTTGCATGACATACAATGTCCCTAAGCCATGGAAGGGGTTGATGGGTCCCATTAAGCTGTGCCCCCAGGAGAAAACAGTGGCTTCCCATGATAGGACAATTGTGTAACGTGGGTCGCCAATACGAGCACGTCGACTCAGGAAAGGACATATGTTTATCAGAGAGTTCTGTGTTGACAAACCTGTACTCACAAAGGGCTAGATTTTCAGAAGAGCTAAGCACCTATATTCAGTATCACAATGGGAGCTGTGGGGCACTGAGCTCTTTTGAAACTCTGCCAGTGCGCTTCCACAAAGCCTATTTCTTTCTCCTTTTTGCAGCCTGATATTTGGCAATTCTCATCATGAGCAAAACCTTCAGGAAAAGCTGTCTGTACTGGAGCTGGAGGTCCAATTTCCAGCTCAGGTGGATGTAGGTGCACCAGCCTTGATCAACGCAGTGCACTAGAAACAGCAGCATAGCCATAGAGGTGCAGATGGGGGGACAGGCTAAGTACCCAGGGTCTGGGATGGGATTATACTCAGGGTGGCTAGCCCATCCATCTACACTGCTATTTTTAGCATGCTAGTTCAATCAAAACTGGTATGCGCACATCCACCTGAGGTGGGAATTACTTCCAGCACGAAGTGTTGTCATACCCTAAGCTGAATACCCATACCTGCTTTTAAAAGATTGTTGTCTGAACATGTTTCAGGGAACAAGCAGCTATCTGCATCATCACTTGTTTAACTATGGCCTTCTTTATTTTAAGAAATGAAGCTCCTCTGAAAGAAGGTGTTTTTAATCTTGAAGAAACAGAAAGTAAGAATAATTTTCACCTGACTAAATCTGCTTCAGAAGAAAAGAAAGACTTCATCTCCTTGACTATTGAGGATGAAATGGAAAAACCAAATGCTAAAATAATCAATGTGGGCTCTCCAAAAGCAAAATCTCCCAGGCCGGTGGTGGTAATGTCCTGTTTACTGTCCCTGTTGTGTTTGGTAAAGTTTACAAGAGGTCTTGTACGCTACTGCATGCTGCTATTAAAAGAATATTCTATTTTGAAATAAGACCAGACTTCTGAACACTTGAGATTCCTGCAATAATAGCTTGCTATTTCATTATCCGTATTTGGAACAGTATGCATACAGTGTAACGTTTAGCAGGGGTGGAATCCTGGCCCCAGTGAAGTCAATGGGGTTTTTGCCAGGATTCCTCCTTAGGTCAGTGGTTCTCAACCAGGGATAGATGTGCCCCTGGGGTATGCAGAGGTCTTCCAGAGGGTACATCAGCTCATCTAGATATTTGCCTAGTTTTACAGCGGGTATGTAAAAAGCACTAACGAAGTCAGAACAAACTAAAATGTCATACAACAACTTGTTTATATTGTTCTATAGACTATACACTGAAATGTAAGTACAATATTTACATTCCGGTTTATTTATTTTATAATTATATGGTAAAAATGGAAAAGTAAGCCATTTTTCAGTAATAGCATGTTGAGACAAATGTATTTCTATGTCTGATTCTGTAAGCAAGTAGTTTTTAAGTGAGGTGAAACTTGGGATAGAGAAGACAAATCAGACTCCTGAAAGGGGTACAATAGTCTGGAAAGGTTGAGAGCCACTGCTCTGCATCATATGTCTTAACACCTCAGCTTCTGGCCAATGTCCTACGCTCTCAGTTGAAGGCTGTCGGGAGAGAAGGGACTGAGTGCAATTGTTAGCCCCTGAAGAATAGGGTAAATTGGGTCTCTTGGAAGGAGCCAACCTGTTCCCATTTCCTCTGCTCCCATTTCCAGCACACTTGACATGATCTGCTGCCAGTTCCTGCTCAGTTTGCAAACCAGCAGGGTGAGGGAAGAGACATCTATTGGGATCTGGGAGGAACTGGTTTAGAGCTAGCAACAGAGCGAGAAAGTGGTGCAGGCTGCAGAAGGTTGGGGGGTGTGGGCAGCACGTTCTGGCACTCAACAATGGGTGATAGGTTTTTTTGATAGAGGGCACCTGCTTAGGATGCAGATGGGAAAGGAGATGAGGAATTGGTGATGGATACGGATGTAGTACTAGTTCCTCAGTAAAGAGGAGTAAGGACAAATACACACATTCATAATGCTCTAAGGCTTAAGATTTCATGATTAATTTTAAGACCTAGTAAAATGCAATTTATGCTTTATACTGGCAATTAAACCCTGTGGTCTGACCATACTTCTTTAGGGTTGACATTTGAGCTAACTTGTATCAAGCATGTCCTGAATGAACTCTAGCCCTAGAACCTGAATTCACTTGCTGTGGTATTTTCTGTTTCTGGAGTTATTGGCTGTTATTTTCAGACCTATGTAAAGATTTCAAAAAACTCAGCAGGTTTTTCCTTCCACTGGGACCTCTATGTATCTCTTTTTTGTTTTTTTCTACAGTTTTCTGTATTGTACGTGAATACTCACACTCTACCTTGACTAGAAACAAGTGTCAAAAATGTATGATAAATACAGTTTATTAATATGGCACTGCAATGCATCATGTGGCTATCAGTACCATGTGACTGTTAGTGGGATATCTAGCTATATTATCTGATCTGATCCTATATATTTCTGCATCTTCAATACATTCTTGGACTTCGTTATGCAAAGATCTCAGAAACTATATCAGTAAGAAAGGAGAAAACTAAAGTCCCATTTCTTTTTTCTACAGAAAGTGAGTGAAACATACCCCATCATTTATGCTGAAGAAGGATATGTGCAAAACTCTATTTTGAAGAGGTGGCTGCATTTACATGGAGATAAAATGTCTTACAACTCAGAAAATGAAAACGGTGAGGTACAAACAAATCCAAATTCAGTTTTACAAAGCAACTGTGATTATACCCTTGCCTTAGTTGGAAAGGAAGAAAAGGGTACTTTTAATATAACTGCGAAGGGGAATAAAAAGCTAAAAAGAACATTATCTGGGAAACGGAAAATCAATATTCATATTTTATCTTCAGATGGAAAAAGTAAGAGCTTAAAAGATTCACAGAAGGAAAAAACTTTTGTGCAGAAAATAGTTGGTAGCTTTCATGATGCTGAAGTACCAATCAGTAAGCTCCCATCAAAAGACAGGAATGTTTCAGCAACTAGGGCTGAATGTAACCCTGATGGCCTTGTTATATTTGGAGTGAACCCAAAAGCTACAGCACACCAATCTGCTAAAGCAAATGCAGCAACCATCGCTAAATCTCACGGCTCTTACAGCAAGCCACTAATCACAGTCTCCCAGCTTCATAAAAAAGGCAGGTCGGCTCATTCGTCACAGCTGGATTATATATCCATAACAAAATCTATTAAAATACCTGACTGTCCAAATGTCAATTCACAGTCATTTCTCAAAATCTCAGGGAAATGTGATCATTTGGAAAACAAAAGGATTATTCTATCTGGTTTTTGGGGTAAAGAAAAACCTCCACCTAGTAAGAACAATGAAGTAGCCAAACCTGCCAGGTGTTCTCAACCAGCTTCTTGCAAGGAAGAAACATCAGCTGAGATAAAGCTAAATAATAAGGAACATTCCATAGATAGTAGGAAAGGCCAAGAATGGGATAATACCGTGGAATTCTGGAGCACTAGAAGATCTTCAGCATCACTGAAAAATTCACATGCAGTGCCAGACAACAGCCTTGAGTCCCAGAAAAAAGCAATGCTACCTGAACGCCCAGCATCATTACCTGTTAACTTCAATCATCCAATTATTAGTATACCAACTGCACAATGTGATGCCTCAGAATTCAAGATAAAAAATGTTGAGGCTGAATTTACAGACAACACTGGTACTCCAAAGGACACCAGTCGCTACAATTAACTGATGGTATGTCTAACAATGGGCTTCCAAAGATATATAGGATGGATCCATTTCTGAAATGAATGCATCTGCCAATCTAGATGTTATGGTAATTTTTTATCAGAACAGCTATTATTCTGTACATGAACTTTTGTAAACCATGAGATGTTTGCCATTACAATGAATTATGATATAGCAATTATAAGGGGATGTGTGTCTCTTAAAAATTAATTGATAGGCCTTTATTCAATGGTTTTACTAGGCACACATAAAAGCATTAAACTCCTATTTCAAGCACAGAAGTTATTTCTTTTAAATCCTGAATGACTTTGTGTGTGAACATTTTAATACAATAAGATATTTCTCTTTTTACTTTTAAATACAGAGAAAAAAGGTATTTAGAGTATTATCCACCTTTCTTCCTTAATTTACTGCATAGATTTAAAAAAATCTTACAACATCCAGTACTATGAATTTCACATTGCTTATCATCTATGTTGTATATTTCAAGATTCTAGCCAAAGTCCTCCCTTGAAATGTTAATAAAATTGTATTTAGTGGAATTAGGCTTTTAATATTTAGCAATATTGGATTAGGCTGGAGTCCTCCATAAAATACATTGTAGACAATATGCGTAGACTAATGACTACTTTGATTCACTTATTCTCAGCTAATATTAAATCACAGGCACTTAAAAAAAAAAGAAGAAGAAAAGGCTTTCAGCGCAATAGATTGTCTCCATATGGGAAGTGTTTGGAACTGAAATGAATGCAGGAGATTTTCATCATGCTACTTAGAAGATATCTTACCAGACGAAGCTAAATTTACACACTGTACTCAGACCTGATAGTTTGAACTTCTGAACAGACATGCAATTTCACTCCTATAACTCTTTCAGTAAGCAACATGTAAGAACCCCACACTTCCAATCATTAGGTGCCTAAATGGTGATGCAAGTCCATGGGCCCTTGGCTTTATCTCCTTACATTGCTAGAGTACATGCAACATAGCTGAGCACCTAATTTGGTTTCTGAACTGAGCTGATGTGTTTGTACATGTAAACACTGTATTTGTAATGCTTTGCCTATAAATGAAATTACTGAGGAACAGATTTGATGTTGGGGTCATTTTGTCTTTTTTTTTAAAATTTCCTTAATTAAGTTCACACAGCTCTCTCTACATGCATGTTGCCGAGCTGTGCAACCTTTCTTGTAAATTGGCAAAGTAGTAAAGTTCATATTCCCTTTGACCTTGCTGCATCAAAGAGACAGCCAACTATTTAGGCTCCAAAACGTATCTTTGTCTGCCCAACTTCCCTGTTGCCTTTGTATGTATTTTTGAAAAATATGGATTTATTTTTGTAAATGTGGCTGGATCACCAGTGATTGCCCAAATGGAGACACCCCTCCACTCACGCTGGTAGTTGAAGGCTCATTTAGATTTAAGATTGTTCAATATATTCTAAAGCCAACACTATGCAAATCTTTCTTCTTGCCCTATACAATCCTTCCATCCATCAGCACGTTATATTTTACCCCCAGCTCCCACTACAACCCCAGCACCTCTGCAGGCTTCTGGTGGCTGGTGAGAGGAAGGCAGCTGAAAGACTAAGGGAGTCAACCATCTGGTGGGTATCTCTGGGGAACTTCAGCCTTATTGCTATTGATTAACTTTGGGGAGTGAAAGAAGAGCATTTCCTGTGCTGGTAACTTGCCATTGAATTTGATAGAACTGGGCTTGTTGTTGTGTTTTGAAATTTAGGCTTGGTTACCCTGCAGTTAGAGGAGTTATCACCTGCTTCTAGTAGGGCTCTTTGAAGTGAGAGAAGAGCAGTTTTGATTGGATAGGCCAGTGATTAGAGGTGGATTCCTAGTGTTTGTAGGGCCAAGGCTGGCAAGTGGCTGCTAAGGCAAAGGCAGCTGGGATACTAAGGGAATTAGCCAGCTGAGGAAGGCAGGGAGGTAAATTGTGTGTTGTTTTCCTTAACTTGCAGGTACTCTACAATGGGAGGAAAATGGTGATTTGCCAACATCATTCCCAGCTCTTCCTCTGCCTGTACCTGTGGGGCCCTCTGCCAGAGAGGCATCCTGACCCTGGAGGCTTCCACCCAGGCCCTGGTCTTCACTTGCTAGGAATTTGGTCTGCATGTCCCTGACAATGAAAGCCAGGCAGGGGGAACCACTCGATGTGAGAGGTGTCTGTTGGTGGAATACCTCAGGGAGCAGGTAAGAGCTGCAGGAGGAGATGGCTCACAGGCATTTAATCCACCTCAGGGAGCAGGTAAGAGCTGCAGGAGGAGATGGCTCACGGGCATTTAATCCAGGAGCACAAGGACTTCATTGACAGGTTGCACATGGAAACATCTGGGATGGAGGATGCTAGCCGAATACAGATGACTACAGTGGTACCAGAGTAGGAAGGAGAACGGCTGCTTGCTGGGGAGGAGACTAGCTACTGGCCACCTTGGACAGTAGACAGTGCTCCACTCTCCACCCAGATCCCCCCATGTATTGAGATGAAGAACTATTATACTGTATTGGCAACAGGAGATGAGGAACAGACCCCAGTGGCTGAAGAGGAGTCGTCATCTGCCCCGAAGGCTGGGAGGCTCATGGCTACTGCACCCCATAGGAGGAGGCATTGGATGCTGATGGTCAGGGACTCCCTTTTGAAGGGGATGGAGGCATCCATCGGCTGACCTGACATAATGTCCTGGGAGGTGTGCTGCCTGTCTGGAGCCTGTGTCTGAAATGTTACACAAAGTTTACCAAGATTCATCCATCCCTCTGACACTCCCCCATGCTGCTCATCCAGGTATGACCCTGAGCAGATCAGCAGTGACTCCAGGGTCAGGAGCATAGGTTCTGATTTTAGCCATCTTCCCAGTTTAGGATGTGCATGGCCCTGCCTGGGCCTTTACCCTCAAGATGAATGCATGGCTGCACAGATGATGTCAATGGGTGGGCTTGACCACAGGCTGCTGTTCCAGGAAGAAGGTCTGCTGGGAGAGATGGGGTCCACCTGACCATGGAGGAAAAGAGCATCTTTGCACAATGACTTGCCAACCTAGTGAGCAGGGCTTTAAACTAAGTTCAAAGGGGGCAGGTTAGTATAAAAAGAAGTGACCTTAACAGAGAACTAGATATTGAGGGGGATGTGGAAAATTACAATGGGGTCACAGGAGCAACAAGAGGGAAATCAGTGGGGGAATCTGTTCAACATCTTAGATGTTTATACACAAATGCAAGGAATATGGGGAATAAACAGGAAGAACAGGAAGTATGAGCCGATCAGCCTTCTTGATGTCATTAGTTATTCGTTCTCTTTCCCTGCTAAGTAGTGGAACTACACTTTCCATTGTCTTTCTGGTGCTCCTAATGTATTTAAAGAACCTCTTCCTATTCCTTTTTATGTCCCTTGCTAGGTGTAACTTATTTAGTGCATTGGTTTTGTCCCTACGTTCTTGTGTTGTTCTGTACTCCTCATTAGTAATTTGTCCATGTTTCTACTTTTTATAGGATTCCTTTTTGATTTCCAGGTCACTAAAGAGCTCCTGATGGAGCCATATTGGCCTCTTACTTTCCTCCCTATTTTTCCTTCGCTTCGGAATAGTTTTCAGTTGTGCCCTTAATATTGTCTCCTTGAGAAACTGCCAGCTGTCCTTCCTCCTCCACCCCCCGAGATTGTCTTCTATTTTGCTTCAGTCTTCATTAAAAAGGTTAATGATGACCAGATGCTTAACATAATTGATATTAACAACTAGGGGGAAGGAATGCAAGGCAAAATAGAGAAAGAAGAGGTTAAAGAATATTTAGATAACTCAGCTGTATTCAAGGCAGCAGAGCCTGATTAACTTTAAACTACGATGCTTAAGAACTAGTTGAAGTAATCTCAGAACCATTAGTGATTATATTTGAGAACTCACAGAGGACGGGTGAGGTCCCAGAGGACTGCAGAAGGCAAATATAGTACTTATAGTACTTAAAAAGAGGACTAAAGAGGACCATTGGAATTATAGACTAGTCAGACTAACTTTGATACATAGAAAGATACTGGAACAAATTATTAAACAATCAATTTGTAAATACCCACAGGACATAGCATTATAGAAAATAGCCAGTAAAGATTTGTCAAGAACAAATCATGACAAACCAATCTAATTTCCTTGTCAGGGTTAGTGGCCTAGTGGATAGGGAAAAGCAGTAGATGTGATATATCTCAGTTTTAATAAGGCTTTTGACAGTCCACCATGACATTCTTATAACTAGGGAAATATGGTCTAGATGAATTTACTATAAGGTTAGTGCACAACTGCTGAAACACACTACTCAAAGAGTACTTATCAATGGTTTGCTGTCAAAACGGGAGGGCTTATCTAGTGGGGTCCCACAGACATCAGTCCTGGGTCTGGTACTATTCAAAATATTTTCATTAATGACTTGGATAGTAGTGGAGGAGAGAAAATGCTTATAAAATTTGCAGACGACACCAAGCTGGGAGGGGTTGCCAGCACTGTGTTAGACGTGATTAGAATTTAAAATGATATTGACAAATTGGAGAATTGGTCTGCATTCAACAAGATGAAATTCAGTGAACATAAGTGTGACGTTTCACTCCATATTCTTTATGAAAATATGCTTATGATATGAATATGACATAACTGAGATATGATTTATGCAAAATGGCTCATGTAAGATATCATTGGAAAGGCTATGATTTACTGAATGTGATTATCCAATTTGTATGCCTGTATCATTTCTGTATCTTAAGATAGGAATATTAATTATGTATCTGTATTTCAAATGTGTTACTTTGGGTGTCACCCCCAACCAGCCCTTCAGGTATAACAATGGAAAAGGCACAAAGGGCTAATGGGCTATTAGGAGAGACAGTGGACTGTGAAAGAGCTGAGTCTTCCTGTGGATGCTCCAGACAGCCTACAAGTAATGGCTGCCACAGCCCTGCAGAGACATGGGTCTGAGTCACCTGATACTGCACCCACCCCTTGGAATGCCAGTGTTCTTCCACTGGGAGACAAAGGGTTCCCGCCATACACAAGAGCTATATAAGGCAGGGGAGTGACATCATCGAGGTTCTCCTCTGCCTCCTCACCCAAAGAGACAGTGAAAAACATGTGGAAGCAAGAACTGAACTGAGGGGAGAAAGGTTGAACCCAGGCTGGGAGCGTGTCCAGTCTGTGAGTGGAAATACCTGAAATCTCCAGGTGCAGGCCAGTGCAGCTTCCTTTCAAGACTTTCTGTAATCTACCTGTGACAATACCTAGGGTGAGAAATTATGTTTTGTAACCTGTGTCTTAAGTATATTGAGCTTATCTTGTGTATTTCATTTTATTTGCTCAGTATTCTGCTTTGTTCTGTCTGTTACCTCTTATATTCACTTAAAATTCACCTTTTGTAATTAATAAACTAATTTCTTGTTTATAATATAACCCAGTTTGTGCAATTCATAACTGGTGGATGGAGGGAAATAAGAGGTTTTGCATACCTTCCTCCACATTGAGGGAGGAGGCAGATTTCATAATATATCTTTGGGTCTGCATCCCAAAGGAGGCAGACACCTGAGTGCTGGGGGCAAGTCCCTTAAGCTGAGCCTTCACAGGACTCATCTGTGTCTGTTTCGTTCTGCACTTTGGCATGGCCCTGCCTCCGTGTGTGTGCTTGAGGAGGCTTAATAGAATTGCTTGGCTCAGCAAGACAGGTAAAAAGGGTACCAGGCTGGCATAACAGACAGGCTCTGTGGCATCTCAGCACATCAGGTGGCATACTAAGGGGGAGGCAAACCATCACCATAAGTACTTCACTTAAGAAGGAAAAATGAAATGCACAACTACAAAATGGGGAATCACATTAGGCGTTAGTACTGCTGAAAATAATCTGGTGGTTATAGAGGAGGACAAATTGAATGAGTCAACAATGTAAGGCAGCTGCAAAAAAGGCTAACATAGAATCATAGAATATCAGGGTTGGAAGGGACCTCAGGAGGTCATCTAGTCCAACCCCCTGCTCAAAAGCAGGACCAATCCCCAATTAAATCATCCCAGCCAGGGCTTTGTCAAGCCTGACCTTAAAAACTTCTGAGGAAGGAGATTCCACCACCTCCCTAGGCAACACATTCCAGTGTTTCACCACCCTCCTAGTGAAAAAGTTTTTCCTAATATCCAACCTAAACCTCCCCCACTGCAACTTGAGACCATTACTCCTTGTCCTGTCCTCTTCCACCACTGAGAATAGTCTAGAACCATCCTCTCTGGAACCACCTTTCAGGTAGTTGAAATCAGCTATCAAATCCCCCCTCATTCTTCTCTTCTGCAGACTAAACAATCCCAGTTCCCTCAGCCTCTCCTCATAAGTCATGTGTTCCAGACCCCTAATCATTTTTGTTGCCCTTCGCTGGACTCTTTCCAATTTATCCACATCCTCCTTGTAGTGTGGGGCCCAAAACTGGACACAGTACTCCAGATGAGGCCTCACCAATGTTGAATAGAGGGGGACGATCACGTCCCTCGATCTGCTCACTATGCCCCTACTTATACATCCCAAAATGCCATTGGCCTTCTTGGCAACAAGGGCACACTGCTAACTCATATCCAGCTTCTCGTCCACTGTCATCCTAGGTCCTTTTCCGCAGAACTGCTGCCTAGCCATTCGGTCCCTAGTCTGTAGCTGTGCATTGGGTTCTTCTGTCCTACGTGCAGGACCTTGCACTTGTCCTTATTGAACCTCATCAGATTTCTTTTGGCCCAATCCTCCAATTTGTCTAGGTCCCTCTGTATCCTATCCCTGCCCTCCAGCGTATCTACCACTCCTCCCAGTTTAGTATCATCCGGCTAATATCATTGTGGGATGTGTTAACAGAGGTATGTCCTGTGTAAGGCAGAGAAGGTAACCATCTTGCTCTACACGGCTCAGATGAGGCCTCAGCTGGAATACTGGGTCCAGTTCTTCGCACCCCACTTTAGGAAAGATGTGGACAAATGGGAAAGAGTCCAGAGGAGAGCAACAAAAATGATACAAGGTTTAGAAAACCTGACCTATGAGGAAAAGTTAACAAAAACTGTTTCATCTTGGGAAAAGAAGAGTGAGTCAGAACCCACTACCAGTCTTCACAGTCCTCTTTACCGGAGCCATTTGATCAATGGTCCTCCCAAACCACTGAAGCCCAAAGATTACTGAGCTTAATCTGCAGCCAGGGAGAAGTAGATCAAACCGGGGGAGGGGAACCAGCCTCTGGAAGAGGCTTGCAAGGGAATTTGTGGACGCAAGATCATTGAAGGTTGGTACCAACAGGTTGGACACGGGGGAGATGATTCTAGGCTGACTTGGTCCTGCCTCAGCGCAAGGGCTGGACTGGGCGAGTCCCAAAATACAGCGGCCCGAGGATGCCAACTCCCGCCTCCGCCGGCAGCGCCGGAGCCGGTCACGGATCCGCTATGATCGGCCCCCACCCCACCGGCAGCCCGTGACCCGCCGCCCCTTGGGTGGGGCGGCACCGCGCGCGCGCCCGCTCTGCCGCCCCCCCCTCCCCTCCCCTCCCCGGCCGAGCCTCGCGCAGCCCCCGCCCCTGCGCTAACTCCCCCACGCCCGCAGCCCTAGCGGGGCTCCCCGCCCCCTTGGGCCCGGCGCCGCCCCCCGCCCGTCTGCCGCGCCCCTGCAGCCATGTCGGCCGCCGCGCGCAGACGCCAGGCAGCCGGGGCGCCGCGAGAAGCCCCCGCTGGCGGAGATGAGGAGCCGGGCATGGCGGCCCCGAGCCTCAGCGTCTGCCTCAAGCTGCTGGCGGCGGCTCTCTACGGGTTCAGCTCCTTCCTCATCGTGGTGGTGAACAAGAGCGTCCTCACCAGCTACGGGTGAGCCGGGCCGCCCCGAGCCGCGCTCCGGGCAGAGTTCGGCGCCGCGGGCTCGGAGCGGGCGGGGGCTGGCTGCACGTTAACTCGTTGCCCGGAGCAGCGCTTGGCCCCCTGGCCGCCGGGCCCGGGGCGGGGAGCTGCTGGGTCCCAGCACCGAGCGGGGCAGGGGGCCTTAGCTGGAACCCCAGGGATAGCCCCGTGGGGCGCCCCCCCCCCCGCCGCCTTCCCGGGCTGCCGGCGCTGGGGTGGGGGCGTTTGGGGCCACTGTTTTGACCCTGGCCCCCAGCTGAGGTATGCGCGGTGACTCTCGCTTGGCACTTGCTGCCTCAGGGGGTTGTGTGGTTTGGATGAGCTGGCTAGCTAATCGCTGGGGGGTTCCCCTGGCGTGGAGCAGGCTGGGGCGCAGGTTCACTGCCTGAAAGGAATTGTTCAGAGTCCCTAAGACTGTGAGCCCCGGGAGAACAAGCTGTTAGCATCCCAAAGCTGTGGGGTCATGGGTGCTGTGTGCCGTTAGCTCAAGCGGTACAGCCAGCTTTTTTAAGCTTTGGCCAGGGAATGCTTTAAGGCAAATATTAAAGGCCTAACATTAAGACTGAGTTAAAGAGCAAATTTTGAAGGGGGGGCAGATTGTATTTCCATGTGGTGTTTCTCTCTCTAGAATGTGATTGACTGAAAGTACAAGGTTGACTTTGCTGACTTGTATTTTTATTTAATTTTTTTTTTTTTTTAATTATAGATTTCCCTCCTCACTATGTGTTGGACTAGGCCAGGTTAGTTGGTTTCCTGAATATTGCATGTTTCTAGTAGTGCATGGGAGGGGTTGTCGGGATGGAACAGTGAGTGTTTTGTGCTCCTCTTATAGATGCTGGCCACGGTGACTGTGCTTTGGGTGGGAAAGGCACTCAGGGTGGTGAAGTTTCCAGACTTTGATAGAAGTATACCTCGAAAGGTAAAACGATTTCCCTGCATAGTGTCTAATGTAAAATACAGTTCTTTCTTTCCTTTTAAGGTATAAACACTTTAAAATGTGCATATTCTTTAAGAAGTTCAGTAACAGCTAGTGCTGTCAGCTAGACTTGAAAGAAATAATGCCTTTTATTTAAAAATATACCGTTTTAAAATACGTTATTCATCAAATATAACATGGTTTCTGCCTTATTACATTATGCAATCCAGCACAGAATTCTGCTATGTAAGGCAGTTGTTGTATTTATTTTTGTATTCTCATGTATGTATTTTTTCCAAGTTTTTCTTGCCTTTAATTTTAAAGACAGTATCTATATGCAACCAAAGATGTTCTGTTAATGTTTCGCAAACTATTGCTTAAGATGAATGCATTTTTCAGAAGTGTGTGTTGTAACTCATATTTTAAAGTAGGCTGAACAAATGTTTTTGCTTGTCACCATACTGAGATGGTTCCCTAACTGAAAGCTATAAAACCGAGGAGTACTTGTGGCACCTTAGAGACTAACAAATTTATTTGGGCATAAGCTTTCGATGAAGTGGGTTCTAGCCCACGAAAGCTTATGCCCAAATAAATTTGTTAGTCTCTAAGGTGCCACAAGTACTCAGGTTTATTTGCTGATATAGACTAACCAGGCTACCACTCTGTAAGTGAAAGCTGTTGTTATAGAATCAGTGCTTTATTGTTAGGGCTGTCGATTAATGGCAGTTAACTCATGCAATTAACTCAAAAAAATTAACTGCGATTAAAAAACTTAATCACAATTAATCGCACTGTTAAACAATAGAATACCAATTGAAATTTATTAAATATTTTGGGATGTTTTTCTACGTTTTCAAATACATTGATTTCTATTAAAACATGGAATACAAAGTATACAGTGCTCACTTTATATTATTATTTCTGATTACAAATATTTGCACTGTAAAAATGATAAACAAAATAAATAGTATTTTTCAGTTCACCTCATACAAGTACTAGTGCAATCTCTTTATTGTGAAAGTGTAACTTACAAATGTAGATTTTTGTTTTGTTACATAACCACTCAAAAACAAAACAGTATAAAACTTTAGAGCCTACAAGTCACTCAGTCCTACTTCTTGGTCACCCAATTGCTTAGACAAACAAGTTTGTTTACATTTACAGGAGCTACTGCTGACTGCTTCTTATTTACAGTGTCACCTGAAGGTGAGAACAGGCATTGCAAGGTTTTTATGTGCCAGATATGCTAAACATTCATATGCCCTTTCATGCTTCAGCCACCATTCCAGAGGACATGCTTCCATGCTGCTGATACTTGTTAAAAAAATAATGCGTTAATAAAATTTGTGGCTGAACTCCTTGGGGGAGAATTGTATGTCTTCTGTTTTTTTTTACCGCATTCTGCCATATATTTCACGTTATAGTAGTCTCGGATGTTGATCCAGCACATGTTCGTTTTAAGAATGCTTTCACAGCAGATTTGACAAAATGCGAAGAAGGTACCAATGTGAGATTTCTAAGGATAAATACAGCACTCGACCCAAGGTTTAAGAATCTGAAGTGCCTTCCAAAATCTGAGCGAGACGAGGTGTGGAAAATGCTTTCAGATGTCTTAAAAAGCAACGCTCCTATGCGGAAACTACAGAACCCGAACCACCAAAAAAGAAAATCAACCTTCTGCTGGTGGCATCTCATTCAGATGATGAAAATGAACATGCGTCAGTCCGCTCTGCTTTGGATCGTTATCAAGCAGAACCCGTTATCAGCATGAACGCATGTCTTCTGGAATGGTGGTTGAAGCGTGAAGGGACATATGAATCTTTAGCACATCTGGCACATAAATATCTTACAATGCCAGCTGTAACAGTGCCACGCGAACGCCTGTTCTCACTTTCAGGTGACATTGTAAACAAGACGTTGCCAGCATTATCTCCTGCAAATTGTAACCAAACTTGAGCGATTGGCTGAAGTAGGACTGAGTGGACCTGTAGGTTCTAAAGTTTTACATTGTTTTGTTTTTGAATGCAGTTTTTTTTGTACGTAATTCTACATTTGTAAGATCAACTTTCATGATAGCGATTGCACTACAATACGTGTATTAGGTGAATTGAAATACTATTTCTTTTGTTTTTTACAGTGCAAATATTTGTAATAAAAAATAATGAGCACTGTACACTTTGTATTCTGTGTTGTAACTGAAATAAATAAATTTGAAAATGTAGAAAACATCCAAAAATATTTAAATAAATGGTATTCTATTCTTTAACAGTGCGATTAATCATGATTAATTTTTTTAATCGCTTGATAGCCCTATTTATTATATTATCTGAGGTCTGAATGTGCGTGTGAGAACTAACCGTTTCAGGATGGAAGAACTCTGATCATGTAACCATGTTACTATTTGAATGGGTAGTTCTCTAGATGTCTAATTTTTTATTGAGTGTTGTCCCTCTTATAATTTTCTAGACGTTTCCACTACCTCTTCTCTATTTTGGGAACCAAATCACAGGACTGTTCAGCACAAAGAAACTGAAGTATGGATAACTTTTATTATTTAGTAAGGTTATAATGTGTTATGATTATACATAAAGGTGAAACTGATCTTTAATATGCCCATGGGCTTGATTTGTGGCAATGTAGGGGAATGAGGGTTATAACTATTATTTGGCAACTAGTAATCAAGGTCTCTTTCCTGGCCTTGGAATGTGCAAGTTTTTTTTAAAGGTCCATAAATCACTAGATGACATTCTCCTGACTGGTATTTAGTGATCTATCAGCGTCTCCAATGAAGCTTATTCCTATGATCTTAGAGGAGTCTCTGTTTTTACGCTTAAACAGCATCTGGGGAGGCGGAAGGAAAGGAGTGGGGAGAAACTGTACTAAAAGATGCCTGGCTTTGGATCTGCTGAAGCGAGGGGCAAGGAGGGGTGGAGGGATGGAGAAAATAGTATGACTTAGCTGTTTTGAAGAGACGTTATTTTGGGGGAAAGTGGGAAAGAACCCCATAATCAGCTACACATCTGTTCATGGAACATTTTTTTCACTATAATACAGCTTGATTTTTTTACATCGAACTGTGTGAAGCCTTAAGATAAATAGATACATTTAGTAATAAATATAATCAACCTTCATTTGTTACTCTGGATTTCATAGATTTGAGATTGAAAATAGCCCTCAAAATCAAATTATTTTTAACCTCTGGAAGTAACATGCACTATATCCAGCTGGTAGGAGATGGAGACTTTCTCCTGTGAATATTCCTTGACAGGTCTAAGTAGTATCTTTTGGCTATCAAATTAGTGATTTCCAAGAGGGATGCCATGGAATCCTTTCTGATGTGGTGGTTTTGTATAGCTCTGATTTTAATCTTTCTTAGTTCCTATAAAGTAACTTGGCGTTGATTCAAAGTATCGTTGTGGGGTTGAGCTTGGAGTGTAACATGCAACACGTCTGTGGAGTTTTATAATTTTTTTCGTGTTTAATTTTATTTTTTTCTTTTGCAGCTTGCCCATGTTCACAGTTCTGAGAAGGTTTTCTATTCTGTTTACAATGTTTGCTGAAGGAATTTTACTCAAGTGAGTTATTTCCAAAGCTATCAATCTTATATTCATATCATTTTTAAGATTGTTAAAGTGCTTGCAACATTTTAGTAAGCCTTTGCATGTAGAGGATTTGTGCAGTCAGATTTAGACATAAATTGAGCTTTAGAAACATGGGGGCAAGAAAGAGAGAGAGCACAGATAATACATTATTTTATTGGAGAATCATATTATCTTAGATGGGTCCTTCACTCTCATGTTTTTATCAAAGAAAAAAAATCTAATGCATTAAGTTTATATATTTAATTACAAAGGTAAGGGAGGAAAATGTTAAGATTCTTACATTAATAATGTACTTTCTACACTGTATCTCTATCATATTTGTCACTAGGCTGACTCTACATGCAGATTATGTCCATATGCCAAATGGTTAACACACAGTTCATTCCCTACAGTGGGGATGTACTGTGTTTTGGTAGTCTTGGATGAGGTCAAGTCTCTAGCTTAATTGTCTTGATGTAGTTGGATTCTAGCACTGTTCATCTGCAGTGTAGGCAAGATCATTAACTCCGAGAGTATAGGTAGGTTTGTCAGTCTTCCTACCTTGTAATTCTTTGGGTAGGAGGCTATCCCAAAGTGACTTACACCACATCTTACGTGGGTCAGTCACTCTGTGTATTATTGATGTTTTCCCCCTCATCCTCCCTTGAATGTCACCTATTCACAGGCTAGTCAGTGTTAGTGGCCAGTCACCACAGCATTATGGCATTTTTCTGTGATAATAGCTCACAAATGGATGTCTTTAACTATAGTTGGCTCAGATAGCACTTACTGAAGTGTTACACTCCATCAGTCCTAATTAAAAAATCATAAGTATTCTGCTCTTCCAGAATTTCTCATCTTTGCTCTTTATATGTTGATTCCACACCAGGAAGTCTGAAGTGTGACCAGAGCAAACGTTTTCCCCTTAATACTAGAAACAGCACTGCAATGTCAAAATTGAACTCTGCTTATGCGTGTTAGTAAGGTTCTTGTATCTTTTTTTCAGGAAGAAATTTTCTTGGGGCATTCAAATGACAGTGTTTGCAATGATAATTGGTGCATTTGTAGCTGCTAGGTAAGACTTCAAGCTTTTATCCCTTCCACTTTATATTACACAGCTTTTTACAGTTTATATTATTTGTCTTTTTAAATGGCTTGTACAGAGTATGTTGGTTAGTTTACAAAGTTAATTAGAATTCATAAACTATAATAATTTAAAGGTAGCACTTAAATGACAAAATCCTGCCTGCATGCTCTGCGATAGATAGACCAGTTAGAAAATTCTAAACTTAAAAGCATAACTTGTCCTTGTTCAGCCTTCATTTTTTTCCACTGTCTGGCCTTCATGTAGATAATGGTAGAATGGGGGTGAGGCCTGGTCTGCACTCGAAGTTCTGCTGTTTTGGTTAGGGGTATGAGTTATAAAATAAGTTTTTTATTATTTTTACTTATAATTATACCAGTAAAAGCCCTGGTGTGGATGCAGTTATATTGGTATTAAGCAAAAAGTAAAGGAGTACTTATGGCACCTTAGAGACTAACCAATTTGAGCATAAGCTTTCGTGAGCTACAGCTCACTTCATCGGATGCATCAAATAAATGCATCCGAAAGCTTATGCTCAAATAAATTGGTTAGTCTCTAAGGTGCCACAAGTACTCCTTTTCTTTTTGTGAATACAGACTGACACGGCTGCTACTCTGAAACCTGTCATTGGTATTAAGGTGCCTTTTACCAATATAACTTATTCCCCTTCTACTAGGTAAATAAAGTATACTGGTACAAGCACCTTTATATCAGTATAACTGAAAAAGTGAAAGCGATACAATTTTCTGGTGTAAACAAGGCTTAAATCATCATGTCAAAGCTTGATTTTAAAATATTTTATAATCCTTTTAAATGGAAGTTGCTGAAGTTATGCAAAACATTGAATTTCATTGTCAGGGGAAGGTGAGTGGAAAAACTCACTCGTTCACCTGTGAGAAGAGTAGACGACTAGTTAATGGCCTAATATTTGTATGTTTTCATTTATATATAAAAAAAAAAAGTCCAGAACTAGAGAAAATGGCTTGCAGTCCCAGACTAAAGCTCCCATCCTCAAACACTTATGCATGTGCTGGACTTTACTATCAGGAATAGTTCCACTGATTTCAGGGGTACTGCTAATGCTAGTAAAGTTAAGCATTTGTGGCGTTTATGGGATCAGGACCTTAGTTTGTACAATTAGTAGTACTGAATGCAGCATTTATTATATTGAGTCCTCGCTCAGTGCCTCAAATACAGAGGCTAGCCTGCCAGGTAAGCTCACGGGGAAACGCCTTTTCTACATGGAACTTATCAGACAAAATATAACATGGAGGAGTTTTATAAATGTTACACTCTGAGAGATTTAAAATCTTAATTTCCCCCTCCAGTTCTGACTTGGCATTTGATCTAGAAGGATATATTTTTATCCTGATTAACGATGTCTTGACAGCTGCAAATGGTGCATATGTAAAACAAAAACTGGATTCGAAGGTAGGATGACTTCAATTTTCACTTTAAGAATGACATTATTGTGTTGCAAAGTAACAGCTAACCTACAACACTGCGACCTTTAAAAATTTGAACATTATGGGTAAATGAATAGAAAGCTAATTGTTGGAGACTGAAAATGTGAGCGTATTCTGCAGCTGGTAATATGATGCTTTGATGAGCTGTTCATTTCCCCGAGTATTGAGCTCTGTCACTGAACTCAGCACATCTTGTCACTATTATTTAAAGTAGAACTTTTGTTGCTCCTTATTCTTGTTTGTCCTGAACAATATTCTTCTGGATCTTAACTTGACGCTTCTGTATTTGAAAATAAAACAGTTGCATGTATTTTGAAATAAGCTGTAAATCCAGTTTTATCAAACTGTAAGCATAACCAGTTCACTGTTGTTGGAGCTATATTTATTTGTATCTGCGTGAAATAATAATTTGGCTATTTAACTGCAAAGTCAGGGTTGTTTAAAAGAATTAAAAACCTGGTTCTTCATTAGACAGTGAACTGACCACATCTTCCCTCCCACTGCTTTCAAAGACAGGGAGAGCTGATATGTCACCCTATTCTACCCTTTTTTCTGCAGCCGGACCTGGACATGAACTTCTGTCCTTATTGTTGCAACTATGTAGTTTTTTAACACTGGGTCTGAGGGATGCTCTGTAGTGTACTTTTGGGGCAATTGGGAGTCCCTGTTCATCTCCTTTGAACGTAAATGTGCTGTATTCAGTTAGGGTCTCAGCAGTATTGCTAAGTTCCTAGTAGTTCAACATCTGAGAAAGAGAAACTGATTGTTTAGGCTACCCTGAAAGTACAAGAATGAGCTTATCAGATGTTCACAACATACCGTGTGAGGGCTAAGTGTAACTTTTAATTACAAGGTGGAGGATAAACCTTTACATTGCTAGTGAACTCCATTTCTATTAATCTAGCCAGGAAGATACAAGTACAAGCCACTGTAAATAATTTTTGGAGCATCTGTTGCCTGTGTTATGAAGCATTTTCTTGATTATATTTATTGTGAATGTTGAGTCTGGTGCTTAAAATGCTTTTCTTAATCTTCTTCTCCTTTAGTTTCCTGTGGTGAAGTTACATGTTTTTGTGTAGCATAGAATCATATTTTGACCATAGGATAAGGCAGCTTGTGTATGTATAAGGTGGCTTATGTCACCAGTCTGCTGCTATGGAAAATGGCAAAATTTTGAGCTAGGTATGCTATAGGTGTATCTGTTCTTCTGTGGGCTGTCATAGACCATTTTAGCATTATAAACGTATCCTGCAATCTTGAAGTGCTCCAGGGCATAGCTGCAATCTGTTCGACAGTGAAGACACTTCCATTTGATTAATGATAACTATTAACCAGGTTTCCAAGCCTGCTGTATGGAAGTCAAACTAAGTAAAAGTATTGCCTAATAAACTGTAAGGGAGAATTTTACAAGTCTGATAAATAGTTTTCCATCAAGCCTGCTGGAGGTACACTCCTCTTTCTGTCTGTATTGGGAGTTGGTCTGTATATGAGATACCGCATGTCAAAACACAACTCCCCCGACAATGCACCTTGCCTCCTCTCAGAAAATTATTACTGAATGCTTTGGCTGCTGGTGTAAACAGGGCCAAACCATAATGATGCAGAAAACTCAAACAGAATGAAGGCTCAGTCATGATTCCTGCTTCAGGTGTCCAAAAGAGACAAATGGGCAAGTTAATATCTTTTATTGGACCAACTTCTGTTGGGGAGAGAGACAGCGTTTTGAGCTACACAGAGCTCTTCTTTGGGTCCAACACAGTTTGGCTCTGTCTACATCAGTGATTGGTTGGTGGGCCCATGGAGGTCATTTACTTAGAGAGTGTCCAGGCACTGTGCCTGTTCTGATGAACACCTGGCCTCTCTGTCTTGTCTTTTTGTCTTCTCTGTGAATTCCAAACCAATTTGCTTTCTCTACCTGAAATGAAACATGGCTGTGTCCCTGAGTTTTTCAGACCCAAATATTGATGGTTGTTAATATTTCAGCAATGCCTTTATGGGTCTCTGAAAGAACATCCAAGCACAGAATTTGCCCAGTTGTTCTAAAAGTGTCATACACAAGACAGATTTATTTCATAATATTTAAAATGTCCATGTTTCCCTTCTAACTATGCAGGAATACCACATTCATTTCACTGATGAGACCTGGTTTTGTGTAGCTTTATGTATAAGGTTTTATGTCTCTGTTTGGTGGAGCCAACCTAAATACCCAACTATTTCCTGTTCCTAGGAGCTGGGAAAGTATGGTCTGCTTTATTACAATGCACTGTTTATGATTCTTCCCACCTTGGCCATTGCCTATTTCACAGGAGATGCGCAAAAGGTAGGACTCTTGTTCCAAATTGCAAGCCTTTAGTTGTACAGTAAACATTTTCTGTCATATATGCTTCTGTATTGCTAGAGAAAATGGTTTTTTTCCTATTCATCATAACTCAAATGTGAATGCAGAATGACTTTGTTTTTCTGTAACTTATCAACTTGTTTTTTTATACAGTATTTGTCATTTATATGTAAATGTGAAACTATACTATATGTAAGGGATCATTTTTGGAGGGAGGACTGAAGAAACCACAGAAGTTCCCTATAAAATTAAGTATAAATAGTTAAGAGAATTAGTGACTGTTGATATGAGACACCTTATTTCCGATGAAATCCATGGAATGGCTTTATACTGATCTTCATAAGAACTAAGCAATTCCTTTTTCCTAAAGAGGAATGAAATAATTAAAACCAAGTACTAGGAAGATATGAAGACTTCAGAGTAGTTTATTCCTGACTGGCTTGTACTAGAAAGATGAAACACTGCAGACTTCTTGGATTTTTTTCTTTTGATTTGTAGAGGTAGTTGGCTTATTTATGGTGGATTTTGAACACAGTAAATATTAATATTTACCAATATTAACTCACCAGTATATTACCTGACTTCCCACAGATCAATGTGTTTAACATCTGTATGCAAATTTAGAACTTGAATGTAAGTAAGTGTGCTTAATTTGTTCTTCTAGCACTGACAAAAGCACTGATCTTGAACACCACTTAGTAAAATAAATTGGTATATCTTCCCCCCTCCAAGAGATACTACTTGAGGCTTTCAACCGTAGCTTATACTAAAAAGTGAAATGGTGAAGCAGGTAAATATCAGGGGTGGGGGATATCCTTTACCCATATAAATTCCTTCTGTGTGAATGATAATGCCAATTAATATTAATGGCAGTTAGATGAGTAAATCTCTTACATATCAGTAGAGAAAACAGATAATCATATAAAGCAGTTACTAGCACTGTTCCTTTAATAAAATCACAATCCATGTACACTTACCATAAACTATTTTGTGATGTTTGTGATGCTGCATAGACATTTCAGTAGGGAAGTCTTGTGATCTAAAGCGATATCTACTCCTCGGAATATCTTTTTTCCTGTTTAATTTATTAAAGCTGGCAATGGCTTTGATCATGAGTATATGATTAGCTGTGAGAACTGGATGTGAACAGAAAGTATTTCAGAGTGTCAGTTTGTCCTTCCTCCTCACCCCACTCCTCTTTGCGATACGCCAAAGGCAGCTCAGCTGGAATATATTTGAGGGAAATATACTCCTTTATAAATCAGAGCAAACCAATGAGGAGTTGAATGTCGGCTTTGTGCTACTCTGTAGAGTCTGTGTATTCACAGTATGTGTAGAAACCTCCTCTTCCCCAATTTTTTGAGTAAACATTCTTTTGCTCTCTGGAAAAGGTCTTGGCAATGAAGGTGATCAAAGACTCATTCCGCTTAACTTAGTCCCAGAAAATTCAGCGTCCAGAGGATTATGAAACTTTATTTAATAAATGTGTGTATTTTATTTCATTGTTTTTTTCTAAAGCATATCTTTGTACTAAATTTATTTTTGCATTCTCTGCTAATCCAAAAAATGCATTAATAAAGCAATAATAAAAAGTATAGCCACAGGGGGAAGAGTGGCTGGCTGTTATGTAAAGAGGCTCAAAACCTGGATTTTTGTGGAGCGTTAACTGTCAGACAAAAAGATTTCAGATCCATAGGAAAATGTTTGTAATAAAAGCTGATAACATTTTCCCATTATTAAAGCATGTCAATGATTTGTCATGGTTATACGTAGTGTTTTCATTAATTCATGTCAAAGGTATTGACATCTTGTTGAGTTCCCAGTTACACAGCAGGCAGAAATGGCTATGTGCTGAGAGCAAGCAAAATTTACATCTAAATAATTCATGGCAATGAAGTGAATAAACCTCAATGAAGCCGGTAGGTGTAAGTTTCTTTAACTGGTCAGTCACCTGGCTTTTTTTTCTGTCTATTTCAAGTACATACATGGCCCCCATCATCATTAGTCTCGAGCACCTCACAATCTTTCATGTGTGTGTTCTCACACCTCTGTGAAATACTGCTATAGTATATAATACTATTATCCCCATTTTACAGATGGGAATTGAGGTTCAGTTTCCAAGTGACTTGTGCGAGGTCACACAGGAAGTATGTGGTGGATCAGGGATTGAACCCAGGTATCCCAAGTTCTTGACTAGGATACTAACCACTGGCCCATCCTTCCTCTCTAAAATACTTCAAAGGGGACATTATTTGGTAATTGGGAAATATACCCAGCCAAAGACCCTTCTAATACCATACAGGTGGGGGGTGGAGGAGAGAGAGAGAACCTGTATTTTCTCCAGTACTCACTGGGGTGTGGGTGCATATTTATATTTAAAAAATAAATAAATAATGCTGCTGGTGTGCTTGGCATGGAGGCCGGTTACTTTAAATTGGGAATGTTAGTTTTCAGGCATCTAACATGACTATTGCTAGATGCCTGAAGTCATCTGGCCAGTTGTGCTGTTGTCTGTCATCCAGAGAAATACTGATCAATATCTAGGATCTTCGATTGTGGGATGGCTTTTAAGCATTAGTGTAGTGTTTAATGCTAACCTCTACTGGATGTTAATATTTGTTGTTGTATGTGTACAGCTATATGTCTGTAGACATTTTTTTTAATTATAGATGCTTTCCACCTCAAACCTACTGTTAAGTTACAAAATACAAAGGGTGTGTGTATGGATAGGATAACTTTGAAATGGAATATCTGTAGTTGGCCTTAGATCTGTTTACAAAGAAAATGAGATTCTAGAGAGGTTGTGTCAGCAGGGACATGTAAGACAAACCCCGAGAGAGATTCTGCTCTTCTCAGAATAACTTACATCAGAGGTTGTACACTCAGTACTATTTCCCTCAACTAGGCAGAAAACAGACTAGAACTAAATTGAGCTTTGGTGATTGTCAAAGCTATGCTTCCATGACAAAGTATTAATGGAGAAGTCTGTCATCAGATGGCTACGTAATAGAAATCAGGACATGTACTAATGTAAGAGTTCTGCTTGAACAAAAACTCAGAACAGTATAGTTAAGATAGGCAAAGAAAGCAAGAGACTCTTCCCCATCCTAGGGCTTGTCCTTACTACTGGGGAGATGAACGTCGCTGCAATTGATACAGCGGGTGTCGATTTAGCCGGTCTAGACCGGCTAAAAAACTATCACAGAGCGCTCTCCGGTCAACTCCAGTACTCCAGCTCCCCAAGAAGAGTAAGGTAAGTTGACTGGAGAGCGTCTCCTGTAGATGCAGTGTAGTGAAGACACCAGGATAAGTTGACCTACGGTACGTTGACTCCAGTTACGTTATTCACATAGCTGGAGTAGCATAACTTAGGTTGATTTACCCCTGTAGTGAAGACAAGCCCCTAGTTACAACTAAGCAACATTAAGCAGCCTTGTAGATAAACTCAAAGGACATAAAGCCAAACCCATTAATAATGCACTGCTAAATGTTCTGTGAAGTTTAGTTCATTGTCACATTAACTCTAGCAACATATTATCTCCTAATATCGTGGGACCTTCAGTCATACATAGAGGATAAGCAATAAGATGCAGTTCCTGTTCACTCCAAGGAAAACATCTCTGAACTGTTACAGCTGTGTGACTGTTAGCAACATTTAAATCTCCTTCCTGTATTATAGTAATCTTCCCTTTGAATGAATAGGGTTCCTTAATCAGCTGGACTGATTGCTGTTGGAATGACATGAGGCATACTCTCGACAGCCTACTCTTGATGCACTCTCTGCAGCAGGGATACTCAACCTCAGTGGTTCAGGAGCCAAATTAGCAATCAGCATTGCCAAAAGAGCCATAGTAGTGTGAATTCATTGCTTCATTCACAATACTACTATATTATATTTAGTTATATAATTTTCTCACAGCAAAATAAGTTCATAACTTAGTGGAAGTTGAAAACTTCATTAGTTAATAACATAGTAAAAGCATCCTGATTGGTTAATAACTTTGATTAATAATTAAACCAGTGTTTTAATACCACGTGCTGCAAAGAGCCTTAGGAGACTCTTTGTGGCTTGTGAGCCTCGTTCTGAGTATCGCTGCTCTACAGTGCAATATTCGCCTACTGGCTCAGGAAGTGAAGTACGAGGAATTATTTCCTTTTCACTTCCCTCCCATGTTCCTCCCCTGTCGCCCCCCAGGCACTCCTGTCTTTCTCGCTCCTCCAACTTCCTGTTGATCCCACTGTTGGTTGTTTAGTAGTCTCTGTCCGTTTCACTAAGGTATCTTCTGCTTTTTTTTCATGGATCAGCATTGGCCAAATGTTTGAAGGTGGCACAAGTATTAATGCAATTAAAAACAACAAACAAAGGGTCTCATATTAAGTTAAACTCTGTGCTTCTTGGATTTTTCTGTAAACTATTATTCACAGCATCTTTCATTACAAAGTATGGAACAAAGGCACCAAATAGCGCACCACTACTTCTAATATGACAACATCATAGTTTACTATGTTTATAGTTTATTAACCTCTCCACTTTTATTGTAGAACACAATGAAACTATATTTTTTGTCTTTAGTATTTTCTACCTTGCCATGGTGGCCATATGAAACAAATAGATTTATGTGGCATTAGTGTATTGTTTGGTTTGAAAGGACATTTATTGGTAAATGTCAATTTCAGTGTACACATACAAACTGATGAAAAATACTTCCATTGATGAGCACTGAAATTTAGATAGGCAAAGTAAGAAAAATATTGCTTGAGAATTTTTAGAGTTTGAATTAAGGATATTTTACTTTATATTTTGAAATGACGACACTTTATGTTTTAATGTTTATAAAGCTTTAACTTTTTGAGTCTGCGTCTACTGTCATCAAATAATTGTCGCACCCATAATTTCCCACAGTTGTGAAAATTTAAATAGATGAAAATAGGAAAAAAATGCTTAACACATAATTTTCAGCAACTCTGAAAATTTAAATGATAAAAAAGCTTAAAAGAAACATTATTATCCATAGAAATTAGTTTAAAAAAATCTAATTCTGCCAAGCCTAATTGTGTAGCATAGGTATTTTTAAAAGCATGTATGTATTTATAATCTGTCACACATACACTTGGAGTGTTTGTGTGTGTTCATAGATGTAGGTTTCAGAGTAACAGCCGTGTTAGTCTGTATTCGCAAAAAGAAAAGGAGTACTTGTGGCACCTTAGAGACTAACCAATTTATTTGAGCATGAGCTTTCATGAGCTCATGCTCAAATAAATTGGTTAGTCTCTAAGGTGCCACAAGTACTCCTTTTCTTTTTTCATAGATGTAGTATACGTGTTACTCTAATCTTCAGGTATAAAATGGAATAGACATTTATACCAACTGAGAGACAAATAACTCATTCTCAAAGCCATTCATAATACAACAACTGGGGTTTGAACAGCCACTTGGCAACATCTGCTGTGGGTTGGCATTAGTAACTGTTTGCCTGTTCTAAATGTAAATCATTTAGAAATTGATGGACCTCAACTCCCAATAGCAGTATTAGCAACTGCATTTGAATAATAAGTTGTTACTCTCTTGGGGTATGTCTACGCTGCAGTTAAACACTCGTGACTGACCTGTATCAGCTGACTTTGGCTCACTGTGTGGCTTTGTAGCTGTAAAATTGCTGTGTAGATGCTCGGGCTGGAGTCCCCATGAGGGGGAGCATAAATGTCTACACAGCTATTTTTAGCCCATGAGCCTAAGTCAGTTGACCTGGGCCAACCACAGCCCTGCTATGGATCTTTTATTACAGGGTAGCGGTACCTTTGACACCAGTAAAGAAGTGTAACTTTGTTAATTTTTACAAGAACTTTCTCAAACTGTGGGTCGGGACCCCGAAGTTGGTCATGACCCCATTTTAATGCGGTCACCAGGGCTGGCTTAGACTTGCTGGGACCAAAGCCGAAGCCCGAACCCCACCGCCCAAGGTCTTCAGCCCTGGGCATCGGGGTTCAGGTTACAGGCCCCCTGCGTGGGATTGAAGCCCTTGGGCTTTGGCTTTGGTCCACCCTATGTGGGGGTGGTGGAGCTCGGGCTTTGTCTCCCCCCACCCCAAGGGTGGGGGATGGGGCTCAGGCTTCGGTCCCCCCTCTTACGGTCGTGTAGTAATTTTTGTTGTCAGAAGGGGGTCGTGGTGCAATGATGTTTGAGAACCCCTGTTCTAAAACAGCATTCAAAATGCTGTCTCTGTTAGTTTATAAAATCACACACTTTAAAATTACCTTCATATGTGTTAGATTTTAATATCCAAGGTGATGGGATCTGTAGTTGAGCTGCTCTTCTGGCTTCAGAATCCCTGATCTACTTTGCAAAGAACTTTGACACAGCTGGAGAACTAAAAGGCTATCCTAAAACACAATACTGTGGAACAATTAATTGTGTATGAAGCTTTGTATCATAAAAAAAATTCACTCGCGATTCTCTAAACTGCGATCTTGTTTTACCACAGATTTTGCCTTTTTTTAAAATTATTTTTATTTAAACAGGTTTTGTTAAACACCTTGAATTAAACTGGTACCACTTGTAATATAAACAAGCCAACAGGCGCTTAACGCCGTCAATGCTAGACTTGTTTTTTTTTTTTTAATCTCTATTGCTCACGTTGGTGGAGCTGCATCTCTGGTAGCAGTCGTTTCTAAACTGCACACTAACCCCACTTTCGCTATTTCACAAACATCCCCCACTTTCACTGTTTATGCTGAATATTGCTGTAAATGGATGACAGAAGCAAACTACATGTCAGCAATTGCTTCTCGAGAAGCTAAGGCTGAATACTACTGCCTGCCTCCTTTTCCTGTGTAGACTCATTGGGGAGGGAAAAGAGAAGAGTGTGAGTCCACCAGCATCTATCCTCTGCTAGTATCTTGAATGCTTCACAAATCTGGCATAGAGATATCAAGTACAAATTATGCCAAACCAACCTAATTTCCTCCTTTGGCAGGATTACTGGCCTAGTGGATAGGGAGGAAGCTATAGCTGTGATATCTTGATTTTAGTAAGGCTTTTAACACAGTCCCACATGACATTCTCAAAACAAAGTAGGGAAATAAGGCCTAGATTAATTTACTGTAGGGTGCATGCACAATAGGTTGAAAACCCATGCTTATAGAGTAGTTATAAATGGTTCAATGTGACACCCTGGAGTTTATCTAGTGGAGTCTCATAGGGGACAGTCCAAGGTCTGGTGCTGTCCGTTTTCATTAATGACTTGGATAATGGAGTAGAGAGTGTGCTTAATGAAATTTGCAGATGGCACCAAACTGGGAGGGCTTGTCGGCACTTTGGAGGACAGGATTAGAATTCATAATCTTGACAAATTGGAGAATTGGTCTGAATTCAACAAGATGAAATTAAGTGAAGATAAGTGCAAAGCACTTCACTAAGGAAGGAAAAATGAAACAAACATCTGCAAAACGGGGAATAACTGACTAGGTGATAGTGCTGCTGAAAAGGATTTGGGGGTTATAGTGGATCACAAATTGAGAGTCAATGTTGTGAAGCAGCTGCAAAAAAAGGCTGCTATTCTGGAGCATATTAACAGGTATGTCATATGTAAGACCTGGGACGTAACTGTCCCGTTCTCGTTGGCAGTGGTGAGGCCTCAGCTGGACTACAATGTCCAGTTCTGGGCACCACACTTTAGGAAAGATGTGCACAAATTGGAGAGTCCAGAGGAGAGCAATAAGAAAATAAAAGATTTAGAAAACCTGACCTGTGAGGAAAAATGAAAAAAAATAGACATATTTAGTCTTGATAAAAGGCATCCCAGGGATCGGGGATCTGATAAGTCTTCAAATATGTTACGCTCTGCTATAAAGAAGACCAATCAATTGTCACCTTTTGTCCTATTTTCAGTGGACATGAGATTTGGCTTAATCTGCAGCAAGGGAGATTTCGGTTAGATAAGAAATACTTTCTAACTATATAGGTAGGTTAACTCTTGAATAGGCTTTCAAGGAAGTTTGTTCAATCAGCATCATTGGAGGTTTTTAAAAACACCTTTCAGGGATGGTCTAAAAGAGACAAGGTGGGTGAGGTAATCTCTTTTACTGGACCAACTTCTGTTGGTGAGAGAGACAAGCTGGTGAATTTACACAGAGCTCCTCTTCAGGTCTGGGCTGACTGACCTGAAGAAGAACTCTGTGTAAGCTCGACAGCTTTTCTTTCAACATTAGAACTTGGTCCAGTAAAAAAGATATTACCTCACCCATCTTGTGTGCCTAATATCCTGTGACCAACACAGCTACAACTACACTGCATACAGGAATGGTCTAAATTTACTTGGTCCTGCCACAGTGCAGAGGGATGGACTCGGTGACCTCTCAAGGTCCCTTTTTAGCCTTACGTTCCTCCTGTGATTCTAGAATCTGGATTCAGACTAAGCCGCTGTACTCAGAAGGCTGTAATAGCATTGGTGAATGACCTCCTTATGGCCATGATCCTTTAGTGCTCATTTCTGGCTTTCACATTAACTGCGGCAAAACGTTAAAGGATTAAAGTCTACTTTAGAACATTATTTTTCATTTTTAAGATTGGATTTGTTTGTTTCAGGCAATGGAATATAAAGGCTGGGGAGATACACTCTTCGTTATACAGTTTACACTTTCATGTGTAATGGGGTAAGGATTTACTTCAACTTTAGTGGTGTTTCCTCCGAGTAGTAGTCTCTCTACTATATCCCCACCAATAGATACTAAGGAAGTGCCTTACTCTGTGGGCCTGCTATGTAGTCAGTATGCACATAAAACTCCCATTAATGTTAATTGTGGGGAGAATAACCTTTGCAGAGAAGTACTACTGTTGATAAAGTTCTAATTAGTAGAAAGTCCAATTTCAGTGGTAGCACAAAACAGTTTGGAGAGAGATTATTGCTTAAAAGGCTGTCTCATGAGTTAGAAATTCAGATGCTACTGTGTATTCTGATTTTTTTGGAGAGACTGCATACTAATGTTTTTTATTTTCTGAAATCTAGCTGTTTTTATTAGCAATGGCATATTTTACTATTTCCTTTTACTTAAACTAGTAGAGTCTTACCAACTCTCACTTTGCTAATCTACAAACTTGATTCCACGAACGCCAGTGGTCTTTGCCCGCTTCTTAGTAAGAATTAAACAATAGAGTGTGGTAACGAAGTCATTACTAAGATTTCATTACTATTTAAAAATTTTAGTTTGTGACACTTACAAACATAACTTCTTATAAATAAAACTAAATTACGTGTGTCAAACTAAACTACTTGTAGAATTTGTGCTGTAGTTTACTTAGGTTTTCTGGTCTATTTGCTCACTCACTAATTTCCTAAATTTAGTGATCATAAAAGGGTTGCCCTGTTAATGCGAGTTAGTAAGGTCCTCCTGTACAATACAGTATAGTGTACATGATGGTGTGGGGACGCTATTGCTGTGTATTTTGACAGATAACATTACTCCATAGTGAGTTATACAAGTCTCTCCAAACAAGGAGTTCTGGAAACTCTGTAGTATGGCATATAATTAAGAGCAGGGAGTGAGATGGCATGTTAGTATAATAAATGCACCCTCAAATGATGAAAAGCTGAATGTTGTGTGTGTGTTTTTGTTTTTTTCCTGCTGCAGGTTTATTTTGATGTACTCCACAGTTCTTTGCACTCAGTATAATTCTGCTCTTACAACTACAATAGTTGGCTGTATTAAGGTAAATTGCATAAATCTCTTAAATATTTGTCAGGTTTATTAAGTTTCCATTTTCTGTGATACAACAGTACCTGTATGATGCTTACAAAAGCAGCATAAATGTTTATATTCCAAGGTTTTTGTATGAGTGGAAGGGGTACTGAGAGCTAAGTAGGGATTTTTAGTAATTTGGAGAATAAAATTAGTCAAACCAAGAACAGTGAACCAAATCTTCATGATTGTCTCTCTTAATGCCAATTCAAGGGTGTGACCTCCCATTTACTCACCTGTGGTTCTTACTATGTGTTGTGGGGTACCATAACTAAACCCTAGCAAAATATTCACACTTATGAATTATGAATAACATATTAATAAAAGAAAGGAAAGAAAGAAACTGGTGAGCTATAACCAGTGGCTATTTCAGTTGCAATCTCTTCTGTATGTCTCTATTATGGAGAGATTACACCATCGAGAATGAGTCTGGGCTCCTGGGGATGTTGTTCCCTAGATAAATTAAGATCAAAGTGTATTATTCTGAAATTCAGTAGTGAGTTCTATCTTAGTGGAGCACAGATTACTATCATAGTTTGTACCTGGGTAAAGGAATATCATTTAAGGGTTGGTGAATCCTGTTTAGTTATCATTCCTAACCTAAACAATTTACAGATGGGCAGAGGAAAGCAGTCTCAGCTAAGTCCTATGAATCTGGAGAAAATATTTAACTTGTTTACTTAAAAGAAGCCATTCAAAAATTACTAATTACTAATTACTAAATTATTAAAATTACTAATTTAAAATAGTAATGTTTCTTAATGCTCCAAATCACTTTAAGGAGAGGTTTTGAGGCTGGCAATTTAATGAAAATTAAGCATAGGAATTATAGAAATTTAGGACTGGAAGGGACCTTAATGGGTCATCTAGCCCAGTCCCCTGCACTGAGGCAGGACTAAGGTGTTATCTGCACCATTGCTGACAGGTGTTTGTCTAACATGTTCTTAAAAACCTCCAATGATGGAGATTCCACAACCTTTCCAGGCAATTTATTCCAGTAGAATTTATATTCTACCCTGACAGTTAGTAAGTTTTTCCTAATATCTAACTTGAGTCTACCTTACTGCAATTTAAGCCCATTACTTCTTTTCCTGTCCTCAGTGGTTAAGAAAAACAATTTATCACCCTCCTCTTTATAACAACCTTTTACATACACCTCTATCCCGATATAATGCAACCTGATATAACGTGGGTTTGCATAGAACGCGGTAAAGCTCTGACACGCTGCTCTGAGCAGAGCATTAAGGGGGCCCGGCCAGTGCCGAGGGGTTGGATAAGGGGCAGAGGGTCTCGGGGCGGTCCTGAAATTAGTTAACTCTTCTATTGCTTTGTGAGCCACAATAGAATCCAGCTCACCCTTCTAGTGTCTTGGCTCGGCATGGTTAAGGGGTTAGAGGATAGACAAGGAATACATAGAGAGAAAAGATACAGAGGCTTTTATGTGATATCCCCTTCCAGAGCAGAACTTCCCTTTAGGGCTGACGAACTCCAAGAGCTCTCCCATGTCTGTATAGGCTCCTTTCCATTCATTGATACGAGTTCTCAATAGTGATCTGTAGCTGCCAGCATTGTATATGGATCTCTGCTCTGGGTAAATGCTTGAATATCTTTTGCCTCATGCATTGGTACTAAGCGCTTGTAGAGCCCTACTGTAGAAACCCTGTGGAAGGTTGTGTGGTTGAAAGCTGAGGATATTGAACTTTGGCATGACTGGAGATCTAAATGAAGTCTTTAACAAAACCAGTGATGCCTGAGGGGAAATGGGAAACCAATAAAAACATATCTGAACTAAAAAACTGCTGTTGAAGCTGTTAGGCCTAGAATTAGGACTGCTAGCAGTATGTGTAGTTTTGGAAATGCATAACTTTTTAAGGGTAAGGATTTTTGTACATGTCAGCATCTGCCTACTTTCAGATAAGGAAGAGAGGTAGAGCAAGAGAACAACTGGCTTTCTGAAGAATTAGTGCTCTGGGTACTTTGTTGTAAGGTTGTCTAGCAGAAGTGTTCTTTCCCCTATATTGCAGCCTTTGTTTTGCAGGGTGGGGGAAAACATTTCTGGGGCTACTAGGGCAATATGAAGGAAAAACAGCAAGACAAGAAAAAAAAATTAAGGCCTGAATATTTTAATATTTTCGGTAGCCCTGATATGGTAACTTTCAAGTCAGTATTATAAATACAAATGTCAGTATCTTTCACACAGTTATCTCTTCTGACACTCTTCTGTTTGTTTCAGCATCCTGTTTATGCAAGTGGAATATACATAAACAGCTCTTTTAAAAATTCTAAGCAAAATGTGTAAATCTTCTTTTTTCTTTCCAGAATATATTAATAACCTATATTGGAATGTTTTTTGGAGGAGACTATATTTTCACGTGGACAAACTTCATTGGGTTAAATATCAGGTAAGAAAACTGAAAACTGTGTAACACTCTTCAAAATAACTTTGTAAATTGAGCAACTTGCTATTGAATTACTAAAAGAAGTATTGGACCATCCAAATAGGATCACTTTCCAAAGTACAACTGCACTTTGTTGAAGTCTGGTGGGAGGAACCCACTACAGAGCTATTAGGTAGGAAGTGTTAAGTGTTGATCCTGAAAACAGTTATGAATGTGAGTGGTCCCATTAATATCAAGGGATTTATGTGCATAAAATTAAGTTTCAGAGTAACAGCTGTGTTAGTCTGTATTCGCAAAAAGAAAAGGAGTACTTGTGGCACCTTAGAGACTAACCAATTTATTTGAGCATAAGCTTTCGTGAGCTACAGCTCACTTCATCGGATGCATACTGCTTGCAGGATCGTGCTCTTGTCATAGCTTTTAGTTAAGATTTTTTTTTTTGTATCGCCAGCATAATGTTCCGTCGTTTTTGGTAACAGATTTGTTTGGAGGTAAAGGAAGAGGAAAATGTGGGATTCTAAGTGGATAAAACCTTTCATAGAAGCGGGTGTGTGTATTCAGTATGACTACTATGGGTGTATCTTTTATAAAATAAGCATAAGTAATTGGACTACTTGGTTCATTGATCATCATCTGCTACAGCAAACCCTATGTCACTGTGTAGAGTTCATGTGTTGAGACAACATAAGGGAAAATAACTTAACAAACTTAATTTAAAAAAACAAAACCCAGAGACTTACCTTTTCAACTGATAAATACCTAAAACAAACAACCCCTTCCCCCCGATCCCCAATTCTTCTAACTTCAATGCTTATCTTCAAAAGCCATTGAAAAAAGCAACATATACCCCTCTGGTTCTCTTTTTAAAACATTCAGAAATGCATCTGCACCCAGTAAGAATGCACTGCTCATTCTAGGCAGCATCAGGGGTTGTTTGGTATTCAGTGCACATAAACTGAAAGTTGATACAATCCTGACCTACATTTGACTGACCTAAAAGGCATCCATGTGGGGTTTTTTGGGGTTTTTAAGTGGGTTTTTTTTAATGCTCTGGCTGAATATTTACAGCTCAAATTATATAAAGTCTCCAGATAGTACCACTGGTTTCATTACTGTTTTAAGGTGGAGAGGTTGTGCTGCTAAAATATGCCTGTAAATTTGGACCATTCTCTCTTTCTACCTCTTAAATTTTAAATTTTTAACTAAAGGTAGTAAGAGACAATGAAGTTACTTAAGCTTTTTAATGCACTTGGGTATACAGTATTTTATGGTCTGACACAGGTCGAGGGGTACCCTAAATGAATAAAATGACCTCAAAAGAAACTCTGTTTTTAGTTCTGCAAAGAACACACATACTCCTTTTTCGCTTATATTCTTCTGAATGGTAACTTCACAACACTGAAGCATGTGAAAATAAAATTAAGGTCTCTAGATATTTAGTGGTTGAAGAAAATGGGTTATAAATCAGATTGAACACAATGTGAACCATATGGAGAGGAGAGGACTGATTTCAAGGGGGGCAGGGGGAGAATCAGTCAAGTGTCAGCCATAAATCAAATTTATGGCTGACACTTCATCACCTTGCTCAGACTCCTATTTTACCAATTTAACTTCCTTTGTTCCTTCTGCAGTCTATCTAAAATGGGGGCAGAGTATCATCAAACATTTGTATTTCTGTGGCTGGTCAACTATTTATAGGCCCACCCCAACTCCTGTACCACCAGGCCTAGCATTTGGTACATCTGCATAATGAGATCCATGGATATTTTGGTATAATGGTAGGAATGAATCAAAATTCAGAACAATCTCTGTACTGGATTCTAGGTGAAAGTATATTAGTAAATTGGAGAAGGAATGCAAGTTTAAAATATGTTTAGAGTATGTAGAATGGTACTTATGTGATAATTTACATGGAGTTCTAACATTAATATGCATCATTTCTTTCTTTTACCAAAAAATGTGTTTTGTAGTATTGCTGGAAGCCTGGTGTATTCTTACATCACTTTTACAGAAGAGCAATTGAACAAGCAATCTGAAGCTACTATCAAAATGGATATTAAAGGAAAAAGCTCAGTATGACCAGGGGATTACTTATAAGAAGTAACTCCTTGTTTTTGTTCAACGATCACTGGCAGTATACAGTAAAAATATAACAACGTGGGTGTCTGTTATGGAATAATGCTGGTACTTCGCATTTGCACAATCTAAATATGCTGCCTTTTTAAAATTTTTATTAAAAAGAGATTTATAATTGACTGCACATTAAATATACATCTGGTTAATTTAATCTAGGCTATGAGGAATACATCTTTTGTAATTTATTATGACCAACTCTGGTGGTAGAACCGTGCACAGATGATGTAAACACTTCAATTTTATAGGAGTCCATCAAACATACTGTTAATGTTCTTAGATATAGTTTTGTTTTCTTGTAAGAAAACTTGTCCTAACCTATCAGGTACAGTTTAGCTTGCATCTGGGTTGTCTTGCAGCTAAGCATATCAACGGGCAGTAATAAATATTTTTAATTAGCTTTTAGGGTGAATGATTGACTCAGCTCCACCCCCTTCATACTGTCTAAAAGGGCCAGGGTGATATCAAGGGTCTCAAAAAGCCCTATGTCCCTTTCAGGGGAGAGTTCCTCAGTTCAGGCACATCAGGCTGCCTTCGGAGGAACCTCTCACAAGTCCTGGTGTGGCGACGGACAGGTTGTATTGGGGGCAATGTTCCCTCTAATTTTTGATAGGCCGTGTGCACAAAAAATTTCTTCTGTGCAAATTGTGCTTCTGTGCAAATTTTTGTGCGTGCGGCGTTTCGCCGTGTGCGTGGGGTTTAGGATCTGTGTGCACGTACACAGCTTAGAGGGAACAGTGATTGGGGGTAGGGGAAGTGTTGCTGTAGCGTAGAGCCATGTGGAGATTCTGGGCAGTGCTGCAGCCCAGAAGACCCCTGTGCAAAACGACTGCAGCTTAGATAAGCCCCCGGGGGGTGGAACAGGGGAAGACTCTTCAGTTGCACACAAAGATGATTTAAAGCCAGCATAGCTCTGTGCTGGGCTGCAAGTTCTGTGCTGTGCCTCATGGAATCTCACCCCTTATCTCAGAAAATGCAAGCTAACAGATTAGTTTACGTTATTTTTGAGAAGGAAGCTACTGAAGCAGGGTAACATTTATAGACTTTCACGAACTATAAGCCCAGCATAGATCATGAAAAGAAGATACATATATTTGGCAATTTTGATTTCATGTCAATATTAAGCTTTCAGAGGAACAAGAAAAAGGGAAAGAAAAGAAACCATTTTCTCTAGAGCGGGAATATATACAAATGGAGGGAGGCTGAAATGTAATTCCTTTTTTATTTTACTAAGGAAAGAAATGGCTCTGCAACCTTGCATATGCAAATACAGATCCTTCAGCAGAAGTATCAATTCTGCAGTACACTCTTATTTCAGTCAGTCAGTCATCCGGTTTTAAGTTTTTGGCCAAAACATGCTTGAATAGTCAATGATTTTAGTAGATGTTTAATTTTTTTCATGAACTTTTAAGCCTGTTCTCATTCTGCTCAGATTCTGCGTGCCTCACAACAGCTTAATACCTCTTTTTGTAAAGCTGATGTAGGGTGGTGAAACTCGAGAATAGGTGGAGGGATGATGGTACACCACCTTCCAATTTTACATAATATATTGGAGAACTCAGCGGGAAAGAAGTATTGAATTAAAATAAGAGCTATCCTGCAGTCACACATGAGTGACTTTACTTACATAAGTAGTCCCACTGGACAACTTAATAAGTAAAGCTACTCACATGCATGAGTTTTTGCAGGGTAAGGCCTAGCACTCATTCAAAATCAAGTGAAAATCTGTGTCTAAAAGACTTTTTAAAATGAATTAATGTTTTTGATTCCCTTCCAGTCCCAGTACCAAGTGTGCCCCATTATTCTGAAACAATAGTACAAGAGTAAATTTGAAATACGTTATCTTTTTAGTTTAGTAAATTAACAGTTAATCTATATATAACATTTTGTGCAGCTACAGGTTGACAGGTCACCAAGAATTAATATGTTATCTCATAGTAGAGAAATACCCTTACTCTTCTAGATGATGTCAAGTTAATTCATTAATTGGTACATTTAATTTGTACTATTATGTGATTGATACAGTTCTGATGTTTTAACTTTGTCCAAATTTTATGCTCTGTTCAGTTTATTTTTGGATGTAGTAAAATTTCTTTTACATTGTGAGCTGTTTTTAATGGAGAAATATTTTTAAAATGTCAAGCAGTATTGATTTTTTTAAAAAAAATTTAAAATTGATGCAATATTACTGTCTATCTTCCTCCCTTTGAATCTTTCTTTGGTTAAAATTGTACTTATTTCTCCACAATTTATTCCTACTCCTACCCTTCACTTACAAGAAGAGACTTTCACAGGTAATTAATCTAATTACATTTGGAAGGCTATTTGGTGGAAAACTGAGTGACATGGTGTTATAGAAACATTTAATCAGCATACTGTGTATTACAGTATGTATCGACTGTGTTTCTTTGGCAGTTTGCATTGTTAGCTAGTCCTCCATTTTAGAATGCTTAAAGGTAGCCTGCTCATCTAGTTCTTGTTTTAATTGAGCTAAATGGAAAAATTGTGTATGATACCCATATACTGAAGGAAAAGGATGGGGGAGCGTTCAACACAAATGAACTTACCTGATGTGTTCCTGCTTTTGCTAGCTTCCTAAAATCACTCAGCCAGCTCCTGCTCTACTGTGATTCCTCACTGTGTTCCATAATGTGATGGCACACCTACTAGTGTCACCCAAGGGGGCTATCCCAATAAGTGCCGTTTATGTGTGGTGTGGTGCAGTTTTGTAAAGTCACTTACCTTACCCTAAAGGGCAATAGACTTTGCAAAAACACTACCCCTTACGCCAGTAGTTTGAAAACAATCCCTTACTCTTGTAGGCCAGCTCCAGTTTAGCAATGGCAGCACAGCAGAAATTAGTTTTTTACATTATTTTTTGTGCTGAATGTCTCTTACTGGGTCTTATGGAATATTTTAGCTCATATACAAAACAAAGGCCTTGCAGGAAATCTTAACATACACCCCCCCCCGCCCCCCAAAAAAAGTAAAAGTAGTAAGCTAGGGAACCAAATTGTCTCTTTAATTTTAGCCTGTTGTGATCCCCATTCTTTTTATAAGATTTGGATCTTTATTTAAATACTGTAGTCTCAACTTTACATGTGATAAATGTGCCTGTTTTTAAACGTCAAGGTCAGTAACTCTGTCAAAAGATGGTTTGCAGCTCATTCTGCTGTGAACTTCAAAATATTTTGCCAAATTCTTATTTCTTATGTCTCCTTGTCCTCGCACCCTCTGTTGTAGGAATCTGGAACACATAGCATCATAATGCTACCATCTGGAAGCAAGGATGCAAAGAACTGCTAGATCCTGCCCCTGGACATATAAACCTCAGCACCGTCCCTCAGTTTGCCTTTCCTCCTTTGGAAGCATGGACCCCTTGCCTCAGCTCTCCTGCCATCTCTTTTCACTTTCTCTTTTGTGGGAAATTTAAAGAAAAAATAGGACACTCAGCCATCCCGGACCTTGTGTCTGAGGATTGGAACTGCGTGGACCAGTGCACCCAAGAGACTCGTCCTAAGGCTAGATGTTATCCTGTTTCTCCTGAGGAACCAGACAAAGTATTTGCTATTGCTAGGGTGGGTGCATTGGCCTTATGTCTCACTTCTAAATTGTTCTCTTGTGGAGTATATGTCCACCCTATGGACAAGACTTGGGGTGGACTTGGCCCTTAATACAGCTTAAAAGCTCATAGCAGTGACTTTGCATATTGCATCCCATTTTCCTGTGGGGCCTAAGGTCTGTAGGTGGACCTCCAGAAGGATTTCTCCTCTGATTTTTCCTGTGACACCAGAACTACGAGGCTTTCTCCACCGTCCCCTGTTCTATAGAAGCCACTTCCTTTTTGTGTGAAGCTGCCTGCATGGGGAGTTTCCACTGTGGGTCAGAGACACATTTGGCTTTGGGAGTGGAATGCAGATGAGGGAGCAAAGTCAAAGCTGGCCAGTCTCCCCTTTTAAAGGGCTTGATATCTTTGTCTAGATGCTGCTACCAAGAAGCATGTGGATTCTTCCAAGAACCACCCTGCATCCTCGGTGAGTGTGCTCCCTTTTACCCTTTGTTGAAAGCCTGTGCTCAGGTGTGGGCAGGAGTCTTCTTCAGTATCCTTTGACAGGTCAGCCCTTCGTTCTGTGGGATTCAGGTCTTTCTTGGGCCCAGGAGGCTGCTGTTTAAACACTTCTTTCCCCTGCTTTCCCAAAGCAGCCCAGCTGCGCTCAAGCCAGAGTCACCCCCATAGCACATCAGCCCTGCCATTGTTGGAAGTCGTTTGCTGATATTTGTGAAAATGTGAGCCGCCTCCACCTCAGATGCCTGATAACCTTACTCAAGCTCCTTCAGCCTCATGTCTTCTACAGTCTCAGGACCTCTTGCCTCATGTGGCCCAGATCACCAGGGACAAATATTTTTCCCACCTGGGAACTTCCCCATCTGGATACAGTCCTGAATTCTTCACTAGGAAAGTCTTTCATTCTCCTGGCCAGATTCCGTTCTTTTGAGAACTCTGTCATCAGTCAGAGTGCTCCTCCCTGGTTCGGTCTTGGAGCCTCCTTTGATTATTGAGCCATGTTGCAGCCTGTGTGGATCTCCTGGGTGGGGCTCCACTTTTACCCCCTGCAGTCCTTCTTCCCATCCAGATGGCATTCCTGTTCCTTCCTTGGAGAATAACACTCTTTCTTCCTCCTTGGAATCATGTGCAAAACCTGCAGCTGTTTGCGTGGCTCTCCTTTCTATTCACCCTGGCCCCATTTGTATTACCACTGATGCAAATCTCTTGGGTTTAGAGGGGGCTCACACCTGGGCATTTTGTTAACTTAGAGCCTCTGTTAGGTGGAGGAACACACATTTGGTATAAATCTCCTTGAACTGCAGGCTGTGCGTCTGGATCTCATAGCTTTGGAATCCTTAATTCTCAATTCCCATATCTTTGTTCACTGGAACAACTGCATGACAGTGGAGTATGTCAGTTGCTGGGGGGGACCTGCAGGACCTCACTCCTGGTGGAGGCATCCCATCTGGGAACCTGGATAAAGACAAGTCTGCTCTTCTTTCGGGCCCTTTATCTGGAGGGCAACAGTACCCTTGCTCAGCCACAGCCATTTGGCTCCAGGAGAATGGAGCCTCCCCCAAGTTTTGAAGGCCATTTGTCGAAAGTTGGCACCATGGCCAAGTTTACCTGTTTCTGTTTCCAGCCCCTGGGCTCTCCTATATGATGCATTTGCATGGCGCTGGAGTGTCAAGAGCTGGGTTACTGCTGCTGCTTGAAAAGCTGCTGGAAAAAAAATCAGGTAGGACAAGGCGGCTGTGATTTTTTGGTAGCTCTGAGGCACCCACGGTTCTTGGTTCTGATGAATCTTTTCAGCCTGGTGCCAGTTCAGGAACATCACTGTACTGTTTCAGTTGCTTCAAAACATGTTTTGGATTTTCTCAAGAAAGGTCTTGGAGTCCGTGTTTTTACATGTGCATACCTCAGCCATCCACTATCTGTCCCTGATTTATGTATTGTGAGATGAGAACAGAGTAAGACGTACTATGAGAAAAAACTACCAATTGTTGGTCATGGTCGTCTTCTATCCTACGTCCGGCTCTTCTCCCCTCTTGGGGGATGTGCTGCTGCTGTCTGTATATTGTCCTCTTCTTTCAACTCTTACACAATCTTTTATTCTCTGATAACCCCCCCCCCTCCCCTTTGCTCTGGAACTTTCTCTAACTGAAGGGATTGGGTGTGGCTGAGGCTTATATGCCCAGCGTTGATGGGGGTGCCTTGCGTTTTTTGTTTGTTTGCTTCCAGAAGGTGACACTATAATGCTATTTGTGCATAATTCCTGTGTCATAGGATAGGAGAAGAGACTGTAGTAAACAATTACAAGGTATGTAGTTTTCCCTTCTGTTGTGAAAACTGTCAATATAGAAACGACATTATTTCTGTCATTCCACACAAGATACTTGAATAATTTTTTGGGGTTTGGAGCTGAATGGATAAATGGTTTTCTGTTTGCACCTTTGCATATTTAGGTGAAGCGTCCCCATTTTAATTGGTGGGATCTGGGGTTATGAATGGATTTAGTTAGTACATTGTATATGCAGAATGAGCATAAATGTGGGGTCTGCTAATTCACTGATGTTCTGTACTCTTCCCACATCATAAATGTTGCTCATCATTCTTCACAATGAGTTGTTAGCTGGCACAGGCTAGTTGAACTAGTGGATTATACTGTAAAATTGAAAAGATTCATCCTGGATCTTTGTAAGTCTGGGAATCTGCAATATAAGAGCCTTAATTATGATAAAATCTGGAGAAGCTGCTTCTGCAGAGTAATATTGTCAGCTATACACAGTATGCAAAGGCTGTAAGACCCTTCCCTTTCTTCCACTTCCTCGGTAGTCTTGTTTATGGTTGTTACTGGATCATGTACTTCTAACTATAAATTGTTTTCCTTTTAAACATGTAGATTTTAAATTTGGTAGAAGGAAATTGTACCTGCTTGACAGATCTTCTCCATTCCTAAATTAGCATGCAGGATGGTCTGCTTGTGAGGGGGGAAATATATAACATGGGAGTGATTTTTTAAAAAAAAAACTTGAAAAAATATTCCAATATTTCAGTTTCATACTTTCTTTCTTCAGCTGATAGACCAGCTCGGAAATTACTTGTTCTAAAATCCTTTATATCTAACAAGACCATGGGAGAGATCCAAACGCCTCTCTGGCCCTTTTATGCTGAGTTATAGGGCCAGAGCAGTGTAAAGGGGCCTTAAAATCCCCATTCCAGTTGTTAAAGGATTCCTCCAGGGTAGGCACTGAGGAAGATGGCCATAAGGCTCCTTTTTGGGGACCCTCTCGCAAGTGCTGGTATAGGCAATATGCCAGTGGTAGGCATGGGGTATGGAGGGATGTGTCAGGCAGAAACGCCAGCATCGTGGAGATTGCAGGGCTGCCCTGAGAGATTACTGTAATTTAGACAAGCTTCCAGGGGTGTCTAAACTACACCAGGGGCTTCTCTAGTAAAGGGAGGGAGGAAGGGTGGTTTAAATCCACCATAGTGCCCCTTCCCCCCGGGACAGAGAATTCTGTGCTGCTGCTCTTAGAGGAGTTTTTTTTTTTTAGCGAAGACAACTACTTCTCATCAATAGCTTAAAAATCGGAATATTTTCAAGTCACTTGTTTTGTCATCTTGCTGTACAGAGGCATTTGGGTCAGGATGTTCGTTACTGAGAATTTTTACCATTCTTTTATTTTTAAATCTACTGGTTAGATTTGTTGTCCTGTACAATATTCTTAAAGTTTATTTTGTTTGTAAACGTGCACTTTTTAGTGCCAATGTCCAGACAGTATTGTATACGCTGGGAAGGTGAACAAAAGTAATACAATAGTATATTTTCTATGCTGCTGTTCTTACTATAAATATTTTTTCTATTTCTATATAGATTCTATTTACAAAGTGACCATTTTAGTGTTAAAAGGGTAACCTTTTTCATTTGAATGTACTGCAGGCTTTATATCTGTAAGTCAGGTGACAGCAAAAGGAGTTTTATGTGCCTTTGTATTTTTTGTACTGGCTTTAAATAAATTCTTTTTTCCTGAAAGATTGTGACAATTTGCTTTTCTCAAATTCACCTAGTGTTTGTAAGGCTGCCAGCTAGAGAGGGTGTCGTGCATGTTAATACAGTGTGGGTCTCTGTGCCCTCTAGTGGCTGAACCACAGAAGAGATTGAGTTAGCTAAGCCTTACACACTAATGGACTTGATGCTCTAGGTTCGGGGTGGCCCACCTGTGGCTCCGGAGCCACCTGCGGCTCTTAAGAAGTTAATATGTGGCTCCTTGTATAGGCACCGACTCCAGGGCTGGAGCTACAGGTGCCAACTTTCCAATGTGCTGGGGGTTGATCACTGCTCAACCCCTGGCTCTGCCACAGTCCCTGCCTCCACTCCACCCCTTCCTGCCCCCTCCCCTGAGCCTGCCATGCCCTCGCTCCTCTCCCTCCCTCCCCCCCCCCCCAGCCTCCTGCATGCCATGAAACAGCTGATGGGGAGGGAGAAGGAGGTGCTGATCAGCGGGGCTGCCAGTGGGTGGGAGGCGCGCGGGGATGGGGGGAGCTGATATGGGGCCTGCTGATGTATTACTGTGGCTTTTTGGCAATGTACACTGGTAAATTCTGGCTCCTTCTCAGGCTCAGGTTGGCCACCCCTACTCTAGCTCAAGCAGTAGATGCTAATACTTTTTGATAGGGAGGCCATGGGTTTAAATCTCCACTAATAATCCAATCAGCAGCATTTATGAGGTTTCTGTAGGATTATATAGTGTCATGTAGTTCAGAGTATAATGCTATATTCTTCCCACTGCTGCTCACATTCCAGTTCATGCTGTCTCACTACCAGAAGAGGATAACAAAAGTTACTGATGGATTTAAAAAGGCTCTGTCAGTGGTTCATTTACTACCACAACCCAATAATCTTTGAGGAGAAGACGAATCCCTGAATCCAGACAGCAGCTTATCAGAAGCAGTCACTTGCCTCGACTATACTGAATGATTAGTTAAGTTCTCTGCTTGTCTTCTAAAGTTCATACAATAGCTTTTATAGAACACTTTCAGTCACAAAGACAACTTAAAAACATGGATTACTTCAAACACCTCTGTAGTGCAATGTGCCACAACAGACCTACAATGACAAGAAGCAAAGCTGAAACTGCAGGTGGGAATTATATGAGGAGAATTTTATTATGGAAGGGGACACTGAACACCTCTACTCTTGCAAAATAGTGTTGTGGGAAAGCTAATGATAAAGTGGTTACAATCACTCTCTTTTCATCACAGTTGAAAGACCACAGCACGGTGCTGCCTCATTGGCCCACTGGTTCATTGCTTCAAAGAAAAGCTTCACTAAAGGAATTACCAGCATTCCTGAAGCAATCTCTAGTTTTCTTGGAGCCCCTCGCTATATGCCTGATCTTGCTTTGCTTGTGAGATCTGGCGTGATCAGTGCACTACTGGGACTCAGACTTTGGTTCTATCCTACCTCTATCAATGACCTGCTCCAGGAGCCAGGACAAGTCCCTTCACACTGTTGTGCCCCTGTTTCCCCTCTTGCTCTTTGTCCAACTTACCAATTTAGAGTCTGAAATATTTGCAGTAGGGTCTCTTAAAATGTGTTTTGTAACAGGGCTTAGCACTGTGGAGCCCTGTTCTTGGTGGGGATCACTAGTGCTATGCTGGTAAGAATAATAAATATGCATGTTGATTTTTAAATCTTTTTTTTTTTTTTTAAACAACCTTGAGTCACTAAGAAGCCAGATACAGAATGGGGATTGAGCACCAGTATCTGGGACATGCTGCTAATGTGGAAACCAGATGTTGGGAGTTTTTGGGTACAGACTCAGGACCAGTGGCTACTGGTAAATGAATAACTGCAGTTAGGTGATCTGTGTCTAGTACACATTTGCTTTTCACATATTTCACTTCATCAATTTCCAGATGAAATGTGTTCTATAAATAGTGAATGTAGTGCTTGTAAAAGGCTCTGTTTACTTTCTTATGGACAGCAATAACTGTAAACTTCCCAAAATGCCTAGCAAATGTGCCTAAGGCCTGGTCTGTTTAAAAGTGTAGATGAGTTTTCCTACCCTTTCAGTACATAGGCTCTGTTAACTGAAGGGGCATTTGTGATAGGACATGTGATCTCCCCACTTCAATTAAACCCTAAGTGTAGTCTGACCACTGTGCCATTTTCTATAGGCAGCTAAACACTCAAATGGCTGCTAGAGCCTATTTGTACCTCTATTTTTGCCTTAACTTATTACTTTAGGGTAACCAGATGTCCCAATAAAATCGGACTGTCACGATTTTTAGTTCTTTGTCCCATGTCCTGACTGCTGCATGGTTGGGACAACATTTGTCCTGATATTGCAGCTTTGGCTGCTCTGGTGCTTTCCCCCGCCCCTTCCTTTCCACAATTCCCCTCTGGCTGCTTTTTTGGGGGGGGGGGGGCTTCCCCCATGTGTCCTGATATTTTGTCCATTTCATCTGGTCACCCTACTTTAGTAGGGGTGCCAGGTGTTTGGTTTTTGACTGGAACGCCTGGCCGAAAAGGGACCCTCATGGTGCTGGTCAGCACCGCTGACTGGCGTATTAAAAGTCAGGTCAGTGGTGCAGCAGCATAAGCTCCCCTGCCTTCTGTGCGGCTCCCCAGAAGCAGTGGCATGTCCTATGCGGAGGAGCAGCCAGGGGGCTCTGCGTCCTGCACCCACCACAAGCGCTGGCTCTGCAGCTCCCGCAGATGGGGCAGGGCACTTCTGCATAGGAGCTGGGGGGAGGGGGGACATGTCACTGCTTCTGGGAACTGCTTGAGGTAAGGGCCCCTGGAGCTTGCACCCTGACTCTGTCCTACACCCCAATCCCCTGCATCAGTCCTGATCCTCCTCCCACCCTCTGAAACCCTCAGTCCCAGCCTGGAGCACCCTCCTGCACCCCAAATCCCTCATCGCCAACCCCACACCAGAATCTGCACCCCCAGCTGGAGCCCTCACACAGACCCTGCACCCTAACACCCTGCCCCAGCCCTGGTGAAAATGAGTGAGGGTGGGGAGAGCGAGCAACAGCGTGAGGGGGGGATGGAGTCGGGGTGGGCAGGGCCTCAGAGAAGGGGCAAGATGGGCAGGACAAGGGTGTTCAGTTGTGTGATGACACCAGCCATCAGCAAATGTTAAGAACAGTGCTGACTATGCTAGGGCATCCGCCAACTCCCCAGTTACTATCAAATTGTATATGGAAGCCTCAGTGCTCCAGGCAGTTTAACTCCTTTTGTTTGTTTGTTTTTACTGCTTGGGGGTATTGGTCTCCAAAATATGTTAACCAGATATTGCATTTTTCACAAACGTGTCAGGTGGGAGGGGCCCTTACCCCTCAGCCTGGGCTAGCAGGACCCAGTGAGCAGGGGTGGCAAATCTCCATGTGGTGCCTTAGCACCAGCAATATTCAGAGCCCAGGGAACCCAGCTCCACCAATATTTGGGGCCGGGTGTCAACCCTGACTCCAGCTGCTGCCCCCTGCCTGTCCCCTGGCCACCTCTTCCTGCCCCCAGCCCCCCACGCACCTCCCTGGGCCCTGGAGCAGAGCATCCCTGCCTCTGCCTCTTCCCTGCAGCTCCATGCTGCCACCCATCCAGCAACTGCTGCCGCAGGGTCCTATTCTCTCTCTCCCTCCCCCACTCCATCTCGACTGCCAGGGCACACTGACTGAGCCTGCCCTTCCACCTCAGACCCTTCCCTCTTCTGGTGGGACCCTCCACCAGCACATATTCCCCCTCTTCCCCCCCGCCCCCGCAGTCACCACTCCTGCCCTTTGCTGGGCAAGTAGGCAGCCCCATCCCTCACCCCCAGTGAGGCTACAGTCAGGGGCAACAGCAGGGGGGGAGGCGCTTGCAGCACCCCACGGCACCCACCACGGGGGAGGCAAGGGAGATTCCTGGACCTGAGAGGGGCCCTAGGAGCACATGCAGTGGTGGGGGTGAGTGTGCTGCTGGGGGGGCGGGAAAGGGGGGCTCCTCCCCCAGAGCTCACTACTGCCAGCAGAGAAAGGGCTGGGGGGAGTCCTCCTCTCTGGCCCTGTCTTGGAGCAGCCTGCCTGCACCCCAAACTCATCCCTAGCCCAGCCCCACCCCAGAGCCCACACCCCAGCCAGAGCTTTCACCCCCCCACTGCACCCTCTGCCCTAGCCCTGAGCCCCCTCCAACACCCCAAACACCCCAGTCCCAGCCAGAGCCCTCATCCTCCTGCACCCCAACCCTCTGCCCCAGCCCTGAGCCCCCTAACCAACCCCTCATCTCCAGCCCCAGCCAGAGCCCTCATCCCCCAACCCTGAGCCCCTTCCAACACCACAGAGCCCTCATCCCCCTGCACTCCAACCCTCTGCCCCAGCCCAGAGCCTCTCTAACCCCTCAATCCTCCCAGCCCCAGACAGAGCCCTCACCCCTTAGATCCCTACTCTTGCCCTGAGCCCCTCCCATCCCCCACAGCCCTCACCCCTGCACCCCCCCTCCCATCCCCAAACTCCCTCCCAGAGCCTGCACCCCAATCCCCTGCCCCAGCCGAAGGGGCTGCATCCCAGACCTTCTCCCCCACCCAAACTCCCGCCCAGAGCCTTGGGCAGGTGGGAGGGGGGCAGAGGCGGGTTCTGGGTGCCACCAAAATTTCTACAAACCTGCCACCCCGGTGCTGCCCACGCCAGCGGGCAGCTCGGACCCCCAAAAGCGCCTGTTGCTGGGGGGGGGGGAAGGGGGTGTCTCAGAGCCAGGTGCACGCCAAGGCTCCTGAGCCTGCCCGGCCGCTGAACCAGCCCAAGGCCCCTCGGGGCTGCCCGGCGGCGCCCCCCGCTGCCCGGCCGCCCCAGGAGTGCGCGGGGCTGCAGGAAGCGCTGCCGGCCACCAGGGGGCGCCTGCGCTGCAGCCTCGGTGGAAGGCCCCAGCGCGGCGCCGGCTGCTAGGCCAGGGCTGGCGCCTGAACAAGGCAACGACCCAGCGGCGCGTCCAAATCCCCCCTCGCAGCCCCGCCGAACCCCTGAAACGCGGCCCAGCTCCCCCGGCACACACCGCCCACTGCCCGTAATGCCGCCCACCCCAAGCACAGCCTAGCTTCCCGCAGCTGACAAGGGTGCTGCCGGCACCCAGTGCCGAGAGGCAAAACAACAGCAGGGGTTCGTTACCTGGGGTGCTTCACCCAATAATCACAAGGGGGTGGAGAAGCAGAAAAGTTTATTTGAAGCTTCAAAAAGGTACAGGGAGATTAGCATCCCAAAGCCCGTACACAGCACAGGAAGTTACACAGGCTTTTATACATCCTGTCTTCAGCATACTTATCCAATAGCAAGCTGCCCTAAGTATCCATATAGCCAGCCAATCCACTTCCCAGCGAGTGCTCTGTATCATTTGTTAAACTATACATAAAGCTGCTTTATTCAGCATTGTTCTTCCATATCTGCCCTGTGTGGCCTTGTTTAGTTTCAGGCAGTCTGACTCCGCAGCATATTGTTGCAGATCCTCAGCATAACTGCTGTGAGCGCCTCCAGGCCGGGGCAGGGGGAGGAAGGATACTTGGGCCTAGTGCGAGGGGGGCTTCATCAACACTCGTGGTCTTCCATCCCCTCGAGTTACCTAGTGGCCATGCCCCAGTGTTCCCAACAAGGGTGTGCACGAGCGCTTGTGTCACACACTTTCTAGAATCATAGACTATCAGGGTTGGAAGGGACCTCAGGCGGTCACCTAGTTCAACCCCCTGCTCAAAGCAGGACCAATCCCCAATTTTTGCCCCAGATTCCTAAATGGCCCCCCTCAAGGATTGAACTCACAACCTTGGGTTTAGCAGGCCAAAGCTCAAAACCACTGAGCTGTATCATTCGACGTGCTGCCAAGCAGACCTGCGGGTCTGGCCCAGAGCAGGGAGGTCAGCGGAGGGCCAAGCTGGCGGGGAGAGGGGGTGCACAGCTGTAACTTTAGCACAGGGCTTACACTAGCTGCACTCCCTCCTGACCAGGCAGCTCCAGCTCTGTGCGGATGAGAGGCCCAGTATCCCCAGCCTGCCTATGCCCCTGCCCCCGTTGAGTCACGCATCAAAATGCTGGGCCCCATTACACGCCTTTGCTGACTTTAGAGGTGCCTGGCTGCACCTGACTGGCTAGTCTTCGGGGGACCCCAGAGCCCACACGGAGCTTGTCAAAGGGCTGGACAGCTCCCCGCACCCAGCCTGAGCGCAGGGCCACTCGGTGGGCAGAATTGCTGACGGATGTGTAGCTGTGGGCATCCGTGGTGGCCGGGGCTAAGCTGTGCATGTGGTGAGAGCCGGGGGTTGGGTTCTGGCCACACCTGGGCCCCTCCCTTGTCAATGGTTCCCTGCAGCAGCCATCTGCCCTGGCCCAGCAGCAGAGCAGTTGGCATGGTATTGAGGCCTTGTGGCAGGGCAGGTGCCACTTGGTGGTTGGCAGCTATTCCTGCAGCCCCATAGCCCAGGTGCTAATAGCACTGGGGACGGGGCAGTGCAGCAGTGGCCCATGGGCAGTAGGGCAGCCTTAGCCCTAACTGTACTGCTCCAAGCAGCCTTGGGCTGGTTCATCTGCTGGGCAGGCTCAGGAACCTTGGGCTCTGGGAATCCCGCCCCCCCGGGCATGGGCCTCCTGGCTCCTTTGGTGAGGTTGCCCCATAGGTTGGGAAGCACTTAGGGTTGCCACCTGAGGTACAAAACCCCATGATATTCCTGAGCCCATAATGCTGGCCATATGTACCAAGCCCCCACCACAGCTTCTGTGGGCCAACCTGGGACACATGGCCCGCCTAACAGAACTCCACTGCCCTGTGCCTACCCCTGGGAGGGGGAAATCCCCTATCACAGCCCACCTGCACCCCCAGCCATGGAGCTACTTGAGCCAGCAGGGCTGGAGCAGGTGTCTCCCTCCTCTTGAAGATACTATGGTGCCATGTTTGGCAGTCAGGGTACACATGCACCCAGTGGCTCCTTTGAAGTCTGGAAGGTGTTCTTGAGGGGCATAGACAGACACCAGTGAAGCCAAGAGGAGGAGGTATGTTCTGGGGTTGGGGTGAGCAGGACAGCTGGAGCTGGCTGGGGTGAGAAATCATATGGTGGAGCGGGGCATGCAAGCTGAGGTAGCAGCATTGGTTGGTTGACTTTCTCCAGGAACCAGAAGAATGGGGAAAAGCTGCTACTGCCGTGGGAATTTCTCTGCAGATGCAGATGCAGTGAAAGGTTCTGAAAACCCCTGAAGTTGGCAAGTCAGGCAGCAGCCAGGCACCTGAGGCATCGACAGACCTAGAGCACAGGGATGCCTCTGCAGAATGAGGAGCTACACACAGACTCAGTGGCTAAGTAAATGTAGAATTAACAGGGATAGGTGGGTGACCATATGTGAGGTTGGGGTAGGATTGGATGTGAAGCAATGCGAATGCATGGAGCCAATAGAAGTAGGATAAAACTGGCACAATGCTTGGTTAAATTTGTTAAACTTTTGGATGCAGCATAAGAATGGCTATGCTGGGTGAGACCAAAGATTAAGCCAGCCCAGTATCCTGTCTTCCGACAGCGGCCAATGCCAGGTGCTTCAGAGGGAATGAACAGAACAGGTAATCATCAAGTGATCCATCCCGTGTCACCACTTCCCAGCTTCTGGCAAACAGAGGCTAGGTTGCTGTAGCCTTGTCAGTGCCAGGATAAGGGAGGTGAAGGGTGAGTTAATATCTTTTATTCGACCAACCGCTGCTAGTGAGAGATGAGCTTACACAGAGCTTTTCTTCATCTGTCTGTCTCTCAGCAGCAGTAGTTACCTATCTTGTTAAACTTTTGTCAGTTTCAAATGGTGCTAGGGAGGCAAAAGAGAGCACAAGCCTTTTCACAGGATGGTTTTTCACGTAAGTCAGGTTTTAGGGGGCACTTGACAGTTTTATGTATATTTGGAGTGATTGTTTGCTGCCTTCCTTCCCTCCCAACTTAGAAGAAAATAACATGTACTGCATAGCTATAAACCTAGCCCTGAGCTTCTCTCCCCACTACCATCCCCCTCCTCCCCAGGCAGCTGCTGTTCACTTACAGACATCTCTTTGGCCATATTTTGTAACCAAGTGTGCACTTGGTGGAGAGGGTGGAACTAGGTGGGTGAGGGAAGTGCAGGAGGGAGAAAGAAAGGATGGGTATGGGACTGTTCAGGTATGAGGGAAAAGAGAGGGAAGGAATTTGGGCTGAGAAGGCCAGGGCTTTGAAGCAGCATGGAGTGAGGGTAGGAGCATAGGTTCTTGTTCCACTGGACAGTGTAGCCACTTCCCCTTCACTCACACTCTAACCAAGCACATTAAATGTGGCTCGTATGACACCCTCTGCAAAGTGAAACTCCTAGCAAACCAGCATACAAGGCTAAGGGTGAAGACCCTATTCGTGCAGTATGGCCCTTTCATGGCCCGGGTCATTTACTGAATAGGATGTTTAAATGTGAGCTGCTGCTGCAGGGCTGTACCCAGCTCCACAATCAGTCTGGCCCATGGAAGAATAAGTACCTGCAGTAGGGTGACCAGACAGCACCTGTGAAAAAATAGGACAGGGAGTAGGGGAGGGAGGTAATAAAAGCCTATATAAGAAAAAGACCCAAAAATCAGGACCATCCCTATAAAATCAGGACATCTGGTCACCCTAACCTGCAGGCCTGGCTGGTGCAATAGTTACCTCCAGCTGAACATACTGTTAACAGTAAAGAGGAAGAAAGTGGGTTAAAATAATGCAAACACTTGAAAAAATTTTGAGACACACACTAAGAGCCTGGAGAGTACAGCACACTGAATAAGAAAGACATTAGGGAGCGTTAGCACACCATTGCAGAAGTGCAGATGCACAGGAGACAACAGAAAATGTGGCAGATATAGCAGTGAGGAAACACCTGTTAGAAGCTAAAGAAAGCTTAAACAAGTATGCTGCAGTGCAACATTTAGGGCAAATATTGGGAAAAAGCAACAGGTTTTTAAGAGTTGAATCGAAGGCCTTGTCTATACTAAACAGTTGGTCAACGAAAGTCAGCGAACAAAACAGTGCACCCTGCAACATTCCTCCCACCCATTTAACTCTCTTGCTCTGCCAACATAATAAAACCACCTTGACGAGCCACACAGAGCTTTTGCAACGAAGTTAGAATGAGACAGTGTCAGTGTGGACACTGCGCTTGCTTATGTTACCCTAAGTGGCCTTCAGGTGTCCCGCAATGCTGACCATGACTACTCTGGCCAGCAGTTTCAACTCCGTTGCCCTATAGTCAGGAACACAGGCACTTCTAGTGAGCCCGGTCTGAAACCACCCAGACCCTCTGTCCCATCTTGCACCTTCTCCCTGGGCCACACTCACCTTGGTTAGTGCTCTGGCCATGCTGTGTGCTTGGCCAGGAAAAGTGAGGTGTATGTAATTTGTATGATTCAAGACTGAGTGCACGCACAAAACTGACACTGTGTATTGTTTCTTTTGCTTCTGCAGATGAGGGCCAACTCCTGTGCACTGGCGGAGCGTCTCTGTCAGATGAGGAAGTGAATGAGGAGTAAGGAGGACGTGTTTCGAGAAATGCTGCAATTGTCTGATCATACAGATAGAGAACACAGCGCATGGAAAGAGAAATTAGAAACGCAGAATGGATAGCCAGGAAAGGAGACAGGTAGAAGCGGATAATAGAGGGGCAGGAGCAAATGATAAAGCTTATGGAGGACTCAGGTCCCTGATTGTACTGCAGTTAGAACAGCAGATTGTGTTCGTAACACTCATCACAAGGCTGGAGAGCGGTGCAGGATCCATGCTTTCAGGCACAGATGGCAGGTACAAAGTTTACAGGGGCAGTTCAAAAAATGCCACAAAATGTAATCAGAAGCTCATGGAATGATGAGACGGCGAAAACTGCATCACGGGGTTGTGAGCCCACCCCCCAATGTACTGCAATCCATTCCCAGAACTCTTAGCAGCAGAAGGTGGCGATTTGCACAGTGGGATAGCTACCCACGGTGCACTGCTCTGTCAGTGCTAGAGCACCAACCGTGGGCATGCTCCGCAGACACAAGGTGTGTTGTGTGAATATGCACAAGCAATGTAATTACAGTGGTTTATAATCACCAATGTAACTTAAGTTGACTTAACGCTGTAGTGTAGACATGGCCTAAGATTTTCTGAATGGTTGGTATACTTCTATAGAGGGCCACCTGTAAATACAGTAATTAAGGAACTCTGCTAGTCAATACACAAACTGCATTTAAAATTGGTGATTGACCTGAGGCTTAAAACTGTGATTCTCTAAAGAACAAAACTGATGCTGTGTTTTAAAATGCTCTTTTAACAGCTCAGCTCTTAAAGGAAAAACATCAGTAGAGATTGAAATAATTTTGCTGGCATAGCTGATGGGTCAGGAGCACAGCTTGTTAGCATTACGGCAATTTTATGTGGGGCAATAGGCACCAATGGCCCTATCATTAATCCAAGCCATCAGGTTTATGCCATTCAAATTACACTCGTATTAATTTATTTTCTAACCCCTCGGTACAGGTCAAAGTTGAAAGAATATTCATCAATTTCCAAATTCCTTAGTGAAATGGGATGGAAATCTGGAGTAATGGGCTGAGACCAGGCAACAAGCTTGCAGTGAAACAGGCAGAGTATGCGGAGTGATCAAACGATTCCATTTTATATCCAAGAGCCCATGTCAGAGTGGAGCACTTCGCTCACACTCCAGGCCTCTCCAGCTCAATCCCCACTTCTTCCACCTTCCCATACAGTCACTCACCCTCTTCCCTGCTGATTTTCCCCAGGGAAAATGGGGCCATAATCAGGCACAGAGACAACAGTGGTTGGCAGGGCTTCCCTAGCATGGCCATATTGGTCCTCCAAAGCCATGATCAGCACTGCTATGAGAACCCTTAATGTTCAGATAATGTTAAGGAAAAGTTAGCACATGTGACTCCATTTTGGTTTGGGGCCCACCAGTGTTTAAATGCCAGCACATCATACACCAGGAGAAGTGATTCTTAGATACTGAATCCCTGTGAAAATCCTCTTCCTTGTCTCCAGCCTGCCTTGACTCCCAGTATCTGGTTTTTGTCAGTCTCTAACTCCCTGTCTCTTGGCCTTGATGTGAGGCCTCCCATCCTGATTTACTGATGCATGGCTTTAGGACTATGCTGTGTAATTAACATACTGGTACAGCACGAGGAATGCACCAAGCAGGGATAGGTGGTAGATAAGACAAGGGTTTGTTGATTGACTAAGGTTTCCGATGCACGAAGGCAACATGCTTTGCTAAAAAGTATATAACCTTCGTATAATCTGTATTCAGGGTCCCCTCCTGGCTAGCAGGGAGGCACCACGCTCGAGCATAATAAATTTAGTGTTTTTTGGGAACTCTGCAGTTGTGGACTTTGTTTATGTGCCTCAGCCTAGATTCGAACTGTGCGTGTCCTACCAGGGTGTAATTCGCAGCATTGGTGTGCGTGTCCTACCAGGTGTAATTCGCAGCAGTTGTGTGTGTGTCCTACCAGGTATAATTCGTAACAGTTTTGGCGACCACGAAGGGACTCTAGGCTCGCCCCAACAAGCGAGACTACACTCCTCCTCTCGGACAGCTCCAGCCGGCACAGGGTGAGTTCACCTTTGAGAACTCCGAGGAGGGGGGGTGTAAGCCGTTGCTTAGGCGATAAGGTGGCACATTTGGTGTCCTTTTGGTAGCCCACTATGGGTTCTGGGCAGAGTGTAAGTAAGGGGACCCCTTTGGCTGAAATACTCCAGAATTGGGGGAATATTTCTGGCACCCATGGGTTAGGTAAAAAAAAAGCTGTAATCTTGTGCAAGGTTGAGTGGCCAGCACTAACAACTCAAACACCTTTTGACTGGCCACCGGATGGTTCCTTTGCTGGGGAAAAATTAACAGCGCTTAGGAAAAGGCTGGAAAACAAAGCTCCAGCCCAGATGGATTATTGGTATGTATGGGACAACTGGGCTTATGCGCATGCGAAAGGACGTCCTCTTTCCTTCTCCTTTTCTTATTCATCTTAGGGGTCTCCAGCCCCGCTCTGTGCTATGCCTGCTTCTGCCCCTCCTCCGGCTTACCCTCGGCTTTCTGACTTATGCCCGTCACCTCCTGGCTTGCCAATTAGCCGTGCTTTCTGTCCAGGTAACAAGCCTTATGGGGGGAGGACCCGGGTAGCCCTTGTAAGTGAAAATATTTAAGAAAAGAGACCAGGAGGGCTGGGGGCTAGTTAAAAAGCCCACCCTCCTTGTTAATTTGGTAGTGAAACAAAGCTGGTGCTCATGGAAGGGACAGTTCAGAGAAAAAAAACAGGATCGGGTCCAAGCAGGCAGGCAACAGATAGAGAGATTGGAAAACAGGTTGGAAACTTGTAGGTCATAGTGAAAAAAGAAAAGTAAATAATTACAGGAATGGAAAACGTAAATCCCAGAATAATACTTGGTATGGTAAAATCTAAGTTAATTGGGTGTCGTTTTGGGAAATAAGCAAGTGATTTAAGAAAGAAAAGTAAAAGTTAACTCTTTAGTTGCTAAAAAAAATTAAGCAGTTGAACTTTGTGAAATACTGGAAAGAAAACGAATTCTTGGTTTCTTTGCAGCCATTTTGGAAAAAAATGGGCCCTTTTCCAAAGAAATGCAATTATACAGTGCTACTTAATTAATATCTTATTAGGCTCCAACGGGCTACAATAGGTGGTGTCTTCCTTTTCAGGTCGCTGTGTGTTTGACAGCAGGAGTTAAAAGTAAAAGGCAATCAAAAGTCTGGTAAGGTTTATTGTGCCCTTTTTAAAGTAAGAATCTTTAACCTGTGGATCCAAAAGCAAGCCGGAAAGCATTTGTTTTAATGTAAATTACCTAACTGATAAGGTAAAGGCCACTGAAACCTGGGCTGCCTATAAAACAAATACAAGAAAATATGGGTAATTCCTCTGTTTTGCCTGCAATTAACAAAAGTATTTGTATAAAAAGGAAATATTTTAAGCAATGACTGACTGCCCAAAAGGAGTAGATCTGTGTTTTTTTTTTGTCTTTCAGAAAATCAGAAAAAATTGATGCCAGCTGAAAAGCAATTCAACATCTCATGAATTTACTGGCATAATAGGAATTCTGTTCTGTGTTCTATGTCCTGACTTGTGGTGTTTGTCTTGTGGCCAGAATTGCTGTGTTTAATTTTTCATAGAACAGTTTAGTTTAAAACTAAATAGAAGGGTTAAATCAAAATGCAGATACTTGTTTTATTCAACTTGGAATACAAAGTGTTTGAATAATATAAAAAAAATGTGATATACTAAAGTTTAATACATTTGCTTAAGTAAAAAAAAAAAAAAATTCATTGGCCAGATCTTTTAATTGAAAAAATTGTTGTTAAAATTTGCACACCAACAGTCTTTGGAAGCAAGGACATGAAAGGTTAACCCACTCCCCATATTATACATGAGATCCTTCTGGCTACCTCACATTTCTAGCCAGAGGGCTGGGGAGGGAGGAAAGCTATTGGACACCAGAGGTTGTACCAAGTGGACTCCTCAAAAGTGGGTGTGCTTGTCCTGGCTTGTTGCTCCAAAGCTCTGTAACAAAGTCATTTTCCTAGAAGGGTGTATGTGGCATACATTAAACAATAAGACTAAAGTGCTGTATAACAGGCAGTGTACATGTGTTCCTTTTTAAACAAAGGTGTATAAGTAAAAAGTGAAAGTTTCCTTTGCAGGTTAATAAAAGCCAAGAAGGGAAAAAAAATAAAACGGAGGACAAGCTAATTCAACGCTGTAGCTGGCAGGCTCGGTCCAAAGATAGACACTGGCCTGCCCAAGGACACTACTCACAGCTAGGATTTGGCTAACAGCCAAGAAAGAGGGGGGCTTGAATGTGCCCAAGCAGCTGTGAGATCTGCAACACACTGCCAGACATTAATGAAATGTGTTAGGTCTCTGTATTTACAGGTGAAAGAAGTCCTACTCCAAGGATCCTGAGCAAACCTGCCATTTGTTAAAACTAGGTAACTGGGTCTACATAAAGGTCCATCAACAAAAGACTACTCTGGCCCCATGCTGGAAGGCCCTTATTAAGTCCTGCTAACTACCAACACCGCTGTGAAGTGCCAAGGACTGACTGCCTGGACCCATGCTTCTTACTGCAAAAATACCCCTCCACCTCGAGATGACAGTGGACGAGAAGCTGGATATGAGTCAGCAGTGTGCCCTTGTTGCCAAGAAGGCCAATGGCATTTTGGGATGTATAAGTAGGGGCATAGTGAGCAGATCGAGGGACGTGATCGTTCCCCTCTATTCGACATTGGTGAGGCCTCATCTGGAGTACTGTGTCCAGTTTTGGGCCCCACACTACAAGAAGGATGTGGATAAATTGGAGAGAGTCCAGCGAAGGGCAACAAAAATGATTAGGGGTCTAGAACACATGACTTATGAGGAGAGGCTGAGGGAGCTGGGATTGTTTAGCCTGCAGAAGAGAAGAATGAGGGGGGATTTGATAGCTGCTTTCAACTACCTGAAAGGGGGTTCCAAAGAGGATGGCTCTAGACTGTTCTCAATGGTAGCAGATGACAGAACGAGGAGTAATGGTCTCAAGTTGCAGTGGGGGAGGTTTAGATTGGATATTAGGAAAAACTTTTTCACTAAGAGGGTGGTGAAACACTGGAATGCGTTACCTAGGGAGGTGGTAGAATCTCCTTCCTTAGAGGTTTTTAAGGTCAGGCTTGACAAAGCCCTGGCTGGGATGATTTAACTGGGACTTGGTCCTGCTTCGAGCAGGGGGTTGGACTAGATGACCTTCAGGGATCCCTTCCAACCCTGATATTCTATGATTCTATGACTTCACTTCGACTACTGATCAGCCTGTCCCTCCTTCTGGGTTTTTTTTCTTTCCTCCTTTTGGACAGCAGGAAAAAAACCAAGGTGAAGTGCTAGTAACCTCTCCCTTGTCCACTGACAAAGCTAACCTGCATTCAGTATTTGCTAAAGAAACCAAAGCACTACAGGGTGACGTGCTCGTAACCTCTCCCCTGTATAATGCAAAACCATGACTGTTCCAAGAAAAAAGAAGAAACGCCTGCTCTGCTAAAACCACTAAAATCCAAGGATTCCTGACTGCAAAAGACACTGAGAATTGGCCTTGATGGCAAAGACGGAACATTGTACATTGGCAGGAAGGAAGTTGCGGGATGTATTCTTGGGAACATGAAGTAAAGTAGTGGTGTGGGTTTATTCCAGAGGCTGGAACCTGTGCTTGTAGGCAAGTATAAATACCAAAAACGCCTTACAGCCACGAACATTACTCCCACCATTTGCCACCACTCCTTTGCAGGTAAAGGTTCCTGGATCCATCATAGCTACGTTAAGTTGGCGCTGGGACCCCCACCTGACCCTGACAAGCCATTGGACAAGCCACTTCACAAATGAACACCACAACCAACCCATGGACTAAGCTTTCCAGCTACTGGGACCTTCACAGCCCACCAAGATTTTTTGTGTTCCTGTTTATTGGACTTACATTGGGGGTAGTGTTTTTTGTATGGTACAGGGGAGGATGTCGACATTGGTATGGTTTGCCTGGGGGGTCCTCTCCCTATTCCCAAGTCCAGTACAAGGATGGAAGGGCAATAGCTTCTGGAATTTAACCCGTGCTATCAAACTGGGTGTACATCGAACGCAGTGTTGGATTTGTATTCGTACCCCCACATATTTAGGTCAGGGGGTCCCATTGGTAGGGGTACCTATCCCCCTTAATTGAACACTCCAAACTAAGCTATGGGCAAACACTACATTTAACTGAAATGTTACAATCCAAATATGGTTTATTGATATGGTGGCCCAGGGTAATTATGCTTTGTGTGTGTCATGACGCAAGGGCATAGAAAATACAGTTTTTGTAGGGAATTTTGTGGGGTGCAAGGACACCACCCAAATCAGCTCTGGTGCGGGAGGCCCTTCTACCTACTCCAGGACCCCGTGGCCAGTCCCCGAGGGGTCTGGCTGGTATTGGTTATGTAATCACACAGCCTATAAGGTTCTCCCAGCAGGATGGTGTGGTACATGTATATATGTAGGGGCTATAGTACCCGCCGTGACAGTACACCAGAACCTGAGCCGGGGAGAGATCCGCAATCTAGTATGGGGGGACCGACGAAGTATTCCTTTAAACCCCCTTTCTCAACGGCCCAAAGGCTTTCACTCCTTTGTGCGTTGGTTTCTGCCATGGTTGGGAGTAAGCGAGCTGGAAAAAGCTATAGTTAACATTTCAGCTGCTTTGGAACTAATGGCAAATGCTACTGCAGATGCTCTATCTGCCCTTCAAATTGAAGTCACCCAGCTGTCCCAAACGACATTGCAAAACCGCCTAGCCCTGGATTATCTCCTTGCAAATCAGGGCAGGGTTTGTGCTCTCGTCAACTCAAGCTGTTGTGTATTTGTAAATCAGCACCATAGGGTGAAAACTGACATCCACGTCCTCAAGCAACAGGCAGCCCTATTCCACCACATCAGCCTCGACACTACCAGCACTGGATTCCAGGAGGTCTGGGACCGGCTCACCTCATGGCTACCGGATGTGGGGACGGCGTATTTTGTATTTACTTTTTTTGACTGTTATTATTTTTGCGTTATTTTTTGTATGCCTACAATGCTGCAGTAAGTGCTGTTGGCAGTTGCTAACCCTGCAGCACGGTTACTCAGCCCCAATATAGCTTACCGACGTACAAAAAGAAAGGGAGGACTGTTAAGGAAAAGTTAGCACATGTGACTCCATTTTGGTTTGGGGCCCACCATTGTTTAAATGCCAGCACATCATACACCAGGAGGAGTGATCCTTAGATACTGAATCCCTGTGAAAATCCTCCTCCTTGTCTCCAGCCTGCCTTGACTCCCAGTATCTGGTTTTTGTCAGTCTCTAACTCCCTGTCTCTTGGCCTTGATGTGAGGCCTCCCATCCTGATTTACTGATGCATGGCTTTAGGACCATACTGTGTAATTAACATACTGGTATAGCAGGAGGAATGCACCAAGCAGGGATAGGTGGTAGATAAGACAAGGGTTTGTTTATTGGCTAAGGTTTCCGATGCACAAAGGCAACATGCTTTGCTAAAAAGTATATAACCTTCGTATAATCTGTATTCAGGGTCCCCTCCTGGCTAGCAGGGGGGCACCACGCTCGAGCGTAATAAACTTAGTGTCTTTTGGGAACTCTGCAGTTGTGGACTTTGTTTATGTGCCTCAGCCTAGATTCGAACTGTGCATGACCTACCAGGGTGTAATTCGCAGCAGTTGTGTGCGTGTCCTACCAGGGTGTAATTCGTAACAATAACTAAGTGCAGACACACTTCTGCCTGGTATTTCAAGGCAGGAGACATTAGACACTGAGCTCCCTGCGCCTCAGTTGAGCTGATAGGCTAAGATGAAGGTGGGAAAAGCAGTTCCTCTGGGCTAAGGCATCTGTACTTGATATCTCCATCATGGAGGAAGGGGAATCTTGGTGGGGAGCCCTTAGTATGCCAATGCTTTGGTGCACAGACCCTGCTTACCCTGTGGTGCTGTATGGTAACCAGAGCTGAAGCAGCTCTCTGTAGTGCCAAGGCCCCTCACCCCCAAGCCCAGGTTCTCCTGCACATAAACCTGTTCCTCCTCCATCCCTCTGCACATCCCTCACTAAATCTCTCACCCCTCAAAGCCCCACCAACTTGTCTGCCCTCCCACATTTCTCTCAGAGCCCACCCCTCACAGCCCTGTTTGGCTCTCCATGGTCGCTGAAGGAACTAGTGTGTCAGGAAGGCAGGAGGCATTGGGAAAGAGAAGTAGCTGAAGTAACTGGACAGGTCTGTTAGTTCACAGTGTAGCCCAACTAGATAATCACAAATCAGGGAAATAACTGAGTATGAGAGAAGTTTGGAGAAAATTCAGTTGTTCCCTGAAGTTAGTCTAAGATTTGGACACTAAACTCAATAATTAAACTGGAAAACAAAGGGAATTTCACTTCTGGTATAAGTGAAAATCACAATCTTCACTCTGGAGTTGCTACCAACTCCCTGTAAGACATGAATATATATTTGCGCATCCTTCAGAATTATTCACTCAATTAAAAGTTCTGCTCTGAATTTAGAAACCTCAATAATTGTATACAAAGACAATCCATTAAAAAAATATTTTAATAAGCTTTTCCAGAATTGCAGACAGGGAATGGGGAAAGGACAAGGGAATTACTAACAGTGCAAAATTACTATGCGTGAAAAAAAATGTATAAAAACTAATTTGTAAATTTTTAATTTTTTTTTCAAAATATCACTTTAAATCTTTTATAAAGCCCAAAGGTTAGTTCTGTTGAACTGAATTTTTGATTCAGGCTGCACTCTTAAAGCACTTCATGAACCAGGACACCTGATCCAGCTGGATACATCATGACAGTGCTTGAAAAATATACTAAGTGTTACACATAAGCTGCTGTCTTTCAATGCAGTTTGGAAGCTGGTTCAAATATTCCTTGGTTCCAAACTGTGCTGAATGTTTCTGAAATGAATCAAAGTTACTATATTACTAGAATTTTACATAGTGCTAGCAGTGCAATGACTTATCAAATTATAGTGGCTGCATTTTGAAGAACATGAACCAAATATTGTATAAAACACCTGCATAAAACAAAACGCAAATTATAATTAAATACTTCTTTAAGAACAGCTGAGCATTACATATTATATGATTATGGAATGTCAGATCTCTTTAGGCATACCATAAAAAGATTAAAAACAAATCAACATTTCTGAAAATGTACACAGTGCCATATTTTATACACAAGCCTGAGACAATTTACTTATAAACTCTCCTATAAAATGTTTTTGCAAGTATTTCCACTTGCAAACAAAAATGCATACAAATAATACATTGAAAATAGGATTCTGATTAAAGAGGTAAAGATTTTTAGAAGCACTGCACTACCTTCGTTCTGAAACTTTCTAAATACCATCTCTGACATAAGACTTGATACTTTGGATTTCTGTTAAACCAAATTTTAAAATTGACAATGACCTCCTCTTAAAACAATCACTCCACAAGATTAATGCAGGCCATAAATTAAACACTCTCTTGATTATGTCTCTCTGTATAAACTGTTATCTAGTTTCAGTTACAAGAATGTCAATGCCCTAATGTCAGCTGAACTAGTTAAAACAGATCACTTAACGCGTCTGAGAAAAATGGGCTAATTTCACACCCCGCATAATTAAGTCAATGGAGTTACACAGGTCTGAATTTGGCTCAGCGTTTCTATCTCTGCCTCATGATCATTTGTGAAAAGCAAAAACTGAAAGGGGAAGGGGGAAAAAAAAATTGTGTTTTTGTAAGTCAATGTGATAATCAAATTAGTTTGAAAATTATGGTCATGTGGTTTCAAAGTAAAGCTCTGAAGACGCGTATAAATTTTTGAAGACCTGCAGAAATAACCAAGTTAAAAAAAAAGGTAACAGTATATTTGTGAAAGCACAGAAGTAGAAGACAAGAGTTTATAAATTAGACAATCAGGGCAATGTTTCCTGTGGGTTTCTTTACACTATTTTGTGTAGCTGTGGCTAAAAAGCACTGGTACTGTAAACTTTGTAAACTTTCTACTTCACAGACCTAACCCCCCACCTCAACAAAATTTCAAACATTTATTGGGAAAGCTACAACCAACAGATTTAGCATTTCCCTCCCTTGATAAAGGTTTTCCTTTCTAGCACAATCTCTTAAAAACAGATACCAACGTTACTATCGCCTCTTACATATATACATGTATATATGTTTCCATACATGCTGTGCCAACTATGTACATAGATGCTGTTTCTGCACCTGCTGAAGTAGTCAATAATCTGAATCCCAACATTTCACAGAGATGCAAGATCAGGCCCACAGTTACCAGCTGTGCATTAAATTCCTAACTTATGCAACCAGAGTCACTTGACCCATTTCCTACCCCTTCTGTGGTCACTGAAATGCACAAGATTATTAAAAATCATGAATAATCTAATGCCTGAACTTGGCTAATGAATTTTTAACATATTTAAGGATTTGGCTGAAATTAAGCTTTTGTCTGACCTCAAAAATAAAATTTGAAAATGTATAATAAAAGAAAAAGTTTGTGCAATAAAAGCATCATGCTTAACTCCAAAATTCTCAAAATCACTATTTGTCCTTGGACAGAAATTTGAGAAGTCAGATTCTCATAATTATGTGACTGCTTTAACCACCCTATTTTAACCTTTAACAATTTTAATGTTTACAGTTTTCTGAGAAGAAAATATGACTTAGTAATAACTACATAAACACTTAAAAATTTGTTTTTAGTATGTTTTGTTTTTTAAGAAAAAGACTTTAGCAAAATAAAAATGAAGCTGACATTAGACTCAGAATATCTATTTTCTCATAAAAGTTTACCAATTGTACAAGTTAAGAAAATTATACAAGCTTTTGTTTTAAGAAAGGACAGCTCAATCAAGACATAAGTACTGTAAAATCTTTCAAAGGCTACAAAGAAATCTGGAAAAATACAGAACGTATTTCTTTAGCCCAGATAAGAATATGGAAGACATCATTGATGTCAACAATTTTACATATACAAACCTGACTTGGTTTATTTTTTAAAAACTTCTATATATAAAAATAATCGTGCTCATAACTTTCAGGATTCATAGGAGTTCCTTAATTGTATACCACTTCTCTTCATCTAGACTGAAAATCTCTACACCTGCTCCTCCACTGTGTCTTGGAATTATAATTTCATACTAACTACTAGTGACATTGAGATTTGAATCAGCTCTCCTCTTTAAAAAAATGTAATTTGTACAGTAGAACTATATCTACAAACAATTTGAAGAATGTGTATAAGAGAAATTTCCTTTATAAATTAAGCAGGAAATGTGTTTACCATATAAAACAAGTTTATGGATTCATTTCTCGAACACCTTAAAATACCTAAATACTGCCAGAACAGTAATAGTTCTGTGAAACAAAATATTCCAGTTCTGCATTTCAGGTCTGAAAAAAACAGCAGAACTTCAGAGCCAACTCAAAGGTGAAAGAAAAATCTCAGATTGCTTCAAGGAGTTTGATTTTGTAAGGTAACCCATCAACCCTGAAAATTTTAGGCACCCCAGAATTTACTCCAAGGAATAAAGTCAGTTCTCATATTCAATCATCCAAAGTCTCTAGTTCTTCAAACTTCACATGTGATATTGCTTCTTGAAAATACTCTGAGGAACCTGGACTTTCTTTTCCATTGCTGTTGATTCTTCTCCTCTTTGCAGGTCTTTCATTTTTTTCTTCAAAATCATTTTCATTTCTTGCAGCTGAATGAGCAAGTTTAGGGTCAATGGAAAGGTTTTCAGTTTCATATCCATTTGTGTCCAGATCTGTGTGAGGTGTTTTCTTACCACCTGTAGGTCCATTCACATGCAATCCTTCAATTTTTACTTCATCTTTACTCGATATCTCACCTGGACCATTAGTGGATACACCTGCATTACAGAAGAAATATGAACTAGACATTTAAGCAATTTCTATCAATACAGTAGACCCTTAGGTCCATAAAACCAAAAAGCCAATCTTCGGTATAAGTATCTTCATCATGTGACATCTCAAATTTACTGCCATTCCAGGAGATCCATCCCTGAAACTATGGAAAGCTGTAGCTCAGATCCAGACACAACAACATCCTATAGAATACAGCAGTACCACAGTCTTGCTGGATAATCAAACTACAGCTTTTACAGTCAATCTAGTTCAGATACATATGCCTAAGGTACCACAGATTTCTCAGTCCTATTATAAGGTTCATGCCTATATCAACCTGAGAAGAGTTAACTGAATAGTTTTCCTCCAGGATACAGCACCCATTCTAAAGCATAAGGAGAGTTTCCTCCTCAAAAACCCAAATTGTTACTTTTTCTAAATAGTATAAGATGAAAGCAATAAATGGAAACTGATCTACCATGAAGATAGTGTCAAGTTTCTGTGTCTAAGCTACAGTGACTGGCAGTTGAGAAAAATATACTCCTAACCCAGCCTGGAGGTTTCACAGACTTTCAGGTCCATCTCACGTGCAATAAAGGAGCTGTTTCTTTTCCACAATCCTACTGTAATTTTTCTCTCTACACCTCAACATTACTTAGCAAGAGATGATTGATAGCTTGTGTTCTTTAACTTTCAAAGTTGCTTAATGCATTTTTTTTAAGGTATTAGAAAATTTTAAACATTTGTCATTGATACTCCTTAATTAAAAATGATCTAATTAAAATGCTCTTCTACACTGAAGAGTGCCTAACAATGAGAGCATGGGGTTCATGTTTATTGTGTCCCATGGAGTTCCAAATCAAACAGGCGCAGTTTACAAACAATTTTTCCCCCCTAATTGCCAAACTTGAAACTTCAGCTTGAACTCTAGGAATCGAACCGGATTCTTCTCTTCTTGCACAGCACCCTGGTAACAGAGGTTATGCAGGCCAAACTATGCCCTCAGATGCTGGGTGCAACATATTTTCTCCAAATTATGTCTTCAGTAACATCAATTAAAACCTCCATCTTCACTGAGTTTGACTGGCCCCGGATTTGGAAGTTAGTAACTATTTCTGCTGGTGCACCATGATGAACAGAAGCCAGCTCCATCAGACAGTTGTACTGACTCAGCAGAGTTAACAAGAGCACAAGCTGATTTCTGTTTGTAACCTCAGCAGCTATGACTGCCACATGGGGGGAGAGGATCTGTGTAAGGTTGGACATATGACCAGGGAAGAGTATAAAAATATTGCTCGGGCATGTAGGAATGATATCAGGAGGGCCAAATCGCACCTGGAGCTGCAGCTAGCGAGAGATGTCAAGAGTAACAAGAAGGGTTTCTTCAGGTATGTTGGCAACAAGAAGAAAGCCAAGGAAAGTGTGGGCCCCTTAATGAATGAGGGAGGCAACCTAGTGACAGAGGATGTGGAAAAAGCTAATGTACTCAATGCTTTTTTTGCCTCTGTTTTCACTAAGAAGGTCAGCTCCCAGACTGCTGCGCTGGGCATCACAAAATGGGGAAGAGATGGCCAGCCCTCTGTGGAGATAGAGGTGGTTAGGGACTATTTAGAAAAGCTGGACGTGCACAAGTCCATGGGGCCGGACGAGTTGCATCCGAGAGTGCTGAAGGAATTGGCGGCTGTGATTGCAGAGCCATTGGCTATTATCTTTGAAAACTCGTGGCGAACCGGGGAAGTCCCGGATGACTGGAAAAAGGCTAATGTAGTGCCAATCTTTAAAAAAGGGAAGAAGGAGGATCCTGGGAACTACAGGCCAGTCAGCCTCACCTCAGTCCCTGGAAAAATCATGGAGCAGGTCCTCAAAGAATCAATCCTGAAGCACTTGCATGAGAGGAAAGTGATCAGGAACAGCCAGCATGGATTCACCAAGGGAAGGTCATGCCTGACTAATCTAATCGCCTTTTATGATGAGATTACTGGTTCTGTGGATGAAGGGAAAGCAGTGGATGTATTGTTTCTTGACTTTAGCAAAGCTTTTGACACGGTCTCCCACAGTATTCTTGTCAGCAAGTTAAGGAAGTATGGGCTGGATGAATGCACTATAAGGTGGGTAGAAAGCTGGCTAGATTGTCGGGCTCAACGGGTAGTGATCAATGGCTCCATGTCTAGTTGGCAGCCGGTATCAAGTGGAGTACCCCAAGGGTCAGTCCTGGGGCCAGTTTTGTTTAATATCTTCATAAATGATCTGGAGGATGGTGTGGATTGCACTCTCAGCAAATTTGTGGATGATACTAAACTGGGAGGAGTGGTAGATACGCTGGAGGGGAGGGATAGGATACAGACGGACATAGACAAATTGGAGGATTGGGCCAAAAGAAATCTGATGAGGTTCAATAAGGATAAGTGCAGGGTCCTGCACTTAGGACGGAAGAACCCAATGCACAGCTACAGACTAGGGACCGAATGGCTAGGCAGCAGTTCTGCGGAAAAGGACCTAGGGGTGACAGTGGACGAGAAGCTGGATATGAGTCAGCAGTGTGCCCTTGTTGCCAAGAAGGCCAATGGCATTTTGGGATGTATAAGTAGGGGCATAGCGAGCAGATCGAGGGACGTGATCGTTCCCCTCTATTCGACATTGGTGAGGCCTCATCTGGAGTACTGTGTCCAGTTTTGGGTCCCACACTTCAAGAAGGATGTGGATAAATTGGAGAGAGTCCAGCGAAGGGCAACAAAAATGATTAGGGGACTGGAACACATGACTTATGAGGAGAGGCTGAGGGAGCTGGGATTGTTTAGCCTGCAGAAGAGAAGAATGAGGGGGGATTTGATAGCTGCTTTCAACTACCTGAAAGGGAGTTCCAAAGAGGATGGCTCTAGACTGTTCTCAATGGTAGCAGATGACAGAACGAGGAGTAATGGTCTCAAGTTGCAGTGGGGGAGGTTTAGATTGGATATTAGGAAAAACTTTTTCACTAAGAGGGTGGTGAAACACTGGAATGCGTTGCCTAGGGAGGTGGTGGAATCTCCTTCCTTGGAGGTTTTTAAGGTCAGGCTTGACAAAGCCCTGGCTGGGATGATTTAGCTGGGAGTTGGTCCTGCTTCGGGCAGGGGGTTGGACTAGATGACCTTCTGGGGCCCCTTCCAACCCTGATATTCTATGATTCTATGAATAACAAGGTGCCATTCTCACATATTTAAAAGATTTAAAGCGGCACATTAAACTCTTCTTCCTCTGAAGAAATGCTGCTTACTTCAATTCGCAGGTGAGTTAAAAATCAAACCTACAAGAACCAGAGCTGCTTAGTTTCTACTTTTATTCTGCCTTAAAAAAAGGTTATTTCCTTATGCAAATGAAATTTGTCTGGGAAAAGCGAGAAGCTTTTTCCAACAAAATTATCAAAAGTAAAATACTCGTATCTCGATATATGACAGGATCTAGGGCGCCAGCAGAGTTCATAAACTCTGTAGTCATACAGAAAAACATTTACCTCAATAATTGTGTGAAACCTGGCAAACGTGAAATTGAATAGTTCTACAGTATTCTGTATATAAATGTCTAAAACACATCTTCTCTGTTTAGCTGTCACTTGTTAAAAGGTCATCCACTGAGCTCAGCCATTATATTCATTATGCATAAAACCCACTGTGAATAGGGGTTCTGCAAATTTTAATCTTACAGGACTTCAGGCTTTACAGTTTGATGACAAGAATTTGACTGATTCAACTTTGTAACAGGAGATGTCGTCATGTTTAGGAATCAAATAATAGCATATGCATCAGGAGAATTTAAATCCTTTCAGTGCTAGCTCACAAGTACAGCTAACCTCTGGAATGCTACCAATATAAACAGCAACTACGCATGTCTCTACCTCCCCATCCAACTTCCTGTGCAGCATGTTGGTCAACTTAAGGCTTCCCTCCAGATTCAATGGTCAATATGATTTGGCCTCCTGCACACACATCTTCCTTCCTCCTGCTGGTGCCGTCACTTCCAAACATTTGGAGAGGACTGTTCCACATCCTCCTCCACCCTCAGTTGTCTTCCCTTTGGACATCTGTCTATAACCCTCTTCCTCTTGCTGCTGCCAGCTCTCCAACACCCAAATCCTGGTAAGTACAGCAGATGAGTTAACTCTGCTTCTGATGCGTCACCTGAAGCAAGCACTGGAGAAGCATTAACTTGTAACATCCATTGACTTTAAAGTCAATGGAACTACTTAGTTAAGCACCTGCACAGATGCAGGTAGGACTGAATCTGAAAAGGCTAAAACACTGAAGAGGAAGAAGGTTAAACTTGCCAAACATTTTGTATTGAAATTTATGTGCAAATAATGGTCTTTTAATTTTGTAATTTACCGCAGATACCTTGCCAGAACCCCTTGGAAAGAAGATATTTCAAGGGTTCTTGCTATGCTCATTAAAAAAATTCTGTTTACAACTTTTCAGCCCATTTCCAAGATTGCTATGATGTGGCAACTTCTTTTAGAAGTGAGGAAGATGGGGGTGAAAAACCACCAGTTTACACGTACCATTTTGATTACTGTTGCTAGTTGTGCTGTCCTCCCTCTCAGACTGGCTGGTGCTGCTGTTGGAGGTTGTAGGGGGTGGGGACGGAGCTCGACTGGAAGCAGCACTTTCGCTTTCATCTAAAAGACGGTCCATGTAATCCCTACAAACACACACCACATTCAGCATTGGCTTGGCTTTTTAGAAGTTGGTTGTGTGTGTAAAATAGTGTGTACACACACACCTTTTTTATATCTACTTCAAGTATTTAGATGGTACTTTATACAGTCAGTTAACATTATAATCACTTTATACTAATTTTTATCCTCCTGTTATTTGTCCATGGCAAATAAGGGGCCATGCATAACCTTGTGTACAGGGAGTCCCTGATGGGAGGCTGGCATACAGGGGAGGGAATACTGAGGAATGCAAGGAGCTCCTGGCAGTGTGCAAAATGCGCTCAACATACAGAAGCAACAAAAAGTGCGACCATCAAGTCAAATGCTGAAAATAGTTACCTGCAAACATTTAAAATGTGAACAAACAGGCTATTTTTTCTCTGAATATTCAGGTGAACAAGTTTATTGGCATGAATGTTTGCCAAAACAACAAATTGGAAAAAACTACTGCAGAATACTTGCAGAAAGCCAAATTAAAATTTGTGATTGTGATGCATTTGCATAAAACATCCACCAATGAATGTAGCTATAGAAATTGTGATCTGTTCAGACAATGCACAATCAGAAAACAGGCTAAATTAAATTAATTGTTCAATGTAAATACTTAGCCTTAATACTAACAGGTGTTCTATTTTAGCAATTACACTGCATGGAACTCATTGCATCTCTTCTCCCTTGGCCACTCTCCTACTGGAAACTGAAATTATGGAGTAATCAACTTCTTACTCTATTTTAAAAGAGAGCAATATTAAGAAAAGACTAGAAATCTGACATGTATGTAAGAAAAAATAGCACAGCTTACGTTACACCAGGATGAAGATTGTACTTCTTTTTCCCAAATCGGGTCTGCTGTGCAAAGAAGTCATACCGCTCTGATTTTTTCCACATGTAATAAAATGCTACACACTCGCCAACTGATCTGGTTCGTACCTGTGAAAAAGGTGCCACACAAAATATTGATGAATACAAATGTATTTTCTGCTAGAGACCATGAGACACATATACTATACTTTGAGAGATTCTGCTTGCCCAGAGCAGAAACTCAAAGCGTACTACGAATGATTCCCTTAAGATTTTTCATCTTAATATGATGAGTAACAGGGTGACATGATAAAGGTATATAAAGTAATAAACGGTACAGAGAAGGTAGATGGAGAACGTTTGTTCTCCTGGTCTCTGAAAACAAGAACAAGGAGAGGTTCAATGAAATTAAAAGGTGAGAAATTCAAAACCAAATGAAAACCTTTTCACACAGTGTATAATTAAAAACCGTGTAATTTACTGACACAAGAACTTGTTGAGGCCAAGAAATTAACATGATTCACAATGGAATTAGACATTTATATGATATCAGAAATACCCAGCATTGTTATAGTTCATGACAAAAGTTTTAGAAGGGATATTTAAACCTCATGTTTCAGGGCTTAAGCCCATCTCTACCTATTAGACATTAGGATGAGAGCTACCAGGATAGGGGTGTGGAAAGCAGATTATCCCACATCTGCCTATAGGAGGGATTTTACACTTTCCTTGGCAGCATCTAGTGCTGGCCACTGTCAGACAGGATACTGAATCAAACCAGAGGTCCATCTAGCCCCGTATGGCAATTCTTATATACATGTGATATACCTTTTTTAGCATAATTCAGAAATATTCTGGAAGTTACTTTTCCATAATTCAGAAATATTCTGGAAGTTACTTTACTAAAGCTAAATGCCAAATCCTGATTTTGATCAATTAAAAAGGAGCAAGTTAAACAGGGAAGGCGGGCTTCCCAAACATATGCCTTTGTATTCAAACATTAATTCATAATGGGAGAAAATTTCTGTGCATGTCCATATCCACACATTTCAATGACTAGTTTAGCTCAAGAAAACACAAGTGGCAAGGGTTCAGGTGGAAATGGACACACCATGAGCAAAATCATGGCATACTACCAGTCATGCAACTATCATGCAAATAGAGGCTAAGTATCTACGTGGGGAATGAATATTTAATAACGGGCTCTTTAATCTACCAGAGAAAGGTATAACATGATCCAATGGCTGGATGCTGAAGCTAAACAAATTCAGCCAGAAATAAGGTGTAAATTTTTGACAGTGAGGGTAATTAACCATTGGAACAGTTTAACAAGGATTGTGGTGGATTCTTCATCATTAACAATTTTTATATCAAGATTGAATGTTTTTCTAAAAGATATACCTCTAGGAATTATTTTGGGGAAGTTCTATGGTCTGTGATATACCAGAAGTCAGATCAGATGATCAAAATGGTCCCTTCTGGCCTTGGCATCTATTTCAAATAGCAGAGTACTTTATTGCAGCACTGAGCTGGAATAAGTCCAGTGGTGACAGGAGGTGGGTGCTGCAGGAAGAGCACTCACAAGTGACCAGGGGAAGCATCAGGAGCATGCTAACACAGAGGATGCCTCAAGTCTTGACTCTATTAAAGGGAATGATTTGTGAAGCAGGTTTGATGCCCTGAGGTATGGCAGTGGGAACAACTTTTCGGAACCTGGAGCAGATGATGTAATACTTCAAATGCTCATTTGACTTCACATTTTATACCAGCTGAGGATCTGCCCTAGAGATTGCAGGTGGGGTGGGCAAAAAATATAATGGAAAACTATAGAAAGCAGATTCTGAAGTTCCCCTTTTATGGGTTTTACATGTGCTCTGACTGAGACACCTCTGGACAAAAAGCAAAAACACCATTGGGCCAGTATTCCTGCAGATAGCCAATATGAATTTTTGTTGCATACTAGGGGGAGACTCCACCTATATTTTATTTCCCAGTGGATTCTGGGAAAAAGCTTTCATTACCCTCTAACTTATACTTGCTTAGGGCTCTGAACAAAGCATACAGTCAAATCTTGAACTCAACTGCAAAATGTCCAGGTATTCAATCAGTGGAGAAACTCAATTATTACAATATGAAAATTCCTATTAACATTCCTGTAACAACCTTGGTTGTAGCATTTCCGAAGATGCCTACCACCCTCTACAGAATCTTTAAGTCTATTTAACAAGATAATACATTCTGACCAGTTAAGCATTAAGTGATATTGACGATAAACTTTTTGTAAACAGACCTATTTAAGGCCTTGCACAATGAAAACTCAGCATTTCAGAATGGTTTTCCCACATCCCATACAATGCCAGCTAACTCTTGAAGCTAATCAGAACACCCTCCTGTGATAGATCAAGTGAAAGAAGGATATGTAAGTTCAGTGACTAGTGGGGAGGGAAAAAAAACAAAAAACAAAAACTGATTTGGAAGGAAGCCAAAAGATATTACAATATCTTTTCAGCTACAAAGAAAAGTAGGAAAATAACTACCATTTTTAAAATCAATCATCCTTACCTTGTTTGCTTGAATCAAATGAAAATCCTTTCCATAGGCCTTCAGTCCTTGTTCAAAATTCCTACATTCTTCCTCTGTCCAAACAGCTAACTCTTCTGAAATTAGAAACACAATACAAAAAACATACTTTAAAGTGACAGTATAATGATAACAAATGGAAACTCAGGATTCTGATACAAAAAACACTCTGTATTTAAGTTTCTTGATCATAAGATGATTAAAGGAGAACAGCCTTCAGAAATTCTAATTATTAGTGTGAAAATCAGAAAGAATCTGTTCCAGTCTGAAAGTGGAAAAGTGACCATTTGCTAACAGTTGTCAGCAATGGATCCTCAGCTGATACTGAATATCATTTAACTACTGGAACAGATGGGACAAAAACCATTTAAACACAGTCAGGACCACTGATACTAAGGAAATTTTTCAAAACTTAAAAATGAAAAATTTCAACACAAATACTGGTTCAGCTCCAGTGCTGTGAGCAACATTGAAAGCCCTAGTGTTGACAGCCAGCTGGCTGCTGCTCCCATTTTAAGCACTGTCATCTACATTTACTCAGATCAGGCCTAATCAACATGATGCAGGTTAAAATGGCTGTGCAGCCAACGGGCTGCCTACATTACAGCTACGAATACGATGAACTGGTATTAGAAATCATTGAGAACATTTTGAAAAATATTTCTAGCACAGACAGGGCCTCATATGAAGAGACAGGGCCATCCCTAGGGGAGTGAGGGGCCCGGGGCGGAAGTGATGTCACTTCCAGGACCAACTGCACTGGGGGCAGGTAGGGAAGGCAAACACCCAGATGTGGACCCGCTCACACTCCACGCCCTCCCACCGCCAGGGCCCCACTTCAGCAGCGCCGCTGGTGGGACCACACCGCCCGCCTTCCCGGGGCTGGGAAGGCAGTGCTGTGCACTCTCCCTCCAAGTGCTCCAGGGCGCACGTTCTCCCTTGGGTGGAAGGGGCAGGGCTGGGGGTAGCCTCCCTCAGCCAATGGTTCACTCCCCCCCACACACACACAATCGCACTGGCCAGTGGGGCCCCCCAAAGCACAGGGCCTGGAGCAGTCACCCCGATTCGCCACCCCCTAGGGACAGCTCTGTGAAGAGACATATCACACCTTTATCATGCCTTCCATAATGGTAAGGAAGACAGCAGTATACCTTCTGGACTACCAGCTGAACTGTTGTCAACACCATTCAAGGACAGGTACAGGGAGACACACTGTCACAACCACGAAGAGCAAATGGTCATTTTACTAATATAAAAGGACCCTAATTTGGGTGGCAGAAGACCAAAACAGATCAACTTGACAATACCTTTAACTGAAATGAGCAACTGCCAAGAAATATTAGACTTAAGGCTAGGCCTATCTCAGTAAATAGCCATCATGCTTTCCACATCACAGGGTGAGAAATCCTGGTGGCAAAGTTTCCATGACTTTCAGCCAGGATTTCACCCCAGGTTTTGAACAGTTGGTCTCATCTACACAGAGAGTCACAGATCAACAAGAGGGGTGGTGAAGAAAGAAGAGAATCTATGTTTTACAGTGATTTTCTTGTGTAGACAGATCTAGGACTCTAATTTTCTCTGTCATCACCTTCAAAAAAAGAATACTCAAAAGCTGAGCAGGCAGGGAGTGCTAACAGATGAGTGCATAAAGAAAAGAACAGGAAGAGAGAGGGTAAAAAGTTAAACCAATGAAGAGGAAACGACAGAAGGATACAAAGGAGAGATCTGTACAAGGACAAAAAGTGCACAATGCACCCAAAGCACCTTCTAAAGATTTAAGTTAGTTTATTAAAGTTTAGAATCTTTTTCTGTCAACAAGATTTAGAGCCCTAATCTCTTTTTACTTAGAATTTTGAATTCTTGTGTATTTCACACACTAACTTTAGTGAATTATATGAAAGTTCGGAGGCATGAATATAGAGAATAAGCCCTCTACAATTCCTACTTTAGTTGGGTGCATTAAAGTTCTAAATTTTAAAACGTTACAAAGTAACGATTAAAAATGTCAAGTTTTTATTCATAAACCCTCTTCTTGTGTGTTATTGCCTAGGTACTTATATATTCATACTATGCCCATCACTTCGTCCTCCAAAATCTCATCTTGGCCCTCAACTTTTAGAACCACAGTGTCAAGCTCATCCCTACATAGCTGCATTAGAAGTGAACTCTGAACATGGGGTCAGAGTTCATTAATTCCTGGATTTGAGGAAGAGCGATAATAGTGCTACACAATGCTGATGTGAGATTTCTGCGGTAATTGGAGTTATCTGACAGCAGCAATCAATGCCCAAATTTTAATGATTTGGCCAAATTAAAGGAGGCATGGGGTAAAAAAACACAAGTACATTTAAAATTTTATGTATTCTTACCTCTGGCTGCTTTTACATTAAATCTTAATCTTCTCAATGATTCTTCTGTATCAAAATTGCACTTAACCAATTCATACAATGCCTGGAAAGGTGAAAAACTACAGATTTAATATGCATGACTCCATATACTACTGAATTTGTGTATTGCTACAATGGTTCAATGATCAATTACTTACTTAATCTGAAAAATCTAATTTCTCTAAAAATCCAGTAGAACTATTTTTAAAACAGCAATATAAGTATACAGAAGACTAACGGAGATAACTTTTAGGTTATACACCTCCTAGATAGAGTATGTATAATACACACTTTTCCCTTCATTTCTTGTTCTAAAATATTATATTGCAGCGTTATGTACTGTAAATAGCTTCCTTGCTCTACCTTAATTTATAGGACAAATTTTTACAACTGATCCCTAAGATACAGAAGTGTGACAACAGGTATAGCCTATGCCTATTCTGTGGAGAGACTCAGAAATGAAATTCTGATATCCCAATAAATGTGCACATATGGTTAGTTACACAAAGAGTAACCAACTTGGGTTGCCAATTTTGTTTTACCATACATCCTAAAGCTTAGGAAATCTGCAGGACTGGTGATCTAGTGCTTTAAGGAATTTATGCACGTCTTCACAGGTCCAGCCCCTTCTCCCCACCAAAGATTCATATTAACAAGATTTACATTGTTCTCACATGAGAATTGGACACGTGCGCACATCAAAGGGCTCATCAATGCACACATTTGTCAAGTCCATGTTCTTTTGTTCAGGGCAGGAGCAGAATTTGGTTTTAGTTAGTAAAGTGCTATAAAATCTACAACAGGAAGACAGAGACCAGAACGTAGGTCTTTGCAGATAAAAAATGTTTCTTAATGCACTTAATTTTAAAACTGAATATGCACTGTGTTATTGATTTGGGATCTTAAACATTTGCTTTTGTTGGGAACAGCGGGTGGAAGCAATTCAGTTCCTCTGATGGGGATAAGAGAAAAAAGAAGCAATCTCAAATCAGATTTTGAGGTATGGGAACAGCAAACGTGATAGTTACAATAAAATAACACACACTATGGACTACAAATTCCAATATGCACCTGTTCATTGTCTTTAATATGTGATCCTTCAGGAATTGCCTCTAGTCCTTTCTCATCTCCTGTTCGCCTGGAGGCTTCATTGAGGAATTCAATCACTTTATCTTCTGTTAAATAATCAGGATTCCACAGCAGCTGGTCATCATTTTCATACACTAAATTAAGAAGAACAGAAACATAAGTGAAGCATATTCTGTAAGACTCCAACTTCTACTCAACCTCAAACAATTGCAAGTTTAGAACACAAGGACATTCAAAATTACGAACATGATTAATGGGACAATCTGATTGGCCAGAGGACTGAGCATTATATTAATTTGAAATGTATGGTACTATCAATGCTCTTCCAAATGGTTTCTATGGCTCACTGTTAACTATGTTAGATCATGTACACACACACGGATTACAGTGCAGTGCTGCAAAATGCATTGTGCATCTAATCAGATTCCCACGCATACACAACATCTGTGGAAAAAACAATCCCTCCTCATCTTCTGCCCTTGAAACTAAAAAAATTAGAAGATGGCAGAACTGTTTCAAACAGTGTGTCAGCTATCCCTCCAGACTGCGTTCACCTAACCTCAAAAACAAGACCTTGTGAGTAATTCTCATCTTACTTTGCTGAAAAGATCTATCTACTAGAGATGAGATTAGAAAACTGATCACTCCAGTTTCCTTGGAACATTTGGTCCAATCACACCAACTGAGGTCTTGAAAGCACTGAGGGATGTGTGGACTACTACATGTGAAGTCTTAGCCACCATGGTTCAATAAAGCCAGCAAAGAGCATCCAGGCACACTCCTGACAGAGAACACCTTTGCTTTGCCTCCTTCAGAGAGGGCAATTTACTAGACAACGCCTATCACTAAGTCAAAATGCCTCTTGAAAGCAGCATCTGATGTCAGAAACCTTGCCAGCTCAGCAGACAGCCAACATACTATTGCCCAGATGACAGGAACAGAGACACATGTGAGTGAAAACGAACTAGCTCAAGCTTAACTCAAGCAAGACGAAGATACTGAGAAAAAGAAATATTTTGAGAAGATAGCTGAGACACTTGCCTCAATGAAGTCTCAAATCTCTGCTCAATAATAGAAGCTGAAAAACAACTGCCTTTACGCATCATGGATAGGTATGATTAAGAAAAAAGTAACAGCGGTTAAATCAAGGAATCGTGGTGAACAAAATTTGTTATGGATTTAGTACATTTCTTAATTTTGTAACAGACACCATTATGAGTGTATTAGAAGTTACTAGACACACAAAGAATGACTATCACATCAGTGGGTAATACCAAAATCTGAACCCCCTCTATGTTAAATCCTGTAAGTTTTCCCTATGAGTAGCATCTCAAGGGATTGTTTTAGTCAGCCCTTCTTGCATGTTCCTCTAACTGCCAAATGGCATGCCTGCCATGGAAGATGCTCTTGCTTAATTCTTAACAAATCTCAAATATTTCCATCTTCTCTTCTGGGTAACTTGAGCAATAAGGGGTTGTAGAACTCAAACAAATGTGGGCATTTGTTACAGATTTGTTCCATTTAATACCTAGTATTTTTCTAAGACATTATACCAAAACTGCATTTGTTATGAAAATCTTCATGGAAACAGAGTAAGTCATTAAGCTACTATGTTCAGCCAAGTGCTAAATTTCCTAGATGTTCACAATAATGTAATTCTACCCAAAATACAAATGTTTATATAGGCAGTACATTATAAGTTATACTTGAAGAACAAGATCTCATCAGCTGAGAGCCAAAGGGTCTTGTTGCATATTGTCAGCCTAATTTATCTTTCCATTGTAAACATCAACACTAGTCCAATTTGAGGCCTGTGAATAAAGGTTTCATCCAAAAATACAGTGGGTGGGGAAGGAAAAAGTACAGAACAAAAATTATACCAGCACTAGTGTAATAACAATTTAGTGAAACTTCACCCCCCTCCCCAAGTCTGTGTCCATGATGCATACTTTCTGTTCTCAAACCAGTGACTGGATGCAAGGCCATGAAAAGCTGGTTTTTGTAGGCTTCTGCTGTACAAAAACCAGCTGTATATTTTTATTGTAGGAGGCCACAAGTCATTTACAGTACAGTAAACTAATAAGAATGGATGAATCAGCAGCAAATTACAAGCATACCTTGTTGAATTTCAGAGAAATACAGAGTTCAAGCTCTATGTTAAGATACCTACCAGATAAAGAAAGGAGCACCAAAAGTAGTTTCTCCACAGCTAGTGGCACATACTTTATCATTTAGTGCATTCATATTTAAAATAGACTTATTCCTCCAAGTGACATTTTTTTAATAGCAAAAGCAACCACCACACCATTATAGCTAGGGATGCATTGTGGCTTCCATTTTAAACCCAGATTCATTCATTTGGAACTTTCAACTTATCGAGCTGGAATGTTTTGGACTTAATCTCTGCTCGATTTTTTATTTTTTTAAATTCAAGCAAAGAAAGATCCGCCATCTCAAAAAGTCTCTGAATATAAATCACATAAGGGTACACAAATCTTTTTCCATGGACTTTTCTTGCTAAGGTCATGAAGTTAAAGAAAAACGAGCTGCATTTGTATGCACATCTAAGTTTGCTCTGGTTTCAATTTCTATGACTGTTCCATATCCTGGGAGACTCAAGTTCCCTCTCCTCAAGCTCTTCTGACTATCACATCACCAGGGTGCACAAGTTGGGCAGGAATCACCTTAGCTATGGACCTATTAAGGAACACAGGATGGAAGCTTGCTTCTTGTGCTTCTCAGTAGGTCTATAGTGGGGGCAGATACCTGCTCTGCAGAGGTTGGAGTAAGAGCTCTGTTCTGGTGAGCACGGGGGTTACAAAAGCAGTTGCTTTACAACAAGGAGAGATACAAAGCTCCTAAGTTTCACAGAACATTCATCTTACAAGGTCTGCCTAGGACAGAGGATTTGGTGGTATAGACAAAGCGTCCTAGATTAGGATATTTCTCAAGCTTTTTTTAAAAAAAGCCATAAAAGTAGATTAAGAGAATTTTAAGGTTGAATAATTAAGCATTCAAATCAGGGAATGCCAAAGTCAAAGTTACATGTGCCATCTTAACGCTGTCGCCTCTAACACATATACTATAACTAAATTACACCAATGTATAAAATTTCTCAAATATTATATACAATTGTTTCCAACAAAGTATGCCAAACAATACTTAAAAAGGACTAGTAATAGTCAGCACACTGTATTTGTTAGCTGAATAAAAGAGGGCTCAACAAGCAAACTTTGAACCGCAGAAGTAAATTCTTTCCTTCCTTTCTATCCAACTCCTCAGAACTCCCCCAGTGAAACGTGAAGGCTTGGCAAGCCAGTCAATTGATGGCCTGTTATGAGGCTATATAGTCTAATACTGCCAAATATTCCACCAAGAAAGCCCTGATGTAGGCAGTGACCTACCATCTTGTTGATTGCATCATGGTACCATTCTTTCACTTTTTAGAGCTTCATTTAATTGGGTTTAGCATTTTTCTGAGTTAAAATAACTCAGTTAAGTAACTGGTTTGTAATTAGGCACAGGTATCTAAGGCTCAGCCTATTGAAGTAACAATTGTTCGTGGTCTGTTCTAATAAATTAGCACTTTGAATTATTTAACCACATCTGACAATTTTTGACTGGTCAAATGCCCAATTATTTTGGACCAGTCAAATGCCAACCCTAACACAGTGTAAACAGTTTCAAATACAGGCATATCTGCATGACCGAATAAATTGTCTTATTGTGCAAATCACATCAATTAATAGTTTTTAATTTTTCCTAAGATATCTTGCCTGAAATCCGCCCTCAAGCTTTAGTACAGAAACTCTAACAAATCATTTCAGAAATGTTGATAGCGTCAAAGCTCACCTTTCTCATTTTCCTTGTATTTGCATATGCCAGCTGGAATTTCAGCTTGAAACATAGAACCCACCATAATTTCCTGTTAAAAAAAAAAAATGTAGATAATGCACTTGACAATCTTATTTGTTTTCTATAGAATGACAGAGTGACAATATCCTTTTAAGCACTAAAAATCCTGCCACCAATAACCTACAAAATATGGGACAAAAACTAATCGGAATTTAAAAAAAACAACAATATGGAAATGTACTTTTTGTCTATGAGGCTTTGAGAGGGTATTAAAAGAAACATACATTAATATTAAAACTGTTCATTTTTAATTGTTGGAAAGAGCAGGAGAGGAAGCAGATAGATAATCTATAAAGCTCAAAGTCATGAGTTAAAACTTAAACTTCAACCCTTTTCCTCTATTTTGAGAATTAAAAACCCTTCACATCGTGCAGAAATGTATTATGGTTTTTACTTTACGTGGCATAATTGGCAGAGGAAAAAGAAAAGTAAATACACACTCTTTTACATCTACTTATTGATATTAAAAACAGTTACATGTACTTCATATAATGCTTGAGTTATATTAAAGCACCCCAGGTGTAATAAGAATTAGAACAAAGATGGCAATTACTTCAGTGTGATTTCTCACTTAAATCACAGAATTTATTTCACTAAATGAAATTACATTCTCCTGATCGGTCAGATGGAGACTGATGGATATGGAGCTGCTCCGTGATAATGTATGAATACTGTATGTGACATGGTTATCATGATTTCACAGTAAGAATATGTCGGTTTAGTTTAATAGCAGGCTGCTAAAAAATACGAGCAGGAAGTGAAACAATAGCTCAAGATATACTATTTCTCAGTAAACACTTCAGAGCATGGTTAAAACACAAGGCCTGAGCTATAACCGTGAAGATCCTACCTCCAGATTACAGCCAAAGTTACAGGGACAAAGTTGGGGGCCAGTAGATCAAAAAGACTACTGTGTCCAGAGATCAGGGAAGTTGTTGCCAAGAAGCTGTTTGTTACTGACACCCCTCTCCACCCCCCATGGGACATCTGAAGAGGTAGGCCTCCCTAGGTCACCATCACCAGATGGTAGATCTTTAAATAAGAAACCAGCATGTAGACGGTTTTAAAATCCTTCCTCTCATATTATGCTTTATTCCTACTTCTAAGATTAAACAACACTTGGGTTTGAGAAGACTGATCACTGGTAAAAAGGGACCAAACTCCGCAAAAGAACTGCAGGTGTCAAACCCAATCAGACCTACTGGGCTAAGCACAGTTGATACACAAGGTACTATAGCCCAGGGCCTGGCCTAGGAGTTGGCTAATCGTGTGATTTCACCCCTGGAAAAGTAAAGGCAAAAGGCCTGACACCTGAAGGGGTGCATTCAGAGACCTGAGAGGGGACAGAGATGCAGCTTGTCCTGTAACTGACAGAGGTTTTTGAGGGGAAACCCCTAAGCAGAGGCAAGGAAGTCAGAATGGGGGAAATCTCAAAAATGGAGGCTACTCCTATGCAAAGCGGTTCTTGTACCTGAAGGGAGTGGAAATCACCATGAACTTCAGAAAACAGACAGTGAAGAGAAAGCAAAAGTTAAAAAACTCTTAACTTGGCAGCATTTGTATTTTACCCGCAAATTATGAAATGATTTATTGAAAACAAGCTAAAGATGACAACCTGGTGGTTTTAGTTAAGTCAGACAATCTTTTCCACTTTCTGGATAAACTGAAAATTAGCAAAAAGGAGCCTGTTTATAGGAACTAATTCCACTGAACTCTTATTTCTTGTCTCCTTCTGCTGATAGACTACAATACCCACTTATGCCTGGAATAACCAACTGTACACTGCATTTAATAGCACACTTAATAAAGATATATCCTTAATAGCAAGTCCTTAAATGTTTACCTTTTTCCAGTCTTCTGAAGGAATATAATCTTCATCTTCCTCAGATTCTTCTTCTATTTCACTATCTACAAGAAATTTTTCAGACATTATTTACATGGGAAGTACTACCATAAACCTTGTTCAGGCCAACATTATATTCCAGTAAAGTATGTCTTGGAGACAGATTGCTCAAAGCCATTGCTCGCTGGCTATTTGGATCTTTAGTTGTGACGTCACAACCACCTTTCTGTGAATGAACATATGGCTGGGATCTCACTGAGGAGCAAAACGGGAGACCACCACAACTTGGTCTGTCTTCCAGTTGAAAGGCATCCCATTGTGCCTTAGAAGAAAAAAAGAATCAGCTAATGTGCTTACCCAGAGTGGTTAAATATCCTGTTAATTGGAAAGACAGCAAACAGGAAGAAGGTTGTAAGTTTTTAAGATGCAAATAAGTAAACAGTCTATCCATTTTTGGGCCCCACCATAAGACTTTATTCCCCTTCATCCAACTCTACTTGTATAGGCTGACAACATTCCAATTGGTCAGGTACAGTTGTTTTCTGCAAGCATGCCAGTGTCTTCAATGATTACACTGAAACAGGTTCTCCTTACTTTCAACAGAACTGGCAGGCTGTTGGGCTAGTCACCCTCATTTCATTTCAGATCCTGCATCCATCACCGTCTTTCCTCATCCTTAGAGCAACACTGGCACCACTATCAGCCTCTGTTGAACTGTTTGTACACTAGAACACAATATGTGGGTCACTCCAAATCCAGCTGTTACATGCTCAGGCACAATGACATTTAAAAATACTGAACTTCACAGCGCACTCAGCTCAGCTATCCACAAGTAGTGCACTGAGAAAGCAGATTGCTTAATACCTGTGACATTCGGTACTTGCATTTGCTATAGTGAATTTAACATTTAGGAGTCCTTAAGTCAGGATGTGCGTCTCTAAGGAATGTCGGATAACCGTCTGTAATAGGGACTATCATTTGCATGGTATTGAAAGTAGCCACATTAATGTCAGCAGGTGAGGATCAGGTAGTAGAAAGACAGACCCTTTTATTAAATGCAAATCAGCATTCTGTTAAACATTGGCAGAGGAACCAAAAGCTAACCTAGGACATCTGTGTTAGATAAACATGAAAAGGAGAAAGTTACTTTGACTGTAAGCTCTTTGGAGCAAGGGTTGTCTTTTTCTGCCGTGTTTATTGTGTGCCTAGCACAAGTCCTGATTCATGACAGACTCCTAGGTGCTACCACAAATCCAAACAATAAACTTGAAAAATGACATTTCCAATGACTTAACTAGTGATGTAGATGTGAAGAATTTTAAATGTTAATTTCCTTTATTTTAAACCACTGGGTATACGGAGCTATAAGCAACCTTTAACTATAAGGTGATAATGTTTGTTGTAAACATATAGGTCTAAGACTCCAAATACCAGGAATGATACATTTTACTTTCCTCTGGTATAAATGGCTACACCACACAGTGAAATATTTGGTTGTCCAAATGACTTGGCTGGTAATATCAGATGCTACTCATTAGGAGAATGCAGGTTTGAGACCCAGCTAAGTGTTATTGCAACAGCAGTGAGGGTTACATAACACTAGATCAGCAGTTCCAAGTGGCTGCAAGAGTGAATTTTAAGCACATCTAAGAAACAGAGACATGATCAAAGAGGGGAAGTATGGAGCAGGGAAATGGTAACACTGAAAATGACGTTGTCAAGATAAATATTTTAAAAGAAAATTTCCTTCTGTGTTGCTATTCCCACCTCAGTTTATTAAAACCTGAAATAATTTAAATCTATTTTAGTTTATTTTTATTCATTTTTCTATTACTGAAATTAGACAATAAAAAAAGTTTTACTTTTGTTTCTTGTCAATTTCATTTTCTAGTTCTCACTCACTAGCACAAAGGTTCTCAAAAAGTTTTTCATGGAGCAGACCACAACTTAAGGGATATTATCTTGTGGACCTGCACCTCTCCCATTTATAATTTAGTTTCCATGTAGCAACTACAGCAACTGCTTACTTGGAATATTTATATAAAGAAAACAACATTTTTATTGTCTTTTTAGGGTGAATTAGCAACTGAAAATATGGAGGTGAGCCAGCACCCTGCAGCCAGCCAACTATTCTTGGACCATCAGCAGTGCTCCACAGACCACAGCTGGGGAAATGCTACAGCTGAGCAATACCGCAATGCAAGGTTACAAACACTGCAGGGAATATTTGCACTGATCCTTCACGTTGGTCCACATGGGAAGATCACTGTAGTCACTGGGGCTCCAAGTGGATGGCAAGGGAGCTTTGCAGAGATGTAGAGGCATGCCCATGTGGACCTATTTGCAGGACTGGGGACTACGTTTCCACTGAAATGTTAAGAAGTTATTGAAAGCATTTCACTGGCCTTAGGTTTTGCTTTTCCTTTTAAGTGTGCACCAGATTTAATCCTACACTTTTCCTTTAATAAAACTAATACAAAGTCCATGATTTGTAAAAAAAAATAAAAAAAAGAGAGGCTTTATCATATGTTAAGGACCGTGGACAACAAAGAACTATGTTTAATTCAGGTTTCAGAGTAGCAGCTATGTTGAAGTGACTTGATAATAAAGAACAGCAGTGGGAGAAGAAAAGAGATCTGACAAACACTCATAAGTAGTAAGACTTAGATATTTTTTAGTAACTCAATATTTCATTAATTTTAGATCTTAATAAAATTATGACAATTTAGATGATGGTGCATAGTACTGAACAGCACATACTTGTATCAAAATATTTACATCGACGTGGGTGAATTATCTCCTGTGGATCTTGAGAAGCAAGAGATGGTGCTGGATCATCATTGGAGGACTGTGTCTCATCCTCCTGACCTGATGAATCCTTTATGGTCTCCTCCTTAAATACAATAAAGCAAACAGGAGACCGTTTAAACCTTCTGCATTAGAGATAATCATCTCTCTTTTTTTATAACATTTTATTTATATTTCCAGAAATTTCAAACAGAAGAGGATGTTGTACACATAATAAACTACAGGTTGTAGTGTTACGAATGATAGGTACTGGCTGTGGACAGCCACAGAGATTGATTAGATGCATTACACAGTATTGATACAGATTTTGAGAACATATTTTAAGCAGGTCAGGTTTAACATTAAGTCTTAGATGAGCTAACCAGAATTAAGCACTGTATCTAGTTTTTCCAACATGGAAATTTAGGGTTAAAGTTTAATACCATGAGCAACAATAAGTATTGTCACACTTATGTGAACTATCCTATACTTAATCACGCTTTGGTATAGGATGGGGATATGTTGGATTTCTATTACTGAGTAATTCTATGTTTCGCTAGGAGCAATTCCGGGTGTACACCCCTAATTTTTTGTTAAGCTGTTTGTAAGGATATGCAGCTTGTGGATCTTAGAACCAAGGGATAGGTCAATTTCACAAGCTAATTCATGTGAACCACTAGCTTTTCACAAAATTCTCATACTGGGCACTCAAAATGTGTCAGTGAATCTACAGACAAACACTGAATGGTAAAAATTCCCTTCACTTTTAAGTAGTGAGGTTTTTTTTGTTTGATGGAGTAAGTTATGCACAATAAGCTAAAAAAATTGGAAATTATAAAGGCATAGAGTTCTTTACAGCTCTCTTGCTCTTAAAGTATACCCCTATCTTTAAAACCATTCCCCCAGAATTTTGGATTTTTTTTTAATATCAGGATTAGGAAACACTGGATAACCATTTCTAGTCACGTGGAAGGCTACATCTACATTACAAGCTAGGGGTGAGATTCCCAGCTCGCATACACATACAGAGAGCGGGCATGAGTAAAAAATAGTTAGCGTAGCCACAGCAGCACAGACAGCAGCAGCATGGCTCAGCCGTGCCAAGTATAAACCTGCTTGAACCCCATGCGGGCATGTACTTGGCACAGCTAAGATGTGCTATTGCCCACGCTACTGCAGAAATGCTACTATTTATACCTGCACTAAGTATGTGTATGTGAGCTGGGAATCACACCCCTAGCTTGTAGTGTAGACGTAGCCAAAAAAAGTTACTCTTCAAGGTGTGAGGTTATCATAAAAACCTTCAATAATTAGATTTCACCCCACAAGAAGAACGTATCAGCATACTCCAATTCTAACATCACTGAGTTAAGTAAAAATGGTAAAAAGATCAAATATTAAAAGAACAGATGCTTGACAGAAATGAAACCACCATAGTGGGAGATATTAGAATTAAAGAAAGTTACATGAGAAGGGTTGAAAAAAATGAGTTAGTGGATTGATTTATGCATTTGGTGAAGATAACTAATGCAACTTGCTCAAACTTATTTGTTGAAACATCTCAGACACATTATGCACATCCTGTATGCTTTTAATGACAAAGCAGAAAATAAGCTGCAAGTTTAATAAGTAAACGGGAAATCAAAAATAGTCCAAATGCAACACAGCCAACTCAATGGTTCAATGGGAACTTTTAATGTACTGTCATTCCTTTTAAATTTCCACCCTCCATGTTGCATTAAATAGAGCCCACCCCACCCTCAATCGGTTTTCTATGGCTTTGTTTGTTTCCTTAAGTACAATATCCGAACCTTAAAAATTTCTTGTCTCAGAGTTATTCAACTTGCACGGATTTGGCAATTTTTACAGGGGAGCTTTTAAATCACAAGAACAAACTTTCATGCTTTAAAGAGCTGCTCATGTACTCAGTGCATTCCATCCAAAGGCTCCAAACCTGTAAACGAATACATGTGGGCAAGAGCTTCATTGATACAAGGCATGCAAGTGTCAATGGAATATTGACAAGGGTACAGAAGGTCTAGCCACACACAAGAGCTTGCGGAGTTGGGGCTCTATTCAGTATGCACTTTTCAAACGGTCAGAACTTTGATAGGTTTTAACAAAAAATTGAGGTTGACTTAAGGCACTAATGCTCCTTAAGAAGTAAGCAAATGCCGGGTTTTGGACATTTTAGCTATAGCCCTATTTTTAGAAGTATAGTTAGAATTTTACAACATATTTTAATCTTTTAATTAAAATTGCTGCTAGGATTTCACTCATACTTTGAACAGAGACCGAACATGTAAGAGTTCATGTCAAAGAGCTCTATTCTTTGCTCAGCCAAACACCCAAGTAAGGCAAGAGGACCTACTGTAGTCTGGCCTAGCATGTATAAACTTTAATTTGCTTTATTTTAAATCGGATTTACATTACAGGACCTCAAAAACAGCTGTGTCCTTAGCTTGTGTCCTTAGGTCTGGACAAAAGTAAAGGCAACCATTTAATTAGAGAACTGACAGTTTGTGTCATAACTAACTTCTTGCTGTGGTAAGAGGGCTAACCTTTCTAACGTGTGAATGTATGAGAGCATGTAGATGTTTAAGTAGTAGCACTATGTAAATTTATATTAAAAAGAACACAATTAGATACCAACTCAAATTCTAAGCAGGTGACAGATCAGAGTGTAACCCTTCATTCTTAAAGGTATCAGCATTAAATTACTCTACCCACTAGGGGAATCGTGAGTTGCTGATCACCATTGTATTAAAGTACATAAGTTAGCCAGAAGGGGAGTAAATAGAGTACATCACTCAATTAACGGTGCTTTGAAGGAGTATAATAAGAGTTCAAAAGCTGAGAAAAACTGCACCTCCTTGACTGTATGGGTTAGTATGTGTAAGGTTAGAGTCAGAGTTTATGGCTAGAAGGGACCACCAGATTGACTAGTTTGACCTGTTGTGTATCACAGGATACCAACACCTCATCCACATACTAAACCCAAGAGCTGAAATTAGACCAAAGCAATCAAAAGTAGACCAAAGATTCATCATGTATTTCATTGATCTCCTGATATGACTAACTGTGTTGATTTGATCATTTGGTCAACTGTTGATCCCATTTCATGTTATTAATATCTTGATCAATCAATTCAACCTCTGTAAGACTGTGTAGTCTTAGATTTAATCATCATATTGTTCCATCCTGTTTATGAAAATTATATTAATTTAGCCAGTAATATGTTGATTTAAATTATATTTGCTTTCACATTATCTTAATAGAATCCATAAATCATACCAAACTGGTTTCTTTCTCAAAACAGCAACAAGGCTAAATAACCTCAAAGGCACAGGTGATCCTGGCCATATATTTATATCTCATTACCCTTACACCTATCATGCAACTTTGTGCAAGTCACTTAACCTGTCTATGCTTTAGTTTCCATATCTATAAAATGGGTAAGATAGATCCTCAGTTGTGAGTGCTATAATAAACAGTACATTATTTATATTATGGACAATATTTCCTTTTTCAATCCATACTAAGCTTCCTAACCTCCCTCAATCCTGTTGGTATTAACCATACAAAGGATTTTACATTACAACTGTAATACTGTAAGATTATATGCTTTAAAAGGCCACCAACAATGACCAAGTTATGATTATGTCATGACAGTATAGAAGAAATCAGAAACAGAATAATTACAACTATAGTTAAAGGCAGGGTCTGGAGAACTGCAAGCAGAAAAATGCCTTCTAAAATAAAAGATGTTCGTTTATCTTAAGAGTTCATAGGACTGCATTTTAAAGAGGCCATGATTATAATGATATATTCTCACAAAATATTTGATCATATTTATTTTCAACTATTAATTATAGAGAAACAATCACTGTCAGTCTTTAATACGTCAGTCAAGAGTGATTTAAAATGGTTAATTTCAGAAATTCAGGCCATCTGCAACCATCATGGGATGACTTTTTGTTTCAGTACCACACCTGATCAATAAAATCATCATATCCATAGTGATATGCTCAAATATATAAAATAGATTGTTTTCAGATGAGTCAGACACTATGTTTTAAAGCAGACTATAATCCTGTTGTATATAATGCTGCACTGTGCAATTTATAATTGATCTCAGCATCAATTCTGGATGCTATAAAGATGAATTACAGCAAGGGTTTATGGGATGGAGTAGATGTTTAGAGCTCACTCCTGAACAAGTGAGCAAAGTTCAAGTAAAAGTGCTTTTTACAGGAGAATAGAAATTGCTGGATTGGGTCAGACTGCTGATCCATCTAGACGAGTTTATTCTGGATCTGACAGTGACTAGGTATTAGAGGAAGCTGCAAGAAACTTGGCAGACAACAGTTATGGTTCAACATGTGTAAAAGGGCCAAAGCTCATTAGTAGTTGATCCTTAAACTACAACTGGATATAAAGCAAGAGGGATGAGGGGAGTAACACCTAATTCAGCCCTCTGATAAAACCAACTCAGGTTTGTGCCACGTGGACCTCTTACGCAAAGAGGCTGTACCATTTGTTACTTCTTCCACATTTCTATTTGGAGACCTTTTGAAATCAATTCTGCAGTATTTAAGAGTACAGTATTCTTGCAAGTATTCATAATAGATTTGCCTCCCAACATAGTGCAAACTATTTCTGTTTCAGCTTCTGTACTAGATGACTGGAGGATAGCTAATGCAACACCTGTTTTTTTAAAAAAAGGCTCCTGAGGCAATCCTGGCAATTTCAGGCTGGTAAGCCTAACTTCAATACCAGGCAAATTGGTTGAAACTATAGTAAAGAACAGAATGATCAGATACCTAGATGAACATGATTTGCTGGGGGAGAGTCAACATGGCTTTCATCAAGGGAAATCATGCCTCACCAATCTACTAGAATTCTTTGAGGGGGCAAACAAACAGAGATGAGGATACGGGTGATATAATGTACTTGGACTTTCAGAAAGCCTTTGACACGGTCCCTCACTGAACGCTCTGAAGCAAAGTAAGTGCTTGGAATAAGCGGGAAGGTCCTCTCATGGATCAGTAACTGGTTAGAAGACAGAAAACAAAGAGTAGGAATAAATGATCAATTTTTGGAATGGAGAGAGGTAAAAAGTGGGATCCCCCAGGGATCTGTCCTGGGACCAATGATTTTCAAGATATTCATAAATGAACCAGAAAAAGGGGTAAACAGTGAGGTGGCAAAATTTGCAGACAATACAAAATTACTCTAGATGGTTAAGTTGAAAACAGACTGTGAAGAGTTACAAAGGGATCTCACAAAACTAGGTGACTGGGCAACAAAATATCAGATAAATTCAAAATGTTGCTAAATGCAAAATAATGCAAACTGGAAAACAATCTGAACTATACATACAAAATCATGGGGTCTAAAAATTAGCTGTCACCACTAAATGATCTTGGACTCATTGTGGATAGCTCTCTGAAAACATCCGCTCAATGTGCAGCGGCTGTCAAAAAAGCTAACATTGGAAACCATTAGGAAAGGAACAGATAAGACAGAAAATATCAAAATGCCACTATATAAATCCATGCTATGCCCATACTCTGAATACTATATGCAATTCTGGTCATCCCACCTCAAAAAGGTGACATTAGAATTGAAACAGGTACAGAGAAGGGCAACAAAAATGATTAAGGGCATGGAACAGCTTCAGTAGGAGAAAAGAAAGACTGGGACTTTTCAACTTGGAAAAGAGATGACTAGAGGGGATATAATAAAGGTCTATAAAATTGTGACTAGTGTAGAGAAAGTGTTATTTACTCATTCACATAACACAAGAACTGGGGATCATCCAATGAAATTAATAGGCAGTAGTCTTGAAACAAACAAAAGGAAGTACTTCTTCACACGATGCACAGTCAACCTGTGAAACTCATTGCCAAGGGATGTTGTGAAGGCCAAAACTATAATGGAGTTCAGAAAAGAACTAGATAAGTTCATGGAGGATAGATCCAACAATGGCTATTAGCCAAGAGGGTCAGGGATGCAACTCCATGCTCTGGGTGTCCCTAGCCTCTGACTGTCAGAAGCTGGGAGCGAATGACAGGAGATGGATCACTCAATGATTGCCCATTCTGTTCATTCCTTCTGAAACACCTGACATTGCCCACTGTCAGAAGACAGGATACTGGGGTAGATGGACCATTGGTCTGACCCAGTATGGCAGGTTTTTATGTTCTGCTTTGGTTTGGCATCTTGCATATCCATGAAGGGCTTTTATGTACTATTAGTGACTAAACTAGAAGGAGCATGCAAACTAGTTCTGAATTTCAGGACAGGGTACTAGACAACTGAATGGGAAAATATTTCCAATTAATACAGTCACTTACTTTGTTTTCTCCACTACACCCACTGTTGTCGTCATTATCAACATCTTCTCCTTCCTCTCCTTCCTCTTCCTCCTCTTCCTCATCATCTTCATCATCTTCCTCTTCTGGAAGTGGGACTGTACCATCATAGCCATAAAGGCTAAGTAGTTCATTAATTGGCATTTCACCTTCCTGAATAACATCCACCAAGCAAAGTTTTGACTTCCACAAAGACATTTCACATTACACAGACCTTCTCCACATTTTTAAGATATGTATTTTACACATAACCTAGCATGGGTAAATATGTGAGGAATGCATGTGTTAAGACCATCTCAGCTAACATAAGCATTTGATCATTGGGAAAAGATTGGAAACCTTACAAATCTGTGGAAAATTACTTCTTGAACAACATATGGCAGGACTTGCAACTTCTAGCAATGTAGGAATTTAAACCTGATTTTGCATACATATTCCCAAATTATGCACAATACTGACTAGCAGGTCACTGTTCACACAGATACCCCTTAGCTCTTCATCACATGCAAGAGGTAAATACTATTGAGCACACTGTTGCACTACTTTTTAAAAATCAAACTACTAAAAATAGTCTACAAATGTGCAGTTAAAAGTAACCCTCAAAATATTTGTCCATTTTTAGGTCTTTATATTTAAAAAAGAGGTTCTACTCTGAAAGAGGACTACATATGGCTCCCAATTTTTTTTTTAAATCATCAGTTATGTTCAGTTTAATACAAAACATTAACTGTCAGCCCAGCAAATTCAGCACTGGATCTTTCATTCTGCTGGCCAAATTATACCCTCTAACACCTATGTAATCTCACTGCCTCAAATGGTGATGCACAATGGTGATGCATCTGGTTGGCCCTGTTATTGGAAGTTAGTAACCGTTCTGTTGATAAACAAAGAAGCAAAGAACCCAGCTGACAATCCCTTCGCACTGCAGTACTCCAAAAAGCAAAAAAAAGTAAAAACATATTTTATCATGAAGCCAGTAGACAGGACACAAGCAGCAGATCAGTTGAGTAACATGGCAAAATTTGTACATATTCATTCTTCTTCTTTTGAAGAACTCTGTACAGCTCGAAAGCTTGCCTCTCCCACCAACAGTAGTCCAGTGAAAGATATTACCTCACCCACCTTGTCTCTCTTTACTTTGGTGGATTCTCTGAGCCTGCCTTACCCCATTACACTCCAAAAAGCTTTGGGTTCTAGCAACCATTTGTGACAAGGTGGGGGTCAGCTGGTATCAGATTATGATCTCTATGTTGTCCTATTTGTAGAAATATAAGCACTGTAACTGCACAAGTCTGAACTTTCCCCAGGGCAGTTATTGTATCCCAGAGCGCTACCCTGCCCAGGAAAGGTGTAGGACACCTCGAAGAGACTATAACTGAGATACATCAAGACTGCAATCTAGGGCCATCACTTCATTTCTCAGCTACTGGCCCACCCCCATGAAACAATGTTTTTTTCTACATGGGACCTACAAAGGTAGGGTGGGAGGGAGAACAGAAACATGACTGTTAGATCTGGAGCTTCTTATTTTGAGCACATGGCCCAGAGTCTGAGGCCCTATTTAAGACCACGGATGGTATCCTCTCCATAGTGGGCCAATCACCACCACATGTGAACTTCAAGAGGGACTGCCCAGCCTCAGATGCTGACAAACCATGGACTCATAAATAGGGGTGAGCTCAGACTAGGGGATGGCATGTCTCTGGACTTTGTTATTTTCAAAGATCTATAACTCTTGAATGCTTTAAAAGTAAAGTCACTTTGGTTAAGCAATTCCTTTGCTAAACTTGCGTTCCTTTCTTTCCTACTACACTGTCTCTGAAGGGATTAAACTAGTAAGCTTGGAGTGCCCCCTACCTAGGTGGAACTCATGGAGCATGTGACTTGGGAGGTCTGACACTGGTTTCAGGATATACAGAAGCTGGATGGTGGCATTCCACATCTCAAGGAAGAGTATCAGACGAGATCTGAGCCTAGAAAGAGTGTTCCAGAGCTAGAACCAGTGACTAAATTCTGCCCTGACCTAGTTGGCTTGGATCCAAGAAGGATCCATTCACAACAGGCTGATAACTGTACAGTGGAGTACAGGGCCAATTTATAACATCCTTCCTCTACAGAGGAGTAGCACATGGCTCCCTCTAGATCTAAACAGCACCACTGCTCATTGTCTTGCTCAGCAGAAAGTCAAAACATGGAGACCCACCAGAGTTTCCAACTCCTGCCAAGGAACAAACTCTGGTCCTGACCTTTGATCGCTGCCATGGCATCACCAGGCAGTACACAACTATACCACCAAGCTGACCCTTTTAAAATGTTATATAAAATATAAGGAAGGAAAGCAATTGTATTGAAAGCTCTCTCTACACACTTGAGGAATCCTATTTCCCAGAATTCACCCTTTCACCCAAAGCGTCTCTAAATTTGTAATAAACTGATTTACTTAACTTCATTTTCATCTTTAATATCAAACCTGCAATTACAAATGTAAGTGACAATTCATTATTGTTACTGAAGATTAAACAGGCTAAATAAGCTTTTTAAAAGTTAAACTGGTAGTGATTTACTGTAGTTGAAGAAAATTGTACTTATATATAAATTTGAAGATAATTACATGTGCTGAAAGCCTTTCAACCCATGAAATCACAGACTGCATTTGAACTAGTTTAGAATTCATTATGAACATGCTTAAACCACGAAGTATTGTTCCTGACTAACCAGTTGCAATTCAAGTCAAAATTCTGCCAAGCTCATATCCCCTAAGAGATCACTTAAAGCAGTATTTAAATGCCAGCAAGAGCCCAAGATAAAAAAAATAATTCTTAGAATGCAATTATTTTCAGTACACATTTTAAGATGTATGCATAATCATCATTAATTGGTGTTCTAATCTCAGCTCTGCTGAGAACTCATTACGTGGCCTTGGGCAAATTACTTAATCCCTGTCTCAGTTTCCCCACCTACAGAATGGGGCAAATACTACTTACTTCATCACAGGAGTGGTATGAGGATGAATGTTTGTACAAAGAATTTAAAATGTCAAATTAAAAAAAGTTATGGGATGAAGGAGTTTATTTATAGAAATTTGAAACTAACATGTACTAATCAAACAAACAGGGAATAATCAATTTATGTAAAACAAACATTTAGCTAGAGCACACTTTGTTTACGATAAGTCTAAAATTTGACATCTACACCAATAGGTATAAACAAAAAAACTATACCTCAACAAGCATTACAGTCTATTATGTACATAGCTTCTTTGCTACAGATTTTGAGAACTGAAAAAGTACCTCAACGGGTCACCATTCCTAGGATTTATTTGTTCACCAATGTATTTGGGATCAAAACCCAACAAAATGTAACCATCTTGCATAAATGGTATTTTTGTTTTATAACCCATAAGTGCCATTTACCCTTGTAAGATCCTCTATTTCAGAATTGAAGTTTGTTTCTCCTTCCATCATTTCCTCCTCTTCTAATGTCCGTTCATCATCAAAATCATGAACCAGCATATCAGCAGACGGGTCAAATTCATGGTCATCAGATGTTGCTGAACCTCCTAGTATAAAAAATTTGAAAAGAAGTTGATCAATCACATCATGGGTTTAAGGAGTTAGCTTGGTATTAGGGCTGTCAAGCGATTAAAAAAAATTAATCGCGATTAATCGCACTGTTAAACAGTAATAGAATACCATTTATTTAAATATTTTTGGATTTTTCTACATTTTCAAATATATGGATTTCAATTACAACACAGAATACAAAGTGTACAGTGCTCACTTTATATTTATTTTTGATTACAAATATTTGCACTGCAAAAAATAAAATAGTATTTTTCAATTCAGCTAATACAAGTACTATAGTACAATCTCTATCATGAAAGTTGAACTTACAAATATAGAATTATGTACAAAAAAATAAAACCATGTAAAATTTTAGAGCCTACAAGTCTACTCAATCCTATTTCTTGTTCAGCCAATCGCTCAAACAAGTTTGTTTACATTTGCAGGAGATAATGCTGCCTGCTTCTCGTTCAGAATGTCACCTGAAAGTGAGAACAGGCATTTGCCTGGCACGGTTGTAGCCGGCTTTGCAATATATTTACATGTCAGATGCGCTAAAGATTTATATGTCCCTTCATGCTTCAACCACCATTCCAGAGGACATGCGTCCATACTGATGACGGATTCTACTCAATTACAGTCCAAAGCAGTGCGGACCGATACATGTTCATTTTCATCATCTGAATCAAATGCCACCAGCAGAAGGTTGATTTTCTTTTTGGTGGTTCGGGTTCTGTAGTTTCCGCATTGGAGTGTTGCTCTTTTAAGACTTCTGAAAGCATGCTACACACCTCGTCCCTCTCAGATTTTGGAAGGTACTTCAGATTCTTAAACCATGGGTTGAGTGCTGTAGCTATGCTTAGAAATCTCACATTGGTACCTTCTTTGCTTTTTATCAAATCTGTTGCGAAAGTGTTCTTAAAAGGAAGAACATGTGCCGAGTCATCATCCGAGACTACTATAGCATGAAATATACGGCAGAATGTGGGTTAAATCAGAGCCTGAGCCATACAATTCTCCCCTCCAAGGAGTTCAGCACAAATTTAATTAACGCTTTATTTTTTAAACAAGCATCATCAGCATACAAGCATGTCCTCTGGAATGGTGGTTGAAGTATGAAGGGACATATGAATGTTTAGCATATCTTGCACATAAATACCTTGCAATGCTAGCTACAAAAATCCCATGTGAACATCTGTTCTCACTTTATGGTGACGCTGTAATTGAGAATAGGCAGCAGTATCTCCCGTAAATGTAAACAAACTTATTTGTCTTAGCAATTGGCTGAACAAGAAGTAGGACCAAGTGGACTTGTAGGCTCTAAAGTTTTACCATGTTTTGGTTTTGAGTTCAGTTATGTAACAAAAACAAAAAATCTACATTTGTAAATTGCACTTTCACAATAAAGAGATTACATTACAGTACTTGTATGAGGTGAACTGAAAAATACTATTTATTTTATCATTTTTACAGTGCAAATATTTGTAATAAAAATAATATAAAGTGAGCTCTGTACACTTTGAACTCTGTGGTGTAACTGAAATCAATATATTTGGAAATGTAGAAAAAAATCAAAAAATATTTATTAAATTTCAATTGGTATTCCATTATTTAACAGTGCAATCAAAACTGCAATTAATCGCAATTAATTTTTTGAGTTAATCAAGTGAGTTAGCTGCGATTAATCAACAGCCCTACTTGGTATTAATAAAAATGTCACCAATACCCAAACCAAAAACTAAAATAAAATCTAGACACGAAGATGTTTGCAAAGTCTAAAGTTCTGAAGAATTCAACTACCCTATTTATTCAAAGGAGAGGTTCATATTCTGTTTAGATGGTCAAAAGCTATAGAAAGAATCAGAGGTGAGGGTTTGACTATTCAGTTTTCAAAGTACTGCACAGTTGCATGACATCAGCTGTTGCTCCATGTAGCTCTCAGCTTAATCTCTATGCAACCGATAATTTAGGGTTGGAGTATTCAAAGGCTGAATCATAGAATATTTGGGTTGGAAGGGACCTCAGGAGGTCATCTAGTCCAACCCCCCTGCTCAAAGCAGGACTAATCCCCAATTTTTACCCCAGATCCCTAAATGGCCCCCTCAAGGATTGAACTCACAACCCTGGGTTTAGCAGGCCAAAGCTCAAACCATTGAGCTATCCCTCTCCCGCTCAACAGCCTTATTCAACAGCCTGCACCAGAGTTCTACATTGGGTAAATTACTAGAAATATTGACCAGGATGTATATGAAGGGAATTTTTGTGGCTTCTTGGAAGGTACCATTCTTAAAACTGAAAGGACATGAATGGAGTACTGTTATTCATAATTACAGATTAGAAGGAAGTTTTAAGACTTTGCACATTAGGTCAAGACCTTAACATTCAGGCAATTTTCTACCTATTTTTTGTTTTTTCCCCCTTTTGCATGATTCTTTGTAAAAAAAAAAAAAAAAAAAAAAGTCTAGATATAGTAACAACTAGCAGTAACAAGTGAAAAAATAAATGAAAGGCTGACTGCTAACAGACTGAGCACAATGCTGAAACCAACGAACTATTGATTTATAATCCCAGCACTTTTAACTACTTGCCTTGGGCAAGTAACTTCATCTGTGTTTCAGTTTCCAAATCTGTAAAAAGTGATAATACGTAGCTCACAATGGTGTTATGAGGATTAATGTTTATAAATCCATTTTAAAATATAAAGTGCATCAAGTATCATTAAATGAGTTTTAACAAGATTTAAATTTTCAAATATGTTGTAGTCCACGGATATTGACAGTGAAATTTAGCATCTAGTTTGCAACGGGAAGCTTAGTAAATGTCTTCAGGTTATGAAATTACTGCAGGTGACAATTTCCATCACAGAAAGATGAGCTCTCCAAGAAAAAAAAACTGTTCAAAACATAAATTTATAAGTGATATTTTCATTCCTTTAACATGTAAAAAGTTGGAAATGTTTATTAAAATAATACCTGATTCTTCCAGGTAGTCATGCAAGCTGCTGTAAAATTACATAATCTACTGAATTATTTTGTTTGGTATTTTCACTACACGAAAGAACACTACTGAAAATGATGCTCTGTAAAATCTTAAAAATTAAGGATTTGATTGCTTTTGTTGATGCAGTAGCTTCCAATGCCAAAACCTGATCTTTTGTAGGACTTGCACCAGAGTCGAGTCTCGCTTTCATCTGAAATGATCTCACCATAATGTGAAGAAAACATCTATTTGCTGAACAGATGATTTCATAACCAAAAGCAACATATTAATTACCTGAAGTAGCAAAAATATCCACTGACACTAATTCTAAAAGAAACTGCAGTTTCTCACAGAACTCCAGTATATGTAGGTGTGATTTTTTGCTGAAACAGCTATACCAGTACAGCCCCTAGCGTGGATATAGTTATAGAAGTATAAAAGGCCTTATACTGATATAACTGTATCTACATTAAGGGTTTGTACTACTTTTATTGCTAAAGCATAGTTAAGTGGTATAACTGTTCAAGACAAGGTAGTCCAACAAAAAGTGAAGCTGCTCGTGTTGGAAGGCTTGCATTTCAATTACTAGGATGTTAATCTTGACAAGGTCAATCATCTTGGACAAAGTGTTATATAATTAACACTGGTTACTGTAGTAGCAAGGTGTGAAAAATCAAAAACTCAGTATTTATTACTATACTGCACACTAAAAAGCTCAGCATAAATGAGTTAATCATATCAGAACATCAGACACCAACCAGTTTTTAAAAAGAGATGTAATGGAAATTCCTGTTTTTCAGTAACCCATATAAGCAAATATGTTCCTATTGATTACAGTCCACAGAGTGCAGGATCAGTGAAAAAAGCTATTGTTTTTCCTGATACAACTTTGTTTTTCCTGCTAATGTGAGTGAATTTCATGCATGGGAAAACATGGGACAAATATAACTGTCACTAGTCAAGTACTAGACATAGTACAAGTAGCTGCTATGCAAACTACAATGCTCTGTAAATTGACCTTAATCTTGACCCACATAAATTTCTGCAATTTCAGTACTGGTCATCTACTAAACAAAGGCTGCCAATTATGTCAAATTGTGTAGTGGTTTTGTGCTGTATGCAAATGAAAAATACAGTTAGTATACATATTCCTGTGTCTCTCTCAAAGGAAAAATATAAAAGATATTCAAGTAACTAGAACTAATTACAATCACTACAAATAATTAAAGTATGCCAAAATGTAACAATGATTAAAAATCAAATTGGAAGCTGTCATCTTCACAGTCTAATGGTTTAGGTAAAACAACATAAGATGCATAGGAAAGACACTTTCAAAGGTGTATGTTATTTTTAAGATTTAAAAATGATTTAACTATTCAATTAACAAACCTAATTAGAACCATACAACAGTGATAAACCTGTAGTAACAGGGAATATGCAATGCCTCTAATTTCAACTTTGAACTGTTAATTCCAACAACAATAATATTAAAAAAATAGAAGGTAATGACTGGCATTTTACTGAAGTGTTCCCCTCCCTCTCAAACATAATATTATATTAAATTTTTTACCTGGGCTTGAAGACTGAAGAGAAGGCTAAAAAGAAAAAAAAATAGTTTTTCCATATTAAGTCTGTACAAACAAACATAGAAGGTGAATTCAATAGCTGATCTGATACAAAAGATTATAAATAAGCAGTGCATTGACAGTCACTTTCTCACCAATATATCAGAAATATTGTGGCCATTCTAAGTAGGTTTAAAATGACAAACAAGATTCATTTCCTTCTTTATACTTTCAGCCTTGTTATTTTTAACCAAATGATAATGGGAAGAATTCCCCATTTTGTGAAGCAATCATTGAGTTCCTTAGAGTATAAAATACAGCCATTCTGAAACCAAGGTAAATAGCCCCCCTCTGCCCAATCATAAGTAATACATCACAAAAAAGCCCAATTTATATTTAGATAAAATACTAAAAACTTTTTTTCTTTTTTGAAAAAAAAATCAGAAACTGCAATAGGAAGTCCCCGTAAAGCTTAGGAAGGAGACAAACTATTATATATCAATCTGTGACCCAAAACTGGGAGAACTTTGAAAGTTTTCTTGAAAGCCATCTGTCCTGCCCAAGCACTAGTGTAATGCTAGTTTGTCAGAAAAACAGGGAACTGTATTGACATTATACTGCAAACAATACTTTAGAATTCTGGAATATAAAAAAGTCTGTACTTCAGCAAAGACCTTTTATTATAGAGGTCCCCCGTTGGTTCTAATGCTCTATATAGGGTTAAACCTCCTCCATACTGACTCACTTTAGCAGCCCATGACCTGCATAAGGCATTTCCAGCAACCCCCCTCTCCCAACGTAAATTGCATTGAAATAAACCTTCTAATGCAACTCGGAAAGAAAGCGGCTTTCAGATTAGCAATTTTTCCAAATGTGAAATACTAATATTTAAAAAGAACTAGCTAAAAACATTAGTTTACTTGACAATGTTTTGTGTTAGAGCTACAGATGTACACAAGTGAACTGAATATTTTTCAAGTATCAGAGCAGTAGCCATGTTAGCCTGGATCTGTAAAAGCGGCAAAAAGTCCTGTGGCACCTTACAGACTAACAGATGTACTGGAGCATAAGCTTTCATAGGTGAATACCCACTTCGTCAGATGCACGTCTAACCCACGAAAGCTTATGCTCCAATACGTCTGTTAGTCTATAAGGTGCCACAGGACTATTTACTGCTTTTACTGAATATTTTTGCCTTCTCTTAAGCTACAACCTATTATAAAGATCAAAAAGATTTGTAGGTGTGTGTATGGGGGCTATTGTGGCCAACAGGATTCACTATATTAACATATATACCAAAAAAGATAGTGAACGTAGAAATATTTATTTCAGTGGAGCTATTACAGTCTATTTTAGTCACCTAAGAACAGTCATCCTGGGTCAAACTAATGGTCCATCTAGCCCAATATCCGGTCTTCTGACAGAGGCCTGTGCCAGATGTTAGAGAGAGAATGAATAAAACATGGCAATTATAGAGTGATCCAACCCCATTGTCCAGTTCCAGCTTCTCGCAGTCAGAGAACTAGCCACGATGACTCAAAGATGTCTTTCTTGAATGGTAACAGCTAATTTAGACCCCATCATTTTGTATGTGTAATTGGGATTATGTTTTCCAATGTGCATTACTTTGCACTCATCAACACTCAATTTCATCTGCTATTTTGTTGCCCAGTCACCAGTTTGTGAGATCCCCTTTGTAACTTTTTGCAGTCTGCTTTGGATTTAGCTTGAGTAATACAGTAACTCCTCACTTAACATTGTAGTTATGTTCCTGAAAAATGCTACTTTAAGCAAAATGAAGTTAAGCAAATCCCATTTCCCTATAAGAATTAATGTAAACGGGGGGGGGGGGGGCTAGGTTCCAGGGAAATTTTTCCCCCCAGAAAAAAGACATGTATAGAGACACACAGACAAACACACACACACAGCGTAGAAGTTTTAAACAATTTAATATTGTACACAGAAATGATGATTGTGAAGCTTGGTTGAGGTGGTGGAGTCAGAGGGTGGGATATTTCCCAGGGAATGCCTTGCTGCTAAATGGTGAACTAACACTCAACTGAGCCCTCAAGGGTTAACATATTGTTGTTAATGTAGCCTCACACCCTACAAGGCAACACGAATGCAGGGAGAAGACATAATAGACGCATGGCAGTGGCTGCAAACATTCCCTGCGGAAACTGAACATGATGATGAACCCACGCTACCCCACTGGAGCACACCACTCCCTCCACTTTCCAAAGTGCCGGGTGGTGCTTGAGTGTGAGAGAGAGACACAGACAGGCGCACTGCCCCTTCAAGTATGCTGACCCCACTCTAAGTACGCTGCCTTTTAAAGTATATCAGCAAGTTGAAACAGCAGCTGCTGCCAGCAAGCTCCCTCCATCCTGAGCCCTGTTGTGTTGTGTCCATCCCCCACACACACTCTGTGGAGATGGGGTACAGGAGTGGGGGGAGGGGGAACACCCTGACAACAGCACCCCTCTTTCCCCCCCCACCCGCTGCACAGTAAGCACGAGGCTCCCAGGAGCCGCTTCAAGGCAGAGGGCAGGAGCAGCATCGGGGGGGGTGGGGGGGAAGACACCTGAACTGCCCAACACTTGATAACCTGCTGGGTGGCTCCCACACAGGGAATTTAGGGTAGCTGATAGGGGGCTGCCAGCCCCCGCAGTTCCAAGCCCCCACCAACTAGCTCCAACGGGCTGCTCTTCCAGCAAGCAGTGGACAAAACAGGTGGCTGCCAAACAACGTTATAAGAGAGCATTGCACAACTTTAAATGAGCATGTCTTCTAATAGATCAGCGACATAACAAAACAACTTTAACTGGGACAACAATAAGTGAGGATTTACTGTACTGTATTGGCTTGCAATGTTTACCCCCTTTTCTAGATCATTTATAAATATGTTGAATAGTACTGGTCCCACTACGGATACTTGGGAGACCCCCACTATTTGTCATTTTCTATTCTGAAAATTGAACCTAGAATCATAGAATATCAGGGTTGGAAGGGACCTCAGGAGGTCATCTAGTCCAACCCCCAATTTTTGCCCCATGTCCCTAAATGGCCCCCTCAAGGATTGAACTCACAACCCTGGGTTTAGCAGGCCAAAGCTCAAACCATTGAGCTATCCCTCCCCCCATTTATTCCTATCTTTTAACTAGTTATTGATCTATGAGAGGACCCTATCCTCTTATTTCATGTATGCTTACTTTGCTTAAGAGCATTTGGTGAGGGACCTTGTGAAAGACTTTCTGAAAGTTCAAGTACACTATACCAACTGGATCACCCTTATCCACATGCTTATTATCCACTCCCCTCAAAGAATTCTACTAGATTGGTGAGGCATGATTTCCCTTTTAAAAAGCCCTTTTGACTCTTCCCCAACATGTTGTGTTCATCTATGGTGCTTAAGTTAGGCTTACTCGCTTGTAATAGCCAGGATTGCCTCTGGGGCCTTTTTTAAAAGTCGGTATTACATTAGGTACCCTACAGTCACCTGGTGCAGAGTCTAATTTAAGTGATAGGTTACCTATCACAGTTAGTAGTTCTGCAATTTCATATCTGAGTTCCTTCAGAACACCATCTGGTCCAGATGACTTATTACTGTTTAATTTATCAATCTTTGCAAAAACCTCCTTTACTAACACCTCAATCTGAGACAGTTCCTCAGATCCATCACCTAAAAGAGAAAGGATCTGAGGGTGATTCCCACATCTGAGCCAATGCAGTGAAGACCACTGCACAGAATTCATTTAGCTTCTCTGCAACAGTCGTGTCTCTTTGAGTGCTTTTTAGCACCTCAATTGTCCAGTAATCCCACTGACTGTTTGGCAGGCTTCCTGCTTCTGCTGTACTTAATTTTTTGCTGTTAGTTTGTGTGTATTTTGCTAGTTACTCTTCACTTTTTTTGGCCTGCCTAATTATATCTTTATACTTGAAATGTTTCACATATAGATGACAATTAAATTAGTAATCTACTAATATCCAAATTAAGCAATAGATTGCCACTGATCATCCATAGTGCACTGTTTGGGAAGGAGGTTTTAAAAAGATGCCTGCGTCACATAAAACAGAGCAGAATCTCACTAATTTTCAGTTAGATAATTTAACTGGCTGGAACAGTGTTCTCCCATCACTTTTCAGCAAGGACTTAACACAGTACTGAAAGAGGTTTCCTGTTGACAAACATTACTTTTACAAAATTCAATGCACAATATTGCTTTTAATGTTTACCTACTTTAAATTTGCAAAACTGAGCAATACACAACTGGTTCATCAATTATTGTTAATTAATGAGTCCCCTGTGTACCTGCTGCAGTATTCCGACATAGTAAGAAATTCAAACTGCTTATTTTAGCTTGGTCAACGATGCTTGAAGAAATGAGTAAACAGAATTACATTTTAGTCCATGCAAATGAGAGGAACATGAGAGGAGGGGAAAAACTATTAAGAAAATTCCAAATAAAAGCCTCATTTTCAAGGATAAATTTCACAGAAGAACTACTGAAGAGAGCCTGTGGTATAAATCTGAAATGGGCATATGTAGTGGGAACTCTGGCTAATGCAGGTAGCAGCAAAGTATAATTTATAATAAACAGCTCAGCTTAATTGAGGCTACCTCGGGTATTCTCAGAAGCAAAGAAACTAGCCAGTTTCTTAAATTCTGTGGTGTTGCTTAAAAGCATTGTGAACTGCAACAGAAGAATGTTTCACTGCTTGAAGGTAAAAGAGGGGATAAATAAAGAAAAGTCCAGCTACCAATAATCAACTTATGTTCTCCAAAAATCATCTCTGCAGATCTACACTACAGCATGCCATGCCTCACAAGCCATGGAACCAAAGCAATAAGCCATGAGAGAACATGCACTGACTACAGATCAAACACTCCAAACTATAAAGTTACACAATACCTACCCATCTTTAGCTCCTTTCCATTTCAGCAAAATCTCTGTGTGTGCTGAAGACAAAAAATAAGGGCATTTCTGACAAGGGATGCTTAGTCTGCGCATTTAATACAAGGTTTAGGTCCCAAAAAGGATTTTTCTTTATTGGCAAAGGGTTGAGAAGCAAGGCAGCTTTGAGAAATATTATGCCTGAGTGAGATGAAACTCTACAGCAGCATGGTAGAGATAGCAAGCAGAAAACAGCTGTTGCTTGGATTTTTAGAGTCTGAACTTTTAGGCCCAAATTAAGATCTTGCTGTAAGAAACCCAAAAACGTTATTTTGCCCTTGCCTTGACTAGATTCATGACTTTGCATTGTGCCAAATGGGTAGACTAAGCCCTTAAAAGTGCCCTGTTTGTGGAATGCTCACTCACAGGGTGGATAAAAATCAATGTTAAAAAACCCACACTCCAAAAATGGATTTTAAATAGGATTTTTTATTTAAATTACAAGTTTCTCTTTTAAAAAATGAACCTGTTTAAAATGAAATCTGAATTTAATACAAAATATATTAAGGCCTAAATGTATAATCTCTTTAACAATAAAAAAAGTATGCTGAATCCATGAGAGTCTCTATAAAGAACTGAGTTAAAGGCTGCTTTTCTATATAAAGAACGAATCAGGGGAAAAACATCTAACTTTTGATATCAAGCTTTATAAATATGGCACAATAGGTAGTGCGTTGTATTAAGCGCTTGATCTTGTGGGAGACCTAGGACCGTGCTACTGGGAACAAGAGACTGGCAAAGTCATCGCAGGCGTTGGAACCTGGTTTCTGACTCCAGAAAACACCATATATCATCTCATCAGATTCATCCACTGAGCACACATGGGTGGTCTCATACTCCTATTTTATAGCTTCACTTTACCTGAGCTCTGATTGGCTCAGTTCTCCAATTATGAATATTTGTGATTCCACTAATCATTGAAACTTACTCTCCAGCTCATGGGAAAAAGAGCAGTTATCTGCCCAGTAACTACCAGCCCTTGCTTCTGGATGATTGCAGGTACTTCACGCAAATGGCCTTGATCTGTCTCCCTGCATGTGCACATGGACAGAGATACAAACAGAAATTAATTTCTCAACTGCCTCCCTCTCTGTTCCTAAACAAAAGATACTGCAGTGCAAAAGACATGCAGGTTACATGAGTAGAAGTCTTGGATTGTTATTTTGTTTTTCTGGGGCTGGGAATGAGGGCGGGGGAGTTACATAACAAGGGAGAAGCAGCAAAGTGTGGAACTAGTAAGGAGCAACATATTGTCAAAATAGGACCCTGTGGGAAGAAGGGACAACATTCTTGAGAGTGAAGCTTCTACAGTGTTGATTTCAACACCTGAGTGTAAAAACAACCCTACCTAGGAATATTTTCAAGAAATTCCTGTACCTCTGTGTAAAGTAAGGAACATGCACCAAGCATAAACAGTGCAACAAACAGATGGAAGGCCTCGTTGTCAGAATGAAACAACATTATGAAAAATACTCATCAGAAGGCAATGACTGAAGATGATGTGCAAATGTCTGAACTATCTGGACCAACTGATTAGTAAATTTCTATTTGCCCCATTTTTATGGACTGCTGTCCATGTCTTACTATGCTAGTCTTGATGCATGGAGCAATATACACAATAATGCAGTAACATGTGCTTGTGTGACAACAGATGAAGGGGTTGTCTGTCTCACAGAAACAAACAATGCATCAGCAAATGACCATACAGCAGAATACTTAAAGTAACAGCAGTAAAAGCTATAACAAACTGTGAACAAAAATTCAAGTGTCAAGTGCGCAGCTCTGTCACAGTCAATGCTGCAAATATAGTAAAGATGAGCAGAAATGTAGGCTTTAATGATGGGAACCTGAAATTTGACAAACAGGTGCAGCGCTCATTTGAGGCATCTTTTAGCCAAAGACTAAAATACAACTCCAGGAATGCAGGAAAAATGTTGCTGAAATTACAAAATACTTCCCTAACAAGTTATTTGTTTCAGCTTCACTGAAGAGAGCAGGAGAAGCCAAACTAGGGGCATCAGAAGAGCTGAGGGAGGGGGAAGTGATTGCTGGGAAGGAGCCTGAGTGTCAAATCAAAAGGGCTGTTGGGTGGGAGAAGTATGGAACAGGTGTTTTTTGGGCAGGGAGAGATTGTTAGGGAGTCTTCACCATACAGATTCTGGCTGACCCCTAGTTTCTCTCATTCAGTCAGGCACATTGCCCGTCCTCTTGTGTCCTTGCACCACCAATCAGCCACCCCTCCTCCCCATGTGTCCCTGCACCCCATCCCCATGCTGATATGGGACCTCATACTGAAAGATCTTTACTGAACCCCCTATTCTGGCCTTCAAACAATCCCCCAACCTCATCAGAAGCAAGCTCCCCACAGAACAAGTCACACCTTTCCTCCTAATGACTGGAGGGGTGTTAACACATTTCAAGGGACCATTCAAGGTAAAGTGGCCTGTTAACTACCTACACTAAACAATCTGTTCTATATAGTATTTAGCTGGATCACTAAGGGCTTGTCTACACTGGCAATTAACAGTGTTGCAACCTTCTCGCTCAGGGGTGTGAAAAAATACCCCTGAGCACAGCAAGCTGCAGAGCTGTAGTGTGTCAGCGTAAACCGTGCCCCCCCAGCGCTCGGAGCTGCACCCCTCGTTGAGGTGGGTTTTTTTTCTTGTGCTGTGCCACAACCACACAAGAGGTATGTTAAAGCGCTGCCGTAGCAGTGCTTTAGTGTTGCCAGTGTAGACTAGCCCTAAGGTTATGTCTACATTAGAAACTTCAAAGTGCTGCCGCGGGAGCGCTCCCGTGGCAGCGCTTTGAAGCGTGAGTGTGCTCACGCGTGAGTGCTGGGAGACAGTTCTCCCAGCACTCCTGGTAATCCATCTCCACAAGAGAAATAGCTCGGAGCGTGGCTCCCAGCGCTTGGATCCTGTCCACATTAGCACTTTACAGTGCTCAACCTTGCTGCGCTCAGGGAGGTGATTTTTAACACCCCCGAGACAGCAAGTTAGAGCGCTATAAAATGTAAGTGTAGACAAGCCCTAAGTTTTCCAGATCTGAAGAAGAGCTCTATGGTTAGCTCAAAAACTTGTCTCTCTCACCAACAGATGTTGCTCCAATAAAAGGTATTGCCTCACCCACCTTGTCTCTCATATCCTTGGATCAACACAGCTACAACAACACTGCATACGATAATGAAGTTACTGTCATTTTGCAAGAAAAAACAAAACAAAACAGTACACTTTCCTTTATCATTTCATTCTTCGTCATGGAATAAAAATCACTGTTTTATGGATTTATTCCAGGTGTGTAAATACCCAACCATATGAACATCAAAGAGGTTGCACATCAAAGTTTTAAATGTAAAGCTAGATCATATACTATAATTGTTTCTATTACAATTTAACTCATACAAAGCACATGGCTCACCACCTTGGACAAATTCCATTTGTAAAACAAACAGCATTTACGCTCATGCAGCTTTTCATCCATTTATTTAGTTACTTCACTCATGACTAAATTGCAGACACCTCAGAGATGGAATGCAGGAGCCATTTAACAGACTACAGCAGTACTACATAACTACTTAGTGCAGGAAGTTAAACACAACTTAATTGACAGGTTTCAGAGTAGCAGCCGTGTTAGTCTGTATTCGCAAAAAGAAAAGGAGGACTTGTGGCACCATAGAGACTAACCAATTTGAGCATAAGCTTTCGTGAGCTACAGCTCACTTCATTGGATGCATAAAAGTGGAAAATGCAGTGAGGATAGATAAGCTATTACCACCAGGAGAGTGGGGTGGGAGGGAGAGAAAACCTGGATTTGTGCTGGAAATGGCCCACCTTGATTAACCTGGATTTGTGCAGGAAATGGCCCAACTTGATTATCATGCACATTGTGTACAGAGTTGTCACTTTGGATGGGCTATCACCAGCAGGAGAGTGAATTTGTGGGGGGGGGGGGTGGAGGGTGAGAAAACCTGGATTTGTGCTGGAAATGGCCCAACTTGATGATCACTTTAGATAAGCTATTACCAGCAGGACAGTGGGGTGGGAGGAGGTATTGTTTCATATTCTCTGTGTGTATATAAAGTCTGCTGCAGTTTCCACGGTATGCATCCGATGAAGTGAGCTGTAGCTCACGAAAGCTTATGCTCAAATAAATTGGTTAGTCTCTAATGTGCCACAAGTACTCCTTTTCTTTTTACACTTAATTGGTGACTTGGAGGAAACCACCAGCTGAAATGGTAGGCAATACCCTTTGCTCAACATGGTGTGACTTCCTTTTGTTACTTGGATATACAAACTGGAGTCTTGTTAGAACCCTTGTGCATTTCTGTATATTCAGGTAATGGCAGTGTTCAAGAACATTTATCCCCACTTGTGTTTAGCAAGAAGGTCGAACATTTGCTGGATTTGTACTTCCAGGCTAGTGTAAGATTACTACTTGGGTCGACATCTGAACTCCACTCGGAAATTTCAACTAAGACAAAAAATGGATGCTCACTGAAGAATTTTACACACACTACTCTGACGCTTGAGACTGATTTGGCTTCTTTGTCACCTCCAGATGAAATTTAAGGTGTCTGTCTCAGTTTATGAAGGCTTGTTATTTGGTTACCAGATATTTAAGAGACCACTTCTCCCTCTGTGATTCTCCCAGAAAGCTGAGGTCAGTTGGGGTACTTGAGCTTGTATGTCAGGGGCTGGATGCAGTGCATTCTCAGTAGAGGACCCTTGATTACACAATTTCTTTTCACCAGTTACAGCCCAACTTTGACAACTTTCAAAGACTATCCATTTACTTAGACTTTTTCTGAGGAAAGGGTTAGGTAAGATTTTGTTCAGTTTATCAGTTATCAAATTTTAAAATGCTGTGTTATATTTATTGTAAGTTTTCCAAGATAAGTTAATGGGCACAAATTCATACTGAACAAACCAATCTGGGGTTGCAACTACTTAGGAATTTAGATAGGCAGAAACTAATTACCAACACTTGGTCAAGACACCTCACTTTTGTAAAAGCGTGATGAAGAATTTGATGATCACAGTTGGTCAGAATCTCTGCTTTATGTTTCATCTGAAGCACAAGCCTTCAACAGCACAATATCCCAGAAAACCATGCTGAGTAATTAATTTTGTTTTTACTTGAAGACTGACTTGACTGAAGTTTCCTGTAGCATCCTGTGATTCCTTGGAAGTCTCCCACCTTCATACTGTTCAGGCCCATCCCTCCTCAACTTGTGAAATCCGAAGAGCTCATAACCAGAGGTGATATGATTGTAAAAAAAACAAGTGACAATACTACTATCTTTCATATAGCATATTGCGTTACTGTTAATTAGAACCCTCTCCCCCCCATGGAAGACAAAATGCTTCACAGAATTACATTATACAGAATTAGGTGGCATAATCAGGGAGAAATGCATGTATTCAACTGAGACTTAAATTAGATGGGAAACACATATAGGAAGGCAGTTCCAGATGCCAAGTGCTGCAAAGGTGAAGGTTCTCATAGCACCATTAATGACAAAGATTGGCGGGGGAGTGGGGGTGTCAATAAGAAAGCTTACTGTCTTAAAAGCTGTGGTATTTGATATGGGCTGACTTATGTTCTTTTTTAACTAAAGAAACTGCACATACATAATTACACTTAGACACAATTGCATCACTTTCTCCACAGCCTTTGTACTAAACTAGAATTCTGATTAACAACTGCATACCTATTTTTGAACCTTAAATACTTAAAATGTGGATACCCAATCAAAATAAAAGCTTTTGTAAAACTCTATATATAATGTTAACAGTGAGACTGTCCCCTTCCAGCGAGTATCAACCCCTTTCCCCATATTAAAAATGCAGAACCACAAAGGGGTATTAATTTCTCTTCAAAAGCTTATAATCAGGGAAAGAGTGAATTAAATTGCATGTATACCATTACTGAATGAATGTACAGTACAACTTCAGAGTAACGAACACCTGAGTTATGAACTGACCAATCAAACACACTCACCTCAATTGGAACTGGAAGTACACAATCAGGCAGCAGAGGACCCCCCCCCCCCCCCCCCAAAAACAGCACAGTACTGTTATACTACTAAAGAAATAAGTTTTAAAGCTGAGTTAAATGAATGTTCAGCTATAAACTCTTGAAAGAACAATGTTTTGTTCAGAGTTACGAACATTTCAGAGAGTTATAAACAACCTCCATGCCCGAGACATTTGTAACTCTGAGGTTCTACTGTATAAGCCAAATGTTTCTTTAAACCTACTGCTCTTAGAGTTAATACTACTTCTCTATCTCAAAGAAAGCTGGAAGGCTAAATTCACTGAAATTTGTCAGGTGCTCCGATACCACAGAAATGCCCATAAATTAAATAAAATAAATAAATAAATAAATGTAGTCATTAGTAACTAAAGCCTAAGTGTAAATGGATAAAAGAAAAAAAATGGATACTTAAAAAAGGAACATTCAAACCAGTATTAACTTCGAAAAAAATAGTTTCACTTTTGCAGATAAAAATCAGTTTCATTTTCTAGTCCCATTTACTAGCATAATGGCGTTTGCGTTCCCGTCAACAGAAACTGTTTCAAGCCCAACATTCCATTAAATTAAAAATAATCCACAAAGTCTTTTCATATTATATTATATTTGTTCAACATTTTAAGTCTATAATTTTGGTCTTAAAAAGCTAGCTGTTTGTCTCAAGCACAACAGTTTATGATACTTCCTCACTTAAAGTATATCTACACTGCAGCTGGAAGCTTGCTTCTCAGAGCGCATAGACAGAAATGCACTAGCTCAGCATGAGCTAGGGTGCAAAACACAGCAGCATAGCCTCGGGTAGCCCAGGCAGCAGTGTGGGCTAGCCCCCGATACAAACCCACCCGGACACCCCAGGTACACATATGAGTTACTACCTGTGCTGTACTGGCTACACAGCTATTTGTGGCATACTAGCTCAAGCAGAGCTAGTACATCTGTCTATCCCCTCTGGAAAGCGCATTCCCCACTGCAGTGCAGACATATCTTTAGGGTGAGACTGGACTGCCCCTAGGAGGGTCAGCGCTGAATTCACAGCCTGGGGAAGAGAGGGATAATGTAGTTTTAAGACATCTTTGAGCCCTTCTGATCCTCAGCTTTTTCCTGGCCCCTGGTGTAATTTAGACAGCCCTCAGGGCCTAAGTTATTGGCAACCTTTCTCCACAGTGCTGCTTGAGATGACCCCATTTAGTCAAATTTAGTCTAAACTTCCAATCTGAAGGCAAAGAAAATCTTTCAATACCGTTCCTACACAGTTCAGAATCTGAAATGACATTCTCCCAGAAGTGTAAAAATTGCCCTTTCAGCTCGAGTGCTTCCCAACCCTATAACCCTCCAGTCTTGCACCCAGTACACCTGTTACCATCACCTACAAAGACAGCATTATAGCAGCATCTTCCTCAGTTCCTGTACCACAGAAATCCTTCTACAGCCTGATCCAGGGCTTCTGGAGCCCCTTTATGCTGCTCTAGAAATTTAACATGGCATCAAATGGTCAGAGTGGGGATGAGGATCTCCATCTAAGTCCACATTCCTAGTAACATCAAAGTTTTAAAATAAAGCTCTGGGAAGTTCTCCGGTGGCCTCTGAACAACTTTTCTTGTATCCATTAGCAAAATATCAAGTTCAACAGAATATAAGTATACCTCCAGAACAAGGCACATTAATATGAAATTTTAAAAAAAAATTCATGTTTCACCAGCTACACCAAGATGGCTTTCTACAGCTCTATCTATATGCACTCTGCAGCAGAAGTCCCATAGCACTGAGAATCGTATCATCTGTTACAATGCGAATACATGTGGAAAATACAGTACAGAACAGGGGTCGGCAACCTTTCAGAAGTGGTGTTCCGTGTCTTCATTTGTTCACTCTAATTTAAGGTTTCGCGTGCCAGTAACACATTTTAATATTTTTAGAAGGTCTCTTACTATAAAGTCTGTAATATATAACTAAACTATTGTTGTAAAGCAAATAAGGTTTTTAAAATGTTTAAGAAACTTCATTTAAAATTAAACTAAAATGCAGAGCCCCCTGGACCGGTGGCCAGGACCCGGGCAGTGAGCGCGCCACTGAAAATCAGCTTGCGTGCCATAGTTGCCTACCTCTGGTATAGAAAATAACTTTGGAAAGTAATGCAGAAAGTACCAGTTACTGGCTCCTGCAACAACATGGTAAATACTTCAGTTCACACCAGTGTAGTATGCAAAAGATTTCAGAACTAACACCAGTATTTAATTGACAAAATATGCAAGCAATTAGTGAGACTTTAACACACATAGATCCCAAACATGTCCAAAACATCAAGTGTCCCTACATCTCTGTGGCCTTGAAGATGAGAGAGGAGAGGGGAGTTACATACTTGAATTTCTTGCAGGTTATGAAAATACTGAGGGAGAAGATCTGTGACTCTCATCGACCCTCAAGGTATTGAGAGAAAAAATGAAGGTGTTTATTTCCCAACTGTGGTGACACTGAGGATATCATAAACATATTGAGCACCTTACAGCACAGACTTCTGCTGCAGGAAGGGGCCTGAATGCCAAATCAGAATCTTCACAGAGGAGGGGTGGGGGGAAGGAATACACATTGAAAAAAGAAAACTCTCCCCACGTCAAAACAAGAGGAGGGATGAAAAAGGAGGTTTCATAACCCATAGTTTAAAAAAACAACAACAGAACTGATAAATAGTCTTTACTCTAAAGACAGAATGGGCTCCCTGAGTTTTGAAAAGACAATTGTTTCTAAAGACACTCTCCCTCTACAGAAGGGTTTTACTGTATGAATTGCCAATGAACATTTCCAATATCATTCACTGAAATGGTTCTACCACCATACTAGTTGAAACTTCCAATTCCAAGTCAAAGAAAACCTCAGCAACATTTCTACTCCCTCTATCCATAACATGAAATCAGCAATTCCCCAAGAAGGGTAAAACATTGTCCTTCTGTATCTCATCAGAAGAAGCAAATCCCTGCCACACAAACCTCAAGTAAGCCTTTTTTACACCACATCACACATGACCCACAAAACAGAAGAACTATACAGTAACTCCTCACTTAAAGTTGTCCCGGTTAACACAGTTTCATTATTAGGTTGCTGACCTACTCGAGAACATGCTTGTTTAAAGTCGTGCAATGTTCCATTATAAGGAGGTTTGACTCACCCCACTCCGCCCACCCGGCATTCCAGCTGGGGAGTGGGTAAGCCCTGGACCCTGCTCCCCGGCTGGAGGGCCAGGCGGGCAGAATGGGGCAAGACCCCAAATCCCAACCCCACTCCTCAGCTGGAGCAGGAAAAGCCCCTGTGCCCCGACCCCGCTATGCCCCTGTCTCAACCAAGCTCCACAATCATAATTGGGGAGTACAGTATTAAACTGTTTGTTTAAAATTATTTAAAACTTATATTGTATATGTATATAATGTCTTTTGCCTGATGAAAAAAAATTCCCTTGAACCTAACCCTCGTCCCGTCCCCCCCATTTGCATTAATTCTTATGAGGAAATTGGATTAGTTTAACATCGTTTTGCTTAAAGTAGCATTTTTCAGGAACAGAACTACAACGTTAAGTGAGGAGTTACTATAGATAGCTCTTCCCCATTCTCCCCACTCGGAGACCCCAGAGTAAGGGGGAGCTCTTCCTTCCTTCCCCACCAGGAAAAGCAGGCACACACTGCAGGAGCACCCACGCCATAGGACTAGGCCACCTAAACCCAGGCGGGCTGCCTCCACTCCTGCCATAGGAGTAGCACCCCCCACCCAGCCTGCCCACCCCAGGACTTGCTGGCTGCCTCCTCACCTCCCCTAATGGTAGCGCGCCCCCCCGCGAGGCGGGCCACGCACCCCTTCTCCCAAGACCTCCCATGGCGGCCGCGGCCCCCCCGTGGCGGCCCCCCCATAGGGGAGGCGCCCCCGTCCCCGCCTCAGGGTATGGCTCCGGGCCCCGGGGCAGCAAGGGGCGCGTCCCTAAACTCACGCAGCACAACCCCCCTGTCCCGGCGTAGGACCCCCCGCCACCAGGGGCGGGGCCCCTGTCCCGGGGCAGGGGCCCGTGAAAGAGCTACAGGGCGGCCTCCCCTCCCAGGTAACTAACTTGTGGGAAGCTCCTCCCGGCCGCAGCGCCGCGCAACAAGTTCCCGGCCAGCCCCCGCCCCAGAGCCGGGCTCTTACCTCCGCCATGTTCACTGAGCGGGCGGGACAGGGAGTGGGGAGGGTCACATCGCCGCCGCGGCGGAGGAAGCGGCACCGGCGGCGGCGGGTCACGGTCTGTGCGGCGGCTGGGCGGGGAGCCGCCGGGGGGCAAAGACACTAACGTCACTGCGTACAGGCGGCGGGCGCGCCCCCGACAACACCCAGTGCACGCTTCAGGCCGGGCCCGTGCGCGCCCCCGACACCGGAACGCGCGCTCCCAAGACGTACAGTACACAGCTGACGGATGGAACGTAGAGAACAGAAAGCCCCGCCTTATCAGGTTCTACTCACCAGCAAACAGGGAAATCCTTCTTCCCGCCCCCAGCGGTGCAGGCCCCTGGCCGTCAGAGCCCCTCGGCCTTCAGGGCTTGCCGCTCGTCTTAGGTCTAGGCTCCAGCGTGCGAGGGCAGCCCCGGCTGGCATATGGTGCCGGACCCCCACCCCCATGTCACTAGATAGCACCACCCCTCCCCGTCCCCCTCCAGTGTCACTCACGAGTCTAGCAAAAGAGCAGATCCCTCTGCTGCGCTCGCAAATGGTGGTATCAGTCACCTACAAACAGGGATCACTTGAATAACCAGCATACGTACTCTCCCTTCCCTGGAGATCACCAGCCCGTATACATCCCATCCCACCCCACCCCGTGCAAATCAAGACACCAGGACATACAGTACTCACGTTCCCCAAAGCAATGTAAATCACCTGCACACATACGTCCTCTTCCCCCTCTCCCTTCCCAGTGAAATCAATAGCACACATTCACCTCACACGCAAATCACCAGCACAGGTACACCCCCAATGCAAATCACCAACCAACAAACAGGGTTCGCGCTCGTCTAAATCACCAGCAAATTATTATTTACAGTATCAGTACTGCCAACATCAAGTATTCAAAAATCATGAGACAGGTCCCAAACAATCATGCAATCAGCTTAAAAATTAGATTAAAAATATATATATTTAGGATTTAGGGACTTTTTTTTTGCCTTCCATTTCTCTGTCTTTAAGATGCGCTCATTTCATGTTTTTAAGTCTTTTCTACAACCATGAGAACCAGAAACTTGCTTTACAAAAAGGAAAAACCAAAGCTGAGAGTCTCATGTAATAACATGACTCCAGGAGCTGGGGCTATAAGTAAAGTATCATAATACCTGTGATACAATCATAACAACTGGCAGCACTGTGTAGTGCCTATGGACACCAATCTTGACTGAGGCATCACTGTGCTAGGCACTGTACAAACATGTAGTAAGAGACAGTCCATTATCCAAAGAATTTACCATCTAAACAGCTAAAACAGATAAAGGGTGAGAGTGGTCTCCCCTCCCTGGTGTAAGGCTCCAGTAAATAGGGTCTCACCGGGCACAAGTTAAAAGGATGTGCATCTGTCTTAAATTGCAACAACTAAGCTTTGTTTACTTTTGTAATTAATTAAGACAAAGGACAATAGAAGCATAATAACTTGCTTTAATTTAGGACAATCAATTTTTTTTAAATGTCTACATAGATGTCAGACTCAAAATCACAATTCAAATTTTACCAATATTCTGAGTATAGGATCTGTGACAGTCTGTTGGGGAGCTTATTAGCACTGTAAGGAACGTTTGCTTTGTGAGCTGGTTCATGCATGTACTATAAATGCCAATTAGGGCTGCCAAGCCTGATTGCCCTGATAATACCTCAGCAGAAGTCAGTGATGTTTTCTGTAGACTGGCAAAAGATTATATTAACCAGTACAAATGAAAGATAAGACCTTATGTGAGGTACAACATAACTAATTGGCTTAAAACAGAAACAAATATAAATTAAATATAACCACACTAAAAAGTACACTCACATTTTCTATGAATATTAGTTCTGTTTATTCTAGATTCCCTATATCACTTGTATCTGGTCATTGGCATTTTTTTTTTTCAAATAGATTAAGCAGTGGTGCAAATTTAGGCCTTAATCCCACAAACATTTAGACCTAAGCTGCACTACAAATTTAGATCAACATAAACTGCCTTGCATTGACCTACTTGGTGGGAGGGATAGCTCAGTGGTTTGAGCATTAGTCTGCTAAACCCAGGGTTGTAAGCTCAATCTTTGAGGGGGCCATTTAGGGATCTGGGGCAAAAATTGGGGATTGATCCTGCTTTGAGCAGGGGGTTGGACTAGATGACCTCCTGAGGTCCCTTCCAACCCTGATATTCTATGTACAAACATGAGTGTTTCATTATGCCGACACAGTTACACCACCTCCCAGAGCAGCACTGGTCGATATAGTCAGATCAATGCAGCACAAGTGTAGACACTGTGTTACCTATGTCGACTCTAACAGTCCTCCAGCAACTGTCTCACAATGCCTGACACTGACTTCCCTGGTCACAATTTTTAACTCCCCTGCCCAGGGATCATGGAAACTGCAAGCCCCGCCCTGCCTTAAAACCCTGTGAATTTTTGAAATGCCTTTTCCTGATTGTGCATCTTGGTGAGCACACCTCTAGCAGCTCTCCACTATTATGCGCAACTGCCCAGCTGACCATGCCGGCTACATGCATCAGACACACTCTGGGCTGAAACAGGCAAGAGATATTAGATCTCCTCTGCCTGCGGAAAGAAGAGACTGTGTAAGCACAGCTATGGACCAGCCATAGAAACATGGACATCTATGAGAGATTGTATGGAGAATGCAGGAGAATGGGTATGACAGGGATCAGCCCAGTGCTGTGTGAAAGCAAAGAAACTACATTAAGCATATCATAAAGCTAGGGAAAATCATAATCGGTCTGGTGCCAAGCTGCACATCTGCGGTTTTCGCAAAGAGCTGCACGCCATACTTGAGGGAGATCCCACACCCCAGCACACCACTATGAATACTTCCAAGTGAACAACAAGGTGGAGGTGGAGGAAGAGAAGGAGGATGGGAGACATGTGACCGGGGTGGGGCGAAGGGCTGTGTCCAGCTGTGCCGCAAGCCAGGACATGTTTGAGACTCCATCACAGTCCGATCATTTGAGCATCGGTGAGCCTGATGCAGGGGAAGGAACCTTGGATATGTGTGTAAATTCATTCCCATTACAGTGCTGGTACCCCCAACTTAGCAGGATACAGCTATCAACTTTTCATTAATTTACTCGTACTAGAAAAGGTACAATAAAGAGAGTTAAAGTTGTTAACTGCTTTTCATTCCTCTCAGGAGTTAGTCAGGGGCCCTTGCGGAGTAGTTTGTTTATGTGCACAAGAATGTCCCTTCAATCCGTCTGAGAGATTTTGATGAAACTTCCATGGAGGTACTCTGCAATCCTCTCCCAAAGGTTTCTAGGGATAGTAGCCTTATTTCTTTCTCCGTGGTAGGATACTTACCCATGCCAGTCAGAGATAACGTCATCAGGTACCATTGCAGTAAACAGGCTAGCAACATACGGGCCCCAGGTAGCTTCTGGTCACCAACAGCAACCGTTCTCTCTGTGCCTTTATTCCCCGAGTCAGGAGATATCAGCTAAAATCACCACCAACTGTGGAAAATGGTGCCAGTATTCAGTGCCATTGCCTGACACTCCCATATAGTTTCATGCAACCGAACAATTCCCTCCTCATTTCCCTCACCCCTGACAGGCTTTACTCACTATAGGTGGTGCTGTGAGTGGCACTATGCACAGTCACTGCGAAGCAGAAGTGTCATGAGCAAGTCTTGTTTAAAACTTATGAGGAACAAGGGAAGACAGTTATGAATTTTAATTTTTGATTTCTGTTATGACAATACTGACAATGGTAATGCTATGTTTTATTTGTAGGTATGGCCATTTTAGCCTTGAGCAGTTCCCCCTCTGAACCCATGTAATGCTTGAGCTAGATAAGGAGGAGAAAAAAAGAGGATTCTATGACATGTTCTGCGAAATCCTGCAAGCCACTGCTGCATCAGACCATGAACAGAGGGCTTGGAAGATGAATATTGCAGATTGTAGAGAGCGGGAAAGAGCTGACAGCAGAAAGGTCCAGGAGGCCTATCAGGAAAAGCAGAGGGAGATGCACTAGGACATAATCGGGCTTCTCTGTCAGCAAACACAGATGCTGCAACCTTTGTAGACCTATAGGTTCAACAATGCCAGGCTCGCCTCCCTTTGCAGTCCATGAAGAATTGTAGCAAAGAAGCTCCTTATATGCCCCCCCCCCTCCGCATTCCATGTGGCATCAGGGACCGCATCCCTAACCCTGCCATTCCATCCTGTGAGACAGTAAGGACAATCACAGCTTCACACAAACTGACCTGTGGGAGCCACAGTTGGTGTATGTGTAGCTAAAATGGACACGAATGTTCCTTCCTCTTTTTTATGCTCTCTCCTAAATTTATTAAGGTTTCAATGTACTTACTTCTAACTCTTTTGTTTGGAAAATAATTAATCTTTATTACTTTCCAACAGGTCTGTATAATGCCTGGTGGCAGTGAAAGCAGTGGTATCGTACACTGTGACACAACCCATAGGACCAGTGACAAACACAGTATAATAATCTTAAATTTACAGCAAGCACCACAACATTAATAGGTGCATTGTCAGTGTTACATTCATAGATGTACAGCGAGAACATACAGTTCCAGACAGGCCCCCAAACTGCAGGGTCAGGTAGAGCACAGTAAACCACAACGTATTACTGTGCCTCACTGCTAAAGTGCTCTCTCAAAGCCTCCCTGAGCTGTATAGCTGCATGTTGAGCTCGTCAGAGAGCTCCTGTGTCTGGCTGTTCAGACTGAGCAGACAGCCATTCTCTCTCCAACTCAGCAGCAACTTTTCCCCCTGTGCTTCACAGATAATATGCAGGACACAGCAAGCAGCTATAACCATTGAGATGTTTATTCACAAGAATGGATCGCAGTGAAAAAAACTAACACCAGCGCCCCTTCAGTCTACCAAAAGCAACTGTCATTCTGCACCTGCTGAGTCAGTAGGTGAACTTTCTTTGATGCTGTCGAGGTGGCCGGTGTATGTCTTCATGAACCAGGGAAGTAAGGAGTAGGCCAAGTCCCCCAGTATGACTATTGGCATTTCAACCTCGCAGTGATAATCTGCCAGTTGGGAAATCTGCTTGTAGCTTTCTGAACAGTCCTGCATTCTTGTGTCATACATGTTCCCTGACCAGCCAGCATTGTTGGTGAAGCGACCCCCACGCATAACCATAGAAAAATAGCTCTCTCTGTTGATATACTCTGTGGGTGATCTGATGCAAAAACAGAGATATGTGCACCGTCTTTCGCTCCATCTCATTTTGGGAACCCTCCATTATGTCCTGCACATTGCCGAGAGTCTCAGTGCTGTGTAGCAGGAGACAATTAATGGCCCTGCAGACTTGCATGACAACAGCCCCCACAGTAGATTTTCCAATTCCAAACTGATTTCCCACTGACTAGTAGCAATCCAACATGGGAAGTTTCCACAGTACGATTGCCACTTGCTTCTCCACTATCAGGGCAGCTCTTATTTTTGGTGTCCCTGCGCTGCAAGGCTGGGGTGAGCTTGGAACATAGACCCGGGAATGTGGCTTTGAACATCCGAAAGTTCTGCAGCTACTGCTCATCATCCCGAGCCTGCATTTGTTTCTTGGGCCCAGAAGTGGTGCTCCACCTTTTGCAGCTGCTCTGTGAGCACCACCAACAATCTTGAATCAGTTCTTGTTGTGGTTCTGCAAGGATCGTGCATCCTGTGCTTGCAGTGCTCATGACACCAGTGCAGCAGAGCTGTGCGGGCTCCATGCTTTGGTTAGAGATGGTGGACAGTGAAACTTCCTGTGCTGGTTTGTGGGATTTTCAAAACAGGTGCAAAAATTATGGGATGGAGATGGTATTATGTATGGGCTGGAGAAAATTGCATGATGGGAACTGGACCCTGCATTCCCAGTCACCACTGCACTATTCATTTCTACCCTGCCATGTGTTGCCAAAGCAGTGTTCTGGCGGTGGCAAGTTGCACACTGAGATACCACTACACTTTACATCGCACTCCTGGTGAGTATGTGCACCACTGACACAAAGAAGCAAGTACGCATGAGCATAAGCAATATACTAACTGCGACAGCTTTAGACTGACGTAACTTGTTTACAAAAGTTTGTAATGTAGACATGCCCCTACTCACAGGTTAACTTTACCTAGGTGAGTAGTCTCATCGAAGATGAAGCAAAGAGGTCCTCTAACAACCTGTGTTCACCATCTCCTGCTCTATGTAACAGTGTTGGATGGGATATAACTAGCAGAGGAAACCTCTAGATCCCACATTTGTCCAATCCCAATACGGCCTGTTTGCCCTGAAGTTTCTGAGAATATGGCTACATTGCAGCTGCTACAGTGGCACAGCTATGGTGATGCAGCTGTGCCACTGTAGCACCATACTGTAGACACTTCCTACATCAACAGAAGGGGTTTTCTGTGGATTTAATTAATCCGTCTCTCTTAGGCCTCGTTATATGAGGAAATTAGGTTGGTATGTCACTTGGGGTGTGAAAAATCTATACTCCTGAGTGACACAGTTAAACCAACCTAATCCCTGGTGTAGACAGTGCTAGGTTGACGGGAGAATTCTCCTGTCAATCTAGCTACCACCTTTCGGGGAGTGAAGTACCCACCCCAATGGAAGAACCTCTCCGGTTAGTGTAGGTAGTATCTTCCCTGAAGCTCTAACACAGCGCAGCTGCAGCAGTGCACTGTAGGGATTTATGTATAGACAAGACCTGAGAAGCAGTAGCTTGGTTGACAGAAAAATTCTTCCATTGACCTAGCAGAGTCTACACCAAGGGCTAGGTCAACCTAATTACAATGCTCAGAGTGCGGAATTTGTCACAGCCCTGAGTGACATAGCTAGGTTGATCTAATTGTTAAGTGTAGCTGAGGTCTAAGTAATAGTCATATCTTCCATTCAGGTCCACCTAGGCAGGCTTCAGCACTGTTCAATAGTGGGTATAATGTCACCACCAGAAGTAATGGTGGGCTGTCACACAAACTTTCTAAGTTAGAGCATATGTGCCACGGGTCCAAAAGGCTGGCATTAGGAATAATCTTAGAAAGGGGGACACTGTATTATGTACAGTACTTTGGAAAAGTCTGTCATTCTAATTTGCTGTTGCTGTCTACAGCCCTTATAAACAGGTAATAGGTAGATCATACAGCCTGTTTCCCCCTGAATTTATCTATGGTCAAAGGACACCATGTTTTCTACAAAAGCAAATAAATTTGTATTAACCACAAAGCCAAACCAAGGCATTTTGATTATCAACAGTACCTAGAGGCTCTGACCAAGACCAGGGCCCCATTGTGGTAGGCACTGTAAGAGATAGCAAGTGACAGTCCCTCCTCCCAAGGAGCTTACCAGCCTAAAGACTGGCAAAGTGTTGGAGAAAGGAAATGTTATTAGCCCTATTTACGGATGGTGCATAGAGCTTAAGTGACATGGGAAATTTGCGACAGCCAGGAATTAAACACAGGTCTAGTGCTTTAACCACAAGAGCATTCTTGACTATACAAGAATGGTCCAGTCCACACAAGAGATCCTCTTCCTGGACACTACAGTGCAAATAAACAATGGTCACATAAACACCACCCTATACCAGAAACCTACTGACCGCTATTCCTACCTACATGCCTCCAGCTTTCACCCTGACCACACCACACGATCCATTGTCTACAGCCAAGCTCTGCGATACAACTGCATTTGCTCCAACCCCTCAGACAGAGACAAAAACCTACAAGATCTCTTTCAAGCATTCTTACAACTACAATACCCACCTGTGAAGTGAAGGAACAGATTGATAGAGCCAGAAGAGTTCCCAGAAGTCACCTAATACAGGACAGGCCTAACAAAGAAAATAACAGAACGCCACTAGCCGTCACCTTCAGCCCCCAACTAAAACCCCTTCAACGCATTATTAAGGATCTACAACCTATCCTGAAGGATGACCCAACACTCTCACAAATCTTGGGAGACAGGCCAGTCCTTGCCTACAGACAGCCCCCCAACCTGAAGCGAATACTCACCAGCAACCACATACCACAGAACAGAACTACTAACCCAGGAACCTATCCTTGCAACAAAGCCCGTTGCCAACTGTACCCACATATCTATTCAGGGAACACCATCACAGGGCCTAATAACATCAGCCACACTATCAGAGGCTCGTTCACCTACACATCTACCAATGTGATATATGCCATCATGTGCCAGCAATGCCCCTCTGCCATGTACATTGGTCAAACTGGACAGTCTCTACGTAAAAGAATAAATGGACACAAATCAGATGTCAAGAATTATAACATTCATAAACCAGTTGGAGAACACTTCAATCTCTCTGGTCACACGATTACAGACATGAAAGTTGTGATATTACAACAGAAAAACTTCAAAACCAGGCTCCAGGGAGAGACTGTTGAATTGGAATTCATTTGCAAATTGGATACAATTAACTTAGGCTTGAATAGAGACTGGTAGTGGCTAAGCCATTATGCAAGATAACCTATTTCCCCTTGTTTTTTCCAACCCCCCTCCCCCCCCTTCCTCAGACGTTCTTGTTAAACCCTGGATTTGTGCTGGAAATGGCTCACCTTGATTATCATACACATTGTAAGGAGAGTGATCACTTTAGATAAGCTATTACCAGCAGGAGAGTGGGGTGCGGGGAGAGAAAACCTTTTGTAGTGGTAAACACCCATTTTTTCATGGTTTGTATGTATAAAAACATCTTCTGTATTTTCCACAGTATGCATCCGATGAAGTGAGCTGTAGCTCACCAAAGCTTATGCTCAGATAAATTGGTTAGTCTCTAAGGTGCCAGAAGTCCTCCTTTTCTTTTTGCGAATACAGACTAACAGGGCTGTTACTCTGAAACTTGACTATACATTGTATCCCGTTATCTAAAAGTCTCTCCACTACCTGTAACAATCCAAATTAATATCAAAAATAGCTAAACAGTGTAAGCTTTTAAATTTTGTAAATTTCCAATCTCGCCATGGCTCACATACACACACATTGTGTGTGTGTGTGTGTGTGTCAAAGGCACATTGAGATTGCACCAAAATTTTTGGGGGAAACCTGCATCCACCCTGTCCCTAGCTGAGACTTTTTTAGTCTGTGGTTTAGGTTTTGTTTACTTTTTAAGAGAAAAAATGTGTTATACAATATTTATAGCCTATGATTATTACACTCAAACACCAATGCCACCAGTTTTTCAATACTCACATTTTAAATACTTTAAGAAGTTCTGTTACTCTCCTGGACTGTTTAACCACATGGATGCAATGTTGCTTTCCTGACAAAGGGAGAGAAGAACACAGACTTGCCCCACGTCCCCGTTAATTTGAAGGCAGTGTTTAACATCTCTCTCTCAAGAATTTTGGTGTTGTAATGAGAAAAGGGGGTGACAGGTCCCTGAACGGTCAGGGGAGGGCTCCTAGCATGCGTTTAGGTCGGCTGAAGGCAGACCGCAAGACCCTGAGAAAGAACAGGTAGGAGCTCCCAACCCCGAAGGCTTGTTGGAAGCTCAGGTGTAACGATGTCCCCTGGTGTGTGGGGGTCCTGATCCTCACTGGTTTTTGGGGGGTGAAGCTCCTCCTAGTCCCTGGTGTGTGGGGGTCCTGATCCTCACTGGTTTTTGGGGGGTGAAGCTCCTCCTAGTCCCTGGTGTGTGGGGGTCCTGATCCTCACTGGTTTTTGGGGGGTGAAGCTCCTCCTAGTCCCTGGTGTGTGGGGGTCCTGATCCTCACTGGTCTTGGGGGGTGAAGCTCCTCCTGGTCCCTGGTATGTGGGGGTCCGGACCTTGACTGTATTGTTTGGGGGGGAGCTCCTGGCTCTTGCTGTGCGGGTGTCCGGACCCTGACCGGTGTTGGGGGGGGGAGCGCCTGGCCCCCGCTGTGTGAGTGTGCGGGGCGCCTCTCTCTGACTGGTGTGGGGGAGCCGCGGGCTGCGGGCCACCGGCAGCAGAGGCCTCCCGCCATGCACAGCCGACCTCACCTCAGCGCCTACCCCCGGTTTCCGCCCCTCTCCGCCGGCCAATCGCCTGGGTGCAGGTTGGCAGGCGGTTGCCATGGTTACCGTGTAAACACGCTCCCTCTGGGCTATGCGGAGGAGTGCGCTGGGCCGCTTGGGACCGGAGCTGTACTGAGAGCTGCCCCCTCCCGCCAACACCATGTCCTCCTCCACCCGGGCCGGCAAGGGCAAGAAGCATAGCGTCGTCGTCAGCTTGTGAGTGCCCCGCCGCAGTGGGCTCAAGAGGACACGGGGCGGGCTGGGGGCCTGCCCTCTCCGCAAGCCCTGGCTGCTCAGGCAGCGCTCGGGCTAGCGGTTGTCTCTGCTAATCCTGCCAGGCTAGGCTCCATCCCAGTGCTTTCCATCTGCACTGAGCATGTGGGGTTTTGTTGGTTACTCTTGGTTACCATCGCCTTAGTTTACAAGATCTCTCTCCTATCTGATCGATGTGGCACGTTTCAAGTGCACCCATCCCAGGAGTCCCTAGCTACCAGTAAGCTTTCTTTGCACTTAGCATCTTCCACACAAGGAGCCCAGGGCATTTTAGAGCAATGAATGGACTAAGCCTCACTGTTGCCTTGTGAAGGAGGGAAATGGTAGTATCCTAATTTTACAGATAGAGAAACAAAAGCACAGAGATATGATTCACCAAACTCCAGCAGAAAATCTTTGATGGAGTTGAGAACTGTACCTATGTGGTCTGAATCCCAGTCCTACATTTTAATCCAAAGACAGTGCTTCTTGGTCCTTCATTTCCATACCAGTTGCCTTTCACCACACTTAGTCCCATAAATAGACTAGCATTTCTTCTGTTATTTTACAGTTAACATTTGCTTCTGTTTGTGAAGTTGATATTTTGTAGTGAGCTTTATACTGTTCATTATCTGCTAAATAGTCTATATAAATTTCTTAATCATATTTTGTTTGGGTTGAAATAGGACATCAAAGCTGGAGTTAAATATGAAGAGGGCATCTATTTCAGGAACTAGCAGCCAAAAACAAATGAGCTATGTTAGTGGTTTCAGCCCAAGCAGAGTTGGATCATTGAGTCGAAGAAGCATACTGATAGCTTCTGATGGCAAAACTATGGATAAGGGGTCTCTCATAGGGAGTAAGCATATCATTCAGGTAATTAATTTTGAAATATCAAATATTTCTAATTATGTTTGATTGTTAATCTTAAAAGTTGTCTGGAAAAAGGTTTGGGTGGAGTGCAAGGGGAAAAGAAGGCAGTGTGACAGGGTAACTCTGACTCTGAATGTGACAAGGCTAAGCTTTCTAGGAAAAGGGGAAGCCAGTGCAGATATTCCAGAAAGTGAGAAAACCATCTGGAAAGGATGATGATCAATGTTTAAAAAGTGACCCTCAAAGGAACAAAGTATCTGTGCCCTTTTTGCTTCTTTATGATATACTGAGGAAGGCTGAAATTTCCCCCCTCCTTTCTTTTCTAACTTACAAATAGAGTTTCTGCCTTGTCTTCCCTGTTTTTTTCTAGGTGACTCTTTGGAGGGTTTCTTGGAAGTCCGGAGAACTAGTGTAGGAGATTCCCTTGCTCTTAAGGATCAGGGTTGTTTAATCTTTTACAAAAGATCTTTTATCCCCAAAGGACAATCAGTCATATGTGTTAATCACTATTTAAAAAAAATTAATTTAAAATGAATTTCTTTCGCAGGTTCACAGGTTTCACTCTCTTGGCCCTGGGTACTTTTTATGTCATAAGATACCTAGTTCTCCTTGCCCATGGAATCTTGGGGAAAAACAGGGTAGATGACACCGCCATTTTTGCTAAAATACAAGCAGGATTTCCCCCCCTTAATCTTAGGCATTCATCCATCATAAAGAAAAAGGGAAATATTTCTTCTGCCACCTCTTATATAGCAAATATTGGCTACATCTAGCATATCTATACTTGCTTGCCTTGATTTGGTTGTAGGCTGTATACAAACAGCTACATGCTCAAGGAAAGCTTGATTCCAGATAAAATAGATGAATGATAACTTTTATAAATTCAGTATGTTGTATTTATATCCAACTAAGGTTTTGCATGCAAACCGGGAAAAATTGTGAATCTAGGCTAAAGCATATTACATACATGCATTTCTCTGTTAGTGCAGGGGTCTTCCATAGGCCCGATCCATTTCATTACCCCTGAATGTGTGATTAAGGCTGTGCATAGGACACTGTGCACTGGAATGACTTTTACCCTTAGAGAATGTCAGGTTCCAGTTGTGTTAATATGCCATCTTTCACAAACATTTAAGAATTGTTCTCCTACTTAAACAAACAAAAAGTGGAGAAAACTTTCTTTTGAGAGAACTTTTTTTTTTTCGATTTTGTAATAATAATGCTTTGAATTACTATAGAGCTTTTATTCAGTATTGTCAAGGCACTTTACAAATTGTAATTGCCTCACAGCTCTCAACGTGGGGAGGTATTATCTCCATTTTATAAATGGGATACTAGGGTAGGGAGATTTAAGTGACTTACAGGGGTACACAATAACTCCTTAAATAGCTAAGGAATACATATATTTATCGAGCAGTGAAATGTACTTTTTCCGTTACTTGCTTGTGTTGATTTGAAAAATCGGCCATTTAGATCAACAGTCTTCTTCTTAAGTTGAAAATAACCTGTGTTTAAATCCATGAGACATGTTGACAGGAACATTTGTATTGGTTTACCTGACATAGAGAAGAAATTACAATACAAAGTTTCAAGAAAATTCTGTTTAGAAACTTTACAATCGACTTACAGTATATTTTCTTGCAGAAAAAAGATTTTTTTGGGGGGAGGGACTAATACAATTTAGTAAAGCTGCATAATAATTTCATAATATTAGCGCTGTGAACCAGCTAGCCTCTGATTTATACCAGATTTTGCCAGAATTTAGGTTCCCTAGATTTCTTCATCATGAGGGTTATTATAAAGCAGCACAGCATGAAAAGTCAGCAGTGGTGATCAGGGAGGAGGTGTGCCCCAAGTAGCTGGTAGATGTAGTTTCTCAGCATATTCCTGAAACAGCCTCCACTGGCAGAGTTCCTAAGAAGCTCTTGGGAGAAACTAAAGATGTCCTCTCGTGGTTGAACCCCTTGAGGGAGAGTGGCAGTGAGAGGGTAGATGTTGTTTGCAATGTATGCTGGCATAGAGAGGTTCTGTTGCCCCTCCCTATGTTAACTACTACGGTGAATGTGCCTGTACCTTCTAACACTAATAAAGTTAAATGTTGCATAGCTGCATTTGTAGCTCAAACGTTTGTCTTTTTCACCAACAGAAGTTGTTCCAATAAGAGATATTACGTCACACACCTTGCATAGCTACATATCATTTTCATTTTTTGAGAGAACACAAGATAATTTTTATTATTGTTATTTAAATATTCAGGTTTTTGATGAGCAAGGGAAGGATGTAACACCCCGTCCACTCTATCGTCCAGAACCAAGTGCTTCGCTACACAGACAAAGCAAAATCTTATCAACCCAGGATTTCTCTGGGGCTACTGGATCTGATTTTCTCTCTTCCTTATCCATGCATCAGACATCTGGAGTTAATGCTAGTTTAGTAGGTCCATTCTCAAGGTATGTTGTTGCATTCCTTGGGTCAAATCCTGGCCCATTCTATACAGGATTCCAGAATGGCGATTATGTAAGCTTCAGAAGTGCTAATACCAGGAATAATTGGAGCCCTGGGTTCCAGTCCCTGCTCAAATTATTTTAAGGCCCCTTCCATCTCCTTTCAGAGTAGCAGCCGTGTTAGTCTGTATTCACAAAAGAAAGGAGTACTTGTGGCACCTTAGAGACTAACAAATTTATTTGAGCATAAGCTTTTGTGAGCTACAGGTCACTTCATCGGATGCATTCAGTGGAAAATACAGTGGGGAGATTTATATACATTGAGAACATGAAACAATGGGTGTTACCATACACACTCTATGTTTCATGTTTTCTATGTATATAAATCTCCCCACTGTATTTTCCACTGAATGCATCCGATGAAGTGAGCTGTAGCTCACGAAAGTTTATGCTCAAATAAATTTGTTAGTCTCTAAGGTGCCACAAGTACTCCTTTTCTTTTCCATCTGCTTGGCATTTTCTGTCAGGTAACTTAGGTGGCTCCCTGCTCAGCATGCTGGCTTTTGTGGATCCCAGTCTTAGGCACCTAACTCTCCCTATATATTGTATAGGGAGCCTACGTGCTTAATTCAGGGCTGTGGGTTCCACTAAGCAGGAGGCGACCTAAAGTTAGGTGTTGCAATGCTGAGGCTCAGTCCGCTTTGTGTATCTAGCCCTCAGTTGCAATTGCAGTATTGCATGAACTTAAGTGTTTGCACTATCATTTTTGTCATTTTAAATTTTGGGACTAATAACCAATATAATGGAATCCGTCTATAATTTCTAAGTCACACCTTCCTTAGCCTATTTTCCTACGCTGCATTATGCTCTTGTATATTTTGAGACACACACCTTTTGAGGAAAAGGAAGTATACTAAGAAAACTGTTATACACAAGTATGTTTTAAAAAAAACCTTCATCACAACCACTCCTTACACATAGATTCATTGTTTTTTCATTTTGACTTAACACAATGCGACCAGTGTATATGATTTTCAAGATGTTTTCTTATATATTTCAAAAGAAATGTCAAAGGATTGATAGTGAAAGGTGCTGAAGACTCACCTGACAGTGGTGGGATCATAGCAACACACAGCAGGTATCCAGCACCATTGCTCGCCTTTATGCCTTTTCTTAAAAAGGGGGAGGGGCATGGCTCCCTGGCCCCCTCCTGTTCCGGCACCCCTGTTCCACACTTCCCAGCCAGCCTGGCTGCTCTAACAGCACGATCAGCTGTGTGGCCTGGAGAGAGGATGAGGCTGGGGTTCAAGAGGTCAGGAATCTAGTCCCACTGCCCTTCTGTGTCACCGTAGGTGAGTTCCTTGGCTTCTCTGAGTTTCAGCATCCCCAGCTGTGAAATGGCAACAACACACCAGGCTTTGAGATCACTGCCTGATGTGTGCTGTGGTGAATGGATCCCAGATGTTATTAAATTCTTCCCCATCATCTTTTCAGTACCATAGGATACTCTCTCAGATGAAGTCTTAATTTATTAACTCTTTTAAACAAATTCATTATTGTCTTTCCAGTGTCTTTCTAGGATTTCTTTTGCAACACAAGCATTTGCTGTATGCACAACCACCATGTAGTGTGACTTGGCTATCCTACTACCAGTACTTTGTTATTTTTGTATTATTTTGAATATTGCCATATCTGGACTCTCACATTTTGTTTCTGTATATTTCTTTGTTATTAAAGGACATATGGAAGCAGCAGTATTTCTAAATCAACCACATCTACAACTGAGTCTATGGCAGATGAAATAGTAGAGCCTGGTTCCAGACGAGACACAGCTACTAGCTTATCTGGTAAAGAAAATGTGTTTCTGTAATTACAGAGATTCATACTGTTGGCTTTGAAGCATGATTCTGGGAGACACTGAAATTAGAAGGTAGAAGTTGAGGGGTGCTGAGCACCCCTTGAGGAGCTCAGTGCACCACAGTATGTGACTCCAAGTCAACAATATTATTTTTTACAATTAAGTTTTTCTCTTTTGATCTTAGAACAAAAAAAATATCCATTTTCACATTATATAATTTGACAGATGTACAGGTGAGGCGAGATGAGATAAAAGAACAACTGACAAAAGAAGACATTGATAAGAGAGTGGATATTTACCTCATGGAGACAGAAACTATCTGGCTATTGGACATGCCAACTGTCATGGTGTCCACTGAATCTGAAGATGCTGAAAAAGTGCAGTATGTATATTTACAATTTCACACACACTTCGGTATCCCGAGCCATAATGCACTCAATTTCCATTGACTTCAGAGAGTTGAAAGGGCTCATTGACTTACAGGATCAAGGTCTTTACTACCTATATTTCACAACATGACTTTTGTCTAAATGCCATACCGTACTTGTCATCTCTAAACATGACAAGCTAGTCTCCTTTAGGCTGTCTTGCTGACTGAATTTAGACCTTTCACCTACTCACACAGGTAAAGCAGTTAGTGAAAAGTAGGGGTGAGTAGTATCCTAGTGACAACAAAACCCATTACTAAAATGAATGTTTTATTTTAAAAAAATCATTTCCCTTTACCCAAGTAAAAAGGCTTTCAAAAACAAATGTCAATCTTTAATTATTTACCATCAGTTAGAGCCCCATTATCATGCGAGGAATGGAAGAATATGGGCAGTTTTTATTGCTTAAAATGCATTTATTATGTAGCAGTGCTATGTAAATATAGGAAAAGCAGACTTTTAATTCAACCATTAAAGGGACACACTCAGATAAACATTATATGGTATTAGTAACACAGGAAACGATGTTTGTTTTCAAAGGAAAAAAAACCCACACCTGTAGAAAGAGGAGGATTTAGAGCCCCATCCTGCAAATACTTGCATTTAAGGCAATTATTCACTGTAGTAAATGCTGTGCTTGGTAGTACGTTTGTGGAGGATCAGGTTCTAGATAGCTAGAGAGCCTACAGGAGTTAGGTTTTGATACAGAAAAACTGTTCTGGGATTTCTGGTTTATTTACGGCAGTTCAGGTTTACTAAAAAAAACCACCTCCCTCTCCCCCAAGTTTGGCAAAAGACTCCGGATGTATGCTTTCCATGTAGCTTTTCAGTCAGTAATTCCTAAACAAATGTATAAACCAACAAACTAGATAGTCCTTACGTTTTCCTGGAGCTGCTGTCTCTGTCTCCCACTAAAGTAACCCAAACCCTTTTAAAAGTGTAGAGCCTAAATAGGCTCAGCTGCACCTATTTAGCTCCTACTTTGGCATTTTAGGCTAAATTCACAAAGGTACCAGACTTAAGTGCCTAAATCCAAATATAGGCACCTAAGTCCCAGTTTTAGTCTCCCCTGTGATTTACAAACACCAGCCGTTCCCTGTAGGTGCCTAAACAAACTTGGCACCTACATTTTCAGAGTAAACATTTCCTCTGCCTAAATGTCTGCCTCTGAGTATGTGCACTGTTGTCTCAGTGTAGGTGTCCAGGTGCTTATCTCCCACCTCAGCCCCAGAGTGATTCACAAACCAGGGAAGATAGGCTTACCTCTATTGCCTGCAGGACCCTACCTGGTAGGCATGCTCAGACACTGCCTGCTAGATTGGGTCCCATTCAAAGTCTGGTCAGAGGAGAAGCAGGTGGTGATAGTGCTACCCATCTTATATGTTTTAGCAACCCAATGATTAGAGCATGCACCTCTGATGTGGGAGACCTGGGTTCAACTCCCTCTCTGCCTGATGGGGGAGAAAGAATTTGAAGAGGGATCTCCCACCCTCAGGAGAGTGCTTTACCCTCTGAACTATGGGATATTCTAATGTGGGGGCTCCCTCAATCTCTCCAGTTGAAGCCAATCCACTGTGGATAAATAATCACAAGAGTTGAACCCAGCTCTCCCACAGCCCAGATGAGTGCTCTAACCACTGGGCTAAAAGTTACAACATGGGTGGTGGCAGCTCTATCACCTTCTCCTCCTCCTGCTGCCACCATTGTGTGTGGAGTTGGGTGCCTGCCTGAGTCATTCTCACAAGAAATACCTTAGGTGCCTAAGCCTCCTGACTCCAGGAGAGGGGTTCCTAGTTGTGAATCACTAGCAGAGCTAGGCGTCTAACACCAGGCACCTGCCTCTCTGAGAGGTAGAGGTTCAGCAGGCACACCTCTTGGCGGTTCCCCTTGTAGTATGTTGTTTTTTGTGAATCACAATCTAAGACACCTATCTCTCCCCAATCATTTAATAAGGAACCTAAGTGCCTAACTCAGGCTCAGAAAATCACAGGAACAACACTGTGATTCACAAGGTGCCTAAAAGTCCCTTGTGAGTCTAGCCCTTCCTCCCTGGCATGTCTCTCTGAACCTTGGCTAGGAGTTAACCCCCAAAACCAGAGATTCCTGGGCTCTTCATTGGAACTCCACTGGGATGGAGTGTGCCAGGGCTCCCTCTTTGAGCTCTGAAAGCTTGTCACAATGTGTTTGCAGAATTAAGCCATAAGGGCTGGGATCCAGGCTCCCACACGACTTAGCCTGTGAGCAGCAGTTGGCATATTGAACAGCTTATTGCTGGTGGCCATCTGCTTCTGGTACAGGATACAGGGAGGAGGTAATACATCCTGGGTCCCTAGTGGGTCTCCATCCCACAACATAAGATCACACCACAGTGTGATCCAAGGAAAGAAGGACGGGAAGCAGCAGCGAATAATATGACTCTGATTTAGTATGTATGCACAGCATACATTGTAGGTTGATTGGGGGTAGAGGGTGACCAAACTGTTGGTAGATTCAGGCTTAGTATAATCCACTTCTGCCTTTTCAGTATTAAAACTGAAAGAACTAAAAAAAGACATTTCCTCTTCACTATTTCTGCAGTTATTAGAGACTAGACAATATAGATTAATCACTTTCACTTTTGTATTTAGGAGCATCTAGTTAGTTTCACTCTGTAGTAGAGATGGGTCAGAATTACAAATTTCAGAACTGTATCTGAATTTCCCCAAAGTTCAAGGATGTTTGGATCTAATGTTTTGGCTCAGGCCCATCTCTATAATACTTTTCTGACCTAAACAATGTGGCAAAGTTGGGGTAGCAACCACTGCAAGGGAGTATTTGGAGCCAAACAAAACCTTTTTCATTGAAAGAGACAAAAGCAGTAGACCTTAGTTGAAAACACTATGTCCTGTTCAATGTGTTATTTTTAATATCGATAGATTTGGTTTTTTTAACATGTATATAATTTTTCAAAGGGAACAGAACAAGGATTATATTGAGCTTTGTAAAAATAGAGTTGGTAATGATCGCTTTGTGGAAAGGATGATGCAAACTCTTAATGGAGCACCAAAGAATAAAGAAGTACAATGTGACAAAATCCTCATGGAGGATAAAGGTAAATTATCATTCAAAAAAGTGATAAATATAGCAAATGTTGATGCTTAAGAGCCCTTTCCCATTAAACATTTTGTACCTTGCTAATTGTTATAGTGGCTTATTAGTGATTAAACTTAGATTATTCATTATTTTTTAAACTTATTCAGGACAACACTAAAATTAAAGAAAGACCATGCGACTTTGTTGAGGCTACTTTTGTGTAGGTGTATAAGCAGGCTAACAAAGAGTTCAGGAAGTAGACCTGGGTTTTCCTGTCCTGCCAAAATTTTTGTGATTTCAATAATTTTTCCTGCCCCAAATTGGGATGAAAAGTTAAAGTCTCAAATTTTTGCATTTTGAAAATCTGAAAAGAAAATTTGGTTTGGGACCATCAAAATGTTTCAAACTGGAAAGCTGGAATTTTTTGTTTAGAAAATGTCAAAATGGAATGTTTTGATACTTCCTAAACCTCACAAATATTCTTTGCAAATGAGAAATTTCTCAATTTCTCTCCCCTGCAGAAAGTTTCACTTCAGACAAATAAGCATTTTTTCCATAAAAATGTTTTGTCAAAAAATTCCTGAGCAATTCTATGAGGGATTCCTTTTCTTGCTTGTACACCCACGCAGCAGGCAGCCAGAATGTCAGTGTTTGCATTTCTTGAGCATAAGATGCAGGTATGGTAGAGTGGCCTGAAGTAGTCTGCATCCCAACAGAGATGTGGCAGCAGGAGATGGGATGGCGGCATCAGCAGAGCCCCTGCCTCACTTCTGCACCTCCTACTCCTACCATGTAGAAACTGGTCCAGGGAGCAGCACATTCTGCATCCATTGAAAGGATATAGTAGTTGATCCTTCAAAGAGCTATCCCCCTTTGTAATCTGTCCGTCTCAGCACCACAGAGGCAGAGTACCTCTGGAAAGGCAAAACTTTATCCAAAACTCAAACTAAACATCTTTCTGAGATTTGAAAATGCTGTTCCTTTTTTGTCCTTAACTTTTCCAGTGGCTCTGGTTTCAGCTCTAGGTGAAGATAGCACAGCATAGTAGCATGGAAGAAGCTCTTTCCTGGGATTTCAAATCTCCGTCAAACCAGGAAGTCCTGGCAAACACAGGAGAAGACTGTCTTACAAGACTTCTGCCTCAGTTTTCTAGACAAATTTGGACAAGTATGCAGGCTCTTAGATGTTTATCCAAATTTCAGCACCTACTTTTGACATTTTCTTTATGAAGAAGGCAAAAGAAAGGCTGTGGAGAATGGTGCTCTAAATCTGATTTCTTTGATTTATTTAATGTATATAAACTAAATATAAAAGGATAGTATTGTAGAAAAAGTAGAGAGGACATATAAATGTTCACATATATGTGTATAGATTAGATACAGAAATGAACTGGGAGTATATTTTCCACATTATATGCGTCTGTAATTCTGATTATTCTACATTCCAATTAGTTGATGTTTTGCAAAGTTGAATACATAAAGACTTATGGGTATATACATACTAAGTATTATTAGTGTTTTTTAATAAGAGATGGACACAAACACTGATGGGAGACCTACACACAGACAACGTTAATACACCCATGACAGCCCCACAGTTGATATTGTTGCAAACTTGTCTGACACTTTTCAGAGTAGCAGCCATGTTAGTCTGTATCTGCAAAAAGAAAAGCACCTTAGAGACTAACAAATTTATTTGAGCATACAAGTACTCCTTTTTTATGTCTGACACTGTTTCTGTACCAGTTTACTGAAGAGATTTGGCATTTCCTATAAAAAGTCTAACATTTCCCTCAGTTTTAGTCCTTTACAGTAAATGTTTAGAAGCACAATACAGTAGAAACTCAGAGTTATGAGCACCTCAGGAATGGAGGTTGTTCATAACTCTGAAATGTTCGTAACTCTGAACAAAACGTTATGGTTGTTCTTTCAAAAGTTTACAGCTAAACACTGACTTAATACAGCTTTGAAAGTTTACTATGCAGAAGAAAAATGCTGCTTTCCCTTTATTTTTTAGTAGTTTATGTTTAACACAGTACTGTACTATATTTGCTTTTTTTTTTTTTTTGTCTCTGCTGCTGCCTGACTGCGTATTTCTGGTTCCAAATGAGGTGTGTGTTTGACTGGTCAGTTTGTAACTGAGATTCTGCTGTGCTATGATATTGTGTAATTCATTTTTAGGGATAATGGCCACTTCTTGGGACTTGTATGATTCCTTTAATGCCTTGGAAACAACGCTTACACCTTCAGTAACTGAAAGAAGTAGCAGACCAACAAGTTTGACTAGCAGTAAATCTAACGTGACCAAAGACCGTGAACGAACCATGTCTACAACTTCTACAGATAGAGGTAACTTTTCGTTCTAGGTTTAAATTTCTACAGTGTTTTTCTCCTGATAAAGTTGTGATTATCTGTATTTTCATAAAAATTATACTGAGAACATGTTCAAACTGCACAATTTAGCATTCAAAATTAAAGTAAAAAATAACAGGGTTAAGGTGGCATGCAGAACCTTCACTCTGTCCCCTTGTGTGTAAGTACTATGATAGTGTTTTATTACATGGTCACCACCACACCTAAAAAATACAATATTATATTACACTTTTCTCTGCAACCTTAGTTACGCGTTGTAGAATCATATACTTCAAGATGGTACACGTGGGCATGGGCAAACAGGGTCACATACTATTTCTCAGATAATACTGTACAATTTTTATAACCCTCGGTAATTATTGACCATCAACCTCTATGCTCGTTTTTACCAGACAAAGGCTATAATGTATATTACAAGAAATAGGCTGCAGTCTTGCAGCTCAGCCAGGTCCTCAGTTAACAAAACAAACCCAACCAGACTGGACAGCATTTGTCCTTCCCTTGAGTCTTGGACATTCATCAAAGCCTTCTAACCATTTTTCCCTCCAGCTGAGACCCAGATAGGACTCTCTTAGAAGCCTGTCACCGCTGTTCCTTTAATCAACCAGAGATGTTGCTACTGAATGATGTGAAACACTCTCCTCTGTGGGGTTTGCTCAGTATGCTGCCTCCAAAGCACTCTGAGCCCATTTCCCCTTCATGGCCGGCTGTGGCTTTGCAGGCTGAATCATAAGACTGTCACATTATTTAAAGGGACACGTCTCAGAATAAAAACAATAGCTGTCAAATCAAATTTCCTTTATTAGGGTATTAGTATTACCTTAGAATATTAAAACTGGAAAACAAACTAAAAAAAAAAAATCTAATGTACTTTCCACCATGTATGCAGTTTACTTTTTGCTCATCACTCAGCATGGACAATGGAAATGGAGAGTCACCTTCACTTGTATTTATGGTCATATCATAATTGGTTTTACGTCCTCCATGTTGCAATATTTGAGTTGCAAACACTGAGGGGGAATAGTTAAATCTAAACAAAAAAAACCAGTTTCTTTTTAAAATGTGGGAAAAAATCTTAAAGTTAGTTTGTTTTTCTCTTTTAACAAAAATGACACCCACCCACATCAACGGGTGGGGGAAACTGACGGGGCCAGCGAGGCAAGGGGGATGGCCCCAGTAGCAAGAGAGGGAGAGATTCGCCAAGGGATAATAGGTAGTTCCTTCCCTTTGGGACTCTCTAGCACCCATTGGCCGGGGGGGTGGGGGGAAGGGGGCTGATTGGCCAGCATTCCCCAGCTCCCAGGAGTTAGCCCGGTGCAGGAGCCATGTGGAGCATCTTTTGGCTCCATTCCAGAAGCCCACCCTATCCACCCAAACTAGGAATGGGAACCTAGCCTGACAGAGGCTGCTAGTCTATCCCATCATTTGTTTAACTTATATATCCTAAATAAGAACTAAGTTCTGCCCTTTGGATACATCCCATTACCTGGGATGCACACAGATACTAGGGCAGAATTTAGCCCTAAGAGATTGTAGTATAGACACTTTATAATACACTATTACTTGACAGTTTTGGCAATACAAAGAAAACAAAACTAAAGAACTTAAAAAAAGCTAATAGTGGAGGTATTTATTGATCATTACAAGATTTTCTGTTGGGTTTTTTTCTGGCTTTTGCCAAATGTATTGGATTATCCTACTAAACCTGCCTTTTTTAACATTATGTTGGTTTTCCAGAGAGCATAACCTCAAGTTCTATAATCGATTTGGAAAGTGTTATTCTTGCCAGAATCCACAAAGAAGAGGAAGACCATTCTGAAGCTATATTAAAATCAGAAAAATTTCAGCAGGATTTATTTTTTATGGAAAGGGTTCTAATGGAGAATGTTTTTCAGCCCAAACTTGCAGCTTATCGGCAACTTCCTGTTCTTATAGGTATACTTCTCATCAGTTAAGTCATTCTCAATATGAAGGAGCCTGTTTTGCATTCTAAGAAATATACCAAGTAAAAATGCCCCTACTCTGAAGTCTTGACAGAGGAATCAGTTCTGTTAAATAAAGACAAAGGTCGGGGAAGGATTTGCAAAACCCACACTGGGGTTGTTCAGTACTATGCTCCATTTTACCAACACCCCTGAAAAATATACATGGAGTTTTGTGGAAGGTTTGGATAAATGGTTCTTGAGCTGGCTCATCTCCACTATTAACAGCAGTAAACTGAGACTGGTTTCCACAGTGTTTGTCAAACTAGTTTTTACATTGTATCTTGAGCTTCCAGAAACAATATGGTTTCATGGACAGAGCACTGGACTGGGACTCAAAAGACTTGGGATTTGTTCCTGGCTCTCCCACTAACCTGCTGGGTGACCACAGGCAAATCACTTCCCCAGCCTGTGCCTTGGCTTATCCCCATTTGATAGATGGGAACAATGATACTGACCTCCTCTGTAAAGCACTTTGAGATCTACTGCTGAAAAGTGCTAGATATGATTGTTTAGTATGTTTTCTTGGTAGTACAGCTGTTCACTAGAATACACAGTCTTTCAGCTCAGCTCTGAGTAAAATTCAGGCCAGACTGGTAGTAAAAGTTTAATCAACTGATGGCTATTCAGTTCCTTTGAAAAATGAGAAGATGGATTCACTGCAGATCATAAGTGGCACTTATTGGACTATTGTTGGCAAAGAAGAAGCCAACAACTGACTGGTGGGATAGACTGAACTACCATTTTACCCCTTAGGGGAAATCCAGTTAAAAACGGGATTAAAAACATATGAAGTGAGGAAGTTCACATGGCCATGGCCTATATTATACCTGTTCACCAGACAGATTAATCACTAAATAGGAGGAAATTTTCCTTGGGGGATAGGTTATGCTATAACTACCTCCTGCCGGGTTCTTGAACCCTCCTATGAAACATCCAGTACTGGACACTGTTAGTGATGGGACATTGGACTGTCTGGATCAGAATGCTAGTTCCCATTGCTAGTTCCTACAAAAATGTTGGCCAAATTTTGAAAAAGTCATGAAATCTTAGTTCTCTGAATCTTCATTGCAGTGCTCTGCTATGAAAACTTTGCTGAGAAGTGGGATGAGATCATTGTGTTTCTGGTCAGAATTAGCAGGATTGCAGATTAGTGGAGTACTACTATGATTCTACTGTATTTGTTGCACTTTAGAACCAGTTCTTACATCTGATGCTGGCAAAGAGGAAGCAGAAACAGAGGAAGCAGAAGAGGAGGAGCAGGAGGAGGAGGAAGGAGCGGGGGAGGAAGAGGAGGAAGAGCAAAAGGAAACAGTAGTTAGTTCATCAATTTTGTTAGATCTGAGCGAAGCACCAGAAGAAATCTTACCGCCCAGTCTGGAACGACTGTGGTCCTATACATGTGAATCGACTAATGGCCACAGTGTGAGCAGCATGGCTTGGAACAAGCTAAACCCAGTGAGTTACCAAATTTATTCTTCTAAACTTTTTTCTAGAATTGGGTGGGTAATTGTCAAGGTAAAATACTAGCTCGGGTTTGATACACCCTGCTGGAGCAGGGTTTCAGATGCTGGGTAGATGTGTGACGAGGAGGGATTCATCCCTGAGGTCAGACAGGTGGTAGTTGCTTCCTGCAGTCTGTATCTTCCTTTGCCTTTGCTGACTTAGCCGCATTGATCCACTCTTTCATGACCTTCAGGATAGATAATTGCACCTCACCATTTCTAAGAATGAGCAAATCTACCTTGAGAGATCTTCAGATGGTTCAGTATGCAGCAGTTTACCTTCTCAGCAGCACTGGTCTCAAAGAGCACTTGACCAGGTTCAGATAACTACAGTTCTGAACTACAGTTCAGATAACTACACGCTTATAGAATTCTGGGTCAAATTCAAAATCTCAGCACTAATCTTTAAGACTATTCATGGCATTGATCCAAGATAGTGTAGAGACCACCTCTTACTCTGTGACAATGATCTCCCTAGACCGCTGCATTTCTCAGGAATGAGGACACCAACAACCTTGAGAGTAAGACTCATGAGAATGGCAGGCACAGCTTTCACAGCAGTTCATACAAGATTGTAGAACTCACTTCCTGTGGAGCTCAGAATGACCTCAGAGCTCTTTAGTGTCAGAGCAGTATACATCTCATTTCTTGATTTAGCTTTCCCAAGGTGACAACAAAAATAACCATGTAGGGGAAGAAGGTAAAAATGGGGGAGGAGGAATATAAAGACAATCAGACTACCTAAGGGGAAAAAGGGAGGAAATATGGCCACATATAAGGTCTTTGGGCCAGATCTTCAGATGTAAATTGGTATAAATCCGTTGGCCTGTTGGATACTGATCCATATGTTCATACTGACTAGCCACAAACTAAGAATTATAAGACCATTAAGATGCTTATTTTCAAAATGCTTATTTCACAAACAAATGGTTGTTTTATGTAGAAAAATACAATTTAAAGGAGTTGAAGAGTAAGGGCCTTGCTTGTTACTTATAAACCACAAGGTGTAAAGAGCGGTGGCAATCATAAAAATATTATTTGTCTTCCCTCCTCAAAATATTAAACCCTGGAAACATTTACCATATTGTATCAAATACTGCACATTAAAATATGTTTATAAAACACTTTGTATACACCTATATAAAATGGACAGATTTTTATAGGGGCCTCCCTTTTTTTGGGCACAATTTGTGCTCACTAAAATTGCACTTGCAATTAATTTTCACTCATGCATAGTGAGTAGTGCCTTACACTTACTGCATTAGAATCTGACTCTAAATCTTATTTACTGTAATTACCTTACTTTGCTTATATGACTACATTACTGAGGCTGTGTACTTTGTACTGGGTACTAAGTTATCTAAGTAGAAGGATTTGCACACTTAACTGCTGGCAGAAAGCTGCCACTTAAAATTCTAGCTTTAAATTTCTGATTTAATTGAAGTATATCCACCAATCTGTACTTTTGGGTTTTAGGATCTTTTGGCTGTTGGTTATGGGCAATTTGGTTTTCAAGAACAGAAGAAAGGTTTGGCTTGCTGCTGGTCACTCAAGAACCCTATGGTAACACAAGTAGAGCTAAAGCACAATTTATTTTAGTTCTTGTTACTTTAAGACTTTTTTTGCTGTAATAATTTTTTATGGTTTAATAGCAGATCATTGAGTTTCCCTTTGCTTGAGAAAGCAAGACATATAGCAGTAATGTTATTTTGTTAGCCCAGACTGAACCCCTTCTGGAAAATGGATAATAATTAACAATTCTTATTTTTAAAATGTCTAAACTACCTTACTGCTCGTGAAAAATGCTAGAAAACACTGGAGACTAAAGATCTCCTCTTATTCGCAGGACAGTTACAGCAAAGGGAACAAGGGTACTGCACACTTGCTCCACAATAGCCTGCCAATGTGCCTCAGATTTGACCTGGAGGAAGTATCTATAGAAAGTAGTCTCTGTGCCCATTCACCCTCTGTACTGTGGTTTTGTAATATGGACATCTGTCCACAGGGAACTGAACTCATGTCACAAAGACTATAAAACAGCTGGTTAGAACAGTCAGTTTAAACCAACTTAGGCTATGTCTACACTGCACTTTCGTCATTAATTGACAAAGGACATACGTTTTAACGACAAACCGCCAGTGTGAACAGCGCTTTGTTGATAGGAGACACTCTCCCACCGACGAAGCTACCACCCTCATTGGGATAGGTTTATTTTGTCATAAGAAGAGCTCTTTCCTGGTGACAAAGAGAGGCTACTCTTTGTGCCTTACAGTGACAAGGCTTTAGCAGCACGTGCTTCTGTGCTTCTGTAAGCTGCGCAGTGTAGACATAGCCTTAGACTGGGCAACCTAAGAATGAAAAGCTCTGTATTCCGTTTCCAATCCCCTAGCCAAGATTATGAATTAATCAGTTCAGCTATTACCTGGATTAGATCCAGGCGTGCAGTTCCTCCTATAAAGATTTTTATACAGTAGGGAAAGCTCTTTTAAGCATTTCAAATATAAAAACAAATTTATTTACCGTGCATTTGTTTTCCCATAATCTTCCTACAGTTGCAAATTGAGGATATTTGTATTTTAAATTTAGGGTTTCCCCTTCCCAGTCCATCTTCTCGTCTGCAATAAATTTTGCGCTGCATGAAAAAAAGTAGATATTTTAAATTTAATTTCAACATCTGCAGAATGTAACTTGTCCTGATATTTTCAATAAACAGCAGATTTCAAAGATAACATTTAAAAAGTTGATGTTTCTATGAGAATAGTGATCCTTGCCAAAATAAATTTTTGAATTAAAAAAAATGAAAATGAGGGTTTTCTTTTAATATAGAATAATTTTCACTCAAAAATGTGAAAACTCAATTTTTCACAAAATCAAATTTTCTGAAATCAAAACAAAATGCAGAAACCTCATTCTGAAGTTTTCCAGCTTCACTGTAAATATTTCACACAGCCCTAGCCATGATGCAGATTTCCATGGAAACACTTTGTAATGTCACCAACTCAAATTTGAGTTCATTACCAAATCAAGTAAAAAAGACGATAACCTATCAGGGAAAATGCTCTTATTCAGATACATCTGGGATGAGAGTAAAAAACAGACAATAACTGGGTAGGCAACTGGACATTTCTGTAACTCTCTCTTCTTTCAATTTTGCTCCAATCTGATGCGTTCCCTTTTCAATAAGTAAAAGAGATGTGCTTAGATGTGTCTGGGTTCTTCTCAGCACTGCCACTTGTGCGCATCTGCTGTATGACCTTGGACAAGTAACTTCATCTCTCTGTATCTGAATTTCCCCATGTGTTAAATCAGGATGTAGGGCTTGTCTACATTGCCCCACACTTCGGATTATGGGGGTGTGAAGAGCAGAGCGCACCAAAGTGCTGCACTGTAATGCCCTTGTGTGGACACTGTGGGTGTGAACCAAAACGTTCCTAGTTTGTGCTTGAAGAGGACTATGTTAACAGGTCTACACTAATGCAAATTAGGAACTTTTTAGTTTGCACCTGGAGTGTCCACGCTGGGGAACTATAGTGCAGCATTTTGGTGTACACTCACACCCCATAGTCCAGACTGCAAGTCAGTATAGATATAGCCAAACTTCCCTTTTTAATGTCATTTGAGATCTAGGGTTGGAAAGTGTTGTATAAGAGCACTGTATTTTTATTATTATTGTATTATTTTGTTTAAAAGCTATGCTATTTCTTATACACTCATCCATTTCTGCAAGCTTTTATATGACTAAAAGTTTGCAGGATCGGGACCTCAGGGTCTTATTCTCATTTCAGTATGTAATTGCTAGACAGTTCCTCGAAGAGAGCGTCTAAGATCTAGTAAGCTTTTATACTTACATCTTTAGGGCCAAATCTTGCTTGCACACAAATATTATTGACTTAAGTGAGACTACCTTTGAGTGAGATGAGTAAGATATGACCCTAAGTGTAGTAAGCTGGGCAGTGGAACTAAAAAAGGTGAAATGCCTGTAAAAATCAGATCTATCTGAGAGAATGCAATAAAATTTGTATTGAAATGAATTGTTACATTCATTTACTATTCCTATAACATTTAATTTTCACTTCAAATGCAGTAGGATCCCAATTATCTGAAACCCCAAATTGCACTATATAATGACCTGCCCCTATGTGTCTGTGACTGTTAGCTCCTTTACAACTGACTCTGATTATACAGACAAATTTGAAGTCACCCAAACTGTTGAGATAATTGCATCACACTAAATGGTTCTGTAAAGGTCTAAAATGATTTGGCTCAATATTTGTTTTACATTTTTGATTCTTGAAAATCTAATTTTTTAAACACACAGTAAAAATGAATACTCACAATCAAATTTAAACAATGGTGGTGCTTCTATAAACATTACTCAGGGTAAAGCCAAGGTGTTATTCCTGAGTTAAGGAGTACAGAATAAGCCTCTAACTGGTGCCCTCCTTCCCTCTAACAGTTTAGATGTTCTATCACATCAGTATTTATGGTACCATGAAATTAACACAATACAGATCAACAATAATCAAGTTATTTCCATCTCTGCATTAGCTGAGTGCATAAGCATCAGAATTAAGAGCTGACATGTATTGAAACATACTTATTTTCAGACGAGTACCCTGATGACAATGGTTAAATTCAATGGCTTCCGTAGAGTTGCATCTTCTTACAAGGGCTAAATTTGGTCCATGTAGGCAATGCAATTCTTTATTTGCAGTCTATAAACGGTACATTGCATGAACATAGCACTCCAGCTTAGACTACCTAAATTACCTTACATTACAGTTTACCTCCAACTAAACTTCTGCTGATTAGAAAAACACATGAATAAAAAGCAGAGAAGATTAGATTTTAAATTGTGAGATGTACAAAAATTAGAAGTGGTGGTTTGCTTTTTTTCAAATGTCAGGTTTAGGTTGTAGTGGGGATCTGGATCCCATCCCACTTTATCCAACCCTCCAAAGTTCAGGGAAATTGTTGTCATTTACATGGTTCAGTTTAAACCCACCTCTAATTCAATTTACAATACAAAAGTCACATTTCTGCACAGCGCTCCTTTCAAATTTGACAACTGTAGCAGGAGATAGTAGTCTCAGTTATTTAGAATCTAGTCTTAAAGTTGAACCTGGTAAAGCATTTGTAGGTTTAGAAAAATAGTGGGTAATCTAGCAATTAACTAACGCTCAGAAGAATGAAATAAATGTGCTATTTTCTTCTGTTCAGTGGCCAGAGCGTATTTATCAATGTGATCATGGTGTTACTGCATTGGATTTCTCTCTGGCAAACCCAAACCTTTTAGCAGTTGGAATGTACAGTGGCACAGTAGCCATCTATAATGTACAGACCCATAATACCACAGCACTTTTGGACAGCAGGTAAGATTACAAATTCCCCACCTTGTTGTACTTCTTTCATGTCTTGTTAGTTGTGGACATTCCATTCCATTGCTAAAATTTAAATAAATGAGTGAACAGTAGTGCTCTTGAAAAAATGGATTCAGTGAATGCAGGGAAGTGCTGGATAATTCCCCCCTTCCCAGCTTTGCTAACGTCTCTCAATTCTGATTTGAAACATTTACACTGTACCCTACAATCCTGGGACTTACTTGAAAAGAAACTGTCAGGCATGAAGACTTTGATATGTATAAATGTCCATGAAAGTCTAGATTAGGCCAACCATGAAGTAGCGCCAGTACAACGATTCGGATACCTAAAGAAAAGTGCTTGAGTCCTTTAAACATTATTCTATAATTAAATATGTAAAAATATTTTCTAAAATGTACTTTTAAAACAATAGATACAGGTCTTAACACTGACTTTTCATAGAATCATAGAAGATTAGGGTTGGAAGGGACTTCAGGAAGTCATCTAGTCCAATCCCCTGCTCAAAGCAGGACCAACCCCAACTAAATCATCCCAGCCAGGGCTTTGTCAAGCCAGGCCTTAGAGGTTTTTAAGGATGGAGATTCCACCACCTCCACAGGTAACCCATTCCAGTGCCTCACCACCCTTCTAGTGAAAAAGTTTTTCCTCGTATCCAACCTAGTCCTCCCCCACCTCCCATGAAAATTAAAATAACGAATTAACACATGCCCACACTCCAGAGTGTTTGTTCCTAAGTTATGTACACACCATTTTTTTTGCTTATGTAATAACGTTTTCAAAATGCATTCTCCCTTATTTCTGTTAACTTATAGCTCTGTTTGTGCATTCCTTTATTTCAGTGAATCTTTTGATAAGCATATAGGTCCTGTGTGGCAGCTGAAGTGGATCGAACAGGACAGGGGCACAACGGGAGATGACAAAGGAGAGATATTAATCTCTATCTCAGCAGATGGCAGAATAACTAAGTGGCTTATACGCAAAGGACTAGGCTGCACTGGTGAGCATATTCTCTCAGGACTTTCTACACTGGGCTATTGCACAATACCTTATTCCAGGCAATTTCCCTGTGTAAACAGCCCGTAGATAAAACATTTCAGAATTGTTAAATATCTGAAGTACTTATGAGTTATTCAGAATGTTCTAATACGTCACTATCTCTTTCATATAAAATTCATATTTCATGTACTGTCTATTTGCATAGATCTGATGAAACTGAAGCGAACCGCAAGTGAAAGGAAAAAACTAACCGGTGAAAAAGAAAAGAAAAGTGAAGCTCTGATATCTCGACAGGCACCTGGAATGTGCTTTGACTTTCATCCAAGGGTAGGCTCAGGAAATCCATTGTGATTATTAATGTTTCAAATTCAGTTGGCTGAAGTTTTATCTATCAGAACAAAACATTATAGGTCAGATCCTCAGCTGGTGTACACTGATGGAGCTAGACCATCACAGCTGAAGATTTCACCTTATGTGTTTAAACAAACACTAAGTTGTAGTAGTCTCCTGGATTCTGGAGACATAAGCTAGACAAGCACTAACTGCTGCTCTAACTGTGAATATTCAGATAAGAATGAATGAAAATTTCAAAAGAAAAGCTGTATGGTGCCAGAAGATTAATACACTTGCCTTTTACTTTTAGCTGATTTTATTCAAGGTTGGTTTAAGTCACCAATGAAACACATTTGGAAATCTTTCTTTTCCCAAGTGATTTTTTCCTGTCTCACGAGATCACTGCATGCATGTCTGCATTGTAGCTACTCTCTAATGAAAGCCCCCAAACAGTTCAAAAATGGAGATCAGGATTCAGGTATAGAGGAAGCTTGCACTGCAGTTGCCCATGTTTCTCCAGCAGTAGCTATAGAATGGTTCTGATTTACATAAGCGCGAACAATATTACCTAAAACTGATCAGAGAGAAAACCAAACAAGCTAACCCCTATATTTTGTGAGTTTTACTGTTTTAATTATGTTGCTTTGATTGACTTTGGGCCTGATCCCAAGGGCAGGTGAACAAACACAACTCTTATTGAAGTCAGTGGGAATCTGAGTGCTCCGCATCTCCCAGCAATTTCACAGCCTAAACTCCACACAGCTCTTTAAATATGTCAGGATAAATATCCTACAGGGTGAATCCCAGTTTGGAATATCTGCGTTGTGCAGGGAGTCAGACTAGACAATCATAATGGTCCCTTCTGACCGTAAAGTCTATGATTCTAGATCTGGATTTTTGTTTCAGAATACTAATATATATCTGGCTGGAACAGAAGAAGGACATATTCACAAATGTTCTTGTTCATATAATGAGCAGTTCCTAGAGACCTACCGAGGTCATAAGGTAGGTAAAATTAAATAACAGAAAAAGTGATTGGATCAGTTAGATCTCAGAAAAAATGTTTGATTATATGGAATAAGTTTATTTAATTTGTTATATTCAGTAGACGACACACTTGCAACACAGATTTTAAAACCAAAGCCAAAGTAGCTTAGTAAGAAGGCTACAAGATATAAAGGATTCAAAACTCTTTTGAAATTATGCTCTTCAGTATATAGATTCTTTAAGAATTACTAATCCTTTCTTAAAGCTTTGACTGCTACTAATTTAAATTTAGTCCTGGCTTTATTTAAAATTAATAATCAGATCAGTGATCTCATTGACCTGGAACTCATGGGTTAATATGGTAAAATGTCCACACGAGTTTTAACAACCCCAATTGCTCTGCACCTCAGTTTTGTCTCGTCCAGCAGATTGCATTCCCAAGAGTAGTTTTTCCTAACGTCCTGACAGGGCATTGAATCAGCAGTGACTCAGAGGGAAAAACAAAACCCCTACTGAATCATCAACAGCACCAACAAAATATTTTTGGTCTTAGAACAAACAGCACATCCTGTGATCTTTGCTGTCCGAATACGCTGCCTATGACAGTGAAATAATAGTATTGTCAGTATTGTCTATATATATATATATATATAATGCAATATATAATGACAGATTGTCAAAGACACAAAGGGCACCCAGCTCCCATTTAAAATAATTGGGAGTTGGGCGCCTAGTTCGCGTAAGATCTTTTGAAAATCCCAGCCTGCTAGCTTTGGAGTAACATGCAATTCCTTTTCCCCCCATGTTAAGGGTCCTGTGTACAAGATAGCATGGAATCCATTCAGTACTGACATGTTTTTAAGCTGCTCTGCGGACTGGAGTATTATTTTATGGCGCCAAGATTCACTAAGGCCCATTTTAACTTTCAGTTCCACCACTGATGTTGTTCATGACATTATGTGGTCTCCAAAATCAGCCTTTGTATTTGCAGCAGTGAATGAAGGCAGAGTGGAAATTTGGGACCTGAGTGTCAGCACGTAAGTGATACCTTTTCTTGCATAGGATTCTGAAATAATACAAAGACACACTAACTCTTATAAAACATTTAATTATGGTAGTGTCCAAAGGCCCCAGTTGGTAATGGTGCCTGACCATTATAATTACAAAGCATTTAGATGTAATAACAATGTATTGCATTCACCGTACAGGCAACAGGTAGCATGTACTAAAGAAAATCCAGGGCTGGGCGCTGGATGGCTCAGGGAACTGGGGGCTGCTCTTTTGCCACAGGAGTCCTGATTCTACCACTTCCATGTGTTTTTAAAAAACATCCTTGAGCTTTAACTTTTTGGGACTTTTGCACATGAGCAACAGATACCAGTGGGGGTTGAGACACCTGCCCCTTCTCCTCCTCTTCAGTTTTTGATGAAAAGTGAGTATAAAAGGGTGTCAGATCAGAATTATCTACTCGTTTACACTGATGATAGCACTGCACACCCACTTTGCCCAGCATAAATGACTGTACCAAGTGCAATGCAGCAGAGAACTAGGTCCAGTGTATCAGTCACTAAAAAGCAAATGGTTTGTATTCTAAAAAATGAAAAATCTCCAGCTATTAGGCAGTAGACCAGATGATTTTCAGATAGCCAGGATACCCTGGTTAGCGAGGGTTGGGATTTGAGTTGTATTTATCAGAGAACTCGCAAAATGCACTTTCACCATTACTTAAGGCTTTAGATTTTAGTTTGCCCAGATAATAAAAGTGAAAAGTAAAGATTCAGCAATACTAGGATTAGCCGATTCCTGTAACAGTCATCTAGACAAATGCCCCATTGGTCTCATTTCTAGTAGATACTAACATCATCTCTTTTTTGGTTTCAGTTTGGACCCCCTGATTGTGACTTTTGCCAACCCGGGAGTGAAATTCACAACTGTGCTTTTTGCTAGAAACACAGACTGCATTCTTATAGGGGACAGTAATGGAATCGTAGGTGTGTATGAGCTGAGGAACATGACTGCTTCAGATAGTAATAAGGTACGACTAACTGGATAAGAGGGTTGATCCTAAGATGCCCATATACTTATCTGGGTTCCTCTTCCTTCATTAAGCATTTATTTTAAAGAACTAGGTTGAAAAAGGTTTAGCTAATAAAGGTTTAGCTAATAATAAATGTGTAACAACACTTGGAATGCAAGAATGGATTCAAAGCACAGCTGGCTCCTGCTCTTATACGTGCATAAAAATAGGATTTCTGAACTAGAGGGATACATGAGGTCCAATTCAGGACTTAGACTCCACTTGATTGAAAAGCTGCAGCCAGGAGGGGAACCACTGGGTACAGTTTTTGGATTTTCTCCCAAAAGCTGCAGAGTTCACACATATTCCACTAATTCTCTAAGGCCAGTCAAAGGAGTCTGTTGTTTTTTTTCAGGGTAGAGGAAGGAGTCAGCGGTGTGGTCTGCACGTTTTATCACATACCCTCTTATAACATACCCTCTTGATCATCTACACACACACACACACACACACACACACAAATTTTATCCCTAGCCTGAGTAATCTCCATGTCCAGCTGATTCTGCATGCACATTCCCAGCCATCCAGAATAGAGGGTCACATTAATGCTGTCCTCTCCTTGGCAAACTCACTAGCCTCTTTTCTCCACCTTATCTTTACTCTGGCAGAAAAATAATTGCCTTGCTCCTGCAAGGACTTTCCTGTCCCAAAATCCAGGTCTCTCCAGTTTCCTTGGACTAGTACTGAGTGAATCTCCCTAGAGTACAGCTGTTGTGGACTTCATGCTAACACAGGCAGCAATGTTAAAGCAGTGAATCCCTGCTGCTCACCTCGCCCCTTTCTTTTAACAGCCATATCTGTGCCAATTTATCCTGAAGCTCTCCTGTGGGCAGAGAATGTGCTGATTAAATCAAACAACCCTGGCTCCGTCGTCCTTCCTAGAGCAGTCTGCAAAGGTCTTGGGCATTCTAATAACTGGTGCGTCCATGTTACAGTGGGGTCTGGCAGACTCATTATCTGGATCCCTGAACTATACTGCTTAAATCCATTCATGGCTCTACCACTGTCTGTGCACCACTGGGCAAGTAACTTAATTGCTCTGTGCTTCAGTTTCCCAATTAGTAAAATGGGGTTATTACCCACCTTTGTAAAGCACACTGATTTCAGTGTAAAACAGTATGTAAAAGTAATATTCATAGAATATCAGGGACCTCTGGAGGTCATCTAGTCTAACCCCCTGCTCAAAGCTGGACCAACCCCCAATTTTTGCCCCAGATCCCTAAATGGCCTCCTCAAGTTTTGAACTCACAACCCTGGGTTTAGCAGACCAATGCTCAAACCACTGAGCTGTCCATCCCCTCCATCTATTTGGGAAGAGAAAATGCTAACCTTAATGAGAGCCGCACTTGGTGAATTAAACAATAGCTATTATTATCTGTGTTACCATAGTGCCTAGGAGCCCTAGTCATGGACCCGGACCTTCTTGTACTAGGCACTGTGCAAACAAAACAAAAAGATGTTCCTGCCCCAAAGAGCTTAGAATTTAAGTAATAACTGTGACACTTACAAAAAAAATTATTGCACAATTACCACTGTAAGTTACAAAACTTCTCTAAATTTTTAAGCACAGAAAATTCTGCAGTAAATTCAGGTGAAAAGATAGTCTTGTGGTTAAGGCATTGGACTGGGACACGCGATCTGTGTTAAGTTACCATCTCTGACACAGATGTCCTGTGTGACCTTGGATGCGTCACTTATTTAGGCTGTGTGCTTCAGATCCCTGTTTGTAAAATGTGGATACTATTTCTCTTTGGCCTGGTCTACACTACGAATTTATGTTGGATTTAGCAGCGTTAAATCGAATTAACCCTGCACCCGTCCAATAACAAAGCCATTTTTTTCGACATAAAGGGCTCTTAAAACTGATTTCTGTACTCCTCCCCAGTGAGGGGATTAGCACTGAAATCGACATCGACATTTCGAATTAGGGTTAGTGTGGACGCAATTCAAAGGTATTGGCCTTCGGGAGCTATCCCACAGTGCACCATTATGACTGCTCTGGACAGCACTCTGAACGCGGATGCACTGGCCAGGTGTACAAGAAAAGCCCCGGGAACTTTTGAATCTCATTTCCTGTTTGGCCAGACGAGCTCATCAGCACAGGTGACCATGCAGTCCCAGAATCGAAAAAGAGCTCCAGCATGGACCGAACGGGAGGTACTGGATCTGATCGCTGTATGGGGAGAGGAATCCGTGCTATCGGAACTATGTTCCAAAAGACAAAATGCCAAAACATTTCAAAAAAATCTCCGAGGCCATGAGGGACAGAGGCTACAGCAGAGACGCAACACAGTGCCGCGTGAAACTTAAGGAGCTCAGACAAGTGTACCAGAAAACCAAAGAATCAAACGGACGCTCCGGGACAGAGCCCCAGACATGCCACTTCTATGCTGAGCTGCATGCAATTCTAGGGGGAGCCACCACCACTACCCCACCTCTGTCCGTGGACTCCAATGATGGGGTACTCTCCCCCATGCCTGAGGATTTTGCGGACGGGGAAGATGAGGAGAAGGAGGACGAGCTTGAGGAGAGCACACAGCACACCATTCTCCCTGACAGCCAGGATCTTTTTATCACCCTGACTGAAATTCCCAATCCAACGCAGCCGGAGAAGGGACCTCTGGTGAGTGTATCTTTTTAAATATAATACATGTTATAAAAGCAAGTGTTTTTTAATGATTAAGTAGCCCTGAGGACTTGGGATGTATTCGTGGCCAGTACAGCTGCTGGTAAAGTCTGTTAATGTGTCTGGGGATGGAGCAGAAATCCTCCAGGGACATCTCCATGAAGCTCTCCTGGAGGTACTCTAAAAGCCTTTCCAGAAGGTTTCTGGAGAGAGCAGCCTTATTCTGTCATCCATTTACCACGCCATGCTAGTAGCAAGTAATCTGGTATCATTGCATGACAAAGCCTGGCAGTGTATGGTCCCTGTGTTTGCTGGCATTCAAGCAACATCCGTTCTTTATCTCTCTGTGTTATCCTCAGGAGAGTGATATCATTCATGGTAACCTGGTTGAAATAGGGGAATTTAATTAAGGGGACATACAGAGGTGGCCGTTCCTACTGGGCTGTTTTCCTGTGGCTGAAAAGAAATCCTCCCTGCAGTTAGCCACGCGGTGGGAGTGGGGGCCATTGGCACTGAGCTGTTCGCGTTTGGCTAGCAGGGATCTTCCCTGATACCAGCCACATGGTGGGGTGAGGGGTAAAGCAATCATCCCAGAGAATTGGATGGGCGAGGGAGTTAGTTTGGTTTCTGCTACTGCATGTTAACAGGAAAACCGCAGCACTAAATGGCCAACTCAACTTGCTTTGCTTGGTATGGGAGAGGAGGGCGCTGAAGTTTGCAGAAGCCAAAAGACTATGGCTTACCATGGCTGCCTGCAAGCTGAATTCTGCTGCCCGGCACTGCATGTGTGATCTCTAACACCAAAGCCGCAGGCACTCAATATAAGATGTAAAATGCAACCTTGTACCAAAATCACATGTGCTATGTAATGTGAATAGTGTTGTTCACCGTGAAAGAGTATAGCCATTGTTCTGTAAAGTGTATCTTTTTAAATACTTCACTTCCTTTTTTTCCTCCAGCAGCTGCAAATGTTTCAAGCCTCCCTCCTCCGTCCCAAAGGCTATCTCAGATAAGGTGGTGAAAAAAAATGCACGCACGATGAAATGTTCTCTGAGCTCATGCAGTCGTCTGGCACTGCAGAGCCCAGCAGAATGTGTGGAGGGACAAAATAGCAGAGTACAGGAAAGTGGCCGATGAACGTGAGGAGAGGTGGCAGCAGGAAGATCAGAGGAGGCATGAGGCAACGCTGGGGGCTACTGCGGGATCAAACGGACATGCTCCGCCATCTGGTGGAGGTTCAGAATGGCAGCAGGATCACAGACTGCCGCTGCAGCCCCTGTTTAACTGCCTTCCCTCCTCGCCAAGTTCCATAGCCTCCTCACCCAGATGCCCAAGAACGCGTGGGGGAGGCTCTGGGCACCCAACCACTCCACCCCAGTGGACAGCCCAAGCAACAGAAGGCTGTCATTCAAGAAGTTTTAAAGTGGCCTTTTCCTTCCCTCCTCCCACACCCCACCCGGGCTACCTTTTGAGTTATCTCCCTATTTTTATAATCAATTAATAAAGAATACATGTTTTTTTAAATGATAGCGACTTTATTTCCTTTACAAGCAAGCTGTGATCGAAGGGGGGGAGGGCGGGTGGCTTACAGGGATTTTAGAGGCAACCAAGGGGGCGGGTTTCCATCAAGGAGAAACAGAAGCATCGCACAGTACCCTGGCCAGTCATGAAACTGGTTTTCAAAGCTTTCCTGATGCGCACCGCGCCCTCCTGTGCTCTTCTAACCGCCCTGGTGTCTGGCTGCGCATATTCAGTGGCCAGGCGATTTGCCTCAACCTCCCACCCCACCATAAACATTTCCCTTTTACTCTCACAGAGATTGTGGAGCAAACAGCAAGCAGCAATAACAATGGGAATATTGGTTTCGCTGAGGTCTGAGCGAGCCAGTAAACTGCGCCAGCAACCCTTTAAACATCCAAATGCACACTCTACCACCATTCTGCACTTGCTCAGCCTATAGTTGAACAGCTCCTTACTACTGTCCAGGATATCTGTGTACAGCTTCATGAGCCAGGGCATTAAGGGGTAGGCTGGGTCCCCAAGGATAACTATAGACATTTCAACATCCCCAAAAGTTATTTTCTGGTCTGGGAAGTAAATCCCTTCCTGCAGCCATTTAAACAGACCAGAGTTCCTGAAGATGCGAGCATCACGAACCTTTCCCGGCCATCCCACGTTGATGTTGGTGAAACGTCCCTTGTGATCCACCAGTGCTTGCAGCACCGTTGAAAAGTACCCCTTGTGGTTTATGTACTGGCTGCCCTGGTAGTTCGGTCCCAAGATAGGGATATGGGTTCCGTCTATAGCCCCACCACAGTTAGGGAATCCCATTGCAGCAAAGCCATCCACTGTGACCTGCACATTTCCCAGAGTCACTACCTTTGATAGCAGCAGCTCAATGATTGCGTTGGCTACTTGCATCACAGCAACCCCCACAGTAGATTTGCCTACTCCAAATTGATTACCGACTGACCGGTAGCTGTCTGGCATTGCAAGCTTCCACAGGGCTATTGCCATTCGCTTGTGAACTGTGAGGGCTGCTCTCCTCTTGGTATTCATGCGCTTCAGGGCAGGGGAAAGCAAGTCACAAAGTTCCATGAAAGTGCCCTTACACATGCGAAAGTTTTGGAGACATTGAGAATCATCCCAAACCTGCAACACTATGCGGTCCCACCACTCTGTGCTTGTTTCCCGTGCCCAGAATCGGCGTACCATGGCATGAGCCTGCCCCAGTAACACCATGATCTCCAAATTGCTGGGACCACGGTTTTAGAGAAATCTGTGTTCATGTCCTCATCACTGCGCTGCCGTCGCCTCCTTGCCTGGTTTTCAGGTGCTGGTTCTGCATAAACTGCATGATAATGCGCGAGGTGTTTACAATGGTCATAACTGCTGCGGTGAGCTGAACGGGCTCCATGCTTCCTGTGCTGTGGCGTCTGCTTGGGCAATCCAGGGAAAAGAGCGTGAAATGATTGTCTGCTGTTGCTTTCACGGAGGGATGGAGGGAGGGTTGACTGACGGCATTTACCCATAACCACCCGTGACAAATTTTTGGCCCCATCAGGCATTGGGAGCTCAACCCAGAATTCCAATGGGCAGCGGGGACTGCGGGAACTGTGGGATAGCTACCCACAGTGCACCGCTCGGAATGTCGAGGCTTGCCACAGAACTGTAGTCACACACTGCCGAATTAATGTGCTTAGTGTGGACACATGCACTCGATTTTATACAAGCTGTTCCCAAAAATAGACTTCTGTAAAATCGGAGTACTTTTGTAGTGTAGACATGGCCTTTGTCTGTTTTGCCTATTTCTTGTGTTAGCTCTTTGGACAAGAGTGTCTTTCTAGGGTTATATACAGTGCCTAGCACAGTGGACTCAGATCACTCTAATACTCCCACTAATAAAGTGAATGGACTACAGCATGGTGTACGTTGCCCTACTGAACAGGTACTGCCTTGCAGGCCAGCATTTTTTTAGAAAGAAGGTTCTATGGTTGAATAAGTTTATGCCGTCAAGTATGATGCTGAAAATCCATGCTTCACAGTCCCACCTGCCATGAAATCTCTTTAAACTACCACACCAGTTATTTCTAAAGGTGCTATTTAGGAAACAGTAAGCCTGTAAAAGGAAGCAACTAGCATCATGCAATTAACTTTGCCATTTACTTCTCCCTTCTTCTTGATACCCGTTATGTGGATATCATTAATCTAGGACTAAGTGGGGCTTTTTAGATCACTTCTTTTCTTAAGCACAATTACAATGCAATACAGTATCTTTTTTCTTCTTTTCCAGGTGGATGCTTTACATGACATAATTGGCTCTGCTCTAGCCAGTTAACACTAGTTTACTGATAATACTTCTCAGTCAGTAAACAAAGGAAAAGACAACAAATAATTATGTCCTATGTGTCTGTATATCCTGAAGCCTGTCATTTAATTATGCAGAAAAAAAATCCATCACCATAAAATGCAATATTGTATTAAATAAAGGGTAACAATTTTTCCATCATCAAATGTATTTGTGGAATCAAACCGAATGCCCTGAATTTTCCGCTGGAAATGCCCATCATTGCACACAAATTAAGTATAAATTAAGCTTCCAGTATATTATCCTGTATCAATGCCCAAGTCAATTGCATCAATCAAACAGAACATCCTGTCCTTCCTTATTACGCATATGGATCAGTAAAGTTCCAAGTAAAGAGAGGGCTGGAAACTTGAGTCACAATGGCAGAAAACTAAGTTCATAACAGACAATTTGAAACACTAAGAATTTCTCCAAGCATATGTAGAGGTGCTATTGCAGTCCAAGAGATCATTCCTGTACATTAGCCATTGCATTATACTTGTGGTTGTGGGGTGAAATCTTGGCCCCACTGAAGTCATTGGCAAAAAGCCCATAGACTTCACCAGTGCCAAGATTTCACCCTCAGTCTAGGATTTCATCCCAGTCTTTATTTTCAAAGCACTAAACAGCCTATGTCCAGGACACCTAGTGTAGTGCTTCATCCTTCAGTACCTCAACAGCTCTGCTCAGAGACAACAGACCTGAAAGACAAAGTTTATTTATCCAAGAGACAGGGCTTTCTTTGGGACTGACCTGAGACTGTGAAACTGTCCCCCTGAAGGAACCACAATGAACCTCACAGGGTTCAGGTCCAAACATCACACATACTCCCTCAGCCTTGCCTTCCTGACAACATCACATGGCACATCAAGGGCCTGAGCCAAAACCTAGTGAAGGCAAGAGAAAGATACCCACTAGAGTCACTGGCCTCTTGGTCAGGCCCTAACTTATTAGAGGAAGAAGAAGAAAAAATCTGGAAGAGAACTCCTATTTAGGCCACCACAGTGGGAATCAAGACATTGCCTCAAATCTGCATTAGAAGCAGTCAATTTACCGTCTCTTGCTCTCAACCTGGCATTCTCTTGCCTGGGAATACATCATATAGTGACAGGTTTCAGAGTAGCAACCGTGTTAGTCTGTATCCGCAAAAAGAAAAGGAGGAATCGTTAGTCTCTAAGGTGCCACAAGTCCTCCTTTTCTTTTTATCATATAGTGAGTGAGCAAGATATTTTTCAGATCCCATGCGATCTGCATTCAAACCACAGCTAACGATAAAGGCAGAGCTCCTCAAGCAGGTACAACTAAACTTCAGCAAGTAGCCAGTAAAAGCTACTAAGGCAGATAACACAGTACCCCCACAAATCATTCCACAGTGATGAATGACTGGCCAGATTTGAACATGGATTCCTTGCACAGAGGCACTTTACACTCTCTGTGGACCACACTGCTAGTTCTATTGAATAATGATACTGGACCTGGGCATCCTTACATGAGGACAACTATATTATCCTAGAGGATTTGGGGTATTGGTTGTCCATAAAAATGGGTCATCTTCCCATGTGACCAATTAACAATATTATTCCAAGTTCTAGCCCGTTATCTGCAGTTAGGGAGAGATTCATCTCTAAACACAGGAAAAATAAAATCAATGCTTTGAAGTGAAATGCTTGCCCGTCAATTGATGAATGCAATATCTGTTCTGTCCTTGAGTGTTGTTATGCAAAGGGCCTTATTTTTGAAATGTACAGAACATTTAGTCTGTCTCATTTGTTTTACAGTGAATGCTCAATGTTTAAAGACAACCTCAAAATTGTACATCGTTTAGAGACCCATTACCATTCATTTCCTTTGACATTACACACTTTATGACAAAACTGCAAGCTTGACCCTTGACAGAGAACAAATTCACATATGTTTCTGAGACAAGAACCATTGAGGTGAATCATGTGTTAATCATTATTAAAAATCTGACAAAAAATACACCATTTCTTTTCATCAGTGAAGATAGTTGTTTACTTACCGTGAATTACTGCGTGTTATGGGTGTGATGGAAAGGGCATTTTCACTACCTTTGTGAAATGCCCTTTCCATCACACCCATAACACGCAGTAATTCGCCCTACGCAAAACAATTAAAGTTTAATACCATGGTGCTGGGAAACACTTTTGATGCTAGGAAGTGATAAAGATCATCGAGGTTGCTCATGTAGTTTGTTTCTAAATAGTGAATTTCTGACCTCAATTGTCCAAACCATAGCAATTTTCTTAAGCATGTGTTATTGCAAAATAATGCTTTAGGGACCTACAGACATGACAGGCATAGCAATACCATACCAACAAAATAATACAGATAGATCACAGAGCAGTGTCACAGATTTCAAAATCTCTCTTTACAGGGCCTATGCAGCATAGTCATAAAGCTTCTCAACCATGCTCTTTCAGATGTTACCAAAATAAAATACAGGCAGTGTCTGATCAAAAACAGTCAAATAAAAAAAGAGTCCCATTCAATTATACTGTGTAATGGCAGACAGCTAAAAGGAGACAAGTTTTTAACGTGCTTATATACCAATGCTAGAAGTCTAAATAAGACAATGGGTGAACTAGAGTGCCTCATATTAAATGAGGATATTGATATAATAGGCATCACAGAAACTTGGTGGAATGAGGATAAACAATGGGATACAGTAATACCGGGGTACAAAATATACCGGAACAACAGAACAGGTCGTGCTGGTGGGGGAATGGTATTATATGTGAAAGAAAGCGTAGAATCAAATGAAGTAAAAATCATAAATGAATCAAACTGTACCATAGAATGTCTATGGATAGAAATTCCATGCTCTAATAATAAGAATATAGGGTTACTATTATATATATATATATATTACTGACCACCTGACCAGGATGGTGATAGTGACTGTGAAATGCTCAGGGAGACTGTGAAATGCTCAATAATAATAATGGGGGATTTCAGTTATCCCCATATTGACTGGGTACATGTCACCTCAGAACGGGATGCAGAGATAAAGTTTCTTGACACCTTAAATGACTGCTGCTTGGAGCAGCTGGTCCTGGAACCCACCAGAGGAGAGACAATTCTTGATTTAGCCCCAAGTGGAGCACAGGATCTGGTCCAAGAGGTAACTACAACAGGACCGCTTGGAAATGGTGACCATAATATAATTAAATTTAATATCCCTGTGACAGGAAAAACACCACAGTGGCCCAACGCTGTAGCATTTAATTTCAGAAAAGGGACCTACACAAAAATGAGTTTCGTTAAACAGAAATTAAAGGGTACAGTGCCAAAAGTGAAATCTCTGCAAGCTGCGTGGAAACTTTTCAAAGACACCATAATAGAGGCTCAACTTAAATGTATACCCCAAATTAAAAAACATGGTAAGAGAACCAAAAAAGAGCCAAAGTAAAAGAAGCAGTGAGAGGCAAAAAGGCATCCTTTAAAAAGTGGAAGTTAAATCCTAGAGAGGAAAATAGAAAGGAGAATAAACACTGGCAAATGAAATGTAAAAATACAATGAGGAAGGCCAAAAAAGAATTTGAGGAACAGTTAGCCAAAGACTCAAAAAGTAATAGCAATTTTTTTTTAAGTACATCAGAAGCAGGAAGCCTGCTAAACAACCAGTGGGGCCGCTGGACGATCGAAGTGCTAAAGGAGCACTCAAGGACGATAAGGCCATTGCGGAGAAACTAAATGAATTCTTTGCATCGGTCTTCATGGCTGTGGATGTGAGGGAGATTCCCAATCCTGAGCCATTCTTTTTAGGTGACAGATCTGAGGAACTGTCCCAGATTGAGGTGTCATTAGAGGAGGTTTTGGAAAAAATTGATAAATTAAACAGCAATAAGTCACCAGGACCAGATGGGTTTCAGAGTAACAGCCGTGTTAGTCTGTATTCGCAGATGTATTCACCCAAGAGTTCTGAAGGAACTCAAATGTGAAATTGCAGAACTACTAACTGTAGTCTGTAACCTATCATTTAAATCATCTTCTGTACCAGATGACTGGAGGATAGCTAATATGACGGCAATTTTTAAAAAGGGCTCCAGAGGTGATCCCGGCAATTACAGGTCTGTAAGCCTGACTTCAGTACCAGGCAAATTGGTTGAAACTGTAATAGAGAACAATATTGTTAGACATATAGATGATCATAATTCATCGGAATGCACCCGATGAAGTGAGCTGTAGCTCACAAAAGCTTATGCTCAAATAAATTTGTTAGTCTCTATGGTGTCACAAGTACTTCTTTTCTTTTTTTATAATTTCTTGAGGAAGAGTCAACATGGTTTTTGTAAAGAGAAATCATGCCTCACCAATCTACTAAAATTCTTTGAAGGGGTCAACAAGCAAGTGGACCAAGGGGATCCAGTGGATATAGTGTACTTAGATTTTTCAGAAAGCCTTTGACAAGGTCCCTCACCAAAGGCTCTTACACAAAGTAAGCTGCCACGGGATAAGAGGGATGGTGCTCTCATGGACTGGTAACTGGTTAAAAGATAGGAAACAAAGAGTAGGTATGAATGGTCAGTTTTCAGAATGGAGCAAGGTAAATAGTGGTGTCCCCCAGGGATCTGTTCTGGGACCAGTCTTATTCAACATATTCATAAATGATCTGGAAAAAGGGGTAAATAGTGAGGTAGCAAAATTTGCAGATGATACAAAATTACTAAAGATAGTTAAGACCCAGGCAAACTGGTTGACTGGGCAATGAAATGGCAGAAGAAATTTAATGTTGATAAATGCAAAGTAATGCGACATTGCAAAGCATAATCCCAACTATACATATAAACTGATGGGGTCTAAATTAGCTGTTACCACTCAAGAAAGATCTTGGAGTCATTGTGGATAGTTCTCTGAAAACATCCACTCAATGTGCAGCAGCAGTCAAAAAAGCAAACAGAATGCTGGGAATAATTAAGAAAGGGATAGATAATAGGACAGAAAATATCATGTTGTCTCTATATAAATCCATGATACCCTCACATCTTAATACTGTGTGCAGATGTGGTCACCCCATCTTAAAAAAAGATATATTTGGAATTGGAAAAGGTTCAGAAAAGGGCAAGAAAAATTATTAGGGGTATGGGATGGCTTCTATATGAGGAGAGATTAATAAGACTGGGACTTTTCAGCTTGAAAAAGAGATGGCTAAGAAGAGATATGATTGAGGTCTATAAAATCATGACTGGTGTAAAGAAAGTAGATAAGAAAGTGTTATTTACTACTTCTTATAACACAAGAACTTGGGGTCACCAAATGAAATTAATAGGCAGCCAGTTTAAAACAAATAAAAGGAAGTATTTCTTCACACAGCGCATAGTCAACCTGTGGAACTCCTTGCCAGAGGATGTTGTGAAGGCCAAGACCATAACAGGGTTCAAAAAAGAACTAGATAAATTCATGGAGGGATAGGTCCATCAATAGCTATTAGCCAGGATGGGCAGGAATGGTGTCCCTAGCCCAGTGGTTCTCAAACTAGGGCTGCCGCTTGTTCAGAGAAAGCCCCTGGTGGGCCGGAACGGTTTGTTTACCTGCTGTGTCTGCAAGTTCGACCAATCGCGGTTCCCACTGGCCATGATTCGCTGCTCCAGGCCAATGGGGCTGCAGGAAACAGTGTGGGCCAAGGGATGTGCTGGCTGCCCTTCCTGCAGCCCCCATTGGCCTGAAGCAGCGAACCGCGGCCTGTGGGAGCCGCGATTGGCCGAACCTGCGGACACGGCAGGTAAACAAATCAGTCCGGCCCGCCGGGGCTTTCCCTGAACAAGCGGCAGCCCTAGTCTGAGAACCACTACCCTAGCCTCTGTTTGCCAGAAGCTGGGAATGAGCGACAGGGGATGGATCACTTGATTACCTGCTCTGTTCATTCCCTCTGGGGAACCTGGCACTGGCCACTGTCGGAAGACAGGATACTGGTCTAGATGGACCTTTGGTCTGACCCAATAAGGCCATTCTTACATTATGTTCGAAAAAAATTGATAGAATAATTATAGCTATTTTGCAGTTTGTTTTGAGCATGTGGAAATAATTCATTTTCTACCATATTCCCTGTTGTTTTAAATTTAAATTGCCTTTTAACACCATACATCTACAGGGTCAGATTTTCAAAACTAGCCACATACAACTGCACATATACACATGTGCACCATCTAGTTGATTGCATAAAGACATCTTGTGTGCAGAAGCAAATTTGGTGCCTATTTTGCCATGTGCATGTGCAAATACCTGATTTACTGGTGCACAAAAAGTATCCACATGAATAAATTCAGTATGTGAAATGGATCAGTGTGCCTAACTTTGAAAATCTGGCCCATATTTTTAAACACAATTGCCAAATTACATGAAGGAACACTTAGCAAGAGCAAAAATGATGAATAGGCATATGATTAAATAAATGAGAACTAAATAACTGAAAAAAGTTAAATCGCTCTGTAGCTTGAGATTTTCAGTAACAGAAATGACCAGATCTCTATTTAAATGGTCATAATTAGCACAGTTGTGAAATTGGCTGCTGTAGACTGAGCTTTTCTACAATCAAAAACAACATACACAGTTAAATGTGTGAAACATGCAATAAAACTTCCATTCATTTTTGCAGAAAATACTCATTAGTAGTGTTGATCTAAGCTAGTGCTCTATAAATATGCCGCACTACTGGATATGCTTCCATTGTTAAGCAATAGTGCTACCTAAATATACCCTTTAATAATTGTTTGCTCAGAATCCAAGTGGAAATCCTAAAGCACTTAAAATGTTACCAGAAACAGCTGATTAACTCACATGCTTGACAAACATTAAAGCCTCATGAAAATTGCCCTTGCCCTATAGAGTCAATGGATATTGTATATAAATAGGCTGGATTCAGCAGAATCCTCAGATTTGGCTTTGCTGGCCCTCTTTCTTCTCCACTGAATTCTGATCCAACAGGTGTTAGTTCTGCAAAATGAAGGGTGCAATCCTGGGTTTGGTTTTAATCTCTCTCCTGATAGCAGTCTCTGACGTAAAAGGTGAAGGGAATTATATGAAGCTTTGTGGGAGAGACTTCATAAGAGCTGTTGTCTTCACGTGTGGGGGATCCCGATGGAGAAGGCATCTGACTGATGATCCAAAAGATCTATTTGGTAAGTGCTGGGTTATGTGCAGTTGGCTCACTTCTTCCCTCATATGCATTCACAAATCTAACTGAATTCACAGGGGGTGGTGTCACCTGGATGCCTATAAGGGCACAATTGGATGCTTAGTTTCTTTTATCTCCATGAAATGTATTTCTTGAGTCGGTATTGTGGGAGCTTTCTTTCAGACAAGGAAGTGAAATTGTACAACTTTGCACTATGTTTCTCTGAAACTTACCTAGCTTAGGTTTGTTTTTTTAAATAAAAAAGGATCTAGCTTGAGATTTTCAAGCCAACTATGTGCTAAACACTTAGTTTTGAAATTCTCAACCCTAGTTTTTATGTCAAGGGGGGAAAATCCTGCCACCTTTGAAGTGAATAGAAGTTTTGCCATTGTCTTCAAGAGGCATGGCTTTCTCCCAAGATGTTTTACAGTACAAACTAATTTGCAAATTACTGGGAAGTTTCAGAAAATTCAGCAATATACATTAAAGTCATACCCATGTAATATGCATTGCTAGTGATTTGGACTCAAAATTTGGGACCTTAATTATAAAGGATTAAATAAGTGAGTTTAGTTTTAGGAAACCATTCTATGTATTTAATGTTTTCCAGTCAAGCATCTATTTTCATTGAAACTCTTACACTAGTGAAAGCTTGAAGCTCATGGCTGCATGCAGAGAAAAAAGTTTGGCTAGAAATACTTCTGCAAAATATTTTAGAGAACTGGCCAAATGGGGAAATCACTTAACTCTGTATTAGGCAAGGAGTGGATGTTGCTGTACTTTATGATCCTTATTCTCTTTTTTCAAGAGCGCACCACATTGTATTGAGAGCTTCAAAATATTCCTTAAAATGCACCTGAATTACAAACAGCTGAGAAACAATTTGCAATACTAGGGTATAATTTTTTGAAAATCTTGGAACTATTCATATCTGATACACAAAGCAATGGCACTTGAACTGCAGGAAGGAATGTACCTTACCACAGTGATTCTCAGACTAGGGCTGCCACTTGTTCAGGGAAAGTCCCTGGCGGGCCAGGCCGGTTTGTTTACCTGCTGCGTCCACACGTTCGGCCAATCGCAGATACTGGCCACGGTTCGCCGCTCCAGGCCAATGGGGGCTTCAGGAAGGGCGGCCAGCATGTCCCTTGGCCTGTGCTGCTCCCCGCTGTCCCCATTGGCCTGGAGCAGAGAACCGCGGCCAGTGGGAGCTGCAATCAGCCAAACCTGCGGAAAGCAGCAGGTAAACAAACCGGCCCGGCCCGCCAGGGGCTTTCCCTGAATAAGCGGCGGCCCTAGTCTGAGAACCACTGCCCTGTCATAGTACAGGATGTTGATTTTAAAAGTAATTGTCAGAATGAAGCGGCACTGTTAGTACTTCAAAACAAATGTACAGTTAGTTTCAGCCACCAAAACAACTGCACCAACAGATAACAGATTTGTTGTCCTCACTTAAACAGTTGCACAGACAAGCTGTAAAAGAATTACAGATTCTTTAATGGAATATTAATAGGTTCTTTAATTCTCAGACATCTGTTTCAGTACAATTCTGGTGAAATAAATGTTAATGATCAGGTAAATCCTAATCATTCAGACCACAATAGACATGCCCAATGAACCAGAATGAGGTGAGAATACCTTTGACCTTTTGGTTTCTTTGGTGAAGGCTAATTTATCTTTTCTATTAGAGCTGAAAGTCTACACTAAGGATTCTATGCCCTCTAATTTTAGTTTGTTTCTAATTTTTATCAGAAGACAGAGAGAGGCACCTGCATTTGCCACATGGAAACAGTGATTCAACAGAACCCTTGGAATATGGCATTCAGAATCCAGAACCCATGAGGGAAGAAACCCTTAACATCAAACCCCAGCCTGAGAGAGACTTAAGAGGAACCAGGCAAAAGTCTATACAAAAAAGGCGGGAAGTGGTTTCGCTACTTTCTACATCCTGCTGCAGCATCGGCTGCAGCGAAAGAGATATAAGTTCACTGTGCTAAAATGTATCAGATGCTGGACGGATTATATCCAATAGCTTTAATACATTAAAATAATCACAACATGTAGCTGTCTGAAACTAGACTATTACAATTGTGTTTCTTGAATATTAGCTTTATTTTCTGTATCACACCGAGAATTAAAGGTTAAATTTTAAAGAGTATAATGCAAAGCAGCTTTGAAATGCCTTTTTGTGATAATTGCTCAGCTCTTTGTACAAGGCATTTAACATATTTTAAATAGTTAAATTTCAAACCACATGGGCTAATATTTTCCCCTGTCCAATTATTGTACTAGTTTCAGTTTTTGTGGCTAAATTTTAATAAAGTGTGCAATGTACCATGTATGTTTCTCATTGTGCTTTCTCACTTATGAACACCCCCAGCAGGATTACAAAGGTGGGGGTATACATAGCTAATAGCATCACTCGGAGATCAAAATCTTAGCCCTGGTCTACACTAGGAGTTGATGTCGAATTTAGCAGCATTAATCAATTTAACCCTGCGCCCGTCCACACGACGAAGCCCATTTTTTCAACTTAAAGGACTCTTAAAATCGATTTCCTTACTCCACCCCCGACAAGGGGATTAGCGCTGAAATCGGCCTTGCCGGGTCGAATTTGGGGTACTGTGGATGCAATTAGATGGTATTGGCCTCCGGGAGCTATCCCAGAGTGCTTCATTGTGACCGCTCTGGACAACACTCTCAACTCAGATGCACTGGCCAGGTAGACAGGAAAAAGCCCGCAAACTTTTGAATTTCAATTTCCTGTTTGGCCAGCGTGGCAAGCTGCAGATGAGTGCAGAGCTCATCAGCAGAGGTGACCATGATGGAGTCCCAGAATCGCAAAAGAGCTCCGGCATGGACTGAACGGGAGGTACGGGATCTGATCGCTGTATGGGGAGAGGAAACCGTGCTATCAGAACTCCGTTCCAGTTTTCGAAATGCCAAAACCTTTGTCAAAATCTCTCAGGGCATGAAGGACAGAGACCATAACAGGGACCCAAAGCAGTGCCGCGTGAAACTTAGGGAGCTGAGGCAAGCCTACCAGAAAACCAGAGAGGCAAACAGCTGCTCTGGGTCAGAGCCCCAAACATGCCGCTTCTATGATGAGCTGCATGCCATTTTAGGGGCTTCAGCCACCACTACCGTGTTGTTTGACTCCTTCAATGGAGATGCAGGCAACACGGAAGCAGGTTTTGGGGATAAGGAAGATGATGATGATGAAGTTGTAGATAGCTCACAGCAAGCAAGCGGAGAAACCGGTTTTCCCAACAGACAGGAACTGTTTCTCACCCTGGACCTGGAACCGTTCTTTATCTCTCTGTGTTATCCTCAGGAGATTGATATCATTCATGGTCACCTCGTTGAAATAGGGTGCTTTTCTTAAGGGGACATTCAGAGGTGCCGTTCCTGCTGGGCTGCTTGCCTGTGGCTGAACAGAAATGTTCCCCGCTGTTAGCCACGGGGAGGGGTGAGGGGCTAGCCACATGGTGGGGGGAGGCAAAATGCGACCTTGAAACGAAAGCACATGTGCTATGTATGTAATGTTAACAGCAAGGTTTACTGTGAAAGAGTGTACCCATTGTTCTATAAAATGTATCTTTTTAAAATACCACTGTCCCTTTTTTTTCTCCACGTGTTTCAAGGATCACAGGATCTTCTCCTTCCCAGAGGCTAGTGAAGATTAGAAGGCAAAAAAAATGCACTTACGATGAAATGTTCTCTGAGCTCACGTTGTTCTCCCACACTGACAAGACACAGACGAATGCATGCAAGCAGACAATGTCAGAGTGCAGGAAAGCACAAAATGACCAGGAGGAGAGATAGTGGGCTGAAGAGAGTAAGTGGTGGGCTGAAGAGAGGGCTGAAGCTGAAAGGTGGCGGCAGCATGACGAGAGGAGGCAGGATTCAATGCTGAGGCTGCTGGAGGATCAAACTAATATGCTCCGGCATATGGTTGAGCTGCAGGAAAAGCAGCCTGGAGCACAGACCGCTGCTACAGCCCCTGTGTAACCAACCGCTCTCCTCCCCAAGTTCCATAGCCTGCTCACCCAGATGCCCAAGAACGCAGTGGGGGGGCCTCCGGCCACATAGCCACTCCACCCCAGAGGATTGCCCAAGCAACAGAAGGCTGGCATTCAATAAGTATTAAAGTTTTAAACTTTTAAAGTCCTTGTGGCCTTGTCCTTCCCTCCTCCACCAGCCCTCCCTGTGCTTCTCTCCTCCACCAGCCCTCCCAGGCTACCTTGGCAGTTATCCCCCTATTTGTGTGATGAATTAATAAAGAATGCAAGAATGTGAAGCAACAATGACTTTATTACCTCTGCAAGTGGTGATCGAAGGGAGGAGGGGAGGATGGTTACTTACAGGGAAGTAGAGTGAACCAAGGGGTGGGGGGTATCATCAAGGAGAAACAAACAGAACTTTCACACTGTAGCCTGGCCAGTCATGAAACTGGTTTTCAAAGCTTCTCTGATGTGCACCGCACCCTCCTGTGCTCTTCTAACCGCCCTGGTGTCTGGCTGCGCGTAACCAGCAGCCAGATGATTTGCCTCAACCTCCCACCCCGCCATAAACGTCTCCCCCTTACTCTCACAGATATTGTGGAGCGCACAGCAAGCAGTAATAACAGTGGGAATATTGGTTTCGCTAAGGTCTAACTGAGTCAGTAAACTGCGCCAGCGCACTTTTAAACATCCAAATGCACATTGTGACAAAGTTCCTGCTCTACCTTGGTAGGTCTTGCGCTTATTGGCGGATTTGCTCGCCTTGGAGCTTCACGGAAGCCCTCAGCCTGGCCATTTTTCTAAACCCACAGTCCAGGTTGACTCCTCCTGTGTCTGACCAGGAGTTGGGAGGATTTGGGGGAAACCCGGGCCCGCCCTCTACTCCGGGTTCCAGCCCAGCCTGTGGAATGCAGCTGTCTAGAGTGCCTCCTGGAACAGCTGTGCGACAGCTACAACTCCCTGGGCTACTTCCCCATGGCCTCCTCCCAACACCTTCTTTATCCTCACCTCATCCTGTCTGATAATGCTTGTACACCTCAGTCCTCCAACAGTCCGCGTTCTCACTCTCAGCTCCTCACACACACACCATAAACTGAAGTGAGCTCCTGTTTAAAACCCAGGTGCCCCGATTAGCCTTCCTTAATTGATTCTAGCAGCTTCTTGATTGGCTGCAGGTGTTCTCATCAGCCTGTCTTAATTGTCTCCAGAAGGTTCCTGATTGTCCTGGAATCTTCCCTGTTACCTTACCCAGGGAAAAGGGACCTATTGAGCCTGGGGCTAATATATCTGCCTTCTATTACTCTCCTATAGCCATCTGGCCTGACCCTGTCATGACATTCTACCACCATTCTGCACTTGCTCAGCCTGTAGTTGAACAGCTCCTGACTACTGTCCAGGCTGCCTGGGTACGGCTTCATGAGCCAGGGCATTAAGGGGTAGGCTGGGTCCCCAAAGATAACTATAGGCATTTCAACATCCCCAACAGTTATTTTCTGGTCTGGGAATAAAGTCCCTTCCTGCAGCTTTTGAAACAGACCAGAGTTCCTGAAGATGCGAGCGTCATGTACCTTTCCCGGCCATCCCACGTTGATGTTGGTGAAATGTCCCTTGTGATCCACCAGTGCTTGCAGGACTATTGAAAAGTACCCCTTGCGGTTTATGTATTCACCGGGTTGGTGCTCCGGTGCCAAGATAGGGATATGGGTTCCGTCTATGGCCCCACCACAGTTAGGGAATCCCATTGCAGCAAAGCCATCCATTATGACCTGCAAATTTCCCAGGGTCACTACCCTTGATATCAGCAGATCTTTGATTGCATTGGCTACTTGCATCACAGCAGCCCCCACAGTAGATTTGCCCATTCCAAATTGATTCCCGACTGACCGGTAGCTGTCTGGCATTGCAAGCTTCCACAGGGCTATCGCCACTCACTTCTCAACTGTGAGGGCTGCTCTCATCTTGGTATTCATGCGCTCCAGGGCAGGGGAAAGCAAGTCACAAAGTTCCATGAAAGTGCCCTTACGCATGCGAAAGTTTCGCAGCCACTGGGAATTGTCCCAGACCTGCAACACTATGAGGTCCTACCAGTCTGTGCTTGTTTCCCGCCGCATGAACCTGCCCCATTAGCACCATGATGCCCGCATTGCCAGGGCCCATGCTTTGAGAGAAGTCTTTGTCCATGTCCTCACCACTCTTGTCACCGCGCTGATGTCGCCTACTCGCCTAGTTTCGCTTTGCAGGTTCTGGTGCTGCATATACTGCTGGATAATGCGCGTGGTATTTAATGTGCTCCTAATTGCCAAAGTGATCCGAGCAGGCTCCATGCTTGCCATGGTATGGCATCTGCACAGAAAAAAGGCACGGAATGATAGTCTGCCGTTGCTCTGACGGAGGGAGGGGCGACTGACGACATGGCTTACAGGGTTGACTTACAGGGAATTAAAATCAACAAAGGGGGTGGCTTTACATCAAGGAGAAACAAAAACAACTGTCACACAGAATGGCCCCCTCAAGGATTGAACTCAAAACCCTGGGTTTAGCAGGCCAATGCTCAACCCACTAAGCTATCCCTCCCTCTGGTATTTCACACAGGACTGAATCTCCATTAAAGTTTTCAAGGTGCCCCTGACAGACCTCACCAAAACGATTGTCAGCCATTGATTTCACAGAGGGAGGGAAGGAAGGAGGGAGGAGCAAATGAATACAAAACAAATCTGGTCTATTTCTTGTTTTGATCCACTCCATCTATCTTTTACATCTTTGGCTGGCAGCAGATGGTACAGTAGGACTGCAAGCCATCCTCATCTCCTGCCTGCTCTCCAAAAGAGGTACAATAGGACTGCCTGCAGGACTAAAGAGAATGACCTGATTTAGTCCCTGCACCCATGTCTGCTCAGGTGCTCCTGACCGACCTTACCGAGGCGGCCAGGAACACCTTGGACACAATGAGGATGGTTTTCAGGCCTATTGCACCATCTGCTGCCACAAGGCAAGGGGTTGCTGCTGCTGTGTAGCAATGCAGTACCACGTCTGCCAGCACCCAGGAGACATACGGTGACAGTGAGCTGAGCGGGCTCCATGCTTGTCGTGGTATGGCGTCTGCACAGGTAACTCAGGAAAAAAGGCGCAAAACGATTGTCTGCCATTGTTTTCACAGAGGGAGGGAGGGAGGAAGGGCCTGCTAACATGTACCCAGAACCACTTGCGACAATGTTTTTTGCCCCATCGGGCATTGGGATCTCAACCCAGAATCCCAATGGGCAGCGGAGACTGCGGGAACTGTGGGATAGCTACCCACAGTGCAACACTCCGGAAGTTGATGCTAGCCTCGGAAGCACTCCGCCGAGTTAATGCACTTAGAGCATTTTGTGTGGGGACACACACAATCGACTATATAAAAAAAATTTCTAAAAAACCGACTTCTATAAATTCGACCTAATTTCGTAGTGTAGACATATCCATAATGCCTTTACAATATGGGTATCAGAACGAAACTTGGATTCAAGCACCCACGTGCAACATCAGACTTGAAATATCAGATCAGACCAGTGATCCATCTAGTCCATTGTTCAGTCTCCAGAAATGGCCAGTACCAGAAACTTCAGAGAAAGTTGCTAGAATTCTCATAACGGATGATTATGGAATAACCTGCCCATCAGCAAAGTTACTTCCTCAAAACCCCATCAATTCATAGCTGGCTTTTGCCCTGTGCATAAGGGTTTGTAGCCCTTATACTTGTATCTTATTGTGAGCTGTTGGTGTGTCAATAGTTCTCCAAATAAAGTCTACACAAGGTCAATTCTGGATACAAGGTCAACTTTGCCCTCATACAGCGAGCTTGAAGATACAGTTCCGAGCTCAAGGAGGTACATTTCCTCTTGTAAATAGAGGCAGACTTCAACCAAGATCCCAGAGTCAAAATATTTTTTTTACCTTTATGCACCTTAAAAAAGGACATTTATCCAAAAGCTCTAAGCATTTTGGATATTACTTAAAAATACGTATCAAAACCCCTCCACTGCAATGAGACCACAGCTATATCCTCCAGTATGACCCAAACCAGCAGGCCAAGCAAACAAAAAGCAAGAATTACCCTCCCTCTCCAGCAATTCACCAGCTTCCCAAGTCTCTCCCACTTTCAAATTCCTTGAATAAACAAAAGGTGGCTGGCAGTTTGCCCTGAAGATCATTAGATCTGGCGTAAAGTTTTTCAAAAGTACTCAAGTGGCTTAGGAGCCTGAATCTAATTTTCAAAAGTGACTTAGGCATTTAAGAACCTATGGCCAGGTCTACACTAAAATGTTAGGTTGACCCAGCTGTTTGGACTGTTTGAAGTGTGGACATAACCCAATTCCCATTGACTTTCAAAGAGACTTAAGCTTTGAAGTGCTTAAGTCGCTTTTGAAAATTAGACTCAGGCTCCTAAGATACTTGTGCTGTTGAAATTTTACTCTGAGGACATTTTGATTTAAGATTATGGTAGGAGAACTAGTTTATAAGCTGTGGGGGCAGCCTTAACTTCTGTGCTCTGACTGGGCTATTGGAGATAAGGTACAGACAGCTCTAACTCCCTGGACCAGCTGGGCTCTCAGGATAGCTCCAACATAGAAGAAAAAACAGTGCTTGTCTGGGGAGCTAGATAGGCACCATTGGTGCTAGAAATATAACCCAGTCAGAAGACCTGGTTGTAACACAATTAAATTTTGTAGCATGGATGGTACCTCCTCATGCCCCCATAACCAGGCCAAAGCCTTAAGACTGTTCAAAGCTTTTGCCCAGTTATAAGGAAACCAGGAGGGGTTCCAGCCACCTTCAATTTTTAAATTGTGTTGTAGTTGGACCAGGGGAGTGTTGACAAGCAGACAATCCTGACGTTAAATTGTGACAATATGGCACAATGGTTGATTCAGTCACTGCCCTTGATCTGTAACATCTGTGCTATTCTTGCAGCAAAACTCTCCTGAGCACAGAAAGAGGAATTGAGCCAAATTGCAGGGCTCCACTGAGGCCAAACGGCTTTCACTTGGAACAAGTTCTGCAAAGGGATAAGAATGAGGTGAGGTTTATTAAACCTCATCTGCTTTTCTATCTAGTGTTTTCAAAAACAAAACACATTGAACAACACATTTTAAATAGATAGTGCCAAGGAGAAGTTCAGAACATAAAAAACTTGTATTAAAGATTAAGTAGTAAACCTAATGCTGCAATGCAGAAGAGATCTAGAAGTATACATTTATAATAATCAAATATTAGATATTTTTCCTTTACAGTATTAGCAGTGATCGGCCCAAGATTAAATATTCATATATGTAAGAAAATTAGTACTTACCTTAGATCTTCTACAGCAATGGTTCTCAACCTTTCCAGACTACTGTACCCCTTTAAGACGTCTGATTGGTCTTGCATACCCCCAAGTTTCACCTCACTTAAAGACTACTTACAAAATCAGACATCAAAATACCAAAGTTGCAGCACACTATTACTTAAAAATTGCTTACTTTCTCATTTTCACCATATAAATTATAAACTAAGTCGATGGGAATATCAATATTTTACTTACATTTCAGTGCGATATTTGAGCCTGTTTTTCACTTAGAATCATAGAATCATAGAATATCAGGGTTGGAAGGGACCCCAGAAGGTCATCTAGTCCAACCCCCTGCTCAAAGCAGGACCAATTCCCAGTTAAATCATCCCAGCCAGGGCTTTGTCAAGCCTGACCTTAAAAACCTCCAAGGAAGGAGATTCTACCACCTCCCTAGGTAACGCATTCCAGTGTTTCACCACCCTCTTAGTGAAAAAGTTTTTCCTAATATCCAATCTAAACCTCCCCCACTGCAACTTGAGACCATTACTCCTCGTTCTGTCATCTGCTACCATTGAGAACAGTCTAGAGCCATCCTCTTTGGAACCCCCTTTCAGGTAGTTGAAAGCAGCTATCAAATCCCCCCTCATTCTTCTCTTCTGCAGGCTAAACAATCCCAGCTCCCTCAGCCTCTCCTCATAACTCATGTGTTCCAGTCCCCTAATCATTTTTGTTGCCCTTCGCTGGACTCTCTCCAATTTATCCACATCCTTCTTGAAGTGTGGGGCCCAAAACTGGACACAGTACTCCAGATGAGGCCTCACCAATGTCGAATAGAGGGGAACGATCACGTCCCTCGATCTGCTCGCTATGCCCCTACTTATACATCCCAAAATGCCATTGGCCTTCTTGGCAACAAGGGCACACTGCTAACTCATATCCAGCTTCTCGTCCACTGTCACCCCTAGGTCCTTTTCCTTTTACTACTTGTGAGCCTTGTCTGAAGCCTGAGCTCCAAGGCAGCGGGGCTGAAGCATGTAACTTGGCTTTGCGGGGCCCTTTGTGGCATTGGGCCCCAGGTGATTACCCTGCTTGCCACCCCCTAAGGCAAGCCCTGCACTTGCAATCCCCCTAAACCCATCCAATGACCCCCCCCAGGGGGTCTGGACACCCCAGGTTGAGAAACACTGACCTAGATTAGTTGAGTACCCCTGAAAGACCTCTGTGTATCCCCAGGGGTATGTATACCCCTGGTTGAGAACCCTAGTTCTACAGAAGTCTTAGAGGCTTTTTTTTTTACCAGATATTTACCATCTTTTGGAAACACCTCTGCTTCATCTTATAGAAAAAGGAGATGAAAGCCTCAAAAAAAGCAAATGATCCATGGAGTAAGGTACATCAGCTAGTTAAGCAACAAGACATTTCAGTGCTGTAAAAGTTAGGGCCTGGACACTCTACTACAAGATAAAACTGAATCCCCTGCCATATCTGGGTAGTGGGAGATATATATATATATATACACACACACACACACACAGTTAAATATAACTGCAGTATATGATTTTTTTTATGTTGTAAAGCTATATTTATTTAACATTAAAACCGGTTGGTTCATATTACAGATGCGGCTGTGCTATTTTCACTTTTGCTAAACCATAGCTACTTCTGATAGAACATTAACTATAAACCCACATGGCTCTATGTATAAAAACAAATAGAAACCAGCTCAATTTTTCTCAAATGCCAAGAGAGATTTATTTTTGATGCTTTAGAAAGTCACTTAATTTAAAACCTATGTTCTACATATTTTCTTTCTACTATAAAATTAAAACCCAAACAGACCTGCTTGGAATCATGATATATTGTGATCTTCCATGAAAATTCTTGGGTAAGCTTATTATGGGAGTGATATGTGCATGAATATGATCTAATCCATTCAATATATCCACAGGTCTCTGAAGTGCACAGATCTAAAATGCAAGCTGTGTGGAAGGTGGACTTAATCAAGTGAAATTGACCTGCATACCATATAAGGCCATTTCTCCCCTCCTCCTCCCACAACCCTGTGAGGTTGCACTCCATATGCTTTATGAAAATATGCTTATGAATGTGAATATGATGTAACTGGAATATGCTTTATGCAAAAGGTCTCTTGTAAGTTATCATTACAAAGCTTATAATCTACTGAGTGTGTTCATCCTATTTGTTTGCAGGTATTATTTCTATGTCTGAAGATATAATAAGATATAAACTTGTGTTACTGATGTAAACATATTAAGTAGAAGCCATTAAGGGTGCTTCAGAATTAATTAACTGTAAATGGCTCTGTTTACTTGCCCAGGAAGAATGGAGGCTGGGGTCTTACAGTGACATGTGACCATGTCACCTGCTAATGAAATCCATCTTAAATCCGGTACTTTTCCATTTAAGAGGAGGGGTGGGGACCCAGAGAGACAAAAGATTCCTGCCTTGTGCCAAAGCTATAAAAAGGGGTGGTGCAGAACAGAGGGGGCAGCCAGTCATGAGAAAGCCTCTGCTTAACACCTTAGATGTCTGCTGGAACTAACAAGGACTGTACAAGGGGAAAGGATTGGGCCCAGACTAGGAAGGAGTCTAGTCTGTGAAAGAAGCTTATTAGAATATCTCTGAGGGTGAGATATTACCTGTAATCAGTTTCTTAATGTATTAGGCTTAGACTTCTGTGTTTTTGCTTAAAGAAAAGGAGTACTTGTGGCACCTTAGAGACTAACCAATTTATTTGAGCATGACCAACCAATTTGTCATGCTTGGTGACTTACTTTGTTCTGTCTGTTATTACTTGAAACCACTTAAATCCTACTTTTTATACTTAACAAACAAAAGTGATTTTATTTATGAACCCAGAGTAAGTGATTAATACCTGGGGGAGCAAACAGCTGCGCATCTCTCTCTATCAGTATTATAGAGGGCAGACAATTTATGAATTTACCCTGTATAAGCTTTATACAGAGTAAAACGGATTTATTTGGGGTTTGGATCCCATTGGGAGCTGGGTGTCTGGGTGCTGGCGGCAAGTAACCTGCTAAGCTAGTTTTCTGTAAAGTCTGCAGCTTTGGGGGCGTGGACCAGACCTGCGTCTGTGTTGCAGCAGGCTAGCATATGTGGCTCAACAAGGCAGGTTCTGGAGTCCCAAGCTGGCAGGGAAAACGGGCTCAGAGGTAATCTCAGCACATCAGGTGATAGTCCCAAGGGGATCTCTGTGACCGAACCAGTCACAACCCCACCCCTGCAAAATCAAACAAAGTAATTGGGCCTTACCCAGCTACTTGGGGGTTAGGGGTGTGAAAACATGCATCCAAATGACCTCCACTGGATTCTGTGCTCCACAACTCCCTGTGCCTAAGAGCTAGTTTATCAGAGCTCTTATGACATAGATCTGGATAGCATTATCAGGGATCAGACAGTGTTAATTCCTATAACTTCATTTCCTACTTTTCTCCCCCCTCCTCCACATTTCTTCAAATAGAAAAGAAAGAGTTTAAAGTAATACAAAACCAAATATTACAGGACTTAGCAAGAATAGCTAGAGGTTCTAAACTGCAACATTCTGGCTTCCAAATACTACACAAAGAACATTCTAAGAGCACCTCCCTGACAGCACATGCATCCAATAATAAATAAAAAGGGGATTTATTGTACCACGCTATGTTAGATTCAGAGAAGTATATAAGAGAGTTCAGACTCATCTGTAATACAAGAGTACTCTCATACGATTTATTTGGTTGGAGGGCGGGGGAGAAAGGAGGACACAAATATTTGAGGACAAAGATAGCTTCACCCAGAACGTATGCCAGTTTATAAGGACTTGTCAGAGAAGAGGAAGGAGAATAGGCAGTGCTCACTGGGAAGAAGGTATTGTGATGACTTTGGGGAGTGTGCCAATTCAATATTCTCTGTGAGGTAAAGTTACCCTGAGGTGGAAGCATCTCCTGCTACCCTTCAGGAAGAGTCCCCAAGAGCCAAAAGAAAAGGGTTTTATGGTGCAAGGAGGCTGTATCTCCCTATACCAGAAGTTTGGAACCTAGCCCAAAGAAATGTAATATGAAGGGTTTTGTATGAGGTATAAATTCCATCTTTGTCCACAACTCTTTTTGTATCAATGGGGATTCCATAAGTGAATCCAAGCAGCACATATCCCTAATATCTATATATTCTGGTTTCAGCATTTAAAATGACCTCATGCTCTGCCTTAGTGGTACCCTGATGTAACAATTAAAAATCACTTGGTACATCTGAGCAGAAAATGGTATCTGGCAATATGTCAAATTTCTTATGCAATTTAAACAAAAAAGTGTTTCCTCTTCTATTCTGAAGTTGTCATCTCAATTTTTCTGGGTAATTTATCAACTGTTTTCAAGGTGTGTATTTGTAGGTATACAAATGACAAGGAGCAAAACAGATAGCACAGTTTAAGCCTTTTATGAAACTAAGGCTTTGTCGACACTACCACTTTTGTTGGTAAACCTTTTCTTGGTCAGGGGTGTGAAAAAAAAACAAACACCCCTGACTGACGTAAGTTTCACCGGCAAGAGTGCTGGTGTGGACAGCGCTATGTCGGCAGGAAAGGCTCTCCTGCCCACATAGCGAACGTTGCTTGTTGTGGGTGGCTTAATTACGCCACTAGGAGAGCTCTCTCCTGCCGGCATAGAATGGCTACACAGAGGAGACCTAACAGTGGCATGGCTGGTATGGCTGTAGCTGTGCCACTGTAAGGTCTGTAGTGTAAACACAGCCTAAAAGATAAAGGTGAGTAGACAAGGATTTAACAGGATTTCTGTATTAATCCAGAAACTATAAAGAAATAAAACCACCTTAATTAAAAACATTAATTCCAACTCTTGCACAGTGCAGTTTTAACTAATTGATTTTATTATAAGTAAAATAGAAATGGAATTTCATATACATACCACAGATTAGACACATTGCTGCTTACAGTCCAATAAAACATTTCTAAACATAATGAACTGTTATTATCTGTCATGATATTTATCTAGATTTTCCTCAGAGCTTACTAGTTAAGAGCCAAAATCCTCTCATTGAAAAACAAAAACAAATAATGATACAAGCTAATACAGTGATATGTGGTTCTAAAGAACAATTAGAATCAACTGCAAAATGTCATTTTAGTATGAATCATTTCCTGTGGAAAGTAGCAAGAGTAGAAAATGGTTTAAGTGTGCATGATTATTACATTTACCACTGAAAGGCTTATTTCACCCTTTTTAAAACAAATGTAAGCTGACTGTCTTCTAACAAAAGAAAAAAAACAAACGAGGAGTCCTTGTGGCACCTTAGAGAGGAACAAATTTTTTGGGGCATAAGCTTTTATGGGCTAGAACCCACTTCATCAGATGTATGAAGTAAAAGATACAGGAGCAGGTATAAGTACATGAAAGGATGTGGGTTGCTTAACCAAGTGTTAGGTCAGTCTAATGAGATAAATCAATTAACAGCAGGATACCAAGGGAGGAGAAATAACTTTTGAAGTGGTAAGAGAGTGGCCCATTACAGACTTCATTGGTGAAGCAAAGAAACAGACTGACAGAGCCAGAAGAGTACCCAGAAGTCACCTACTACAAGACAGGCCCAACAAAGAAAGTAACAGAACGCCACTAGCTATCACCTACAGCCCCCAACTAAAACCTCTCCAGTGCATCATCAAAGATCTACAACCTATCCTGAAGGACAACCCCTCACTCTCACAGACCTTGGGAGACAAGCCAGTCCTCGCTTACAGACAGCCCCCAACGTGAAGCAAATACTCACCAGCAACTACATACCATACAACAAAAACACCAACCCAGGGAACAAACCATGCTACAAACCCTGGTGCCAACTCTGTCCACATATCTATTCAGGGGACACCATCAGAGGACCTAACGACATCAGCCACACCATCCAGGGCTCGTTCACCTGCACATCTACCAATGTGATATATGCCATCATGTGCCAGCAATGCCCCTCTGCCATGTACATTGGCCAAACCAGACAGTCTCTACGCAAAAGAATAAATGGACACAAATCTGACATCAGGAATCATAACATTCAAAAACCAGTAGGAGAACACTTCAATCTCTCTGGTCACTCAATAACAGACCTCAAAGTGGCAATTCTTCAACAAAAAAACCTTCTAAAACAGACTCCAATGTGAAGCTGCAGAACTGGAATTAATTTGCAAACTAGATACCATCAGATTAGGCCTGAATAAAGACTGGGAGTGGCTGGGTCATTACAAAACCTAAACTTAATTTCCCCAACACTAATTTTTCCCGTACTGTTAGTCACACCTTCTTGTCAACTGTCTGTAATGGGCCACTCTCTTACCACTTCAAAAGTTATTTCTCCTCCCTTGGTATCCTGCTGTTAATTGATTTATCTCATTAGACTGACCTAACACTTGGTAAAGCAACCCACATCCTTTCATGTATTTATACCTGCTCCTGTATCTTTTACTTCATACATCTGATGAAGTGGGTTCTAGCCCAAGAAAGCTTATGCCCAAATAAATTTGTTAGTCTCTAAGGTGTCACAAGGATGCCTCATTTTTTTTGCTGATACAGACTAACACGGCTACCACTGAAACCTGTCTTCTAACAGTTTTTCTACAATATAAACACGATAAGTTAGATATTTTTCTTCCACTAATAAACTAGAGCTTTTCATTATTCAAAATAAACAGCATAGACATTTGCAAGAGCAAATAGTGAGGTATTTTTGAAAACATACGATGAAAATGTATCACTTGCAGGATCCCAAACGCATCTGCTTCCAATTCGCATGCTCTGTTCATTTAGTTGTCCAATATGTACAATCACAATAATTTTGTACCTTGGTATCATAAGGTCTTTTACCCGAGCCTTAATAACCTATAACAGAGAAACATGTTCAGATAAATTATTCTTTCTACAGTAGGTTCACAGGTAAAAATCACTGCATTGATACAATAAGTATAAACATGTTATGTATAGTATTACTAAACATTTTCAAGAATCTTGTTGGTAATCACCTAACTATAGACCTGCAACATCATCCTGTAAGTATTCCAGTACCATTAGAGGGTGGAATATGTCAGACTGAGGTTACAGCAGCAATGAATCAGTATTTTCAACACTGATGATAGTGATATCAGTTCTTGGAAATGCCATATCCCCAAAGGATTAACTTCAGGAGTTGCATTCTAAAAAGTGGTGGCATCTTCTTGATTAGTTAGAGAGAGCAAAGCACAGTTCAAATATGAAAACTGTCTATGAAAAAGATGGCACCTTCACTCTTAACTGAATATACATATGGAGATGATCTGTTATGTTGACTAAAATGTATAACACCAACCAAACAAAAATACCCAAACACACAAGTTTTTACTGCCTTTTACTTCTGTTAGCTTTACAGATCCATCTTTGCTAAAAGAATAAGTTGCACATGCTATTCTCTCTCAAACAAATCTGTTGATGATACCCAAGTTCCACTCTAGTACACCTAAACAAACTCACTGAAGACTTGCACATGTGTTACCAAGCAGAATTTGCAACAGCACAAATGCAGAAGTATCACTAAGGGGCTATTTTGGTTGTTTCTGGAGGATTAAGCTACAGTGAACTGAGGCCACTTAACTTGTAAATGAGAGCATCCACACAGGGATTTAATAGATTTTAACTTCAAACCTTTAGTTCACTCGTTTAAATTTTCCTAAGCCCTATTTTCTACTTACTAATATTGTCTCTTCTGACATGAAAAGCCAAGGAAAGGAGATTTTAAAAGGAAAAAGATTGGAGGCATTTTTCTGTCAGGGGTACAGGGTTTGCCTATCCCAAAATCTGGCTGGGGATCCACAGAAGGAGAGCTAGCAAAATTCTCCCACATTGCCTCTGGTACACCTAATGCCCACTCACATGGTTCCTTGGGAGGACAAGTTAAATGGAACCACTCCCCATTGGCCACAGGAGTCCCTGTGACCATCCAGGGGGCTATGCACAAAAGTTACAACAGCCTGGGACTGTTCCATTTTCTGGGTAAATTTTGAGGACCAGAAGAAGGATGATATGCAGTCTCTGGCCCACCCACTTGTCACAAGCCTGACAAATCATCTTCCCCTCCCCAGTGCATACCCCAGACATACAGAAAAAGGTCTACCAGAGAAACTGGGGAGACTGTGCATGAAAGACCCCTCAATGCATGGATTTGAGAAGGGGGTGAATCTGATCCATAGTTTACTTAAAAAGCCTAATTGTACTAATAATTTATTTTTTATACCTCAGAGATGGTCTTTGTCATTTGTCTGCATAGCTCTGCTTCATATTTTTCTTCTTGAAGATAATTAGTCAGCACATCCTTCAAAATATTATTTACTGTGACCACAGGAAAACGTTTTGCAGGACCTGGTATATGTAGATATTTTATAGTGCTTTAATTTATAAGTCCATGTTGAGAATAACTGAACACACATTGTAAACTGCTTTTTTAACCCGACTAATCAAAATGACCAAAGAAAGGGGGTTAACTAGAACAGTGAACTAGTACACTAGTTAGATGTCTCTCTGGAGACCTGAATTCAAACCCTGGATCAGGTGGAAACTAAAAATATTTTTATGATCTCATATTATAAAGCTACCACACAATTCAGTATGGGGTTAAATCTATTTAAAAGAGACCCAGAATTGAAACAGGAGGGATGCTAAAGATCAAGACTGAGGTGCTTTGTTTAACTTTGCACAACATCTCTGGTTCTAGCCAGTGCTATTACAATATTGCATTTCAAGAATATCAATTCACCGACAAATTAAAATAAAGCACCTTCAAAATCATATTTTTTCTCTTTAACTACAAGTTTGTAATAGATTTACCAGGAAATTAAGTATAAACAAGTTAAGGTTTGTAGCACTTTGGGAATTTTTAATGAGATTCCTTGTTTGTTCTCATTCCCCTCCAGAATTTTTACCAAAATATTAAACTGACATGTAAAACAAGAATGACAATGTAAGATATCAATGGATCTCTCTAATTGGAGAGCAAATATATGGCTAGTTGTGATCTGCTAACAATCACTTGAAACAAATGCTAAGACTAGGGCCCTACCAAATTCACAGCCATGAAAAATGCATCACGGACCATGCTATTTGGTCTCCCACAATAAAATTTGGTCTTGTGTGTGCTTTTACCCTGTACTATACAGATTTCACAGGGGAGACCAGCGTTTCTCAAACTGGGGGTCCTGACTCAAAAGGGAGTTGTGGGGGATGGGGGTCAGAAGGTTATTTTAGGAGGGTCATGGTATTGCCATCCTTACTTCTGTGCTGCCTTCAGAGGTGGGCAGCTGGAGAGCGGCACCTGTTAGCCAGACGCCCATCTCTGAAGGCAGCGTCCTGCCAGCAGCAGTGCAGAAGTAAGGGGTGGCAATACCGTACCATGCCACCCTTAGTTTTGCACTTCTGCCTTCAAAGCTGGGCAGCTGGAGAGTGGCAGCTGCTGATTAAGGGCCCAGCTCTACAGGCAGCAGTGCAGAAGTAAAGGTGGCAATACCATACCATGCCTTCCTTACCTCTGCGCTGCTGCTGGCTGTGGTTCTGCCTTCAGAGCTGGGCTCCTGGCCAGCTGTCCAGCTCTGAAGGCAGCGCCGTCGCCAGCAGCAGCCCAGAAGTAAGGGCAGCAGTACCCCAACTGTCCCTACAATAACCTTGTGACCCCTTCCCCACAATTCCTTTTTGGGTTTATTTTGATCTAAGGTTTTTTTAACCTCTTTTCCATAGTCTCTGAGTGTTTTTTGATGTTAACCAACTAAGGCACACAAAAAATACCTACAGGTTGTTATACCTCTTGCATGCTGAAATCTGTTGAATGGGGATGTAATACCCTTCAAAGTATTGGAAGTACTATAGGCAGCAGAATAGCTCATTTGCCTCGAAGTTCAATCGTACTCTATCATCTCCTTGGGAAAATGTGGTTGTGGATCACGCAGTTGTGTGGCAGAAACGTACACTTGTTTGGTCCTATAAAGTGTTCTAAGTACATTCTTATGCATAAGTCTCAGTAGAAAAGATTGCCTTACAGGAAGATAATTTGCAAGATCTACAAGTGGGCCATGTACAGCTAGTCAGGAATTTTTCAGCAAACCATCTTCCCACTGAAATATTTTGATTAGTCCTCACTGAAACCGTTTGCAGGAAAAGGTCAGTTTCAGTAAGTTTCTTGACTCGAACAAGAAGTTTCAAAATTAATCAAATGTTCTGTTTCAAATGTTAGAAACGAAAATTTGCAGTTTCCCGTTTTGAAACATTTAAGTTAGTTACAATAAAATAGCACCAGGGAAAGCATTCACCCAAGAGGTTAGAGAAGAGAAAGAGGAGGAAATGGCACTTGCGGAGGAACAGGCTGGATTTAGACCAGATCGAAGTGCAACAGATCAGTTATTTGTGATAAAACAAATATTAAAGAAATACACAGAACACAACCGAACCTGTTACTACAACTGTATAGACTTCAAAGAGGCTTTTCATTTAGCAGAAAGGGTTATGGCAAGTTATGACAACGTATAGCAGCCCCCCAAAATTGATCAAGCAGATAGAAAACATCTACAGAAAATCAATGAGTGCAGTGAGAAGAGACAAGAAATTGATGGAATGGTTCAGAACGAGAACAGGAGTGCATGCTATCACCAGATTTGTTTTACTTGGTACTGGAAGCAGTAATGGCTGTAGCACTGAAAGACGAAAAGGGAGGAGTCTTAGATTCACAGATGACATGGACCTCCCAGAATTGACTAAGGAGGATTTACAGAGAATAACTGACAAGGTAGAATGGGAAAGAGTATCAGAGAATGGGAATTGTGAAGATGACATAAAAACAAGAATTGGACTAGCCACTACTGCATTTGAAAAACTGAAAGATCTGGAAGGCTAAAGATTTTTTGATAAAAACAAAACTCAACGTATATGAGACAATGGTCATGCTGACACTTGCTATACAGATTGGAATGCTGGTATATGAGGAAATCTGAAGGACAAAAGATTTTACACTTAGAAATGAACTGGCTGAGAGGAATATTGAGCTTCAAAACGGCAGAAAATGAAAAATGGAGAAGAAAACAGCTAGGGCATGATATAACAAGTACAGAAGACTCAAGAAAAACAACTGTGATGGTCTGCACACATCAAGAATGGACTCAGAAAGGATACCATACATGGCAATAAATACCAGCGTGCATGGAACTAGAAAGAGGAAGACCGAGGATGCATTGGATAAATGCAATGAAGAATGACAGAACAAAAATGTTTAAAGATGTACCAGCTTCATAGCTTTGTTCAAGATAGAAAGTGGAGAAAAGACTTCATTTAGTGCATCATTGCTGTTGAGCTGATGGATGGGAATCAAAAAAGAAGTAAAAGATTAAAAATGAAAAGGTGTTGAAATTTAACAAACAATTTGAAATTATCAAAACAAAATTTTGACCTAAACTGAAATCTTTTTTGGTTTATCAATTCATGAAAGCTTTCAAGGTTGCAATTTTTTGTCCCAATTCAAAATGGGATTTTTTTTTAAAATCTCAAATATCTTACTGGGATGGGAAAACTGTTTTCCACCCAGCTCTAAGGACATGAAGTGGACAAGCTTTATCCATCTACCATGCTGTAAACTGATTGCTCCTATACCTTTGGCCAAAAAGGATAAACTCCTTTTCTTGCTATTATCTGGATTAGTAGTACCTTACACACGCCAAACTTTAGACAAATAAATTTTGTTTTCAGTCAAAATATACATCATGCGGTTGTCGATTCTAAACTAAGACAAATGTTGATCCCCAATATTCTCTCGTGCTGAGACTCTATTATGATAAAGCTATTTTATTGGGAGCCATTATGACCATAACAATTTTGGGCAGGGACAGTCTTTTTGTTATGAGTTTGTACAGTACCTACCACAGAGTGGCCCTGATCTGGAGACCTTAGTATTACCTCAATATAAATAAATTAAACAGATAAATTACTATGCCTCCCAGTGTACAAATTAAGAGAAGCACTCTTGATGAAAGAAAGTTATCTTAAAGAGAAACTATCAACTTCAAAATCCCACTTCTCCCTGAAAATTTCCAACTTACAATTGTTCCAGATTGCACCTAATATTATAATAACTGAAAGTTTAGAGAAAAACATTTTTCTCTGAATTTTAGATTGTTAATTTGATAACTTGATGCATTTAACTGCATTTTGGCATCTAGTCTATTTCAGTGTTTTTCCCCTGTAGGTTTTTTACACAGCAAGGGAAGGTGTGATGTGGTGGTTTTTGTTTTTTAAGAACAGGGAGAGGTGATTGTAAAACCACAAAAACTGGTAAAGAGGACTCAGGGGCAAATGTATTAATAGAAATGACAGTAGTTTGAATTCTTTTCAAAACTGACTACATTTTGACTGTTTCCCCATTTAGGCAATATCTGAGTTATACAGTTTACATTTTGGATTCATAGCGTTTAAGACCAGAAGGGATCATCAGAGCAATTAATTTAACAAATATATCACAGACTATTAAATTTCACCCAATCACCTGTATTGAGCTTATTTTTTTTAGTGTGAGATGGAGGAGGAAGTTTCCATACCCAGCTGATAAGTGTTCTCCAATTGAATGGCAAGACGAGGAATATCATGGCCAGGTTCATCCATATAAGACACTGTACTCATGGAGCTAAAAATAATTCAAAAAGTGACTGTATAAATGAGTGTATATTGAAAACTATGTTGATAAAAATAAATTGCAAAATTTTAGATGGTACAGACACACAGCTTTTTCTCTCAGAAAATGTTAAAATAATTTTTGGACTTATTTATGTCAAAATGGGACCAGTTAAGAATGCCTTTTCTCAGGACATTAGGCACTCAAGAAATATGCTGCCATTCAGTGGGACACATCATCACACCCAGTTAAACACTAAAGAGTAGTGGAAGCAAAATATCTGCTCTTTCTTGTAAAGTTAACTGTTTTCAAAGAACATAATGCATTAATTTGCCAAACTGCATTCAAAACAGAGCTTCTGTTTTGGAAAGTAATGTGCATTTAAGAAAAAAAATGAATTTTCTAGCTGCATGGGGTTGAGCAGAGTAAAGCAAAATGATAACTTTTAAACTTTAATTTGGTTTTACTATAACAGAAATACAGTAATGAAGCCCAGAATTTAGAAGCAGCTCGGTGGCCAACTACTCAATTTTAAGTAGGATGGTGGGGGAGTGGGATGGAGATAAGTAAAAATCAATCTGATAAGAACTCTGATACCACAGAATTGGGTGCAGTATAAGAAACAGGCAAAATTCACCTTAAACTACAGCTTTACAAAATATAATTTTGGTAAATAGTTTGTCATTCTTCTTTGTATCCAAACTACTGCCAAACAAGTCTGTGGACTGAGATGTCCCCTAAAAAAGGAATACTCTAGAATATTTCACAAGGAGTCCGATGAAATCTACCTTCTGGTTCCAAATGGAACCCACTAGCAAATGTGTTATTGCTTCCCCTCTGTGCCAATCCATGGGGGATATGAGTTGTTATAGCCTCCACCCTTGAGTTCATGATTTTTGCTCTGGAGGTTCCTGGTTCAATCTCCGACAGATGCCATCAGATGTAATCTAGCAGCCATCAGATGCATTTATGAAAGTGACTGGAGAAACACTGCATTCTAAATTCTAAATCCATTCTAAATTCTGGGCTTCATTAGTGTGTTTGCTATAGTAAAACCAAATTAATGTTTAAAAGCGATTGTTTTGCTTTACTCAACCTGTCACAGATAGCAAATTCAAATTGTTTTTTTCCTAAATGCACATTAGTTTTGAAAACAGAAGCTGTGCTCAGAATGCACATCCAAAGGATTAATTAGAAGAGTGATATCCCAAATATGAACTTTTCCCTTCCCTTTAAAGGTGGTAGAGGGAAAGGTTTTTAAGAGGGAGCTATAAACATGAATATCTTTAAAATAAAGAATTTAAGCCTCTAAGAAGTTCCTCCCTCACCCAGGCAAAAACAAGAAGTCACCCAGTTACAATGAACATTTTAAAATGGGTACTCTCCATGGGCTTGATCTCAGCATGCAGGCCCTGATCCAAACATTTAAGCACTTGCTTAACTTTAGAATGTGAGTAATCCTACTGACTTCAGTGGGACTACTCGTATCCTTAAAGTGTTTTGCTGGATTGGAGCCAGATCATTAAGCAGCTTGTTGGGCCTCTCAAGATGAGACATGGGACTAAGGATGGACCTTTACCATGACCAAGAACTAGTTCCTCTTCAAGTAATCCCCAAAACAATCACATCAACCAACATTAAATTTGTTGCTTATGACTGTTGGTTTAGACTAAAGGGGTCCCGAACATTTATGGGTTCCTCAGATTTAGTGAAGTAATCATGAGGAGAAAAAGCACTCTTACAGTGATGCTTGAATGACAGAACATTTTTCCTTTGTAATTACCATGTAAAGAAGCTTTCTCATAGTGCTTCAGAAGCACTAGAGGCTAGAATCTAGTATTCAAAGCACTAGATTCAAAGCATCCCCTCATCCATTACCCTTTTTATTTCTCAAGGCAACATTTTCCTTACATTATTTTATAATCCAAATTAGAAAAATTACTTACTCTTTGTTTTTTCCAAGGATTTCTTTTGCTCTGACTTCATGGCTGCTTAGAGAGGATACGCTGCCTCGTTTCTTTAACAGGCGCGCTGCCTTATCCTTAGCTGTGTCCGACATGCCTATTAAATCTGAGAATTTATACAGAATGATGGAGACCCTGAAACAGACAGGTGGCTGTAGCAACAGTCTACATATTTTAGCAAACCAAGTCTACGGAGCTCTGTGCGCTGTCGAAAACTGATCGGTCCAAAGGAGATTTTACTGGTAACCCTTGGCCTAACGTCTGTTCCACGTACCCTACCAGAAACAACTGAACTGGGGCATCATTGACTAGAAAATGATACCTCTGTTTTGAGTTTGCGGAGAAGATGTCAGCCCACTCCCACTGCCCTGCTTCCCACCCAGCGGCACGCCCCACGCCAGCTAACCCGGCCACACCCCCAGCTCCCCTCCGCCGAACCGCCCCCGACCCAGCCCCGCACTCACCCCCACCCGCAGCCGAAGTGCCCCTTGCCAAAGAAGCGGCGGCGGCGGCGGCGGCGGCTGGTTTCCAAGGTTACGGCCAAACACGCCCCCCCTCGTCTGCCGGGGGCGGCTCCCACCCTGCGCCCGGCCCAGACGGCGCGGAGAGGGGCTCACCGCGGCCAGCGGGGCGGGGGCAGCGTGCGCGAGCCGGGTTCTATCCAGGCCGGCTCGGCTCGCCCCCTTCTGCTTCTGATTGGATGGCAGCAGGGGGAGGGGGCGGGGCTTCTGGAGTGACCCGCCACACACACACCCTGCGGCCCGGCCCGGGGAGGTTCGGGGCGGGGGCGCAGTGACCGTGAGCGCCCAGCCGCGCGAGCCGCGCTCCCCTTTGGCGCGCGGGCAAGGAGAGCCGGGCCCCGCGCCGTCTCCCTTCCCGCTCCCCAGTTTCTCTCCGCAGGCCGCGGCGCGGCGTAGCAGGCACAGGGCTCCAGCCCGGGCTGCGCTCGTCCGGGCCCTGGACACGGCGACGCCCTCGGCGAGAGGGTCTGTCGGGCGCGGAAGGGCGCCCGTGGAGCCCTGGCAGGGGCCGCCATGCTCTGTGGCTGGCTGGCGGGCTCCCTCCCGGCCTTCTCCTGCTGCAAGGAACCGCCAGGACTCTCAGCTCCCCGGGGACCCCAGCTGCCCCCTGGATTCGCGCCTTCACATCCCAGCCTGGGGCTTCTTGCCTCCCTCAGGAAGATTCCCACCCAGAGTCCAGTCAGCAGCCAGGCTCCCAGCATGAAGCCAGGGCCCCTGCGGGCAGTAGGGCTCCTAGCAGTGAGCCCAGATGGGCCGGCAGCCCAAGCTGTGAGCTGGGGTGGCAGCCTGGCTTGGAGTGGAGACCCAGCAGCAGCCTGGCTGCGGGAGCCCTGAGCCTGGCTTTCCTATCACTTTCAGGGCTCTGCTGGAGCTGTGAAATTGACAAGACAGCCAACAGCTGATGTAAGGAAGGGAGTATCTACAGAGACACTGGGTCATCCTAACTACACCGACATAAGTCCTATGCCGCAGGGGTGGTCAAGAGACAGACCACAGGCCAAAGCCAGACCGCCAGCTGTCTTTGAATGGACCCCCAAATCTTTTTATTTACTTATCGTTGTTTCTTTATCATCTACTCTGGAGTCTAGACCTTGACTATATCTTGACAAAAAATAATTGATTACTCCTGCAAGCCTCTGGTGGAGGTGGAGTTATTGTTGGTGTAGTAGGACACTTACATCTTCAGAAGCAAGGCTGTAGTGTGTATATTGGTACAATTAGGTCCATGTAAGCTACCTGAGGTCACCCTGTGTAGCCTAGACCAGGCCTTAGCTCGCAGTTTGGGTGAGGTGAAGGTAGAGCTGCCTTGAAGACTGGCCCTACTGTAGCACCATCTTCTTTACACATAACTTTAATTACAATCTCATGCTTCCCACCTCCTTACACCACACATGTAAATGTGTATGTTACAGCCCTGCATGTTGAAGGTAGCAAAGATACAAATTCTTTGCTATATATGAAAAATAAAGCACATCCTCCCCCCAAACTACAGCAAACATGCTCTTTGAGCACAAAGTTAATTTTTACAAGTAACAGTTAATTGCTTTATGAATTAACATTATTTGCTGTCTGCGTGCTATTCCCCCAGGGCACCTTTTACAAGTTTTGCCCTGAGAGAGCAAAGCTTTTTCTGGTTTAAGAGATGATACTTCAAAGTGCTCTAAAATCCACATAGAATTATAGAATATTAGGGTTGGAAAAGTCCTCAGGAGGTCATCTAGTCCAACCCCCTGCTCAAAGCAGGACCAATCCCCAACTAAATCATCCCAGCCAGGGCTTTGTCAAGCCAGGCCTTAATGGTTTTTAAGGATGGAGATTCCACCACCTCCTGAGGTAACCCATTCCAGTGCTTCACCACCCTCCTAGTGAAATAGTGTTTCCTAATATCCAACCTAGACCTCCCCCACTGCAACTTGAGATCATTACTCCTTGTTCTGTCATCTGCCACCCCTGAGAACAGCCAAGCTCCATCCTCTTTGGAACCACCCTTCAGGTAGTTGAAGGCTGCTATCAAATCCCTCCTCACTCTTCTTTTCTGCAGACTAAACAAGCCCAGTTCCCTCAGCTTCTCCTCATAAGTCATGTGCCCCAGCCCCCTGATCATTTTCGTTGCCCTCTGTTGGACTACTCTTTGGTAGTGGGGGGACCAAAACTGGACACAATACTCCAGGTGTGGCCTCACCAGTGCTGAATAGAGGGGAATAATCACTTCCCTCGATCTGCTGGCAATGCTCCTAGTAATGCAGCCCAATATGCCGTTAGCCTGCCTGGCAACAAGGGCACACTGCTGACTCATATCCAGCTTCTCATCCACTGTAATCCCCAGGTCCTTTTCTGCAGAACTGCTGCTTAGCCAGTCAGTCCCCAGCCTGTAACGGTGCATGGGATTCTTCCGGCCTAAGTGCAGAACTTGGCACTTTTTCTTGTTGAACCTCATCAGATTTCTTTTGGTCCAATCCTCCAATTTGTCTAGGTCACTCTAGACCCTATCCCTACCCACTAGTGTATCTACCTCTCCCCCCAGCTTAGTGTCATCTGTGAACTTGCTGAGGGTGCAATCCATCCCATCATCCAGATCATTAATAAATATGTTGAACAAAACCGGCCCCAGGACCGATCCCTGGGGCACTCCGCTTGATACCAGCTGCCAACTAGACATCGAGCTGTTGATCACTACCTGTTGAGCCTGACAATCTAGCCAGCTTTCTATTCACCTTAGAGGCCATTCATCTAATCCATACTTTTTTAACTAGCTGGCAAGAATACTGTGGAGACCGTATCAAAAGCTTTGCTAAAGTCAAGATATATCACGTCCACCACTTTCCCCATATCCACAGAGCCAGTTATCTCATCATAGAAGGCAATCAGGTTGGTCAGGCATGACATGCATACAACAATTTTACTTTAGAAGTACTGTCAAAGAAAATAACATTAAATAGAAGAAAAGGAGTACTTGTGGCACCTTAGAGACTAACAAATTTATCTGAGCATAAGCTTTTGTGAGCTACAGCTCACTTCATTGGATGCATGCTGTAGCTCATGAAAGCTTATGCTCAGACACATTTGTTAGTCTCTAAGGTGCCACAAGGACTCCTTTTCTTTTTGCGAATACAAACTAACATGGCTGCTACTCTGAAACCATCAAATAGGAGGAAGATGGAAGACTATAGGAGCCAGCAACATTGACTAATACTGAGCTAGCATACTGTCTTCAGTCAAAGCAGTAACTTAAGTTTATCATGGAAAATAAAACAAATTTCAGTTTCCAGAATTCATTCTATACACAAAACAAAACGGGTCAAACATCAGTTTCTTCCCTCACAGCACTGTAGTTTCTGTGAAAAGGGGTCTGAAGGAAATGGCAAACACCATAAAAAATTGTCATGGGGGTGGTGGTAGCGGTACAAAAGTTGGTGGGGGTGGTCTGTTGATTACGGGGTTCCTCAGATATAGTCTCACCCTAAGGAGTTGATTTTAATAATCAAACTGCTCCTGAAAAGCAGTATTCCTAAGGAGAGGTGTGTGCTGAAGAGTTAGGGTCATTTGTTCAATCACCCCTTAAATAAGATGCTCTCATAACATTTTCAGATTCTAATAACTTTTTTGGTGCAGAGATAGGGGGGAAAAACCCTATCAACTGTTCTACACTTAAAAATTAGATTGACCTAGCTACATTGCCAAGGGCCGTGAAAAAGTCCACACCTTGAGCTCTGTAGTTGGTTTGACCTAACCCCTAGTATAGATGCAGCTAGCTCAATATAATTTTTAAGTGTGAAATTTATAGCATGGACTGTCCCAAGATCAAATATTGAACAGTAACAAGGACCAGTTTAGAAGTATTTAAAGAGTTGTTGCATTACAAAAGTTTTAGTACTTCTAGTTGCATTTTTCTGATTCAGCTGAGAATCTCTCTCTGAAATTAATGGTCTACTTCATAACTCTGAGCTTCCTGTGCTGAAAGTGAAGTGCATAGCCTCTTCTCCACATATTAGCCAAACTGTCCTGCGTTTAGCTCAGAGGTAGGCAAACTACAGCCCGTGGGCCACATCCGGCCCGCAGGACCATCCTACCCGGCCTTGAGCTCCTGGCCGGGAAGGCTAGCGCCCCTGCTGTTCCCCCTCCCACGCTGGTAGCATGGCTTGCGCCCGCCCACCTCACAGGCTTTCCAATAAGCCAATCCTGCTGCTCTGAGTGGCATGGTAAGGGGGCAGGGAGAGGTGATGAGATAAGGGGCAGGAGGTCCCGGGGGGCGGTCAGGGGACGGGGAGCAGGGGGCAGTTTAATAGGTGTGGGAGTCCCGGGGGGCCTGTCAGGGGGTGAGGGTGTGGATAGAGGTAGGGGCAGTCAGGGGCCGGGGGGGTTAGATGGGGGTGAGGTTCCAGGGAGTTGGTTAGGGGGTCCCGGGAGGGGGTGGTCAGGGGAGAAGGGGGAGTTGGATGGGTTGGGAGTCCTGAGGGGGGCAGTCAGGGGGTGGATGGGGCAGGGGCCAACCTGTTTGCGGAGGCACAGCCTTACCTACCTGGCCCTCCATACAGTTTCACAACCCCGATGTGGCCCTTGAGCCAAAAAGTTTGCCCACCCCTGGTCTAGCTGATACATGAACTCCTCACAGCACCACCAAATTCCCTCCTCCCCCTCATCCCTCCAACTTTACCAGGCAAGGAGGAGGGGGGACCGGGTAGGTGACTGGTATTGGGGTGAATGGGCTCTCAGTAGCAGTGGATGTGGAGTGGTCAAAAGCAATGGGCATGGCAGAGGAATTAGCACTGAAGGAAGTATGGGGGGGCACTGGAACAGGAAAGGGGATTTGGAAGGATATAGGGGGGTACTGCTGCCCCTTTGTCAACTTTTGCCCCTCCGTGCTGTGTGCTGGCACAGATGCTGAGTTCTGAGAGGGCAGCACACCTTCAGATAATGCCCCTCAATAATATAAGGAATTTCAGAAACCCTGTTTGATAACTAGAGCTTTAATGAAGAGCTGGGTTTTCAAAAATGTCATTTTTTCAGATCATTATCAAAGGGCCCTTTTATGTTATGGAAGCTCAGAAGTGGTGACAGCAGAGGGAAAGTTGGGCATCTTCCTCTGCAGTGACATACTGGCTGGGGGAGAGGAAGTGGAGCCATCTAAGCCCTCCTGCCCTTCCCTCCCACCTTTTCCTACAAATACCCCTCATCCCTAACAGTTCATCTCCATGAGTGCTCCACTAAGCAGATGGAGCGGGATCTAGATCTCCCTTTTCCTCCACTGCTGCTGTTTCTATGATAAAGGGGAGGTCAGAGCAGTGCAGGAAAAAGTTGGACAGGCAGTGAGGAGACTACTCCAGCCAAGTGCATTCTCTAGCTGGAGTAATCATTCCCAAGGAGCCTGAGGGAGTTTAGGGGCAGAGTTGGCCTGTGGAAGAGAAGAATGCTGAGAAAATATTTAAAAAACAAAAACAAGGAAATTAATGGTCCAGAAACATCATTAACACAGAGTTAAGGTTGCCCAATGCTGCCTTGTACTCTTCCAGAATGTGGGGAATGGCTAAACTTAAGCTTCTGAAAATTGGGAAACAACGAGTTAAGGTAACACATACTTAAATATCTGAAAACCATGACATACCAAGTTAAGATACATACTACCCCCACACTGCAACCTTAATCCTGTCCTCAGTGACACCCCTATATGCCAACACCACACAGACTAGCAATCTACCCTTACAAGTGCTGCAGGACACTTCAGGAGTAGAGCAGGAACCCCTGATGCAGGAGAAACTTTCAGTTATGAAGAGTGGGAAAAAATGACCAATAACTCTAAACAAATATTCAAATGTAGCCCATGTACAAGTTTCCAATGAGTTTGAACTACATGGAAAGATTGAATGAAGAGTGTGTTATTCTGTTACTGAGAACAGTATGGGGAAAACTGGTCTGATGCTGGGTGATAAATTTCATGAAGGACTCATTTTTAAATAATTTTAATTCCTAAAGCTAGTTGAGTTGCTTGTGAATTCTGAGAAGAAAATTCATTTTGTACTCAAAAAGAGTAAGTGCTGTATTTTTTGCGGGGGAGGTGGGAGCGCTGTATTTTTCACACACAAAGCAGGGACTCAGTCTCTGTTAAGTGCAAAATTCAAACTTAACTATGGAGTCATTACTTCATGATTAAGGCTGCTAGTTTGTCATGGAAGTCACTGATTCCGTGACCTCTGACTTCTGCAGCAGTCTGTGCACCTGGCCCAGAGGCCATCTGAGCAGCTCAGGCAGCCCCTTGGCCAGTTGCACCAGCCGCTGCTGGGACGGTCTCAGGCCACCGTGCCCCTCTCCCGCAGCAGCAGCAGGAGTTTGGGCATGGGAGGGGGGAGGGGGTTGGGGCATGGGACAGGGAGAGGGCTCTGGGCGGCGTTTACTTCGGGGGGGGCTCCCCGGATGTGGTGACATCCCCCTCCCTCGGGTCCTAGGTGGAGGCCTGGCTAGGCAGTTCTGTGCACTGCTTTCACCTGTAGGCGCCACCCTCACAGCTCCCACTGGCCGTGGTGCCCAGCCATTGGGAGCTGCGGAGCTGGCGCTCTTGGCAGAGGCAGTGCACAGATTTTTTTTTATTTATTGCCCGTGACTAAAACGTAGCCTTATCCATAATATAAACACCATAATATCCTTCCTGAATACGAGTTATTTACACATTAGTGGCACATTTACCTCAAAATCAAGTCCACATGCATATGATAAATGTTGAACATTTATAAATGCTACATATACATTGGTATTAACAAACAGTACATTACCAAAAACTATCACACACATCTGATTGCATGATCACTACCTATAATATATGTAAGACACAGGGCAGTGCTAAGGATCCTTACCTTTCTTCAGCACTAAATTAGCAAAAATGACTAAAATAAAACCATATAAATGTTTTGACAGGGGAAAGCATTATTCATTATTTATGGTGCCAAGGATAACAGCAGACAATTCTGATTCATTGTCATATGTTTAAACTTGTGGTAATAACATTGCAAATACTACATTTGGAAACTGATCCAAAACAAAAAAATAGAGTATTTTAATGTTTCTCATTTATTTTCAAGAAAAAAAAAGTCACATTTAAATTACAACTTAATCAGGTACTTAATTTTGTTCTTATGTATAGAATTAATAAACTTGTTCTGGAATTGGGACCTTATTTGTTGTAATAGTCTATACGGTAAATAATTGCATATTCAGGATTTTGTGAAATGGTCATTGGGAAATATCATGAAGGAAAGATATTTATAAAAAACATTATTTACAAAAATGATATCCACATATTTGTATCCTAATCTATAAGGCAAGTAACATTTAAAATATGTTGTTTCATGATTATCTTCAACAAGTCAATACAACACATTCATATTACCAGTGGTCAAATACAAAGCTTTGCTGCAGTATGTCAAATGCAACAAATCTTTGTATCTTTTACAGTTTTTCTCTGAGGACATTAGGTAAGCAGCAAAGTTTTCATCACAGACTAAGCAGTAACTAGGGCATCATAGACTAAAGATACAGTATATTTAATTGCATGTGTAGGCTAAAAAGGCCAGACTAACTTTTTAACTTAAATCTTAAAAATATACTTGTGAAACTTAATCCACATATTTAAACATTTTGTACACAAGGTATTTTATAAAACAATATATAGGGCAGTACACTTGGAAATCCAATTCACTTCTGGGACTTAGTGTAGATGTTTGGAGCATTACTAACAACATAAGAGTTAGTAAATAGGGCCCAATTCTGTAAATACTTGCACTCACGCTGAAAGTTAAGCATGTGTGAAGTCCCACTGAAGACACGTACATAAATGTTTGAGGGTTTAGGGCTCTACACTGTAATATATTATTTTGACTCAATCCACCCAATGACCATGTACATTTTGACAGAATTTCTCTGACATGAAGTAATTGGTTGATCTAATTATCTTTGGAAAAACTTGAACTTCCTCTAAGATGCCTTATTTTCTTAGGTATACAGTGGTGGGGTGGGGTGAAAGATGTGGTTTTAAACAGAGCACATTTGGCTTAAGACTTAAATTGCAATACCTCATTTACACAAAGGTTTGTCAAGAAACTTGTAAGAAACAAGTAAGTTAATTTCAAACAGAGGATCAATAATATTCTAGACCCTCTCATTAAAAAAGCTGATTCTGGACTGACTTTTCACATACTGCTTGGCCTGTAATGAAGTCCTGCTTATATGTAAAACTTTGAATAACATCACCAAATGAACACTAGAAATTGTCAAGAAAAATTGATCAAGCAGCAACATCTGTACTCCCACTCTTAAAGATAAAGAGGGAAATCACACAGGGAGAGATCATTGCCTTACATTTCTATAGCTCATTTCTAGCCATGTTTAATGGTGCAATAACTAAAATACTTACTAGCATAAAAAGATATCCAACTCCACAAGAATTCCCTTCCTAGAAAATTTGTAAGGAAACAAAAACTCTGATTTTGGAATGGAGTCTTTTGAGAGAGTAATTTCCTTTCAGGAACATAGCATTTTGTGTGATATTATATATTTTGGTCATGGTAAGCTCTAAAATGAAGATTTTTAAACAAAGCATCTTATGTAAAAACAATACCCATTAATAAGAGTTGGGGAAATAAATCTATATTTCATATATCAAACTGGTTCTGTTAAGTCTATGCCAAAATAGATGTCAAAAGTTTAAGTGTGACAATATTTTGTACTGTATTTAAGAAATTGTCAAGCTATTCAGAGTTTTTCTGTAAATGCAGAATTCTGAGCACCTTTCAGTGAAGTGCATACAGACAGGAACTGTACTCAACTTAATGTCAAGTTACTGTACAGCTAGAAAACTGAGGAACAAGAATGGGATGAAAGATCGGAGGAAAACCATCATTACCTTTTTATGTTGCATTGTAAACATTCAGTGAAAGATGTTTCACATTGTTTCAGCCTCTCAGGCTGTTTATTGTGATCCAGCCATTTAAAAATGTCTTTGATACAAAACATTAAGCAGTGATTGTTCAGATTATGCTTATGCTGAAAAGATCTTAGAAAGAACCATTAAAACATTTGCACAGGATCATTCACCAGTGTCTTCTTGTGTGCAGCTCTTTAACATTAGCATTTCAATTCAACAGAATGCCATCATCAATAGGTGTTTGTTAGTCCAGAATTGTGTTGTAAAAAAACAAAATATATTTTTCACTTTAAGGGCAAAATCTTTTAAGGGTCTCAAGCCAGCCTTCCATTTTGCTTATCTAGAGGACAGCAGGTGTACCCTTCATGAACCCAAATTATATTATTTAAATGCTCAACTACTTGATTTTTGTGGGTATGTAGATACCTAAATGCCATTATGTGCACCTACAATTAATTCTGCTCACAATTTATGAGTATAAAACTGCAAGTGCAAAATGAGTGTGACCAGTTTTTAAAACTGAGCACTAGAAGTTCAAAATAAATATCTAATATTTACTTTGATAACATTAAAACAAAGCAAAAGCTGGACCTTCATTGTCAAAAGTACAGATGTACATAATTTCAGTTATACATTTTTAATGACAGTTTCTCCAGCCCAGACTGCAAATATTGCATCATCCTACCAACAGATGGCAAAGGGAAATAAATCCTGATTTTTTTTTTGCAATGTCAATCCCTACCAAGAGGCTCTCTTCCAGTCCTGTCTCTAGCAGGCTGAAATAACTTTCTGGTTGGTGAACATAACTCCCTGTCTGCAAGGCTATGCTTCTGGGACAAATATTTTGTGTGTCATTTAAGTTCCACAGGTTATACAAAGGGACCTTAATGGATCTGAGCAGAAATAGGAGCTTTGTGGCAAGTAGCCTTAAAACAAAAAGCTACACAGAAAGAAAGTGATATTTAAGAAGAAAAATAATCAAAAAACGAGTCGGGTACTTATTATATGGTAGTATTTCATAATATTGAATGATTTTACATAACTATTAAGAAACAGATAAAGGTGGCCTAAAGAAGTCTTACATAAGGAGGAATATAGGTGAGCTGAAAATTGATATAGTATGTGTGTCCACAGTCCACCTGTTTAGGCCGAATATTTCGCTTTCCTTAGACATATACTCTGGTGATGAATGCTACCCAGTTCTATTTCAAAAAATAAAACTACACAACTCTGTCATTACGAATTGAAAGGAAACTTCATTTTGAGGTGAGACCACCAAAAAAAACCCTACCTAGCAAAATCTCCATTTCTGATACTGTTATGTACCATACAAGGGAAACTAGAAATAGAGCCCTTGTTTGCTTCTGGAGTGACACATTCACATACAATGGTTACCAAACTGAAAAAGAAAAGAATGAATATTCTTAACATCTAAAAGACCCAAGTCTGCAATCAGCGTGGAGGTAAAACTTGCAAGCTGCTAATTGCATTAGTACATTCTAAGACAGAGTCTGTTCTCAAAGCAATTCTTTGTAACAACAACTACTCACACAGAGAGAGACTCAAAGCAATACTCTGTAACAACAGAAACAGCACCCAGAGACTCCCTGCCCTTTTGTTGTATTCATCTAGCTTTGTTAACAATTGTGATTAAAATAGAGATAGAGGATGTATGCGGATGGATGCTTGGTGTGGATAATAACTGAATGATCAGGGGGTGCCAGCCGAACAATCCAGTGTCCATCGGCTGAAGAAGGCGTCAAGTGGAAATAACCAGAGGACCCCCCGGAGGGCAGACTGGAATCCACTCAACAGCCTCAAGAATGGGAGAACCAAAGAACAAGATAACATTTGGCAGCACAGAGCCATCAGGAATGTGCCATCTGCTGATTGATTCAGCAACAGCATGATGAAGCAATTCCCATAGACTGGCATAGGAAGAAATTCCTATAAAAATGGACTCTAGAAAGTGAGAACTTTGAGGTCTGATTCTGCAAACCAACTTCCAGGAGCATTTGACAAGGCCCTGCTCCCTCCTCATGTCCAGGCCACCTGGCCAGTGGCTTGGCATGAGCAACTCTAAGGCTGGTAACTATGATAACAACCTTGCAGAACCTGTGTGTGTGTGTATGAATGAATGTGTGAATAAATATGAAATTGAATGGAATGTTATAGCTATAACTGCTTACTATGATTCTTTCTGTATTCACAATAAATGTGGCATTTTGCCTTTTCCCCTTTAATAAGATCCTGCTGGTTTTTATTTTATTGGTATAACAGATTGACACATTCAAATTCCTCCACCCTGAACAGGACCACTGCTGGAAGAGTAATAAAGTCTGCCAATTGCCTTAACTGCAATGGCAAACAAAGACCTGAAGCTAGTCTCTTACTGTCACTATGAGGAGACGCTAACAGGGACAGAAGAAGGCATGGAGTTTTCTTACAAAAGAACCTAAAGGGTTTGATGTGTTTGGATGGAAAGAGAAGACACAAGTAAGTGATACTGAAGAAAAGCCTGTTTGTCCTTAACATACTTGACAAACTGTTCTTGAACAATTTCTTCATTTGGCAATTACACTGCCAGTACAGGGTGAACCTGGCGATCTCTGATACTCTGGTCCATATCCTTCCAACCAGCCATGCCGTGTTTGATGCAAATCAGGGGTTGGGATGGGTAAGCAAATATGATGTTAAACCATCGCTGTGGCTCTCCGATCCTGGAGCTTTGACCTAGTCCCCAGACTTTAGGCTGCTCTATTTTATATCGGTTGCCAACAGCCCACAGGGTCTGTTCTAGCAGCTAGTGATCAGCCAGGATGATCCTGAGCCTATGTGCCTCCTTTACTGTGGGGCAGGAAGGTGAGTGGTTTAGGTACCACTATGGAAGCCTTGGAGCATTGGAGAATTCAAGTACACAGTTAAGCCAGGTTTAAATATGCTTTGTTCCACTGGAGCACCTCAAAGCAGAGTAACGGGCTGGAGAGTCTGATGCTATAAAATAGAGATGCAGAACACAGACCTAATGTATAAAACTCTGGAGCACCTTTACATTTATGTACTCTTGTTTTCTTAAGACAGAATTGTTTAATTTTTATTCAAGGAAAGACGACTTGAAACTTATCCATCTAGCCCAGAATTTCTATGCATTTCTACCTACCTCACATTGTGAGGATTGTGATTAAGGGCCCAGTTTGCTGTCTCCATACTTTGCCTGCACACATCTGAACATATGCACGCAAATTGCATGCATACACACTTGGTTGAAAGCTCACCTACAGTATCTAGCCATGTATGCACAAAGGTGCAAATGCGCACTTACTCAAATGCTGGCAATCAGATCATGATGATGGAAAAGGGGTTTGAAGGACAGGACTATATAAGTGCTAAATAATGTAATTTTGGACAGCCTATCACAGTGCTAAAGACACTCATTCAAAGAGCAGAAAATCTGAGATATGCTGAACATAAGCTAGGGCAGAATAGCACTCCAATGTATAAGACTGGTCTTTTCAACAGGACTTTCCTAGTTACATGATCTTTTTTAATAATGAAAATTGTAGTGATGGATGTAATTGTAGATTTGGTTAAATCAGTCATTCAGTTCTTGAAACAAAGTTATGGTTACTGCACATACTTGTTCTTCTTTGTGAAAATGTCCTGTTAGCCTCACCACAGCTGAGTCAGTGTAGGAGATTCTTCTGCTATGAGAGTTTTCCTGAACTGAGTTTACAATATATGGATAACCTCTGTCCACAAAGAGCTAGTATTTACTACTTTCGATGTAATAGAAGTGTATAGTTATACAGGTACCTATGTACCCCATCTGGTCTATTCATATTCAGTTCACATCAGGGAGGCTATGCAGTTTTTTAAGTGGGCATTTTACAGTATAAATAGAACAGGTTCTTTTCTGCAACATTTTAAAAAGCTGCCATAATTTGTGTTAATCATGATCAAGTTCTAAATCTCCTTAACATAAAATATAAAGTGAGTTACATGTATACCAGTAATATTTATGTTTTTAAAAAACATTTTTGTATGGATTACAATTTTTGAAGCATGGTTTTGCAAATTATGTATTGTATATTTCATAAACTGATTTGAAGAATTCTCTTTTTTGTAGGTTTTTATTTTTAATTACTTGCCCTATATTCAGTTCCTATTTCAAATAGATGTTGGTTATATAGTCAATACAGTCATATTTCCAATCAGGGGAAAAAATCAAACCAGACTGGCAAATCCCCTATTTAGGAATACTGTCTTGTTCACTTTTAAATGTTTGGAGGATGTATGAATTTTTATAACAATTGTATTTTAATCTCTATCCTGTTACATTTTATTTTTTGTGAACATGCACAGACCAACAAAAGTTGATCATCTTTAACACATATATTGAATTATTAATCTAGGACTGTGCTCAGAGTTTCAATATTTCTAGATTTCCTTATTTGCTCTCAGTAATTTTAAAAGAAAGGTGTACTTAAAAAAAAAGCACTCAAAGTTCAGCTGCTAATAAGCACTTATCTACATGTATGATCTGGGACACGTACATGAAAATAATGCTTTTATTTTTGATTGACATTTGTGAGCCTGTTGCTGGCAACTTTTGGGACACTAATGATATGGGGAATGAATTTAGAGGCTGAAAATTAACATTATTTGGTATTACACATATTTCTATATAATACCCAACATCATAATTAATGGATGATCTTGTAGTTCTCTGTGTACCTCAACATTAGAACAATTTTAATGTTTAATTTTGAACAGATATTTCATTTTCACACAGCACAATTTTTACATTAAAACAGAACAGAAACTACCTTTCTACCATTTCAGCTGACATGTCACAAATGACATCACTATGTTTGCCAGCAGTAGGCTAAGACATGCCAATTTTACCTCAAAAATAATTTTCAGTTGCATTTCACACAGTAATGGGTCTGTGTCCCAAAATGTAAATTGCATTTGGATCCCAACTTTGTCCAGAGCTGGGGGTGTTTGAATCAAGGGCTTGGTTTAGGCCCATCTTTAATTTTGCAGTTCATCCAAGATGAGACATGTTCCTCATTCAGTGACTTTTCAAAGTGTAAAGGCAAGATATAGACACCTGGTTTATCACAGCAGATGAAGATTTGTGAAATTAATATTCTAGCACACCCTAGTAAGAGAATTCAAGAGAACTGTGAAGACAAACGTAACATCCTTTTTCTACTGAAGACTGGCTCACCTATTAGGCTGCACATTGTTAAGTCTGCAGTTTCATGAAGTTTTCTTTAAAATAGTTTCCTATCCAAAAGAAAATTTTCTCATTTTAGAGCCACACAGAAAATCTTGGTTGACATTCTGCTCTCCTTACATGCATGAAACTCAATTCCACAAACACAACGTAGTATAGTGGAATTGAGATTGACTATGCCAATCTCAGAAGAAACATATAGGGCCAAATTTTCAGCCACAGACTCCAATTTTAAGCACTCACTTTTATGCATACAACTATTTTTCCAAGTACAGCTATTTTCTAATGCAAATGAGAAAACTGGGTATAAGACCTGCATGTACAAATGTGTACATTGTGCACGCAAAATAGACAATGGGCACAGTTAGCTGCCAAACTAACAGTTAACCCCATTTTTAAGTTTCACTTTCTAATCTTTTAATTTAGCTCACATTACAGTTCAGTGTTAAAAAATGCTAGAGTACCCAAATAAATAAATAAATATATAAAATAAATAAAACCACAGACCTGACAAGTTGTGTGACAAATATACAGTGAGAGCACTTTAAAAGTTTTCACTGGTTAGAAAGTTTTTACTAGTTCTACTGTGTCTATAATGGACCAGACCAGGAGTTAGCGCTCTCAGTTCAAAATATTTGAAACGTTCTAACTACTCAGTCTTTGCACAATACAAAATTGTCCAGTTGACAAGATAAAAGACAGTGAGTTAGGAGACCTGGGTTCTATTTCTGACACTGTCATTGACTCAACTCTGTTACCTTGTGCAGGACTTAAGTTTTCAGTGCCTCAATTTCCCTATGTGTAAAACAGAACTAAATCCTTCAATTGTATAAAGCACTTTATGATCTATGGATAAAAAGTGCTGTATCAGGGCTACATAATAGGGTTATATTACATTCTTTCTCCTCAAATAAATTTGTTGGTCTTTAAGGTGCCACAAGTACTCCTATTCTTTTTGCTGATACAGACTAACACGGCTGCTACTCTGAAACCAATCTTTCTCCAGTTATCTTTCGGGGGGGCGGGGTTTGTTTGCTTGCTTAGGCTCTTCACTATTGAGACTAGGAACTTTTCTGTATGTCTGTGAAGCATCTTACATAGGGTGCTCCAAAATCCCCCAACAAACAGCACTGCAAAAGTGGAGGTGGTTGCTGAAAATGTGCCCTTTAATACAGTTACAGTCTGTGGACATACAGAGTCATCACTGAATGTCTTAAACTGCCTGCTTATTTAATAATCTACACATTTGTGAAGTGTCAGAATATTGAGAAGAAACAAGAGTCCATAAAAGTAGAAGACAGTGTTTGGAAAAGTTGCATTATTTGTTATGAAGTTTGAAATAAGTATTTTAAGAAATATGGACATTCGGTTTTTGTATTTTGGTTGGTTGGGTTTTTGGGAGGGAAGGGGGGAAAATAAGTTAAAACCTCTGCATTTATTAAAATATTCTTTTGGAGTTCAACCAGCTAAACAATTGAAGATAGACCTTTTATTTAGCACTATTATAAGACATACTAAGGACTGAAGAAAAAGTAAATCAGTTTGCAGGTTCTACTCAACTCTCTTTTTTCATGAGGCACCCCCTTTTTAACAGCTACCAGTATTGTATTTAAATCGTATATATATTGACAAAATGTAATCTACCTCTGTAAGCATTGTGCCATTCAACAGTACTACTATTAAATTTGTATACCACAGTTTAAATTACATCCATTTCATGAATGGTAAAATTCTAAAACTCAAGTGTCTAACTGCCAAAATACAGCCTTACTGGAATGAGTACAATTTACAAATACAATAATTACATTTTAAAACCATTAACAATGTTACATCTAGAAGTAAATACTGTAGGACTGGTCAAGACAGTGGTCTTCTCAGGAAAAAATGCTGAAAGTCGCTGACACTTCCAACAGAAGTGCCCCAAGTGCAGAATTTAGTTCATTTCCCTTAAACCGTAATTCAAACCTGTTCCACACAGCAGTCCGTGGTTATATGGATTTTCCATATACTTGCATAAGCTTCCATTAGTTATCAGCCAAGTATTTTCCTATAAATAGAATATGTTAAAACAACAGGTTACTGAGAGTATGATTTCCCCCGTCTATTTTGTAACTAGATCCATAGCAAAGTTAAACAGTGATACTTGATCTCACCCTGGTTCCACAGTGACATAGTTCTGGTTTTACACTGGTCACTGCAAAATCACACCCCGATTGTGTTTTTTGAATATGTATCTGTCTCACCCATTTAGCAAATGCCACATTTCATACACAGGTGCTCATTCTCTCTGTCCTAGAGGAGCCCAGGCCCTGCAACCCCAGATGCAGGACGTCCACTGAGAGCAGGGGTTCAGTGGCACATTACCTTCCCCCTCCACTCCAACAAGGGGCCTGAACCCAAACAATGTTATTCACAAACATGGAAGAAGTGGGGTTGGGCCAGCCTGGCTGGGAGCTGTGCTTATTCAATACATGTCCTGTGAAGATTCTGCCAGTGAAACGTCTATAGATCCCTTGATGACACTTAAAACAGCTGTCCCTGGCATAAAACCCAATGGAGACTGGTGGTGATACCACTGCTTGCCTCTCTTAGGGATGAACCCTCCCCCTTGTGCCTGCAAGAGTGAATTAAAACATTAGGCCAGAATTTACTTACACTAGGTGTAGGCAACAATAGTGAAAACTACTCAATCATTGTTTTTTAATATGTACATGCATGAAGTCTGCTCCCTGGATGGGCAGACATGGACACAGACATACATGCACATAGAGGCATGCACAAGGAGGGGGCAAGCAGAGGCATGCCCCCCCCAATAATTAATGAGGCGGCAGAACTCCGAGGGCTGTGGCGGGGGCACAGAACGTGCCCCTCCTGGAGCCATCAAAATTTTATACCTCACAGCGCTCGCACACATGCATCCCCTTCCAATCTTGTCCTTCATGCCTTTGAGAGTCAGTAACATATGTACCAAGAGCAAAACGCTGAAAAATTTTAGCAGGATATATTAGCAGTTTTACAGAACAATATCTGCCTCTCACTCAGTTGGCAAAGCAGTGATGTCTCTTCAACGTTTAATTTCTAATAGCTCATGTCCAGTTAAACAGACCTTTGGAAGATACAGTAAAACCAGTCTTAAGTAGTCATCCAAAGGACCAACAAAAATCAATCACTTGGAAGAGGTGATTAATTAAACCCTGAACAAAATGGTTCTAGAAATCTTCATGAAATTTTAAAGCAGCCTCTAAAGACAAGGGGTAGCTTTTGGGGATGGTCCCTAGTGTAGATTGTACTATACTTTGTGCATGTGTGAACTCTTGTTGCTAAAGGCACAAAACATAGTTTTTTTTGGTAAAACAATAAGTATTTTATATAGACACCTTTTATCAGAGCCCTATGTACAGGAGTTATCCCCTCTTCTTAGTGCCTTATCTTGCAAACTCTTTCTTCACTGCAGGGATAAATGTATGGCAAGTGGCCAGCACCTGTTACTCCTACTGATACAGTCCCCACCCAATTGAGGAGAAGGGGTTCGTGACATGCTTACCTGCTGCAAATCTCTTTTTAATGAGTGAAAACCGGTATCCTGCCCCAACAAGTTCAATATCACAGCTGGAGAGAGTGCTCCCTTCACTCGTAAACTGCACTACCAATGGCGAAGGTTTGCTTGGTCCTTCAGAAAGCTGGAATCTTGCCAGCAAAGAACCCACACCTTCGGATTAAGAATTTCAGAAGATCATTACAAGAGAGTAACACATACAATGCTTCTGGAATGGCTCTTAGCATGGAATCCAAGTGAATGGAATAGTAAATAACATTCTTTATTCCAAAAGTGCTCGGAAATAAATCTGGTTCCCTAAGTTATATAAATGGCAGCAAATGTACATTGATAAGAATGTGAGCGTTTCATCAAATCAGACTTCAGCAGACTGTTATCTTTTCAGACTTTAGAGATGTAAATCAGATAACAAATAAACTGCAGGAGTCACACCAAATAGAAAGTACATGCACGTGTGCTGGATTCCTAGTATGTGCAATATGACATGCTGAAGGGCAGTTGGCCCAAGGTGATACCTTGAGAATAGAAAATGTTATGGGGGGAAATAATGGGGATTACTCAATCTTTGAGAGAGACTTGTAGGACCTCCATGGGGCTGAAGAAACTCAATTGTAGAAATCAACTGGTTTTTCTTTGATGAAATTAAAGCCCAAACCACTACACATCTCCCTTTACACTTCTAAAATTGGCAGGAAAATGTGTGACCAGTCACGCTGATCTTGTTCACACTTTACATAGCTAATTTGCTCCTGTGCTGTGAACAGTACCCTATAATGTCAAGTTTCATCAGGAATTGATTTGTTGATGGATGTGCACAAAGATAAACTAGTCAATGTCTCTAATTAAAAACAATTAACTGAGATCAATTAAATGTAAACTTGCATTATTACCTCCATTTTCTGATTTTTGCGAGATATCAGGAATCTTCCACAATATTCTTTGCTGTTCAGCATTCCTAAAAAAAAGGAACAAAATAGTGTAACTGTAGAAGACAATGGAGGTAATGAAAGAGCCCTTCTGAGTCATTTGCATTCTAGAATAGGTAGTGGGAACAGTGCAAATTTTTTGAAAATGCTTCCTCCTGGTTAGGAGTCTCATGAGATCGTACTGCATTAGTTTTGCTTTAGGTTTGGGACCAAAACAAATGTAAGTGCCATTCTGCCAGTTATCTGTTGCTGTCACACATGGACAGTGTTAGCTGCTGAGTTAATTCAGATAAATGCAAAAAGTTATACTAATAATAAACTAATAGAAGGCAGTCTGGTGAAGTGGATAGGCACCAGACCTGAAAAATCTGAAGACTCGAATTCTAGCCCCAACTCTGCCAATGACTTACTCCGTGACCCTGAGCAAACCACAAATTCTATGCAGCAGTTCCCCTATTTGCAGGATATGGACAATAATGCCTACCCATGATTGTCAAGTGCTTTGAGTTCTATGATGAAAAGCACTCTAAGTACTAAGCATCATTAATATTAAGATTACTGAAGTGACTTTCACCTTAATGCATGCTGGTTAAGATCAGACCATTCATTTGTGAAAATGACAGAAAAAAATCAGAGTAGCATTTCATGTCTTCCTTTACTACAAAAAGTAGATTCTAATGTCTAGCATACCCATTGTGATCCTGCATGCCTCAGCTAGAGCCTTATAAATATCAGCATGTCTCTATACCTACTGGGGATGAAGTCCTGTTATAATCACGAAAGTGACAGGGATGGCAAACAACAGGGAATGGCTTTGTTGAACTAGACTTTCATACCAAACAGCAGGTGGAAGCACAGCTTGAAGTTTCGTTACTCCTCCATCTATGGGAACTAGGAACTGGACATTGTTTAGAGCTACTGGTGTAGTCATTGCCTCTGTATTATATTTGTAGTCAATACGAAGGTCAGTGCTTGTAGATTCACACCGCCAGCTGACTGCAAGGTTTAATGGAGTAGACTGAATACCCTGGGCAGATACCTTAGAAATGACAGAAAAACAATATTTAGTTTTCACGGGGATAGAGGGAGAAATCTGCATCTATGGATATAAAATCGTTGTTGATTTTAGAGCAGAGAACTCCCTGCACTTCCCCAGTAAGTTTTTGTAAGGGACTCAAGTCACACCCATTCCAGTGGTATTGAGAAGGCTACACCTGTGCAAAACTTCTTGTAATTCCTGTACTAAAGAGCAGACTATTTCAGGCAATTTACTTTTCTGTACTAGAGACAGGTTCTATTAATGCTACAATGTTAATTGCATTTTTGAAAAATTTTACTTTGCAAGAGAGTTTACCTGGTATTTGAGCATGTCCACGTTGTAATATGTTGCTTGTGGTTTCTGTTCAGACACTTTTTTTAGATGTGTCATCAGATTTGGCATGTTTACCCAGAATTCCTTTGTGTTGGCATCAGTTTGTGTACTGTCACTGTGGGTTTACCAAAAGGTAAAGGATTAGCTATTTTCATAAACAGAATCTGTAAAAGGAAGTTCTTCTCAAAATGATCAGAGGACATAATCTTGGGCATGCTGTATAACAGGATTTAATTCTACACTTACAAAACAATGCCGTTCTTCCGTTTTTTGAAATACTTCATGAAAACTCTACCTTGGCCTCAACTGTAAACAGCTCCACAGATGTATTCTGTATATATAACTTTGTAAATTAATTTCTCTTGAGAACAAGGGCCTAATAAGCACTGGCTAGAGCTGGACATAGTGAGAGAAAGCTCTTTTGAAATTTTCTACTCAGCTGTCGGACGGGTATGTCTTTGGGGTGGCTAGCCTGTCCTGCAGCTTGCAGTGCCAAAGCTACATTCTATTTTTAGCGCACTAGCTTGGATGAGAGTTAGTGGGAGTATGTCTCTTTGAGCTGGGAATTACATCCCCAGCTCAAAGTGGACACATATCCAAAGTGAATTGAGTGCCTGAGAGAACTGCAGCATTGCCAGACCTGAGATGGAGGGTAACAGTTTCAAAAGTACCCAAGTGACTTAGGAACCCACGTTCCATTTTCAAAAGTGACTTAAGTGCTTAGGAACATAAGTCTCATAGTAAGTCACTTAGGTAGTTAATGCAGAAAGGCACCTAGTGGGATTTTCAGAAGCACCTAGGTTCCTAATCCCCCTTTGATTTCTATGGGAGTTAGGCATCTAGGTGCTTTTAATAATTGACCCCTGAATTTACTTTAAAGTTTTGAACCCATAACCAGTGGTGAAAGCCTAATGCAGTATCACAATGCTTCATCCATATGCAGTCTCCAACCAATAGCACTAAATTGGTTGAACATCCACAATATTGTGTAGAGGCTCTTCTAAATGAAACCTGGGTGGGCGGGGAGGGGTAGTTTGGTTGGTAGCCAGCCCCAGAATTAGGGAAGCAGGGAGGTGCCTGGATCCTGCATAGACTGCAGTTTGCCAAGATCTCAGGATCTGATCCATACTATCCAGGATAAATTGCCAAACTGACTATAAACTAAGTGTTGTCAAATGCACAAAGCAAATGAACAAGAAATGGAGGACTCATTGATCTTAGGCATTATTCGAACAACTAAAAAATTCAAGCTAAAATATTTTAAAATTGACTGCATCCTATTCAGCCTTATTCTCAATAATATTGAGAGAGATGGTTTTGTGAACAATTCTGCAGGTCAAGGTTTAAACCTCCATAGGATCACAGTATTTTATTCCCTTGAAATGTTTCTTCCAACGTGGCTACAGAGTAACATTTCTTATAAGTCTCTACAAAGTTTTTGTAAAATTATATTTACCAGCAGAGAAGTTGCGGATTTGGCAGGACGTGTTCTAACCTGTTGTAATTTATTACACGGAAGGTTAGAACAGATGGGGCTGGATTATTGGCAAAATGTCTGGTAATTCCTGCAGGAAACGACAGCACCATTTCTCCAGTTATCTTCACTATACATCTTCAAAATCAAATCAAAGGAGACAAAGGGAGAGAAGAAAGAAAGCAGCTTAAAATATAGCCTGGGAAGTGAATCATCTGTATCAAGCTAGGCATGATGGAGATGGTGACATTTCATTCCTTCTCTATTATACTGGAAAGAAAATCATCTTCTTCCTAAAACAGCATTAGTCTGAATAGAGAAAAATTCTGGTATTTGGGCAACAAATAGAAAATGTGATATTTCTGTGAACTCCTCCGGACTTGCTTCTAGAAACAATCTGCTTTTCTCTTCAGAACAGAAAAACAAAATCAACCATCTTAAATTGAACAGTTGCCAACAGCCCAGTTTTGCCTGGGACAGCCCTAGCTTTCTGCTCTCTGACCCAGGCAACTGGAACTGAGCTGTAATTTCATTGCAGGTCCTGATCCAGCCATATTGACTGCTGTCTTGTGGCTGTAGAAGCAGCCAACTTTCAGTGTCTGTGCTGGATCTCAGTGTCCCTGCTTGTACGGGGGGAGGGGGGTGGGGGGCAGCCATCAGCACCCTCACTAGCAGCAGCTCCAGCTCAGCTCATTCCCCCAGTGGATCAGCAAGGAAAAGGAAAGTGTTCAATTCAGATGTAATGAATGTGCAAAATGCAGAGATAGTTATTTTGAAAGAGGAATACAGAAGATACTGGAAAGAGTTGTTTTCTGGCAGTCAGATTGCAAAAATCAATGAGAGAACTTACCAAATAAAACCAACATGCCCTGCCTTGTCTGTGTTTTACCCATTCCACTCAGTGCTTTCTGATGCCAGGTTTATACATACATGGTAAGCCCACAGCACTGCTGGAATTAGTGCTAAGGTGACAACGTTTGTACTGAGGCCAGCATCTTTAATAATGAAGTAGTAGGTTTCAGGATTCCAGTATTCATGGAACAGTGATTCCATAAATAGGAGGTGGTGGATGAAGTGCACTCTGGATATAATATATAGTCTAATTGGGAAACCCTCGCATTGATTTTTGCCATTTTTATTTTCTTGCTTACTGGTTGTTTCTAGGCCTCAGACTAATTCAGTGATCACACTATTCATTCTTTGCTTGTTGCTGATCCATGTACATTAGCACAAAGAAGCAGACTATCCAAGTGTTGACAGCAATTTTCTTACAGGATCTATCACTTCAAAATATAGTCTCTGAATTTATATTCCAGTATCTTTTAGAGATCATGTTATATCTCCAGGCTTCTTACACAGATAGCATGCAATAAAAAAATTAGTGCCAATGAACTGGAGTATATCTTTCTTTGCTGAAAATACAGTATGTGGCTGTGTATCAAAGTTATGCTGTAAATCTAAGTTTAAGAGAGTCATAGCAGGGAAAAGATACAGATGGAACATGAATGTGACTTTTCTTGCTTCAAATTCAAGTATTGTCATCTGAAAACAGATCTTACCAGTGCAAAGCAGTCATGAAGCTCGGGGGTGGGGGGCAGCGAGGGGGGTACATGGTATGCTGTCAGTTTCTGGTTGTGCAATCATAGAATATTAGGGTTGGAAGAGACCTCAGGAGGTCTAGTCCAACCCCCTGCTCAAAGCAGGACCAACACCAACTAAATCATCCCAGCCAGGGCTTTGTCAAGCCTGACCTTAAAAACCTCTAAGGAAGAAGATTCCACCACCTCCCTAGGTAACCCATTCCAGTGCTTCAGCACTCTCCTAGTGAAATAGGACCATTGCATCCCCCTAATGCAATGGTCTATGTGGCACCGTTAGGCTGTTCTAGGGCCTGGTCTACCCTGGGGGGAGGGGGGAGCATCGATCTAAGTTACGCAACTTCAGCTACGTGAATAATGTAGCTGAAGTCGAAGTACTTAGACCTACTCACCGTGGTGTCTTCACTACGGTGAGTTGACTGCTGCTGCTCCCCTGTCAACTCTGCCTGCACCTCTTGCGGCGCTGGAGTACAGGAGTTGACGGGAGAGCGCTCGGGGGTTGATTTATCGTGTCTAGACTAGACGCGATAAATCAACTTCTGCTGGATCGATCACTGCCTGCCGATCTGGTAGTGTACGGTTATGCCACAGGCTGTTTCAACCCCCATTTGGCCCAGAATCTTGCCACTCATTCTCAGCTGCCCTGACTCTAAACTCAGGGCTGAGAATCTACGCTCACTGAAGGAGATACATACATACATATATATTTAATGTTTGCAGGAAAATTGTTGAGGGCATTGATTACTAACATAAATAGGGCAATCCCCGTCTCTTCAGTGAGTGGCAAACAACATCTAAGGATATTCTGGCAAGGAGATGTCCTTTAGTACAGTACTGTGTCTGCTGTGTTAGGATATAGATATTCAGGCCTGTCTGTAAAGGCCTATACTCTAAGAATTTAGGTGTATTCTTATCACTTGGCTAGTGATAGAGGTATAAAAGAAAGAATCAAAACCACTGTCTGCCAGTGTAAGGGCCTTCTCTTACTGTGACAGTTTGTGGCCCTGTGCTTAGGCTAAGGCCTTTGGCTAAGCAGCAGAGGCAGCCATAAGCTGGGAAGCGAACGGTCACATCCTCGCATTCCAAACTAGTCACATTGAAATAAGGTGCTATTGGGCTGTTAGGAATACAATCCTGTCCTGATAGTGCCTATCACCTCCAGAGAAAGGGAAGTGCCTAGAAAATGTAAAAGGAAACTTAGTTTGATAGCATCCTGTCTGGCAAGAACTCACTTATCAATAGCTGGGATGTGAAATCCTCACTTCTGTATTGTTTTGTCATTATAGTTCCCACTTTACTGTTGTTTGTCTGTATAATCTCTGTCTGGTTCTGTGATTGTTCCTGTCTGCTGTATAATTAATTTTGCTGGGTGTAAACTAATTGAGGTGGTGGGATATAATTGGTTACATAATCATGTTACAATATGTTAGGATTGGTTAGTTAAATTTCAGGAGAATGATTGGTTAAGGTATAGCTAAGCAGAACTCAAGTTTTACTATATAATCTGTAGTCAATGAGGAAGTGACTGGGTGTGGGTGTGGGTGGGGGTGGGCATGGGCATGTGGGTGTGTGAGATGGGAACAGGGAATGGGGGTAAGAAAATTGGAATCATGTTTTGCTAAAGGGGGAGATGGGAACAGGGAATGGGGATAAGAAAATTGGAATCATGTTTTGCTAAAGGGGGAAATGGGAACAGGGAATGGGAGTAAGGAAGTTGGAATCATGTTTGGCTAAGGGTAGGAATGGGAACAGGGACACAGGTGTAAGGCTCTGTGGTGTCAGAGCTGGGAAGGAGGATACTAAGGAAGGAAACTGGAATCATGCTTGCTGGAAGTTCACCCCAATAAACATCGAATTGTTTGCACCTTTGGACTTCGGGTATTGTTGCTCTCTGTTGATGCGAGAAGGACCAGGGAAGTAAGTGGGTGAAGGAATAAGCCCCCTAACATGCTGTATCAAAGGAAGGACTGATGAGTGAAATGGTCTTCTAGTGGTATTAGTTTGTGTCTATCAACTACATGCTGAGGGAGGTAACAAGTCCACAGGACTGGAAATCAGGAAACCTGGGCAAGTCACTTCACCACTTTATGCCTCCACTTCCCCATTTGTAAAATGGGAATGATGATATGTGATACCTTCCTTGGCAAAGCACTTCAGAATAATACTCAGCTTAATTCATAAATCTCAAATATACAAAACTTCATTGCAAGCACTTAAAGCTGATAAGGGCAAATAAGGTTCAAACAAACACAAAAATCAGAAAATACAGACCAAAGCTTAAAAAAACCAAACCTAATTACATCACCTTTCTCTCAGACACTCACCCACTATCCTGAGCAAATCAACCATAATCACCAAGTATAAAGACAGGCCTTGAGTCCATCCATTTCTTTGTAGGTTTCAGAGTAACAGCCGTGTTAGTCTGTATTCGCAAAAAGAAAAGGAGTACTTGTGGCACCTTAGAGATGAACCAATTTATTTGAGCATGAGCTTTCGTGAGCTACAGCATCCGATGAAGTGAGCTGTAGCTCACAAAAGCTTATGCTCAAATAAATTGGTTAGTCTCTAAGGTGCCACAAGTACTCCTTTTCTTTTTGCATTTCTTTGTAGTTCTCTATGGTTGTAGGAAGTATAGACAAAGTAAATCTTGGTTTCTGAATGCCTGCAGGGCTTTGAAGAACAAGAAATCACTTTCATGGAAAGTTCAGTTGTTATGCTGGATTTATGCCAGTGGAAATGAGAACAGAATTTGGCCCAGTGTACTTGTGTAGGAGGGATAATAGGTTAGTATAGCCACACTAGCTAGCATCAGGTCAGATTTTCAGAATGCAATATCCAGAAAGTAGGGCGGGAGAGAAGAATTGCAGATTATAGGTATATTACTCCCACAATAAACTCTAGAGACTCAGTTTCTGGTCCCTCTCTGTAACTACATTTAAAATTAATTCCTTGATGAACAGAAATAGATGTCAATGAAAAATATTTTTCAGGCCATAAAACAGATAAGCCTGACACACAGAAACAGAACTTTTCTCTAGTTACTTGTGGGCATGAGAAAACTGGTAATTATTTTACCATCACCAAATCAAACCTGTTAACTATCTGTGCATCTCTAATCTATGAATAGCCCTTAAGAGAAAAGTATTTCCCTCATATTTGTAAGATCTTTTATAACCAGTGTTGCATATTTAATGTGCATAGTATATAAGTACATTAAAATTAGCCCACATAAATGATATTGATAAAACAATTAAATAATTAATTTAAAACTACTCAATTATACCTGTTGCATTAAACTCTATTCCAGGTTGAATTTTTAAATTGCTCAACGTGGGTGAAACGTGGAAGAAAGGTAATATTTACTTGCAAATATATTATTTAGAATTGTTGTTAAACTATCACAAAACAGACAGAGAAGTGTTAAACTAAGCTTGTTAGAGCCAAAAGAATTGTTGATCAGGGGTTTTCAAGGCTTCTGGTGAGGCTACGAAATAGTCATAACAGACCAGAACCTTCTTAAAATGAGAGGAACCATCCATTCAGGGACCATCAGAAGCCTGTTTTGATTGGGTAGTTTTGATGTGGTAGGGTAGCAATTCTGCCCCTTTTGCACGTTTATTTTTTGAGGAACATTTGGCAACGTACACACATGAGCATTGCAGTGAACTCTGAGAATGGCAAAGTGCTGGAACATTAGTACTACCACACTGACCAGCATGACAGGACCTGGAGTACCATAACTGGTAAGTCATTTCCCTGATTCGGAAAGATGTTCGGGCAGTATTGCATGAGATGAGGGAACCAGATTACATCACTGCCTCTATGACCATATACATTTCTAGCTCATCCTTATTCCCCTGTCTTTTTTATCCTTCTGTCTAACCATGCGACGCTTTGCTGTGATGAGGGAGACTGGCTATACAAAATGTCTTACCAGCCTGATTGCAGCAGAAGCTTGGCTGGACACAGAGTGGCTAATAAGGTTGCGTGCCATGAGTTGCGCCTGCAGTTTCCCAGAAATTAAATTGTGAGCTTCAGAGACAGAAGCTAAGTTTTCCTATCTTTTGCTGTTCTTTTCTCTTTCCTGTAGTGTTCGTTTTCGTTCTCCACCCCCACCCCGCCAGAGTTCATTTGTGCTGAAAAACCAGACTTGAATCACAGAAGCTAAGAGCAACCATTTAGCCTGACCCTCTCTTCTCCTAAAGAATCACATTTGATGTCCTTCAAGAGCTTTTCCCTTTAAAAAGCATTATATACCAGGAGCTCCCACCTCTTACCTGTCTGGTGGAAACAGACAAAGGGCCAAATGAGAACCCGATAAGATAGGGGTTCTCAACCTCTCTCTTTCTGAGGCCCCCCCTGCCAACATGCTATAAAACTCCATGGCCCACCTGTGCCACAAGAACTGTTTCCTGCATATAAAAGCCAGGGCCAGCGTTAACGGGTAGCAACCAAGGCAATTGCCTGGGGTCCCACACCACAGGGGCCCCCATGAAGCTAAGTTTCTCAGGCTTCTGCTTCGGCCCTGGGCTTCAGCCCTGTGCGGCAGGGCTTAGGCTTTCTGCCCTGGGCCCCAGTGAGTCTAAAACTGGTCCTGCTTGGTGGACCGCCTGGAACCTGCTCGCGGCCCCCTAGGGGGCCCCGGACCCCTGGTTGAGAACCACTGCGATAAGAAACATCAGTAAAGAGTTAGGCACAGGAGAAACTGAAATTGATTTTGAATTCACTGCCCACAATAAAGAAGAGAGATACCTCCTCAGGTTTTCAGGAATAGTAGAAGATTTCCCATTAAACTTAAGAAAAGTTATGCACTACCTTTGGGGAAACGAAAGCAATAGCAGACACATCTCACAGTGTGAGCAACAGTACAAGATGGTCTATTTCGGTCTACAGGATAGACAGGCTGTATAAAATCTCCATTATCAGTGGAAAAAATCTATTGTAGACATAGATACTAGGGGTGACATCCTGGCCCCATTGAAATCAATAGTTTTGCTAAAATAGGATTCAAGATTCTTACATAAAACATGACCTTTAAAATGCTACCCAGACTGAATTGTCAGAACACCCCGTAAAGCAGGCAGGCAGGCAAACGTATTCCTCACTTTACAGGTGTGGAAAATGACTGAACGAAAGGTTGAGTGATTTTCCCAAGGCCCCACAGCGAGTCAGTGTCAGAGTCAACCATGTTATTGAGATAGTGCTGGCACTCTTCAGGAGTCCCTGGCTCTTAGTGCTGTGCTCAGATCAGGACACCACTCCACTCTGCTATGCATGGCTTGCACTGAGTTTTCTACTCTCTTCACCCACCTTTAAAAAAAACAAACAAACGCTAACTAGTGGGTTTGAACAATAAGATGTGTTCACAATAACGGATACGTTTTACAGAGAACACTCAATAAAGGAGGTCTTATCCTTTGATTCACACCTATAATTTCCTTTAACATTGACGGGACTTACACACATCCAGAGGCGTTTGAGCCCTGCTAGATGTTTCGGTTGACTCATGCCCTGGGAGACCTCTGGAAATAACGACTAATGACCCAAACATTACATTGAAAAGATTTGTACCTGAAGTTGACTATTCCACTGGGTGGGGGTACCTACTTGTTAGGATCTGCTCCTTTGAAATATGCATTAACAGTTTCTGTGAATGCTGCTGCTACAGGGAGGGTGTCCTGGGCCCCCATCGTCAAAGGACTGGGTCCCCTAGAAGAGCCTGCAACAGAGGGAAAACTTTCACTTGTTATGTGCATATAAAACATTACAATTACTCAAAGCCAGTTGTACCAGAGGTGGGGGAATAAAGAATCATTTACTGAAAATAAAATGTCAAGTCTGGCATTTTGCTTTTATTTGTGAGCAGTAAGAGTCCCCTGGGTGTTCAGAATGGGACTGAATGTGTTCACAGATGGTCATTTACTCTCTGTATAACCACAATAATTTAAGTTCTTTACTATGAACAGCACGTGAAAGCAGTGGCACACATCCGAAGGAACTTTGATGCTTTATGAATAAGGCAGTCTTTGCATGACAGTTTGTGCAGTACACTTCTGTGTTCTACAGAAGAGAGCTGGATGATGTTTTAACCAAAACACTCCATCACCCCACAATTTACAGTAAATCGTTTGGCTCCGGGTTTTTTTGGAAGGGATGAGGCCCAAGGCCTTCTTTTCGCTTTTGTGCCCGATGGGAAGCACAAACCTCTGCATCTATTCCAAGGCAGCACTGGCTCTGCAGTTTCCTTCCCTCTTCCCTTCACCCAAACTGAGCTGTTGCTGTCTGCCACATTCTCTCCTCTATAGGTAGCAGATATCTGTGTCTAAGTTAAATGTTGCTCCAAGCAGCGTTCACATAGACTAAATACCTACATGCCTTTCTGAGATGGAGGTTTGTATAGGCACTGTTTGCTGGCCCAGCTGCAGCCAGGCTCTCATAGGAACATGGCCAACAGAGGTTGGTTACCTCTAGAGCAACAATGCAGGGGTCCAAGCTTCCATGACAATGGGGAGTCTTTTCCTTTTGGATCTTGGAGATCTGTGGGAATACTGGGAATATTTCAAAGAAACTCTAGCCCTGATTCAGCAAAACCTTAAGCACATATTTAAGTCCTACTGAAGACATTGAATAGGAATATGCTTTAGTGCTTTGCTGAATTGGGGCCTTTGACATTCACCTCAGGGAATTTCCAGCGCCTCCCCCACATAGGCACATCTGTAGGAGGATACAATTTGGCTTGGTTTCAGAGTAACAGCCGTGTTAGTCTGTATTCGCAAAAAGAAAAGGAGTACTTGTGGCACCTTAGAGACTAACCAATTTATTTGAGCATGAGCTTTCGTGAGCTACAGTTCACTTCATCGGATGCATACCGTGGAAACTGCAGCAGACTTTATATATACACAGAGAATATGAAACAATACCTCCTCCCACCCCACTGTCCTGCTGGTAATAGCTTATCTAAAGTGATCATCAGGTGGGCCATTTCCAGCACAAATCCAGGTTTTCTCACCCTCCACCGCCCCACACAAATTCACTCTCCTGCTGGTGATAGCCCATCCAAAGTGACAACTCTTTACACAATGTGCATGATAATCAAGTCGGGCTATTTCCTGCACAAATCCAGGTTTTCTCACATCCCCCCCACCCCCATACACACACAAACTCACTCTCCTGCTGGTAATAGCTCATCCAAACTGACCACTCTCCAAGTTTAAATCCAAGTTAAACCAGAACATCTGGGGGGTGGGGGGGGGTAGGAAAAAACAAGAGGAAACAGGTGATTTGTGAACCTTTCAGCATGGGTAAGCCCACTTACAAGCAAGACTAGTGTAAATTATAGTTTCAGAACGAACCCACGAGAAATTCTGAATTCAATCTGGAATCAGAGAAAACTTGGCAGTTCAGGTTGAGTTTTGGGTTTAAATTAAATTCAGAGTGAAACTCAGGGATGCAAACCCACAGCAATTAATTCAGGAGAGTCATATAATTAGAAGAAACGGGAGGGTTGCAGGGATTAAAGTACCAAGATATTTGCTCCAATCATGCACTGCATGTTCTGTAATGGAGATTCTATGCAGCTGCCACCATGCATACTCAACATGAACACTAAAATAACTAACCCCTGGGTGTTTGCAGCCATTGATTTTTCCTTTGCTGGCAATGAGCTTGCTTCTATGTAAGAAATCCTAAATTAGCACCAAAGTGGTAAAAACTGAATAAAGTCACATTAGGGGGAAAGAGTAGATGAATTCAGAATTTGCATATAAATCAAATATGGGCATGTGGAAAATTTACACACTACTTTCCACACTGACAGCTAAAGGAGGTGCCTTGTTTATTGAAAACAACAATAGAAAGGAGTATTTCCAATAACAAGTGCCTTTGGCATCAAATATTGTTTTGGCAAAGATCTAGTTTCTCTCTTAATGGAAATTCTAATAGATTAGAATGATTAATTACTAGTCATTTACCAATGGCATGACATACTAAAGCTTTGAGACAATAATAATGAATGACTTATACCTTTCATTCATTCTCTGGGAATCTGAATGCATGTTCAAAACTTCAATCCGTATTGTGGTAGACTGTGCAAATCAATAGGTTAAGGATGAGCATGGGGATGGGGAACGTAACATTGGCTTGATTTTCAAAGGTACTGAGCAGTCAGCTCCCATTAGTTTAATTAGAATTGGAGGTGCTCAGCACATCTCTTAAAAGCAGGCTTTGTATTTTTGTAACTAAAACCAGCCTGTTAAGTTCTCTATCCTGCCCTTCCTGGTCTGGCTAAATCTCTCCCAGAAACAAAAAATAATATGGATTATTTCAAAGGAAAGGCTGTGTTTTAGAGATGGGATTTTAAAACATAGATGTCAAACTATGCCTACCAAACCTTGGGGCTTTTATTTTGCAGTACAAAGTTTGTGCACTGCTGGTATTAACAAATTTTGCAAATGCAGTTCAGTTTATTTGAGCTTCCAAGGCCTTGATGCAATAAAGATGAATGGTTTAGGTCATTCATTCACCTGCTGCAAGTGTAAATGCAGCAGCAAATCTCTGGATGTTTTCAATCCACCCATAACTTACTGAGCAAAGATGCTGAGGTATAGGGATAAAGTGACAAATGGGGGCAGCACTAGATTTAAGCATCCTAATATGGTACAGGACTGAATACGGTACTGCCACTGAAATGCCTATATCATCTATGTGTGACAGCTATCCTTCCTGCTGCATTTTGACTTAGAGTTCTTGAAGAGAGAAAGGATCAAACCCATGCAGAAGCAACAGTAGTAAGGGAAATGCAGATCAGATAGCTGTAGCTTTTAGATCTCTTCCCCATGAAAAGGACCCAGATATCTACCTATCAGTGAGAACACAAAAAAGGGTGAAGCCCCTTTGCTTGTACAGTGGGTCTGGCCACAGCACATGTACAGCAAGGGATCAACTGATATATTTATTACTCACTACCCTGGCTTTTCTGAATCTTAAAAATGGTTACACCTCCACAGATTTATTCCAGACTTTGAACTGAAAGGCATATTCATTGTTGAGAAAGATCAGAATGTTGTGACTAAAAACCAACCAAACAAAAAAAGTGGGGGAACAAAGCTGCTTCAAAACTGAAGACTGTGGAGTCTTTGTAAGGCTCAATGCCCTCGTCTATTCAATGGACTGAGCGAGGATATGGAATTTGGGAGAATGGACTATACGCTAGTCTCATGTGGAGCTCTTTTTCTCCTTGTTGGAATAATTTTAGAGTCTGAGTCTGTCCTTCTTGAAGAGAACGTATGTGAAAAGTTTTCAAGGATCTATCAACTGCTTCTAAAATATCATTCATTGTCATATCTAGTCGAGAACCTCTATATAAGCAATCACATTTATACCTTCATTTTGTCTTTTGATTGTCCTTGGATCTGGATGTGAGCAGGGGTTTTCATCATGACCACATTTCTCTCAAACATTTATGATCGACTCCATTTTTTAATATGGGTTTGATTATATATTTATTTTACACCCCTCCCCACAAATCTGGATCTTTATGCAAATCTGACAGTACAACCTGGATCAGAATAGTACAGTAACAGATTAGCATTAAAGGAATAATTAAGTAAATTTTGGATGAAACATCAAATATCTAAGTTTAGACAATATATCTTCAATAAGAAAATATTAAGACATTTTAAACATTCCCCTCTTTCTCATACCCTGTACCTAAGGCACATCACCAGGTAGCTAAGTAACATGCACCAATGACGGTTGCTTATTTTGATTGCTGGGATTTTCCCTTTTAATTTCTAATGTATCTTAAAAGTGTGTAAAAATTAAGGTAGCCAGGCATCTCCTCTTCGACTGGATTTTTGAAGAGGCTCAAGAAAGTGGGTTATTTCAGCAAAAGGTCTGAAATAAAGGATGTTCAATAAATTTGCATCAGATCAACTTGTTTCAGTCTATAGGACAAGCAGAACAGACACTTGGATAATTGGCCCACTTTTTGCTAACCACACATACATTCACATGCACCATGCAGAAGGACACACACACACATATGAACACGATTCTTTTAGGATGAGGGCGGAAAACAAGTGCATTCACAGTTTAATGCAAAGGTGCTCGAAGCTCCTTAAATGAGTTTACCCAAACTTCAGAGATCCACCATGTAAACCTGAGTCCACAATTAGGTCTAAGTAAAAATCCCCAGCTTTTCCCCTTCTGGACAAGCTAATTCATCCCTAAAAGCAAATATATTCACAAGTATTCAACAAAAGGTTTGATTTCCTAAGCACATCATACTGAACTACAGAGTGGCTTTTTCCAATGCAGAATGAAGAGTGCATGATTGTGTGACAACATGCTATCTAAGAGATGAACAACTGATGTTTAATCTGCACAGCAATCATTTTCTGCAAGCCCTTTTGCACTCTCACAAATTTCACTTCTGCACCTTCATATTCTACTGATGCGCTATTGAAGTCAACAGATGTGTTGTACCTCTTCAGACATCCCTAATACCAGCCCAGCAGGTAACAGACCCGATGAAATCCCTGCAGCTAGATCTAGAGAAAAAGAGTCTGAACAACAGCAGGTGCATCAGAGGTGGGCAAACTACAGCCCACGAGCAACATCCGGCCCACGGGACCATCCTGCCCGGCCCCGAGTTCCCGCCCCCTCCCCCACAGCTTGCCCTTGGCCCTTCCCCCGCAGCCACGCACTCCTGCTGCTCTGAACAGCATGGTAAGGGGGCGGGGGGCAGTCAGGGAGCAGAAGGTGGTTGGATGGGGTGGAGGTTCAGGGGGGCAGTCAGGGGATGGGGAGCAGGGAGGGTTGGGAGTGGGAGTCCCAGGGGGCCTGTCAGGAGGTGGGGGTGTGGATAGGGGTGGGGGCAATAAGATGGCAGGGAGGGTTGGATAGGGGGTGGGAGTCCCAGGGAGCCTGTCAAGGGGAGGGGTGTGGATAGGAGTCAGGGGGAACAGTCAGGGGACAGGGATCGGGGGGGTTAGATAAGGGGGTGGGGTCCCAGGGGGCAGTTAGGGGCAGGGGTCCCGGGAGGGGGTGGTCAGGGGACAAGAAGCAGGGGGGTTGGAAGTGTTGGTGGGGGGAGGATAGGGATCAGGGGCCAGGCTGTTTGGGGAGGCACAGCCTTCCCTACCCAGCCCTCTGTACAGTTTTGCAACCCCAATGTGGCCCTCGGGCCAAAAAGTTTGCCCACCCCTGAGCTAGATCCTTAAAACTTAAACCTTTCTTGATCATGAGGAAACATTCCCTAGTTTTCAGCATTCTGCAGACCCAAACACTATTTTGAGCCTGTGACTGAAGAATTCATTTTAAAGGCAGATATTTTATTTCTGCTAAAGTAATCTTGTGGGAGGCATCTACAGCTTCCCTACACTATCACGTACACATCTCCAACTTGGCATCTCTGCACTGAGCAACACTTTTGGAACAGAAGGTCACAGGTGAATGTATGAGACCCCATCCTTATCACAGAGAGTAGCTAGCTCTGGAAAGCAGATGGGCTGACACATCATAAGATCCCTTGTACCTGAAGGAAGGAATGTCTACTAATAGCATTTTCTTTTCATAGACAGTACAGGATTTGAAACGAAGAACAAACAATAAAAAGATAATCTAAAATACCCAGATACCTAGGAAGAGAGAGAACTGGGCATTGCATCAATCCACATCATCCCAGGCAAGTATCTGGTATGACATTCACAAAGGCAGCACAGAGAGTTATTTTGTGCTCATGTGAAACAATTAGAATAGGGATGAAACAAGTAGAATAACTGATGGGACACTGAAGGGCTGCAATATGAAGAAGAGTTACGCTTACATTTGGCGGAAGGAAGCCACATCCATATATTCTGATAAATACAGAACAAGGATAGCACTTAATTTCCTATTTCCAAAATCTTAGATTTCAACCGGTAGAAATTATTTAACATCTCTGCATCTCTAATTTTAAATCCCTTATTTATTCCAACTTCCAAAGCACAGCTTTTATGTAAACATGTCCCGTAATGTAAACGGTCAAAGTTCTGCTGGAGGAAGAAATGAGACTAGGAAAAAGATTTTTGCGTTGATACTACAGCTGAAGAACTGAACTTCCTGGAAATGAAATTTTGATATCTTTAGAATAGCTTTGGACATGTATAAAATGATAAAGTCTGATAAAAACCAGATTATCTTTGACTTTAAGTATAAATGATGCTTTGTGAATTTGAGAGTAACAGCTACATATTTCTATGTTTGGATCGTCAGCAGTCCCTAAATATAAAAATGATGTAACACTAGTCTCTGACTGATATGTGTTGGTGAACTTGGTGCATTCTCTACCAATTCTCAAAACCAGTTCAGCAGGAGTATCCACAATACAATTTCCCCCAGGTAAGTCCAGTTGTGCTTTATCATTTGTCCATAAAATTGGACACTTGCCTGCTGCAGTTATTTTCCTCATGACACGGTCAATGTCCGACAAAATTTGTGACATGTCTAGCGTAGGGCTGTCAAGGTTCCTTCCCCGCTCTGAACTCTAGGGTACAGATGTGGGGACCTGCATGAAAAAACCCCTAAGCTTATTTTTACCAGCTTGGGTTAAAACTTCCCCAAGGTACAAACTATTTTACCTTTTGTCCCTGGACCTTATTGCTGCCACCACCAAGTGTCTAAGAAATAACAGGGAAAGAGCCCACTTGGAAACGTCTTTCCCCCCAAAATTCCCCCAAGCCCTACACCCCCTTTCCTGGGAAGGCTTGATAAAAAATCCTCACCAATTTGCATAGGTGAACACAGACCCAATCTCTTGGGTCTTAAGAACAATGAAAAAGCAATCAGGTTCTTAAAAAAAGAATTTTAATTAAAGAAAAAGTAAAAGAATCACCTCTGTAAAATCAGGATGGTAAATACCTTTCAGGGTAATCAGATTCAAAACATAGAGAATCCCTTTAGGCAAAACCTTAAGTTACAAAAAGACACAAAAACAGGAATATACATTCCATTCAGCACAACTTATTTTATCAGCCATTTAAACAAAACAGAAACTAATGCGATTGCTTACTGACTTTTTACAGGAGTTCTGACCTGCATTCCTGCTCTGGTCCTGGCAAAAGCAACACACACAGAGAGAACCCTTTGTTTCCCCCCACTCCAGCTCTGAAAGTATCTTGTCTCTTCACTGGTCATTTTGGTCAGGTGCCAGTGAGGTTGTCTTAGCTTCTTAACCCATTACAGGTGAAAGGGTTTTTCCTCTGGTCAGGAGGGATTTAAAGGTGTTTACCCTTCCCTTTATATTTATGACAAGAGCCATCTCTTCCTATTACCAACCCTTATGTGCACTCCAGTCCACCTACAAGTTATTCTGCAAGATGACCTTCTGGTCAAAACATTATTGTTATCTTTACTGACAATATTCAACATGCTTTGATCCTTATCTTTATTCTATTAGCAGCCTGCACACTAATATAGCACTTTCTACCACCACCCACTCTACTGCTTTTATTGTTCCCTTTTTAGAGAGAGCTTTGGATAACAAAGGTGCAGAGACCCAACAGTGAATCAACAAAAACATTTTAATTTTAGTCAGTAGTGGCCACCAGAGGGTTGTAGAGTGTGGATGCTGTTATTTTGTTATACTTTATGTTCATGCAAACACCCAGCAGGGAACAATTCACTTGTTGTTCAAGTTGACACAGGACCCAGGATAAATCAAGAGTACTAATAGAGGAACTCTTACTCTGTTTGAAATCAGAAAATTTAGTCCAGGTCCCTCAAAACTGGAGCAGTGACACCAGCAGTAAGTCTGGGTTTGTAAAAGCTCATAGAAGAATAATAGCCAGGTGGGAGCAAATGTCCCCACTATATTTATACAAATATGATACACCGTTGAAATATATTATCAGGCATCTTCTCAAGCCTGGGGTAAATATTAGATTGTTCCAAAGATTCGGACACTTGATAATAAAGAAAGCATACTGTTGGTAGGGACACAATTCTTTTTTCTTTTTTTAGAGAAGCTAGCTCTAAAGTCTAATTCTTTGGAGGTTAAGTAAGATGCCGGCATTCAATTGTGTATATGGGAGCTCAAAATAGCAGATACTGTTCAGAATCAGAAACATCAAAAATATCTTGACAGGAAAAGAGGGACTAAGGCTCTCTAGCCACCAAAAAGCAGAAGATATGCAATTGTTATCCCTTGAAGAAAAACAATCTGCACTTTGGAAGCAACATACTGGTAATTAATGGCATAAGGATTTTTCAGTAATTTATCTGACCATCTATTTTAGTAATTCAATTAAATGTGTATGCCAAGAAGGATATAACCAAGCCACCAAACCTTCAGTGATCAACCACACCAAAAATTAAATAGGGGTAAGGTTTTGCACATTTTTAAGACTTTGGTGCTGAGGGTTTACATACATACAGCGGAAACTAGTGTGTGTTAATTTGTTAGATAATAGGTTAAGTAGCATGTAGATTCTGCTCAGGCAACAGCAGGGGTGATCAAACTTTTTGGCCTGAGGGCCACATCGAGGTTGCAAAACTGTACAGAGGTGCAGGTAGGAAAGGCTGTGCCTTCCTAAACAGCCTGGCCCCTGACCCCTATCTGCCCCCGCCCACTTCCCACCCCCTAACAGCCCCCCTCAGAACCCCCAACCCATCCAACCCCCCCGCTCCTTGTCCCCTGACCCTAACTGCCCCCTGGGACCCCACCGCCTATCCAACCCCCCCTGCTCCCTGTCTGTCCTGACCCCTGTCCACACCCCCACCCCCACAGCCCCCCCACAGGACTCCCACCCTCTATCCAACCACCCTTTGCTCCTTGTCCCCTGACCACCCTCTCCCGGGACCCCCCCACCCCTAACTGACCTCCAGAATCCCACCCCATTATCCAACCCCCCCCCTGCTCCCTGACTGCCTCCCAACTACACCCCTGCCCCCTGACAGACCCTCCCAGACTCCCACCTCCTCTCCAACCCCCCCACTCCCTGTTCCCTGATTGCCCCGACCTCTATCCACACCCCCACCTCCTGACAGGCCCCCTGGGACTCCCACTCCCAACCTGGTCCCCATCCCTTGACTGCGTCCCCAGAACCTCTGCCCCATCCAACCGCCCTCTGCTCCCTGACTGCCCCCTAGAACCCCTGCCCCCTTACCATGCTGCTCAGAGCAGCAGGAGTGCATCACTGTGGGGGAGGGGCCAGGGGTGAGCCTCCCCAGCAGGGAGCTCAGGGGCCGGGCAGGATGGTCCTGCGGGCTGTGTGTGTCCCGCGGGCCATAGTTTGCCCACCTCTGTCCTAGAGGCATTAGTAAATTGCAGTGCAGGAGGAGATTATATAATCATATACTATAATTAACGAGAACTGCTTTCCACATAAACTCTGCTATAGGAGTCTCTGACATTTACTTGAGCAGACTGGACAATAGTCAGGATAGTTGGGGAACAATGTACTTGTTGTGGCAGAGCTCTGACCTTGTCCCCATGGGTCCCACGCTTCCAGGTGGTTTATGCTAGCTTCAGAGGCTCACTGTGACCCTCCACGTAGCCCTTCTCTCTCTAGGGCCAGGGATACAGTCTACTGAGCCCTTTTCATCATAAGCCAGCAATGGAGGTTGGTGAGAGAATTCCCACAGTCTCTGTTGCTCCTACGACCTCACGCCAAAACAGTTTAGCCTTTTGTCCTGACAGGGGCCTGTTTTCCCGTCCCAGGAGATGTTTCCGTCGTGGTGGGTTGCGGGGAACCCAGGCCTGCCCTCTACTCCGGGTTCCGGCCCAAGGACCCTAATGGTAGCAGCTGTTGGCAGCCAACCTTTTATTGCCAGAGTTGCTACATTTCCCTGGGCCACTTCCCCACAGCTCTTCTGTTTCTTCCTTCCTCACCCTTACCTTAGGGCTCCCTTACTAATGACTTGAGGGTGTCTTCATTAACCAGCCCTTCAGCCACACTTCCTCTCCTCTGGCTCCCTGACTCCTCTCTGCCTGACTGGAGTGAGCCCTTTTATATAATCAGAGGGGCCTTAATTAGAGTCAGGTGGTCACATTAGCTTAATGGCCTCATCTGACTCTTTGCAGGTTAACTGGAATCAGGTGTTCTCATTAGTCTGGAGCAGCCCATGCTCTGGTCAGTCTGGGAAAAGAAAACTGTTAATCCAGTGGCCAGTATATCTCCCTTCTGCTACACCCAACTGGCCTTGGTCTATCACATCATAGAGGATGTTCTTCTTAGTGTGGTTAGAAGAACCAAAAGTCGCTTTGTTTATCTAAAGGAATCTAAGTGAGTCACACCATGCCATAGGTAAATCCAGGTTGCAGAAAGCATGTATGGGTTTCTTTTACGGACAGGAGGGATACTTTGGTCCTCCTTCACTGATAATCTTCTCTATCAACCAACTGTTGGCACACCTCAGTTGTTTAATCATTCCAGGTTATATACTGCATTCTGTATACATCTATAAGAGACTAAAGTGCGGAGACATACGTAATTACCTTAATAGGTAGATAGTGTATGTCTTTTCTTTTTCTAAACTTTATTCTCCAGAGAAGATGCATTTTCCTTAAAGCTGAAACAAAGCCTTTTAGCTGCCAAGTTCTCTGTCCCTGCACTCAGGGACCTCATCAACTGTAGATGGAGGCACAGAGAATCCTCAAATTGGGTCTTGTCACAAGTCACTTGTCACAAAATAGTTGGAAACATTTTCCTCCTTTAGGGGCTCAATCCTGCAATCCCTTATGCATATGAATTGTCCCTTTAAAGGAGAAACTCGTTCCTGTTACTATTTGCTGGATTGGGCCCTCAACAGTGTTCCCAAACATTTGGTTTAAAAATCAGGGTGGACTGAGCAGGGAAGCCCAGATTTTAAAAATATGTAGGCATTGCTATACTCAGTGTTGCAACACCTAACTGATTTAGGAGCCTAAATCTCATTTTCAAAAATGGTTAGGCACTTAAGAGGTCAAATCCCATTGACTGGATCTAAATTAGGCTAGGGTCCTGGGTCTGAAACCAAATCAGAATGAGGACTCAGGTTTGATGGTCCCAAAATCTCATGAGGTGTTTTCCCAAGATTTCAGCCAACCTCACGAGATTTCCACACAGTTTTATGAGTTTATGAGACTTTACTCATCTTGAAGAGTGAAAGTCACATAAAAGTCAGCTCCTCTCATATTTCCACAATTATCTGCTCAATACTCTTCAGAACAACAGTCCCCTTTTTTGAATTCAAGTGCATCTGAACAGGAACAAGAAAATAAGTTCCATCAGATTTTAGATTCACAGAATGGGTTTAGGATTCAAGGTTCTTATTTTGGATTATTTTAAAAGTTACTAGTTTGTATACAAATCTATAAGATTTCTCTGTTAATGACTTGAGATACCCAACAGCTTTTATGTAAGAAGGTTCAAATTTAATGATGCTCTAACTTATTTTTTAAGCACTAACATCAATCATGCACTCATGTACTGGGGGCTAACGGGAAGGCCAAGCTAATATATGTACTGTGGCGTCCCTTACAGAGATTTTAATTGTTGCTTCAAGGTCCACATTTTATAAACTTTTCATTTTGGCAGGATGATCTGACAATGAAGATGAAAAATCTCCATTTTTAGGAGGACTTCATAGCATTACATTTAATTTCTTGTCATAGATTCCAAGGCAAGAAGGGACCACTGTGATCTAGTCTAGTATAACAGAGGCCCTAGAACTTCCTCAAAATAATTCTTAGAATATATCTTTTAGAAAATCATTCGATATTGATTGAAAAATTGTTGGTGATGGAGAATACTCCATGACACTTGGTAAATTGTTCCAATGGCTAATTACTCTCACTGTTAAAAATTATGACTTATTTCCAGTCTGAATTTGGCTTGATTCAACTTCCAAACATTGGATAGTGTTATATTTTTCTCTGGTAGGTTGAAGAGTCCATCACCCATGTAGACACTTATAGACTGCTATCAAGTCACTCCTTAGCCTTTTCTTTGTTAAAATAAACAGACTGAGCTCCTTGAGTCAATCACTGTAAAGCTTCTTTCTCATCTTGTAATCATTCCCGCGGCTCTGAATCCTCTCCAATTTATCAACATCCTGTTTGAATTGTGGGCACCAGAGCTGGACACAATATTTCAACAGCAGTCGCATGAGTGCCAATGCAGAGGTAAAATAATTTCTCTGCTTCTACTTGAGATGCCCCTGTTTATACATCCCAGGATCACATTAGGTCTTTTGGACATAACATCACTTTGGGAGCTTATGTTCAGCTGATTATCCAGGATGACCCCTAAATCTTTTTCAGAGTCATTGCTTCTGAGGATAGAATCCCCCATCCTGTAAGCATAGCCTGTGTTATTTTTTCCTAGATGTGTACATTTCTATATTAAAACACATATTGGTTGCTTGTGCCCAGTTTACCTAAGCTATCCAGACGACAGATTGCTCTGAATCAGTGACGTGTCTTCTTCATTATTTACCACTCCACCAATTTTTGTGTCATCTGCAAACTCTATCAGTGATGATTTTATGTTTTCTTCCAGTTCATTGATAAGAATGTTAAATAGGGCTAAGAACCAATCCCTGTGGGCCCCCAAGTGGAAACACCTGCTTGATGATGATTCTCCATTTACAGTTACATTTTGAGACCTAACAGTTAGCTAGTTTTTAATCTATTTAATCTGTGTCATGTTAATTTTATTTCATTCTAATTTTTAACTGAAAATGTTGTGTGGTACCAAGTCAATTGCCTTACAGTATATTATGTCAATAATACAGTATTTTAGCTTTATCAACCAAACTTGGAGTCTCATAAAAATATATGCATAAACTCATGTTGATTTGCATTCATTACATTACCCTCCCTTAAATTCTTATTAACTGAGTCCTGTTTCAGACACTCCATTATCTTGCCCGGAACGGATATCAGGCTGACTTGATTATCTGGCAGGTTTATTTGGGAATAAGCTTTCATGGGTAAAAACCCCACTTTTACCCATGAAAGCTTATTCCCAAATAAATCTGTTAGTCTTTAAGGTGCCACTGGACTCCTTGTTGTTTTTGTGGATACAGACTAACATGGCTACCCCTCTGATATCTGATTATCTGGGTCATCCTGTTTGTCCTTTTGGAACATCACCAGTGCTCCAAGACATATGGAAAATCAACATTAAGGTCCAGCCAGCTCCTCAGCCAGCTCTTTTAAAACTCTTGGATACAAGTTATCTGGACCTGGTGATTTAAAAAATGTCCACTTTTAGTAGCTTATGTTTAATATCCTCTAGAGAGACTAGTGGAATGGAAAGAGTGCTGTCTTCACCATATGATGAGACTATGGTATGTTTTTTCCCCAGATAGAGAACAGAAACATTTATTGCACATTTCTGCCCTTTCTGCATTATTATTGCTAGTTCTACCATTTCCATCTAGTAATGGACCAATAACATTGTCAGGATTCTTTTTGTTCCTAATATATTTTAAAATCTCCTTCTTGTTGTTCTTAACTGCTGGCTGTAGATTTCTCTTTTGTCCCTTGGCTTTCCTTATCAATTTACTGAGAAGCAGCATAGCAATTGAACCTATGCATACTAAATTAAATGACCTAGATAGGGTAGATTATAGTCATTGCACAGAGAATATCAAGTGAAATACCATAATGAGAAATTGCCTTATTCTGGACCAGCATTTGGGTCACTGAGATTTATTAAACTAGGCAAATTTTAAAAAAATTAATGGATTAAGATACAGTATAAATTGAATCTATATAGCAGCAAATGTAGCCTGTGAATTTTTCAAGTTCAGTGCCTCCTTTAATTCTCTTAATATGATTTAACCATTTAATTTTATCAAAGACCCAACTATTGTACTAAATAACAGTGTAGTTTTTCATTTTATTGCTATAAATTCAAGGAGGACAGAAAGTACCTGTTTTTAAATTCATGGTGCATTTTCCCCAATTAAAAACCTCCACTGTGAATGATGAATTACTGCTACTTTTTAAAAAAAGTCTAGTCTATTCTTTCTCCTTTAACATAGAGGTATCCAACACCTTTGTTGATTTTTTTATATAACTTTTTTGTGCAGATGATGATCCAAGCATTGATTTTGTCACGTCTGTATCAAAACTGCATTTTTATTTATTGCCTTTTGTGGCTTTCCTTCAGCTTACTGCCCAAATTATAAAACTCTGCCTATGTTACCTTGCTACATTTTTCAGTAATCCATGGAATACATGGTAATTTACAAAGGCAAATTAGTGATGTAAATCATATTAAGCACCATCAGTTTGGTAGATCAATTTCCAATCGCTTGAAACAACTTGCTAGGTTATCCAATTGCTTTTTAAAAAATCCTGAACTTGAGTGTAACTCTAGACTTTAATGCATCTCTAACCATCCCTTGGGTACACAGAGGAAATGATGCATCTGGGTTTTTAGGCCAGGTTAAATTAGGTTTTATATTAGACAAAAGCCAAATCTGGTCTTTTGCCAATTGTCTTATCCAACCAATGCAATCTATTTTAACATTCCTCCTCTTTCCCTGTTTTGATGCTATACTTCGTATGTGGAAGTGACAAAAAAAATTCTTTATTTAGATATATTGCTTCCTGGAATGAAACCACGTTAGACTGATGGCAGCATGGCAGGCACCACAGAACAAGCACTTACTATGCCATGGTATTTGATTTTATCACAGCAGTGGTGGTAGATGCTACACATCTTAGCATAAAATGCTGCCAGTAGTAAATGTTGCTTTAAAAAATGCTGGTGTACATCTGCAATTTAGCATGCCAGTTTCATAACAAAACTGTATTACAAACTTTCTGTAGCACTCAGGGAGAAATAAACATTTAAAAATGACAGCTGGTCTAACTACCTTGGATACGAAATAATAAAACTTTGTACTTACACAACACAGCACCTTTCATCTAAGCATCTGTTGTAATAATTGGGCCAACAAATTTACCTAATTGTGAGCTCAGCTGTAAAAAATGAGCACCAGTTTATAAAGTATAACATCACATGTCGATCGATAAAGGAACACAGAAAGACTGAATTAATCCAACCAAAACGGCCTACTGATGTAACTCAAGGACCGTGTTAAGATCATGGTAAACAAGGAAAGTGTGGGACTGGAAATTAATGAACCAAAACTGGTGTGTTAGAAATCAGGCCTAATCGGTGGACAAAATAACAAGGGGATAGACTATTATGCCCATCAGTACCTTTTGGGGTTCTTAAAAAAAAAGGGAGAGTTGGAGGGGGGGAAAATACGAATGCACAGAGGCTATCATGACACTGTAGACTGAAAGAAGGGGAAGCAGTGAGCTTCACCCCCACCATCTGCTGGGACCCTGGATCTTCTTCATTCTAATCCTGAGAGAGGTCTTGACCAGACCAGAGCGAGAGCCACCTTCACCAGCTCGATCCCAAACACCATCTGGATGTGAGACTTTGTCTCTCCCTTCCCTAGTTCTTATCTCTCTCTCTCGTTTCCTTCTTTCTAATAAGAGTAGGGATTAGCTGGCCAAAACTGTTTTTGTTTGTTTGGGTTTTTTTGGGGGGGACATTGCTGTAAGCCTGTGAACAGGAAAGACAGCTAAAAGCAACATCTTGAATAGCCGGACGCCAGCACAAGCTTGCCAGGTCTCAGATGAGCTGATCAGACTGTGTGCACAGTCTGGGTTTTTCCAGAAGCAAGGCTGCAAGTGAGAGTCAACACCAGAGACAGAAAATACAGCTTCTATCTTTGTTGTTCTTTTCCCTTTTGGGTGTTTTGTCTCATTTTGCCTTCTAGGAAACAGAACTGGTCTTTAACAGCAGCAACAGCTCCAGCCCAGCTCAACTAACTTTTCTCTTTTCCCCCCAAAGGACCATCTTTATGGTCATTGAAGAGACTGTCAGACGAGGTTCCCCCTCTCCCATTCTAAACATTCTCTCCATCTAAAGCAGGGGTCAGCAACCTATGGCACGCGAGCCAATTTTTAATGGCACGCTGCTGCCTGCTGGGTCCCAGCCACTGGCCCCGCTCAGCCTGCTGCCGAACCCAGGCTGGGACCCTGGCAGGCTGCAGCGTGCCATTAAAAATCTTGCCTGCCCCAGACCACTTTTCTCCGGTGCCCCCCAGCAGGGTGAAGAAACTTGGTCCTGCCGGTTGCTGTAGCAGAGCAAGCAAGTTCCTCCTCCCCCGCCTCTTCCCCCAGCCTGCTGGGTTCCTGCCCCTCCTCCTCTCCCTCCCTGCTGCCGATCAGCTGATGGCCCTTGCAAGGGAGGGGGAGAAGCGGAGCCACAGCGCACTTGCTGCTCCAGGGAGGAGGCAGAGAGGAGGTGGGGACAGGGCCGTGGGGTGAAATCAGTGCATATCCCCTCCAGCCCCCTACTGTGAGCCGCTCAGGCTGGGAGCACCCTCATGACCCCAGCCCACACACCCAGCCCTCTGCCCTGACCCCTGCACCCTGCCACACACCCCCAGCCTTGACTCCAGCACCCCCCAGCCTCCTGCCCTGACCCTTCCACCCCCTCACACACACCCAGCGCTCTGCCCTGACCTCTGCACGCCCCACACACCAGCCTCCTCCCGACCCCTGCACCCCCCCACAACCCCAGCCCTAATTCTAGCACCCTCCACACATACCCAGCCCCCCCACACCCATTGCCCTGACTCCTGCACCCCTAACATTCCCACCCCCCACCCTGAGCACCATATGGGAGCTCCTGCACCCCCCCACCCCCCCACATTCCCATCTGCACCCCTTGCACCAAATGGGAGCTTCCCAGGTAAGTGCTCCACCCCCAAACCTCCTGCCCCAACCATGACCCCCCTCCCTCATACTAGCTCCTGGCCAGACCCTGCACCCCAACCTCCAGCCTGCTCCTTCACACCCACCCCTGTGCTCAGTGCACTCCCATCCTCAGCTCAGTGCAGAGACAGAGGAAGAGAATGGGCTAGAACCAGGGAGAAGGTAGGTACCCACTCTATGGGGGCAGGGCTGGGACCCCAGACCGTCAGCGGGCTGAGTGGCAGCAGGCTAAGCCTCTCAGCCCACTGCCGGTCTGGGGTGCTGGTCGCCGGCCCCAGCCCCACTGCCAGTCTGGGGTTCTGGCTGCCAACCCCTTGCCAGCCGGGGTCCCGGCCGCAAAGGCCCCGCTCAGCCTGCTGCCAGCCTAGGTGAACAGAACCCCAGGATGGCAGCGGGCTGAGCGGGCCGGCGGCATAAGATCAGCATTTTAATTTAATTTTAAATGAAGTTTCTTAAACATTTTGAAGACCTTGTTTACTTTACATAGAACAATAGCTGAGTTATATAATATATAGACTTATAGAGAGAGACCCTCTAAAAAACGTTAAAATGTGTTACTGGCACACGAAACCTTAAATTAAAGTGAATAAATGAAGACTCGGCACACCGCTTCTGAAAGGTTGCCGACCCCTGATCTAAAGGAACAAGGGCTGCTATTAAAATGAAAGTCTTATTTAATACTTTACATTTCAAACATTTTAACTGTTTTTCCTTCTTTTCTGTATCTTTAATAAAGGGTCACAAAGATTTAGTAGTGGTGTGTTTCCCATGGAACTAAGCAGGCTAAAGTCCCTATGTACCAAACCCTGAAACTTGTTTAACACTGTTTAATGTTGGACAGTGACAGGGTCATATTAACACCTTTAACTTTTGGGACTAATATATTCCATCTAAATTGATATAACAGGTCTCCAAGCACTTTACAAACATTAATGAGTTAACTACCTCACAGAGGTGTTCTGAGGGTTAAATATTGTTATTTCACATTCTACAATAAGGAAACTGATGCTCAGAGGACTAGGCCAAGGTCACACAAGAAATCCATGACACAGGCAGAAACAGAACCCAGATGTCCCAACCCCAATTCCTGAGCCTTAATCAGAAGACCATGTTCCCTATCTAGTCAACACACATCCAATGAGTATTCCAGCCACCATACAAGTTCCAAAAGAATCGGACATGTTTCTTCCCTCTCCCTGTACCCCTAAGTCTTGTCTACACTAGCAAAAAGAAACATTCAAACCTTCAACAACTGCAACTTTGGTAGCTACATTGTAAGTGGTACTGAAAATGGGCTTTCATGACACATAGGTAAGAATGACTGAGCCGCACCACTGTTTGCAATTGCTGGAATACTGGAATATATACTTTTGAACATATACTGTCCCCAGACGGGATAGTTCAATATAATCAACTTTGAACAAACATTGAGATGGCATAACATCAGAACAAAATCATGCAGAACCCTTTCATATATCACCTGATTCCCAAATCTACAGTAGCTGACAATCTTTAGCAAGAAATCCATTTTTCTGGTGTATCATTCACTGAGTTAATAGTGCTAACAAATTCCAAATGCTGTAGATCTCCTTTTATACCATTGTAGAACAACTCATAGGTCAAATCCAAAAATAAATCTGGACTCCAAAACTTAGGGATAGATAAAGGAATATTGCAAAATTAGAGCTATAATATGTAGAAGTGCAATTGCTTTATTCAACTGTATTCATTTCAAACAACCTGTATTATTGTCTCACAATTTTTCTAGCATGTACTCATCAAGATATACAAGAAGGTCCAGATTACCCATTGGGGATCTGCATGTAGAACAGGGGTGGGGTGAACAAGGGTGGGTCAGCTGCTGCTGAGACATTGCCACCCTATTAGTTTGAGAAGGAGTGAATCAAGGACTGGGGGGGATGGGTATACCATTTGCACATGCTTTTCCTATTGACAACCAGCAGAGAATCTCTGGCAAAATACAATACTGCCTAAGGTAGTACTATCATACCTACAAAGCCCCTCCATCCATGCCACCAACACCCTCTCTTTGAGGAAGGGGATTGCTGATAGGAAACTGAACAAGAGTCTAGGAGACAGAGCAGAATCTTAGGGCCTACCTGCTGAAGGCCTTCTGAGGATATCTGGGGAACCAAAGCACACTTCTGCCTCACACAGATTGAGCAAGCCAACTCTGTTTAACATCAGTAGACACAATACCTCACTTGCTTTCACAAGCCACAAGGAGTATAGGTCCACCTCACAGACCACAGACTATGGTTCCCCCCAGCACATTCAGAACCAAGGTGAGAAAATCTACCAAATCACTCCAGAGAAGAAATCCCAACTGTCTCTTCTGACACGAATCCCGGTGAAACCCAACTCCATGACCGGGCCACATCTAGCTTTGTCGATGAAACAGAGGGAAATTTCTCTCAGTAAACACGATCTGACTATTCTGAACAGAGGCAGATGATATTTAGCAAACTGTCATCTGGTCAGAACAGCTCCAACAGACATGACTACCTGAGTAACTGAATGGTTGTGTGTGTATAGGATTGGCGGCAGTACTTAACTTCTAACAATAGAACTCTGCCATGCTCTTTAAAATGTGAATCTTCAAGCCTACACATCCGCTGTGTCTACAATGGCCAATGTATTATCTCAAAATGAGATGGCCCAACATACTTGGCTGAGTCATATATTGCATTCTAATCTGGTGATTACTGAGCCAATTTAATGAATGTTAGAAACAATTAACTTTTGAAGGAATATGTAATTCTTTTGCATCTACAGACATGTCTATCCAAAGAGGGAGCTAGGTACAGGATTTTCTTCTTCACTCTCTAACTTAGTACACCTAGCTTGGTATCCTTTCTCCAACAGCGGCCAATACCAAATGCTTTGAAAGAAGATGCCAGATACTCCTGTTATGGACAATTATGAAATAACCTGCCCACAGGGAAATTTCTTCCTAAACCCTGTCAGTTGGTAGTGGTTTTAACATTCTGGCTTTAGATTTGTGTAAATGCAGGTTTAAATGCATGGCCTTTCCATTTCACTGGCTATCCCCTTGTTTTTGTACTATTAAGGGAAAAAAACAGATGATGTGGTCTCCATAAACCAATTAGGAGATTACACTGATCCACATATATAGCATTTGTGACAGCAATAATATTCTTCGTTTTTACAATTTTATGTTTCTCTTTCAATGAATTTTTACAAGTTAAAGTCTGTTGGAATATTATAAGAAAGCACACAAAAATCAGATTATAAAAACTGTTGCAATACTGAAGGTTAAGAATGAAAGTGGGGGAAAATAAACTAATTGGGATTAAATAAATAATGATAATGGTAGAATATACACCTTAGAACTGTGTAGTCAGTCTTCATATAAGAGAAGAGAGTAACTGTTTTTATCATAGAAACCAATCAAGAAAGTCCCATCAGGGTATTGTGTCCATTCCCTTTCCCAGTACAGAACTGTTACCTAGAGTAAGAATGTCATTAAACATCAAGGCTAAGAGATCACAATTATCAAAAACCTTTTTCTGTGCAATTTAGGGATGATCTGTTCAAATGTTTGATAATCAGTCTGCCCGAATTTTTACCAGTGGTCTAGTGATTGTATACTGCACTTGATCTTAGTCAAGAGGGTAACCCATACCCCAGTTCTTGCATACTCTGTTCCAAGACAACCTCCTTGTTTCAGAACCAGTTTGGCATTATATTGGCAACAACTTCATTAAATGAAGCCTAAGAAAAATATCTGGTAGGAGATGGAATATGGGCACTTTACCTCAGTTGAGCCATGTCAGATTATTCAAGATATTAGCAGCTCAAAGGAAATTCTTGGCAGCTATAACTCTAATCATAGAAAATGCTGAAAGCCAGCTGATGTATTCAACAATCTAAATGCTGAGTGATGAAAGCAAATTCTAGGATTGTTTACCCATAATAGAGTTAGTACAGAAGAAACCTGAAATAGTACATACAGAAGCCAAAGAGTTTTCTGTTTGGGAAACTTTTACTAGAGGGAAAAGAAAGAGAATGCTTTTTTGGTTCTGATTCAGAGGAAAACTTTCTAAGTTATCTACAAACAAAAAAAGTAGTAAGTCCCCCAAATCACCTGGCTCTTTGATGATGAAAAGATCTGTTTAACAATTAGGGCATCCAAAGAAGCAACTAGCAGTAAACATAAGCACAATCATAGAAGACTTCAGATAGCAAGACAGTGATGAGACTCCTATGATTTGCCTCCTCCTTATTATCCTTTTTTCAAGGATTCTAAATTAAGAAACAAGACTTGGCACATCTTCACTCTGGATATCTTCTAATCCAAACAGTTGGAAACAACTAAAGAATAAGATGCCAGATCTCTCAGATCCACTGATACGACAACCTTTGGGATAAAGTCAATGACCAGAAGGAAAGTAATAATTCCATCACAGATTTTGTAAAACCCTAAGGGAGTTTAACCTTGGCCTCTTCCAATGGATATTCAGATGAAAAGATTGTAAGAATGATACTCATGGTTTTATTTAAAATCAAATTGATTTATTGAGATTATTGAAGCACTGTCCATTGTCTGTCTACCACCCTTTGCCTACCTTAGAGCTCCTGAACTGGACTCAGTCCTGGATAGAATATACCCACCTCTAAAATGCTGAGAGAGGACTATAACTCCTCCCAAATACTGTGTATAAGTACTATATAAATTTTATTTTAAAACCCTGGAAATTTTGAGAAGATTGCCATAAGTTAGGAATCAGATTTTATCCCTCCTTGCCCATCTCCCTGATCCATATTCTAGCTCAAGAAGTAATGTTAAAATATAATCTATATACTTCCCTAAACACCACAACATAAGCCTCACATCTCTGCAGCACAATTTAAAAGCACTAAGACTCCCCTCATCCAAGTAGGCAAATAGACCATAAGACTTGTAGTACAGGTATTTTACAGCCTTACTGTAAAACAGGTACGATGGGTAAACAGCAGCTGATTTTCCAATGTTAATAACTCAGCCAAAACTTTTTCAATATCAAAAAGCAGAGGAACTGGATGGCCCAGAGGATTACTCACTCCTGTTCTATTCAAATTAGCCATAGATACACCATCTGTCTAAGTTGCTAGCGTCCTACGGTTACCACCATTTGATAGCTAATCTGCTGCCTATGGGAAAATTGATGGTCTCAGTCCAATCTCTATTAGACAGGTGCCCAATTCACTAAGCCACGATCAGATTTGTCTAGTCATCTCTAATGGCAGGCTAAACGCTGAATGGGCATGGAGACTCAATTACTCTTTCACCTCTTAAAGTTAGTCCCCCTAGGTCAAGTTCGAGGTCCTTAGTGGGGAGGGGCAGCTTGCACTACTTTTGCCCACGGTGCCTATTCTCTTTATACACAGACGACTTCAGTCTCCAGTGCTGTCAACCTAGTAATTCTTATTAGCAATAAACTCACGTAAACCACCCAGACCAGTAAAGTGGACTTTTTTTCTTTTGCACACACTTAAAACTTAAAGGTCAAACAGATTGTGTTTTAATTTGTTTCCAGGATAGATGATTGCATTTTTAGCCTCAAGTGAGTTTTTAAAATTGACTGAAATAAATCTCTGAAAACAAGAATTTATAAGGAACAGACTTTACAGACTCCACTATAATACAAGAGTTGGTAAAGGTTACGTGTAATTCAAAGTGAACAGACTAATTGGACAGCTCATTAATTCAGAAGGATAACTCAATTTTATCGACTGACTGAAAATTAATTAGATACAATGCTGGGATTATGCAGATGAATTTTGTACAGCAGCTGTAGGGCACATTTCCTGATTTCCTACTTTTACAAAATGATGAGTAGCACCCTCAAGATAATCATACAGATGTTATTTTCCCATTACTCTCCAAAATACCTTAAGTATGTCACAGGTTTTCTAGGAAGTTTAAAATGGGCAGTGGGCTAATGCTAGTTAAATCACCCAGAAGAGGGTAAAGGCCAATAGAAAATAAAATAGTAATTTAGGTTTCAGTTATCATATTGTGTAGCGATACATTTAGTGTACCACGTGGTTTGCAGAAGAGTGTAAAAAGAAGCCCTGGTTGACAGAGTCAAGTTCCTTGGCAATATAAGTGATTTTGTTCTGTAGAATATATTCTTAATTTACATAAGAATAGTCTCTTTTTGTCCTTTAAAAAAAGTAATTGAAGGGAGACAAATGCACAAATCAAATTTAAATGATCCTTGTTGAACTTGTGATATGATGTCATCTAAGTAGCCATAGCATTTTCATACAAAAAGTTAGAAGGGAACTTTTGAAGTAAACCATAGGACTTAAATAGTAAGAGCAAAGGGGAGTAAGTTACAAGCTGATATGCTATGTACTACTTACCTTCAAAAGTCAAATAAAACTTTCCTCTGTCAAACCAAACGAGGGAAGGCTGTTCATTCTCTGTATGGCCAGGAGTTGAAGCGGGATGGGAAAGGTTAAGGAGAGGGAGAGAGAAGGACACAGTGTGAGTCACAGAGCAGGTAACTTATCTCACTATGGGGGAGGGAAGAGGCACTGCAAGCCGTTAACGTGCAAGGAAAAGGGGGATGGTGTTTAACTCTGTTTTTTGGTTTAGAAAACAGAAAGCAAAAAGCAAGCTATGGAAGACTAGATGGAGGGGTGTTTTTGCCCGCTTGATAGTAGTTGCCTATGAATGGAGTAGAAGAGGCTTCCTGTTCATGCAGGCTGGGTTAGTATATTTAACTGCACTTGTTTTGACAAACTTCGTCACTTGCATTATGCTCTTCATCTCCAGTGGTGTCTCTATGGTGCTTAAATAGGATTAGCAAACTGTATTGGGCAGCATGCTGTACTTTGCATTGTCTGTTGGTGTTAAAAATATTTTTATTGTAAAATGTATGTATATTTTAAAATTGTATTTTAGGACATAAAATTCCAGGTGCAGCACCTGGAGTAGAAAGTGTCTAACTGAATTTTGTCCCCTTCCCTCCAGAATTACCAGTTTACCTGGACTCACACCACCTTGAAAGTATTGGAGAACAAACATCATAGATATTACGTACTATTCAAATAATTAGAAAATGTATTTTTGAGCAGTTAAATTTATTCCTTCAATTTAAATTCACAAAACAGTAGCATATCCCCTCTCTCAATCTTTTTGGTCACTGAGAAACTGTCATGCAATGTGCTGCTATTTTTTGTGGTACAAGTTCCATTTTAAAACGTGTCATATGCACTGGACATTCATGGTGGTTGAGGAGAAAGCATGTCCGTAAGTTTTATAGGCATTTTTATGAGACAATGGCTTGGGAGTTTTAATCCAGATTTCTTGAAACCACTCTGCTAATACAGTACCTGCAGGCGTTTCACAGCGCCTTTCAAACGAGGGCAGTTTGTCAATAAAAGCATCATCTTCTGATACCATGAGCAAAAGAAACGTAAAAGACAAAAGAATGAAAACACAAATCCCAAATGAAATCAAGCAGTGTACTATATCAACAAAACATAAGAATTTAAATGAGAAAAATAATTTGAAGGTCACTGAAATAAAAACGATGGAGTCTTTTTCTTGTGTTATTCAAACTGCAGAAGCAACAACAAAGAAAAAACCAAATCACAAGAACAGACAAATAAAATCATTCTGTTCAATATTCTTTTGGATAAGGTCCATCAAATGGTATAATCTTTGCAACTCGGAAACAAATCTCTAACAGCACAGTGGAGATAGTTAAAAGCTCTGTTCATTACTATATTTGGACTTGAGGCACAGATACGTATTTCAAATGGACAGACAAATGATCAGGGAATGTCTTTTTTATGACTATATAAGTCTAAAGAGCAGCCAGTACATCTGTGCCTCAACACAATGCAAGTCCAATACGCTTAAAAAAATTCAAAAAAATACAAAAAAAGACAAGACCACTTACTGTGCCACAAGGTAAACCTGTGGGGTTGTCAAATATAAGTACAGAGATCCCTTTCTAAGAGGCTAGTTCAGGAGTGGTCAGATGTAGTTTTGACTATGAGTCACTGCTAATGTAGGCTCTGAGCTACGAATGTTCCACAACTACTGCTCTTTTCTTTTAATGACACAAAGCTGCCTTAAGCCAACCACTGTTTGCTTGCCTCTCTGCCGCAGCTTAAAGGAAGTACTACTTCACACAATACACAGTCAACCTGTGGACCTCATTGCCAGGGGAAGTTGTGAAGGCCAAAAGCACAACCGGGCTAAAAAACAATAATTAGATAAGTTCATGGAGGATAGGCATAGGTCCATCAATGGCTATTAGCCAAGATGGTCAGGGACTCAAGCTTATGCTCTGGACATCCCTAAACCTCTGACTGCCACAAGCTGGGACTGGACAATCACTTGATAATTGCTCTGCTCTGTTCGTTCCCTCTGAAGCGTCCGACAGTGTCCACTATCAGAAGACAGGATACTGGGTTAGACGGACCATTCATATGACCCAGTATGGCCATTCTTATGTTCTTATTCAACACTCTTTTGGCAGCAAAAACATACAACTTTATTTGCTTTAGCATAGGCCTACCCACGGCCTCTGACCCCATTAATTTGTAGCAAAAAATCAACATCAGGTTAAAATGGAAGCAGCCAATGGCATATTCAGCAGACATAGAGAGAGTCACACATTAACCTTTCTATTACATTGAGGAATCCTGGTGTAGCGGGGCAATGCTCACTGATGCGGCGCCTCCTGCTGGTCATCCAGGGAATTAGCTCTTCACCAGCACTGGAGCGCCCTCTGCAGGCCGGTGTCTCGCCTGCTGCTGGCCCCATGTCCCTCCCGGACCCTGGTGCCTTTTTCCCTGGGGTTCTGCTCCAACAGGACCCCCACTCTGGGTCTCCCCTCCCAGGGAACCCCCAGCCCTCTAGACTCACCTTACCTCAGTGGCTACTGCCAATCATCATCTAGCCCCTGCTCACTGGGGCAGACTGCAGTCTAGTGGCCACTCATCACTGGCAAGGGGTTAGGACCTGCTGCCTTTGCCTATCTGTGGGCTGCCCCTCTGCAGCCCCAGTACCTTTGTAGGCCTTCACCAAGGCCTGCAGCCTGGGGTTTTACCAGGCTGGAGCTCCCCAGCTCCCTCGCCCTTCCCCAGCACTGCTCTACTTCAGGTACTGTATGTTCCTCAGCAGCTTCTCCAGCTTCTGGCCCTCAGCCCTCTTATAGGGCCAGCTGGGCCCTAATTGAGCTGGCCACAGCTGTGGTTGCTTCCCCACAGCTTCCCCCAGCTGTTCTCACTCCATTTCCCAGCTGCAGCCCTCTCCAGGGCTGCCTTTAACCCCAATTCTGTGGGAGTGGGGCAGCTGCCCCACTACACATGGGGTGGGTTGCTGTTGGTTTCTGAGTGGCACTTGAATTACCTCTATATGAAATGATAACACAATAATCCATGAAAGTTTGCCCATGCTTCGGAACAGCTGATACCTCTCAAAAAACCGCCTACCTCTGCCTTCTCTGCTAACATCTGTGCACACTTCCAGGTAACATGACAAGGATACGTTTTGATTTTAAATGAACTGGTAACTTCAATCACCCCTCAGAACCACTCTGCTTCTGGGAGAAAGCAGTAAGCACTCCCACGTGGCTTGTGACATGGACAAATGAAGGGGGACTTCGGCAAAACAAAGATATATCTGAGGAATATGCTCCCACACGCCAACACTACTCAGGAAGAGGGTTCATGTGGACACAAAGGAACTAGAATGTGAAATGGAGTGCATGGCTGTCCTGTTAATGGCTACAATAAATACACTTGTTTACTAAAAAGATGAAGGGAGAAGACATTCATTCCTGATGCTAAAGAAAGCCTGTCTGTAGCTAGTGCATTGAAGAATTTATTCAGTAATAACTCATCTGTGTTAAAATAGGAACCCTGTAATGATGTCATGGTATGTAGAGATATACTGCAACTGGCTGAGTGAGCCCCTCTGGAAGGAATTAGACTTATCCTTTCTAGTATGTATACTTCCTCATGCAAAAATATTACTTCTTTCAAATTAGAGATCCAACATACACAGGGGCCATTAGAAAAAATGGGAGGGGCAAGGGAGGGAGGAGTCATGACAGAACTGTACCTTCTGCACTTGCTTTACCAAAAAGGAAGCAGCTTCCCTGCACTGCTACCTCTTCAAAAGGGTGGAAATCCTACAAGACAGAGTGGAATTTTGTAGGGCAATATAGGAGCCACAATTTTCAATTTGCTCCAGATGAAGTGTCGGTGCCCAGGGTCACTTAGGTAGCTTTTAAAAGGGTGCATCTTCAAAGCAATTTAAATATTGTTTATTGGAAGCATTGCCTACATCCAATAAAACTGAAAAAAACCAACTCTTTAAAAGCTTAAGCAGCCGCCACAGGGATTAATTTCCTGAAGGAACATATTCAAGATGGCACGCATAGAACATTCCATAGATCTTGTGATATGCAGTTGTGCAGGCTCTCTCATTTTTAAGGTAATTGTACTGTGTGCTCCTACTGCACAAGAAAAATTTAATTTATTATCTTGATGTGGGAACTATCTCAGTATAATTAGGAAGATCAGATCTTAAACCCCTTATTCAGACAAAAGCTACCTACTTCTTGTGAGATTAACAATTAAACAAAAGAAGTTTAGATAGTTCAGTGATTATCATAATAAGCATCTCATTTTTGGATGCTGCTCTGATCAAACCTCTGAACCTTTTGCAGTTCACCTATCACTCAGAGTAATTCACTTATACCAAAGTTCTACCCCAATAACCTTGATCTGATGCTCAAAGCTGTAACCTTCACCTCAACTAGTATTGCTTTCATCCCCCAAAAGTACAATCCAACAATGAAAAGGGTAACTAAATACCAGTTTCAGAGGAACAGCCGTGTTAGTCTGTATTCGCAAAAAGAAAAGGAGTACTTGTGGCACCTTAGAGACTAACCAATTTATTTGAGCATGAGCTTTCGTGAGCTACAGCTCACTTCATCAGATTTGAGCATGAGCTTTCGTGAGCACCAGTAGCTGCTTTTTTGTGCTAGAACCTTAAAGGAAGTATTTTTGCAACATTGTCTTGTGTTCTCCTCCTGGTACATTCTATACTGACTGAAGGAATGGAATGAAAATCATGTATGAGAGAAGCAGAGAGATTTTCCTTCCACTGACAAAATATATATGTCCAGGAAATTAAATAGGTAGAAAGGAATTCAATATGATTAAGGAGGGGAAGCATTTTTATTTTTCTTACATTGGAAAAGATTGTTCAATCCCAGTGATAACATGAATGCTGAAGTGTTGGCAAAACATGGCATATTTATCTCAACAGTTAGACCTGCCTGGAGACTCATCTAAATTTCATTCAAACTTTTCATAGCATATCTGAAACACAAATCAGCGTGTTCTTTATTTACACTTGCTTTCTTTCTGCTATCTGCTATTCTATTTTCAAAGTGTGCTCACTGATAAGGATCCAAATATTAAATGAAAACCTATGTTAATGAATACCAATTTCAGAGATGCTATATGAGAATTACAAATCTCACATTTTTTGCCATTTGGTCCTCATGACATTTAGCAAATACAGAGTATGGATCCTTGCTGAACACAGTCCTCTGTGCATTAGAGGAAAATACATCCTAATTTGGACTGGTTGAAATGCATTTATTTCAGGGATATGCTACTGCTGTAATGGTGACCACCTGGAAATGGGAACAGAGGATACAAATGTAAAGAAGGCACGGGAAAATGAAAAAATGGTAGAACGGAGACACAATAAATCAAAGCTACAGCAAACAATACATAAAGAAATGAAAATGCTCTTGGGTTTTAGCCAGAGACAGGTGCAAACTGCAAACATTCAGATCTAGACTTTCTTCATGTTTGAGAAGAAAGGTTGAATCTAGGTTTCAGACTCAAACCACCTCCATTTTCAACAAACAAAAACAATTCCTAAAATCCTCTCTTTGTATTAGGAATAAAGACTGTTTGTTAATACTATACTTCAAGGCTCTCCAAACATAATGCCATTCAATATCAAAGTGGGGACAACACACACACTTGAGTTAATTAATTTTGATTTTCAGATGTCCTGGGTTTGAACATTTAACAATAGCAAATTGGCTTCCATTTGGGAGAGCTACACTGGTTACTTCAGACTAGCCAGGAAAAACAATTTCAGTGGTAGTGCAAGTCCCCTTCCCCCACGAAGCAAATCTCATATAGTAATTGAACTGAAAATGGTCCTGAAAGAAAATGGAGAATGTAAGAAGCAAGCAGTAGGAGAACTGGCGAGACATGGTTCAGTCAGATAGCAGCAATGACAGTGGGACAGAGATAAGGGGCAAAAACAATGGAAAATGAGGAGAACACCTGGAACAAAGAAGGGACTGAAGATCTACAGAAGCGAGAGAGAGGTGTCTTGATGAAGACAGAGGGAATATGAGGGGGGGGGGAAGAGACCTGGAGTCTGCAGCAGATAAGAGTCCATAAGAGGATACGGAGCAAAAAACCTCGTAAATGAGAAAGAGGCAGAGACAGAGAGAATAAAAGAGATTCCTGTATCAAGAAAGAGAAGGGAGGAGCCCCACAGGAAGAAAGCCATGATTCAAAACATCCAAACCTAGGACTGTCAACCTTACAATATTTTTTGTATTTATTTTTTCCCACTCCAGAAAATGTTACCTTATCTACTTAGCAAGTGAATCAAGTTTTTAAAGAGTGTTTTAGTTTCCTCTAGAAGGAAACTGCACCAATTTTCCAAGTTGTAAGATGTATCAGAAACCCTAATTGTTTTGAAAAGTTCTAAAGCTTTTGCAAGACCCCAAAGTTTTGCTATCTATTAGTTTAAAGGCAAATATCAGATTGAAAACTCAACACGGTTTAGGAGTAATTGTTTCCAGGATGCCACCATCCAATTTCAAATCTTGGCTCCCCCTAATCCACCTCCCGCCAAAAAGGAAAAGAAAAATGTTCCCATTCTTCTTTTGACTAAGTTTACAGATATCGATTAATACTAACACCATACTTCATTGGTGATATCTTCTACTGTTACCAAATACCCATACTCTTAACACACTTTTATATCCAACAGAACAAGAAAACTCATGTATATGCTGGGTATCAGTTTAATATTTCATACCTGGATTACTCTTTCACTTAAACTGCTTTAAAAGAATATGAACATGAAAGCAAAAATTTAGAAAATGATATAACAAAGTAGAGGGTTTCAGAAACTCAAGTTTTTAAAAAAGCCATTCAACTCTATAAAAGATTACAAAAGAAACCTGTGTTTTTTACCAACTGTGGGAGTAGTGGCTGCACTCAAGGAATTGGTGGATGATATGGAAGAAGTACTTTCAGCACGGGCTAAAGGTGCTACCGGAGGAGGACTGGATGAGTGAATAGGAGGGCTAAAAGGCCTGGACTGTAGAAAAACACAAAATAACGCAAGATTAAAAATATACATACTGTAACATTTACACCAAATATAAACACAAGACATAAGGCTTTATATACACCAGTAATCTTAATACCTTCTTCTGGGATCCTTGTGTCACGCACAGTAAATAATGTGGATCTTAATACAAATGAGGCTTTAAAGAAGATAGGGTCTCGGAAAATCGGTGTAAAATTCTGTCTTGTAAGTCTAAGTCTGTTTTATCCTCTCGGGCCACAAAATATTTTTACAATTTTCAAAAACTTGACAGTGCTATAAAATTTTAAAACAAACAGGAGCGAGAGGAGAGAATTCTAGACACGGAAGGCCCAGCGTTTGCTTCAGACCCTGCAACACCATGTAACTACAAGATGGCAATTTAAGACTAGAAAATGCAGGATGGATGATATGTTATGGGTAAATATCACACAAAGTAATTATTTAATGAGTTACCACTTGTGGCTGGATTCACACACATTAAACCTTGTGATAACCCACTTGAAGCAGTAAGTGTGCATTAGGTCCTAGAGGAGCCAACCCACTGTGATGAAAAGATATACATATAAATCCAAAGAAAGAAAGAAAATCATTTTTTCAGGGCATGATTCTGGAATCCTTCTGCAGGCAAAACTCTCACTGGCTAGTAGAGTTCTAAACAGTACTAAGAGTTCTACATGCATAGTGCTTTCAGGAATGGGCCTTAATTCCACAATGCATTAATATAGAGAAGGTTCGTAGCAATATTTTACAGTATTACTAATCATACCATTTTAATGATACATTTTGTTCTTATTTATACAGCATTTAAAAATGGGGACACAGGATAATTATTGTGGTGTGATATACCACCAAGACTAGAACACATCTTTCCCCTCCTCATCAGCCAAGCAGGATTTCCCAGTGTTCCTATGACAAGACACTTAAGCAAACTACTGTAGAATGATACTAAGTCCCATGCAAACTAGAATACTTGCTAATTCTGTTGGCACAAGAGCCACAACCTATTATAATCACATCATTATTTCTGAGGATTTTCAGATGAAAGGAAGTTTTAGGACATGTAAAATGTGTGCACGAGCGTGCCATCTTCCATTATTTAAATCTACACTTTGCTGCAGGATACTCTTGGTTTTTAACCTGTAGGACTCAATTATTAACTGGAAAAAAATATTAACTCAAAAATAATTCACTTTAGCTGCACTGGTGTCCCTTTTGTTTCGGCTTTCTGCAACCAGTCTAGTGAACAAATTTAGTGGCAGGAATGTTTCAACAACTAGCATATTCTAAGGCAATGTTAGAAAATATGTTAGGAAAGTGAATCTTGAATTGATAAACATGAGTATTTGCACCAAAAATCCTGATTCTAAGAGTTGGGGTTTATCCAAAACAGGGAACGGGCAGTCTACTGCGTCCAATCAAAACTAGCAAACAGCCCATACTGCACATACTGAATACTCACAGTGAACTGTTAGCAAGCCATCAGCAGATCAAGAATCATTCACAGAAATTCTCCCGTGTGTAATTTCCAATGATGAATAAATTATAGAAAACTGAACTGGTCAGGGACCATTTGCAGACTCATTTATTTGCTATGAATTACTTGCTCAGTTCTATTAACTTGTTTTATCAGACTGGAAACAAACAGGAAATTCCTGATTCATTCTGAGATCCCTTTCTCATTAGGGGTTATGAAGAGGGCGAACATACCACATCGCCAACTCCAGGCTTCCCTGGAGGCAGTTTTGGCCGAGATGGGGGCCGAGGTGGAGGAGGTGGTGGGGTGGTGCTGCTGCAAGCAGCCAGTGGAGTCGCTGGACGAGCCGGAGATGAAGAACCTGAAATAAACACAGGCTATAAATACAAGATTAAACTCAAACTGCTCTCTCAACACCAAACTCTGCACAGCGCACTGCGTGCTATCAAGCAAACAAACACTGATCCAGCTTCCAACTCACATTCACAGCTACCGCATTGCAAGTCAATCTATAATCGTGGCAGTGTGGAAGAGTAAGTTACAGCTGATAACCAAGAAGGCCATAGTAAAACCCAAAACTCAATGATCTGCTGTGGAATTACAGTATGAAAGTTCTGGTTTGAGCTGACTTCATACCAAGCTCTAAATTTGCACGTATACATGGTAATGCAGACTTTGTTGGTGTGATTTTCTGAACACAAAATCAGAGGCTAAAATTGGCTCCATGGTGAAAAATGTTATTTTTATATTTAAAGTATCAGAAGTTTTAAATCTTCTCTCTTGAACACCAGTATCATGTCTGTAAATTACATGCTGACAGTTTGGTAGCAAGTGGTTACTTTGTACTTCTGTTTATTGCAGCGAATTACTATGAGAGGCGACTACCGATAGCTTTACAATATTTTTTCAGTTTAACTTTCACAATCTCTTCCCTTAGCCCCTGATTTCTCTTCTGGTTATTTGTATGCAAGTCTCTCTTCTCTACCTCTGAATGTTTTAAATTCATAATGTTGATATAGTCACTTGTTTTTTGGATAAGGGAAAAAGAAATTTCAGTAATTGACATTTACTAATATATTTCCTGTAGTAAGGAAACTATTTTTATATGTACTGTGCAGTAGGCCTGCTTTTCTCAAGCATTATCATTGGTATAAGACATTTGTTATTTCAGACATCTTCATGGATTTACATGAAAGACTGTAAATGCAAGACAGGAGAGAGAGACATTTTCTTAGAATTCACTGAACATTTAAAACAATAGCACTGTCCAAACCACTGAGAGGGTGGGTGAATGGGAGGGGAAACAGCTTTAAAAAAATGTTTTCAGCCAGCATTATTTGCTAGTATGGTGGCCAGGACATAACTGACTGGGAAGAATTTATCCTGTTTTATAGCTGGAGAGATTGAGTTTTTCTCATTGTAAGTGCGGTAGTATGAAGGGGATAGAAATAACTGCAGTAGGCACTGTGGTGAGCAGTAATGGTTTGTAAGATTGGACTCCATACTTGATGCTGAATACATGATATATTCAAGTTTTACTTTGGATTTTTTCCTTTATGATCTTTGTTACAAAATTACAATGAGGTTCTATCCAATCCTGGTTATGCAGCTGAAACAGAGGCTGAGGTTAACAAAGATGACATTTAAGATAACAGAGTCTGAATGAATACCTGAATGGCTTCAAAAAAAAAACAAAAAAAAACAAAGAGTCCTTGGCAGAAGTAGTTTACAATGATGGGGACAAACTTTGCACAATTCTTTTAATTTTAATTTCATTGCCTATTATTGTAAGATGGCATCCAATCATTAAACAAGAGTGAGGACCAGAATGGGGAAAGGGCAGAATGTTATAAGGTCTCTGGGGAGCCTTAAAGAATCCATTTAAAAAAATTATTTAAAAAATATAGTTACCATAAAAGACAAATTTTAAGTAGCTAACTGCGAAGCTCAAATGTTTCATTTTGTCATTGATCCCTGTCACCTTGCTGCGAAGATCAACTTGCTACAACTTAATGAAAAGGAATGGGATTGAGTACTTAACAGAACACTTGACATACTATTTTGATGTAACAAAGAAAATTTAACATACCAGGATAAGTTCAGCAATAACTGATATTCTACAAAAGCACATTTTATAGTGTATTGTGCAAAAAATATCTTTAAAACTCCTTCAACCCCTAAACTAAGATTTACCAATACCTCTAAATAGAAAAGACCTAAGAGTAAGGATACATACATTGGTTCTTTCAGGACTGTTGTTAACAAGTTGTACAGAATACTTGAAAGCACATTCTGTTTGGCATTGTACTGTCTAATTTTCTAACTATATACTAGGATGGGGTGCTTGGTTTTTCATTTTTCCATTTAAAACAGAATAATTTGCCTTAAGAATCTAACACTGGCTTGGTTTAAAAACATGGACATTTGAAAATGAAATGAAAAATTTGCCCCATGTTACATAAAATCTTGGGTCAAAAGTTAGATTCTGCTTTTTTAAAATCTTGGACACCAATTTCAGTACTTTGGAAAATTAAGCCACTTGTACTTAGGAGCCTAAAATTGGATTTAGGAGACTAATTTGAGGCACCTGTGTTTGAAAATTTTCCACTTCAGCCCGTTAAAAAAAACAACCAAAAACTTATTGCCCTACAAGAAGGGAATTATTTAATGGAAATTATCTAACAGGACTGCAGAAATTCTAACGGAACAGAATTATAACTTGTATTTATCCATATTAATGTTTTAAGTAGTTAGAGAAGCAACAACTGTTGATGTTCTAGATGTAAGAATTTTAAAATGGACGATATTTGTTCCTGAAACATTCAGGATCCCTTGAATTCCACTGCACTTCTATACCACTTTCTGCACCAAGTATATGCAGCAGAATTTCACTAATCAACACGTAACTGAATGTAATCCCACATTTGCAAAATCCAATTATAGTTGCAGAACTACAGAATTCTTTACCTTAAAAAAATGTTCTGCCATCAAATCATTTTATAGCTCTGGAACATATCCAACTAACACCACTCTACTTAAAAGTAAAGCAGAAGGAGAAACTAAAAAATAGATATGCATAACAGACATGGGTAAGCATGTACGTGTGTTTCCTTAATGAGCTACTGAAAGGGTTAAAAATTAGAGACTAGCCAACTAGTTTGGAACAAAAAGAACCAACCCAATCATGCGTCTCAAATAAGGATCAGAAGCCAAATCCCTGTCCCCAACCTCCCCCTCCATCCCGATTTTTTTTTTAAGGTTTAGATGGCTGAGGCCAGGACCTCTCCATCTTCTTCTATTATGACCCCCAACAGGCCTCCATTTTTGTGTTTGAGCAGAACCAGCAGTCCCTGCTGCTGTATTCAAATCCTACAGCTTCCAGGACTTCCCAGGAATAGAAAGACAACACATTCGGGGACAGCTCTGATCTGAGAGCATCCCAAAGCAAGTGGAACCTGAATGCCCAGCTAACTGGGAGCCTAGCAGACCAGGTAACTGAAAAGAATATCACCAAAGGATTTGGAATGGAGTGGCAGAAAGGCCTGTTCTGAGTTTGGAGAGAGATTTATTTTAGCACAGGTCAGGAGAACACAAGGATGTGGCTGAAATGAGTAGGGAAGGGACTTATACAAACCCAAACTGTCAAACTTGCCCTCCACCAATGGTAATCTTCCCAACTGCTGGCCCTTTAAAAGTCATGCAAGGCATTCTGCATCCCACATTCTTGTAGGGTGGCTTCCCACAGCAGCATTATCAAGGAGATCAGACATATGCTGACTGATCACATGCTACAAGATCAGTGGTCAGTTAAACACACACACAAAAGCCAACACACAGCTATCAGGGAAAAGAGGATGTATCTTCAAAAACCCAGCAAAATGAAGGAAGACCTCGTTTAATGACCATATATACAACATGTTCAGAATTCCACCTTACCCCATAGTAGTATGGTCATCACTGGGTACTGTTAAATGACAATGGTTTTAAGTTTCTCTCACTTCTATCTGCATAGTATGTTCCATGCTGCGCCCTCCCCCACCCCCCACTCCCAATGTGTGGAACATCCTCTTTATCCCAGTCCCCCAAGCCACCCCCTCTCCTCAGGGAAATCCATCCTAAAAATCCAATTCTTCTCCAGTGTTTATAAGGGGCTTATAATTATTACAGGAGGTAGCCCCACCTAGGAATTTTCTAATGTGCTCCATCTTCTGTGTGCCTGCTTTTAGAGTGCAAACACTTCAGAGCAGGGAGCATCTATATTTTTGTGCATTGTACAGAACTCAGGAAACAGCTGGTGCTAAACAAAAATATCATCAGTATCTAGGGTCCCTCTCTTACAAAGTACGGAGCACCCTCAACTCCAACAGACATCAAGTGTGATCAGTACCTTACAATACAGAGCACTTTACAAACCCAACACAGAAAAATCTCTTTACCCACCACTGAAATGCTCACCTCTAAGGCAGAAGTCAGGATTAGTTAAAAAAAAAAAAAAAAAAAAAAACCCCACCCTTCCCCAGCTGGGGGATTTCACTGAGAGCTACATTCTGCCACATGAAGATGAGAATGCGAAAAGGATGAAAAATCTAACTTGGGAGCATTCTCCAGTTTTTCATTTCCTCAGACACTACAATGCTGAGCACCACAGAAATGCTTATACATAAAATGAAAACCATGGCCTAGTTAAAGTAATCAGAAAATATCTGTTTTAATTGGGAAATGCACGAATGCAAACAAAGAATTTCAATATAACACGTTCAACACTAGCATCAGTGCTCACTTTAAAACATGGGATTCTTTTTCTCCAAATACCAGTAACTTCTATCTTGCTTAGGGCTCGTCTACATGGGGAAGTTGATCAGCAGAACTACACTAGTATAATTATACCTATATAGTTATACTGCTTTAACTTCCCAGGTGGACATTCTTATTCCAAGAAAAGAGTGCCTTTTGCTGGGTTAGCTGATAGTGCTATGTCCATGTGGAGACAGGTACTGGTATAATTACAGCAGTATAATTATACCAGTATAGTTCTGCCAGTAAATTTCCCCATGTAGACAAGACTTTAGTCATTAAAAATAAGGTGATCAAGTTGTACCACTCTTCAGAACGACATGAAAGACACTGGGAAAACCAACCTCCAACGAGGTCATTTGACCTAAAGGACATATACCAATTTAGAATTAAACTGGTGAAGTCAATCAACCAGCAAACTTCAAACAAATCCATGTTTTACTCTACAGTGTTTACTTTAAAAAGCTATTTATCAAAGCCTAGTTCAGCCTCGCACTATCTAGGATTCTCAAGGACATTCTCAGAATGGTGAAGTAGAGATATACTGAATTTGTTGCATCACAACTTATATCTGCAGGGCTTCTGTTTATTTGGCTTTGTTAGCCTTTAAGGTGACTTGGTTGCACATGTGCGGTCATGTGAACAGACAGTGAATTCAAAGAATTTCCTGCTTTACTTAAAAGTGACAGTTTTGTTTTCTGAAAAGTCAGCGAAGATTTGTCTGTTTTTCCACTATTTTTGTTCATTTTGCAATTCCTGGAGGATATTATGGCAGGCAGGCAACTGTGCCAAATTCTGGGGCTGCCAGCAGCTTGGGGCCCTGCAAATACACATGTATCACAGGTGGATATCTGGGAGAGAAGTTCAAACTGTTGAGCATGTGCACTTATTTAAGGCAATAACCATGATCTTTGGTGAAAAGCTGTCGAGATTTACACCTTGGAGTCTGATTTGCGGAGTCACAACTCCCCCTCTAATGTCAGACACTCAGCAATGACAGGGTAAAAGGAAACATGATATCTAGGGTACAAGCTCGACTTGGACCACAAGAGCATTAGATGAAAAGAATACGCCACTGGGGGCACAGTACAATCAAACAAAAGGGAATGACTGATGCTTAAAAGCCAACTAAGAGCAGCTAAAAGGTTGTGTTCACACTGCAGCAAAAAGGCATTCATGGGCACACTGAAGCACACTCAAGCTATAAGACATACCACTGGTGCTTCCTGTGCCACTGATGGGGCTGGGTCCAGGTGATGACACCACTGTTCTGTAGGTAGGTGGTGGAGGGGGAGGTGGTGTAGCTCTCTGTCCCAACCCAAAATCTTTGGGAGATGCTGTTGATTCTAAGTTATCATCTTTAACGTGGGTTTGCTCAGAAATTTTCTTCTGAACCTCTTCTAAATTGAGAGGTGATGGAACATTGCGGGAGGTTTCAACAGCTGGAGATTCAGCTGGGATTTCTGATGCCACAGGTGGGGACACCACTTTTTCCCTTGAAGTCAACTCTGCTGTTATGTTTTCCGGGGACTGATCGGAAAAATTGACCCACTTATCTTCTGCGTTAACAGCAACAGACTTGGGGGACAATACTGGGCCAAAAATGCTGTCCAAGTCATTGATTGATGGTAGTTTGTCACTTTTGACCTCTGTTGCTGTCTGGTCACTTCCTGTGGTCAAAGTAGTTTATTTTAAACTTTAATATTGATGGTATAGCTGAAGTTGCACTATACTCTACATTTATATGGGGCTTGCAAAGTCAGCTACATTCCAGCAGAGATACTTAAAAAGCAGGTTTTCTTACCAGCTTTTGGGGACATAGTTCATGTGCATGAAAATATCTACGTAATACGGTTATGCACAATGTACAAAAACATATATGGGATTAAAATATATACATTATATGAAAAAAGCATGCACTATATACCATATGTATACCTTTCTTGTATATTACTTTACATCATATCTGCATCCTACTGAAATATATAATTGGCTAGTGATGTTCATTATGTATGGTCTAAATAACTTAAGATAGTGAATTATTACTAAATATTAAAAATACACACAAAGCACAGGAACCGGAGATTTACCTGAGATAATCTGCATATTTATACACGCACATATACTATTTTGGAACACTTATAAAATATACTGGCAATGTACATGCAGTATATTGTAGCATATAGCGTGTATGTGTTTCAGCTGTAACCTACTGTGGATACAAGGTTTTTTAAAGGCTTTACTCATGAACTGAATCATCACGCACCATTTGTTGTTAATTTTTGAGCAAATGTAGCCTTGTAACCAATATGGAAATAGAATTCATCAACCCAGTTGTATTGCAGCCAGTGGAAACAAACCCCACATATTCCTCTAGTACTCAGATTTTTATCTCTCCTTACTGTGGAATACTGATGATCAGACTGGACACTTACACAGTACAGCATCTTTTATGGAAGATCTCAAAGTTAAGCAAGCCTAACCACATCACAGGGAGGTTGTGCAATACCTATTTAATGAAGAGGTACACTGATTAACACAGTGATCTGTCCAAAGTCACACAGTCAGTGGCAACAGATGGTCGAACCCAGGAGTCCCCAGCTATACCCACTACACCACTACTATTATGACTACATACACTCCTGTGTACATCTATTGCATATTCTTAGATTTTAGAAAACCATCTTCCGACTCTGTTGTCATAGAGAACTCATGCTGTATTTTAGGGAGTAAAATGTTCAATTTTAAAAAGAGACCTTTCTGTTTTACCACACTTGATATACATACTGAAATATGCTGCAAGCCAAAAGCCAGCCTATATATTGTCACACATGGCTGCGTACTTCATTTGCTCTTGTTGATGAATGCTATTTTATGCAGGTAGACAAATGCCATCAGACTGCATAGATATAAAATGGAAAAATGAAGATACGCGAGTATGAATAAAGATATTGATGAATAGAGCACTAAGTTCATTGCATAGAGATTCTATATGACTAAATGGCTCAATAATATACCACGTTTGCATTGTATGTTCATGTTGCGTAATGTAACTATTGTTTTTCATGCAATGCATCTGTATCAAAGAACAATGATTGCATTTCTTTATTTAAACATACAGTTCTGATTTTAGTTGATAAATTTGTGCCTGCGAGCAACATATGCTATAAGTACCTCATTTACTCCTGTTGCATTCCACATAGCCTAGCTCTCTTTCAGCATAGATCTTTACAAGTATGATAGTTAACATAGCTCTCTGGCATACCTCTGCATGAACAACACTGAGATTTTCTAATTCCAAATTAAATCCCAACTTCACACCCAAGCCTCCCCTTGAAAAGCAACAGGAGTTTGGGGTGCAAGAATGACCGGATCAGACCCTGAATTGCTCTTAGAAAAAGAAACATTAGTTTTGCACCCTTATTTCATAAGAATTGAACCTTAAAAAACATTCAAAATGAAAGTTAAAAGCCAATTTAAAGAGCTACTATCACAGTTTCAGGTATAACTTTGGAACTAGTGTCACATTTCTTTACTAAAATGGCTCAGTACTAAAAAGGGCGAGAGGACATAAACCAATAGATAGTAAAGATGACAATCATTCAAAAAAATCACGGGCTCTGTATGGAGGACTTAGGTGGTATAATTTTGAACACAATAGATGCCAAAACATCGGAAATAAAAAGGAGACATAAAATGCATGTGAGTTAAACATATACAAGTACGTTCAAATACGTGGTCGTTATGCAGATTTCCTCAGAATGGACCTGATTCTGTAAGCATTTACACATGCATAAATTGCACTGAAGTCGGTGGGGGGCTTCTGGAGTCAGTGGTTACAGGACCATGCTCAGTTATGCACGGTATATATCTTATGCAGTATTATTTCATGAGCTAATAAACGTAATGCCTCATTCTTACCTATACCAACTGTTAAGGGAGAACCAGTCCTAGGTGGTGTAGCTGGAATGTTTTTTGGTGGAAGTGGTGGAGGTGCTGAAAAACAGGTCAGAGGAAAGAATATAAATTCAAGAGATGCATTAAGCTCATAAAACATGGTGTGTTTGATTCTTTGTAGGTTCCTCCTGTTCAGGGTGTCTTCTTTTTAATGCCATTGAAGGTGCAGAGTTGATAAAGATTAATTGCACATGTGTCCCAAAATTCAGTACAGAGATAATGACTATGACTTTTTATCATGGTAGACTATTTTAAAATCCTTGCATAATTAAATGATGATTATAGGGCAATTAGTGTGCATCACCACTATCTGTATCAAGGTGAACTTCAATAAAGGCAAGTGCAAAGTACTACATTTAGGAAGAAAAAATCAAATGCACAACTACAAAATGGGGAATAACTGTCTAGGCAGTAGTACTGCTAAAAGGGATCTGGGAGTTACAGTGGATTACAAATGGATTATGATACAACAGTGTGATGCAGTTACTAAAAGAATAATATCATTCTGGGGTGTATTAACAGGAGTGTCATATATAAGACAAAAGGCAATTGTCCTGCTCTACTCAGCACCAATAAGACGTCAGCTGGAGTAGGACAAGAAGTAATGGGCTTAATCTGAAGCAAGGGAGATTTAGATTAGATATTAGGAAGAATCTTTTGTCATATTAGGAAGAATCTTTTGTCATATATAAGACAAAAGGCAATTGTCCTGCTCTACTCAGCACCAATGAGACGTCAGCTGGAGTAGGACAAGAAGTAATGGGCTTAATCTGAAGCAAGGGAGATTTAGATTAGATATTAGGAAGAATCTTTCAAACTATTGAGGACAGGTAAATACTGGAAGAGGTTTCCAGGGGAGGTTGTGGTATCCCCATCACCGGAGGTTTTCAAGAACAGGTTAGACAAACATTTGTCAGGGATATCTAGGTATATTTGGTCCTCCCTCAGTGTAGCAGGCTGAAATAGATGACCTCAAGGGCTCTTCCAGTCCTACATTTCTATGATTTCCTCTGGAGATATAACTGTGAATCCAATTTAGAATAGCGGGATCTTTCTTTGAGATAAGCAGGCGCTATAGTATTTATCATATGCTGTATTTGGTCCTCAATCTCTCTCTTCCTTCAGATAAACAGCGTCAAATTTAGCCTGGCCAATTCAGATAATCCTCTGCATGTGATGTCTCTCCCCAGGGATGAAGTGCACTGTCTCCTTTGTTCTGAAAGCCATCCACCCAATACATTATTAAACGAATGTCTCCTTTTTCCATTCTAGTATGTTGCAGTTAAAGTCAGTCCAGTAAAAATAAACTAACTTGCCACATGATTACAGTGTTAGAGAATCTCATAGTATACCATAGCCCAGATAAATTTTTCAGACTGATAATCCACACTTAACTTACTTCCAGTTGGAAAAGGTCTTGGTAGTTTTGGAGAGTCTAAACTGGAATTCACTGGCTGGACAGAGCCCCATATCTCTGTCTGATCTAAAGGAGCTAAGAACACAAACATAAATCACATACACCAAAGCAATACAAAATATTTAATTTCAATTATAGAATCCACTAATTAATTATCAGTACCAATTTCTACCAGACAGAAGATACAAACATTCCATCAGTACTTGGATTGGCACATGTTTCTCCCTGACTCATTGTCTGGCCGGAGCTGATGTTCCTTTTAAAAGGGTTTCAAAAGCCAGGTCTATCTGCCCAACATAGAAAATCACATTCACAGAGAAAATGCCAGGATGTTACATATTCAACAGAGAGGTTTCAGAGTAGCAACCATGTTAGTCTGTATTCGCAAAAAGAAAAGGAGTACTTGTGGCACCTTAGAGACTAACCAATTTATTTGAGCATAAGCTTTCGTGAGCTACAGCTCACTGATGAAGTGAGCTGTAGCTCATGAAAGCTATGCTCAAATAAATTGGTTAGTCTCTAAGGTGCCACAAAGTGAGCTGTAGCTCACGAAAGCTTATGCCCAAATAAATTTGTTAGTCTCTAAGGTGCCACAAGTACTCCTTTTCTTTATTCAACAGAGAGATACTCCAGAAAATTATATCCCCCCTGTGGTTCTGTTTATATTGGATTGAAGGACCTACACCAGGAGCATATGATATCCCCTGTGACTATGGTTTGGTTTGTATCAGAAGTGTAAGTTACTTACAAAACTGATTATTGATTAAATTTTATTTCGTGAGAGGGTAATTATTTTGCATACTCTGGAACTGCTAGTTAAATGTTTATCATCAATTTATAATCTGCAGACTGTGCCAGTTTCTATATATTGTACAGGAAGGAGTTAGCTAGAGTGCAATGTCTCAATGGCAGGGAGAGTGATCAAGTAGACTTGTTGCACATTTGACCTTATTGCAGAACTTATTTTTTAAGAAGGCTTATTTCAAACTAACGTTCCCATTTTTTAAAAATGGCCAGGCTAGTAAACAAACAAGCAAGCAACCCACCCCCTGTCGATTTTTATACCTTCCAACTTTTGTTCCTCAAATGCTGACTCCAGTGGTGGGCCAAACAGTGGGGCAAGGGCTGAAGGATCATCTGGGGCTTTTTTGCTGCAGGATAATACAAATATTAGCATAAGAAATGTAAGGAACAAACTGTAAATGGGCTTAAAAGATAAAGAGGTTCTGAAGTGTTAGCCTCTCAGTGCTACCTGTGGTATTAAAGTTTTATAGCATGTATGCATACCACATTCTCTACTGGAGATACTGCCAGCATTGATCAAGTGTCTGACTAAACAGCCTGCTAGTGGCTGACCCACAGGGAAGAAGGAAACCCTTAGGTTTACCGAGAACTTGTCTGTACTGCCCTGTCGGACTACAGGGGTTTGAGGTGCAGCATACATCAAAGTGCTGTAACTGACCCAGGTGAATGCTGCTGACACAAACTAAAAAGTACCTGGTTCACGTTAAAGTTGTCCAGTTTGAAGAGGACTATGCTAATACAAACTAGGTACCTTTTAGTTCATGCCTGCAGTGTCCACACAGGGCAGTTACAGAGCATTGCAGCATTTCAATGTGTGCTGCGATTCACACCCCTCCCTCCCATAGTTGCACTGCAGACACAGCCAATGTGAAGATTCTTCTTTAGTTCAGGTGACAAGGATCTTTGCTAGTGCCATGGACCCATTAGATTGCTTAGATACTACACAAGGAGCTAGGCACTAATATAGACAGATCACATAGATAACTCCTGTTAAAACAAACAAGTATTACTCTGGATATGAATTACTTGCACATCAGTGGCAGAACATAACCCTGAGGGGGATGTTTAACATTAAATGTTTGGCTTGGCTATCTTTTTTTCTGTTTCATTCCATAGCTTTATTCCAAAGATGAGAAGAGACCTGATTGTTTTATAATATCATGGCATCATCCCAACATGAATAAAGAAAACTAATATAAATGGCCTCAACAGGTCTTTATTCCTGCATTTGCTGTGGTATGCTTCTCTGTCTATTAAGATTTTGATATAGTGCCTATCACCATGGCATCTGATAGCCTTACAAAGTTGTTATAGTGAGCATGAGAGGAAGCATCATGAATAAATACCATTACTGACATTTACATAAGATTTGATTGACCTTTCAACCAAAGGTCCCAAATAATATAGCTTGGTAAATGGATTACAAACAAGACAGGCAAAAGTCTGATTACACACTAGACACCCATCAGTGAAATACAGCAAAGCCACCTGTGAAATGGAAGGTGGCTGTGCTAGTGATAACCAGACAGCTAAGTTGTCACAGGTCAGGAGCTAAGTAGAGATAAATAAAGCTTTCTTATCAGTCTTAAAGCACACAGTGAACTTTTCAGGCAGGCACTGAGCCCTGGTCTACACTAGGACTTTAGGTCGAATTTAGCAGCGTTAAATCGATGTAAACCTGCACCCGTCCACACGATGAAGCCCTTTTTTTCGACTTAAAGGGCTCTTAAAATTGATTTCCTTACTCCACCCGACAAGTGGATTAGCGCTTAAATCGGCCTTGCCGGGTCGAATTTGGGGTACTGTGGACACAATTCGACGGTATTGGCCTCCGGGAGCTATCCCAGAGTGCTCCATTGTTACCGCTCTGGACAGCACTCTCAACGCAGATGCACTGGCCAGGTAGACAGGAAAAGAACTGCGAACTTTTGAACCTCATTTCCTGTTTGGCCAGCGTGGCAAGCTGCAGGTGACCATGCAGAGGTGACCATGATGAAGTCCCAGAATCGCAAAAGAGCTCCAGCACGGACTGAACGGGGGGTACGGGATCTGATCGCTGTATGGAAAGAGGAATCCGTGCTATCAGAACTCCTTTCCAGTTTTCGAAATGCCAAAACCTTTGTCAAAATCTCCCAGGGCATGAAGGACAGAGGCCATAACAGGGACCCGAAGCAGTGCCACGTGAAACTGAAGGAGCTGAGGCAAGCCTACCAGAAAACCAGAGAGGCGAACGTCCGCTCCAGGTCAGAGCCCAAAACATGCCGCTTCTATGATGAGCTGCATGCCATTTTAGGGGGTTCAGCCACGTTGTTTGACTCCTTCAATGGAGATGGAGGCAACACGGAAGCAGGTTTTGGGGATGAAGAAGAAGATGATGATGATGAGGTTGTAGATAGCTCATAGCAAGAAAGCGGAGAAACCGGTTTTCCCGACAGCCAGGAACTGTTTCTCACCCTGGACCTGGAGCCAGTACCCCCTGAACCCACCCAAGGCTGCCTCCTGGACCCGGCAGGCGGAGAAGGGACCTCCGGTGAGCGTACCTTTTAAAATACTATACATGGTTTAAAAGCAAGCATGTGAAAGGATTAATTTGCCCTGGCATTCGCGGCTCTCCTGGATGTACTCCCAAAGCCTTTGCAAAAGGTTTCTGGGGAGGGCAGCCTTATTGCGTCCTCCATGGTAGGACGCTTTACCACTCCAGGCCAGTAACACGTACTCGGGAATCATTGTACAACAAAGCATTGCAGTGTATGTTTGCTGGCGTTCAAACAACATCCTTTCTTTATCTCTCTGTGTTATCCTCAGGAGAGTGAGATATCATTCATGGTCACCTGGTTGAAATAAGGTGCTTTTCTTCAGAGGTGCCCGTTCCTGCTGGGCTGTTTGCCTGTGGCTGAACAGAAATGTTCCCCACTGTTAGCCACGGGGAGGGGGGAGGGTTGAGGGGGTAGCCATGCAGTGGGGGGAGGCAAAATGCGACCTTGTAACGAAAGCACACGTGCTATGTATGTAATGTTAACAGCAAGGTTTACCCTGAAAGAGTGTAGCCACTGTTTTATAAAATGTCTTTTTAAATACCGTTGTCCCTTTTTTTTTTCTCCACCAGCTGCATATGTTTCAATGATCACAGGATCTTCTCCTTCCCAGAGGCTAGTGAAGATTAGAAAGAAAAAAAAACTCACTCGTGATGAAATGTTCTCTGAGCTCATGCTGTCCTCCTACACTGACAGAGCACAGATGAATACGTGGAGGCAAATAATGTCAGAGTGCAGGAAAGCACAAAATGACTGGGAGGAGAGGTGGCGGGCTGAAGAGAGTAAGTGGCGGGCTGAAGACGGGGCTGAAGCACAAATGTGGTGGCAGCGTGATGAGAGGAGGCAGGATTCAATGCTGAGGCTGCTGGAGGACCAAACCAGTATGCTCCAGTGTATGGTTGAGCTGCAGCAAAGGCAGCTGGAGCACAGACTGCCACTACAGACCCTGTGTAACCAAACGCCCTCCTCCCCAAGTTCCATAGCCTCCTGATCCAGATGCCCAAGAACGTGGTGGGGGGGCCTCCGGCCAACCAGCCATTCCACCACAGAGGATTGCCCAAAAAACAGAAGGCTGGTATTCAATAAATTTTAAAGTTGTAAACTTTTAAAGTGCTGTGTGGGATTTTCCTTCCCTTCTCCACCACCCCTCCTGGTCTACCTTGGTAGTCATCCCCCTATTTGTGTGATGAATGAATAAAGAATGCATGAATGTGAAGCAACAATGACTTTATTGCCTCTGCAAGCGGTGATCGAAGGGAGGAGGGGAGGGTGGTTAGCTCACAGGGAAGTAGAGTGAACCAAGGGGCAGGGGGTTTCATCAAGGAGAAACAAACAGAACTTTCACACCGTAGCCTGGCCAGTCATGAAACTGGTTTTCAAAGCTTCTCTGATGCGCACCATGCCCTCCTGTGCTCTTCTAACCGCCCTGGTGTCTGGCTGCGCGTAACCAGCAGCCAGGCGATTTGCCTCAACCTCCCACCCCACCATAAACGTCTCCCCCTTACTCTCACAGATATTGTGGAGCGCCACAGCAAGCAGTAATAACAGTGGCTGAGGTCTAAGCGAGTCAGTAAACCGCGCCAGCGCGCCTTTAAACGTCCAAATGCACATTCTACCACCATTCTGCACTTGTTCAGCCTGTAGTTGAATAGCTCTTGACTACTGTCCAGGCTGCCTGTGTACGGCTTCATGAGCCAGGGCATTAAGGGGTAGGCTGGGTCCCCAAGGATAACTATAGGCATTTCAACATCCCCAACAGTTATTTTCTGGTCTGGGAAGTAAAGCCCTTCCCGCAGCTTTTGAAACAGACCAGAGTTCCTGAAGATGCGAGCGTCATGTACCTTTCCCGGCCATCCCACGTTGATATTGGTGAAACATCCCTTGTGATCAACCAGAGGTTGCAGCACTATTGAAAAGTACCCCTTGCGGTTTATGTACTCGCCGGCTTGGTGCTCTGGTGCCAAGATAGGGATATGGGTTCCGTCTATGGCCCCACCACAGTTAGGAATCCTACTGCAGCAAAGCCATCCACTATGACCTGCACATTTCCCAGGGTCACTACCCTTGATATCAGCAGATCTTTGATTGCGTGGGCTACTTGCATCACAGCAGCCCCCACAGTAGATTTGCCCACTCCAAATTGATTCCCAACTGACCGGTAGCTGTCTGGCGTTGCAAGCTTCCACAGGGCTATCGCCACTCGCTTCTCAACTGTGAGGGCTGCTCTCATCTTGGTATTCATGCGCTCCAGGGCAGGGGAAAGCAAGTCACAAAGTTCCATGAAAGTGCCCTTATGCATGCGAAAGTTTCGCAGCCACTGGGAATCGTCCCAGACTTGCAACACTATGCGGTCCCACCAGTCTGTGCTTGTTTCCCAAGCCCAGAATCAGCGTTCCACAGCATGAACCTGCCCAATTAGCACCATGATGCATGCATTGGCTGGGCCCATGCTTTCAGAGAAATCTGTGTCCATGTCCTGATCACTCACGTGACCGTGCTGACGTCGCCTCCTCGCCCGGTATCGTTCTGCCAGGTTCTGGTGCTGCATATACTGCTGGATAACGCGTGTGGTGTTTAATGTGCTCCTAATTGCCAAAGTGAGCTGAGCGGCCTCCATGCTTGCCTTGGTATGGCGTCCGCACAGAAAAAAGATGCAGAACGATTGTCTGCCGTTGCTCTGATGGAAGGAGGGGCGACTGACGACATGGTTTACAGGGTTGGCTTACAGGGAATTAAAATCAACAAAGGGGGTGTCTTTACATCAATGAGTATTTCAGGCAGGACTTCACGGAGGGTTCCAATAAGAAATGGTGCACCTAAGTAATTGTTCTTATTGGAACAAGCAGGTTGTCTGACCTCTGATTGATACATGGCTAGATTTACCTCGCTGCACCTTCTCTGTGAGTGACTGCAGTATGACCTAGAGGAATGAGTCCCCTAGACGGGGGAGGGAGGAAAGCAAATGAGTCCAAAAAAATCTGGTTTATTTCTTGTTTTGATCCACTCCATCTATCTTTTACATCTTTGGCTGGCAGCAGACGGTGCAGAAGGACTGCAAGCCATCCACATCTCATGGCTGCTTGGCAGAAGATGATGCAGTAGGACTGCTAGCCATCTCATCTCTTGCCTGCCTGGCAGAAGATGGTACAGTAAGACTGCTAGCAATCCGTATCGCCTGCCTGCTCACCATAAGATGGTTCAATAGGACTGACTGCAGGACTAAAGAGAATGACCTGGTCAAGTCACTTCCAATGTAGTCCCTGTACCCATGTCTGCCCAGGCGCTCCTGGCCGACATGGCCAGGAGCACCTCGGACATGACGATGACGGCTACCAGTCCTACTGCACCGTCTGCTGCACAAGGCAAGGGGTTGCTGCTGCTGTGTAGCAATGCAGTACCACGTCTGCCAGCACCCAGGAGACATACGGTGACAGTTACCTGAGCGGGCTCCATGCTTGCCGTGGTATGGCATCTGCACAGGTAACTCAAGAAAAAAGGTGCGAAACGATTGTCTGCTGCTGCTTTCACGGAGGGAGGGAGGGAACGGGGGCCTGACGATATGTACCCAGCAACAATGTTTTAGCCCCATCAGGCATTGGGATCTCAACCCAGAATTCCAATGGGCAGCGGAGACTGCGGGAATTGTGGGATAGCTACCCACAGTGCAACACTCCGGAAGTCGATGCTTGCCTCGGTACTGTGAAAGCACTCCGCTGAGTTAATGCACTTAATGCACTTAGAGCATTTTCTGTGGGGACACACACACTCAAATATATAAAAACGATTTCTAAAAAACCGACTTCTACAAATTCGACCTAATTTTGTAGTGTAGACATACCCTGAGTCATCTTGACCCAGCAGGCAGGAGAATATATTGATAAAATTTACTTTACATCATGGAGGGCACTTCCACTTTTTTACATCATTTTTAAAATTATGATTGGTTCCAGGAAGTAAGATGAAGTGCTGGAGATGGTGTTTTTAAGAAATGCTTTTTTCCTGAAGTTGCTACCAAGAATGGTATCAAATCTAGATAGTTTTACAGATTTTCATGTACAAAACTAACAGGGTGTCCACTCCCAAAGTAGTTGTGGGTTAGGTAATAAGTTAACTGCTCATCTCTACCTTTGGTACAAGGATCCCAGACTAATATTTGTGCAATATCTAGATTAATTTACAATTTCTTTCATACTGACCTTACAAGTTCTGGAGTTGGTGTTGAACGCCTAGGTCTTGCTATCTCTTCACCTGTTACATATGATAGTTCTGTTTAGATCAGTTTTCACTTGAGTTCTGTATCTCAATTTTTCACATGAATTACTCAAAGATGTGGGTCACATCAACTACATGAAACTAGCATGCACTTCATACTAAAAATTAAACTTGGTCACTGACACAGAAGTAAGAGGCTGTGTGATCTCAACCCATAATAAGGTGAAGAAGTGTAATTCAGCTCCTCAACAAATATATTAATCTCTTAATATACAAATATATGTATTCAGCAAGTTGCCAATACCAAGCCCATTGTATAGCTGTCTGCAGAGAAAGCAGAATCTAGTTGTCTGCTACCTAATTTTTCTGACTTGAGAGTGCAAAGGCATAAGCACTAGCTTTGCCTTCTTCATTCCTCCTTATTAAAAATTGTGTGGTTGGGACTATTTGACAGTTTAAGAAACACAGTCTGTTGAACAGGGTTGTGTACCCCCAACTTAGAATGCTCCATGCGCCTTTTGACTTTAGAGGCATCATATCACATTAATAGACTAAGTCAGGGGTGGGCAAACTTTTTGGCCAGAGGACCACATTGGAGTGTGAAACTGTATGGAGGGCCGGGTAGGGAAGACTGTGCCTCCCCAAAAAGCCTGGCCTCCGCCCCTATCCGACCCCTCCCACTTCCCACCCCCTAACTGCCCCCCTCAGAACCTCCCACCCATCCAACCCCCCCCCGCTCCTTGACCCCCTCCCAGGACCCCAGCCCCTAACCGCCACCGCTGTTCCCCATCCCCTCCCCACCCAGAACCTCTGCCCTATCCAACCACCCCCTGCTCCCTGTCCCCTGACTATCCCCCGGGACCCCCTGCCCCATCAACCCCCTGGCCCCGGCCCCAGCCCCCTTACCATGCCACTCAGAGCGGCATGTCTGGCAGCCCCGCCGCCCAGCCCAGCATAAGCGTGCAGCCCCGCTGCCCAGAGTAATGCCCGCACGGCAGTGTAGCTGTGGAGGAGGGGAAACAGCGGGGGAGGGGCCGGGAGCTAGCCTCCCTGGCCGGGAGCTCAGGAGCCAGACAGGACAGTCCCACGGGCCGGATGTGGCCCGCAGGCCATAGTTTGGCCACCTCTGGACTAAGTTAATTTTATAAGCAACGCATTCTTGAAGGGTGGAACACTACATACCGCAGTTCAATGGCACATGCACTGCATCCCAAATCCATTTCAAGGACTCAGCCATTAATACAGTACCTAGAGTTCTCCTTTAAGAGTTACTCTTTGGGAAATGAAAGTTTAAGTGTACTTTGAAAACTACATAGAGAAGCACGTTTTGAAGTAAATTTGCCTTCTTTAAAGTTCATGAGAGAATCAATCTTCTTGAGACACTATCTGTTCCTGCAAGCTAAAAAAAATATACTTACTGGATAAATTCCTTTTAATTGCGCCCTGGAATTAGAAACAAACACTAAGGTTTAGGACCAGGTGAGCATAATTTATATGTAAAACAGGTAACAAAAGCTGACATCTCAATTTGATTGAGAAGACAAGCATCAATACTAAGGAATAAATGAAATTTGACTCCAATCCACCATCCATACTGGTAATTACCTTTATGACACACATGTACATGTTATGGAATCAGTTTTGCTCCTGATTTGAGGAGAACAGAGATAAATAATGAAAAGGATTTCGAGCCAGATAAACCCATTACCTGGGAATGTTGTGTTTTCAGCTGACTTGATTGTAAATTGATTAGTCATTTTTAATTGTGATGAATCCTAAAAACAATCCTGAACTTTGATGGTCTATAAATTGGTCTAAATCAAGTGACCTACTTTCAGTATTTTAAACCGTGTCATATAGTGTGTATGTGTGTGTGTATATATATATACACACACACACGCACGCACACACACACACACACACACACCCACCCCCCTACATTAAACAAACTGGCAAGCTAGTGAAAGACCTAGGGAACACTTCAGGCTGCTTGTGAACTAGTAAGAATCCAGAAGACTATTAGAAGTAGAAATTGTTAAAACAGGAGAGAAAAAAATCAGATATACAACAGACCGACCTCTAAAAAAGAGAAGGGGAAAAGAAGATGCAGTATGTATTTGTAATACACATCTCCGGTGGAGGGGGACGGGGACATCAGAGGTGACGGGTGGTTATTTGTCAACAACATGAGACAATACAGCAATGTTAACATGCTTATGGTTGTTCCTAATGCAGTTACCATGGTGCAATGTTATGTGGTAATAACCTAGTAAATTACCTATGCCACAGCTCTATGTGACATTTCTTAATGCAAGGGTTTCCCTTACCTTCATGACACAAAGGAGAAGCCTTTTTTCCCCATGCATGATGGGGGAATAGCTGCTCTAGGAAAGTTTCTGATTTTGAGGGAAGGGCATATTTTCTCCCTCCAACATCATGTTTTCTACAAGTTCATTCACATTTGCCTTGAGGGCTGCTGGTCCCATTCAGCCATCAGGCAGAGCAGTGGAATTGCACAGAGCAGAGGTTTATCCAGAAGTCTACAGAGCACTACTGAGAAAAGTGAGGAGAGCAGTGGTCTAGCTTCCCTGGACAGTGTTCAGCAAGGTCAGCAAACCTCTAATTCCACTGAAGTGAGCAATGGAGTTGTGGGGGATGTGGACAGAATGGCAGGGGAGACAAGGATAGGGCATGGTTGAGGAATAGGTACTGAAATGCAATTGATATGAATGGCAGCCATTTTCAGGATTTTAATTTATTCCAAGCACCTATGGGAGTAGCACCTATTCCTGTGTTCTTTTAAGGCCAGCTCTTAAGCAACAGGGCAGGGGCAGCCATGGGAGAACACCTCAGAAGGGTCTCATGGAACATCTCCCACAACAAGATGCTCAATGCTTTAGCGTGTGTGCTGGGCACAGTGTTCTTGCCATTAGCCTGAAGCACCTTCTCCCTTCGGTTTTCTTCACCCTTTTGGACTGCAAGAACACTACACCATGCTCAGCAGCCCAGTAACAAAGCACTGATGGCTCAGGCCTGCTCTCATAACTATAACTCATTCACACCGCTGCTGGACTGAACCCTGAGCGACTAATACAAATACATATGTATTTGAACAAAGAAACATGTATATTGACTTCTCTCTGATACATCATTCAGAAGGTTTAAAAACAAACAAACAAAAAAACAAAAAACCTTACACCAAATAAAGTTTACATTCATTTACTTCACTACAGATACCTAGGGAAAAAATGATTTAAGGCTAAATAAACCAGACCCCAACAACCAGTCAGCCATTTTCACAACAAATGTAAGGACTACAAAATTGTAAGAGTTCTTACCGGGCTGCGCCTCTGTGATCAGCAAGAAGGAAGAGAGAACAGACACCTAGTCAGAGAATGACAGATCAGTAAACAGACTTGGGTAATATGAGATTTTTCTAATTAAATAGATACAGTGTTTTGAAAAGTGAACTCCCACACCCCCACTCCCACCCAAATTTGGGTTTTGCTTATTAATGGTGATGACATTGAACCTGCTTTATATACCCTTTTTAGAGAGTTACAAGGCTGTCAGGAATTTTGGGGGGTAAACTACATAAACATTAGGCTCCAGAATCACAGTGGGATGGAAGATGTCTGTTAGGGTGCCTGAAGTACCCAACTTTAGATGTAATAAGTACACCCCTCAGGCATCTCTACAAGCATCTTCTCCCTCCCCTCATTCCTGTGGCACTGGAGCTCTCCCCTCCTCACAACTCAGTTCTGAAGTTAGAAACCCCCTTACAAGCACCTTTCCTCTCTCAGGAGTACTGGGCAAGCAGATGGGCTGGTTTGCATGGCTCATGTTGTCTTTCAGGCTCCTCTGTTCTCAGCTACCATACTCCTCACAATATGACCAGCTCGTGGAGAGCAGAGGGAAAGTGCTGGGAGATTGCACAATGGAGAAGAGTTGTCTGAACCCACCCACATAAACAGTTTCAAGAAAAACACCATGGGAGAAAACACAGGAGATTTCTTGAGGAAGCCTGAGAGATGGTATCCAACCTGTGGAGACTTAACATGTATGCATCTGATCTCAAGATCAAGTTCCCTTCCTCTTGTTCTGTCTTTGCAATAATTCCTCAGTTCTTTAGCATCATGCCATAAAATAAAGCTGAGTCAATGGATAATTTTTCAGGCAGAGGCAAATTAAAACAATCAAATGCAGTATTTTAATTATTGTTGGGGGTCATCACAACTACAGAGAGAGAGGGAGAGTGAGAACTGAACACTGGTGTGTACAACGCATTCCAGATTGTCCTTGTCCCAAGAAGCCAATGCTCTAGGACAGGCACAGTCCAGACATATAGATCTCTCTCCCTCTCTGAGATAGTAATATTAGGGCTACAGGGGATAGCAAATACTCAACATGTTTTATATATTAAGCATCAAGAGTGTTTTAAATATTACATTTTTCAAAACGCTTCACAATCAATGCTCAGTGCACCTGGGAAGGAGGTACCATATTCTTATCTAAGTTTTACAGAGGAAGAAAATAAACAGAGATAGAGGACTAAGGACATGACTCTTAGGTGCTGAGCAACCTTAATTCCCCCTGAGCTGAGATGTAAGAATGCTGGGTATTACCAATATTAGAGCCACTGGAGCTCACTGCAGGACTGGGGGCACGTGATTAGCCCAGAGTCATGAGGAGCTGCTATTAGAACTCAGTAGTTCCAAGCTCAAAGTCCCAGGAACTAAGCACCAGGTCATGTTGCTTTTTTACAGTAAAAATATCTACCCTAAACAACGAAGGGTGTCCTAGTGATCTCTATAGGAATAAGCTCATTTTGTTCCTGTAGCACCTGGAATTGTCTCTGCACAATTTTCAGCCACTTTAGCTTCTCTTACACCATGAGACTAATAAGATAGAGTTAGAGGGACTTGTATGTCACAGTTCAAATCTCTGACTAACAATCCACTGAAGTACTAAGCTTAAAATACGTTATAAAAATTATCTAGCTTGGGGCACTAGCCTTTCACCTCAAGACACCTGGAGTCAAGGCCCAGGTCAGATTCAAAGCGAACAGCAGTTGGCTGGTTTAATTTTAATCCACATTTGTAAATCACAAAATGCTACAAAGCAATTTGATAGATAATTGAAAGATGACAGTTTCTTCTCAAGAGGAAAAGTCAGGGAGGAGGCATCATTGGAGCTCACAGGACCCTTCCATGAGGAGGGGAAAAACCCAGAATTTAACAAAGCTATATTAATATAAGAATAAACCCAAAATATTTGAAGCACCATTTAAAATATATATTTAATTTACCAGGCTACAGGAAGCCTTTTGTTAAAAGAAATTAAGTATTTTTGGGTGCTAAGTCAGGTGTCAAATGGAGCCCACATGTTTTAAAGACACCTCAATTCTCACCCACCTCTACAATGCAGTTTAATGGGTTATGCAATCTATGCAGGGTGTAATCTCACCCGGAGGCGTCTTTAAACTTAGAGAACACTGCCGAAAACCAGCCACAGACCTCCCCTGGGAAGACATTCTTCAAACCCAAATCTTGTGAGGATAAAGAAACTGCAACAGACCAGCAACTATTTCAAATAGAGGGCACCTAAATACCATGGTGATGAGTACATTATATATATATTTGAGAAACAGAACTGGACTGAGAGGCAGTTGGTTTTGAATGCCAGGGTAACAATGAGGTTAAAAAAAAAAAAGCTCTACAAAAGGTTATTTTCAGGAGAGGAATAATTGCCATTAACAGAAAGAGAAAATATTTCCTTGGAAATTTTCAGTTGATTGAAATGAAAATCACAGGTTTTGAGAACATGCTGTAGCAGCAAAATGATGACTGTATTATCGATAAGGAAAAATACTTGTTAATGTGAGCCAATGTAAAAAGAGTGAGTAAGAATACTCAGCCAGAGGTGGAGCACAAGAAGAAAGGATTATGAGGTAGCAATTAACCCCACCCCCCATCCCCAGCCAAAAAAAGTCTGAACTTGTGGTTCTGGGTACTCCTGTGTCCTTACTACTGTACAGACAAAGGTAACTCAGTAGCAGAACAAGAAAAGAATATAATAAGCCAACACTTTGGCATATGCTTCAGAGGTATAATGGGGTAGAAAGCTGTGCATATTCATGGAGTTTATCAGTATTCTCTCCTAAGTGTCTTCCAATGAATATGAAAGCCCTAGAGAGGTTGTAGAATCTCCATCACTGGAGATTTTTAAGAACAAGTTAGACAAACCTGTCAGGAATGGTCTAGTTATTATGTAGTTCTGCCTTAAGTGCAGAGACTGGACTAGATGACCTACTGAGGTCCCTTCGAGTCCTACTTTTTTATGATTAACTTCTATGTTTCTATGAAAATCCCTTCCTTATTTAAAAGGACACTAAGCCCCAATGAGAACCTTCTATGTGTGCTCCGATCAGCTATGTTACTAGCTTCACGGACCATGTTTGGACAACACAGGATGTTATTTCTTTGGCTTGGATTCGCTTTGGTATCGCTATAACTTTACACACTGATACAAGCAATAAAGAAGATGTTGGCATAGATCTTCAGCTGCAGCTGACAAGCTTGGTGCAGTGGGCGGGAAGTGGGGTCTGCTTTAAGGTACTCTGCAGCTCCCTGATCCTGGGGTTAGAAACTCCAGCAACCTCAGATATCCTTTAAATTGCTTCTAGCTGCCTATGACTCCTAAGTGCTGTACCAGTAGCTGGGAACCATGAGACACACTGGTGTTCCTGTTCACATCTCCTAGAGCTACTACATAAGCATAGGAGGAACCCACAGAGGGCTGGATTGGCAGGGTTTTGGGCTGCTCTGTGCTGTCAGAGCAAAGCAAAGCAAAGCAACCAGAGAAAGGCTGAACATATGGCCCATTGTGTGCGCTTGTATATAACTGAATGTATATACATATACAGCATGTGTGTGTTACAGCAGAGATAAGTTAAAAATTATCGATAAAACTAAGTTTCATGAAATCAGTGACGAAGTTGAGAGTAAGGTAGTACATATTCTTCAAAACCATTAATATTCTTCTCACACCTGCACAAATACCTGAAAGAGACAGTGTCTTTGGGTTAACGAATTTGATACAAAAGTACTAACCATTTTTGAAGACAATACTAAGCTGAATTGTGGTGTATTTACTGCAAATAGTAACTGACAGTTACTGAACTGGGGCAAGGACATCTCCCTTTTCCCTGCCAATACACACACACATTCTTAATGTCAAATGTCACATCGGAAATGGAGAGGGAATTTTTCAGGGACGTATAATCTGTAATCAAGAACAATTACATTCATATAAGGTTTTAGAAGCAACTGGTGATGTTCCAAATCAAGAACCATACAAGTTCTTACGACCTCTCTGCCAGATAAGGTCAGGGATTTGAGATGTTCACATTTCTCAATGTTAGATTCTTGTGAAAAAAAGAAACTGGAAAAGCCATGATACATGTGCCATCATGGCCAGTTATGTCAAAGTCACAAAGAAAGTAAATGAAGGGATGCATGTTGTTTTTCCACAGTTTTCCAAGGAACCGCCTAATCTGCCTTTGAGGGTTTTTTTGTTTTTTCCTTTGGTGTAGCCAACTGGTAATCTTTTTCCTGTAATAAACAACTGCAACTTACTATCACCATGTATGTGTCAATCAAAATTGAAGTTACTCATAACATATCTCAGAGTTGTGTTTCAGTTATCTAGGTGTTCTGCAGACAGATGGTGTCGGGTTTTGGAACTTTACATGCTGTCAGTCAGACATGTCAAAATCACGAGTGCCATGGGCATACTCCTGTTGTTTCTCAAAGCTCCACTGTCAGTTCGATGTACAATAAATACAGGACTGTTCAGCTGATGTTTTCTGGACTTTTCCCACAGCTCTGTGATATTTGTTAATGAATAGTTGACAGTTCCACTCAAGATAGTCTTTGCTAGGTTAGTCCTTTTTCTATTGAATTCAGGAATCTGATCAGATTAAGAATGTTTCATTAATGGAGTAGATGTGATAAATTTATTAGTCCAATGAGGCTTTTAATTGTATGTATTTGTGTAAGTTTGAGAAGAATTTTAATTGTTTAAAAAACAGAGCACTTCAGTAGTTTTACATAACAAATAGTCAGATTCAACTGAAACCTTAATTGCATCTCTCTCATATTCTCCAGCCCCCTAGTCCTCCACTCCCCATTATCCCAGTGCCATCTCATATTTTGGTCTTTGCCCTGATCCGTATTCTCCCCTTGTTCTGCATGTATTACTTCCATTAAGGTTTATGGGAGTTATGTGCACAATGAAGACTAGACCAGACCTCTGTATCTTTGGTTAGCTCATCTATCCTACCACGGGACAAGTCATCTCTCATTTTGCAGCAGGTAGGCCATTTTATGTCTATGAATGCAGCTGTCTATACTGCCCAGCAAAGGAAATAAGTAAAGCAGGAAAAAAACTATGTGAAATTCAACAGACCAGTGACAAAGTCCATTGGCCACTGGGTAAACAAAAGTACCTTAGATAATTAAAGGCATGAGTGTTTTTTTTAAAAGCCAGGAGAGCATTCAAATTCTGATTTAGATTTTCTAATAAAACTTGACTGTTATTTGTGAACTGTTATGCAGACAGCTACGATCAAGAAGTTCCATATTTCTGGAAGAGGAAACAAAAGCCACATCAAAATCCAATACCACCTGCAATACAGATGCACTGCAGAAAAGCGCCTCATAAAATTTACTAATTAACTTCAAATTGAAGTTGCAGTGGTATAGAGAAAATGAATTAAAAAGGTATTTTTGTTATAGTGGGAAGTTTATAGACCAGAAGCAAAGCCAGTGTAAGATGCAATAGCTCCACCAACTTCAGTTGAGCGCTACTGAGTTAGGTGAGTTAAGGACCTGGCCTTACATTTTTTTTTCTACAATTACAAGGTCAATTTACATATTGTTCTTCTTAGTTAGCAAGTCCTCTTATAATTTATTTATTTGATCAAGGTAGTATTTTCTTCCATATTAAAAATCAAGGTACTTTGTAAAATTTCTTCAACATTTGGTTTCTTTAAATGATAAAGTAAAAGTCCACTTGTTTCACTTCAAATCTATTCAAAACTATTTTGGAAGAAAAAAATATTTACCATATACCACAAGAAAACTTTAATAAGAGGTACTGTAAGGTAGCAGAGTGAAGAAAGGGGAGTTCAGCTTCAGAACATGTAGCTAATATGCCTAAATAACTACAACTTATCACTCAGCTTATTTTACAACCCCCTTCTCAGTCCAAACATTAGCCAACAAAACCTCACAAGACTCCCGACCGTCAGAAAAACCATTGTTTTACAGATGGCAATTGAGGCAGAAAGTTCAAGGGACTTGGCCAAGGCAATAGGAGGAGTAATTATAAGAGATGAGACTAGAATTTAGAAGTTCCTCTCTTGAGATCTGGTGCTCAGACCACAAAACTCATTTAGTGTTCAAAACTCTGTGTAGGCCTGCACAATGTTATGGCTTGAACGTTTATAACCAAGTCTTTGGCAAGAATACATTCATATTGTTAATGTTACTATAGCAGCAAAGGTTATGCTATAGAACTATTGGTTTCCGCATCATCTGATAACTGGACATGCAATGTAATGTGCATTAAACATACCATGGGTGAAATCCTGGTCCACCCAAGTTGATGGGAAAACTTTCATTGGCTACACTGGGAACAGGATTTCATCCCATAAATCTTTGGGCAAAAAACACCCTCAAAGTTTCCTCTTCTCATGCAAGCCAAAGGGGAAAATAATTAAATGTAATGGAAGCGAAACCTAGCTCATTTAAAAAATACCTTTGAATTAAATCCACGGGAGAAAGAATAGATGCCATCATTAGTAAACAATGATATACAGTATTTTCATTTTACATTTCAGTTCTACAGACAAGTGAAAAATTGATAGAGGAAACAGAAAAACACCAAAGTATTCTGTTAAAAAAAAGGTTATGAAAAGGTAGAAAAAGAGCAAATGATTTCTTACCGGACTTTTCCTCTAAAAGAATGCAGCCAAAATAAAAAAAGAAAATGAGAAAATAAGATATTTTCTAAAAATAAATTACCACATGGAGAAACAGAAGATCTACATCTATGAAAAGCAGCATTAAAAGCCTACCTGTTAAACGAACAGCAAAGTGGTAATATTTTATACAGTCTGAATATTATTCAGGTAGACATAAGATTACAGTGAAAAATAGCATAGAACAACACAGCACTTTTATTTAAGCCATTTACAGAAATGATTACAGGATATTGGCATAGCTGGCTATTTCTAACTATACTCAAAGCTAATTTTCAATTAAAAGTTTAAATTCTTAAAAGGGTTTATATGACAAGAAAATAAAGTGCCATACTCTACAAGCTTTGACAAATGCAAGAATAATGAAAGGATCCAATCTCAAAAAGTTGCAGGCTTCTAAAAAAATATTGCACCTAAGCTCAGTACTCTAGCATTTTAGGCAGGGGATGGAGAAATAGAGCCCCACGTGACTCAAGGGAGGTGACCACAATTGCCTCTGTTTTATCAGAAGCTCTTCCATTTTTAAAAAAACTTCCCATTTTTTCAGCAGGTCTTCCGAATCCTATCCCATAGTGAGCTTCAGCTACTATGCTAGTTAGAAAGAGATTTAAATGGTGCTGCTCACAAACTTTAGAACAATGGTCCATCTAGCTCAGTCTCCTGTCTTCCAACAATTGCCAGTGCAAGGTGCTTCAGAGGCAACAAACAGTACATGGCAATTAGTGGCATCTCCAGTTGTCCACTCTCAGATTCTGGCAGTCAGAGGCTAGGGACACAGAGCATGGGATTGCATCCCTGACCATCTTGACTATAGCAATTGATGGAGCTATCCTCCATGAACTTATTCTTCCAAGATCTCTTTCTTGAATGGTACAACTAATTTAGATCCCCTCATTTTGTATGTATTGTTTTCCAATGTGCATTACTTTGCACTTATCAACACTGAATTTTATTTGCCATTTTGTTGCCCAGTCACCCAGTTTTGAGAGATCCCATTGTAATTCCTTGCGGTCAGGGCTGCCCCGGGGGGGGGAGGGGGGCAATTTGCCCCGGGCCCCACACGAGCCCCCACGAGAGTTTTTGGTGGCGGGTCCTTCAGTGCTGCCGAACACACCTGGAGTGAAGGACCTGCCGCTGCTTCTTCCGCTCTGGGTCTTCAGCAGCAATTCGGCGGCGAGGGGTCCTTCCGCTCCATGTCTTCGGCGAAGTGCCCCGAAGACCCGGAGTGGAAGGACCCCCGCCGCCGAAGACCCCAGGCCCCCTGAATCCTCTGGGTGGCCCTGCTTGCAGTCTGCTTTGGACTTAAACTATCCTGAGTAATTTGTATCATCTGCAAATTTTGCCACCTCACTGCATACCCCTTTTTCCAGATCATTTATTAATATGTTGAACAGCACTGGTCCCAGTCAGATTCCTGGGGGGACACCACTATTTCTCTCTCTCCACTCTGAAAAATGACCATTTATTCCTACCCTTTATTTCTTGTCTGTCAGTCAGTTATTGACCCATGAGGAACTTATCTGTATGGCCACTCCATGGAGGAAATCAGAGAATGCACTATAAGTTCCCCCAACCTTTCATAAAATACACATTTATTTATTTGTCATAAATAAATCTTCACTGGAAACAACTGAACCTGCTGTATGTGCTGCCATGACTATGGCCACTGCAGCAGCTATGAAACATAATTACACTTTGAAAAAACCCTCATCTCTCTAAATGAGGTATTGTCTTCCAGCCTGGGTGTATCTGATTGGTGGCCACTCTGGCAAAGGCAATCAGAGCTGTTAGGTTTTAATGAGTGGTTATATTACTGCACCAAGAAGGGTGATCTATCACCTTGACGTTCAGAGGTCAGTTGTGCAAGGAATAGAAGAAATACTGCCTATGGTTGAGTTTTAATTTATAAATCAAAGAAGCTAACTTTTACAGTGAATGGTGAATTTTTCTTTCATTAAGAACATATGAGCACATTGGGCTTATTAACAAGTTCTCTCTAGCAAAGACCATTCATTTACAAAGATCTGAAGATTCCAATGCAATTGAAAATAATGATTTCAAAAGTTTTCTAATGATTTTGACAGTTTCAAAAAGTTAATACAATTCCTGTAAAAATGTATTATACCTTTATTGGGTTACCCCTGACTAGTCCCGGTTTTCCTAAATATTACCAGGATGTTAGGTTCAGAGAAAAGTGATTTATTCAGGTCGTTTTTCCTCTACATTTGGACAAAGGGCCATGGAACATAAATAAAAGTGACATGATTTTCAGGGGTGGGGAAAGCCGGCACATCCCATGGTCGTCTATAAAATCTGTTTCAGAGTAACAGCCGTGTTAGTCTGTCTTTGCAAAAAGAAAAGGAGTACTTGTGGCACCTTAGAGACTAACCAATTTATTTGAGCATGAGCTTTCGTGAGCTACAGCTCACTTCATCGGATGCATACCGGGGAAACTGCAGAAGACATTATATACACACAGAGACCATGAAACAATACCTCCTTCCACCCCACTGTCCTGCTGGTAATAGCTTATCTAAAGTGATCATCAAGTTGGGCCATTTCCAGCACAAATCCAGGTTTTCTCACCCTCCGCCCCCCCCCCCCACAATATTCCCAGCTATTACCAGCAGGAGAGTGAGTTTGTGTGTGTGGTTTTTGGAGGGGGGTGAGGGAGTGAGAGAACCTGGATTTGTGCAGGAAATGGCCCACCTTGATTATCATACACATTGTGAAGAGAGTTGTCACTTTGGATGGGCTATTACCAGCAGGAGAGTGAGTTTGTGTGTGTGGGGGGTGGGGTGGGGTGGAGGGTGAGAAAACCTGGATTTGTGCTGGAAATGGCCCAACTTGATGATCACTTTAGATAAGCTATTACCAGCAGGACAGTGGGGTGGGAGGAGGTATTGTTTCATGGTCTCTGTGTGTATATAATGTCTTCTGCAGTTTCCACGGTATGCATCCGATGAAGTGAGCTGTAGCTCACGAAAGCTCATGCTCAAATAAATTGGTTAGTCTCTAAGGTGCCACAAAAACTCCTTTTCTTTTTATAAAATCTGTGAGAGCTCAACACTTCTGAACTTTTATTTAGTTGTTGAAGTATGGAATCAGAATTCTATCATTTTCAAGCATGCATGCATAAACTTAAGTCAGGACCCTAACTTGTACTATAAAATATACTCATTTTAGCATAAACAAACATTGCTTAAGATCACTAAAAAACCCTTCCTACTTGGAGCTGGACTTTCCATTGTACAAATAGCACAAAACTGGGATTGCCAGTAAAAAAAAAAAAAAAAAAAAAAATGGAAGGAGGCTGGGGATGTAAAACTCTGGTGCATCTGATGTCGTCAGGTTGCATCATCATCATGAACTACCCCAACAAGTAAAGAAACAAATTAAACTACTTCTAAACAGGAAAGAATAGGTGTATTCAAGCAAGCTAGAAAGAAGCATCTATCTGACCTTATTTATGTACTGAGAGATTCTAACAAAACAGAATTGAGCGATCATACATTCAAATAGAACAGTTCCTCTGGTAATCTGACAAAACAGAGTGATTAAAATTTAGCAGGAGGCTCTCAGCTGTTCTCTCACCAAATAACTGCAGGTTTAATCTCTGCTACGTTCAGCCAAGGAAGGCTTTGTTTGGCCTCTCTGTAAGGATACAGTTGACTTTGACAGGACACCATCCCATTGTTAAAATCTGTGATTCTCACCATAAAGCAGCATATTTAATGGTCTTAGAACTACTTGAGTAGCTGCAGTTTTATTTTTTATTATGAAAAACGTGGCAAGTCACTTTCCATCTTCCTTCCCTAGTAACTGCACAGTTCTTTTTATTTCTATAGATTATATTTATGTTTCTAGACAAGTCTAATTATTCTTTCAGACATCTTTAAATTGAAGTGTCATAACTTTTGCCCCAAAGGATCAAGGGAGGCAAGAGTAGGAAGCACGTAAACACGGGCATCTCCCATCATCCTTCTAGACACTAACCATCTTTTTGAAAAGAAAATATTAGAACCATGGTTGAGGTAATTAACTTAATGGGTTTTGAGTGTGATAGGGCACACACCTATGGTAGGGCAAAGGATAGCTATATGAGAAACAAATGTAATGTTGCTAAGAATTAGTAAAGTAAATCCGTTTATTCATATCTGAATATCGGTGACACCGTAGCAGAATTGTAGGAAGCCTTCAACATCCATTGCTAACTTTGAGTACTCAGCAGCTCACCTTCCAGTCATCTGCCACACACCATTCGCTGGTTGTCCCCTGCCATGACAACCTTTCACTATCCCTTCCATAAGAAATTTCTCAAGGTTATTTCCATCTCTACACCTAATGTGACCAAAGTACATAAGTTTATTTGTTTCTATGAGAGAATGGAACGATTAGAATTGTACTAACAAGAACCATGTGTGCCATTTCATTTTTAGGCTTGTTTCAGATTGTTGCTCACAACCTTGCCCTACATGCAGACAAAGGATTAACATACAGGGGGAAAGATATGGCTCCTTCTTTTTACTGCAGTCTGCTTCATTTCTGCATGTAAGCTGGACAAGGGGTACAAGATACAGAAATATTGCATGATCAGTTATAACACTGCTTTCACAAACAGAAGAGACACTGCCAGGCCAAATTTGGTTGAAAAAACAATTTTTGGAAAGAGAGGAGATGAACAACAGCTTTCACAAAACTTAAGCCCAGAGCCTTCCATTACTTTGGTTTTTAAATTCCACTGGAAACGGGGGTGTAAAAATGGATGAAATCCTTAACAGTGACTAAACAAAAGTAAATTAACCAGTCTATTTTCATTGTCCAAACTGAGGGAAATGCAAAAATTAAACAAGCTGCACAAACAGGGAAAAATGCATTTGTTACCCTCCCAATTCAGGGGGAGTCACCCTCCTGGGCCCACTTCCTGCTTTCCCACTGTACCCCCTTAGACCATTTCAGCAGAGCTCCAAATACTAAAAGGGACAGGATGCAGGTAAATACTGTCCTGATAGTAAATACCACCCTGACATCCTGTCAGGAGGATATCAACCTGCATCCTGTCCCTTTAAGAGTTTGGAGCAAGGGAGATTGTAGAAGCTCCTTCACTGGAGGTTTTCAAAAGGAGGAGGTTGGGTAGCCATCTGTCTTGGATGGTTTAGACACAACACATCTTGCGTCTTGTCGGGGGGTTAGGCTAGATGACCCTTGCAGTCCGTTCTAACCCTATGGTTCTATGACAAGGAAAATAGACTAGTTTGTTGACTTTTGTTTAGTCACTATATGGGTTTTATCCGTTTGTACAAGGATGCAGTGCTACAGGTTCAGCTCTTATGGAAGGCTTTTCATCCGTGGATCTTAAAGCACTTTACAAAGGAGAGCAGTATCATTATTCTCATTTTACAGATGGGGAAACTGAGGCACAAGGTCACCCAACAGGCCAGTAGCAGAGTCAGGAATAGAACCCAGGTCTCATAAGTCTCACTCCAGAACTCAATCCACTAGGTCACACTGCTCTAAGTTAGCTATTAAAAAACAAACAAACCTTGTTAAGGAAACTTTTAAAATACATGCATTTTTAACTTGACAGTGTTCTTTTCCCTGAATTGCACTGACAGAATTCGATATAGTGTTTTCCCATGGGAGTGAAGCAGACAAGTTGTAGCGGGAGATTAAAAGGAAGATAGGATTTTAGCCTGCAGTCAACCAAACTTTCACTTTGTGCTTTTGTATTGTGGAAATGCACTTGTGTTCAGGGGGGCTGAAACAAATTTTTATAGTGGGGGTGCTGAGAGCCATTGAACCAAACTGTAAACCCTGTATATGATAGAAACCACTTCATGCTAGGGGGTGCATCAGCTCCTGTGCTTGTGTCAATATGATCTCGTAAATAAAGCTACATTCTCAAGGAAGTGTACCTAGTTATTGAACCAGAAGGGGCTCTAGTATATGGACCAGATCCCCAGGTCATCATCATCAGCGATCTCTCAATTTGAGATTTACAGATGGGTACTGAGAAGACTCAGGAGTCCGATCCTGGAACCACAGATCCACCTGCAGTAGGTACAGGCATTTCCTGGTGGGTCAGCTGCCTGCTGGGAGAAAGTTCTTTCTTTTTTCCTTCCTCCTCTCTCTCGCTCTCTTTTTTCAGCTTGGAGGGCAAGGCACTTCTCCTTGAAGTGCCTGATGAAGGATGTGGCGCTATTGAGGTTCAGTTGGTGGCTTGCTCCTCCCATCTTGTGATATTCGCATCAGTTTTCTTGAGATACACTTTCAGCGTGTCTTCGTAGCATGTCCTCTGATCACCACAGGATCTCTGACCAGGGTGAGCTGAGAATAGAGGGCTTGCTTTGGAAGGCGAGAGTCTGGCATCCGCACACAATGTCCACCCCAGCAAATTTGGTGTGTGAGGATCATTGCTTCAATGCTGGTGACATTGGCTTCAGTTATATGGGCCAGATGCCCAGGTGCACTACGTCTGCTTTGTGCCAAGTTGTCACTGTACTAAAATTGCAGAAACTGAGTAAGTGAGCCAGGGAAGATCACCAGTGTGCAGGGTTGATCCTGCAGTGGGGTACATCCAACGCAGGGTTAACATGACACGTACCTTCCTTTTTCAGTGTGTCAGGAAAGGGACATAGTTAGAACACATATCTGCTATCCAGTCCTGGCCCAAGTATTCACCCCTTCATGGTTCTTATAGGCCAATGTACGTAAGACCAGCCCTCAGGCTAGTTTAACACAACATATGGTGGTAGCTGCTAAAAATAGCACAAGAATCAGAGCAGCTGAAAGGAGTGCTTTATGCCAGCTGTGCACACTGCCCCTTGACTTCTGCTGCATGTATTTTGGGAGTGTCCACAAATCTGGACCTATGCCTTTATCTTAGATAACTCCATGAGTGATTCTTCATTTCAGACAGACCACATATAATCCAGTTAATTTAATGTTAATATTTAGGGTCAGATCCTCCAGCTGATGTGAACTAGTGTAACTCCATTGAACTGAATAGAGCTATGCTGATTTACAGTAGCTGAGGATCAGGCTCTTAGTATCTTTCTCTCTCCCATTTCATCTCTGCCTAATGTTTCTTTCTAATTCGCATATTTCCCTTCTGTGATCAGCATTGCAGCAACTAGCCTCAAGTCTAACTTCCTCCAGGCAGTGTCAGTGGATCAGGAAGCCACATGCTCCACAGAACAATAAAGCCATCATTCTGCATGATTTACAGTCCCCACAGCTCCCACAGCCCAGGAAATGAGAGTCCCAAATTGACTCGAGCCTAGCTTCCGCAAACAGCAACAGAATACGCTGCTGTCCTGCCTCCAGGCCAGCTGCAGCATCTTTACGACTTCATAACTGTACAAGTCAGCTCACTAGAACAAAGACTAGCCACAAACCAAACTCTGACACGTTTGCATGCAAAAGGGAAGAGCTTCATGCAGCAGCAAATTAACAAACATGAATGTGTTTGCAAAGGGACTAAATCCAGCTCCATATCAGTCAAAGGCAAAACTCCATTGGGTGGCGAAAGAATCACAGAAACTAGGAAACAGATATTCTCATTTAATTTGTAAGTGAAAATAGGCTTTGACCTTGCAGTGTATTTAGTAGAGTGTGCAGGTCTGTGGGATTTAGTGGGTTTTTTTTCTTATTTCAATTTCAGGAACACAAGGCACAAGACAGCAAGTGGCCACATGGGCCAAATTCCTTTTATGTTACTTCATGGAAGTTTTCTTTCAAAATTATTAAAACAGGGTAACAGCTAAGAAAAATGTGATTGCCAAGAACCGATCAAATTTTGATACTCTCTTAATGTATCTTCATTTACCTGCAAACATATTTCATGGTCATTAATATTCTTCAGCATGAGATCAACCTAAAATTCATAAGCTTTAGGGCAATTAGATGACCAAAATACAGAATTACTTGATGAGTTAGTACCACACATCTGCCAGTCATGAATTATGGAGATATGAGTTATTAGTGAGGGTGAAGGACCTCAGAATGGGGGCTGCATTGTGGGCTAACTGCTCCAATTTACAGATTTCAAATTCTACATAGTGCACCTGCTATTTGTGAAGAATAGCAGTAGTTTCTGCTGCTTAAGATGAGGATAACTATTTTAATCCCAGAAGCAGATATCAGACATTGAAGAAGCCTATTAGATCTTTTCGCCCTTATCTCTGCACCTGACAGTGCACAATTGATCCCTTTGGTATATTTTTAGTGCTATCTCTATTTTTTTAAATTTTCCAGTATTTCTCCTCTCCCCACAAAATGATATCTTTGTCTATAGATAGATACACACAGATATATGCACATTGGATTACTGTGGCTGTGATGTGGTAAAGAGAATCACGAACAGATTTGGTTTAGATGATGTTGCATGATCCTAGGAACTTTAATACTGGTTCTGGGCTTTGAATGTGAAACTCCAGGAAGCAACTTGGTCACAATGAGGAGAAAGCATTTAAAAATCACTAAATGGGCCAATTATCAAAGTAAAACTTCCATAGAGACACCACACAGGCAGGTTATCACCAGAGTTTGGGTTTCAACCCAGATGTAAAACTCCCCACTTCAGGGTGGCTTTACTTAGACACTCACATAACTTAGTGATGTTGCACTGGCCTAAAATAAGGGGGGTGGGGAAGACTTCAGTTTTAGTTCATTTTCACTTTGAGTTTTTGGGGTGTATTCTCAGCCCAAACTCAAAGCAAGATGCCAGACTTGCAAATCCATGCAACTTCAAAAACAAAACAAAAAACAAAAAGCTTTACCTATGGAGAGAAATCACAGAGCTTTGCACAGCTGAATAGATTGGGATAGCAAGTCAGAGATCTTGGTAAGCCTTGAAAAAGATACATGCTAATGGAATAAAAAAAGAGGAAGGGTTTAATGAAATATGGTCCTTCCTTTTAGAAATCTGGATTTATTTCTTCATTAAGGAATGCACATGTAACATTGTATATCAGTGTTATTACAAAGATGTGTAGGTGTTATTGTGATCTGGAAAATAACAGATCAAAACAAGAGGTAGTTCTGATGGATTTTTATGTACAGCAGAAAATGAAACAAATTAAAATTAATACGTGAGGATGAAAGAAGGAAGGTAAAAGCAGGGAAATACACGAGGCCTAATTCTGATCTTACTTTTGCCATTTTTACATTTTGTAGCATCAACAACTTCAGTGGAGTTTTGCCTTATTGTCTTACTGCTATTATAGTACAATCTCAAGTTTCAGAGTAGCAGTCATGTTAGTTTGTACCCGTAAAAAGAACAGGAGTACTTGTGGTACCTTAGAGACGAACAAATTTATTAGAGCATAAGCTTTCATGAACTACAGCTCACTTCATCGGATGCATACAGACTCCAATGAGAGACAATCTCAGTTACTCAAATGTCACGAGAGATACCGAGGGCCCAATTCTCCCATCCTTACCCATGCTGAGTAGTAATTTTTTACATGAATTATCCATCCCATTGATTTCAATAAGGTGACTCACTGTGCGGTACTGCCCAATGTAAGATTGGCAGTATCAGGCCCTAATAAGTTTTGATATCGGAGGGAAATTTCCACGCAATTAACAGATATGAGGAGAACATGACCCTGTTTCGGATAATGGCAGTTTCAGATAACTGGAGTTTGGATTGTGCAGATTCTACTGTAATAGCAAATACTCATTTTTTTAAAAAGAAAATAAGAAAAAAGTATACATGTTGGGTTTTGATTATTTCGAGATGTGTGAAACTCACTGAAATAAAGGAGTACATCAAGAAGTTATAAGATTCTTCATAGTATTTTAACACATTCAGGAAACTTTATGATATTTTAGCACATTCTGAACTAAAAATATCTATTAAAAATCATGACACTGAATCTCCAAGAGCTATTCGTGGCTACTGGGTGACTAAACTAAGAAATAGTGTCTAAACTAGACAACGTGCAAAAAAATTGTATTTAACTATGAATCAGTCTGACGCTCAATTAACAGACTTGCTGACTACTAACAATTAATCAGGATAGGATGTTATTGTTCTCCCAACTTTGTAAAAGATTAAAACACAGGGCACTCACCACTGGAGATGGAGAAAGTGCGATGTTGCCTATTGATGCTTTCAATTCATCTACAGTTGCTGCACTTTTAAGAATGTCTTTAGCCTGCAAAGGCTTAATCTTAATGTTAAACTTCTTGTGTGACTCTTCTTCTTCTTCTGATTCGCTTGAGGAATAAAAGTGCTTTCCTTTGGTAGGTAGATCACAGTTAAAGAATGTTTTGTTCTGCTAAGAGGTAGGCTCTTTATACATAGTGGAGGCAAAATACCACCTCCCTCCCCATCCTTTCAAACTCCTAAAGTCAAGTTTTCAAAAAGTGCCTCAGGCCCATGTTCTGAAGTGACATAGGTGCTTAGAAGCCTAAATCCCTCTGATTTTCCAGTAAGATTTAGGTTCCTAAGTCACTTTGGAAAATGGGATTTAGGTGTTTTTGAAAATTTTACCCCAACTGTACATCTGCAAAAATGGGTAACAGAGGTCACACATTTTTGCCAATCCTGTCACTACTATTCCATTTTGTCATATTTGTATATAACAGATACATAATATACATATATATATACACACACACAATAGCATGGATGTAAATTGCTGACTGCTCATAAAAGTAGGTAAAACTGCACTGTGGGATAGCATTAATTTAGGAGTACTCTTTTTCCACCACTCAGCACTGTACCAGTTTACACTCTATACACGAATACGTAACCAGGAAGTTTCAGTGGCAGCAGAAGAGGAAGTTATGAGCCTATTTTCCCACGGTCTACTTACTAAAGGCAGCTCACTGCACAGGCCAGATTCTTGTCCGCAGCGTGGCTGGTTTGTATCGCACCATTGACACAGACGACCTATAAAGTTAGCAAAGCCAGTAAGGGAGATCAACCCAGTGCAAAGGGTGTAGTAGCACCAAATCTTACTCCACTAACTTTCCCTGCAACAGGGATAGAGGGTGTGGTTGGAGGAAAGGGGACATACCCACAATATCCCTTCATTGTGCCAATCCTCAGCTGTGTGTTATATCCTGGGATAAGAGAGAGTTCTTCAGTCTGTTCAAACAAAATGCAGAGATCCTGACCAGCAGGAGGAGGATAAAGGGAGAGCACCTGTGAGCTTTAAGCCTCCTTCATATGCACACCTCATACTTGTGCTCTGAGAGTCACAGTGGAGGAGATGGGCCAGTGTGTATATATTGTTCTACATTTTGAGAATATCTAAAATGTTATGGCTCCTCTGTACCAAGTAAATAAAATTTATAGCTATCTTAAGGGTTTTCCATGGTGCCTATCACACCCTAGACCAGAGGTGGGCAAACTACGGCCCGCAGGACCACCCTGCCCAGCCCCTGAGCACCCATCCAGGGAAGCTAGCTCCCAGCCCCTCCCCTGCAGGCACACCACCGCACGTGCCCGCCCACCTCCCAGGCTTTCTAATAAGCCTGTCCTGCCACTGGCATGGTAAGGGGGCAGGGGGGAGGGAGGTTGGATAAGGGGCAGGAGGACCCAGGGGGCAGTCAGGAGACAGGGGGCGGTTGGATGGGGGGAGGTTTGGAGTGGGGCAGTCAGGAGACAGGGAGCAGGGGGGATTGGATAGAGGGTGAGGTCCTGGGGGGTCAGAGGGTGGGGTTCTGGGGGAGGGCAGTTAGGGATGGGGGTCCCAGGAGGGGGCGGTCAGGGGACAAAGAGTGGGGGGCGGGTTGGATGGGTCAGGAGTCCCGGGGGGGGCCTGTCAGGGGGTGGAGGTGTGGATAGGGGTTGGGGCGGTCAAGGGACAAGAAGCAGGGGGATTGGATGGGTCAGAGGTTCTGAGGCGGGCAGTCAGGGGGTGGGAAGTGGGAGGGGTCTGATGGGGTCGGGGGCCAGGCTGTTTGTGACTGCACAGCCTTCCCTCCCCGGCCCTCCATACCATTTTGCAACCTCGATGTGGCCCTCAGGCCAAAAAGTTTGCCCACCCCTGCCCTAGACAAATGTATTTTAAATAAAATATATATCTACACTTTCAAAGCCTCTTACACATCACTGTATATGGATGGTGATTTTCAAAAGGCAAATTCATTTCTGCTTAGATTTGCTTTTACAAAAACAAGATATCTCCTCTTGCTCCTGCTTACATTCATTTAAATGGATGAAAGGAACAGTGTCAACAATTACACAGCGATTAGATCAGCATAAACAAGCTTGAGATTAAATACAATACTTTGCACATTTCTATATTAACTTCACAACATGGTTTATAAACACTCAGTGTCACTAGTTCGTTGAGAAGTAAAATAGTAGCACCCTCATTTTATAGATGGAGAAAATAAAGAACAGTTAGGTGACTTGCCCAAGTGAGTCTATGGCAGTGCTGAAAACAGGATTGAGAATCTAGAGATCTGGGTTCTGACCATTAGATGAGGATTCCTACTTTTCAAGACTCATAAATGTAACATTTGTTCAGCTCCTCTAGTTTTAATTCTCTCTTACAAGGCCAAAGGCGTTCTGCAGAGAGATGGAAACTGCTTCTTTCCTCCAGTGAATGAACACACTGCTTCTGCAACCCTTCTAGTTTCTGCCAACCCAGAGAAAAGGGCTAGAAATCTGCTTTGATTCACTGCAAGCATTATAATCACATCTGTTTTAGTGGCATGCACTGAACGTAATTATTTCTCAGTGTGCTTCCTATCCACTTACTCCTTTCTGTTAATTTCTTATGAATAAAACAAGGCAGTTCTGTATCAGGTGAATCTCCACTGGGCTTCACTTTTAGCTGAGGAATAATAGTGTACAGAAAAATAAGGGAAAAATTTCAGTGACCACTCCATGAACCCATGATCATATTACAGTTTGCAAACTGAGATGTAAGGCTAACAATAAAGGATATAGCCTGGTTCTTCTGGTCTGATGCTGTATCCCTCTTCATCAAGTTCAGGTGAATTCTGGGTGGGGCATAAACAAAGCAAAATAATTAAGTTCTTGTTAAACATTTCACTGAAGAGCAACTTAAGCGATTTCTTCTATCAGGAGGATATGTCAAAGGAAACGCTGGACTGATTAAATAGTGAGCTTTACCCAAAATTAGAAAAAAGTAGAGCAAGCTGAAGAGAAGCCTTTGTTTATAGGAGGCTTAACATGGCTGCAGCTGCACTGGTTAATATCTATAAACTACCCTACCATGACAAGGTAAGTGATATTGTTGTTAACTCTGGCAGTGTCAATCAAGTCCACTGCACAGAGCTGACCTGGCAAGTGTAAGGGTTTGGAGAGAAAAGAAAGGCAGGATTGTAGGAATTGCACAGGATTTTAACAGTCTCTGCTAGGTTGCTGCAGAAACCACTGCAACTATGGTCCACAGAATTAGGCAGGTAAAAAGTGCTGGGAAGAGGGATGGAAACAATGGAAGGCAGGCACCAAAAATAAGAAGCCATGTAGTACAGAAACACAATCATTCTAGGGCCCATACGCTCCAGAAGAGCATTCGACCCTGCAGGCCTTTGAGCCTGTGGAACAGGCTATAGAATCAGATCCATAGGCAGTTAAGGCAAAAGTCATCAGTGCTGCATTTAACATAGTTTTGAACCATTAGCTTCTTGGCAGGTAAATGCTCTCAATGTTCAACTGAAATTTTTTTTTCCAATTAACTCTGACATATTCCATATTGATGGTATAATCAGTCTCAAATAGACCTTTCCTTATTACTCAGGGTAATTGGTACTTAATGGGTAATTTGAGCTACCCAGTATCTAGATAATTTTACACAATCTAATTAACATGAGGATATAAAATATATTTCAGAGTAAGGTTAGGTTTCAACTACACATTTGCAGGGTGATAAAATAGCTGAATTCATTTTTTTTCTCCACAGTGATGTCGTTCTTACAATTGCCAATTCTGATTCAACAGTAAGATTTACTCCATCACTTAAATAGGCACACAGCATGAAAAAATGGATTAGTTCCCTCATATCAATTTTTGTGGTTTTACAATTCCATTTTTCTATTTTTATTGCAGGTTTTTCTCTCACCCCTGTTGCTGCACGATACACAAACAGGGAAACGACCTATAGTTAAATTGACTGCACATGAAGCACTGTCAAAGTCACGTCAACAAACAAAAAACTGGAGATAATATTGTTTTCATTAATCACTGCCGGTTTCCAGTAATCTTAGGTGTAACTCGTAACAACAGGCAAAAAATTTCTGAGGGAAGTGTGCCTTGCAACATGACATCCCTCGCACCCTCAGCTTGCTCTAGGAACAGTCGTTTCCACATAACAAAGTATGTGGAAAGGAAAACGGAGTCTTTGCCTGAAATACATAGTAACATTTGAACCAGGCTGGAGTTGTGAATACTCCAGGATGTGATCTTCATTCTGAAGTGGAGAGAGTGAAATGAAGATGAGGATTCTATATATGAAGCACACACACTTGGATCAGTGAAAACAATCAAGTCTACCAGACTGACATAATCCTGCAGCATATGAAGGGTTAGGAATTTCCCATCACATAGCACTGACATCTATTAAAAACGGAGGGAGGGGATCATCCAGATACTTACGTATCTTTCCCAGTCAATCTCTGCATAAAATCCATTTGGAGCTCCATTACTTTTCTTCTGTAATACATTTGAGAACAAATTTACAATTTTTAAATTGAAGAGCTAAGAATCACACAATGTCTATCTGGAGCAAACTACTGAAATCTGTCACAGAATGGCCAGAATAGAAACCCTCTAAAGAAACTGGTCAGTACGGTCAGATGATTGTGATGTCCCTAAGCAGCTATTTCATACAAACAATACAAATTTTAAAATCATGTAAAAGACTGATTTTTGGTTATAAATAGGGCAATTCAAAATCCATAGCCCACCAAATAAATGATACTTTGCATTTCTGTAGAATCTTCCACATCCCTATTTCAGTGCACTTTATAAACAACCATTCATTGAAATCCCCACCACCCTGTGAGGAAGGGAAGCAAAATTATGAATTCATTGTGCCGTGCTGAGACACTTCAGTACATTTATAGTGCTATAGGTTCATCACCACCAAGTATTGGACAGATTTCCACAACACCTTCACTTATTGAGTACACATAGCTTTCTTCAGGTTGTAATGGAGGTAGCTGTGGGGTTACATATATGTATGTGTACATGTAGAAAGCCTGGTCATAAGTAGTGTTTTATACAATGAGCCGCCTTGCTTAGTCATCATCCACTGCTTTAGTCTTTTCTGGAAAAAGAAATCATGATACGCTAACAGGTGTTATCGGTTTCTGCAGAAAGCAACGTTGCTTTCTTATAGGCAGTAAACTGTATTCATTGCAGAAATGGTGCCAAATGGTGCAGCAAAAGTGACTAATTGTCCACCTGAGGTGTGTGCTGAAAGACTAAAGAGGCTCAGATTGATCTAGGGTCAAACTCTGCTATTATTTACCACACACACCCCCACAAACCCCACCCGGGGTGAAAATGGCTCTCTTGTCAATATCCGTTAATTAGCAAAAGCAAAAACCAATAGCTGGGCAGAGTTCTGTCCTTAGCTTGAGAACTTGTACTCTCAATGTAAATTTTAATTGCGAAGTTATAAAACGTTTACCCAAAGAAGTTTATAAAAGAAACACTAATGCACCTTTCCACAGAGGGGCACAGATGAAGACCACTATAATGTTCAGACAGGAATTGCACTGCATTACTGATGTCACTATGGTTAGGTTCATCTTAAAGCAAAGTCTGTTCACCACACAATAAAACGTGTCAATGAAGTCTCTACAATTAAAATGTACTATATGTGCAGCAATCTCTTTTCAAATCAACAAGCTGTTTACCAGTCTGAGAGACGTCAAACTAACCACACTTATGCATGCTAAACATGTCAGGCTACTCTTAAGGCACTAAATAGGTTTAAACAATCCTCTAATTTATATACTTAATACAGGCCCAGTTTTCAAACTCAGGCAACTAAATTAGACAGCACCCAGAATGGAACTGGGTTAACAGTAGCACCAGATTACCCAAATTTAAGGGCCCAATCCAACCTCCACTCAAATAGTGGAAAGACTCCCATTGATTTTAGTTGGAGCTGGATCAGGCCACAAATCACCTAGAGGCTTGTCTACATGAACATTTAGTTCACAGCAAGCTGCTGTGTGTGACGCTCCCCTGCACTAGCCTCCTGCAAACCAGCTGAGGCACATTAACAGTTCTCTAATGCCTTTTGCACTAACCCCCTTTGAAACAGGACTAATCAAAGCACATCAACAAACTATTAATGTGTCCAGAGGGTCAATGCAGATAGTTAGTCCATGGCAGGCCGGCAGGGCGGGGGTGGGGGGCGGTAGAGTCACACCCCAACTTGGTGCAAACTGCTCATGTAGACAAGCCCTAAGTCCTTCTGTTTTTATACCATGCTCATCGCTATAGTATCAAAGCACCTAAATTCAGAACTGAGTACCTTATTTTAGAGGCCAAATACAAACTGAGCTTTGAATGTGCTCTGCATAGTTGTTAATCTTAACATTTTTAGTAGTAAATTTGTCTTTATAGCTAACATATCAGAATTCTCTCACTATATAGGAGTCTGAAAGGTATTTTTCCTAATTTCTTCAACAATTTTTAAAACATGTTTTACTCACTGTTTTTATAACCCTTTGGAAGCTTTAAACTGAAATCTGTTTCCTTACCGAAATTTTTTTTCCTCCTTCACGTGCACACTCTGGTTTGTTATTGAAGGGTGGCTCATGAGGATGAGGACTGGGAAGCTGGAATGGATTTTGGTTTTGTAGAAAAAGTGTTAAAGTATTGGGAGGGTTTTAAACATACAAAGAATGACATGGCGTTAGTAAACATACTATACAGTGTAAAAAAGAGGGTTGGCCAAATTTGGTTCCTTTAAATGTAAAGGAAACATTGGGACTCAGACCAGGGCTCTATTCACCAGACAATAGGGTTGGCAGATATTGGGCTACAGAGGCTTCATGGTATTTCGTATCTCAAGGACGCATCAGATCGTATTCCTGGTTCAGCAAGCACTTAAAGGGCCTGATTCCACAGGATTAGCCCCTGAATTTGTAAAATGAGCAGGAAGAACCAGGTAGCGTATCAGGAGTGCTCACACTTTTCATAATGTGTACTCCTTCTTCATAAACATCCCTTTTTGACTGTCTCATGGACACCTCTGCTCTACTTGATCCACAGACTACCTTCTTTCTCATTCACAACCATATCACTCCTGTGGCAACTACAGCAGTTGCTTGCATGGAAAGGTCATATTAGGAAGGGATTTACTACACTATGTCTGTCTATTAATGCATGTTAGCAGCTGGAAATGGGGAAGGGGATGTGAGCACCATCTGGCCACCCAACTGTTCACAGACCACAACTCGAGAACTTCTGCTCTATAAAAAAGGATCAGCACATGCCAACAACTGATAGTCAGAATGGTCGGGATTCTGTAGTTTGGGATTTCAAGACCGTACCGTGAAGACAGCTACTGTAGGAGGTTACACCAAGGGTTAGATTCACAACAGGATTTACGTGAATAACTGTCACTTTAGGTGCCTAAGTTCCAGCATCAGGTCTCACTTGGATTCACAATATGCCCACTCAGCTTCTGTCAAACCCTGTAGCCTCCTAAACTTGCTTGGTGCTTAAGTTTTCGCCGTAAAAATTCCCAAGGTGCTAGGGTTACCACGTCTCTGGTTTTTGACTGGAACACCTGGTCAAAAAGAGACTCTGGTGGCTCTGGTCAGCACCACTGACCGGGCCATTAAAAGTCCAGTTGGTGGCACAGGCAGGCTTCCTACCCAGATCTGCGCAGCTCCCAGGAAGCTCCGACATTTCCTTTCCACTTAGGGGGTGGCCACGGGAGCTCTGCATGCTATCCCTGCCCTGAGCACCGGCTCCGCAGCTCCCATTGGCCAGGAACTGCACAGCCCCTGTGGCCGCCCCTCCCCCTAAGAGCTGGAGAGACATGCCGGCCACTTCCCAGGAGCCGCCTGAGGTAAACGCCGCCCGGAGCCCACACTCCCAGCCCCTTGCCCCAGCCCTGAGCCCCCTGCCACACTGCCTGCACCCCCAGCCGCAACCCAAATCCCACATCCCACACACACACTCCAAATCCCTCTGCCCCAGTCCAGAGCTCCCTTCTACACCCCCAAGCACCTCATCCCCAGCTCCACCCTGGAGCCTGCACCTGCAGCCCAATCCCCTGCCCCAGCCCAGTGAAAATGAGCGAGTGGACGAGGGTGGGGGAGAGCAAGCGACAGAGGGAAAGGGGACAGAGTGAGTGGGGGAGGGCTGCGGGGCAGGGGCGGAGCCTCAGGGTAGGGGGTGGGGTTTTCTGCGATTAGAAAGTTGGCGGCCCTACTAGGTGCCTATGTTTCTGCCTCTGCACATGTACTCTCTCTAGGTCCCAATGTGATGCACAAACCAGGAGAAGATAGGTGTTCCTTTGCCTAACTCACTTGCAGGACCCAATCCACTAGGAGTGTTCAGAGGCTGCTTATCAGAGAGCTCATGCAAAATGGCTGGGGGCAGGGAAAGAGGGAGAAGAAGGACCGTGCTTATAAGTTTTAGCCCAATCATTAGTTTATAAACCTGCAGAGGCAGATTAGGGGTTTGTGGGGCCCTGGGCCACAGCAAGTGGGGGGGGCCCTGGGCCACAGCAAGTGGGGAGCCCCCCTCACCCCTTTTGCCTGCAGTCCCCCCCAGCTGCCCCCCAGCACTCCTGCCAGGGAAATGGGATCAGGGTATGGGGGTTTGCCCTGCCCCGCCCCCAGCCCAACACTCCTTCTGGGGAGTGGGGTCGCAGGCTTCCCCTGCTCCCTTGCAGGAGCGCTGGCTAGGCGGAGCAGGACGGGGCGTGGGGTTGCTCATTTTGGGGGGGAACCCTGGGCACAGGCCCTCCTGGTCCTGCAGCTAATCCGCCACTGCAAACCTGGGGTGTGTGAGATCACTGGTTCAAGTCTCCCTTCCACCTGAGGGGGAGAACGGATTTGAACAGGGATCTGCCACCTCTCAGGTGAGTGTCCTGTGGATTATGTGGGGCTCCCTCAGTCTCTTACGTTGAAGCCATTCCACTGTGGATAAATAAGTAAAGAGTCATTGGACTGGGGGACTGGATCCAGGGTGAGGGCTCTAATCAGGAGGCTACAGAGTCATTTTCATGCTTGCTCTCTCAATCTCTCTCTAGCTCAATGACTTGTTATTACTGACAATAAAACTGCTAACAGTTTGCTATTGAAGAGTGCATGGTAGTACTAGATCTAACAACAAAATCTGCTACTTCTGCTACTCTTTAGCATCAACAACAAAAAAAAGCCATGATGTGGTCTGACAAGCTACCCACAACTTTGGCACCCAATCCTGCTATCACTGAAACCAACAGTAGTTTTGTCATTGGTTTCAGAAGGTCTTTAATCTGTTAGGTAACTCTTCATTCTTAGACTCCGTATACAGGGGGTATCCACCTTACACTTTTTTCTTGCTTCAAGAAGCGCAGTGTGGGTATGTCTGTATACGTGACACAAAGATTAACAGAATTCCCCCACATATCGTGATCTTTGGGTAAGTATGTCACATTTACAGGAGGCCTAAGAAATTGCAGATGGAGAAAAGGAAAGTAGCACTGCATTTGAAACATGAGGAGTACTGCACACAGAGAAGAGATAAGGCAAATACCTGACTGCAGCTGACATAGAAAAAACAGAAGAAACAGAGTCTGAGAGTAGCAGAACAGAAAGAAGAGGACAGGAGGAAGAGTCCAAGGGCAGACAGGAAAGGAACAGAAGAGGAGAAGTAGAGGTTGAAGACCAGGGAAGACAGATTTGTACATTCCACAGTTTCATGTAATCTGCAAATCTACATTTTTCTTTTCTTTCTGATGAATAGAGCCTTGATTAAAGTGTTACCCAAAGTTTAGTATTCTGAACTTCATTTCTTGACATTTCTTAAGAATTAACGACAAAGGGCTCTATGAGTGCAGGGTTATCACGAAGCTAAGGATCTTGGGTCAGATGACAAAGACATGTGCCTCTTAAAGCAGTAATTAAGCATTCGAATTTTTGTGTGATTTTACGGGAGACACATATAATGTTTTTAATGACTGGTTTAGTTTCCACTCCAGAGCTCTGAGTATGATGCAGAGTAACTACAAACAGTTTCCCAGCTGCACCAGTTTTCCTTCTGAATACGTTCCTGATTTTTATTTGAGGCATGAGCTTTTTAAATCTGAGTACCAAATCTCTTTAAAAAACAAATTACAGTAAAATCAATGTCTGAACCCAACATACTTCTTTGCAAACTTGAAATTTAGGAATCAAGACCCCTCTAAAGTCCAATTTTAGTAGGGACATTCATTCTTAAAACCATAAGTTAAAGCAGCCATAATTTAAAAGTAACCACTCTCCTATTTTCAATTTAATATAGAAAATAAAAATTGCACAGAAAATAGTCAAACTTGTCACATTTCTCTTCATAACCTTTCAGATTACTAATCCATTGTGCAGAAAATGCTGTACAACATTTTCCCATAAAAAGTAAACATTCATAATAAAAAGGCAGCTTTCAAATTCTTGATTTTAGTTAACATTACCTTTGAACTATTTTTATACAGGATTTATAAAGTGGCTGTATGTACAACAGAGATGATTTTGGCACTGCAACTATATTGACTGCTTATTTTTGACAAATAAATAATCTTCCCAGACTGAATTCCTCTGATTTAAACAAACAGCTCTCTCATAAAGAGAATTTTTAATGTATTTACTACATTAAATGGAAAGAGAGAGAAAGTGTAAGACCTTCCTTATGCTGATTTGCAGAGGACAATGCTTTTCGACAGACACAGACTGAATGCCATTAAGAATAATTTTATAAGAAGAGTTTAGTACTTACAATTCCGTCCCTGTCTGGTGATCCTCTACAACAAAGATAAAATACATATTAGTCAAAAAACAGTCTAATTCAGCCTTTTCTGTTTAACCTTTGTAAACAATTTTCTCAGCTAATTCACACGAGCTGTGGTTTTTATGGTCAGCTACTGTCACCCACCTTCCAATTGCTGATAAGAACCACAGGAATGCTGTGGTGGTAACATTTTCAAAGGTCTTAATATCTCTTTCATGGGATTTGTACACCGTACCCTTCTGATGGAGAAATGTGGACTTCTGTTTTCAGTGTTTGTTCTTTACATTCACATTCTGATATTCATTTCTCCCAAAACAATCTCAAACCTTACGTGAGACATGTTGTATGTTCTTTTAGAAGACACAGTAGAAATAGAAAATACATTGACAATTTAGGGCCCAATCCTGCAAGTACTTTCTACTGGACAGAGTCCTTTCTTCTGAGGAATAGTAGTAGCAGCTGCACTGAAGTCAGCAGGACTAGTTACCATATAAAGGACTATGCTTAAGAGTGTTTGCAGAACTGGGCCTTAAGCTGTAGCAAGCATGGAACAGCTAAAGATATGGCAGTCATGTTTATTTAGCATTATATAAATATGATAAAGTGTTGAGTGAAATAAGTAATTATTAAATCCAGCCCCCACTCTTCCCTCTCCCACGCCCTCCACATCCTTCCGTCTCATCTAGTGCTACAGATGTTCCAAAGACTGATGGTCAAGACTTATGACATTGTACAAAATCTACAGGCAGCTACTGCCAACTCAAGTATAATTAAACACACCAATGTCCTTCATTGAACCACTCTATAATGATTGTGTATTTGCCTTTTCTTAGTCTACGATTTAATATTTAAATCTTACTCATTACATGAGGTTCCCAAAATATTTTTCTAAAGCAGCAGATGTAATATAAGATTCCATATTCCACACATGTTCCTTAAGCTTAGTGATTTTGGTTTTGGGTAGGGAATATTTAGACTCCCTAGAACCACATGTTTGAATCCCAGCAGAGATGGCTCAATTCTTCCTCCTTCCGAGGTATTAGTGGACTGCATATTGTGTGCTTGTGCCCAGGTTACCAAGCAATCCAGATCTGTCTGTATCAGTGACCTGTCCTCTTCATTATTTACCACTCCAACTTCTGTGTCAACTGCAAACTTTATCAGTCATGACTTTAGGTTTTCTTCCATGTCGTTGATAAAAATGTTAAATACTGTAGGACCAAGAACCAATCCCTGAAGGACTTCACTAGAAACACACACATTTGATGATGATTCCCCACTTACAATTAAAACAAATTTGACTTTCAAATTAGCTCAGGATGATTAACACTATGCATATCAATATTAGACAAGTAGCTTATTTTATCAACTAAGTAAGTAACTTTAGAGTTTTTTCCTGGTCTCAGAATTCCCTCTAATTCAATTTCCCTTCACTCATTCAAGCAAATGTTCCCATCTGCTGTAGGTTTTTCATCTGCTCTCTTGATCTGGGCTGGTTTCCAAAGATCTCTGACCTGATGGCCTCAAAGGCACCCCATTGGATTCCTGGGTCTGCGACCATCTCCTTTGCATTCTCTGCTTTAGCTTAAAACTCTTGAATGTGGAGGCTTTGCAAATTCCTCTGGATTACATCTGTGCTATTTCAGAACTCCTCTTCTCCAGGAATTTACTTGTCCCATTCATATTAATTCTGGACCTCTATGTAAGCTCACTGTGCATCAGTACCTTTGCTGAATGCTGAGACAGATATGGCAATTTTCTGCAGTATCCTTGAAAACTCTTATTGTATAAAACAAATTTAATTGTGGGTCAGGATTGTATGTAGTCTCTCTAGGGGGTAGATGAGATCAATGACAAAACTGGGAGTTCAAAAGACTATATTGAAAATGTGCCAGACAAGTATAGACTTTTGGGACAATAAGTGTTAAGTGGATTTCCTGGGGAATCCCCAGGGAGAGGTTAATGAAAATTACCTAACTATGGGTTATGCGAAAACCCAGCCTTCTGAAGCTATGCTCTGAGGAGAGGCTCTTTGTCTGCCGATAATCCGATAAACCTAATCTGTATAAAGAAACGGTTGCTCTTCCCAGCCTTTGTTCTGAAACGAACAAAGTATCAAGATACAAACTTGTAGTTATGGGGAAAAATCCAGTGGTGGTTTTTGGAGGACTGAAAACTACAAGAGGTTGGGGTGACTTCTGCTAAGCTTTTTAGCAGGCATGTAGGTTCTTTTATTGTTTTAATATATTTTCTCTGTAATGTTTTTACCTTAAAAATAAATGTGCTTGCTTAGAAGGAGCTGTGTGGCAACTTACAACTGCAGGCAATAGATCAGTCTAGCCTTCAGAGAAAGCAAAGCACAGGCACCGTTCTGTTTAGTGCAGTCCAGGGAGCTGTGTAGTCTTAAAACCTCTGGTGAGGAGGGAGTGAGGCCTGGGTCCGCCCCCAAGAGAGGTGATGGCTGGGGGCTGGAAATCTGTAAGTAGGTGCCATTCAAGGACCACGAAGGGGGAAAACACAAATGCAATTATCCTGAAACTGTGACAGCTGCATCATGACTGATTGCTGACATGCCCATAGGTGTTCTTGGGATGTGGCTATGGTAAGAGAATCAGTGCTGTTGCTGCAGCTTCTTCCAATGGACAACTCCTGTATGTTCTTCCAAATTACATCTCTTCCTGCCTAATGTAGCCAATTATTTTATTTTATTATTTATTTGTGTGATGTTATGATTAACATGTTATATTACATATATTTATTGTATGTTAATTAGAGTTAATTTGAAGGATTATAAAAGTATCGATGGTTCCTCTAAATACTGATCAAAGTATCAGACATGAGTAAGACAAGCTGAAATGCAAGAACCTGTAGGTTGAGGCCTGCAAGACTTTAGCTTAGCTATTTTGGGCCTTGGAGACAAGAAATGATGACACAAGTGACCAGAAAATAACCCGATGCTCTAGGATCATGAGAAAAGAGGTACCAACTGGTAAGATTGCAAAAAATTACCCAGAAGATTAATATTAGATCATAAAAATACTGTAAAGGTGCATCTGTCTCCAACATGTGTCTTAACCACAGAATACAGGTTGTGTGTCAATGCTAATGAGAATAAAGGGAATTTACACAGCCTATAAAAACTGGGGTCCCTTAAGATTCCAGGGACACAAACCAATAAGAGAAAAGAGGGTTGGTGCTTTTTTGGACATGCGCAGAATGTAGGTATAGACAGAATCACACTATAAATAGGGGATGCCCAGGACAGGGAGCTCAGTTTTCCTCTGAGAGACTCCAGCAGGAACCATCCCTCTACTGATGATCAAGCCATGAGAGACCCATCAGACCCTAACACTGTTGTTAAGGATGCGAGTATAAACATATTTGTAAATTGGGCATAGGTCTGTATAGAATTTCTGTATACTTAGCTGATCATAACTTTAATGAAACTTGTAAAACAGTCTAGACCTTGTACTTGTGAATGTATGTGTGGTCACTACTTTTGGTCTTTATGTGTTCCTAAAGAGACTAACTCTGGAGCAAGGAGCACTCTGTTAAACTTGAAACTGTAGCCGCCAGAGCCGAACCCACAGTGGTGTAATACAACATTACAAAATTCACTTTCAATAAAATAATAGGCGACACCAATGGCAGCATTCAATGTTAATACAGCCAATAGATTCCTGTCTCCCTTCTGCCCTCAGCTTAAAATATTGCAATCTGTTCAGTTTCCTCTCCACACCTCTACTTTATTGAGTTTGTTCTTTTTTTATGGCTTCATTCCCTTTTGGAAACTTTGGAGTTGATTGACATCTCCACTTTCCTCCTTATTTCAGCATATGCAGCCACCTTCAAGCCACCTGCTCTTTGTCCCCAGTGCACTGTTACATGTCCTCATGCAGACTGAACTAATTATCAGTTCGCAATCCACACTTAAATTTAAAAAATGTTAACAAGATTCTTTTATAATAAATCCAGCTATAAATATAAATTTCATTCTATTAATCCTTGATTATAATTACAGAGAAAACTAGCACGATAAAGCAAATTGGATTACTAAAGCACTGCTGAACTTAGTTAATACTAAAGTTGCCTATTTTGAGTTGGCATCTTCATCCAAGTTTTCACTGACTTTGCTTGAGTTGTTCAAACCCAAAGCCCATGGCTGATTCTGTATGTTTTCAAAGTAGTTTCAGACATAATTAGACTCTTCAGAGCCTCTTCAGACGGAGAGACTCAACCTGTTAGTTAATGTCTGTAAGGAATACTTGATCTCACTACTGACTCTGTCGTTGTTGTTTTTTACTCAGGAGCTCAGACACTATGGTGATGGGCACTAATGTAAGACCCTAGCTAGATAGATTGAGTTTGGGTCTTCAAATATGACAGTCCTTAATAGTGAGTATATGACTAAGTACAGAAGGCCTGTTACTGACTCTATAAATAGAGAGCCCTTCTCCTTGCCTTAAAATTTCTGTCAAACTGTTATGTTTTTCTGTAACAGCTACCAGTGCACAAGTAGAAGTAGAGAATGTACCATAGTGTCTAGAACTGCATGAGTGTGACAGGCTGGACTAGGCCCAAAGGCCCCTTGCTGGAGGCCTCAGGGTTCTGTCACACCCATCCCAGGAAAGGAGCAGTGGAGAGGTCCTCCAAGCAGGCTAGAGTGGCTGCAGAGGAAGCAGCCAATCAGGGCCCAGGAAGGCCATATAAAAGGAGCTGCAAAACAGAGCAGCAGTTAGTTGCTGCATGGAGCAGGAGAAGAATGGACTGCAGGCCTGGCTGCCTGGAACAGCAGCAGGACTATGGACAACTAACGCTGCTGGCAGGGACCGGGGGACCAAGAGGCTCCTGGCTGGTTGCTAGGGATTGAATAAGGACTAAGCCTGGGAAGGGCTACAGAAAGATAGTGTCTCCAGGAAGCCCTGGGGATACAGCCCCATATCAGGGGTGGACTACTTAAAGACTAAAGCCCAAGGAGGGCTAGAGAGAGAAACCACCATAAATTGGTGGTTTATCCATATGTGGATAAATTGGAGAGAGTCCAGCGAAGGGCAACAAAAATGATTAGGGGTCTGGAACACATGACTTATGAGGAGAGGCTGAGGGAGCTGGGATTGTTTAGCCTGCAGAAGAGAAGAATGAGGGGGGATTTGATAGCTGCTTTCAACTACCTGAAAGGGGGTTCCAAAGAGGATGGCTCTAGACTGTTCTCAATGGTAGCAGATGACAGAACGAGGAGTAATGGTCTCAAGTTGCAGTGGGGGAGGTTTAGATTGGATATTAGGAAAAACTTTTTCACTAAGAGGGTGGTGAAACACTGGAATGCGTTACCTAGGGAGGTGGTAGAATCTCCTTCCTTGGAGGTTTTTAAGGTCAGGCTTGACAAAGCCCTGGCTGGGATGATTTAACTGGGAATTGGTTCTGCTTTGAGCTGGGGGTTGGACTAGATGACCTTCAGGGGTCCCTTCCAACCCTGATATTCTATGATTCTATGACCACAGGGGTACTGAGATAGGCCCCTGTGGACTATTTTACACTCCAGAAGGAGTTTGTGCTGGCTAATGTTTAGACAGTGTGACTCGGCCGGAGGGCTGAGTCACTGAAAACCCACCTGAGAACCACCGAAAGGGGTCTCCAGACTAAAAGAACGCAGACATGCCCAATCAGAAGGGGGCACTTGTGAGAGATGGGTGCCAGGCCCGTTACAATGAGCCCGACAAATAAGTGTGTCTTCCACTCCCATGCTATGCTGTCTCTGCACTGTGAGCCAAAAAAACACTCATTACTCTTACGATAAGCATGTTTTTTAAAAAAATTCCAATCATAGAATATCAGGGTTGGAAGGGACCTCGAGGTCATCTAGTCCAACCCCCTGCTCAAAGCAGGACCAATCCCCAACAAAACCATCCCAGCCAGGGCTTTGTCAAGCCTGACCTTAAAAACTTCTAAGGAAGGAGATTCCACCACCTCCCTAGGTAACGCATTCCAGTGTTTCACCACCCTCCTAGTGAAAAAGTTTTTCCTAATATCCAACCTAAACCTCCCCCACTGCAACTTGAGGCCATTACTCCTTGTTCTGTCATCAGCTACCACTGAGAACAGTCTAGAGCCATCCTCTTTAGAATCCCCTTTCAGGTAGTTGAAAGCAGCTATTAAATCCCCCCCTCATTCTTCTCTTCTACAGACTAAACAATCCCAGTTCCCTCAACCTCTCCTCATAAGTCATGTGTTCCAGTCCCCTGATAATTTTTGTTGCCCTCTGCTGGACTCTTTCCAATTTTTCCACATCCTTGTTGTAGTGTGGGGACCAAAACTGGACACAATACTCCAGATGAGGCCTCACCAATGTCGAATAGAGGAGAACGATCACATCCCTCGATCTGCTGGCAATGCCCCTACTTATACATCCCAAAATGCCATTGGCCTTCTTGGCAACAAGGGCACACTGTTGACTCATATCCAGCTTCTCGTCCACTGTAACCCTAGGTCCTTTTCTGCAGAACTGCTGCCGAGCCATTCGGTCCCTAGTCTGTAGCAGTGCATGGGATTCTTCCGTCCTAAGTGCAGGACTCTGCACTTGTCCTTGTTGAATCTCATCAGATTTCTTTTGGCCCAATCCTCTAATTTGTCTAGGTCCCTCTGTATCCTATCCCTACCCTCCAGCGTATCTACCTCTCCTCCCAGTTTAGTGTCATCTGCAAACTTGCTGAGGGTGCAATCCACACCATCCTCCAGATCATTAATGAAGATATTGAACAAAACTGGCCCGAGGACCGACCCTTGGGGCACTCCACTTGATACCAGCTGCCAACTAAACATGGAGCCATTGATCACTACCCGTTGAGCCTGACAATCTAGCCAGCTTTCTATCCACCTTATAGTCCATTCATCCAGCCCATACTTCTTTAACTTGCTGGCAAGAATACTGTGGGAGACCGTGCCAAAAGCTTTGCTAAAGTCAAGGAACAAGATGTTCACTGCTTTCCCCTCATCCACAGAGCCAGTTATCTCATCATAGAAGGCAATTTGATTAGTCAGGCATGACTTGCCCTTGGTGAATCCATGCTGACTGTTCCTGATCACTTTCCTCTCCTCTAAGTGCTTCAGAATTGATTCCTTGAGGACCTGCTCCATGATTTTTCCAGGGACTGAGGTGAGGCTGACTGGCCTGTAGTTCCCAGGATCCTTCTCCTTCCCTTTTTTAAAAATGGGCACTACATTAGCCTTTTTCCAGTCATCCGGGACTTCCCCCGATCGCCATGAGTTTTCAAAGATAATGGCCAATGGCTCTGCAATCACATCCACCAACTTCTTTAGCACTCTCGGATGCAGCGCATCCGGCCCCATGGACTTGTGCTCGTCCAGCTTTTCTAAATAGTCCTGAACCACTTCTTTCTCCTCAGAGGGCTGGTCACCTCCTCTCCATGGGAGCTGACCTTTTTCGTGAAGACAGAGGCAAAAAAAGCGTTGAGTACATTAGCTTTTTCCACATCCTCTGTCACTAGGTTGCCTCCCTCATTCACTAAGGGGCCCACTTTCCTTGACTTTCTTTTTGTTGCTAATATACCTGAAGAAACCCTTCTTGTTACTCTTAACATCTCTTGCTAGCTGCAACTCCAGGTGTGATTTGGCCTTCCTGATTTCACTCCTGTATGCCCGAACAATATTTTTATACTCTTCCCTGGTTATTTGTCCAATCTTCCACTTCTTGTAAGCTTCTTTTTTGTGTTTAAGATCAGCAAGGATTTCAATGTTCAGCCAAGCTGGTCGCCTGCCATATTTACTATTCTTTCTACACAATAACTGCCACAATGGCAGTAGTACATTCCTACTGCTCCATGCATGGGAGTCAGCCAACTCACGAAAAGGAAAGGCAGAGTGTGAGAACACTTGTAGATCTCATCTTGGGGTAGATTCTATTGAGGGCAGGGCCTCATGCATACGTAACGAAATAAAGGCTAGACTGGAAGACAAACCCAAAGGAAGGGAGGGAGTGGGGAGTAGTGAATGACAAAATATGTAGTCCCACATCTTCTAGTGGTTGGAGGCCAAGGAAGCAGATATTTGTGGTTCTGCAGCTGCAAGCTAATGAGTATTCTCCTTTTGCTCAAGTATTAGCACTACTAAGTTTTACAATGGACACAATTAGCAAAATTACTCCTTATGGTTGCCATTGTTTCCATCCTACTAATGTCGATGCTATGGCACCCTCATCCTCCTCCCCACCCCACAAAAGAAAAAAAAATCACCCCACCCACCCCATCAAAGCAGGAAGATAAGCCACCTCCGTAGCTCACTAATTAAAGTGTTTTCCCTAATATAGTCTCTCCTACCAGCTCATTATCAAAAACATCCTCTTCAGGATTCGTTATCTTAACTCTTTCATCAGCGTTCCTACAGCATCTATAAAAACACATAATTTGAAATGAATTGCTCGAATTATGTTGTGCAACTGGTTAGATACAAGGTAGTAACTAGACGTTGTTTCATTGATTTTCTTTAAGCAAAAATATTTATGGTCTTTGTTTCCTCTATCTTTATGATAAATTATAAATGAAACTGCACATGACCTACGTGGGTGTCTTTAGCTGTCTTGTTGTCTGGCTGGCTGACAAATAGGCATTTAAGTATGCATCTCATGTTCTCTTATTAAATTACTCCAGGTTTTGCTTTTTAGGTTCTCTGTGTTTTTAAACCACCCCGCTACCATTTTTCATATTATTTTCTTATTTCTGACTCCAATCCACTTTTTATTCACTGCCTTTTCCTTTTATTTCTGGTCTACCCATTCCAGCCCATCTCTACCACCTCATGGCTACTTGCTTTTTTCCCATTGCTTTAGTTTTATCTGTCTGTTCCCTTCCCCTTCTCACTGTCGTCATCTACCTCACCGTCTCTTTGCTTTCATCCCATCTCTTCTCAACTTGCCTCACCTGCCTGACAGCTGTTATTTGAGACAGCTCAGGGGCTCACATGCTGTTCCCTAGTCAATTTCAACGAGTTCAAGTAGTAGTTTGAGTCTGTGGTACCTGTTGCTAAGCAACCTATTCACAAGCAAAGGTTGCAATAGAACAGTTACCACCATTTTGCTGATTCAATGGCCCAATTTTCTTTCTTTCTTTTTTTTTTTTTAAACACAGGCCTTTTCGCTTTGCTTCAAGTGTGGATTTCCAGGGATTAACAGCTTGCACAGGCATTTTCAGGTTACCGATGAAGATGTACGGGAATTTCACCTCTTTTTGAAGGCAGAAGAGGCCATTGCCTACGGCATCAAAATGTAATTGGAAACAACATATTTATTATTCTCCACTTTGCCTATGGCAGCAAAATCCTTCAACTAGCCACATTTCGATGTGCATCTCAATGACACAGCAACATCAAGCAGAAGTGGAGAACTGGCAATACCAGTAGCAGCACAGAGCCCGCTAATTACCTACAGAAATTCTGTTGCAAACAAGGGGCTAGATTCTGTAAACTGTCTTCCGGACAGACTGGTCAAAGGGCGCTAATTATACATAACCTCCCTTTCATCAAAGGGAAAGGAAGCTGGTCAGCACCACCTAAAGAGATGACAGTGGCTAAAAAGGGGACATAGCCAGGGTGGCTAGGGGATGCATTGAATCACTGCATCTGCTGGGCAGACATCAGCAACAGGGTTCCTATGGCGCCTCAACTGCAGATTAAAATGGTCCTCACTAGGTGGAAGTCAGAGGGAGGATGGTGTAGTCAAAAGCACAATCTGTTCAGGAAATGCTGGATATGTTCACAGCACTCCAGTGACGGTCACATTGGTATTAGATAATTTAGCAACCACATGACTGTGGTATTAGTGTTGTCACCTGTCCAGGTTTTCCCAGGATCATCCCTTTTTTGAGGTGATTATCCTGGGAAGTCTGTAAGGATGTTCAGTACACATGGCCAACTGTCCAATTTTATGGGTTCAGGAATATCCCAGGTGTCCCTTATTTTTTGTATCTCAGAGGTGGCAACCTTATGTGGCATATTTTTTCTTGGAAAAAATATATGGATTTCTGCGTTGTCAAAAGCTAAACACATCTGAGAAGCCTTAGTTCCCTACCCCCACCCACCCATCCTTTCTTCCATATGTGTATCACTCCTCCAGAGGTTGCTGTACGCTCAATTGTACAGCACATGACATTTTCTGTAGTCTTCTTCTGTTGCTCTTTCTTTTATGATTGTAGCTGGACAGGGTATGTTTTCAATTAAAACTTTTCCAAAATACACTTATTATATTGGTATATCCCTTACCAAAGAACCCCACGGCATGCTGCAGCAGTAGGACAAAATCATATACTTGAAAAAGAGTACTCTAAAATATATGCCTCTTCCTCGCAGTTACTGCAGAAATTGAATGTTTTCCATGAAAGTAAAACAGTACTTAGAACAAGCCAGTTTAACAGTGAGAACCCTCAAGAATTGGTAATCCTATTATGCATGATCATCATCTACTCCCAGCAATGAAACATCACCTTGATTCTCTACCTGAGCCATAACTACTTCTGAAAGCACATAAACACAAAGCCAGTTGAGTGTTTTACTACTCCAAAGACTGGCCTTGACCTGTTAAAACAGCATATTTAAATGGATGGTGCATCAAAAGAGGATTCTCAGCAGACCACATGCAAATTGGTGGTTTAGACAGAGACACTCATAGCAGTAATATTCCTCTAATTTGAACACCATCACCACCACAGTTTGGAAACACTCATGAAACTAAATTGTCCCTACAACATTAGACGGGGAACGAGGATCACATTCGTTTGGCTACTAGATTAATATGAACATAGGACACAGGATTAGAATGGATCTCCTGGTTCCTTGAGTCTCTTGCTATTGCAGGCAATCCTGCCATATAATCCTTGTTCATAAATTTGTCCAGGTCTACCTTCAAGTTAGTTAGGTTGCTTTACCCCACTATTCCTAGTGAAAGGCTGTTCTGGAACCTCAAACCTTCTTTTCATTGGTATTAGATAGTTTAGCAACCACATGATTTCCAGCCTAAATTTATTCATGGCCAGGTTATACCCATTTGTTCTTGTGCCAACATTGTCCTTTAGCTAAGGGAAATATTTTAAAATGTATTGTTGAATATTGCACTGCCAGTTTTGAATAGTAATGTATGCTACATGTGTCAAGTGTATGTAGCTCTTCTATAATGTCCTGGTATAAACATTTCAGCCACTCACAAATGCATTAAGCTGTATTGCACAGACTTACGTGGAATCAGTGTCCTTTTCCTTCTTCCGTATTCCAAAGGCCTTCCTGGTACGCTTTTTCAATCCTGTGAACAAAATGAAGATGACTCAGAGGGAGATATTAATATCATGCTAAAATAAAACATGAATAAAGGTCACCTGCTCCATTAGCAGCTGTAATTAAAAACAGATAGGGTTTTATAGCTAATACATATGCTCATACCTTTTACCAGTTCATCTAAAAATATCTATTACTTTATTCCATATTTATTGAACATCACATGTCACTCAGTAATTATGGTCAATAGTTTTAATCATCCATATTAATTTTTGATATTAAGACCGACAATTTCATTAAAAAATGCAGTACACCAAGACAGATTATGAGACCACTGAAATACATTTTAAGGAGTAAAATGCTCAGACTAGCTTGTGTCAAAACTTCAGAAGAGCACACAATACTTCTACCAACATCATGCTTTTTAAATATCCGGAGGAACATTTTATACAACTATGTGTGTCGAAGGGGCTGTGTGAAGGTGGGTCTGCCTTTTCTTTTTTTAAGCCACTTGGAAGCAAAAACATCCATATGCAATTACCATTTCAGCCTTGCCAATAGACAAATATACTATATATCATTCTGTATGGTCAGTGCTTAATTTGTAATAAAAGAGGTGCCGGGGCTCAAGTAATTTTTTTTACATTTATAACTGACACAGAAAGCCCAGAGGTGCCGGGACTATGAACTGCCAAGCCTAGAGATGTTGGGGCTGAGCCCCGGCAAGCCCTGGCACAAATTAAGCACTGTGTACAGTAGATACTTGTATTATAAGTATTATAGAACGTAAAATAGCCATCAAAGAAAAAAAAACAAGTTTGTGTATCCAACCTGCCACATTGTATGAAGGATACTTTAGGTAGGGAGAAATTTCTACCTTCTTGTACTCAGACTTCTGTTGCTACAATGATACCCTTCATTCCACCCCTGGACACAAAGTGCTCCTTCACCTCTCTCCTTGAATATTTCCTGATGGCTTATCTACAAAGCAGTGCCTGTGCAATCTGCTCATCTTGCTGGAAAAAGGGTGCTGTAACAGCAACTGCTACCAGAGGATTGAGGGGTGAAGCAGAGAAAGCAGTTACAAGTGCTGGTCTGGAGCACTGAAATGCTAGTCAAACCTGTTGCAGAGAAACTTACACCTCAAGTGGTCCTTTCTATCTAACTGTAAGTAAAACACCCTTCTAATGTATTCAAACATCTCAGCATGAAATAATTGCATGCCAGGCTCCCTTCTGGAATCTAGCTTATTGCACACATCTTAGTCTCCATCATTCAAAACAGGAGCCATTCAGTATTTCTGCTGTGATGGTAATCTTTACCTTAAGGCAAACGAATGGCAATCTTTCCAAAATATAAACAGCCCATTCCAAGCACCAAAAATAATAGCAGCTGTGAAGTGTGGTCATAAATGCACTTAGCCAAATCCTGAAATCATTAGTGTATTCTTACTTAGTTCTAATTCTCATTGACTTCAATGAGTTGTGAGTCAGGATGGAGCAAAAGCAGTTTTAGGGGTTTCCAGATTTGATCCATAGATAAGGAGGGCTATAAAAGGCCATTTAGATCACCCAGTCTGAATTTCACTCCCTACATTATTTATATGGTGTCATATCTCGAAGTACTTTTCAGATCTAACAAAATCTCTCCTATTTTCTATGGGCCAAACACAAGGTCCCCATTGAGTCCTTACACAAAATCTCAAAACTTCAAACAAGAGTTTTGAAGGACTGCAAGATTTTGTCCACTACTGTTAGCAGGTTAAGCTGGTATTTTTCAACCCACTGTCTTACAAATGTGACCATCTGGCTCTCAGGCACATTCCTCAAAATTAATTTGCTAAAATGTGAGATTCATAGCTTGACTGTGCAAGTTGAGGCCTTTTGTCCTTCAGTTCCTTATGCCTATTGTGAAGTCAGTAAGTAATATGTGATATAACCTTCCTATTCAATATGATTTATTTGTATATGAAACTGGTGTTTAAGAACAGGCAAAAGAATACTCATCCATTCTGTGATGAGAATAATGGCAAGGCTAGCATCAGAATTGTTCAGCTGTCTCTTACAGATCATACATTCTAGAAGAGATTTTCCTTTAGCTCATGTGGTTGGTGGCCTGTATATCTAAAGTTCTGACTCGCTAGGATATGCAGTAGTTACAACTATGAAGTTCTTCGTGGCATAGGCGCCGACTCCATGGTGCTCCGGGGCTGGAGCACCCATGGGAAAAAAAAATAGTGGGTGCTTAGCATCCACCAGCCACAGCTGTTTGGCAGCACCCCCGATCAGCTGTTTGGTGGCTGGGGGAGGGGCTTGCGGAAGGGCGGAAAGCAGCAAGTGGGCAGGGGCGAAGCGGGACAGAAAGAGGCAGAGCGAGTGTGGGGCCTTGGGGCGGAGCAGGGGTGGAGCCCCCCTGAGGAAAAGAAAAACTCAGCGCCTATGCTTGATGTCCACAGATTTGTTAAACTAGCGGTTCTCGTACTGGGGCCCATGGGCATCTGGTGATACATGGAGCACTTGCTCGTGGTTCACCAAGATCTGGTATGTCATTTAGTGCCAACTACTCTCCCTTGTTTACAGCTGTTTTTACAGGAGTTTGTACTCTGAGCCACCATCCCACCAGTATGGCTGGGGGTGGCATCCATGATTGAGAGTCGCAGAGGAACAGGAGCCAGGAGTCATCAGGAGGACCAGAGCAGCAGGAGAGAGAAAAACAGGCAGCATGAAAAGGGAACCAGCGATTATGGAGTAGGGAAGCATGTGCAGGTAAAGGGAGGAAGAGAATAGATGGGAAGAGATGAAAAGATCAAAAGGGGTGATAGCCCAAATTATTGTTTTTAAGAAGATGAAACACACTGAATTAAAGACTTAAGATACCTAAATACCTACCGTCTGTTACTTTTACATTTGCAAATAGGCGGCTGATGGGGTGAGTGGTGGTTAGCAAAGACCACATTGAAATAGATGGTTATCTGAAACGCCTGTTCTATAGTTTTATGGGCCAGATTTTCAAAAGTACTAATAACACCCAATAGTTGCCATGGCAACACTTCTGGATAGATTTTCAGAAGATCTCAGCACCCAACGTACTGTGCTCTTTTGAGAATCTAGCTGCATGTTGCTAATATGTGAATTAAATTAGTGTCCTTGAGTGCTTATGCTAACAAATGTGATGTGTGAGATGAACATACCCAATGCGTATCAGAAGTCTCCAGAAGCCTGGGAAGACTAAAATGAATATTTAGAATATAAAACTTTTTAATTGTATATTTTATATTATCTCAAGAAACTTGACCTCTCAGTATAGTGTTAATGGTGATGGGGATTAGAACACAAAGCCTAAAAGAAGGTATAATGGAGAACACAGGGAATTAACCATCGTGAATGGAGCAAGCTTTTGGGACCTGCAAAACCTGTAGTTGTGGGCAGAGGGTCACCCTCAAGATAGAGACCATCGCCAAGTATCTGGGATGTCTGAGCACACTGATGAGTTGCTTCATTAGCTTAGGATCATAACACATGGTACCAACTCCAGAAAAGAAAGGGTAGAAAGAAAAAGGGAAAGAAACTGAGGGACAGCCTCACCTCCCCTCAAAAATAACTTCACTAGAGACCTGAAATATCCTTAAGCCAGACTTGATCCCGAACAAAGAATTTCAAGCCTGATTCAAAAGATAAAAAAGTTAGTTTGGAAGTTTAAATGCAGAAATAAAGCTCAGCAGTGGCTGCTTTAATACACCAGTCAGGAATTACAAAACAGCTAATCCATGCAAATACTGACCTCTTCAGCATTACAGGGGTAATCTTCATGGAAGGATGTACTGTTCCTGAATATTTTCTCTAAGATCATTAGGCTAAAACAGGTGTTTCTTCCACATCACTGTCATGTTTATTTGACTCACCTTTAAAGGTATCATACATGTACGGAGTCCCAGTTCCAATTCTAAGATATTAATGATATGCAGTGAGGTCCCACACTTAGCCTTTTATATAAATTTGCATTTGGCACTTAAAAAAACCCCTAGAGCAACTAGTAGTGCTTCGTCAACTTTTGCACTGACACTTCTCTTTTATGGGACATTAAATTTGCTTTACCCCTATTTAGTACTTAAAGATACAGTCTATGCCCCTTGCCCAGTAACATTATGCAGAGTGGTATCAGACCATCACAGAGGCAGCAAGGGCAGAAGACTAACTTTTAACCAGTCTGAAACACCCAGTCACAGATCAAGGCAATAACTGACAACTCTGCTGACGTGGATTATTTTTGCTGCTAGGAGAAACGGGATAACGTGCCTTGTGACAGCACAAGCAATGTTCTACAAAGTGGTAGCTGTGATAACACCACCTTGGAGTATTTGCCTGTGAATGTCTTACTCTTTTCAGGGCTGACTGCTACTCCCAATGGCACTGCAATGATCATGTTGCAGACGTGCACTGGGAATAGATTTTGGGGCATTTCAGGCTGAAAATACATGTCATGGGTTTATTTCGAGTTTATAACTCATGGCTTGGGCAGTCCTGATGCTTGCTAATACCATGCCATGCCAGCCTCTGCTAGGTCACTGGTGACAGTCTATTCCCAACGGGCCTCTCTATGCAGGCTGAAAAAGGCACTCAGCACTGCAGGACTATCTTTTCACCTGGGCATCTACCCTGCTCCTATCATCTCATATTGAAATGCTTCCCTGCCTTTCATAAAGGAAGTCCTGGCATCTTAAATGTATTTTCATGAGCTCTCCCAGTCCCAAACGCTTTAAAAAAAATACTAAGTAATGAAATTCCATCATTGGGCAATGACAGACTTGACAATTCCTGAGACCACTTTAATCTTCAGGCAGCAGCTTTTAAAGTGATGGCTAGGTACTAAAGCAGACTGCCAATTAGCTGAATCCCCCACCTGGCAGCTGCACTCCCTGTATGTATGTTATCCTGCATACTCCTGCATTAGGTCAGGCTTCAAAATTAGCTGATCTACTAGTCGGGCCAAGGAGATCTTTCTCCTTGGCCAGATGAGCCTGACCTGTGTTAAATGTGGTCTCAGCTGGAAGTCACTATCTATGTATCATTCAGGCCCTGATGAAGTATATTGCTGGTCAAACCTGTAGTGCAATCAGTGGTCATGGATATGATTGCTTAGTCTATGCCACAACTCAGAGACCTCGTTTGGTGACTCCAGACAGCACAAACTGAGTTTAGTTAGTTAGCGAGCAAGGGAATTATAAGGTTTTGCCTAGATCCGGTAGCATCAAAAGGAATCATCCTAACAGACCTGTTTCTTTTCTACTCCAATATATCTATGCTGGCTTAGATATCCCTTAGTGTGTAAAACAGCTCAGTATAGAGGTTAATTGTTTTGAAAACTGATCCCTATACCAATTGCCTTTTTCCTTTTATTATTTGTAGTTGCTAACACCAATTAAATCCAGAGTATATCAGGTCTATACTTAACATTTATTGAAAACAAAAACATTATTTTCGTTTCCCACTAGAAGTCAATTTCAATCAAAACTCTCCACCAGTTTTCATAATTGATTTTTTTTAAAAAGATTTTTTTTTAAAGATTCAGGAATTAAATTCAAACATTTCACTACATTAATGCAAAATGGACAAATTTATATGAGGATAATGCAATGTGTTAGTATGGAAACATTCATTGAGGATTGGTATTTTTAATCAGGAAAGACTGAAATGCTGGGTATTCCACTAATTAAGTACTAGTTATATTTAACTAAGATATAATAGGGAAATTGCGTATTTATTTTTATTCATATAATAACAATTTTAGACAATTACATAACTGGTATATTTTCTGTAGAATTGTACATAGTGCATACATGCATCAGTATTAATCAGTATGGAGAAGAGCAGAGATTCACAAACTGTAGTCAAAAGGAGAGGCAGCTGGTCACATGGAGTTAGCTCTTTCTCCTGACTTCCAGCTTCTAAGATGCCTTAAAATACAGATAAAAAATATATTCTCTGCTTCCCCCTAACTTTACTTTTCTAAGTAATTGCTATAGTTGCACAAGAATGTTATGGGATGGCAAATAGGAGGGCATGTATTGATACAGAGATTGCCCCAGAGAAAATTAGGTTGACATCATGAAAAATGTTTGGATCCCACAGTAGCAGAATGCTATTCAACACTAATTCATTCCCATCAGCAATATAAAAATACCTAAGCTATTGACAGTAAATAGGAAATGACATGATAATGATCACCTTTGGGAACTAAGTAACTGAAGGTAAATCCAACAGCACATAATGAATGGGGACATAATTATACCCCGCTTTGCTGGGTAGTAAAATAGTTCTGAAACATTTTGAGCAAAAATAAGTCAGTCATTTGTGCATATGCAGAATCATGTTCACAAAAGAATAGAGGACTTCAAAATTAATTCACACAAAAAGTTAATTGTATACAACTCTGAATGGTATTATTACCAGCTTAAGCAATCACACAATCCTATTGCTGTAAACTCTTGTCTTTTCTGTTTCTACTCCAATACTCACCACCCTGCCTCCTCATGTCTTAACTCAGACTGTCAACTTGTTTAGGTACTTGAGAGTCTCCACAATCATAGTGTCCAAGCACCTCTCAGTATTCCTGTGAGGTATACAACTATTATTCCCATTTTACAGAAGATAAACTGGTACACAGTTCAAATGACTTGCCCAAGGTCACACAGGAAATCTGTGGCAGAGCTGGAAATTTAATGGCGATCTCGTGATTCCCAGTCCTGTGCCATAACTACAGGATTATTCTAATAAACGTTGCTGACTTCATATTGGGAGATTTACCAGACACTGAGGTAACACACACCGACACAAGGGTTGCCACCTCTCCAGGTTTTCTCAGGATCATCCCTTTTTTGAGGAAGATGTCCTGGGAAAATCTGTAAGGGTGCTCAGTCTACACGGTCAGCTGTCCAGTTTTATGGGCTCAGGATTGTCCCATATGTCCCGGTTATTTGAATCTCAGAGGTGGCAACCCTAACGTACACACGGTGGCACAACCCAGGTTCCAACAAACAGACCTGAACTGTAGTAAAGTCACAGTCCACACTGCATGTGCCATAACTGGACACAGCCAGTTGTACTTCCCATTGCATACTACTGCCACGTCTCTTAGATGGATAGGCTAAGATTTTAAAAGATCAGAACCGAAATGTAGGCCCCTAATTCCACATTCAGGCATATAAATATGAGGCCACATTTCAAAAATGCGGAGCATCCTACAGTTCCCTTTGAAAACCTGGCCACATATTTATATACTTGACTATAGATCTAGGAACCTAACTTTAGGCATGCTCCCTCTTTTTTTTTCCCCTCCCCCCTCAATCTTGGTAAAGTTCACTACATTAACTCCCCTTTGGGGCATGAAAATTTTCTTTTAGTTTCTACTGTAAAACACTGCGCATATTTGTGGTATTTTACCTATGAGAATTAAGAATAATGTTATAGCTGACAAAACCGAGAACTAAAAAATGGCTGTTGGTCAGGTCCTTTTGTGCAAATATTGAAATGAATGGCATGCAGAAGAAATCCCAAACCTTAGTAAAATTCCGCTTGCTCTTTTCTTTGTCTAAAATGTTTTTCTCCTGGCTACAGTCAGATAGACAAAGACTCTAGCATCTTATTTACCCTTCTTGATACTGTTTCCTTCATATCCAGTTCTCAAATATTCTGTGTGTGTCACATAATGTTCTTCTGTAAGGAAAGGCCTGACAATGATTCTGCAGAAACAAATTCAATTTATCTAATCTTTTAAGTATTTGAAATGACAAAATTAGTTCAGAGGACAACGCACAGAGCCAGCCAAGGAATGCTTTTATTATGTTTATTCTACAAGCCAAAGTGCTCATTTTCAACTCATATGATTAATGCTTTATGTTTCTCTAAACTGCTTACTTTGAATGTGTCCTTGAGTTGCAATTCATTTCAATATTTCCTGAAACATTCTGCACTTGTTGATAGTTTCTGTTACAAGTTTCAATAAGTATGTCTAAACACTAGTTTTCTCTGCATAATGTCAAAATCACATGGGCTAGCACTGGGCTTGGTTTTTATCCTCAAAATGAAACATTAAGTTTCTCTCTTAGTACCCTCTTGGTGACAGATTTCAAGAACAGTAGTGGTATTAAAATCTGCCTAGTTTCAACATTTTAAAAACACAGCATCATTACCAATAACAGGAAACAGCATTTACCACACCTTTAGTACTACTCTATATGAGCCACTAAGTTTTGTGCTAACTTGAAAGGTCTAGAACTCGGGTTTGAAATCCTGGCACCTACAGAAGTCTGTGGAAGTTTTGCCATTGACTCAATGGAGCATGGATTTTGCCAGGCATTTGAGAGACTGCCTTATCCTCAGTGCCCCACCATGGAAGTTAAAATTTGCTCAGGGCCTTTTGCTGCTGATGCCCACAACCCAGATTTCCAGGAATGGTGGCAGGATTTCTTAAATTGAAGGATCTCATCTATGGAATTTGCACCTTCTAATCCAACAGAATGAGTTTGTCAGCCTTCAGGGCACAAGGAAAGGCTTTATTTGTTCCATAAAGTCCTTCAATATTTGTGTGTGAGAGAGGTGACTTTTGGGGGGCCCCCATCGAGACAGTTGCTTAGCACATAGGGAGGACATTGGCACCCTGATTTTATTAAGTTACCCTGTGGGGTAAATAAAATATTTTGTAGTCATTTTGTGAAACAAAAGCAGCAACAATAGGTACTATGATACTACATGTGTTTTTTTTTGGGGGGGTGGGGTTGGCTTTTTTAAGAAAACAACCACCCCTGTATCAGGTTTTGAATCCAGGTCTCCAACAGTGCACTAAGTAGCCAGCATGGATTTACTAAGAATCAATCATGCCAAACCAGCTTCATTTCATTCTTTGACAGAGTAACTGATTTGGTGGATGGGGGAATGCAGTGGACATAACATACCTGGACTTCAGCAAGGCTTTTGACACAGTCCCACATGACAATCTGATAAGGAAGCTGGAGAAATACAGGCTTGCAGAACTACCATCAAATGGATACATAAGTGGTTAAACCACCACAAAAAAAGAAAAGGAGTACTTGTGGCACCTCAGAGACTAACAAATTTATTTGAGCATAAGCTTTAGTGAGCTACAGCTCACTTCATCGGATGCAAAAAAAGAGTAACTATTAAATGGAATGATGTCAGATTGGAAGGAAGTCTCGAGGGGGATTCCACAGGGATCTGTTCTGGGTCTGGTGTTATTTAACATCTTTATTAATGACCTGGATGTAGGAATAAAGAGCATCCTGATCAAGTTTGCAGATGACACAAAGCTGGCCGGGGGCTGGAAACACTTCGGCGTATAGAGCTAAAATTCAAAGGGATATGGATAAACTGGAGAACTGGGTTATAGACAACAAAATGAAATTCAACAAAGACAAATGTACAAATGCAGAACGGGTGATAACTGGCTTGGCAGGCAGCACTGCTGAGAGGATCTGGGAGTTGTGATGGATCATAACCGCAACGTGTCATCAATGCAATGCTGTTGCAAAAAAAAAAAAAAAAAAAAGCAACTTTAGGTTACAATAACAGAGGCATAGCATGCAAGTCACAGGAGGTGATAGTACCACTCTACTCAGCACTGGTTAGGCCTCAGCTGGAGTACTGTGTTCAGTTTTGGTCACCAATGTATAGAAATGATGTAGAGAAACTGGAAATGATCCAGAGGTGAATGACAAAGGTGATCAAAGGGATGGAATGCAAGCCCTTGAGTAAAGGCTGAAGGAACTGGGTATGTTTAGTTTGGAAAAGAGGAGATTAAGGGGGGACATACAAGCAGTCTTCAAATACTTGAAACGCTGCCATAAAAAACATGGAGAAAAAGTTGTTCTCTCCCGCCACAGAGGGCAGAACAAGAGGCAATGGGTTCAAACTACAGCATGGCCGATTTAGATTAAATCTCAGGGAAAACTTCCTAATCATAGGACAATGGAAAAGACTGCCTAGGGAGGTTGTGGAAGCTCCTTCACTGGAGGTTTTCAAAAGGAGGCTGGATAATCTGTCTCTTGGATGGTTTAGACACAACAAATCCTGCATATTGCCAGGGGAGTTAGACTAGATGACCCTTGTGGTCCCTTCTAACCCTATGGTTCTATTACCCCCCAGCCCTGTCCCAATTTTTCACACTTGCTATCTGGTCACCTTAGCTACTAATAATGAATAGAATACGAATCTGTTTACAAGAACAGAAAGGCCAGCAAGTAGAACTTCATTTCATACGCAGTACAATGAAGAACACCTTTCTGAGGAGTAATTCAGTAGAGTTTGAGAATATGCCTATCGACCCTACTAACTGTGAAACTTCTGTGACAGGTGTTCTCTACTGTGAAAGGAAAAATAAATCTCTTTACTGCTTCTGGAAACCACACACTGGTAGGTTTTGCCTAAGGTAGGAACGTGGGCATGAGAGAGCTTTTCAAAAAAAGAGAGGAAGAAGAGGCTCTCATAAACACACCTCTTTACATAGCACTAGAAAGTTATAGAGGAATTAATATATTTTGCAAATAATTATAACTATTCTGAATACAAAACATTTTGGCCCCGTATCTAAAGGAGAAGAAGCTGCTGGTAGGGGACTGCCTGTGAGGGGTCATCAGTTTTGGAAATTGCACCTGCTGTGGGTCCAGATTTGTTAATGTTATAGGCACACTGCAAAGCTCTTTTCCCCTTCCCCCACTCTTCGTTGGGGAGCATATGGGATACAACCTATATATTTATGGGCAGTCCTTTTATGTTGTGATTGTTCTCTACAGGATGGGTACCTATAGTTGTATTTTTAAAAAATAATACCACCATTAAACACAGAAAATTACTTCTGGGTCTGGGTCAGTCATTCTGAGACATGTTTATTGCATCTTTCTGTAATGACAATATTACGTAAGGGTTTGATTAGGTACGGCTGCAGAGATTCTCAGGTCAGGGTGATCTTACATACACCAGGTATGATGCCGAACACAGGCACAGTTGGATAAAGGAAACTGTTACAGTTGATTTGGCAACCTCAACTCAATTTCCTTGATTTTGTACATTTGTTCAGCGTAAGGCACTGCTTATACCGTATCTGGTTTTTGGTTTTAGGACAACTTCTTTCATAATGGAGTATGTTAATATCGAGATGAGACCTACAAGGCTCTCACTGCAAAGCATAACTTTACCCCCTATGCATTAAAATTTGGAAAGAAAAAAAAATTTTAGTGAAGTGATCTGTATTCTTAGTCAAGATAGACTCAATGACTGACTTTACCAGATAAGTGTTCTGCTCAGTTATATAATGGGTTCACTATCTTAAAGTCTGCATAAAATGATAAAGGTTAGCAAAAAAGTTTTATGAAATGAAAGACTAAAACAGAAAATGGCATTGGAGACAGTGTCTTCACAGCCTGAAGAAATGTCCATTGTTGAAGCATGTTCTCTAATTAAACTTTATTTTTATAGCACGTTTTTAATGCCTTCCCCCCGCCCTTACTTGACAACCTGTTCAGGAGACAGCATGCTGAGACAAATCCATATTTGTTTGATTCCCCCTCCCCATTTTATGTTATTTCTGATCACAAACTAGCTATTTTTAATTTGAAATCTCCTGTCAAATCCTTACAGGCTACAGTCTGTGCCTCCTTCCCCTCACGACAATTTAATGTTTATCCTGACATTAAGATCTTATTTGTTCTATAGAAAATGCAAGACCCATTAAAAGTCTCTCCTCCCAATTAGGTCTTATCTGTAATGACACACAATGTAGGGCTTTCATTTTACCCACTTTGCTACAGACACCTGTTTCGATGCATGGTTACCTTGAAGGCAGGTCCAGCAGGCAGGGAGGTGGCTCCCTTTTCAAAGCCTATGCCAAAGCTACCATACAGATTAGTTGTATGAAGGTATTTTAAGCTACTCACCCTCCATTCTACTGATTATGTCACTTCGAGGTTACTTAATCAGTTATTCCTGACTGAGGTAAGGCCTCAGGCCATGTGGTTTTCTGCTGCAGCACTAAACTATCACCTGCTTCTGGCACCGTTATTTGGTTCAAACCTTCACAGCAGAAAAGCAACCTTTTTAGATATGGTAAAGTAACAATGCTTGAGACTGGTAGCAGGAGAAACTGAAGACTAGCTCTTTTCATTAATGACTGTTGCAGAAGAGAGAAAAATACAAACATGCAGTGGAGGGAGGTTATCTACAGATATTTGCTGCCCACAGGCTCCTCTTCTGCTCATGTCAAGTGTCCCAGGGAATATGGTCAGCTATTGGGAAGGGGAGCCCTAGGAATTCCAGTGAACAGGGTCAGTCTGTCCCACTTGCAATTCAGGGGAATTAAAAAAATATAATGAAGGAGGTCCAATGGGAGTCTGCATTATGATCTTCCCATTTGGAAGGTTAAAATAGTGATTCATTTTGAATGCCATTTCTGTCCGATAGAGGTTACACATTCTGAGATTAATTCACCCAAGCCCTGGCTTTACTGGGAGGATAATTGTTGGAATGTCATATCTGTCTTTGAAAAGACAGAGATAGTCATTTGAGAGGTTGAAATATATGGACAGTAATATAGTTCTATATTTTATTTTGCAAGTCTCCAATCTCATTTCCTAATTGCTTGAGGTGCTGAAGAATTGTAGAGTTAAACAATTCCTAAAAAATCATCCTTATAATGCATCAAATTAAAAGAAATAGGCTGTATCCATTTTTATAAGTTTGGCAAAACACCATCCCCGATACACTGGAAATGCTGCAGTTCTGGGAGGGTGCTTGTAGACAGCGGTGAGGAACTGACTGCTAAGACAGAAAAGGTGGTGCAAGTGAGAAGACACTTGGGTGGCAGAAAAGGGACACAAGAGAAGGGAATGAAGGATATACGAGAGTGGAGGGATCCTGATACAGACAAACAAGGATCTGAATTCCCCAGTTCAGAGAAACTAAAAGTTCAGCTACACAGACACTTAAAGTCATATTTGTCTAAAGCAGGGCACGTACTCCTCACCTTTCTTTACCAAGTACCACTTTCACTAAGCCAGCATCAGGGCATTGATTTTAATTCTCTCTCTCCAGCAGAGCTAATTTAAGAGCAGTAACAGCCCCATAATGGCAGTACTGAGATACACTAGCATGAGGAGGTTTAAATCTTTACTGGTACATATTTTTTTTTAAATCCATATCTTCTTATTTGGCAGTTTTTATGTGTATTTGTTATTTGAATAAAAAAATAAAAAAGAATCTATAAGAATACTTATTTGTGAAAGCCAGTTTATAGCTAGTGTTATCTGGGAGTAATAGAAAGTTAATTCTACATCATTTAAAGCTTCCTGCACTATTTTTCCTGTGACCTTCATCTCATATCTTTCATTTTGTAGCTTATGTTTGGGCTTTGATATTCAAAGAAACATTGCTTGAGGGTGAGGAAGGAATTTGCTTTTGTTGGTTTATTTTCCAGTTATGCATGTGTTCTTCAAACCATACAAGCTTGTTAACCCAACTGTTTAAATTAGGGTTTCTATTTCAGTGGTGACAGAGGTAGGTCAATTTAATGTTGCCATGTGCATACTGTCATAGTTACTAGCTTAATTGAACTTCTGACCTCTCCTGGTCTCTGAGTGCGCCACCTTTCTCGAACTCAGGCCTCTAGCATTCAACTGTCTCTCAGGGTAGAATCATGTGATTCTCCCATTGTTAGACCAGGCCCTGGGTTGCAGTTCCTTGTACATCAACAAGAGCTGGGCGAAATGTTTCAGAAAAAACTTCTCACCAAAAAAATGTATATTCAAGTCAACTGAACCATTTCATAAATTGGTACTGAATTCACCAAATTCTTTAACTCAAAAAAAACCAAAAGACCCTCAAACAATTCTCCAAAAATCTGTTTTGTTTTGACATTTTTTACTTCAAATTTACTTTAAAAAAAGTCAAAACCTTGAAAATGAACTATTCATTTGAGCTGAATTTTTTATTTATTTATTGGGGTTAAGAGGAGCTTTTCCAGTTTGGCCAGCAAACTGAAAATGCACTTAGTTGCACAGCTCTAGTATCCACTGTAATTTATCTCAGCAAGTCTGACTTATGTCCAGATCTTGCAATTCTATTCACTCCAAGAGCAATGACAGTAGTTAACAGAGCAATCAAACAGCCTCCTTAAAGTATTCCTTACTTAGAGTGAAGGCATTTGTGATGCTGTATGATTGAAATGTGACCACGTATATCATTGATATTGCCACTGTTAGACAACTGCAACAACTCTTGTATAAAGTATGTCATATAAGGTGTCCATGGAAAAGTTATGAAGTGCTAAATAAGATTATACTCTTTAAAGCTATGTATCATCACTGTATCCAAAGTTATGAATATTGACTATATACCTGTATCTCAAAATGTTTGTTCCTGGGGTAACTCCCACAAGGTAGTTTACAGCCAGTCTAGCCAGCACCTTGTGAATGGACTATTCAATCTGGATGGCCCATAGGAGAAACTCATTCTGTCCAGAGAAGCCTTCCTGCGGATGGCTCAGCACAGATATGGGCAATGACTGCCTCTGAGAGTCATCAAAGCCTGTAAGGACACGTGGTATGCTCATGTGACCCTGTACTCCATCTTAGAGCAGTAACTTTCCACAAACAGAGGCTGTGAGCTGTGTTTGACCCAGTGAATTTCCAGGCACATGGCAAAGGATATAAAAGACCTCTGAGGTGTCTCCATTTTCCTCTTTCCGACCCTAATTTTCCAGACTGTGGATTTACAACTAAAAGGAGCATATTGAACTATGGACTGCAGACCTTCCAATCTTTTAGAAGTTACCTGAGAGACTACAAGACAGCAGTCTATAACATCACTGCTACAAACCTGATATAAGAACTTTGTAATTATTGTATGTATATGATCTATTAACCTCTTTTAACTTCTTTTCTTTTATTAATAAACCTTTAGCTTTGCGTTACTAAAGGATTGGCAGCAGCGTGATTATAGAGTAAAATCTGAGTTTTATATTGACCTGGCGAAGTGGCTGATCTCTTTATATTAGAAGGACCCTCTATATGGTTAAATTGATTTTTCATTGGTGGCGAGATGAAGGCTGGAGTGTCTAAGGAGACTGCATCTCTGACTTCTTGTTAAGTAGTGTGGTAAGAAAGAAGTTTACTTTTGTTACTGGCTTGATATATCTAATGATGAATAACCACCAGTTTGGGGTGAGTCTGCCTTTTTTCTCAGCATTTAGTCCAGTACTCTGGTATTCTCAGCTGTGACCCACTGAGGCATGGTGACATTTCAGAGAAAACATCTTAAAAAACCATGAAAACAACTGTACGCATATCTAGCTTTTCCAGTGCTGTTGGAACAATTTTTATAGTGGGGGTGCTGAAAACCACTGAACCAAACTGTAAACCCTGTACATGATAGACACCTCTTCAAGCCACACCCCCAGCACCCCTAAACTTTTCCCTAAGGCTTATCATTCCTTGGATCTGGCAAGGAGTGACTTCTTTAGATTTCCTCCGAGAGCCTCTCACTCTCTGTTGTCTGTCTCACCAGACAGCTCCCGATAAGTGAAGCCTCCTTTTCCACCTCTGAGAGACTTTTTAAGTCTTTAGTCTTCTTTTGCTCTCTAGTTTGCCAGGCTTGGAGGCTAGGTTTGCAACTGGTTGGAACAGGATCCTTGAAACTAATGGCTTGCTCCACTCTTCTTTAAGCATGTGCTTGGGGTTGCTTCTCTATAACTTGTATGGCTTTCCTGATTGCATTTCCCACAGCTCCCTGTTAAATTAGATCAATACATTAGGGTTGCCAATTTTGGTTGGAGGGATTCCTAGAGGTTTCATCATGACATAATCTCTAATTAAAGATTAATCTGTAATTCCTGGAGGGTTGGGAACCCTTCAGTACGTTCACATAGGAAATTCTAACAACCCTCTGGAGTCATACAGCAACTTTACCTCACTGATCAGGTCAATTACAATATTCATACCATCATTACAGATCATTATTCAAATATTAGTACATAGCAGCTCCATGACCAAAACACCTACTTGCAATTAAGATCTCAGATCATTTTTATAAGACTATTCTATAATTTCAGTAACTATGTTCTGAATATATTGCTTTTCTAGTTTTGTTTTGTTTTTATTTTGGGGGTCTGGGTGAGCTTTATTTGAAGGTTCTGCTATAAAGCTAGGGTTTTCTTTGACCTGCTTTATAGGGTGGAGACTGAGAGGCATTATTTTCAGCCGGTGGTCTCAGTCACTGTTGATGATTGATAAGCCAACAAACAGCTCTGCTTTCAGGTTTATGGGTATCATCATATGAATCTTATTTTTTTTTTGTGTTCCTACAAGAAACATGATCAGTCTCAAGGCCTGGAAATTTGCCCTCTTGACATCAGAAGCAAAACATTCAACCCCTCAGCACCAAGAGGGGTTAATGTTCTTTATGTTTCTTTTTATACAGTATCTTTACTGAGAAAGTGAAAACGATAAATTATATCATGGCTTTTCCCCCTATATTTGTTAACAGCTCTCTCAGCACAGGGACAAAGAATCTGAATGGCCACAGAGGATGGGTTATCCACTCTCTCTTAGAAGTGGCCCATCACATGTCGGTCTGAAATGCCATCAGTGGAACAGCCTATGGATGCTTGCACTCTGACCGGCTGTGCTGATCACTGTAGTATATAAACAGAGGAGTCACACTCTAGAAATGCCAGCCAGGACTTTTCATTAGCATTCAGCTTTCACAATGGCATCCGTGGACCCACCCACACTTTCAAAGAGTTTAAAAATTTGAAGAAAGAATCAACTGTTAACCTTTGGCAGCAAGACACTAGAACTCAAAACAGAGAGCATCTTCTATGCTAGCCCCATCATGCAACGTAAGTAAAAATAATTTAGCAGATGTGTCTGGAAAAGATGATTGAGATCCTTATCCTTGCTCTGGTTTCTTTATGCCACACAAAAAAGGCTGGGAGCAGCATAAGGGGGACCTAAAAGTCCCAATTCCAGCCAGGGGAAGACTACGCCCTGGTGCAGACACTGAGGAAAATAAGCATAAGGTTTCATCCTGAGGACTCTTTTACAGCCTTGGTGTAGAGCGGGTGCTGTGGCCCATACTATGGCTCCACGGAAACTATTTAAGTTAGGCCCAGGGCCGCTTCTGTTCCCAAAGCAGCCCATGACTGGGAGGATGCAAAAGGTGGCTTCAAGCCACTACAATACCCCCTCTCCAAGTGGTGCAATTTTTGTGAATCTCAGACTCCCCTGAACTGCCATGAACACTACACAAATACTATATTAACAGCAGTTAGTCAGAACAAATTAACATTAAACCTTCTGTTAAACAATTGTCTCATTTACCTTTACCTTCCTCATTCTAGGGGAAGGTTAAAATATAGAATTAGATACATTTTTGACAGCTATCTACGTTTGGTAGTATAGTAAGAATGGTGTGTGCGCAAGATCCACTTGGGGAGCTCCTCACAGCTAAAAAATAGGCCTTGATATGCCTGGACAAAGGGACCACTTGTGGTGATCCACCAATAACCTACTCAGATGATCTGCAAGCATATTCTGAGCTTCAAGTGGTGGACTGCTTTCAGAAGTATACAGTTGCTAATGCGGAAGTCCCAGAGCAGGATTGCTTCCTGAAACAGTAGCAAGGACCAGGTTCCTCTCTGCTTGTTTACATAAAACATGGTGTGCGTATTGTTGGACAGCACCAATACTCCCCTTTCCCTGATGCAAGGGGAGAACTCCATCCAAGTTAAACATCAGGGATTTGTGGGCTATGTGTAGACTGAGATCTGGGAGAGACCAGGGACCTTTCATACACAGGGGTCCCAGGTGAAATCCTCCACCCCAGGTAGGTAGAGGGGCAAAAGAAACTCTCTTGCAGACATTGGTCAGGTTTATCCACCAATCTAGGGAGGATAAGATGTGACTTGGTACATGCACTAACATGTCTAGGTGGTGCCTTCTTGGAGAATACATCTCTGCCACCCAGCCCCGAAGAAGTCTGGGATACAGTCTGGTGTACTGGACCACATAAGTGCATGCCATGTGTCCCAGAAGCCTTAAACAGTTTCTCACCGTGGTAAGAGGACAAGCCTTTAAGTCCAGAATGAGGCTATGCATTGCATGACTCCTTGCCTGAGATAGTAAGGCCTTAGCCATTGTCAAGTCCAGGACCACGCTAATAAACTCTATTTTTCTGTTCTGGTATCACAAGTCCTAGTGCATCAAAGGTGGATCGGATTATGTGAATGCTGACCACCACCTGAAACATGGCTCAACCTCTTATCAGCCAGTCATCCAGGTAAGGAAATACATTGACCTCTAACCACCAGAGGAATGTTGTTACCACTGACACACACTGTAAAAATACCTGAGGCAGCTGAGAGACCAAAGGGGAGGACTGAAATGAAAATGGCAGCCACTGACAGTGAAACAAGAAATTTTCTGTGGCTCTGATGAATGTGAAAGTAGCGCTTTAAGTGAAGAGTAGCATACCAGTTCCCTGGCTCCAGAGAAGAAATAATGGAAGCTAGACTGACTATCCAGAATTCAGACTTTTTTTTTTTTTGAAAAAGGAACTTATTTAACTACCTTAGATCTAAAATATGCCTGAGACCCTCCTTTGCCTTCAGGATCAGGACGTATCTGGAGTAAATTCTCTTTCCTCCGAACAAAGAAAGGACCTCTTCTCCCTTCTTCTTGTAAGAGCTGTGTTGCATCTCTTGCAGTAATATTGTCTCATGAAGGGATCCCAGAACAGGGACAGGGAAGGGAGATGGGGTCGGGGGGGGGGGGGAGGGATGATAAAAAATGAACTGCATATCCCATTTCCACTGTGCTTAGACCCCACTGATCTATTGTGACCTGGCCCCAAGCACAACAGAAGTGGGACAGGCAGTTTTCAAAAATTGGAAAAAGAAAAAGAAAAACTCTTGGAACTGGTAGACTGCTCTCTACCTGTCCATCAAAATGAGTTCTTGGAAGACGCTGCCTGCCTTGATGAACTGCCAGCTGTGGAAGCAGAGGGTAGTGGTGGTGGTCATTTGTAGCCTCTGCTTTTTCTCCTTGGCAGGTCTTGGGGTTGAGGAGCAAACCCCTGAAAGTGCTCGGACTAATAAGGACAGAACGTCTTCTGCTTTACTACTAGAGTGTAAATGCCACGAGATTTAAAGGTTGCTCTAGAGTCTTTGATACTATGCAGAATCTCGTCTGTCTTTTCTGAGAAGAGCGATGGCCCTTCCAAGAGGTAAGTCCTGGACTGTCTGTTGCACCTTTGGAGGGAGGCCAAAATTATGTAACTAGGATGAGCACCTCATAGTGATAGCAAAGGCTGTGTTGTGTGCTGCAGAATCCACTGCATCAAGACCCATTCTGGCAACCTCCTCTACAAAATAATGGAACTTCTGTTTCACCTGATCTGGGAGCTTGTGTTTGACCTTCAAAACGTATCCCACAAGGTGAAATTGTATCTCCCCATAAAACCTTCCAGGTTTGCAATATGAACCTGTAACCCACCTGTGGAATAAAGCTTGTTCCCCAAGAATGTCCAGCTTCTTGTCCTGTTATTTTTGGGGATTAATCCTTGGTGCCTCTAATGTTCCTTTTCATTGGCTCCTGCCACTACAAGAGAGCCTGGAGGAGGATGGTTATATAGGTGCTCAAACCCCTGGGAGGGGATATAATCTCTCCACCCTTCATGCAGTCAGAAGCAGGGAAACTGGGGTTTGCTAGAGGGGTAGACTCTAAGATAGCTCTCCCAATTAAAATAAAGCTATTCTAGCTGGAACCACAAATGTCAGAATGGATTTTCCCAGACAACTCCAGGTGAAGGTCTAGGGCTATAGCCATTCTCCTCAACTCCTGATGAATCTTAAAATCATCAGAGGTAGAGAAATAGGCTCCACCAGAACTGTGATATCCGGGTAAAAGGATACTAACAGGACTGGGGGCTGGTCCAGTTTCTGCTTCTCTTGTGGCTGTTCATTAGAGGGATCCCGACTCTGCTTGGTGCTGGGCTTTCTACTTTCTACCACAATGTTTGTGGCATCGACGCTCCTGATGGCCAGTAGATGAAGCCAGCTGAGTTGGCTGTGGGGGCACTTCTGATTGAGGGAGAAGCCCCATAGGGTCCAAGCCCCCTAATATGTGTAACCAAAGAGTTCTTTCTAACAGAGCCCTGCTAGAACTGAGGCTGAAGCCAGGATGGGCAGGTGACATATCCCCCTGGTGGGACCAGCTAGGTCAGTATACACAGGATCCCACTTCACAGTCTCCTGAAGAAACACTTTCTTCTTCTGACCATGGCAGTGCCGAACCGGTCAGTAGAAGTGAAGAAGGCTCAGTCTCCGAAGAAAGGGGAGCTGGGGAGATCATTTGTGGCATTCCCCTAAACACTACTGGCCTAACTGGTACCCTCGTGCAATACCGTGGTGTGAGGAAATGCTGACCAAGGTGCTTTGGGAGCCAGTCCCAACAGGCCCGCACTGAGCTCTGGACTGAATGAACTCTGCTGTTTACAGGAGTGCTCTGAGTAGTGCTGCTTCTTTGAACATCATTCTGAGTCTTTAGAGGAGCTCACCCTCCGTGTGTCTTTTGACAATCCCAGGATCAAGTCTGTTTTCCGATGTCTCTTCTTTGGTGTTGGTGATGCCGATCTGCTGGAGGTGCACTACTTATTGACCCAATGGTACTCTGTACTGGGACCGAAGCAGATGGAGGACATTCTGCTGATGGAATCGGCAGTTATTTTAATCTAGCTGCCCTGTCTTTTTTCGAAGGAGGCTCAAAGCCATTTCAGATGCCACACTTGTCACTCACATGAGCCTCCCCCAAGCACTTAAAGCAGTGAGGCTGACGGTCACTATTAGGCACTGCCTTATCACATGGGTGGCAGGGCTTGAAACCAAGAGGGAGTGACATATCTCTGGTACCGGGGGCAGTATCCAAATTGGGTGCCAGAACCACCCACCTCCCCACAAAATACAACTGATTTTGTTTGTTTATATTTACTAACCAACGACCAGCCACTCAACTACACTAACTATACACAGGTACTGTTTACAGGTTTTAAGCAAAGACTTGCAGAAGCAAGGACAGGGAGCTACCACCACCATTATGGGCAGTAGAAAGGAACTCGGGAGGTGGGGGTCAGGGCTGCTCGTTCCTTTGTGACTGCATGGTGTGCATGAGACAGCAGAGGGCACTCGGGCCACCCCGATGGATACCACTAAGGGTAAAAACTCTCTGGCATCTGAAGCACACAAACACCTAGAGTGGAATGGACATGTGCAAATCATTTGAAGAAACACCTATTATTGTTATTGTAAACCACAAGCCTTTAGGTTTGTTTTTAACTTGCTTTGCTGAAAAATATTTAGTTTGCTAAACCAAAAAGAAAGACTCAATCAAGACTCCACTCAATCAAGAGTTATATCATATTTAAAGATAATGGTGAAAATGAAACAAAAACCACAGACAAACACCCTGTTGAGCATCTAGGAAATAACCTTAACTGCAGTTTAATAAACCTGCATTTTATAGGTCAGCACAGAAAAGGACTGCATCAGGACATATTCTACACCCAGTGCAAGTTTAGGCTCTAGATTAATAAACATATTATGTCTGAAAAAAGTGGACATGTCCTATTCACTTTGGAAGCAGACTTTCAAATACTGTAGCAAGGAAGACAGCCCGGCTGGTCGTCCTAATTCAGGGTCTAAGGGTGGAAAGCCAAGGTCTCAGTAATTAAGTTACTGCAGCCCTCAATTTTTATGAGTTTCTCTTTATGTTTTATAATTTAATTTAAATAGCACAATGATGTACACATTCAGTAGTTTTCAAAGACATGGCACATTACGGATTGATATCAACCCTTGGGATCAAATCATGTATCCAGACATCTTCAATAGGCTTATTAACTGAAAAAATACGATGAGGATCTAAAACAGCAAACATGGCAACTTCATACAGTCATTAATTTATAACTGAACTCATTTACAAGTATAATTGCAAATGTTACACAATGAGGGTAAGAGAAAGAAAGAAAGATTTAAAAACACTGGAATGAGTGTGTGATCTCAGTTACATTTTCTAGTGCACATAGACAAGAAATATGGATCAATAGTCAAGAATTCATCTAAAACCACAGATCAGGGCTTGACTGCATGGGCAGAAGTTTTTGAGCAGTCTTCAGAATTCTACCTGAGCAATGCACTTGGAAGATATTGTGTGCATGAGTGTGTGAGTGTGCACAGACATACATGCAACCTGAATATATCATTTGACAAATACTGTGCATAGCCCCAGTCTTGTAAGCAGATCTCTTTGCGTGACCAGGGCCTAAGTACATACTATATATAACATGACAGGTTTCAGAGTAGCTGTAGCTCACAAAACTTATGCTCAAATAAATTTGTTAGTCTCCAAGGTGCCACAAGTCCTCCTTTTCTTTTTATATATAACATATAATTGCTATCAAATTAGTCTTTTCCCCCAATCACCATCCTCCAACCAAAAAAATCCACCATTTTCATAAAAAAATCAGTACACAGATGCCAGAATGGGATGGGGGAGGGAGGCTGAAATATGAAAATACAAATCTGCAATATTACTTATCTAAGCTATTTGATTGGGTTTACTCCCATATTTTAAATTATTTCGGGTTGAAACATACACCAAAATCATCAAACTAGTTTTAGCCTCTTATCTCCTGGATTCTTTCCCAGTTCAGTGTATCAGTACCACATGAAGAGTGCTCCCCCCTCCCCAACTTGTTCTGAAGAGTTCTGAACTCTATCATCTTATACAACACTGAAATGCTTAAATAATGACTTCGCCGCCCCGAGGTTAGTGATTAGAAGACAGAATGTCAGGAGACTTGGGCTCTATTTCCAGCTCTGGTTTTACCTGTGCCTCCGTTTCCCCAAACTGGAGTTAATAATGCTTACCTAGTTCATGGAGTGTTGAACTTGTGAAGATTTAATTATTGTTAACAAGGTGTTCGGAGTCCATGGTGGAGAAAGGTCCTACCGAAGTGCCAAGTACTATCACTGTGATTACTACTACGCTCACCCTCCCTTCTCCACCATTTATAGACAATCATCAAATTTCTTTACCTTTTTTCATGATCTTTCTTCTAAATGACTCCAACAAACGAAAAATTTATCCTAACATTTCTAGCACTATATTAGCTATTGACCAGCTCAGTCTGCTTCTCTAGTCACACATAGTCGCTACCTTATACATCCAGCTGACTGTAGTTTTCTCCACTCAAGCAGCCCACTCTTTATTCCAGTCTGTCTCACTGACCTTGTGTAATGCTTCAGCTTTTATAAGTTTAGGTGCACTATGTTCATTGCTCCCCCTCCCCTCATCAGCTCTTTTGTTACACTCTCAAGAAGTGTTATGTAATTGTGGAGGCATGTTCTCTGTCTTACTAAACTATTTGCCTTTCCTGTGGTTCACCAGCAACAGATATTGTGCTATGGAAACTACAGTTCAACAAAACTGTATTAAATCACTACATGCAGCGGATTCCTCTGTTTTGCACCTAATGAGTTCTTCCAGTTTCTTTCATCATTGCTGAAGCCAAACTGATCGGTTTGTAGTTCCTGGATATTCCCTATGGGTAAATTGCTTTTTAAGTCAACCTGCCTTAGCGTCATTCAGTACATTTTCAGATTTCAAGGATACACTGCTCATTAAAAGATCTACAGTGCCAATCAACATACAGTTGCCACCACTGTTGCCACAGTTATTTTATATTCTAAGTATAATTAAAAATATTAGAGTCTCAGCTGCCATTGTGGGGTAACTGTTGGCAAATGTGGGCTTTTTAATGGTAACCCCAGGACCTGCCAATTTGTTTTGTCACTTGTAAGAATTCAGAGATGTCTCTGAATTGAATTTATCAGGCTTCAGAATTTGCAAATATTTTCCCGTTTGTTTTGGCATGATCCTGGTTTCCTCTGATATATGTCCTAGTCAAGGAAGAAGAAAATAGGTCTGGCATTTGCTGTCTACCTTCCTCTGTGAAGACTGAAATAAATAATTCATTACATTTCTTTTTACCAGTGTCTATCTTCTCTGTCAATAATTACCTTGGTTATCCCCTTGAGGAGCTACTTTAAAAAGGTCTCATTTGACTTGACTGGCTGTTCAATTTTCCTTTCATTCTCAAAGTTTCCTTTTCTTACCACATTTAGACTTATTTTATATTCTTTCCCACAACATATTCAAACTCCTTGTCCCAGTAAGTGCAACAATTCATCACCTACATAGGCTTCCTCCATATGCCCACCAGAGCACTTATACTTGTGAAATTTGTTCGGGTATGTGCCAAGACTTCTAGATTTTCCCTGATCAAGCAACAAGGATTTTTCCACTTGATCTGTGATGACAAGCACTGAGAAGATGTGACATTAAGTATCATGGTTTGACTAACCTGAGCGTTTCTACCTGATTTCCTTATTCCATCACCTGAATTATTCATTACTGGGTGCACTGCCTATACCAGCTGTAAATCAACTGATGAGCATTCAGAGGTGGACTCTTGAATTTTACCCCTTTCAGTCAGCTTTAAAAACTCTTAAACGTTAAAAAAAAGGGCACAGTTCTTACAATTTATCTATTGATTCTTATACATAGAGGCAGTCTATAAAAATGTAACAACTATTAAAGGAAAATCTAGACCATTGTTCTTTGACAAAGAAAAAGACGAGAACAAAACTAACACTGCAGTCATATTTGTGACATCCATCTTCAAGGCTAAAGCCTGGGGGGAGGGGGGAGAAAGTAGAGGGAAGGAAGGTCCAGCATGCTCAGTGACGTCAACTTACATTTTATTTGACATTAACCATTCTCGTTTCAGCGGAAGTTGATGCCATGGAGCACCTTGAAAGATTGGGATTAGCTACCAGCAAAAAATTAAAGCCATAAAAGTGTAAATCTTTCAGGGTTGCCCTATCACTTACTGCAGTAGAATTCTACAAGGCACCTCCCAACAGGGAATCTAAAGGGGAAAATTTCCAAAACAAGTCATACTGTGGTAATTTATTTTTCATTGTGGGTTATTCTTGTTGACCACTATTCCTATTCTATTCATCCCATGCCCATCACCATGGTATCTGAAGCCACAGTCTTCCACTTACCTTTAGACTCACTCTTGCAAACAGCTTTACTACTTTGATAGCTATAAAATGTTACACCAATGCGGGGGAACCCTTAAAATCTTTTATTACATCATGTTATTGACTACCATCTAGTGGAAAGACTGCAGCAAGTATAACTACATGGCATAACAGCAATCAACAATTTGAGCTTTACACACTTCCACCCCCTTTCTCCCCTGTAGGGATCATTTACTTTTGATCAACAGTTTTATAAAATGCTGGCAAGAGAGTTGAAAACATTTGAATGTATAGCTCAAATGTGTACAGCATCTCTGAAGGTCCATGCAGTACAAGAATGAAGCAATGCTGGCCAGTCAAGTATTCAGATTTGGTTTGGGAGGCAGGAAGCTGCATTGACTGGAGAGATCTGGGGTGTTTGTTCCTTGCCCACTTTTCAACTGTGGAGTCTCTTTAGTCAAAGAAGCTGAACACTTTTTCCTTAAGAAGCCTGAAAGTTAGCAGGCTTTTTAGTTTGAAAAATTTCTCTTCAGTAAAAACTATGGCACCAATGCCCACTTGCTGAGAACTGGACCAACATGAATATGCAATTTGTTGGCATATTAATGACTTTTAATTTTTAGCTTCAAGTAGTAATGAATATGATCAATACTTCAGATGTGACTCAGCTGTACATATGGCTTGAGAATGAAGGCTACTTTTGGTAATGAAGCAAGTGGAATTTCATTATTAATCTACCGGTAAGTGTGAGAATAAAACTGCAATTCTCAAAGAAGTTAAGCCTGTCTGAATATGAATCACTAAGCAGCGCTATCACATAATGTCCCCAATTTGTCTTTTGGCAACAAAGATGGAGAAGAGACAGACATGCAATTTTCACTTAAGATCGTAACCTTTCAAATTTCATGAAAGGGTCAGGGCATGGCAAAACTTAAATGAGACTCCTTAAATGAGAGACTAGGGGTCTTTTTGTCCCATTGCAGGATACAACTAATGTGCATTACTACTTGTGGTTAATGGGACTTCTTCATATCCCATAGGAGCTGGGAGTAATAAGATCTCAGGTGCAGCAGGAAGTGGTGCTGTTAAGGCCTGATCCTGAAATTTGATGAGCCCTCTCACTGAATTAAATGAGAGCTACATACACTCACCATCTCTCTCTAGGCACTCTTCCTTTTGAGACTAACAAATTAATTGAGCATAAGCTTTCGTGGGCTACAGCCCACTTCATCAGATGCATAGAATGGAACATATAGTAAGATATAACATATACATACAGAGAACATGAAAAGGTGGAAGTAGCCATACCAACTGTAAAAGGCTAATTAATTAAGATGTGCTATTATCAGCAGGAGAAAAAAACACTTTTGTAGTGATAATAAAGATGGCCCATTTAGACAGTTGACAAGAAGGTGTGCGGATACTTAACATGGGGAAATAGATTCAATGTGTGTAATGACCCAGCCACTCCCAGTCTCTATTCAAACCGAAGTTAATAGTATCTAGTTTGCATATTAATTCAACCTCAGCGGTTTCCCATTGGAGTCTGTTTTTGAAGTTTTTCTGTTGCAAAATTGCCACCTTTAAGTCTGTTACTGAGTGACCACAGAGGTGCAAGTGTTCTTGAGTAAGTACTGAACCAGTGCCGTAGCTAGAGCTTACAGTCTAAGAATCAAAGAAGAGACTGAGGTTGTTCAGGTTAAATTATTTTTGTTTCGAAATAGGATGGCAATGGGCTGTCAAGTTCTAACCTGAGCAGGAAGAAGTGGATTTTCAGGAGGGAGTTGAAAAAATAGAGGGAAGGAACCTGGTACATTGGGAGAGGGAAACTGTTCAAGGGGAAGCATGAAAGATGTGGGTGCTGAGTGAGGAGCAGACAGAGGACATGAAGAGAGCAGTGAGAAACCTGTAGAGGGTTGGGGAATTTTTAATTATTGTGTACTTAAAGAAATTAAGAAAACAAAAGAGTAAAAAAAACCCCCAAAAAACAAAACACCCCACATCTCAGATTTTCAGAAAGCCCTTAGCTAACAGGTAGTTCTGCACTTTGATTATTAGAATCTACCACAAAACCTAGAATTAGAGAGGAGGCAGGAAATCAGTAAATACTGATAAAAATGTGCTCATATGTAGCAATACAGTTTGTATGATCTAAGTCAGGGCATTTGTTTACATTAAATTGAATCAGGGTCACATTTTTCTGACTTAGGATCTTAAGTCCCACTGACTTTCAGTGAGCGTCAGGCTCCTAAATCACATCTGAAGAAGGGCCTTAGACCTTTTTGAAATTTGACTTGTGTTTACCAAGTTGCTAGTAGAGGATGTTATATACTGGTTTTACCAAATTTAATCTCACCACCTTCTCTTTTAAGTTACACAATACATTGCTAGGATATACTGTAATTTAAAACGTGGAAAATTTAGGAAGATTGGGAAAGTCAGGGCAACAGCTGGAAGATGCATAATAAAGTTAAGTGAGCGTTGCTGCTTTCCTTACCTCTTCCTTTTTCACCTTAGAATGGGAATCCTGCAATTTTCATTAGTGAATTTGAAAAGACATGACAACAACAGACTTAAAAGTGGCAATTCTTCAACAAAAAGAACATCAAAAACAGACTCCAACAAGAAACTGCAAAACTGGAATTAATTTGCAAACTGGATACCATCAAATTAAGCCTTAATAAAGACTGGGTGGGTCACTACAAAAAGTAGTTTTCCCTCTGCTGATACTCACACTTCTTGTGAACTGTTGAGAATTGGCCTTGTTACACCGACCCCCCACTTGGTAAGGCAACTCCCATCTTTTCATGTGCTGTAATATATATACTGCTTACTGCGTTTTTCACTCCATGCATCGGATGAAGTGGGTTATAGCCCATGAAAGCTTATGCACAAATAAATTTGTTAGTCTCTAAAGTGCCACAAGGACTCTGTTGTTTTCTCTCTTCAATTGATCTCTCAGGCAACCACTGTGCCACATCACATAACTTGATTGAAGCATATGTTTAATTAAAGCTGGTTGAAATGAAAGCTTTTGGATTTTTGTAATGGATAGAAAAATATTAAAAAATCCGAACAGATGGCTTCATGTCGACTACAGAGCTGAAGAAGACAGAGCACGTTATTAGCAAGAGTCACTGAATACAAGCATTATGGGACTCTTCCAAGTCCACCTGTTTCAAACAATAGCACAAGAAAAGTTGGTGTGCTTTAATAACTTTACTTTATTTTGTCACTCCATGCTGATTTTTCCATCTTAGAAATCTATGTGGAAGTCTAAATGTGGAAAACATGCAGATCTGGAATTCTGTGCTCCTTAAAGGATTGAAAAAACTAGGCAGTTTAGCAGTGAAGTTGCTGGCTGCTCCCTAATGCATAGGTTATTCCAGATATCAGATTCAGCAGTTCAGATCTGAGGGCAAAGTAAAGCCTAAGTCATATTTTGGGGAGAAGGGGAGGAGAGGAAGGTGGGAAAGGAAAAAAGAAAGGGAAAGGAAAGAAGAAAAAATCAGTTGAAAGATGTCCCTGCATGAAATGCATTATTGGTTTCAATCTTGTAACTACTGAAAAAAGTGTTCTTATCACAAAAAGGATCATAAGTCACACCCTGGCTCACAGTCTCACCTGAGAGGTCAAAGACTGGAAGGAACTGAATTAACTCCCTTATTTTTACAGGTGACCCATGCAGGATACAAGCACATTAATGGGACAGTGAGAGGAAGCTTATAATTGCTCAACCAGAAGAAGGAATGTGATCTGCAAGCCTCTCAATTTGGCACCTTTCAAAAATACTAATGTGATGTTTTTTAAAAGCAAGTCTTACCTGTGAAATTCACACATCCCACTGCCTGATTAGTTTATACAGTCATCAAATAGGCTGTAGACTTGATATTCAAACTGAGATTTTTCATGTGTTAGTGAATTTTTAGAGAGTAGGTCGCAAGAATAAACGTTGCTCTTGCTAACAGTTACAGCAAACATTGCTCTGGCTAACAGATATAGCAAATCCCAAGAAAATTAAGATTGAGACACATTTGTTCTTTCCCAAAACCTAACAAAGAGCTAAAAATCAGTGGCTTGTGCTACATTTTAGAGAAACAAAAAATAAGGAGTATTCAGAAAGGTACATTGATTTTCTAAAAGTTTACTGCAGTTTTATGAGGGAGTCCATTTCTGATGTGATATACTGTATGTGCATGTGTGTGTCAACATTGTACAGTACTCGTCTTTAGTAAAGATTAATTTAAGCAAAGCTCATGTGCTCCAGTTTCCTTTCTCCTTTCCTGGAGGTAGGAATTTCCTTCTTTTTCTCCCCATTTATCATGCTCTGCCCCATCCTCTCTTTTTTGTTATTTTTTATATTGATCATTGTGGGAAAGCTAAAGCAGGCTGTTTAACACTTTGTTTGGAAAGCAGAGAGATCCATGGCCATTCTAACCTGCTTCTGAAGGACGAGCTACCAGTAGTGTCCCCAATCTCACACAAATGGATAGTTCCTGAAGAATTTAGCTGTCCAAGGAAACAATGGGCTCAGAGAAGTAGTCTCTTAGGGCTTGGCTACACTTGTGAGTTACAGCACAATAAAGGAGTCCCAGGCGCACTAGCTCACTACCCGTCCACACTGGCAAGGCAAGTAGAGCACTCTGACTCCACGGCAACAGTGCGGCTGGTACTGCACCTCGGCGAGTGGAATAATGTTTACTGCGCCCCCGCTGGAGCGCCGTGGCGCCAGTGTGGACGAGGTGATGCATTATTGAGCTCTGATCAGCCTCCAGAAATGTCCTATAATTCCCTTAAGTCAAGTGGCCACTCTTGTCATTGTTTTTGAATCACTGTAGGAAAGCGGATTTGCCCTTTGAAAGCTCCATTTCTGACAGCCGGCATGCTTATCTGCTCTGAGACAAAGCAACCACTACTGTGCGAGAGAGAGAGAGAGTCCGGGGGAGGGCGGGGCAGGGAGGTCTGCTGCTGTCTGAACTTACAAGACAACATGCTGACATGCTCTCAGCCCCCCCAAAACCAACTCTCTCTCCCTCCACACATACACACAACACACTCCCTGTCACACACACCCCATTTGAAAAGCACGTTGCAGTCACTTGCATGCTGGGATAGCTGCCCATAATGCACCATGCCCAATGCTACTGCAAGTGCCACAAATGTGGCCACGCCAGTGTGCTTGAAGCTGTCAGTGTGGACAGACTGCAGCGTTTTCCCTACTGAGCTCTACGAAGGCCGATTTAACTCAAAGCACTCTACATCTGGAAGTATAGCCAAGTGCTTAGATGGCCTAGACTAGTACTATGGAGAGTGTTACAGATGATAACGAGGATCTTGAACTTGACTCTGTATTCAACGGGGAACCAGCCAGTGTAGCAGATCACTGGGGCAACATGTGTATCTATGTAACTGATAGTAAGGATCACTCACTCTCCAGGACTGGCCATAACCTATTGGTGTTTTAGAACGCTTCTGGTAACTTCCCTCAGTAAAATCTGCAAACATTTGAATAGGACTTTCTGGCCTCCAAACTTAAATTTAAACCTCATTTGTTGGTCAGTTGTTCCATTATGTACTGTTTCCCATAAAAACTAGCTGCAGGCATTTTCCATCATGAAAAACTTCAGGACCATTAACAAGCCACCTAAGATCAATTAATCCTGCTTTTGCCCTGGACGCAGATCAAGTAGCACTGAGGTCACAATGCCTTGGGTCTCCTGATATATTTTTAGAATGAGAGAAAGCTCTTGTGAGGTCTATAGGGCTCACCTGAAGGAAGTTAATTGCTTTAAGGTGTACCAAAATGTGCAAAAAGTAATTTTAAAAATAAATGTGACTTGCAGAACCTTAAAAACATCTACGGTGGAATAGGCTCATGGCATAATGTGTCTTTTCCTGGTTTTTGCAGTATTATATACTTGATATTAGGCAACAATAAAATCACTGTCTAGACAGTAAACTTAATCATTAAACCATTATGTTTAGCTTCATCACAAGGAATCTGTACTCCTTATAGTTTTCACACATACATTCAACAGTGAGGCTAATTAACCAGTGGCACACCTTACCAAATGTTGTGGTGGACTTCCATCACTGGACGTTTTAAAATCAAGAACGGATGTTTTTCTAAAAACTGTTCTAGCTCAAACACAACTTTTAGACTTGACGCAGAATTCATTCAGGGAAACCCCACACAGGAGGTCAGACAAGATGATCACAGAAGTCTCTTCTGACCTTAGAATCTATTAACTCAGTTGCTCCCCCAACAAAAACTAGAACAAGATCACTTTTCTGAAGCCATAGCACCATGGATTGTGTCAGATCTTATCTGATCTCACAGCCTATACAAAATGGAGCTGTCATAAATATAAAGAGAAAACACCTTTAAATCCCTCCTGGCCAGAGGAAAAACCCTTTCACCTGTAAAGAGTTAAGAAGCTAGGATAACCTCGCTGGCACCTGACCAAAATGACCAATGAGGAGACAAGATTTCAAAGCTGGAGGGGGGAGAAAGAAAGGTTCTCTCAGTCTGTGTGTTGCTTTTGCCCGGACCAGAGCAGGAATGCAGGTCAGAACGCCTGTAAAGAGCTAATAAGCAATCTAGTTAGATATGCGTTAGATTCTGTTTTGTTTAAATGACTGATAAAACAAGTTGTGCTGAATGGAATGTATATTCCGATTTTTGTGTCTTTTTCTAACATAAGGTTTTGCCTAGAGGGATTCTCTATGTTTTGAATCTGATTACCCTGTAAGGTATTTACCATCCTGATTTTACAGAGGTGATTCTTTTACTTTTTCTTCAATTAAAATTCTTCTTTTAAGAACCTGATTGCTTTTTCATTGTTCTTAAGATCTAAGAGTTTGGGTCTGTGTTCACCTATGCAAATTGGTGAGGATTTTTATCAAGCCTTCCCCAGGAAAGGGGGTGTAGGGTTTGGGAGGATTTTTTTGGGGAAAAGACGTTTCCAAGCGGGCTCTTTCCTGGTTATATATTTGTTAGACACTTGGTGGTGGCAGCAATAAAGTCCAGGGGCAAAAGGTAAAATAGTTTGTACCTTGGGGAAGCTTTAACCTAAGCTGGTAAAAATAAGCTTAGGGGGGTTTTCATGCAGGTCCCCACATCTGTATCCTAGAGTTCAGAGTGGGAAAGGAACCTTGACAGAAGCCTTGTCTGTACCATGTGGGAGACTACAAAGGAAAAAATAATAATGAGAAATACATTAATCTTGTATACCCCAGACATCAGCTGTTACTCAGTTTCCCACAGCATTCTTTATGCAGCTTTGCTTACACTTTTACCCCCATCTCTTTATTACATTTATCACAGTCAGTCTATTTTTCATCATTCACTTTTCAGATTTAGAATGGTTTGGCACCTTCAGGGGAGAGATGAGTCAGGAACTTGTCAGTGGTAAAGAGCCAGCTTGGGGTTATGCATTTTCTACCCTCCCTCTCCCACATCTCTCTGCTTTCCTTTTCAAAACAAAAGCAGAAAGCATTCATTGGTACAAAGTGAAGGTAAACTATTTAAGTGCTAAGAAATCATGAAGATATTAACCTTAACTCCTTACATTGCATCTATGCATTACAGGTAGGGACATTGGTTCACTCAGAAAATAAGAATGGAGGTAAAAACCTAAGTTTATTCATCAAACCGAGCCAGAAGTTTTGAAGGTCTAATCCAGTCCAAGTAACTCCTTGCACACCATTTTGGGGGCAGGATCTGAGCCCTTAACTGCTGAAGCAGCTCTTTTCTAAATGTTTACAAGTAGTGATGCCCACAGATACCCAGCACAGTTTCATGCACCTGAATTGTTTATCCTTTAGTGCTTCATAGCAGGGCTATTGGAAAAGTTCATCACCTTTTGACTGTAGCAAAAAGCCACAGAACCATCTCAACAAAGAGAACCCTCACACCAAAAAAAACAGGTTTCAGAGTAACAGCCGTGTTAGTCTGTATTCACAAAAAGAAAAGGAGTACTTGTGGCACCTTAGAGATCCGATGAAGTGAGCTGTAGCTCACGAAAGCTCATGCTCAAATAAATTGGTTAGTCTCTAAGGTGCCACAACTCCTCCTTTTCTTTTTACCAAAACAACAAGGGTTTAAGTGGTACGGGAGGAAGTGGGAGAGATGTCTCCACAAAACAAGCTTTAACACCAAGAACTTTTGTATATGTGAATGCAGGAGCATGCACAGGAATTTAAATTTGACCGCTTTTGGAGGGGCGCGTACTGTGCCCCACCCATGGCCTCGGGGCTGGAGGATCTCTGTGCCCCTGCCATGGGCCCTGCTTGGCTCCCCTTGTGCACGCCCCGTGTAAATGCATGTATCTGAGTAATGCATTCAATCTTACCGAATGACGAATGAGCATGCTGTGCCACTACATACACATTACATGATTATATGATAAAATACCTATTATAAGGCATATATGCACAGAAGAGAGTTAATTTGGTGTGGGCCTCTCACTATGATTTTTGTATAAATTGTCAACCCCTAACTTTACATTAAAATATTTAAGATGTACTATCTAGATAGTTCCATTTGCATGTATTATGAACTATAGTTTCATTTGCACTCTACATGCATTATGAACTCATCTTTTTTCTTTTTAATTTATATAGCATTTACAGAGAATATTGAAAATGTTCATATTCTGTGATTTTTTATATGGCACACAAAGAATATTTAACAATTGTTAGATAACGTGTTAGCGTCTACATTATTTTGTCTCTAAGATTTTAAAAATTACACTGAAATGTTTATGTTCCTCCACATATAAAGCTAGTTTATTACAGAGGCGAATGTCTGTTATAAGTATTAAATTAATTCAAATCAATGGTTAGGATGTGCATGACAGAGCAAAAAAGCAGAAGAAATGGGAGACCATGAAATGTCTAAACAATCATTTTCTATAGGGTGTAAAATTTATAACAAACCTGGATTTGGAGGGTGAGAGAGGATCCAGATAGCTAACGGAACTAGGTCAATGTTTCAAAACCAAATCATGTCAGAACGAAGAGCTGTTCCATACAGCTTTATGGCAGTCTACATGAAGCAAGTAGGTTGTCTTAGTCCAATTCCCAATGGCCAGTGATCCACATCACAAAACCTCAATATTAGTGCCAATTAGCATCTCCACTGGAGGTGTGAACTGAGAGGCTGCAGATTTAATATGCAAGACACCAAGCCACCCCCTTAAAAATTACATTCGTACTGGATCAACCAAGACTGCATATCCATTTGTGGGGGGAGGAAAAGGAAGCTTCTAGTGTATCAGTTGCTAACCAAGGGGCGGGGGAAGGGGAAGGAAAGTGTGGTCCTACAACTAAATCTTAAGCAACTCTTTCCAAATGAAAAGTGGCACAGACTCAACCATCCCACTCTGGGATATTTTCCTCTAGATGTTACTCTTTTCAAGACAACATGCCACTTGCACTAGTGCCAAAAGGCACCATGAGGATTTTGTGAATTGATTGTGTCTGCATTTGGGAGTGGAAATAAGACTGAATATTTTGTGTTCTCTTATCTATGAGCTCTGATTAGGCAGAAGTGCCATTTGTTAGTCTGGGAAGCACACAGAAACTTCTAGTGCCTCACCACTTTGGGTCCATCCCTGGACTGAATTTTAGCAGATAGTCACTCAACACTCCACAGCTGGCAGGTTTAGACCACAGTACCTTGGTATCAGGGTGGACTGATTTACATCATCAATTTTAATCATGTTTTGCATTTGTACTTTAGATATATTAATAAGGAAAGGTTGATTGTCATTACTTGGGAATCATTGAAACATGTTACTTTGCAATTAAATGTAGCCTTTACACTAAATTTGGTGCTTCCTTTTGCTCTCCAAAAGGATTCACTAAATCTATACACATTTACTTAAACAATTTTATGGCTTAACTTACATTTATTAAGATTCTGATTTTTTAAATTTATTATTTTAGAAAATATGAATGACACATTTCTTATTTACTAGACTATTTGAGTCAAGCTTCATTCTGATGGAAATACAAATTCAATTAAAATGCACAAAAACAATTGTATTTTAGTAAATAAAATATTCTCTATATAAAAACACACACGTTTCACACTCAAACTAACTGATGTATTAAACAAAAGGAAGCGTTATCTGTAGTTAGTGAATTGAGCTGATAGTTCTGAAATCTTGAAAGACATGGTGACCAGAAACAAGTAGCTCTTGTCTTCTCAAGCCTAATTTTTAATTCATAGATTGGAGAGGAAAACAAGGCTTCCTGCTTTTTCAGCTTCCAATTTGTTTCTTAACTTCAAGCGAACAAGTTTGAATTGAGATAGTTAAGTAAACTGAACATAAGAACAGCCATACTGGGTCAGACCAAAGGTCCATCTAGCCCAGTATCCTGTCTTCCGACAGTAGCCAATGCCACGTGCCCCAGAGGGAATGAACAGAACAGGTAATCATCATGTAATCCATTCCCTGTTGCTAATTCCCAGCTTCTGGCAAACAGAGGTTAGGGACACCATCCCTGTCCATCCTGGCTAATAGCCATTGATGGACTTATCCTCCATGAATTCATCTACTTCTTTTTTGAACCCCATTATAATCTTGGCCTTCACAACATCCTCTAGCAAAAGAGTTCCACAGAATGACTGTGCATTGTGTGAAAAAAATATTTCCGTTTGTTTTAAACCTGCTGCCTATTAATTTCATGTGGTGACCCCTAGTTCTTGTGTTATGAGAAGTAAATAATGCTTCCTTATATACTTTCTCCATACCAGTATTGATTTTAATAGCCCTCTATCATATTCCCCCTTCCCCCCCGTCGTCTCTTTTCCAAGCTGAAAAGACAGAGTCTTATTAATCTCTCCTCATACGGCAGCCGTTCCATACCCCTAATAATTTTTGTTACTCTTTTCTGAACCTTTTCTAATTCTAATACATCTTTTTTTAGATAGGGTCATCTGCACACAGTATTCAAGATCTGGGCGTACCATGGATTTATATAGAGGCAATATGATATTTTCTATCTTATTATCTATTCCTTTCTTAATGATTCCCAACATTGTTAGCTTTTTTGACTGCTGCTGCACATTGAGTAGATGTTTTCAGAGAACTGTAGAATAAAATGTAGAATAAATCTCTCTGCATCTGCTGAAGTGATTATTGCTGTCAAAAGCTGATTTAACTCTTCAGCAAGTTCTGGTTCCAGGTACTTAGCCAGTAACTTCCACCAATTCAGAGGTTTGACTTTCTTTAAAAAGTAGCCAAACATGTACTACTAAAATTTAAATACAAAAATATTAAGTAGTTTTAATGGATTGTAGTAAGTATAGGCCCAAACATAAGTTCCAATTTCAAATGTAATTTTAAAATGTTTTATTTTTTTTAAAAAATAAAGCTAATTTAATTTCAATAAAAATGGATTTATTTTTAAATCATTGATTTTTATCCATGCTGGTCAGTGTCTGTGCTGCTTTCTAGGATTAAAATGCTTCCCTACCCCCTAAACTAGTGGTTCTCAACCAGGAATACATGTACGCCTGGGTGTATGCAGAGGTCTTCCAGGGGGGTACGTCAACTCATCTAAATCAGTGTTTCTCAATCAGGGGTCACGGGGTCACAAGTGCAGGGCTGGCATTAGGGGGTAGCATTTTTCTTGTTTTCAGAGGAGCTGAATTGGATTCACTTGACTAAAATCTATGAAAGCTTGCGATCTTAATGTAATCAAACACATTTGAATTACACATTGAAGATTTATACTTGTCCTTTGCTATATTTTGACTGAAAACCATATTACCATCTGTTTTTAAAGGTCCCTAGAGGAAGCAGATCTAAGCTAGAGTGGGGAACCAGTGATTATCTGATTTTTTGTTTCTTACTATAAGATTTAGCAGAGAATTAAGAAGAGCAGCAGTCTATGTGAACAATAGAGGAGCTGCAATTAATTTCATGTTTTAATGCATTAAATAAAGAAAGAACATTTAATATAAGAATATAAATTGTTTCCCATCTTTTATTCATTGACTTCAATAATGTAATTATATCAAATGCTCACTACCAGATTTCAATGCAGATTAGATTTTTATTTAAATATAAAGTCTTACAGTATGTACACACAACAACCAAGGGATTTCCCCTGCCTGTTTTCTGCAAGAAAAAGAAGTGACCCAATTGTTACGGAAAATAAGTTGGACTTAGATAAAGTTTGTCAATTTAATTCACTGCTGGCATAAAAGAGATCAAATGCCTTTTTCAAAGGTTGTGTGTTATTATTTAGAAAGGTGCTCAGATCAGTAATAGCATAGAACAGAATCTTTCTCCTTTAAATAGCTCCTGGTCAAGACTGACTTTATTGTTCTTCCCTGTTGACTAATTAACCACTTGAGACAATACCGAATAGCAATGTAGCACCTTTCCTGTGAAGGTCTCAAAACTTTACAAATGTTAAACACACAACATTTCTGTGAGATCACTTTATAGCTTGGGAAACTGAGGCAAAGGTGATACTAAGTGACTTGCCAATACTGCAGAGTTAAACAGAAAAAACAGAAGGGATGGGACCAAAGAGTTCTGGCTCTCTGTCCTTTATTTTAATCGCTAGGCCCTGCTTCTCTGCCCCCCACCCCAGGTTAAGCATCTGTAAAACGTCAGGTCCAAATGCTATCACCGCATTGCTTGGTATATCAGCTGTGATGCAGCTGATTTAGGTGCACAACAATGTACATCCATGTTTCAGAGGAAAGGATCAAGTTCTAAAAAATTTCAGATTTATGTTAAAGAAAAGACAAGGAGCCTTCCAAGTGAGAAAACGTCCGCATAACTTTGCTCTATCCTAACTGGACAAAGCTGATATTCCCCCGCCCCCATGGCTAACAGGAAACAATCACTAATACTCAGCTGAGATTTTAGCAGGTCACATTTCTGTTGGGAGGCAGTTCTGGGAACTGAGTTGTGCGCCATCTCAGCAGATTGCTGAAGAGCTGCAACACAATTTTTTTTATTTGGCCTGTTTTCTGAGGAACGGTTTGCTGCACACAATATATCAACAGACACCCACGCACATTATACTCTGAATGCCAGTAACTCCTGAAAAGAATGCTGCAAACCTTTCATTTCTTTTTCAATGGATTTAACATTACTTCTGGGGTTACACAATAGTGTCCTTGTAATCTCCTCCACAGTACTCATAACCAAAAGTAACTCTTTGGTTATGGCATAGCTTTAAGGGATATGACTGCTTAAAAAAAACAAACAAACCTAACACATTCACCTTTACATACATGTACTGCAGATCAAGCAATGAATAGCCTTAAAAATTATTGATTAAAATAGATTGGATAATTTCACAGTGTATCATGAACGCAAAACTGGTTATTTTAGAAGTCTTAGTATTTATACTATACAATTACTTCAATATTTTTCAAGACTGTAACAGGGTTCAAAATAGTAGTAGATAAGTTCATAGAGGATATGTCCATCAATGGTTATTAGTCAGGACTGGCAGGGATGGTGTCCCTAACCTCCATTTGCCAGAAGCTGGGAATGAGTGACATGGAATGGATCACTTGATGATTACATGTTCTGTTAATTTCCTCTGGAGCACGCTGTTGGAAGACCGGATACTGGGCCAGATGGAGCTTTGGTCTGACCCAGGATGGCCGTTCTTATGTACTATTTCTTTCTGTTAAACTTGGAATCCTTGGCTAGTTACAAGATCTAACAGACTCTCTCTTATTTTATACCCTTGCCCTGTAAAATCAATTTCTGTGCTAGATGCAGCAGAAATGTCTATGATGCTCCTTGTAGTCTCACGGCAATAAAGAAATGTGGGTTTTATTAAAATAAACCTACGTTAAAACAAAACAAAAAATTGTACTATTATGCTGATGAACATTTGTAATTGAACTGTATTTGGGTTAACAGGGTTTGTGGACTATTTTCTAAGGATCAAAGGTTTTGTACATATAAATGGCAGTTTATGCTGGGCTGTGAAGGTGAAAAGCCAAAAAAAAATAAATTACAGAGTAGAACTGACAATGAAAACATTACAAAATTGAAAAAATAACGCATGATAAACACAGAATTTTTAAAGTGCCCTCTATCCAAATCTTTCCATGGCTCCTTCACCATCTTGTTTCTGACCAGTTTCTAATCAGGGACTTTTTTTTGTGTGCAGCACGTGAGACAACCATTGCACTAGAGAAAGTCAACTCTGGGTGGAATCTCACTGTAAGATTGAAGTTTTTGTTACTGCCAGGGGCAGTTCTGTTTATTTAAGTGCATGTATATTGTCAAGGGTGCCCAGAGGTTGGGACTTTTTATAGTTATTATAAAGTGAAGTAAATAGATAGATATACGAAGCATTGACTCCACATCCATGTGCCATTCACCCTTCTGTAGCAACAGAGGTCACACATTTCTATTTAGACTTTTAGTTTTCTACAATAAGAGAGCACATCTGATAACTATGGTTGTCCTTGACAAAAAAAGTTTTGAAAATATATGTAAAAACAAACCTGTCAGTTACCCCAAGAGCAAGTCAAATAACCCAGCAACAACATGAGCAGAAACATTTGACTCCCAAACAAACAAAAACACCCAGCATTCCACACCATCTCCATATGAGCAAGACATGTACCTTGAAGCACAGCCTGAAGACCAATAAACTTGGGTGGTTATAGACTAAAGGAAGTAGTGAGTTATCAAGACATTAAGGTTCAGATTTTTAAAGCTAATTAGGTGTTGCTGTGCTCAGTGTTGCAACACCTACCTGATTTAGGACGCTAAATCCCTTTTAAGAGCCTAAATCTCATATTCAAATCAGTTAAGCATTGCAACACTGAGTGCACAGATGCCCAAATAGCCTTAAAATCTGGGCTTAACATTGTTATTCTAAAAGGGTTTAGTCGATAGGGGACAGTGTTACACTGGTAGGCTACTAGTAAGCTTTCTTTCAGGGCAATTCATTATTTCTGTGATGACTGAACACTATTTACATTCAAGCGTAATGGAATATTCTACTCAAAATTCTGCTCTTCTGTATCTTCCTGCAAGATAATGTGGCGTGGGCCTGTCCCTCCTCCCCTCGGAAGCCTTTTGAGTGGCCCCTCTTCCACCATCATCAAATTCAAATACCAATTCCCTAATAACACTGATGCTTTAAACTTAAGTTAACTAATAGCGCAGGAGACTGGGAGTCAAAAGACTGGGATTCTGTTCCAGACTCTACTAAATACCTCCGTAGCCTCAGAATAGTTAATAAATCTCTTTATGCTTCCATGTCCCCACCAGTAGAGTAGGAATACTTACCAACTTTTAAAGTGATTTGAGATACTTAGATGAAAGGAAATTTATAAATGCAAATTATTACATTATATAATCGCATTGTAGAATTATTCAATGTGATGCTGTATATTTAATGCAAAAGAAGCCACTTTTTCACGTTCTGGAACAAGATTTTAGCCAAAGCTGAGAGAAAAACTACAACTAAAAAAAAAATCCATAATTTTTTTAAAAATCATTTTTCTTTTATTGCATTCACGCCCCCTGTATGTTTACTTTATATTAGTGTGCTAGTTAATTTGCTGTAAAGAACATTCACCAAAACTACTAAATGTTAAGCAAATGTTGCAGAACAATTGTCAGATCCACCCCAGAAATGAGAGAGAGAGAGAGAGACTCATCCAAGCAGGGAACAGAAATATGCCGTTTTGACCTGTGGGTATCATCAAAAAGGTGCAAATACTCAATATTTGCAACAAACTTCTGTGAACACCTAAGCAGTATGAATAATTCACAGAAATCATTTCCCAAATAATTTTGAACAAAACTGGAATGAACTAGTATGAATTATTTGCCCTGCTCTCTTTTTAATGGTTGTGACTGTTACTTTCTAAAAAAGAAGCAGCGCTTGAATCTTGCCACCATATACCAGCCAAATAAACTATATAGAGCTTTTCCTGGGTTTTCCTTTACTTCAGATAGCAGTCTGAAGTGAGTTTTAGATCCTACAATTTAGAGACGGATAAGGAACATGCAAGTGAAAATCCCAAATCAGTGTGTTGTAGATACAGCTGGCCCCTTCCTTGCCTTTGAAAGGACAATGCTCTACTCAGAACAATTGTTAGAGGAATTGTTTTAATCTGAAAGAATTTTTATTAAAAATTTCTTAAGAATTCATGCTTAGGGAATTTATTTATTGATCAGTTACATTAATGGACTGAAGACATAAAAGGGAGACAAGTTATAAAAGCTAGAGACAGAAGAGACCTGGTAAGTTATCTTCTTGTCTATCCTCTTTAGTGCTGTGTGAATAACTGATTTTTTGGCAGTTCTGAGAAGTGTGTGTGTGTTTGTTTTGGGTCAGCCAGAAACTGATTTTTTTCCACAAACTGAGAAGTCTGAATTTTTTCATTAGGGGCATTAACCCTTTATTAACAACAGTGAATGAAAGTAGAAATTGAAGGGCTACATGCACAAAACCAAGGAGGAGGAGCTGACCTTATACCCAAGAGCACAATGGCTAGGATACTAACCATCCAGGTTCAAATCCCCACTTTGGACAGGGACATGCCACATCCCAGTTGAGTGCTCTAACCACTGGCCTATCTATAAGAGGAGGAGCACCTCCTCCTCCTCCTCTTGTCGTGTGAATTTATTTAACTGGAAATTTGCTGAAATCAACACAAATTTATCAAATGTTTCAGTCAGCCTGAATCTGCATTTTTGGCAAAACAAGTTTCAGTCAGAAGTTTCACCCAACTGTGCATTTCATCACCCTGTCGTCACAGATCCTCACAGAATCTTCTTTTTCCAGTTTAGATTTAAGGAACGCAAGGGCTGGGGCTTCTGCCACTGCCAGAGATTTTTCCACAATATAAGGTGGTCACTATTTTTCTTCCCACATCAACTTCATCCCATTTTAATACATTGAAAGTTTTGCACCGAGTAAAACTTTCAGGATGAAACCTCTGGTTATTTCAATGGGTGTATTAAAGTCAGACATTTAAGAATAGCTAAGAAGACAGAGGGGGGGAAAAAAAAAAAACTTCTTACCACATCTCTAAAGCCACCCACACATCCATTATTACACGCTGGTAATGATCAAAGCAGAACTAGAGAGTGTGTCTACCGGCTCCTCTGTAGAGCCTATCAGAGGCTCAGTCTTCATCACCAGAGAGAGAATAAAATATCCAGAGGCCACTTTTCAATTCCATACACAATTCTGCCAGCCATGCCGCAGCATGATTTTTGAATGTTTCTGGAAAGGCTTCAATGTTTTATTAGCACTGTCACATGACGCCACAGTCTATCTTTACTTTCAGGTGATATAAAAGCTGGAGGTGAGACTGTCAAAAATATCCAGGAAGACTATTTATTAACAAGACTATTTATCCAGGAAGACACTCTCAATTATTATAATGGAGAGAGTGGTCTGGTGGTAGGAGGGTGGGGTGAAGACACTCAGAAGAAACCGAATATGAGAACAACTGAAAATTACACTGAATGGAACATGGTTAAAGTAATTAAATATTTATGTATAGAAACCATAAAATTTATATGAATTGTGTTACATTAGATGTAATGTTCAAAGTTGTTTTAGGAAAATCACAAAACTGAACACCACATTTATACATGAATGGCATGCTTTAACTGCATGCATGCGTATTATTTATTGAACAGCATATCAGTGTGCATGCTTAATGAGTTCACATCCTGCGTCTACAGATCATAATTTTAAAGGTTCCTTGGTCAGGATGCTAAATCCTAAATCTGCCTGCTTGACAACTGCAAATGGGTGTGGGAGAAAAAGATGTGAAATGCTGCACTCACACAATTTTTAAATGACTTCCATATTCCTTCTGAACAGGATGCTGTTCTTCCTTAATTCAGCCTATTTCAAACCGTGCTCAGAACACATTCGCAACACATCCCACGCTTGATGAAGCTTAATTCTGAAGTTGATGTTTTAAGTTCCCTACAGCATGTAGGTTTAGGATTTAAGAGTATTTTTCTCAATAAAACTCATCTACAAAAAGAGTTGCCCTTAATAGCAATAATTTTTCTGACTGCTGTGGGCCTAAACAGTAATAATCTCTGATTATTTTTTAAAATAGTCAAATGTTATCCTTTGCAAGATGGCTTTTTCTTCAGAAAAAACACCATGCCACCAAAGGCTTTATCAGAAGTCTTAACAGCCACTTTGCAGAGGATAATAGAAACCGGCAGTTATGAGCATAAAATGGATCTGGGATAAATTGCAAAATGAAAAAAACAGAGCAATCTTTGAAACATTTAGAGGTTTATAGCAGATGTTTGTTCACATTTTCCCTCGCCCCCCTCCCACCCCTCACATTGTTCCTATTAATTTGAGGTTTAAAAGAGAAGAAAAAAAAAAACAAACCCAACCCTCAAAGCATCTCTCAGTCACTCACCACCTCAGACTGTACTTCTATTAAAAAAGAATGGAAATCCCAAAGTGTCAGAGCTTTTAGAAATTCTTTGTCACATTTCGTTTGCTGCTGCTTCTTTCCTTCCCATCAGTTAGTTCTGACTCTGGTCATTTCTGTCAAGTTGTCTGTATTGTTGAGAGAGACCTTCGTACAGAACTTAGACTCTAAATTCCAGGTCTAGCACGTTTTGCCAATCTTGGGAGTGAAGGAAATTGGCAGAGTTGGGAATGTCACAGATATCACTAAAACCCATTTTTCCTCCCACCCCCAGCATTCAAGACCTCCAACCCCTATTTATTCTTACCGCTGGGAGGGAATGCCCTGTAGCTTTCTTCCCTTTCCTCTGCTCTATTTAGTGCAGTGCCCTTCAACCTGAATCTTTGGACATACCAGTTGGCTGCTCTCCCACACCGTTTATTTTCAGAGAGTCATTAGGAAAAGCCATTGCTCCTTCACCCCTACGGGCCTTCTGTGGTCAGACCACGTCTTCAAGTCTTGTTCCCTCAAAGATCAGTGGAAGAAGAAAGCTGGCTGTCTTCTCCCATTGTCATGGTCTTAACTGAGCCACAAGGCCCGGTAGCACCATAGCAACCATGGAATTGGGGCCTTATAATTCTATTGAGTGATTGTAAGTGAGGCCTAAAGATTCACCAGGCCTTACGGAGCAATACATTTCTTTATGGCTTAGAGGAAAAGCTCTCTTCCCCAGTAGGGAGGTCAGGATGTTTCCTAGCCCCTGCCAGGAAGGGCCTTGAGATAAGGGAATAGGGAGACAAGTGACCTCACCTAGCAGCCCCACCCCTCCAAAAAAAGAAAAGGCAGGAGAGCATTTAGATAGTGCTCAGGCCCCTAGAAAACCCAGGGAAGGCTCAACAAACCCAAGAGGTAGTTGGGAAGAGGGGGAGGCCATTGTGTAGATGATATAGGGGCTCCAGGGTCTATTTGGGAAAAGGGAAGAGTGTCGGAATGTCCGCTTGCTTTGCAACCAGCCTTAAACTTAAAGCCTCCAAATGAACACACAGGAGCGTATTTACTCAACTGTATCCCGGCAGGTTTCACACAACTCTAGTGAGAAGCTCTAGCATTTGACAACACACTATGGATATCAGGGCCTTTATGAAACAATCAAATTAACTCATGCCTTAAAAGTTAAGGCTGAACATGCTAAAAAAAGGGGGAGGGGGCTTTATTTCTCTTTCTGATAACAGGATCACCTGGTACACACCCCTGACACATGTCCCTAATTGTACAAAATTAAATCAGTGAGGGCAGAAAGAACCTGAGCTTCTAAAACATATGAGAAGTTACAGTTCTGATCAGGCAAGCTACTGCAGAAAAAGGTGTGTATGAAAACTTAGTGACATGAATTTTATACAGAGACGCTATAGGAAAGAAGGGAAAACTCAGCCTGAACTACAAAGATTCATATTTAAACTCCCTAGAGTTCAAATTTCATACATTAGTCCTTTACAGGCATGGGGACAGAAAGAAAGTGGCTGAGATGATTTAGTTGGGGATTGGTCCTGCTTTGAGCAGGGAGTTGGACTAGATGACCTCCTGAGGTCCCTTCCAACCCTGATATTCTATGATTCTATATGGGTCTGCATCTGTATTTCCCCCAAAGATTTCTGGATCTGGATATTTGTGCCCTTTTATAGAATACAAGCTAATAAAAAAATATTAATTACTTTGGTAACAGGATCCATTTTGATATGTGTCTGCCACTTTCCTGCCTAGCCATTCGGCCCCTAGTCTGTAGCGGTGCATTGGATTCTTCCATCCTAAGTGCAGGACCCTTATCTTCTGTCATTCTTCACTTGGAACATTCATAGAGCAAGCAATCACACAGATTGCTGAAAACAATTGCACTGAAATCCATACCTTGACAATACTGCAGTTAAACATCTACTAAAAAGGATCTATGAATTGGTCTAGAATTTCATAATCACTCAAATTAAACAATCTTTCTAGCCACAGCCTACACTGCAGGAAAAGGGATTATGTGCACATCAACACCGAAAATGTTCCTTAATGAGGAATACACAAAGCTGTCACAATAAGAAGCCACAAATGAGGTTTAATGAGCAAAATAGGGGTGCTTTTGCAAAACTAGAATGTGATCCTATAAGTGATTGTGTGTTCATTTCAGCCTTTTAGTTCCACATGTACGTAAGTGGTGTGCATTGTGCATTTTACAGATTATTGTGCATGCCACTTTTCAGTACAAAAAATATGTGCATTCCACCAGCAGTTAGGGTGCATGAACTGCATGCCTGGAGCCTACAGCAACAACACCGCATACTGTATCTGCATTTCTCAGACAGAACTTCTCTGAATGGCCATGTGCGCTTCAGTAAATAAAATGTCTGTCAAAGAGGGTTCCAGATTCTGATCGCTCATTAATTTAAATCTGGAGTAACACCATTGGAAGCAAGTCAATTTGCATCAATAAATTAGACCAGAATTTACAGACAGGAGCTTCAATTCAGGGAAACATGCCAACATGCTTAAGTGCATTCCCATGTTTGGGCCAGGATCCCTATTATTCCAGGTTTGTAGATAATAGACCAAATTTTCTGCTGCTGTAAATTGGTGCAGCTCTGTTGAGTTTAGTAGAGTTGTGCCAATTTAGATCAATAAAAAAAATCTTTGTGATGCATTTGGTTCCTGCTCCCTTCCTTTTTTCTAAATACATTAGTTTAAAATGGGACTTTATTATAATAGCTGTTCTTAGCATCTGTAAAACACATTCAAATTAAAAGAAATGCCATCCTGTTAGTATTGTGAGGCTTTAAATGCAAAAAAACCCCAAAAAACAAACAAACAAAAAAACCTGTAACCATTCTACAAAATGCATACTCAAGCCAGGGCAGACTAGTATTAAACAAAAATCAGCCAGTGATTGAACGTCCGTAAAATTAAACATGTAATCATAAAGGAAATAGGGGCATATGCTCAATAGATTATTAAGCAAACTGGGTGAAATGGAATGCCATTAATATATTCAACTAACAAAAACAAAATATCAGATCAGTAACGTGGTTTGGTTGCTGTTATTCCATTTGTTGAAATTCAAATATATTGATCTAATAAAATGAAAGTCTGGAAAAAGATTTGAAAGACGTACTGCAGAGAAATTGAAAGATTTTCAGGCAGCATCGTCCTAAAGATAGAAAACATGGCTGAAGTTATTTTGTTTTTATTCCTGGATCTGTATGATTAGAGTATAGAGGCACTTTACCAATTCATATGCTCTATGAGCCCTGTGCTCAAGAAATTGCTCCCTTATACTTCACCCTATGCTGATGGAGATTATTTTGCAAAAATAATTCATCTTATATTAGTAATATGAGTTTATTACAGAATCTGCTATTAAATCTTAGTTGAGAGGTAGGACAAAACTAGCAATTTCCAAAGGCACACAAAGGAGTTAGCTGAATTTCAATTTCCACTGACTTTCAAAGGGAGCTGGACCCTTAGCTGACATTGTGCCTTTCAAAATGTCTCCCTAAATAATTAAAACCAAACTGCAGTTAATCAAAATAAATGAACCAAACGTGTTTTGGAGATGCATTATGCTTGCTTTTCTATGTTTATTTAATATTTGAAATTGGAGACTAGGAATCCCAGACATTAGTGTGAAATAGCAAGATACAGCTTAACTCAAACTAGAGCTGTATACTACTACTACTCCTCTACACCTACTATGGTACATGGCCACATTGTTTTTATACACATTCACTTTTTAAATATCCACCTTTACTTGACTCTTTATACTTTTCACATGATTAAAATAAATAGGAAAAAATAATCATTTTAAGCAGTAACATATTCAAAGTGACTAAAATTGAAATCAGGCCAAAGAAATTTGAGAGCATGCAGGAGCCTTCAAACTCTGCAGAGAAACCCAAACCCTAAAGCTTGGATCCAAACCAGACATGCCCAAAAGCAGAGTTCTGGTTGGGCTCAACTATCGAACAAAATGGTCCTTATAAGCCTGCATATATTTTGTTATCTGTACCATTGTTGAGCACTGCCATATGTCTACCTTTCCTGTATGCACAGCACCACCACTGAAAATCCTGAATACATTTTTATAGTGTTACAAGACTCCAACTGACTGGCAATATGAGAAATCCCAGAAAATGTCCTCTTCTGAAAATGGTACTTCTCTTAATAACAAAACACAGCAAACCGCGTCATTTTCCTAAGTGTCCATAAGTCGGCAAGAATGTTTGTAGGTAGCGGCTTTTGTGTGTCCCACTATCTAAAAGTGAGGTAGTTTGTGATTTTGCTCACATTATACAAAATGTAACTCTCTCAACAATAGACTAAAGCAAATGCAAAATAGTTTTCATTTCTATCTTTATCTCTTCACTGCAGATGCGTTCAAGTATTATGATCAATAGCAGGGATGCTGGAACAATTTTTATAGGGGGGTGCTGACGGTGGAAACCATGGAAATCATATACTTGGTGTTTGTTATTACTACTTCAAGCCAAGGGGTGCAGCAGCACCCCTAAAACCGCTAGTTCCAGCACCCCGATCAATAGGGAATCTACGGAGACGATCAAATGCTTTGTATTTGGAAATTACGCCCTCTGAAATGCCATATTACTGGAGCATCTGACCGGTTTCATCACTAGGGAGGAAATGAGCTGTTTTTCCTTCATTCTTTGACTCCATGCTAGGCTTGCAGGGCCCCTCGTCTTGTTACACAAATACAAATCAATAGGCGCAGCAAATCTTCCATTAAAAATTTTACACCATCTTACCAAGATCATACTTCACATAGTTCTACATCTGTACAACCTGGAATAGGTTGCCAGGGAGGCAGATAACGGTGCAGAGAGGAAATTCAAAGTAGGAAACAAGACCAAATTATTCTATCTGGCTTTCAGATTAAGTTGGCCAGAGTGTTGAAATGACATGGGAAGTCCTATATCTGGATTTTCACCTAATCCATGAAAGGGCAACATTTTCAAGAGGGGCCACTAATTTTGGGGATGCCAATTTATGGGCATCTAATTTAAGATATTCTGGACCTGATCTTCGGAACTGCTAAGTCCCACAATGCCAACTAAAGTCGATGGGAGCCAATAAGGCTCAGAACATCTGAAACTCAAGTCAGGAATACTAAAATGAGGGAATCCAAAATCAGTGGTCATTTCATTTTTAAATTAGCTGTAAGCATTCAGGAAGCTAGTCTTGGATAGGGTAAAGGCACTGGTCTGGGACTCAGGCAATCAGAGTTCAATTCCCGACTGCCACAAGCTTCCCGTGTAATTTGAGCTAGTCACAATCTCTGAGCTTCAGTTCCCCAGTGATGAAATGGTACTAAAACTTTACTACTTCACAACAGGAGTATTGAGAGACTAGATTCATCAGCGTATTTGAGCTGCTCAGATACTATGGTGTTGAATGCTATTATAAAGAATCTAGATCCCTCCAAATGAATTTTACCAGTCATACTGTTTCCATCTTATTTGGCTGTGAATAGAATCAAGTATAGTCTAGGCCAGCCTCAGTTATATATAAGGACACAGCTCAAAACTGGACAATCAAGTCCATTACCCAACCTTTAACAATAGTCAATCCCTCGGGCTTTAGAAGGACACAAAGCCTTTAAAATTGACGATTGGTGGTTAAAATTAACAACATGCAACATGCTGCACAAAGGATCGAAAATAAAGATATGGTAACAGCCAATGGTGAGCTGGAGCCGGTTCGCACCAGTTCACGCGAACCGGTTGTTAAATTTTGAATCCGGTTTAGAACCAGTTGTTAAAGAGGTGGGCAAACTCTGGCTCGCGGGACCGTCCTGTCCGGCCCGCCTGAGCTCTCAGCTGGGAAGGCTCCCCTGGAGAATCTCTTTTTAATTTTTACTCACCCGGTGGCACGCCGGAACTTCGGCGGCGGGTCCTTCAGTCGCTCCTCATCGTCTGCAGCACTTCGGCGGCGGGTCCTTCAGTGCCGCCGAAGACCTGGAGCGACTGAAGGAACCGGTTCTTCACCTTTTGCCAGCTCATCACTGGTAACAGCCCCATTTTGGCTGGAGAAGAGAATACACTACAAGAGAGATACTATCCATTTTGACTACATACTGTCAGCTGCATTACCTTTGCTTTGCACAATGCTGTCTTGCCTGAAGGACAAACAATGGATTTTGCTGCATTACGCTTGCTTCTGTCGCCATATCCATTCTTTAGGTGCAATGCATACTGAAGAGATTTTGCTGTCTTAATATTTTGGGGTTTAAATCATTAAATCATCAACCTAGGTATATAAATTGGCAGCATGTTGGCACAAATACTGAATTTAACCAGCAAGATATGTATCTTTCCTGAACTGCCAGTCCCAGATCCATTTTTGACCCATTGTTTGATATTTTTTAACAGTCAGTCAGATTTATTATTATACATTCACCTATCTGAACAACTATGATAAATATCAAGGTAGCTGCAGAATTAACAAGGTTAGAATTGTGGATGAATGTCTCCTCCTGTCCTGGAAGTTATCCCCCTGTTCTCTGGTGAGCCCATACCTGCCCGGACCTACTTTAATCCCTTCCTCATGAAGGTTCTTCTGAAGCCTTTGAAATATAATATAATGTTTTGCTGGGGAGAAGATAACCCTAGACTGGGGTGGGCAAACTACGGCCCGGGGGCCACATCCGGCCCTTCAGACATTTTAATCCGGCCCTCAAGTTTTCGCTGGGGAGCAGGGTCAGGGGCTTGCCCCGCTCACGCCGCTCCCAGAAGCGGCGGCATGTCCCGCCTCCTGCTCCTACACTTAGGGGCCGCCAGGGGGCGCCGCACACTGCCCTCACCCCAAGTGCCACCTGCGCAGCTCCCATTGGCCGGAGTTCCCAGCCAATGGGATCTGCAGGGGCGGTGCCTGCGGACGGAGCAATGCACAGAGCTCCCTGGCTGCACTTCCACGTAGGAGCTGGAGGGGGGACATGCCGCTACTTCTGGGAGCTGCTTGAGGTAAGCACCACCCGGAGCCTGCACCCTTGACCCTCTCCTGCATCCCAACCCCCTGCCCTAGCCCTGATCCCACTCCTGCCCTCTGAGCCCTTTGCTCCCAGCCCAGAGCACGGTCCTGCACCCCCAACCCCTCATCCCCAGCCCCACCCCCAGCTGGAGCCCTCACCCCCACCCCGCATGCCAACCCCCTGCCCCAGTCTAGAGCCCTCTCCCACTTCCTGAACTCCTTGTTTCTAGCCCCACTCAAGAGCCTTCTCCTCCTCCTGCACCCCAACCCCCAATTTCGTGAGTATTCATGGCCCGCCATACAATTTCCATACTTAGATGTGGCCCTCGGACCAAAACGTTTACCCACCCCTGCCCTAGGCCCACCAGGAAGATTTTATGCACATAGACTAAAAAACTGTAAGTGACAGGAGAACTGTAACAGTCACACAACTTAAGGCCAAATGTTTTCAGAAGTGTTCATTAATTTTGTGTGACCACCTTGCCCATGATCTCCAGAAGTGCTGGGGATTAGCTGCTTCCAATGAAGTGAAGGGGAGTTGCAGGTGGGCAACGCTTAGAAAAATCAGGGTCTCAGTTGTGTATTCTGACAGGGCTTGTGGGATTTAAAAGCTATCTGAGGGTTCTTCATGACTCTGTAGCCAAAACATCCATTTCACCCCCCGCAGCCATGAGTTACATGCACTACACTATCCTTGCAGCGAAGGCCAGTGGGGTGTGTACATGCATGGGGGCTGGAGGGAAGAGTGGAAATGAGGATCCAAACAGAACTGCTCCATCCCACATCAAAAGCAGCTCACATTCTCTGCCAATGTGGTGAATAATGCTGCTTATGAATCAGTGTGTTCCCCCTACCATAATAGGTTGACTATCTGCCAAGCTACTGGTCTAGCTAGAAGGGTCAATACTTTGATTTGGAGAGGAACAGAAAACACAGTGAAAGGATTCAACTATCTAAATAAGAGAGGACCTGCAAGTTGGCTTTTCCTTTTCCTTACAAGCTATGGGAAAATCAGTTTACTTCACTTGGGTAACCCCTAGAAGCAGAATTATTTTATATAGGGAAATTTATGTTATTTCCCCAAGACTGTACATAGTTGGGCCTGATACAGAATATCACAACTAGCCAGCCCCTCACACCAAATGCCTGGCTCAAGCCTAGCACCTCTTAATATCAGACCCACTCAGAACATCAAAGCCAAAACATCCCAAAAGGGGGATGCTCCAATTCAGATTGGAGATTAAATAATTAATCTCAGGTTTATTTAATCTAGTTTGTCTGTTGTGTTGGAGACCAACCTGGATATATTTTGTTGAACACAGTTGACCCTAGGGATGCAATGACTAAAAGAGCCATACCACACCAACTTGAAATGTAGGTATGTATCTACCTAGAAATGCAGCATCTTCATTGAATGGAAGTGAAAACAATACATCTCTTAACCATCCCTTCCAAAAGAACAGACGATGGACCAAATTATCAATTGCAGACGATGGTTAATTATTAATTTGGATAGTGACTGATCAAACCATTTGGGAAACAACATAGACCACATGCTCACAAGCAGTAAAAATGTTAATATTGTTTACAAGGCTGTTTTAAACAGCCAGTACATTTACAAAAACCCAACAGTAGTTTAGAGAGGTCACACAGATTCAATGTCACATTAACATGGAACAAAGATTTTGCTTGGAATGCATAACCCTAAAAGTATAGTGTGATTCTCTAATATCTTTGTAGAAGACCGAGGAGTAACATACAATATTCTGTATCAACAGTAAGGTGCTAAAATACAGATATAATAGTTGTGAACAGAATTGTTTTTCAATGCTATTATGAATGAGCATGAAACAAATTCCGGATACAGATCCGCCTCCAAACGTTCCCATAATCAAGGGGTGATGGATCTTTTGGTTTGTCTGAGGCTACATTCGGCACTCTATGTTTTGTTAGTATACAACATTACTATTAAATATGTATTTATGAAATTTTAGAGACTGATACTGCAGATCCTATCAATTGCGCACTAGCAAGCTAGAAAAATTCGTTTTATATCTTACTATGCATAACTACAAGTGAACTTGTTGCATCAATCATCATCCCAAACCTACCAGTGGCTGTGCTCAGAAAACTACATAAGACAAAAAAACACACATTAAAAACACTTCCATGTAAGAACCCTTAAAATTGCTAGAATTGAGAAATTCATGTATGGAACAATAAAGCATCAATGTCTAAGAATATAGTGAAAGCATCATTCTTGCTTCTCCTCTTGGTAAGGGGAGACTTTACTAACCACTACCAATTACCTGCAGTCCTAATTCTGTATATTCAGCATGACAATAATAGAGTTCAATGCAACACATTGAAGTCAATGGAACAATGGATTTGCAATACTGGATCCATCCATCTACTCTAGTTATCTTATTTCTGACCGTGGCCAGTGGCAGACGCCACAGAAAGGTGCAAGAAAGTCTGTAGTAGACAATTATGGAACAACATGTACAAAGGGGAAGTTTTTCACTAACTCCCTGCAGATCAGGGAATAAACCAGCTCCTAAGAATGAAGTTTTCTATCTCTTATAAAAAATATTATCCAGTCTAATGTAATTGTGGATGTGTTCATTATCCATATAAATGCCTAATCCTTCTGGAACCCTACTGAGCTACTAGCTTCAATAATATCTTGTGGCAGAGAATTCCATGGGTTAATTCTGTTTGTTCTTGTATTAGGAGAAAAGGGAGCACACAATTTACCTCTGTTATGCCAACCAATCAGATTATTTGAGTAAGGGTTACAGGATCAGGCCCAGAATTACTTGACAACTCAGTGTGAAGATCCAAATCTCTAGAACAAGCCATTATACCAAAGACTGTTGAGAAGGTGGAATTTCATACCTGTTTTTAGTCATTTGAATGCAAATCCTAGTTGTGTCACATGATACAATTCTGTTACAGGTGTGTTTTCTCTCAACGTTTTAAAACTACAGGAGATTATATGCTCTTTGAGAAAGAGACTGTCCTTTCCTACATATTTGTACAGTGCCTGGTTGGCCTCCAGTAGGCACTAAGGCAATATACAAGTTAAACAATATAGTATGCACTTCCTAACTGTCAGGGTGGTTAAGCACTGGAATAAATTGCCTAAGGAGGTTGTGGAATCTCCATCATTGGAGATTTTTAAGAGCAGGTTAGACAAACACCTATCAGGGATGGTCTAGATAATACTTAGTCCTGCCGTGAGTGCAGGGGACTGGACTAGATGACCTATCGAGGTCCCTTCCAGTCCTATGAATCTATGATTAATTATTGTGAAATTCAAGACTGATTTACTCCTGTATGCAGTGTATTTGTAGCCGTGTAGGTCCCAGGGTATTAGAGACACAAGGTGGGTGAGGTAATATCTTTTATTGGAAATTCTGTGGGTGAGTGAGACAAGCTTTCGAGCCACAAAGAGCTCTTCTTCAGTCCGATCTACTTCTTTTATCCTAGACATTCTATGGCATATGTTCAGAATCCACTGTTCTCTGAAGGCAGCTACCATGTTGGGATTTTTTTGGCTGCTTTTTAAGACGCTCATTATGATTTTTAAGCATACTATGAAATATACGTGCCTTTCCTCAGGTATTTTTAGATATAGCAAATGTACCCTATTACATGTCAGGTACACACACAAGAATTTAATAAATATGATTTAAAAATACAGAAATACAACTTTTGCCTGTTTAAAAAAAAATCCAGCAAGCCACCCACTCAAGAGTCAGAAGAGGAATCTGACACAGTACCAAAAAAGATCAATAGAATTAGGTTCTATCTTACTGGTAAACATCCGCCCAAGAACATCCATCAAGAATATTAGGCTCCCAGATGTTTAAATCTAGGAGCTATTAGCTAGTGGTGACCCACATTCATTCTCGGCCCCTTTCCCACTTTGGATAAAGGAAATAGATTAGTAAATTTCACTTTTCTTTCTAGTTAAATTCTCTTTCAGGTTCTCAGACACTAGCACAGTATCTCAATGTCATGGTGACAAACACTGCAGAGGACTTAAGTGACCTTTTTTAAAAGTTGTAGTTTAAGGAAACAGCTTGGTCGTAGGCTTTTATAAAACCTAAATTTCAGGTCAAGTTTCACCGGACAGTGACACTTTAAGAATGTTCTGGTACCAAGAATGTTTTGGTACCATGTCTTTGCAACATGATGGTCTTCAGAATTAGGTGTTGATTGTATTGTTGTTGTAGTCCTTAAACAGAACTCGTTTTAAACTATTAAAAATTAATCAAACTTGTTAATCATTTTATCCACTAAATTCCATTGTCTTGCTTCCTTTCTTGAGTCCCTGAAGCATTAAGATAATTGAAAAACACAGTAAGCAATCTCATAAGGAGTCACAAACATCCAACATAGGAAACCTGTATTTTTAATTCCCTTTTTTTTTAAATGCAGAAATGTTTTATAAAAGGTTATTTTCTTCTCTCAACAGAGTCAACAAAAGCCCCTTAATATTTACCATTTAATTTCTCTTTTCTCTGTAAGGCACAACGTAGCAACCTGTGTAGGATGCATCTTTTAAATCCATACTAATGCTGTCCATAAAACTCAATACAGGCCTTCGTTTAATTCCTCACTTTAGTTTAGGCAGCACATTGATAAGCTTATCAGAATGGACCAAACTGACAGTCTGTGATGACACAGTAGACTATACTGCAAGGGGAATCAAAGGGTTACATTAGTGTATCATCTCCAGAGAACACACTTCAACCATATAATTCACTAGATAAATACCCAGGGGGAAAAGACAATCACGAGATTTGCTAAACAGTACAAAAAAAGTCTTTAAACCATGATTTGAGGACTTCAATAGCTCAGACATAGGTGAGAGGTTTATTGCAGGAGTGGGTGGGTGAGATTCGGTGGCCTGCATTGTGCAGGAGGTCAGACTAGATGATCATAATGGTCCCTTCTGGCCTTAATATCTATGAAAGTAGTAAAACTGAACAACTTCCATTTATTTCTATGAATTCTTCTTGAAATTAAGCCACACTTTTGTGAAACACATATGTTGTAAACAGCAAATGATCTAAATTTAATCTACAAGGAGTCCGTTGGCACCTTAAAGACTAACGGATTTATTTGAGCATAAGCTTTTGTGGGTAAAAACCCCACTTCTTCAGATGTATGGAGTGAAAATTTACAGATGCAGACATAAATATACTGACACACAAAGAGAAGGGAGTTACCTCATAAGTGGAGAACCAGTGCTGATGGGGCCAATTCTGTTTCTTTCAATCCTGCAACAGCCTAAGTGTCTCGCTACCAAACACCTCTTCCCCCCACCCCCCAAAAACACAAACAAAAAACCCAACGACCCATTGATTAATTAGATTTAATGGAAAGGAATTGAGCCTCAGGCCATTAAAGACTATTTTTTTGAAAATTATACCTGATACTAGTTTGTATCTATATTTTAAAGTTAAAGAATCAGACAGCAATAACCTTAATTCTTTTAATAGCTAAATACCCCCCAAAAAAGTTATGGAACAAAATAATTATTATGTGCAAATCAATATGCACTATAGCATCCAATTTCTGTAAATTTCAATGTAAATATTTAAAAATCAATCCTCAAGATCTTTGTTCAATATGCAGGACAACTGCATAACTATTTTCATAGCTGATATGCGTACCATAGCAGATTGTAATCTCTATAGTTAAACCTATTCTAGATTCAAAATCCTGCCTGTCATCTTTAGAGAGGGCAGTATTTTTACACCATTGTATGGTGTGAAAACCAGAAGAACTGCAGTCTCAGTACAGCTGCCGATATGTCTCCTGGTCACATTACAGTATCGGAGGTGGTCCCTTCCTGTCTTTATCCAAGGGACTGTAAAGCGATTAAGAAGAATCTGATTTTAATGACCATGAACTATCTACTCTATTGTTTTATAGTTCCTTTTCCTAGTATCTTGCTCAATAAAGCATAAAAACAGCTTTCTATATGGTTGAGCAAAAAATGACGGGTTGAAATATGTTCAAGAAACAACAGGAGGCTTTTGCCATATGTGCCCAGATTTGCATCCTTACGACATTCCTATAAGTATCTTATGTGCCCCAGCAGGCCACATTTCCCTTGCAGCCCTTTCATTTCTTTCCGAGTCTCAAATAAATAAATAAATAAATAAAATCATTTTAAAAAGCCTGCATCTTCAATCCAGAGACACTTCATGGCAAATATCACCTTGAGTTCAAATGCATTTGGTCCCCCTCAAACAATTCAGCTGCATACCCTCAATACTAGATTGTGGGCAAACAAAATCCTATCCTGATAAATCTTAAAGAAAACCTACAAAATCTGGCCTGGGCAACATTTTCAATGACCAGCCTTGTGTCAATGTCAAATTCAGAAAGTGAATTTCCATGTAAGTGATGAATTAACACTTAATCAAATGAGATTAATGCAAAATACCCCATTTTCACATTTATTTTGTGATCAGGACATTTCTACACTACTGTGAACCATTGTGACTGCTTCTGTTTTATCACCCTGAGAGGATCAGGTTAAATAGAAATGTGCACATCTTGAACACCACACACAGTCCTGAGGATCTGACTGCAATAATCTAAACATGCTGTATATTATATCATCATTTGCAACATGCCAGTTCTGAAAAGCTTCCAGACGGTTTTTAGGAGAAACATATACAAATTCCTTCACACACACATACTCACACAGTACATTTTCCTGCCTCCCCCCCCATTAATGCATTTTAAAACTCTAGGAATACTGCAAGACACACTCAGAAAATAACCTACCTTCCATCATGGTGGCAGAATTGCATTCCTCAATTTCCAAGGAGCCTGAAAAAATACAGGAAAATACGATTCCAGTTACCAGATGCTTAATGTAAGTCCTTAAAATAAATGCTTTAGATCCCTGATTTGTACATCAGCCAGAGCAAAATGAAAAAGAATGCTAAGGCAAAAAACAGGCCATGGATGCTGCTGTATCCATATCACCTACAGGATCACAGAAGGATGCTGAAAGAGAAAGGGAGAGAAAGAGAGCTGGCTTGGCTCACACGCCTGCCAGCGTCTCAGCCAATCCCTCCAGCTCTGTACCTCGTCACATGGTAGCATGCATGCATCTCCTGACACAATACCCCTCCAGAACACAAGAACCCGTTTCCTATTTTCCCCCACACTTTCACCAAACGTATAACCCCTTTTTGTACCTTGTGACGCACTTCCCCTCTTTATAATCCTATTGCAGCAGCTGGGTGAACAAGATTAATTATCAGCCACTGTCAGATTAAGAGAGGGCTCTGCCGTGAAATGTGCACATAAACAAGACTGCCAAAAAAAAAATCAAGTCTGAATAAATAATCAGATTTTACTAGCATTGTATGGCTCCCTCCATTCAGTGCAATTACATTCTAATACTAGCAGTGCATTCAGAATGTCAGTTTCTGTATCTCTCTGAAACAGAGGCTGTAGCTTTGCTTCACATTAGTGTCTGCTGATCCCTCTTCTCTCTCAGCCATTCAAGAGAAAATCAATTGGACTGACGTCACATCATAAACAATTATCCCCAAAAGGATGATGCAGAAGAAATTTCATCCAGACCGCCTTCAAGATAGCCTTGGAATTAATTTCGCATGAAGAGCCTCGGAGCCAAAGGGCAGGGAATTGCCATTAAAAAGAGGAAACAAAAGACCCACACAAGGGAGTGGGGCTCTCAGATCAGGCTGGAAATGCATGAGAATTTCAGGGGTGAGGTCGGGGGAGGGAAAAAACAAAGCTACGGACAACAGATTGCAGCCATTCAGCATGCGCAACCTGTATTCCTCCCCTAAAAACAGACACCTGCATTAGCTTCAGCAGTTATCAGAGTCATCTCTTAATTATAGTAGTGTGTGTGAAATGCTCAAACAAGCAGCTTTTATTTTTTTCCCTGCCAAGCATTCTGAAATTGTCCTTCTACAGGATTCCACTTGAGTCTGATACTGGGAACTGGGAAAGCATTCTCTGTTAGAGAAGCAGACTGCTACCTCTCATGAATGTCTCTGTCATTTATAGCTACCTCTGGATTTTCTATGGCACCCATCACTCCAGTATCTGAGTCAATCCTTATCCCAGGTTTTCTCTGGTTATGGTGTGCATTGCTTTAATGTCTCCGTAGTAGTTTTCTGCGATGCAATTTTAAACCAAGTCAGATGGGTCAGGAGAGTATTTAACCTTTCCAAAAAAAAAAAAAAAGGCACACACTCAAAGAGATGATTGAGAGATTTAACACTTGTAGAGCAGTTATCAGACATGTTACTGGTACTATACAGGTTATATTCTTGACACACCTAATGATGTGTATCTGACACAGTATGTGCTCCCCTTCCCAAAAAAAGAAAAGGAATTTTTGCTAATAAGAAAATGCTTCCAATTCCCCCACACTAAGCCCTGGTCTAAACTGGGGGGAAGTGGGAGGGAGGAGAAGAGGGGGGATCTATCTAAGTTACGCAACTTCAGCTACATGAATAACATAACTGAAGTCGACGTACTTGGATCGACTTACCACGGTGTCTCCACCACGGTGAGTCGACTGCTGCTGCTCCCCCATCAACTCCACCTGCGCCTCTCGCAGCACTGGAGTACAGGAGTCAACAGGAGAGCACTCGGGGAGTCGATTTATCCCATCTAGACTAGACGCAATAAATCAAACCCCGCTGGATCGATCACTGCCCGCCGATCTGGCGGGTAGTGAAGACATACCCTTAGTGCCAAATATGCCATTTCCACACTGCAGCAAAAGGGAGAAATCTCTCACGTCTTCAACTGGAGCATTACTACTTGCCATTTCCTTCCACTGATAGGCAAAGATTTTGGCCCAGTGCTGCATAATTAATCTGCTCTGGTGCAGAGGTCTGCCCACAGGAAGCATGTTACAGAATTAAGGTCTCAGAATGCAAGGTCTTTGGGACGGAACCTGGGCCTTAACTAAATAAACTGACTGAGGCTAAGTGTCTCAGGTTAAGAGAGGACAATGACTGTAAATGCCAAAAGTTGTTTAAATAAGGGATGGATTGGGAGAGGGAGTCTCAGCATGCCTGACCAACTCCAAGATACCCCTAGGCCATGCCATCTCACCAACAAGGTGGGGCCTTTGTATTTAATGAACACAGGGTTCATTATAAAAGGAGGGAAAAACACATGAAAAACAAACAGGCAGAAGAAAAAAGTGTTTATAACAGTAAAGATCTTCCAGTTCTTATATGCATACCTGAATGGCTTGCTTTGGGACCTCTCTCCACTTGCCTCAGCTTGTGACGATTTCCTTGACTTTTACAGACAGAAAAGCTGCCCTCTCAACCCCTAGACAGAAACCTAAAGAGGCGGCTCCCAAAACTTTTCCACAGTGTGGACCACACTTTAGTAGGGAGAGCATTCCCCTTCCATTAAACAAATGACAACCCTGCAGCAACTACAGCACAATTCAAGGAATATTAGGAAAGCGGACTACGAATGCCGTGTAGCAGATGGAGATAAGGAGTTAGCACCTGCAGATTACCAGCAAGTGATCCACTGAGCAGTGTGGAAACATTGACCTAAAGGAAAGAGGAGTGGCACAGTTATTTGTATACCCCACAAGCTTACAATCTAAGTAGTCAAGACAGACGGAGGGGTGAGGAGAAAGGAAGTATTATCCCTATTTTATTAAAAGGAAACTGAGAAACAGAAAGATTAAGTGACTGCCCAATGTCACTTACTTTCCCCATTCCTGAGCATATAGGTACTGCAGCTAGGGGTGCTGGGCATAATACCACACCTGTGGCTTGAAGTGCTTTCCATGATATACAGAGTTTACAGTTTGGTTCAATTTTGGTCAATTTTCTGTATGCCCAAGGTCATACAGAAAATTTGTGGTAAAGACAAAGTAGTGAACCCAGATCTCCTGGCACCCAGCCCAGTGTCCGAACCAGAAGGCCATCCTGCCACTCATTTCTACTTTATTCACTCACCAAAACACCTACAAAATTTAATCAACTATTTTTTAAAACTAAAATCAAAATTCAAATTCTCTGTAAAAGCTCAGAAATCTTTAACCTCTCACCCTAAAGAATTGATTGGACAATAAACTCAACCTCGAATAAACCTAAAACCTCCATTTTCTAATACTTTCTCCAGCAATCCTGCTACATTTAAAGAATATTACAAAGAGTAAATACAAAATATGCAGAGAATTGAGAGAATAAACTTGGCAATAAAAGACAACAGAGAAAAAGGAGGAGGATCCAGTGAACTACAGGCCAGTCAGCCTCACCTCAGTCCCTGGAAAAGTCATGCAGCAGGTCCTCAAGGAATCCATTCTGAAGCACTTAGAGGAGAGAAAAGTGATCAGGAACAGTCAGCATGGATTCACCAAGGGCTAGTCATTCCTGACTAACCTAATTGCTTTCTATGACGAGATAACTGGCTCTGTGGATAAGCGGAAAGCAGTGGACATGTTATTCCTTGACTTTAGCAAAGCTTTTGATATGGTCTCCCTCAGTATTCTTGCCAGCAAGTTAAAGAAGTATGGGCTAGATGAATGGACTATAAGGTGGATAGAAAGCTGGCTAGATCATCGGGCTCAACAGATAGTGATCAATGGCTCCATGTCTAGTTGGGTAGCCAGTATCAAGCGGAGTGCCCCAAGGGTCAGTTCTGGGGCTGGTTTTCTTCAATATCTTCATTAATGATCTGGAGGATGGTGTGGATTGCACCCTCAGCAAGTTTGCAAATGTCACTAAATTGAGAGGAGTGGTAGATAAACTGGAGGGTAGGGATAGGGTCCAGAGTGTCCTAGACAAATTGGAGGATTGGGCCAAAACAAATCTGATGAGGTTCAACAAGTGCAGAGTCCTGCATTTAGGACAGAAGAATCCCATGCACTGCTACAGACTAGGGACCGAGTAGCTAGGCAGCAGTTCTGCAGAAAAGGACCTAGGGGTTCCAATGGACGAGAAGCTAGATATGAGTCAACCGTGTGCCCTTGTTGCCAAAAAAGGCTAACGGCATTTTGGGATGTATAAGTAGGGGCATAGCGAGCAGATCGAGGGACGTAATCGTCCCCCTCTATTCGACATTGGTGAGGCCTCATCTGGAGTACTGTGTCCAGTTTTGGGCCCCACACTACAAGAAGGATGTGGAAAAATTGGAAAGCGTCCAGCGGAGGGCAACAAAAATTATTAGGGTGCTGGAGCACATGACTTATGAGGAGAGGCTGAGGGAACTGGGATTGTTTAGTCTGCAGAAGAGAAGAATGAGGGGGGGATTTGATAGCTGCTTTCAACTACCTGAAAGGGGGTTCCAAAGAGGCTGGATCTAGACTGTTCTCAGTGGTAGCTGATGACAGAACAAGAAGTAATGGTCTCAAGTTGCAGTGGGGGAGGTTTAGGTTGGATATTAGGAAAAACTTTTTCACTAGGAGCGTGGTGAAGCACTGGAATGGGTTACTAGAGAGGTGGTGGAATCTCCTTCCTTAGAGGTTTTTGAGGTCAGGCAGGACAAAGCCCTGGCTGGGATGATTTAGTTGGGGATTGGTCCTGCTTTGAGCCAGGGGTTGGACTAGATGACCTCCTGAGGTCGCTTCCAACCCTGATATTCTATGATGGGTACCCAGCCCCAGGAAGAGAGAGAGTCACTCAGCGCTATGGCTGTATGAAATATTGACAACCAAACCCAAACCTCACATCAGGTTCACCCACTTTCAGGTTTTGTTACCAACTCAGATGAAGTTTATCAAAGTGTTTGCATATGTTTTTGCATGAACTTGGCTGATTTATGATCAAGTATCAAAGCCTGGCTTGACTCAGCAATTTTGACTGTTTCGTTTTGAATTTGTTGGAACTCATGCTTCAGAGGAAGAAAAGAGGATGCCATAGAAAATGTCCACATGAACCCCAGTTAAACAAAACTTTCACAGGGCTCACCAATTTGCACTGAATTCACCACACTTTGTAAGCGGACGGTAGCATCACCAAGGGCTCAGGAAAGGAAAGGAGTCTGGCCAGCTTTTGAAAATCCATTTATATTTTAGGTTCTGGTAAACATGTCACATTGCACTTGTCATTCTCTTGTCCCCTGTTAAATGTGCCCATTTTATTCTCTTTTCAGTTCAAAGGCACAGCTGCTTTTATAAACCTATGATTCTACTAGAAAGATATCTGTGCATTTAAGAGCATCACAAGTGCTTCTTGGGATGAACAGATTATGCATACTTTGCCCATCACTGCAGCACTTCAATCATCATTTATCACCTTCTGGAGTACACATGTTATTCCTTGTGGTTACTGGCAACACATGTGGCTGCAGAAACACCCATGTTGAAGTTAGTCTTTCAGAGACATAGAAATGGTACATCTACACCACAGTAAAAAAAACCCTGCAACACCAAGTCTCAAAGCCTGGGTCAATTGATTTGGGCTGTGGGGCTAAAAATTGCAGTGTAGCCATTTGGGTTTGGGCTGGAGCTGGGTTCTGAGACACAAACCCCTCACTAGGTCTCAACGTCCAGGCTCCAACCTGATCTCAAATCTCTACACCACAATTTTAGCCCCTGCATCCTGAGCCCTGTGAAGCTGAGTCAGCTGACCCAGGTCAGCTGCAGCCATGTGATGGATCTTTTATTGCAGGGTAGACATGCTTTAAATGAACAAATGGAGAGGGGTAGAGTAACTACAATCTTTTAAGAGGTTGTGAGCTTTAGACTCTCATACAAAGACATTCTGATCATAGCCCAGTGTATCATAGGATTATACTACAGCACTGATAATTGGGAACTATTGAGCACTGCATTTTATGAAAGCATCACAAGTACACAAACATCATAACATGCATATTAAATAATACTGAACTTATACTGCACCAGCATCCAAAGACCCCAATCCGAGTTGAGACCCCATTTCACTAGACACTGTAAAGGGACATACAAAGACACCGTCCCTGCCCTGAAGAGCTTATGGCTCTCGCATCTCATTTCTTACAGTATCTAGCTTCCGCTGATGCTGCCTTTGGAAATGCTACAGGAAATTATTTACCTACCTTCATTTATCTTGATTTACACACACACACACCCTAACATCTACATAGTTGTCTGTATAAATACCTGAGCACTTACTTCAGTAAGCACTAAAAAGCTATTTGCATTTATTTTTAAAATATGCAAATTAACTCTCCATGCACTATACAGACTGCAAAAAAATTAAACTGATCTAGTTAAAAACCAGTGGGACATCCCTGGTATAGGTTCCGTACAACTCCACTTACTTTAACAGGACAGAAAATGTTAAACCTGTCTGCAGAGCCAAACTGTTAAATTCTTAACCTTTGAAATAATTACAGCTGTTTTAAACGAACACCTTTTAGCACAAGTGCTGTTTCATGCATTCAGTGTTGTGTGACTATATTTCCAATTTGGAAAATTCAGTCCTACAATATATATCCTATTGCTCTCTCTATAAAACACATGGTACCTTATTTTGCAGGATTTATATTCCTATCAATATTTCTAAACAAGTAAAAACAGGCATGACTTTTACTGCAAACCTGTCTCCCATGCTGGGTAATAGGCCAATACATTATATTTACTGTCAGTAGAGTTATAGAAGCAGCCTGGGAGAATGTGTCAGAATTTTATTTCTGAAAGTTACAGTGGTCTCCATACTACTTTGGCATTTATTACATTAGTTTAAGGAGGGCACTGGAAGGTGACAGAATCAGTCTTATTATTTTAGCAGCATGCAATGCCAATATTAGTTTACAGAGGAGACAGTGTAGCCTAGTGGATAGGGATGCAGGAGACCTTGGGGCAGTTCCTGACTCTATCACTGCTTTGCTAGATGACCTCAGGGAAGTGACTTCCCTTCTCTGTGCCTCAGTTTCCTCACCTGAAAAATGGGGATAATCACACTGACCTCCTTTGTAAAGTGCTTTAAGAACTATGGATGAAAAGCACTGAATAAGAGCAAAATATTATTGTATGGATTTTTCAACACCAAGGACAATCAGTGCCAAACCCTTGTAACAAATGGCTAGGGACAGATCCCAAGAGGTACCAAACACCTGCAATTCATGTTCACTCTACTTGTAGTTGCAGATGTGCAGCATCTCACAGGATCAGGACCTAACATGCAGTACACAACACTGAATGAGTGCCCATCTGTGTAAAATAGCTATAACCAAATTTTTAATTTTTAATCTGCTCTTTGACAATTTTTTTTAAATAAATACTATTAAAATCCATGCATGAGTCAGATTAGCTAAACATCCTCCTGCGCTTGGGGTGCTCTACAAAACTTAAGACAATAAATCATAACAAAATTTAAAACTAACTCATTCATCAGATTGCACCAAATTAAACCCTTAAATAAGAAAGCCCGTTAACAACCCCATCCACCTGCCTCCTCCTGAAATGCCCATAAAGTTAATAAATCCAGTCTCTGATGGACTGAACCCAAATCCAAACCCAAAGATCCTGCACAGAGCATGCCCTGCCAGCATGCCACAATTTTAAAGTAGCTTAGCAATAATTATTGTCAAGTCAGAATTTCACACTATTTTAAAACTGTATTTACTAATATTTGGATAGCAGTAGTGCTTGAATTTTCATTTGGACCCTTAAGGAAATGCTTTTGCAGCTTATATATAAGCAGCCTAAGCTTGACTGACTGGAAAATAAGAAAATGAGTCATAAAAACACATTACTCATATCTGAAAATAAAATCATGCTTTAGGTACACGTGATAGGCCCCTGTTGTAGCCTGTGCATGCCTGGCTCCTCCTATTCTATTTGCTCCCAGCGGTTCTCCCCATATGGCTTCATAGACAAGGTACCTTCTGGACACTGACTGCCAAGTACAAGGAGCTTTAGATTCTGAATGGAGAGGGATTTGCTAAATAAAGCTTAAGTCCGTCAGTTTCATCCCCAGTCAGGATATGGCAAAAATATATCTCATAATATTAATGGAAATAACTAGGTAGCCAACTAATTGTTTACATATTAGCATTCAAGGTTTGACAACCATTTCATGAATCCATAATTTAAATGTTTACTAAAAATAAGCTCATACATTTATTCTAGTTTAAACGAAAATCAGAACCTTTATGAAAGAGGCCTTACGTGCTGAATGTCTAATTAGACATGAGAAGCTGTAATTAAGCAGATTTCATGATTCCTCCCCATTTGCTTGGAAAACAGATTTTTCACGATTAGTGACCATTTGTGCATTCTGATATGTGTAGTACTCTGCAGACTGGTATTAATTTGCCTTGGGTTATAAATTACTGTAGGCAAGGGACTTTAGTTTGTCATTTAGTGTGTTATGGATCATGAGATTTACATTTCACTATAAGAATTAAAAATAAACTATCTAGGTTGGTATAAAACCATTGACTAAAATGGCACTTCAAAAAAAATAGCTTGTTTCAAATGATTTCTGTAATGTGAACTAATTTGTTATTGTCTGTGCTAGAAAAAACATCCTCACTAGAACCCTTTTAGCCAAGTCTATCTTCAAACTACAGAGACAGGGAGATGTTGATTAGACAGTCGATTGGAAACACAGCTCTTCAAAATACACTTGTACAATCTAGAAATGCAGCCATGTTTGAACATAAAACAGTAAAGGCTATATAATGTAAATCAACTGAGCCACCCAGCCTGCCTAACTGGTGTCGGATTTGATTAGTGTGACCTTTTCGAGCTTCTGGGGTCTGAAGTACAAATAATATTTTACAGTGTATTTGAAATTCACCCCCCTTTTGTATGTAAATTATAGAAGCTGGGTATCTTCTAAGAGCTTATGAAAATGAAACCTGACAGACACCAGTCTCTGGTGTCTCTGGTTCATCCCTGTATGTCAGTACAATGAGCTAATTGACTTCCAAGCAGAGCACACAAATATTAACTGAATTGTTCAATTACACTTCACAACATTCATTTCTCTTATGTAGAGCTGTGATGTTTTATACTATCATCATAAACCTACACAAAGCTGGTCCCTGACACAGAAAGTTCTTCCAATTCCCCCTTTACTGTCACTTTGTTACACACACAAAGTTCCTATTCAGGACGCAGCTGCTCCATTAATTCCCTGAAGTTTCTGGCATACCTTAGTTGCAGCCCGAAGGGCTAGGTTTTCCCCCATGGATAATGAACAACCGTATATTTTGCATCTGAGTGACCTATTTTGAGATTAAAAGAAACAAACCAAACAAGAATGAATAAAATAAAGTCTCCAAAGAGAGCACAACTCCAACGCCTCCCCCTCTCTACAGTACATGCCAGCAGTACACTCAAGCCCTGCGGCACAAAATGGCCCTGCCCCTGCAGACAAAAGACTGCTAGAAACTTGCAGTACACAGAAGCCATAACCATAGCACTTAAATAGCTGACACCACATGGAGGTCCCACCAGAAGCTCCCTTGTTCAGACTCTCTGGCTATTATTTGCTCAGTCATCTTCTTACTTCTTGACTGATAGCTAAAGTTTCAAGAGACCTCATCTCCCCTATAGGCACCAAAACAAGTAGCCACACCTGGGGTGCTGAGTTCTTCTGAATTCCTCACTGCTCCTCTAGCAGGAGAGGGTAAGTGGATATTATCCTTAAAGGATATATAAAGTGACAAGGGCCAGCTGTGTCCTTTAATCAGCCCAATATCTGATTTCTGTTTATTGATAATTGTGCTTAAGATTTTTATTATATTCGCTCACTGACAAAGTTATTTAAAAATAGAAATATGCAGAGATTTAAAGACAATTGAAACCAGCAAAGGCTTAATTAAACAGTAAAGAAAGCTAATTATTTCATAGACTCAGGCTTTGCACATTGCTAGTCCATAAATAACTGCATAATCTTATTACTGTTACCCTCATCTTTCTGCACAGTCCCCCGTTCTGTTACTCTCACTTCTTGCATCTTAACCAGACACCTATGCACATGAGCAGCTTTGCTCATATGAGTAAAGATATGTACTGTTCATAAGATCTCAATCCTGCTGTGAGAATGGTCAGCCCCTCTTGCAGGATTGGGGTTTTATGGGGTTTAGGACAGGGACAATGACATTCTATATGATTTACAAAGCACAGTACTCTGGGGCCTCAGTCCTCATTAAGGCCTCCAAAGATTATTGACATACAAATAATAACTATAGTTCTCTTCTGGTACAATATAATTTGAAGCCACTTCTACCTACCGATGTAGTTTCTGTTTCTGAGATGAAATGAGTAAATGTGTAACTAACTTTTTCATTCCTGGTATTTAGTGCACTTAAATGTGCAACCTTCAGACACTTATTTTTAATTTAATTTATTTTAATATTTTTAATGGAATTTCTTCTCCTCCACCCCCAGGAAAGTGAAATTCCAGAAAGTGAAATTATTTTGCTAGTCACCCCTGAAAGGCCTTGCCCCACACATTTGCAGGCCTCGTAAGAGTAGGTCCACTCTTCAATCAGACATATCTGAGCTAGCTTTGTTGTAGCTAGCTCTAACAAGAGCAGCAGCAAAGGTGTGGCAGCCCAGGCTGGATACTTGAGTACATACGTAGGTCCTTGGGTGTGGTTGTACAGAAATCAGCCTCTATCTTGAGAGAATTAGGAGCTATAGATCACCTGCTTTCAGAGGTCCAAACTTCAGAGCAAGCTTACAAACACCAAACAACAACAGCAACCTCAATCACTGGCTTGCTATCAAAAAGCAAGAACCTCCTGTGTTCTTAAGCAGGTCTGCAGCTACAGAAGTTTAGGGGGATGAAGACTGGGGACCAAGTGTAAGGGCCATTGAAACTGAAAGTGGATTTGCATGGAAAACTCTAAACCCTACATAAGTTGGGTTTTTTTCTCCACATGAACCAAGAGTTTGGTGCTATTCAAACTTCTATGATCCCAACACATAAAGGCACAAATGTTTTCCACTGAAGTCCATTCTCACTATCATTGGTATCCCAAGACCCTCCTTCCTCAATATAGTCAGCTCATCTCTTGCTCCTTCTGCAAAACTTAGAGGTCCACAAGAGGACCCCCCTCAACCATTAGACTGAGGCCAGGACATGCAAAGAGATCTTCCCTCAACTCATCCCAACTTCAGTTCACTTTTCCAAGGTGCTGCTGGATCAACTTCAGACTCCCCTGCACCACTGACTGCCTTAACTGCACATTGAATTTAGAAGAAAACCACATTCCAAAAAACTACTTCCATGCCTGATTTCAACTCTCTGATTCAGATTGTAGAATGTTTTAAAACTGTTTTTATAATAAAGAATATTTCCCTACTTTCTACCTCAAAAATATCTGAACCATTTTCCTATCTAGTCTTAAAAAAAAGAGCCAGAACTTCTTCCCCGACTATCATGTCAGCATTATAAACCCGTTGCCCTGAGTGTGTAAAGGAAACTAAACATAGTTGCTGAGTTGCGGGTGGGTGGAAAAACAATGGTTCTATTTTGTTTTGTCCTTTTCATTCATACCACTTTCTCTCATTCACACACACCTTTCTCAAACCAGATATACAATAAAGATTTGATAAATAGTAGAAGGTAAGAAACTATGGGTAGAAACATGACATAGTAACCTGAGCACAGGACTGGTTGCCAGAAAGACCTGAGTTCTAGCCCCAGCTGTTACCATAGACACAAGCAACAAAGGCATGGAGAGTCAAAGCTTCCCTTTCTAAAAAGTGGGGCTGATAATACTTGACTATCCCCAGGCACACTGGGGGATTAATTAGCTGATGTTTGTAAAACCTCTCAGAAATGGAAAGTGATACACAAGAGAAGTGTTATTACTTCCAACAGTTCTGGTAGAAAGTACACATGCTGAACTAAAAAGTAAGCCATACAATAAAAACAAGAGGAGTGAAATCTGAGATAATTTTTCTTACCTGTGACAGACACTAGCTGCGCTGAAGTTTTGGCAGCTTGGAAGGACCCCCCCAAGTTTCAGGCATGTGCCTCCTTCACTCTTTTAAAGAGCCCACCAGATGGTCCCAAGGGATGTTGGGAAAATCTATTATTTTTTTCCCCTCTTCTTTTGAGTTTGCTTGGTTTGAACATTTATCTGAGTTAGATTCAGAGAAATAACTCATAAGAAGTCTTTAAAACAAGACAAAAAAGCCCTTAAACTTGGTTAGAGCCATGTGACCACAGCCCTGAGGTGAATAAAGGGAAAGAAGCAGTGTGTTTCAGCTACGATAGGAAAGGGGGAAATCATGCTTTTTAGGAGCTGCCAACAGAAAAAGCCAGAATGCAAAGCTTATAATTAAGGGAAATCCCTCTTTCTAGGAGCTTTAGAAAAAAAAGTTGTAATGCATGTGCATTAAGCGCTTGCAATCCAATGGGTTAGCCAAGTTTTCTAATGCCTTTTGGTATTACTTCCCTGACTTACAAGAGCCAGTTTGTTTTCCTGAAGTTCTTGAGGCTGATGCTAGTACCTGATGTCAGATGGGTTTTCAAGACATACATTTACCATATAACTTTTTTTGTCTTCATGTGTGTGACTTTAGAAATCAATACAATGTGTCTTAGAACTACATTTAAAGACTCTTTGCCTTTACATAGAGGTGGGATGCAAGCCACATTCTTTACTGCTACTCAAAAACTGAAATGAAAAGAGACCTTGCAGTAGGAAAATGTTGCAATCCCTTTCCTGATTAGATCGGCTACTGGTTATACTTTGCAACACTCTGCTACCATGGTGGCCTGTAACACTCTCAAACAACATAGCTACTGATTCGATGAAGTCCTGCATGAATTAGTTCTATAGTGCCTCCCACAACAGGGAGGGTGGGGTTAAGACACAGCTGTTAGCACAAAGCATACTAAATTTTAAAACAAAAACAAACAAACTACAGCTTCCTTAACAGTTACTGAGCAATTCTTGTCTGCAGCTCACACAAATTAACCCTTTTAAAATCAATTTAGTTCTAGCATTCAGATTTTTTTTGTTATAACAAACATTTAGAATTCAGAAGTCTTTTCGCATCAGACTATAACCTCCTTAAGGGGTCAAAATCTTCACCAAAGCGACCAGACAGAAGCCATTTATCTACAGGCAGGGCAAGTCTAACTGTATCTTTAAAGGAGCAGTGAGAATCAGTTAGCAGGCTCAGTTCTTTTCATCTCACCACTTGCCCCTCCCTCGCCCATGAAGCTCCCACCATTCTTCCTAACTCCCTTCCATCCTCTATTTTCTTTTAAAAAGCTTAATTTATTGCTGCCCCTGTCAGTCTCACTGTTATGACTTCCAAGAGGGCACCACAGCCAAATTGTGTCCGTAGGACCATCTCCATCTGCAATATTTGATTTATGGTTTCCTTCAGATTTGCAGAGCTGGATTTATTGGGTAGTGTTTCTTTAACTGAATGACCCCAAAGGACTGTCAGATGAGGTCTTTCAGTGCAGGAAGGAGAAATGTACCATGCTGTACAGCTGCGATCCACAAGCATAACATATCCTGATCCATTAGGACTCAGAAGCCAGAAATTGAACAGCAGTGGAGGGCATCTCCATGAAAATTAGGTAGTTCCTGTTATATATCACATGTGTAATCGCCCTTTGGAATCTAGTTTGCTTATACAGAGGTATTCGCTTCTGTTGAATGGGGAGACAAGAGCCTAATTTATAAGATGTCCCTAAACACGTCAGATGAATTTTGCCTCTAAAGCACAACTTTACTGGCAATATCCATAACATCTTGTGACCTTGTGAAATGGGAGTATATTGTAAATAATGACGTATACTGGTGACAGAGAAGACCAGCTACCTTCCAGAGGAGTGGGCATCTAAAATGGTCTCTAGTTCTTAGTACAAGGCATGACTAAAAATGAACCTAACTGGGGAACACATGTCTCAGCTAAAATGGGTAATGGTTTTAAAATGACAGTATCTAGATAATCCAGTCCCAAATTTGACAAGGATTTGCTCCCCTTCCCCCCACCCGCTTTCAAAGTACATGAATTTCTATACATGTATCTGCTTGCTTCTGTTTTTTTTTAAAATATATTTATATACGTGAGTTATTTCCCCATAACAATCAATGGTCCCAATCCTGCACATTATAACTCTGATGTCCATAGGGCTTCATGTGTGTAGACTCCTACATCTGTGTGGAATCTCCCTGAATTCAATGTTGTAACTTGCAGGAGTGGGGCCTGATTACATACCAGCTGCTGACATGTGTCTGAACTGGAGGACAATCAGAAAGCAGACATTTTTCATTTCCAATGCCTCATCCCTACAACCTTCCTTAGAGGTTTTTAAGGTCAGGCTTGACAAAGCCCTGGCTGGGATGATTTAACTGGGAATTGGTCAAGCAGGGGGTTGGACTAGATGACCTTCAGAGGTCCCTTCCAACCCTGATATTCTATGATTCTAAGCAGCTCCATGTGGGCCCCTTTGGAGCCACTGTCCTATTGAAGTGAATGGGGTTCTGTGTAGGTGCAGGATCAGAGCACGATTCTACTCTGCTCCACTAACTCACAACCCAGGGCAAGGAAGGCCTAACGGTGGCGTTAAACTATATCTATGGCTCCCCACCCAGAGGCTGCTTTACAGTTCTTGGGACCAGAGCAGAGCTTGAAAGGCAACTGTAGGGCTGTGCTCTGCATTCCCTGTGCTAAGGCAATCCTTCCCTGGCTGGAATCAGGATTCCTTTATACCACTCCACCAATTAACCTGGAGTAAAGAAGAGCTGAGGTTGGGGAGGGGAAGGGGTCTCACCCTTAGTACTATCTTCTCTTTATCAATTTTTTTTTAAAAAAAAAAGCTTGGTGCTCCTAAGGCCTAGCCCAAATTCAGTTTTTACTTTGATTGAAATGTTTTCGTTAGGGGTGTGTGCTTTTTTACCCAAATTCAGTACCACCTTTAGTTATGCCCATTTAAAGGTGCCATACACAGATATAAAGGTGCTTTCAAATGTATGGGATAAGCTATAACAGTTTAACTGCATCAGCACTAGAGGGTTGTAGCACTTTAATTGTAACAGTTTCCAACCTATGTAATTAGGATGGTACAAAAACTGCCCTTCACTAGGGAAGATTCCATCATATCATCTGAGGTCACCCAGCTGGCACCTCCATTTAAAACAATTAGTTCTTGACTGTGTGCATTAGAAGGAAGTTATTCCTTCTCCGTAAACTAATGACTTATTTTTGTTATAAGTCAATCATAATGATCTGCTTTTCTTTATTATATACGCTGCTGTTTATAGTTTTACCATTTAGTTCTTGTAGTTAAAATGTGACTACACAGAGGTGCTATAACAGGGTTGGCACCCATCCCTCATGGGTGCCCCCTTCTGGCTGGGCATATCTGCATTCTTTAGTTCTGATGAGGCCTTTTGGTGGTTCTCAGGTGGGTTTGTCAGTGACACAGCACTCCAGCCAAGTCACACTGTCTGCTTGTTAACCAGCACAAACCCCTTCTGGAGTAGATGGTCCACTGGAGCCTGTCTCTCTCTCACCCTCCCTAGGCTCTGGTCTTGAAGTAGTCCAGCCCTGACATGGGGCTGTATCTCCAAGGATTCCTTCCTAGAGGCACTATTTTCCAGCAGCCCCCCCCCGGCTCAGCCCCTACACAGTCCTAGCAACCAGCCAGGAGCTCCCTCAATGCTCCCCCAGTCCCCACTAGCAAACCATTCATGGGCCCACTGCTCTTCCAGGTAGCCAGTCCTGCAGTCCTTCTTCTGCTCCAAGCAGCAATTAACTACTATGCTCCACTGCAGCTCCTTTTATATGGCCCTCCTGGGCCCTGATTGCCAGCTTCCCCTGCAGCCACTCTAGCCTGCTTGGAGGATCCCTCCACTGCTCCTTCCCTGCCATGGCTGTGGCAGAACCCTGAGGCCTCCAGCTGGGGGCCTTTTGGCCTAGTCCACCCCATCACAGGTGCACTCAAAAGGGAATTTGCATCTTTCTGACTTTGTTACTGAACAAGTTAGATCCTATAGCAACATGGTCTAGTGCCCTGGTAAGAGCACCATTGCCTTGCACCTTGTGCAGGCATTTGTACCAGACTAAAGTAAGTCTTAAAATGCTAGTAAATCAGAAGGTGGCATTTTACACCCACTGTGTATTCTGCACTGGTGTAAATGGCTATAGGAGGTGTAGGGTATTAGTGAATTGATCTCCTAGTCCTGGTTGTACAATAGATTTGTTGTGTGGCCTTAGGCATGTAAATTAACTTTTCTATGCCTCAGTTTTCCCTTCTATTTAAATGAGGGTAATGGTACTGTTGTAAAGTACTTTGACATTTTGATAAAGGCTGAAAACTTTTAACAGTGTAATACACATAAGCAAAGCTGGTTAATATGAATGGTGAATCTTGATAAACAAACCGCATTGGATTGAAAATGAGAAGAAGACTCCATGCTGTAAACATTTTTGTGCTTTAAAGAGAAAATTTTATTTGCATGCTTTGTCTCTTAGTGAAGCAGCAGCTTTAATGTGCTAACCACAAGCCTATTCCTAGGGAACTTCAGCAATGTCCAGGTGAATGCTGTCCTTTTCCCTCTTGCAAAAAATGATTTGCATTAGAGGCATTCTTGAGGCAATATGCAGCATGATGCCCCAAAAGCAGGGGTGTGCAAACTACGGTCCAGGGTCCGCATCTGGCCCTTCAGACATTTTAATTTGGCCCTCCCTCCCGGCCAGGGAGCAGGGTCCAGGGTTTGCCCCACTCTGGTGCTCCAGCTATGGCTCTGCGCAGCATGTCCCCTCTCTGGTTCCTACACACAGAGGCAGCCATGGGGCTCCACATGTTGCCCCAACCCCAAACACCACCTCCACAGCTCCTATGGGCCAGGAACTGCATCCAGTGGGAGCTGCCTGGCTGCGACTCCACGTAGGAGCCAGTGGGGGGACGTGCTGCTGCTTCCAGGATCTGCTGGAGGTAAGCGCCAACTGGAGCCTGACCCCCTCCCGCGCCCCAACCCCCTGCCCCAGCCCTGATCCCCCTCCCGCCCTCAAAACCCCTCGGTCCGTGCACCTTCCTGCACCCTCAACCCCTCATCCCCAGATCCACCCCAGAGCCCGTGCCCCCAGATGGAACCCCACCCCCCCTCTGCAGCCCAACCCCCGTCCCAGCCTGGAGCCCCCTCCCGCACCCTCAATTCCTCATTTCTGGCTCCACCACAGAGCTCGCACCCCCACCATCTCCCACTCCCACACCTCAACCCCCAATTCTGTGAACATTCATGGCCCACCATACAATTTCCATACCCAGAGGTGGCCTTCGGGCCAAAACATTTGCCCACCCCTACCCTAAAGGAATCTGATGCAACACGAAGGTATCATTTCCAACCAGTAGTCAGAATGTATTGTCCCAATGCACTGGCTAGATAAATCTAAAAGGGAAGATGGACGAAAATAAAAGGATAGGTAGAATGCTGATTTTAAAAAAACAACAACAAAATATGCTAGCACCATTAATGTGTATAGAAAAATGCCTCTCTCATGATAAAAGATATCTGGAAAAACTTTCCCTATTACAAATATATATGGAACCTATGGATTAGGTTTAGGATTAGAGTTACTGCTAGGCCTAGACTTACATTTACTAGACAGGGTAATGGGGATATTAACGTTTTCTCACGGATGGAAAGATGTTTGAGATCCATAAGTGATGTGTGCAACACATTATTATTCATTTATTAAAGGCTGGAAAATACTGTATTAGAAATTGTGTGGGTATAATGTAAATTGGTTTAGTGAGAGGAGAAGGCGGTCTCTACTGCAGGTTTTATTGTATCTAGAAATAGCTTTTGTGGCTGGTTGCTAATTCACTCTCACTAATTAGACAGGATTTCAGGAGTCACCTGAGTGGTCCACAAGTCATGCCCATAAATCTTCTTTTACCACCAGACTGCTTCATCTATTCACTATTAACAAGCAGAATAAAGAAAGGAAACAACAACTTACTGGGTTTAATTTCAACAGAGAAGTTTGGATAGGCTGCAGAGGTATTTACAGAGCACTAAATGCCCATGCGTGAAGCCCAAGAGCAGAGGGGAAAAGAAAACCAAGAGGCTAACTGGAGAGCCCACCAATTCTGATCAGCAAAGAAGATATTGGAAGTAGCAGTCTACAGGTAGCTGATTATGATGAGAACTTGGCCATGAGGAGTCAGGTTTCTGCTTATGGCTGGTGATTTATTTGTTCATTTTGTCATTGTAAACAATCGTGATTTGGTTTCATTTTAAATTTGTCATGTAGGTTATAATCTGTCACAACTTACCTTGCACCATTTGTCATATCATCACATTCAAGAATGTAAGTGCCATAGCTAAAAGGAAGCTGCTTTAAGGTCCCATTCAAGATCCGTAAAACCACAAACTTATCCTCTTTCACGTCCCTCCTCAAAACTGCCCACGCTGTAATGCCTACCAACTCCAGCAACCTGACAAGGAGTAGGCAGGCAGGGAGTTGTGATCACAGAGTGGTTGGCTAGGAATTTCTTTTGTTGCCTGTCCTCACTGCACCCTGCTTCAGTCCTCTTGTTTACCTCATCCTTCCATTATGTCTTATCTTTTAGCCTGCAGGCCTTCTAGGGCAGGGCCTGTCTCCTACTACGTATTGCGCAGCGCCTAGCACAATAGGACCCTGACCCCTGTGAGGCCTCTAGACACTACAACAATGTAAATGTTAAATAATAACACATGTATATTGTAAATCAATCAATCAGTGGTTGCCTTTAACTTTCCTTGTTCACTCTACTTGTTAGCCCATCATGGCTAACTGGAACTCCATCTTGAAAGTGGGAATAAAACTCAGTCTTCCTGCTCTAAAAGCACACTCCTCCTACCACTTCAGCTAAAGGCAAAGCTCCACAAACAGAGGTGGGTAGTTCTGAGTCCAAAACCCACCGCCCACTAGTAGTAACAATAAATATGGCATGGTTGGTGGGGCACAGATCAGGAAGTCAGTGACTCACTGTGTGGCTTTGGACGTGTTATTACCCTTTTTGTGTCTGTTCCCTCATCAGTAAAATGGGGAAAACCCCAGGGCTGTTGTGAGGAACTGTAAAATATTTCTTAAGATAGAAAGAGCTAAATGCTAAAAAAAAAAAAAAAAAAAGACTTATTATATCTGTCATCTCGAACATTATCAGAATGTCATCTGCTGTTTTAATGTGACTAACATGAAATATGAGTTCTTCATGACTACAGCTTCAGTACGAAAATTAACTAAATTATACTTCAGTTGACTGAGTAACCTCTGTCATAATCCAATAAAAATAGCCATATGTTGTTTGATAATTCCCCTGAAATCAAACCATAGATATAAAACAAAACAAAAAGCTTATGGAATGCCTTATGCCTTATGGAATAGCAAAAATTTAAGCAAGTGTATATGGCAAATAAATAGACAAACAAACAAGGCAGAGAGCCAGGGGACTTTTTGCCTACAAATATCAGTAAAATGCCATCTTGTTACATTTTCTGTGATCCATCATTTATTTCAAACACAAAAGAGACAAACTGTGAAATTGTTTAGAAGGGCAGAAATAAGAAGAATTATTATCAAGCTGTGCCATGGCACTAGGGTTGGGTGGTTTGGCCGGCCAGATTTTAGAATGTTTTTAGTTTAGTAGAAACAGAGGAAAAATTAGCCTGCAAAGTCTGTGCTCAGCCACAATCTCTTCCTTTGAAATTTCAAATCAATGCCCCTCTCCCATTTGGCAAATAATTACTGTATTCCTTAGGTCCCTGCAGGTATTTATACACTATAGCATGAGTACGTACCCGCAATTTCCCATTCAAGGTTGAACATGTTCCATTTAATGAGACACAGATCTGCTGGTGTAAACTGGCATAACATTGACTTCAGGCTGATCTACACCAGCTGTGGATCTGGCCCACTTTTTCTAATAAAGTTACATGGTTAAGAAAAAAGAAAAGGAGTACTTGTGGCACCTTAGAGACTAACCAATTTATTTGAGCATGAGCTTTCGTGAGCTACAGCTCACTTCATCGGATGCATACCGTGGAAACTGCAGCAGACTTTATATACACACAGAGAATATGAAACAATACCTTCTCCCACCCCACTGTCCTGCTGGTAATAGCTTATCTATATCTTATATCTATATAAGCTATTACCAGCAAGACAGTGGGGTGGGAGGAGGTATTGTTTCATATTCTCTGTGTGTATATAAAGTCTGCTGCAGTTTCCACGGTATGCATCCGATGAAGTGAGCTGTAGCTCACGAAAGCTCATGCTCAAATAAATTGGTTAGTCTCTAAGGTGCCACAAGTACTCCTTTTCTTTTTGCGAATACAGACTAATACGGCTGTTACTCTGAAACCATGGTTAAGAAATGTTATTATATCAAACCAGAGGCTACATTCTCAGATGGTGCTATGCCAATTTACGACAGCTGAGAATCTAGCCCTATATTTATCACATGATATTATCTCTGTGGTAGATCATTGTCTGTTATATAGTGTTCTTAGCAAAATATTTTAAATGCACAGATTTTGTTGAACTTGAAACAGGTCAAGTTACAAACCTAATTAAAGGGGAAGTAACAGACACTCTTGTTAATGCTGTGCTAAATATAGAAGATCCGGGGGAAAATGATTTGTACATAGGATTAGCTATAGTACAAAACTGTGTCTTTATTTTCTGTAACAGCTCAGGCCCTGCCTGAGCTTAACTAAGGAGAGGAAGTAGGTCACCCGTGTGGGCATCAGGTATTACTTTTTATGTTTTCATAATGTGGTTCTCAGACTTTTTTGTACCTTGCATCTCTTATTGAAGTGTCCCATGAATACTTCTGATCCCAACCTCGACCCCACAGCTCAGTGCTGTAAAACCCTGCGGCAACGGTAGAGCTTAGGTAGATGGGGGTTCGGGTGGGGGGGGGAATAGTATTAGGAAAACAATCAATCAGTGTTGCCAGCTTTCATGATATTTTTGTAAATCTCATTGTTTTGGAGCGTTTTTACCTCCTTCTCCCAAGAAGTTTCTGGCAGTTCAGGATTTCAGGCTGAGCTTTAATTGATTCTACTTCAGCCATCAGGCGCTGAAATCTGCTGGTGGCAGCCTGACCTGCAGCCAGAGGCAGCACGTGTATTTCCTACAGGTCTGCTCCCCTGCTGTGTCCTGCCTTAAAGGTTATGTCTATCCTACAATGGCACAGCTGCAGTTACTCTGCTGTAGCGCTGCAGAAGACACTTCAGCAAGGGAAGGGGTTTTTCTGGTGCTGTAGTAAATCCACCCGCCCCACCCCTTCTGAGAGGCAGTAACGAGGTCAACAGACGAATTCTTCCATGGAGCCGGTGGTGTCTACACTGTGGGTTAGGTTGACCTAAGTGTGTGACACCAGACATGAGCCCTAAGTGCTGGAGCTAAGTCAGCCTAAGTTTCTGGGGTAGGCCAGGCCTTAGTCTAGAAGCAGGGAAGCAGCAGCCCATGGGGGCAGGAGAAACTGCCAGGAGCCAGCAGAAGGAACAGCTCCAACCACCTCATTCATTGCCCATAAAGTGCTGCACTGGAGAGGAACAAAGTGAGGGATGAGAAGAAGGGACCTCAGGACCATATGACCCCATTCTGCCCTATTGCACTCTTCCCCCATTCCTCCAGTGCTGCTGGCATGCAAAGGGTAGAGACAGTGGGAAGGCTGTGGGAGCTGGCAGGGACAGTGTCCTGGAGCCAGCTTGTATAGGGTAGGGACAATAGCAAGGACAGGGAGAAGAGACAGCTAGTGGTGGGTGATTGGGCTGGAACATCTGTGTTCAGGAGAAAGCGGGCAGGAAGTTAGGGACAGTGCCTGAGATGCAATGAGTAGAGAGCTGGTGGAGCCTGGGAGATGTTGGGGAAGTGTCAGAAGTAAACAGGAGGAGGTCCCCGTACTTGTGTGTGTGTACATCTCACTGGAGAAGCTCAAGCAGCCTAGTGAATAGCAGACCAGGAACTACGACACGGTGAAGGAGGCCGTCCTAGATCGGGTGGGGCTGTCTTCCGAGAAGTTTTGTTCGGCAAGGTGGATAGAGGGTTTGCAGCCCCCAGCGTTCGTCCAAAGGTTGGTGGACTGGGCCACCCGCTGGCTGAGACCCAGCACCCACCCAGTGGGAGAGATTATGGATGCACTGGTCTTAGAACAGTTCCTATAGGGCCTCCCTGAAAACATACAAGTTTGGGTTAGGCAGCATCAACCAAGTATGGTGGAGGGGGCTGTGAAACTGATGGAGCAGTATGCAGAGCTTGAATTCCCCAGGAAAGAGGGACAGCCATATAAAGACTTGGAATCTGGGAGAAAGCCCAGAGAACCCCCTGCCTGGAAAGGGCCCAGAGAGGAAAAGGGAAGACACCCACGGAGCTCCTCCTGGGGCCCAACCAATCCTTTGCTGGCAGCGCGGGCAACTGGGACATAAAAAGTGGGAATGCCCATACATGGAGTGTGGCTTGGCCGAGTTTTGCAGCTGGACTAACACTGGGGGGCAGGAGAGGGGCAGAAACTGTCCACCATTCCGGTGATGGTGGGGAGAAAACCCCAGAGAGGGCAGATAGATATAGCCTCAGCCTGCTCTCTTATCCAGAGCTGCACTGGATGATTCCTAGAGCCAAGATGGACCTTGAATGTGCCCACAGGGACAAGAGACATTGCCCTATGGCCCAGGTGCCCCTCAAGATCTGGGGCAAGTTCCAGGGGAAACAAGTCGGGGTAGTGGAGGGGCTGCCTTATCCAGTAGTGTTGGGCATGGACTTTCCAAGAGGGAAAGGAGGTGGTGGGAGGAAGCCCGTGGGGGGGGGAAAGGGGAGGTCCCCCAAAGACAGCGGTGAAAACCCCTAAACCACAAAGCCCCAGTAAGAAGGGAGACCAATATCCTCAGGAGCTAAAAGTGAAAAGCCCTAGACAACAGAGCCCAAGTGAGGAAGGAGGGATGGGGGAGACATCCCAACCAGGGCCTTTAACAGAGGAAAAAGGCCCAGCAGATTGCCCTACAAGGAGACCCCAAGGAGAAGGGGTTTTTCACCTTCCTCTGCAGCGTGGGGCACGTGTCACTTGCTGGAGGATTCTCTGCACCTTGAAGTCTTTAAACCACAAGTTGAGGACTTCAATAGCTCAGACATAGGTCAGGGATTTGTTACATGAGTGGGTGGGTGAGATTCTGTGGCCTGCGTTGTGTAGGTCAGACTAGATGACCATAATGGTCCCTTCTGACCTTAAAGTCTATGAGTCTATGAGAAGAGGCCCAGGCCCCACTTGCCAGGTTTGAGGAACCTGAGGCCCTGGGTGTCCAAGGGGAAGTAGGGACCAACCCCAAACCCCTGCCAGAAGGGGAGGGGGGACACACTCGGGGGTGCGGATGGTGGGAGGACCTGTGGGTTGCGGTCGACCTATGGGGGTATCCACCCCAAGCAGTGTAATTTCTGCATGTGGGGAATAAATAAACCCCAAAAGAAGGACCTTGGGGGTCACCCGAAGGAGGAAGGAGAACTCCCCCATAGTGCCCCATCCGGTAGAGGGGACAGGCGAGGATGAACCTGGCGGTTAGTAAGCGGGGGAGGTGTGTGACAGGATGCTAGGCTGGGACTCCTGAGCCAGTCCTCTGTCATGCCAGCTCCAATCAAGAGGGTTAGATTGGAGCTGCCTAAGCAGCTAGCCTGGGGCTGCATAAAAGCTCCGGGGAAGGAAGCCAGGGAGGCGCAGACAGAAAGGGGGAAGCTAGAGAGCGGAAGGACAGTGGTAGCTCTGCCTTCCTGGCTGCAGGACTGAGAAGCGCTTAAGGCTGAAACCCCCAACTGTACGTGGTGAGAAGGTGGTGGGATTGTGCACTGTAAATCAACTGCACCGGCGATTGCTGAGCCCGAAGGTCTCAGAGTGCTTTTTGGAGCAGAGCAGAGGCAGGAGCAAAGGGGCCCCTTTTACGCCCTGTGACAGGGCTGTTAAAACAAGGGGCACAACTTAGGGCCAAATCATCCTGACTAGGGGAAATACAAGCAGCTTCCCCTTAGTGTGGGGCCTAGGATGAATCTGGGACCCTACCTTTTTTCTTTTTTGAAGTAGAGATGAGTCCAAAACAAAATCCCAGGTGTGAACATGGTCCAACTAGATCTGATTTGGCAAATGGCCCCATATTTATAATGTGCCAAACTGGACTGATTCTCTACTACTCAAAGGTTGAAAATCCTTTTGTTTTGTTTGTAACCACTTTATCTTGGCCTCTAAAGCAGGCTTTAGATGGTTACACTGTTGCCCACGCTGTCCCATTGAATTCTTTGTGCCTGTGTACAGTAGCACTCTGAACTCCATCCTAGTTCTTGATCCACCTCCCCTACCTCGTTATCCGTGCCAGCGTGTTCTGAGGGAGATACGTTTGACTGCTCTGTTACGCTCAGGGCTGCCGTTGGAGAAAGCCAGCCTTCAACGGACTCTCTTGCTGTCAGTACTGATAACATGTAGCACTGCAGGACAAAGCGTTCCATATCTGGACAGATGTCCTCTACACTCTGTTCTCCCTATGAATGGCACCGAAGACAGAGTGCTTTCTTCACGATACAGGAAGAAGAAACTACTGAGAAGCAATGTTACCACTTCTCATAGAACATCTGGCTAACTAGGAAAGACTACAGCAAAGGAAAAATAGAGACAGAATGATGGTCTGGGAAGAACTAAAGGGAGAATAGGACTAAGAAGAAGAAGAATTGGCACCTCCACAGAGCCCTTCATCCAAAGATTTTAATGTACTTTACACACAATGATGAATTAAGACTCAGCCCTTCTGTGAGAAAGGGAGTAGTTTATAGACAGGGAAACTGTGGCAAAGACATTTACAAGGCTTGCTCAAGGTCCCACCCCAGCAAATGTAGGGCAGAACTGGGGCAAGAATCTGGATCTTCTGAATCTGCTTGACCATATTTCCAAGAAGAGGGGAAGCAGGGGAACTGGATTAAGATTGTGACGAGCATTTCCAAAGCACAGAATTAATCTAGGTGAAGGGCAAGGAACCAGCTGAAAAAGTGATTCTGTACAAAAAAGGAACATTTTGATGTGATGTAATGAGATAAGATGGATGACTCACCTCTACCAAGGAAGTCCAAGCAACAGATAAGATCAGCTAAAGAAAAACGGCTTATAAAGTCATTAGCATTCAAGCAACCTGAAAAGGAGGGTAATAAAACATATAGCGAGAGAATCTTAGCCAAACAGGAGAGCATCTAAGAGAGGCACAGAATAGCCAATAAGACATCCGCACTGGGAACTGTACAAACACAGTGAGACACAGCCTCTGTCCTGAGGAGCTTTCTGTCTAAATAGACATATAATGACAGGAGAACTAGAGGCACAGAGTGGTTATGTGACTTCCCCAGGACTACGTAACAGGCCAATAGCCGAGCTGGGAATAGCACCCAGGTGTCCAGCCTTCTGGTCCAGTACACACTGGACATGGTCTTGTTGTCAGGGCCCCCACATTTATCCATGAAATGAACAATCTCCATTTAACAAAAATACTGCATATTTGTTTTTAAAAGGGCATCCACTACTTCTGCTAGCACCTTGTTTGCAAGTTACAAAGCAATTCTAACTGCTTGAGGATGGAAATGGTTTTGGGAGGAGCCAGAGAACTATCCTAGAATAAATAGTCTCTCACCTCTGGATGATTTTATATTCAGCGCCAACATCATTATTTGCCAAATTATGAACCATGAGCTAAACTCACTGGGTTGAAAAATGTTCATTTTACTTTTTAAAATTGGTGTTCCTAGATAATAAAATGTCAGGGAAATCCCACACTGCCCTGTTAAAATGACAAGCTTACCAGCTACGATCTGGAGCCGGCTGAAGCGGGGCTGTTCAGCCATATATTATGACGAGCATGAATACTGTCCCCTTTTCAAACCATAGAATATAGAAAGCCAGGCAGGAAGACTCAATATTGTTCACCGCAGTTTAAGGATTAACCGGAATCAGGAAATCAATTACTACATTGCGTAAAAGAAAAAAATCCAAATGTATTTGTGATCTGTAGTGTAACCAAAATCAGAGAAACTGTAGCTACATTGGCAATAATGCAGTTTCTGCTAAAACACAGCCTCTGAACACAGTCATTGAAGGTGACGTTTCCTCCAACTGCCCTTGAGGGAATAGCCAAGTAACCGAGATATGGACGTGATCTCCTCCTGAGAAGCTCAACTACAATAACAGCTGACAATATTTTATGATTTTTACAGGTCAGAGAGACTCAAAGATACAAATTCAAAATGTGCATTAGTAGAAATAATTATGTAGTTAGTGAATCTTCATGGACTGGGAGCAGTTAATGGAAATTAAAATAGGCATTTTTGCACTTATGCCCATATCCAATGAGATTTTAAAAATCTTTTCTCCTTTTTTTTCCGCATTGGTTTATTGATTTTTGTAGCTCCCAGCTGGTGTTTTTTGTAATCCCAAAGACTTTCAGATAAGCTATATTTAAACCATGTTTTAAACTATACATTACATTTGTGCAGAGCTACTACAGTATAAACCTCTAACTGCATCCACTTCTTCATATCTGGTAGTGAATATGGAAAGCATCAATCATTACACTGAAAGGAGTGCAAACTCTTGAATCTCTGTTTGCCAAACAAAATGATTGTTTAGGAAAACCTACTGTAGCATGCTGTGCTTACACATATGCATGCCGGGTGTATTGCTGAGACAAGGTGGGTGAGGTAATACTGTTTATTTCTGCAGAAGTTTTTTTCAGTTAGATGCAATCAGTTATTAACTTTTAATATTTTTAAAATACAGGAACAAAAGTCACTCTATGAAAGTGGCAAAACTGTGTGGCAAACTGCAGTTTGGTATAATCTAGCTTCCCATATGAGAACTAAAATGGAGCAACTCCCATTGACACCAGCAGAAGGCATACAGATACAAAAACAGTAAAACCCTGATTTTCATTTACATTATGGCCTTTGCACTGCTTTGTCTCTAAATCCTGATTATTAGACTGATAATGACACCTCTTGTGAAGGTTGTCCCACACTTTCCATTATAAGACCCAGTTTTCAGTTCCTAATAACTATAACTATTCATGTTGAAGTTTTCTAGGCGGGGTAGCTGCCTGTGGTGGGGTGGTCCCCCTGCCATGCGTTGAAGGGCTTAAAACAGCCCTGGGAGAGAGCTGAGAGGGAAAAAGCTGGGCTGTTTGGGAAAACAGCCACAGCTGTAGCCTGTGTAATTAGGGCCCAGCTGGCCCTTGTAAGAGGGCAGTGAGGCAGATGGAGAGAGAGAGACTCTCTTCAGCTAGGTGGAGAGAGGAGGACCTGGCTGCCTGGGAAGCTGAGGAGGGTACCTAGGGCAGTGCAAGGGCAGAGGGAGCTGCAGCTGCAGCTGCAGCCTAGCAGACCTGCAGGCTGAGGTAAAGGCCCATGAAAGGGTACTAAGGCTGCAGAGGAGCAGCCCAGACCTAGACAGAGGCAGCTGGTCCAACCCCCCTTGCTGATGATGAGTGGTACAGACTGAAGTCTGCCTCAGGGAGTGGGGGCTAGATGATGACTGACAGTAGCCACTGAGGCAAGGGAGGGATACAGGGTTGGGGGACCCAGACTGAGGGGGTACTGCCAGAGGGCAGAACCCTAATTTAGAAGGGCACTGGGGTCCGGGATGGGCAGGGGGCCAGCAGCAGGCGAGACACTGACCGGCAGAGGGTGCTCCTGGCTGAAAAGAGCTAATTCCCTGGACAACCAGCAGGAGGTGCCGCAGCAGTGAGTTGTTGCCCTGCGACTCTGCCTCAGGCTGAATGTCTTTTGTTTTTTAAAAAAAGTTTCAACCTCAAAGCTAGTTCAGCATCTCCCAAAGCAAGTTAAGGGAAAAATCCATTGTTTTGACAACATGACCAAATTCTTAAGTCCCTTTAACTGAGAAGCTCTATAAGCTCCATGCTTTGGAGCAGGAACTTGACATATGGAAGGGGGCTGCCCCTCGTGCCAAAGACATGTCTTTTTTCACATGGCTGGCAACCCACCCAGATCTGACGGGCGGGAGGGGGAAAGAGAATCGCTATTCAGACAGCTCAATAGAGCTGAACATGCCATCTCCACTGAGTGTGTTATACAGGCCAAGGATGAGCAGGACCTTTCCTGCAATTGTTCCTGCTGTCAGCCAGGGCTGCCATATTGTTGGGGACAGAAACTGAGAGCAGGGAGACCATCTCTTCTGTGGTCCCAATGCTTTCCCTAAGGGAACGCAGGGCAATAAAGAGGAGAAGCAGCTGAAATTTGAATGCACTGGGAGCAGAGACAGGCCTGGGATGGGCAAAGAAGCAGGGAGGAAGAGGCAGACTGAGGGGGATTGGTCTTGGGAGTGGGGATAGGAGCACAGAAAGACAGGGATAGGAGGAGGTGAAAGGATGATCTCTTGCTTAAGGTCTACCTGTGTGCCTCAGTTCCTCATTTGTAAAATGGGGACAAGTGTATTAATTTACCTCATGGGGTGTTTGTTGTAAAGATCACTTAATGTTTGTGAAGCACTCTGATACCATGATGAGAGCACCATAGAATAGCTCATGAGGAAATTAAGTATTCTGTATTCAGTGCAGGGTTTGAATGGTGTGCAGTAAATGTGACCTGGGACCAAACACTGAACGAAGAGGATAAAAAGAAATGCTGAATAGCTATCCATTCAGCAAGTACCATCCATCCTGTGCACTGAATGAGGCAGTGGGGAAAAATAGTATGCGATCATGCAATTAAACGACACTCCTAATACACAGGCACACCACAGACCATCTTAATTCTGGCATTTCTTGACTTTTGAGTGCTTGACTTTGCAATCCAAATAACAACATATGTAATATTTAAACATAGTGCCTTTCAACCAGACAGATCCCAAAGGTCTTGACAGAATGTATAGCGCTTACTCACTGACCTACAGATATTCCAGAGTAGAACACAACAGGCGTTCTGTACTAGCAACCTGCTTTAAAAAAACAAAAACAAAAAAACCACCACCAGTGGGCCTGATTCTGTTCTTACCCTCATGTAAATCACTGAAGGTGGTGGAGTTACATTGGTGTAAAGCTGGCACACACAATATAATACTAGACTCAGGCCCAATAGTTTTTAAGCATGGAAATAAAGACAAACTTCTAATATTAAAAATGAACCTAGAAATAAAGTAGGCAGAGTAGAATTGTCCAGCTTGGAATCTGACCAGGAATCATTCCCCTGCTTCTGCAAAAAGTTTCATGAGTTCTTTCAGGGGCCATGAATGGCCAGCACCTTGAGTTTTACATCTCCTGCACCAGCTCAGTTCTATCGCCTTGCGTTGAGTTATTCCCGACTCTGCGGGAAGAGTGACGCCTATTGCGCAGCTAGCCTTGCTTTCTGCAGACCCCACATTTTAATCCAAGTCGTGGTTAATCCCAGGTTTTCAACCGTTTTACATTTGCAGACCCCTAAAAAATTTCAAACGGAGGTGGTGACCCCTTTGGAAATCTGAGTCTGCAGACCCCCAACGGACCACAGGTTGAAAACCACTAGCATGGACCTAACACCTATGAGATCTAACAAGATTGCAATCTGAGGTGATTATGACTTTGGGTGAAAGTCCAATAGTTTAAACTGAGAATTATAGTTGTCAAACTATGAGTATAGTTTAGGTAGCAAGTGCAGAACTGAGGTGAAATTATATTTGTAATCTCTAATAAAATGTGAGATGCTGCATAGATTTCCTGTATAATCAAATAATAAGATTATGAAAATGTTTAGGTTTATAGAAAATACAATGTAAAAATACAGTGCAGGAGGTATTAAGCAGATTACTGTTTGTTTTGATCTTGAAAAACATCTTAGTATTTTGATAAAAGGCCTGATTTATTATAGTAGATAAAATAGTCTCAAGATCAAATCCTGCAGTTTTAGGACCTACAGAAATCTGGGCCTCAAACTTGCTCCCATTGTACTCAATGGGGACATTTCAATGGAAGCAACTTTAGCCAATAACATTTTAATAAGTTAAATAAACTTTTTAGTAGCCAACTTCAGCAGGGGCCCAATTCTGCTCCCACTGTACTCAATGGGGACATTTCAATGGAAGCAGAATTGGGTCCCCGCTGAAGTTGGCTACTAAAAAGTTTGTTTAACTTATTAAAATGTTATTGGCTAAAGTTACTTCTAAAATAAACCAAGTGCATTGTTTGATTTTCAATCATGCAGAATGATCTTAAAATTATTTTAGTTTGATGATTCTTACTAAAGGCTGACTCATTAACATATTGATTTACAATCAGACCAATTGAAATCCAATATCCAAACAACTTAAGGAGCTGTTAGCAAGAATGATTAACATTGGGAACCTGTCACAGGGCAAATGCTCCCCATCCCTCTCTGGGGGCGGGGTAGGGATGTGTCGTTATAGCCCTGCAGCTGAGTCTGCCTGACCACCCTTAGCTTCTGGGTGGTGCATCCTAGGGGCCAGGGCCAATATGGCTGCCCTCTCCTGCAGGGCAGTGTGGCCCAATTCAATACATAGAATCATAGGACTGGAAGGGACCTTGAGAGGTCATTTAGTCCAGTCCCCTGCACACATGGCAGGACTAAGTATTATCTCGACCATCCCTGACAGGTGTTTGTCTAACCTGCTCTTAAAAATCTCCAATGATGGAGATTCCTCAACCTCCCTAAACAATTTATTCCAGTTCTTAACCACCCTGACTGTTAGGAAGTTTTTCCTAATGTCCAACCTAAACCTCTCTTACTGCAATTTAAGCCCATTGTTTCTTGTCCTGTCCTCAGAGGTTAAGAAGAACAATTCTTCTCTCTCCTCCTTGTAACAACCTCTTATGTACTTGAAAACTGTTATCATGTCCCCTCTCAGTCTTCTCTTTTCCAGACTAAACAAACAAACAATTTTTTCAATCTTCCCTCATAAGTCACCTTTTCTAGACCTTTATTCGTTTTTGTTGCTCTTCTCTGGACTTTCTCCAATTTGTCCAAATTTTTCCTGAAATGTGGCTCCCAGAACTGGACACAATACTCCAGTAGACTATTGAGTAATCAGCGCGGAGTAGAGCAGAAGAATTACTTCTCGTGTCTTGTTTATGAGAAGGTCATGCGAGACAGTATCAAAAGCTTTACTAAAGTCAAGATATACCAGGTATTCCGCTTCCCCCCATCTCAAGGCTTGTTAACCTGTCAAAGAAAGCTATCGGGTGGGTTTGACACTATTTGTTCTTGACAAATCCATGCTGACTGTTACTTATCACCTTATTATCTTCTAGATGTTTGCAGATTGATTGCTTTCTGAGAACAGAAGTTAGCTGACTGGTCTGTAATTCCCTGGGTTGTCCTTATTTCTCTTTTTATAGATTGGCACTATATTTGCCCTTTTCCAGTCTTCTGGAATCTCGTCCATGATTTTTCAAAGGTAATCGCTAATGGCTCATATCTCCTCAGTCAGCTCCTTGAGTATTCTAGGATGCATTTCATCAGGCCCGGGTGACTTGAAGACCTCTAATGTGTCTAAGTAATTTTTAACTTGTTCTTTTCCTAGTTTAGCCAATGATCCTACTTCTTTTTCACTGGCATTCACTATGTTAGACGTCCAATCACTACCAACCTTCTTGGTGAAAACTGAAACAAAGAAGTCATTAAGCACTTCTGCTATTTCCACATTTTCTATTATTATTTCCCACCCCACTCATTGAGTAATGGACCTACCCTGTCCTTGGGTCTTCCTCTTAATTCTGTTGTATTTATATAATGTTTTCTTGTTATCCTTTATATCTCTAGCTAGTTTGATCTTGTTTTGTGCCTTGGCCTTCCTAATTTTGTCCCTGCATACTTGTGTTATTTATTTATATTCAACCTTTGTAATTTGACCTAGTTTCCAGTTTTTGTAGGACTTGTTTTTGATTTTTAGATCGTTGAAGATCTCCTGGTTAAGCCAGGGTGGTCTCTTGCCATACTCCTTATCTTTCCTACACAGGGGGATAGTTTACTCTTGTACCCTTAATAATGTCTCTTTGAAAAACTGCCAACTGTTTTCAATTGTTTTTCCCCTTAGACTTGCTTCCCATGGGATCTTACCTACCAACTCCCTGAGTTTGCTGAAGTCTGCCTTCTTGAAATCCATTGTCTTTATTTCGCTGTTCTCCCTCCTACCATTCCTTAGAATCATGAACTCTATCATTTCATGATCACTTTCGCCCAAGCTGCCTTCCACTTTCAAATTCTCAACCAGTTCCTCCCTATTTGTCAAAATCAAATCTAGAACAGCTTCTCCCCTACTAATTTTTTTATTTCAGAACGTGGAGAAAACTATCTCCAATACATTCCAAGAACTTGTTGGATAATTTGTGCCCTGCTGTGTTATTTTCCCAATAGATGTCTGAGTAGTTGAAGTCCCCCATCACCACCAAGTCCTGTGCTTTGGATGATTGTTAATTGTTTAAAAAATGCCTCATCCACCTCTTCTTCCTGCTTAAATGGTCTGTAGTAGATCCCTAGTAAACCCCAGGCTCAGCCCAGAGCTCCTCCCACACACCAAACCCCTCAGCTCCAGATCAGAGCCCGCACCCCTTCCCTCAACCCAATCCCAAGTCCCAACCTGGTGGAAGTGAGTGACAGAGGGAGGGGGGATGGAGTGAGTGGGGCAGGGGTGTGGCCTCTGGGAAAGGGGGAGTGGGGCAGGGCAAGTGTGTTTGGATTTGTGTGATTACTGTTTCTACATTTTCTTTGAGGTAGATCCTGGGTTGCACTTAAATTCAAAAAGTGATCTTGTGCTTAAAAAGGTTGGAGACCACCATGTTAAACTTTTGACAACTTAGTTAATGGTATGGCTGGAAAGTAGCCAATAGTGCTCACCTGCTAATGTCTAGCTGGAGCTGTAGTTTTTGAATGGAAAACAGTCAGGATTTTCAGGATAGAGAACAACTTCTGAAATAAGTGGTAAATCAATTAAAAAACAGAGCACAGCAGTTAGAAGATCATTATCTAATAAGATATTCCACACCTCTGAGAACTTTGAGATAGGCATACACTTAGTGACTCATAGGTAGAAAATAAATAAATGGTGCCATTAATGTACTCAGTCATCATAGTGTCTAAATGGGGATTTTTTCAGAGCATAGTAGCTAACCACTTATTTACAAAATTAAAACAAAAACGAAGACACTAAAACTAAGGTTTGCAAAAATAGACATTTAAAGTTATGCTCCTAGATCTATATTTAGGCATTTAAGCAAGTGGCCTGATCTTCAAAAATGCTGAATATTCAACAGTTCCCATTGGCTATACCAGATTCACTGATCTGCTGAGGCCAATGTACATGGCATACGCAACACAAAGTGGCTTTAAAGCAAGGCATTCCATAGGTGGGGCACTGTCACAACAGGAAATGGTGGAGGTGTGGTGGAGCAGAGCATCCGGTATGGCCACTCATCACTGAGGGACCTTTGCCAGTGATGTAAATTAGGGCTGGGCAGCTCAAACTCGCACCAGGCCAGGCAGCTCTGAATTAGCTCCCTAGTCCTCTCCCTATTACCCCCCTCCCTGCTTCATTCACTGGCCAGAAATAGATACCTACTCAGGCCCCAGTGTGCTTGTAGAGTCTGTGCTGAAGCCTGTGACACTGTGTCTTCACGGCTATTTTTAGCCATAATAGCTAGATTAAAGCTTGTGTGAGTCTGCCTACCCAAGCTGCAGTGACTCCTCTGATTGCAATGCAGACACACTTAATGCAGCTATGACAGAGTGGAGAATCAAGCACCTTGAATGACTCCCACAAAGGTGTCATCGACCAGTAGAGATGGCTCTGGTGCCATGTGCTTCCAACGTGAAATTCCATGTAATAACAGGACAAGCATCCTGTACTAACCAATTTCCAAATGATCTCCAGGTGTAGCTGATATATCTCCTGTTACCGCAGTCTAATCTGGAGGTGACAATGTATGGATAACTGGCTCCATAGTTCTTCTCCACTGGTTCCTTGCCTGGCTGCAATCTCCAGTGCCTCATACTATTGTGTTTTCTCCTGTTTCAAGTGCCACATTGTCAGATTAGATAGGTCCATTAGATCAGATAGCAGCACATTTCTGTGAGAAATGATATACAATCAGGTGCCCTCAAATGCACTGATTAAATGCCATTGCAAGTGACTATCTCAGGCCTTGTGATTCATAACTGTGACATGGTCACAATATGTTGTCTGGTAAAGTAGTCACAGGTGCACTTGGGCAGATGGCTTCACAGAATCACACCGACAGAACATCTGCAGCACGTTTCACGTTTTGTCAGGGTATTCCCTGATCTCACCCACATTTTTTTCCCCCTGTGAATACCACAGACTCTGGTTACATTACAAATAGGGCCCTACCAAATTCATGGCCATGAAAAACGCATCACAGACCATGAAATCTGGTCTCCCACTATGAAATCTGGTCTTTTGTGTACTTTTACCCTATACTATGCAGATTTCAGGGGGGAGACCAGCTCTTCTTGAGCTGGGGGGTCCTGACCCAAAAGGGAGTTGTGGGGCGGGGGGGGTCACAAGGTTATTTTAGAGGGGCCACGGTATTGCCACCCTTACTTCTTCACTGCCTTAGAGCTGGGTGGCCAGAGAGCAGCAGCTGGTGGCCAGGTGCCCAGCTCTGAACGCAGCGCCCCGCCAGCAGCAGCGCAGAAGTAAGGGTAGCAGTACCGCAACCCCCCCTACAATAATCTTGTGGCATGCCCCCCTCACCCCCCCCACAACTTCTTTTTGGGTCAGGACCCCTACAATTACAACACCGTGAAATTCCAGATTTAAATAGCTGAAATCATGAAATTTACAATTTTTAAAAACCTATGACCATGAAATTGACCCAAATGGACTGTGAATTTGATAGGGCCATAATTATAGAGAGCCATTTACAAATGAGATGTTGTATGTTAGAGGAGGAGGTTGGAAGACTAAGGGCTACACCTACCATTTAGAGAAAAATAAGAACCAGCCTGGAGCAAAGAATAAATCTTGAACTGACCTGCTTAGGATCAATTTCACTCCCTTCCTTTTGTTCTCATTCTGTATCACAATGGTCTCAGTAGGGCTAGCAGACTTCTACACCAGTTACTTTCTACACAAGTTCTTATGCCCCAGTCCCTCTTGCGCCCAGGAAGCACATCTGACCTAGAGAAGCCCTGACTGTATAAAAATTATAGAGTAGTTGTCCAAAGCGTAGCAGAGCAAGAGTCAGATGCCCTGCTGCCCCAAATACAAGCTCACTGAGGGCAAATGCTCAGAAAGGAAAGATGGGGTCACAGGCTGGAAGAAGGACAGGACTGAAGAGTAGGACCAAAGATGGCTCAGAACTTCCAGTTGAGTGGTTTCGTTTTCAGGCTTTGCCCAAACTTCAGAGATTCTCAAAACACTAAGGAACAAACTGAAAAGTTTTGTGAGCTTCCCATAGAACCTTTGGGGTATAAATTCTGATTGATTGGAACTTTCCAAACCACCTTTCTCAGCTCTGTTTCATGTCTCTTGAACATCCCACTTCTGCTGCTAGCTGCCTTCCAGCTAGCTGTCCCGTGTTACAAGAAATCTGGTCTTGTCATACTGGCTCGTCTAGGCAAGTCTAATATGCAATGCTGTTAACAAGGCAAACTCAGTTCTCTGACGTTCTTTTGCCACAATCAAGGACCATGGGACCCTTTTTAAAATAATTCAAAGTGAGAGCCATTGAAAACAATTTGTCATTATTCCAGAGCACACAAGAGCTTAGTGAGAAGAGACTGGAGGGTCAGCATTAGTGTGATGAAGGCTCAGGGAGTGGGGAGCTAGGACAACATTATTTGCAGTGGGGCATAAGTCCTATATCATTTGAATTAAATTTAAAAAAACAAGGCCTTAAGGTTTCAAATCTATCTGTAAATGCAGTGTAATAGTCTCCTTCTTTCACCAGATGGTGCTGTAAAACTATTAATACAAAGGATGTTAGAGCAATGCCGCTCTGACAAGCTGGGACAAAGGTAGCTCTGGGTGACACTGTTCTTGATTCATTGCACTGGACCTTGGTATCAGAGTTATTAGAAAACACAGAGAATGAAAAAATGGCTAGGCTGAAGTGGTAAAACCAAATAATGCTAATGTTACATAGCACTTAGCATTCATTTATCCTCCCAACCTTGTGAGATAGGTAACTTGAATCCATTGCTACAGATGGGTAACTGAAGCCCAATTCCATGCCACAAACAACGAGCATTGGGACAGAGGATCTTCTGACTTCCGGCAGCTCATTAGTCCAAATCTTCTGGACTGGCTGAGCTGTGCTCAGGTGAAGCCCAAAGACAATGGGGCAAAGAGGTCACTAAACATCTTTTGCAGCTTTCTGATCCTGCAGGTGGCAGGCACCACTGTGGTCACCAGAACAAGAGAGAAGGCTTTAGGCTGCTGTCTTTCTTACAAAAGGCTGCGAGTCAGTCATGGAGGGGTGACTGATGGGAGGGACACCCGGGGGGTACCAGCTAAAGGGGGGGGCACATGACCTCCCCATGTGACTCCTCCCCTCCTTGCCACCAGCCCGGGGACCCCACACTCTCCCCGTCCCCTCATCATCCTACATTACCTGTGCGGGTGGGGGGCTCTGTCCTCCTGCTGCATTGGGAACCGTGTGGCCGAAAGGAGCAGAACGAGCTCCTGTACTGCCCCCAGCCCTTCCACGCATCTGTGTCTCCTGGGGTCTGTACAGCCCCGACAGAGGACAGGGCTGGGAGTGGTACCAGGACAGCCACACCGCAGGAGCTGCTGGCGCAGGGCGCTGGCTCCTGGGAGCAGCGGCCTCCCTCCGGCAGTCCCTCCAGTGCGGCTGTACTGCCCCCAGCCCTGTCCTCCGGTGGGGCTGTACAGAGCCCAGACAGGAGATGCAGCTCCATGCAAGGGCTGGGGGGTGAGACAGCCGTGCCAGAGGAGCAGCTGGTGTAGGGCCGCCTGGTGGCTCCACGTTCTGCTCCTTTCGCCACTGCAGTTCTCTGCTGAATGTGTCCCCCCAGGCGTCTGCGGAGGGGCATGTGACCCTTCTTCCCCCTCCCAGGCATCACCTAGCCAGTCGCCGGCGCGACTGACCCCGGCCCCTCCCAGCAGTCGCAGTCTCAGGCCACACCCTCCCTCCCCCGGAGCACCAGCAACATCTCAGGGCTGCCCCCTGCCCGAGAGCCCCTCCTCCAGGGCACTCAAGATTTAGTTAGGGGTATATAGTACAAGTCAAGGACAGGTCACAGGCCGTGAATTTTTGTTTACTGCCCATGACTTGTCCATGACTTTTACTAAGAATACCCGTGACTAAATCTTAGCCTTAATCCTACACCAGCTGTGGATGGCCTCCATGAGGCTGTTCCAGCTGCCGAGGATTAGCAAGACAGCAAGGTACTGGCGACGCACACTATGCCAGACACCGATTGAGGTGGTGATGTAAATACTGCTATGATGACTATGCCACTTGGAGATTCATGCACACCAAGGGCATCCTCACCTGGCCGTGTAAGTCTGCTTTGTGCCTCCAGAGTAAAGTAAAAGAGATTATATAGGGCTGAGGATCTCACCTGTCATTCCTTCAGACCCTGCTGTCTTATGGAAGATGAGGCAGAAGTCCAAGCAGATGCTGTTTTGTTACATTCAGATAGTTGCATGGTGGGCTATATGTGAGTAAACAGTCAATAGTGATGTTATGCTACAATCCAGAATTAGCACTGGTTACACATTGCAAAAATTATCTGAAACTCCAAAAACCAAGGTAAAATTCACCTGTTTGGTTTTTTTAAAACACATCTGAAATTGTGACTGTGTTCACTAAAAAGATTTGCTTGTCTTGGACTGAAATATAATGTAAGGAAGGGGCTGGGTGAAAATGATAAGCTTCATGTAATTGAAATCCCAAACAAGACCAAACACAAAAGTTTCATCCAAGTCCCTCTTAGAGTTTTGGGTTTGTTTCATCCTGAAACATAAAGAGAAACTAACTCATGTGAACCAAAACTACTAGGAAGCTCTCCTGTTCTCATTATAGCTGATAAAAACTCCCACTGACTCCAATGGGAGCATGTTATAGGGCCATCCCACCTGGTGTGCCCTCCTGTGGCAGTCAAAGGCACAGTAGGCACATCTGCCTCAGTTTCCCCCTTCAGGCAGCCTGCCAGGAGGCCAGAGCAGTGGGTCTGGAAATGTTTGTAAAATTCCATTTTTGTTCTTCTGAAATAGAATATTTTGAAAAAAGAAAAGGAGGAATTGTGGCACCTTAGAGACTAACCAATTTATTAGAGCATAAGAATATTTTGAAAGTGTCCATGCCATGGAAAATATTGCAGATCCAACGCTTCGTTCCAATTCAGCATGAAATTTTTCAGAAATGTGAAATTTTCTGCAGGAGGCAAATTCCATTTCCTGTACCGCTCTCCCATTGAGCCCTTCGATATTATGCTAGCTATGCTATTTCAGTGAAGCTATATAAAACCTAGCAGCTCCCTCATTTGTCTCTTTGGGGAATTGCCATCAGAACACTGAAAAATCCTCCAGTCCAGCCCCAAAAGGAAAGGTGATATACCCTACATACAATAATAAGAGTGATAGCCAGCTGAGAAAAGTATAGCATAACTCCTACAGGTTTGGTTTGCCTTTAGCTACCTTTGCACAGCTGCAGACCTGGCGGATTTCTCATCTCTGTTAAGGTCAGGTCATGTTCTGTACCAGCTTACACTCTAGGGAGAGTTAGCTGAAGAGGAAGTTAGCCTCTCTCCATTTCACACTGTAGATCATACCATTGCTTTGACATACACAACTGGTGAGCCTGACCTCTGCAGTGTTGCATTTCCTAGTCCTTCATTTCTTAAGTTCCCTCCATAGTTCTGTAGCTTTTTATAAGCTGAATACGTGTCCATAGGTGCTAGAACTAAGGGTGCTGCTGCACCCCCTGTCTTGAAGTAGTTTCCATCATATACAGGGTTTACAGTTTGGTTCAATGGTGCTCAGCACCCCCATTATACAAATTGGTCCAGCATCTCTGTACCTGTCTGAATTAGTGAGAGAGAGAGAGAGAGGCTACAAATGGCTGAGACACCTAACCATTCATAGAAGCACCGAGGAGCCAACTAGACTGCACAGGATGTAAATCAGAATTTGGGCTAGGGAATCAAGATGTGGGAAAGTGTCTCTTGGTAGAGGCTAAGTTCACTCAAAGTGCTTGGTCACCTTTCATTTTTTTAAGGTGAACAAGTTAGCAGTGAGTCAGGGAAGGAAGGATGTTCAGGGAATTAGGCAACATTTACAGAATAGAGCATACGCTTATTTCACATATCTGCAATTTTTCCATTAGATACACAGGGCCAAATTCAGTTCTCCATTTCACCAACTCAATTGGCTTCAGTGGACCCAAACCAGTAGAAATGAGAGCAACATTTGGTCTCCTGTGAATAAATATATTTTCTGTGCAAGCTATATCCAGCGCAAAACACTGCATCTGAATTTGCCTGTTTCCACAGATAAGTTATTGGATAAATAACTCCCATCATTGAAATTAGTTTCCTGGAAGTGACTGCTTTGGAAAGATAAATGTGAGCTGCAGAAGAAAATGCTAACCCTGCTGTATGGCTTGGAAATATTGCATCACTGTATCCTATTTCATGGAGTGCAGAGGTACAATTCTTGTGGCAAATGTTCAGTCATTGCAAACTAACACCACATGTACAAATCATATAATTTTCAAAATTATGATTTTGCACTTAAATTGTACAAGCACTCCAGAGGGCCGATCAGGTACCAATTATGTTTAGTGCTTGGTATGCACAAAAAATGATATAATCCCTTCAAAGAGTTTAAGGGGTAAATAAAAGACAGTGATGTAAATAAAAAATAAAGAGTCACAATAAATAAGCAGTCTCAATAAATTATTAATGCCATATGACATGTCAAGATAGACATATGAAGTCTGGACACTTGTGTTATAGAAGAATATTTGCAGCATTGTTTTAAACTGTAAACCTTTCCAGCTCTTGGATTATGCTTTGCTTTCATTATTCCAAAGACAGAGTCATTTGTCATAGAAAAGTGTCGGTAATATGCTTTGGACCTGATTCTCCACTGCCTTGCCCCCTGCTGTATAGTCATTTACACCTGTGCAAAATGACTTTGTTTAAATACTAGCATTCTGATCTGGGAGCAGTTAACACCCATTTTGCACAAATGTCTACAAAGTGTACAAAGCAGTGCAGAATCAAAGCCCTTTACCTGCATATCCTTTACTTGGGCTACTCAGATTCTCACTCAGTCCCAGGGTTGTGAGTTCAAGTTCTATTTTAGATGAAAATTGGTGTTAGGAAGATATCTCCTCCTTTGTGTGCTATACCATGGTAATTAGAGAGAGACCCAAGTTTGGCTCTACCTCAGATCTGATATTTTGTCCGAAGTCAAGTGTTCCCATATCTGAAGCTCCAGTTTATAAGGACTGACTGGGACATTCAAACACAGATTCAAATTCCAGGGAAGAGGTCAGAACCAAGACTCAGGATCATCACAAGACAATAATTATAGGACAATATTAGCTTGGAAGGAAGGAAAGCCTGTGAAACCAAGGAAACATTCACAACAGCACTGTGAACTATGAATTATAATGTTTAGTACCAAAGACACTGCAAATCTAGGAAGACAGGACCAGTCAAAAAGATGTTTTTGTAAAGGTCATTAATTATTGACTGCATTAGATGATGTCATTTGTGTAGTGACTCATAATTCCACATCTCCCCACACTTTAAATTGAGTAGAGCTGCAGGGTAGTTTTGCTTTCTCTTCTGAAAGCTCAAATTCGGATTATGTGGTTTTGAAGGAATGTAACAAATGATGCCTATAAAGGTTAACGTACCAGAAGTGTTAGTCTATCAGTGCTTTCCCTATCTTTTAGTGGCCAGGGGAAATAGCAAACGATCTAATCTACACATAGGCCATAATTTTCAAGAGGTCTCATCTCCTATTCCTGTTGAAGTCCTACTGGAGCCTGTTCATTGACTTCAGTGGGAACAGACTCAGACCGTTAGACACCAAATTAAATTACAAGTTTTTTTTAAAAGAGGGCAGTATGCTGCGTGATGAGCTCTTTTGAAAAATCTATCCATAAGTGGTGCAGTGAGAGTGGCTGACTGCCAAGTACTTTTGAAAAGCTGGCCTTTATTTAGAAGTCTAATGAGAGCGGTGTTGTTGTTTTGTTTTAAATCTAGTCCTGATTATGGTGTTCTGACGACTTGAAAAGCTGACTCTGAGCTCTTTTGAAAATTTGGTCCATGGTGGGCTAGAAATATGCAAAAACATTTAAACAAAGAAGAACTTCAGTTATTAATGGAGTGCAAAAATGTACCCAAAAGTGGTCATTATACATAACTCGCTACTCTTTTTTTTTTTTTTTTTTAAGGGCTGGTGTAAAAAAATGAAGAAATCAAAATCTGTGCCATGGATCTTGCCTAGAAGAAATCACAACATTCAATTTTCAAATTTTATAGAGGCACAAATATAATAGTGTCAGGCACTCAGATAACATGCATGTGGTATGAAAACCTAATGGAACAGAACAGTTTCTATCCTTGACATTCTAAGAAAAGCTGGTCTTGGCTTCTTAAACTACATGTAAGAAAAATTACATGTTTCATTGTTTGATCCAACATAGACGTGAAAGCTGCTGCACACAATGATAATTAGAGGAGCCACACTTCCAAACTTGAAGTTAATTCCATTAAGCTGTAACTAGCATGGCTCCTTTAGCTGGAGCTTTGAGATTTAACTAAGTCTATTTTATCTCTTTCTTCTGAGCCACCTTTTGCTCTGCTTTTTAGTTCTATTTTTTAGAAGTGCATTGTAATGCTTGTAATATAAAATGATGCTGGATTGACTGCACTAGGAAGGTACAGGAAGCAGCAGTGCAAACTTTCATCACAATACATCAATGTGTCTCTTAGCTCTGACCAGGCAAGCCCATCTGTAGATGTGTGAAGGTTGTTGAGACTCCACGACCTCACACCAAAACTGAGTGCCAGGCAGGGTTTTGTGATGTGCTGTCAGTAACTGGGCTGATATTACCAATTAAGTTCATCGATGTCAAGGTTCCTCCCCCACTCTGAACTCTAGGGTACAGATGTGGGGACCTGCATGAAAAACCTCCTAAGCTTATCTTTACCAGCTTAGGTCAAAACTTCCCCAAGGTACAAAATATTCCACCCTTTGTCCGTGGACTGGCCGCTACCACCACCAAACTAATACTGGTTACTGGGGAAGAGCTGTTTGGACGCGTCCTTCCCCCCAAAATACTTCCCAAAACCTTGCACCCCACTTCCTGGACAAGGTTTGGTAAAAAGCCTCACCAATTTGCCTAGGTGACTACAGACCCAGACCCTTGGATCTTAAGAACAATGAACAATCCTCCCAACACTTGCACCCCCCCTTTCCTGGGAAATGTTGGATAAAAAGCCTCACCAATTTGCATAGGTGACCACAGACCCAAACCCTTGGATCTGAGAACAATGAAAAAGCATTCAGTTTTTTACAAGAAGACTTTTAATAAAAAATAGAAGTAAATAGAAATAAAGAAATCCCCCCTGTAAAATCAGGATGGTAGATATCTTACAGGGTAATTAGATTCAAAAACATAGAGAACCCCTCTAGGCAAAACCTTAAGTTACAAAAAAGATACACAGACAGAAATAGTTATTCTATTCAGCACAATTCTTTTCTCAGCCATTTAAAGAAATCATAATCTAACACATACCTAGCTAGATTACTTACTAAAAGTTCTAAGACTCCATTCCTGTTCTGTCCCTGGCAAAAGCAGCATACAGACAGACACAGACCCTTTGTTTCTCTCCCTCCTCCCAGCTTTTGAAAGTATCTTGTCTCCTCATTGGTCATTTTGGTCAGGTGCCAGCGAGGTTACCTTTAGCTTCTTAACCCTTTACAGGTGAGAGGAGCTTTCCCCTGGCCAGGAGGGATTTCAAAGGGGTTTACCCTTCCCTTTATATTTATGACAGAGGTTACCAACAATATTTAGATAGTAATGACTTTTGGTCAGTATGGATCGGTCAGGTTTGAGTCTAACAACCTAGAGATGAGATGATTCCTATTCACTTAACAAACCCCACAGTAAAGGAAAGACGAGTGTTGTCTCACGCTGTACTGGTGTCAACTGGCAGACGAGAAGCTGCATTAACTGAACTTTACAGGCAACTCTTTCATTCTCCTATTTAGAGGAAAGTCTCAGCAATACAAGGCCTATAAAGAGAGATAGAGATGTCACTGAAGAGGGGAAAAAAAGACTTTCAAAAGAGCACAAAGGGGTGCTGCTACCACTGACTCAGATTTCCTGACCTGATCAGGTTGATGTAGGGTTCCCTCACATTTGGGAGACCCCAACTTTTTAAGTTAGTGTTGCAACACATCCCCTCCCAGTTCATCAGATTTCATCTAGTTAAATTATATCCTGCAATATGAGCCATTTTACAGCTGAAACTTAGGCCCAGACCCAATGAGCTCCATGCAGGCAACCTCCCTTGACTTCCAGGAGGCTCCATAATGGCACAGGGGTCCAGCTACATGGAGCTCATTGCAGAATCAGGGCCCCAGTGAGTCTATTTATTAAGATAAATTATAAAGCCTATTTAGCCCAAGTTCTGCAAAATTATTTGCTATTGGTAAGTATTACCTGAATAGTCTGCCTTAGTCTGCTGACTAACAGACTGTTGACTATACACAATATATTGTGTGTAGCTGGTCACCTAAATCACATGACCCCCACTTCTATTCCCTTCTTGAATGACTGACACTTTTAAACAGGAGAACAATGAATCATGAACACTATTTTTGCATTTATGTGGCTAGCTCTATTAATGCACTCAGATTGAAGACTGTTTCCAGTTAAAGTCTTACATACCTTAACATATTTTAAACTGCCCTTCACCAACCAAGGATACTCCAGAGAAGATGATCACATTGCATCATGGAACAAGCCACCCAGATACCCTGAGAGAACATGGTTCAATACAGAAAAATTAAAAAACGCTCTGACTGCATACCTTGAGTTGTCACTTACCCCATAAGGGTTCCAGTGTGGGGTGGTATCATACTCAATGGGGACCATATCCTGAAATAAATCTTTCCCAAATCCCCTCTTCTGGGCTTTAAATAATCCCCCAACCTCACCAAGCTCATCATCAGAAGCAAGCATTCCACAGACCAACTCAAAGTGGCATCAGACCCTGCCAGAACAACACATGCAAAGCTTCCAGACATAACGGCTAATGATCAACACCCCACACAACACACCATTCAAGATCCATGGGTCCTACACAAACTTCTCACAACATATCTACACAGTAAAGAAAAACCTGTAGCTGGCACGGGCCAGCTGTGGGTGTCTAGTTGCTGTGTAGATATGCCTCCTAAATGCCCCAACAACTGTACGGGTGAAGCCAGAAAACCACTGTGCTCTCAAATGAGTTCACACAGAAAAATGATAAAAGACAAAAACACCATAACTTTTCACAAAATGACCAATCCATATCTGACCTCTCAGTCATACCTTAACAAAGGAATATACAATACCGTCAAATGATGAGCCTGGGAGCTTCAATTCATAACTTCGCAAGAGACTAAAAATCATGGACTCAATAAAGACACTGGATTTATGGCTCATTACAACAATCTGAACCCACAAACTTCCATTTTTTCCATGTTAAGGTGTTAAGTAGTCCTTCACGTTGAATGGTCTCTTAAAATACATTAACTACTTATGCTAAACAATCTGTTCCACCTTGTGTTTAGCTGTGACAACTCTTGAGTATCTTTCTCAGATCCGAAGAAGAGCTCTGTGTAAGCTTGTCTATTTCACCAACAGAAGTTGGTCTAATAAAAGATATTACCTCACCCACCTAGTCTCGACATTTATGTTAATGGAAGTGCAGATATTTAGCACTGGCCAGGATCAGTTAAGTACACTTCTGAAAGTCCTGTGTAGTGACTGGTAACAGGCAGCCCAATACAGTCCTGCTGCTTTGGAGCCTATTAGTGGGGCACTGGAGCAGCTGCTGCACATGGATCTTCCATCTAAAAGAGCCTTTCCATTAAATTAAGGTGCTTAGAACTGTCATAAAATCAAACTAAACACATTTACTTTTATAGTCCTGTGGTGGGGATGGTGCTTCGTCGGTACAGCATCCATCCATTTCTCTATCTTTTAATCTTCAAAGCCTGATACAAACTTTAGCTAATTAACCCATCACTGTTCTACAGAACATAAGACACATGTACCTATATGAAGATTCTCATGGTTTTTTGTATCTCTATTCCTTGGCTAAAGTACAGACTGGAGAATTATTGTAAATGTGTAAGTTTTATTAGCCAAAATTAAAGCAAATAAGAAGCTACAGAAGCAAAATAAAGATGGTTAGAAGATAGTGTTTACAAAATGTTAAAGAATAAATTCAACATAGGATGTTACAATTGTTCTAGATGTAATTACTCAAGCCAATTAATTCAAGGTTATCACAGTCTTGTTATGTATGCAAACTTAGTTCTGTATTATTCTGGGCAGGTAATTTTGATACCAGCATGCAACTGTGGATCCTTATTACAGATCCTTGCTGAATTTGCCAATTAAGCTTATATGTTAATTATGTTATGACACTGCCTATGACAGTTCAACCAAATAATTCTGATGTTAATAAATAAATTGTCTAAATATTTAAATTAGGCATTTTCAAAATTCTATTTGTCATACGGGCTCAACGGGTAGTGATCAGTGGCTCCATGTCTAGTTGGCAGCCGGTGTCAAGTGGAGTGCCCCAGGGGTCGGTCCTGGGGCCGGTTTTGTTCAATATCTTCATAAATGATCTGGAGGATGGTGTGGATTGCACTCTCAGCAAATTTGCGGATGATACTAAACTGGGAGGAGTGGTAGATACGCTGGAGGGCAGGGATAGGATACAGAGGGACCTAGACAAATTGGAGGATTGGGCCAAAAGAAATCTGATGAGGTTCAATAAGGATAAGTGCAGAGTCCTGCACTTAGGACGGAAGAACCCAATGCACAGCTACAGACTAGGAACCGAATGGCTCGGCAGCAGTTCTGCGGAAAAGGACCTAGGGGTGACAGTGGACGAGAAGCTGGATATGAGCCAGCAGTGTGCCCTTGTTGCCAAGAAGGCCAATGGCATTTTGGGATGTATAAGTAGGGGCATAGCGAGCAGATCGAGGGACGTGATCGTCCCCCTCTATTCGACATTGGTGAGGCCTCATCTGGAGTACTGTGTCCAGTTTTGGGCCCCACACTACAAGAAGGATGTGGAGAAATTGGAGAGTGCCCAGCGAAGGGCAACAAAAATGATTAGGGGGCTGGAACACATGAGTTATGAGGAGAGGCTGAGGGAACTGGGATTGTTTAGTCTGCAGAAGAGAAGAATGAGGGGGGATTTGATAGCTGCTTTCAACTACCTGAGAGGTAGTTCCAGAGAGGACGGTTCTAGACTATTCTCAGTGGTGGAAGAGGACAGGACAAGGAGTAATGGTCTCAAGTTGCAGTGGGGGAGGTTTAGGTTGGATATTAGGAAAAACTTTTTCACTAGGAGGGTGGTGAAACACTGGAATGCGTTGCCTAGGGAGGTGGTGGAATCTCCTTCCTTAGAAGTTTTTAAGGTCAGGCTTGACAAAGCCCTGGCTGGGATGATTTAATTGGGTATGGGTCCTGCTTTTGAGCAGGGGGTTGGACTAGATGACCTCCTGAGGTCCCTTCCAACCCTGATATTCTATGATTCTATGATATTTTGCCCAGGTGATACTCATAGCCAAGCTTTCCCTCTTACACACATACACGATTATCACAAATCGTGATAATCCCAAATATAGGTAATGATTTAAATTTCATCAGTAGTACAGCCTTTTATGCTACTTTCCAAATGTTTAAACAAGGATAAAATCCCAGTTCCAGGCTTCCTCCTCTTTTTGTCTAAGAAGCTGTCAATTCTTTTCACCACAAAAAGATGTGATTTCATGGTTTCTCTAAGCTATATTTTGCTGTAAATAAACTGTGTTTCCAGTTATAAGGAATACTAGGATTATTTGGTGTCAAGAGCTTCTTCAGCCTCACTCACTTTTTGATTTAGTGCAATTTCTAGACAACTACAATTTAGCTTGTTATGAAACAAAAGAATGCATGGTACATTTTAGCCATTTGAAGGTTTTTAACTGAGACATGTTGTCATAAATATAAAGGGAAGGGTAAACCCCTTTAAAATCCCTCCTGGCCAGAGAAAAAATCCTCTCACCTGTAAAGGGTTAACAAGCTAAAGGTAACCTCGCTGGCACCTGACCAAAATGACCAATGAGGAGACAAGATACTTTCAAAAGCTGGGAGGAGGGAGAGAAACAAAGGGTCTGTGTATCTGTCTATATTCTGTCTTTGCAGGGGATAGACCAGGAATGGAGTCTTAGAACTTTTAGTAAGTAATCTAGCTAGGTATGTGTTAGATTATGATTTCTTTAAATGGCTGAGAAAAGAACTGTGCTGAATAGAATACCTATTTCTGTCTGTGTATCTTTTTTGTAACTTAAGGTTTTGCCTAGAGGGGTTCTCTATGTTTTGAATCTAATTACCCTGTAAGGTATCTACCATCCTGATTTTACAGGGGGGATTTCTTTATTTCTATTTACTTCTATTTTTATTAAAAGTCTTCTTGTAAGAAAACTGAATGCTTTTTCATTGTTCTCAGATCCAAGGGTTTGGGTCTGTGGTCACCTATGCAAATTGGTGAGGCTTTTTATCCAACATTTCCCAGGAAAGGGGGGGTGCAAGTGTTGGGAGGATTGTTCATTGTTCTTAAGATCCAAGGGTCTGGGTCTGTAGTCACCTAGGCAAATTGGTGAGGCTTTTTACCAAACCTTGTCCAGGAAGTGGGGTGCAAGGTTTTGGGAAGTATTTTGGGGGGAAAGACGTGTCCAAACAGCTCTTGCCCAGTAACCAGTATTAGTTTGGTGGTGGTAGCGGCCAATCCAAGGACAAAGGGTGGAATATTTTGTACCTTGGGGAAGTTTTGACCTAAGCTGGTAAAGATAAGCTTAGGAGGTTTTTCATGCAGGTCCCCACATCTGTACCCTAGAGTTCAGAGTGGGAAAGGAACCTTGACACATGTACTTTAGTGAGAAGCATTAAGCTTAAAATACCCAAGTCATCAGTCAGGTAAACAAAATACATATGCAGGTCTTTTTGCTACTTATCAGTTGGAACTGTCATGGATGGGTGTTCCTCATCCCAGCTTCACAGCTGTAATGACTGGTGTATTGGGATAGATAGGAAGTTCATTCAGGTGTTTAAGGAGCTGTGACATCTGTATTCTTGCCCTTTTTCTGGAGTTCACAGCAATAGCCATAATAATTACAAGAAATGGTTAATAAGATTGCTTGTTTTAGGACAAGATTTCAGTGTATTACCAAACAGGATTGGTGCTTGGTGGCCAATTGATGAAGATCCTGCTTTCAGTCTATCTCATCCAGATGTTTCAGAATGAGTGAGCTAATTGAACAAAACAGAGTTGTTTTATATAGTTTCTATGGTTGGTTTCTTTTCTTAGCAAAGCTGATGTGGGCTAAGCAGAAAGTGACCCATGCTTTGAGCTAACATTGAGATGTCCAACCCAACATAAGAGTCATGTTCTTTCTGACCATCTAATCAGAAAATGAGACATCTCTTGAATTTGTGCCACTGATTTTCCACAATCTCCAGGCAAAATACTTGTGCCATACCAACTTGTGCAAAACAACCTGGGACATTAAGTTTTCAAAAGACACTGTAGCATGGCAACTGTTGAATACCTGCTGGCTTAGCTCTGGTCAGCAACCTTCTTCTGCAGGCCACTCCCCAAAGGCCTCTCAGAAATCTAGTCCATTGGCCAGTTTGGCAGGGCTTTGTATTCTTTCCCAAGTTACAGTTTCTGCATTAGCATTTCACTGTCTGTAGAAGTGTCATGGTAGAAGGGGATAGAGGATCTAAAAAAGTCTCTTCATGCTTCTGTACTGGTTGACATGCATCCGACAAAGTGGGTATTCACCCATGAAAGTGTATGCTCCAATACGTCTGTTAGTCTATAAGGTGCCACAGGACACTCTGCCGGTTTTACAGATCCAGACTAACATGACTACCCCTCTGATACTTGTACTGGTTTAGTAGCTCATCACACAGCTATATAAAGCCTTTTGATTAATTTTTCTTTTCAAAGATTATTTACCTAGCATTTTGCCTGACCAGCCTCTGATGGAATAAGCTTTTATTTCAGGAGATAATAGTTTCTTTTTTGATGTGCAAATTTCCTTCATAGAAATTAGTGAGTCAGCAGGCCTGACTCAGAAATTCAGGCATCATTACAAACCACAGAGATTATATTAATTATATAAAGGATTAAATATTAATTGCTAAAGGAGTTGGCGGATGTGATTGCAGAGCCATTGGCCATTATCTTTGAAAACTCATGGAGATCCGAGGAAGTCCCGGACGACTGGAAAAAGGCTAATGTAGTGCCCATCTTTAAAAAAGGGAAGAAGGAGGATCCTGGGAACTACAGGCCAGTCAGCCTCACCTCAGTCCATGGAAAAGTCATGGAGCAGGTCCTCAAGGAATCAATTCTGAAGCACTTAGAGGAGAGGAAAGTGATCAGGAACAGTCAGCATGGATTCACCAAGGGCAAGTCATGCCTGACTAATCTAATTGCCTTCTATGACGAGATAACTGGCTGTGTGGATGAGGGGAAAGCGGTGGACGTGTTGTTCCTTGACTTTAGCAAAGCTTTTGACACGGTCTCCCACAGTATTCTTGCCAGCAAGTTAAAGAAGTATGGCTGGATGAATGGACTATAAGGTGGATAGAAAGTTGGCTAGATTGTCGGGCTCAACGGGTAGTGATCAATGGCTCCATGTCTAGTTGGCAGCCGGTATCAAGTGGAGTGCCTCAAGGGTCAGTCCTTGGGCCGGTTTTGTTCAATATCTTCATAAATGATCTGGAGGATGGTGTGGATTGCACCCTCAGCAAGTTTGCAGATGACACTAAACTGGGAGGAGAGGTAGATACGCTGGAGGGTAGGGATAGGATACAGAGGGACCTAGACAAATTAGAGGATTGGGCCAAAAGAAATCTGATGAGGTTCAGCAAGGACAACTGCAGAGTCCTGCACTTAGGACGGAAGAACCCCATGCACCGCTACAGACTAGGGACCGAATGGCTCGGCAGCAGTTCGGCAGAAAAGGACCTGGGGGTTACAGTGGACGAGAAGCTGGATATGTGTCAACAGTGTGCCCTTGTTGCCAAGAAGGCCAATAGCATTTTGGGATGTATATGTAGGGGCATTGCCATCAGATCGAGGGACATGATCGTTCCCCTCTATTCGACATTGGTGAGGCCTCATCTGGAGTACTGTGTCCAGTTTTGGGCCCCACACTACAAGAAGGATGTGGAGAAATTGGAAAGAGTCCAGCAGAGGGCAACAAAAATGATTAGGGGACTGGAACACATGACTTATTAGGAGAGGCTTAGGGAACTGGGCTTGTTTAGTCTGCGGAAGAGAAGAATGAGGGGGGGGATTTGATAGCTGCTTTCAACTACCTGAAAGGGGGGTTCCAAAGAGGATGGATCTAGACTGTTCTCAGTGGTAGCTGATGACAGAACAAGGAGTAATGGTCTCAAGTTGCAGTGGGGGAGGTTTAGGTTGGATATTAGGAAAAACTTTTTCACTAGGAGGGTGGTGAAACACTGGAATGTGTTACCTAGGGAGGTGGTGGAATCTCCTTCCTTAGATATTTTTAAGGTCAGGCTGGGATGATTTAGTTGGGGATTGGTCCTGCTTTGAGCAGGGGGTTGGACTAGATGACCTCCTGAGGTCCCTTCCAACCCTGATGTTCTATGATTCTATGATATATACATATATTAATAAATATAGACAGCCTGCAGCTTTATGTGTTTCCACACAAGGAATTTCTATTAAGAGTACCAGTGTCTTGCGTTTTCCCTTGGTATCTTTTTCCCATGCCTCCTCAGTGACTTGCCAGAGTTGAATATCAGGGCTGGGAAATCTTATTCAACTTCTTTTCTGCTGGGCTGAAAAGCACTTTCATTTTCATACAGGAGGAAGCCCAGCTGCTTGTGCTGGATTCTGTGTGCATCAATCTTCACAGAGCTCTTCTGCTAAACAGCACCAACTCCTGGTAAGAGGAGGCTGGAATTATTTAGTCCTTGTTTCTTATTGTGACCCAAAGCCAAGCTGTGCAAATGTTTTTGTTATTTATAGCATTCCCTGGATAAATATTTCACTTTGAGTTTTCACTATATTGTGTGTGTGACTAGTCACCTAAGTCACGCAATTTAGCTTTTACTTTATTATTGGATGAGTGGTGCATTAGAAAAGAACAATGAGCAGTGAATGACAAATTTGCTTTCTTGAGTCCATGTTGCATCTGAACAGAATTATTCAAACAAAGAATCTCTGTTCCCCAAATATTTGCTTAGACAAAAACCCATGGAAGTGACTGTCCACCAAGAGTGAATAACGATTGAAGCAAAGACCCATTGGGAATTCAAAGGAATGTTTGCAAACACTGTTCTTCCATTTATGTGACAAGCTCTGTTGATAAGACATTGAGAATGGTTACTATGCTAGTCTATATACCAGAAAAGGAAAATATTGTCAACATAACTCTACGTCCAGGCAATGAGCACTTCAGTTATTCAGCATATGAAAAAGTAATAATATTTTTTTCTTTACATTATGGTTTCTAACAGCAGTAATAACCCACAAGTCAGACATTTCCTGGCAGTTAAAAACTGGCTGGAGTAAAGGCCCTTGGTTTCACCTCAGACCCTCAAGTTACGTCAGTCACTAGCTAGCTGCCGGGAAATGGCTGCCTCAGAGATCATGGTTGCTAATGTCAAGAAACTGACTTCATGCTGCATCAGAGAATCTGATTTAAATGAAAAACAAAAACATTGGTCAGGATAAGACTTCCCCGTGCTTTTAGGCAAATTATTGGGCCCATGCCATAGCAGAAATTCCAGTTAGAAATACAGCTGGCTCCTACTAGTCTCAGCTGAAAACTAGATTTTGGAACACAGCAACAGGTCTGTTGGGGTACCAATCGTCCATTAGAACCATTTGAGATCAGTAGAAAGTAGTAGAGACCACTGGAATTCCCACTAGGGTGTCTCACTTTCTCATCAAGCCACCAGAATCTCCTGCTCCTGTCTCACCCTCTGTTTGCATGTTCAATCCTGAAGGACCAAATGAGTAAACTTCCCTCACTGCCTAAAGCCCAACATGCTTTAAGTGGCCAGCATTTCCTGCTGTCACCAGTGGAGTAATGCTAAAAAAAGAATTGGATAAACTAACCTAAATTAAACTCCATAGTGCCCAAATGGGAAGTGGTTAAACCCCATTTACCTTCAACTACTTTACTAGCCATCACAGTTGTTGCATTCCTTCATTGCCATCATGGAGCCTGGAGTCCATTACTGCTAGTCATGTGAGGAAGCAGGCAAGTAAAGGGGACTGGGCAATAATAGAGTAAAAGGAGAAAAAGGGTCAATGGAGGGACAAAATGGATACCCACCCAGTGTGTTTTATTTTAGGAATCAGCATTCTTTATTGTAGGGGGTCCGTGTTCCCTCTTGCAGTGTTGGGAGTTTGAGCAACAGGCCTGACATATTTCATCCAGGCTCACATGGTCACTGATTCCAAATGGCTAATTAGTGGCACAGCCCTTCTTCCATTACTGTATTTTGGGTGTTTACGAAAGGGAGCTGATTAGCTAATGCTAATCTGAGCTACAGTAGTAAATATTTTGTTAAGTTTAGTACGAAGATTTCAGTTTTCACCAAAATGGTGATTTGGGCATTAAACACGCAAAATTACAAAATATTGCATATATTGAGTCAATAAACAAATAAATCTGGGTTGGTAGAATATTTTGAATTTCAACACTGAAAATTTCAGAACAGTGATGCTTTCATTGAAAGCAGTAGACCCATATTTTAGTAAAAATGGGCACATTTTCACTGAAAAATGTTTATTATTGAGTGAAAAAATTGAAAATTCAGATGTGTCCAATTTGGTGAAATGAAATGCAAAAGCCTAAAATCTGGAAATTTTCCAATTTCCTTTCCAATATTTTATGCGGCCCTCATAGAGATTTTTCCTGAGTGAGCTCAGCTGTCATGGGATATGGAGAGCAGGACTATGTAATTGTGTGGGAGTGTGTAAAACAGGGTATATTGGCCCTTTACGGCTATAGGGAAAAGTCTCCGGGACCAGGCTACCCAGTCCAGAAATTCTGCTTCAGACAGGGACACGGGAAAACAGAGGCAGTATATGAGACAGAGGATGTGGTCCTGGATATCCGGAACACCCCCCCTCTCTTCCCCGACTACACTTCTGTTTATGGCTCAAGACCAGACGCTCCCCCATCTCTCAGCCAACTAAGGCCAGTTCTGGGAAGGAAGGAAGGAAGGATGTGTGAACTCGGTGCAAGGAGCTCCTGGCCCTCAGAGACTGTGTACGGGCTTTGGAGGCCAGGGTGGCGGAGCTGGAGGAGCTAAGAGAGGCAGAGAGGTACGTTAATGAGGCTTTCCGGGACAGTGTAGATTTGTCCCAGCTCTGGTCAGACAGCCCCTGTGCTGTTAAGGAGGATGAAAGGTCCAGAGAAGGAGAGCAGACAGCGGGAACAGAGGGACGTCTTCCCATAGTTGGGACCCTCCTTCTAGATGATGTTGTGCTATCCTCTCACACAGAGGTTACCTCTTCCGGGGAGGGAACTCCAGTCATTAGGAAAAGGCAGGTGTTAGTAATGGGAGATTTGATCATTAGAAACATAGATAGCTGGGTTTGTGATGACCGGAAGAACCGTATGGTGACTTGCCTGTCTGGTGCGAAGGTTGCGGATCTCTTGAGGCATCTAGATAGACTTATGTGTAGTGCTGGGGAGAAGCCGGTGGTCGTGGTACATGTAGGTATCAATGACATAGGGAAGGGTAGGAGAGACGTCCTGGAGGCCAAATTTAGGCTGCTAGGAAAGAGACTGAAATCCAGGACCTCTATGGTGGCATTCTCAGAAATGCTACTAGTTACACGCGCAGGGCCAGGTAGGCAGGCAGAGCTTCAGAGTCTCAATGCGTGGATGAGACGATGGTGTAGAGAGGAGAGGTTTAGATTTATCAGGAACTGGGGAAACAATTGGGATGGGGGAGCCTATACAGGAAGGATGGGCTCCACCTAAACCAAAGTGGATCCAGACTGCTGGCATTTAATTAAAAAGGTTGCAGAGCAGTTTTTAAACTCAGAGATGGGGGAAAGCCGATTGCTGCAGAGACGCATGTGGATCGGACAGAGACTTCTCTTAGAGGAGAGTCTGTTGAAAGAGATTCTCTAGGTTTTAGTGAGGAGGAGAGGATGGAAGAGGATAAAGTATGGGCCAGATCAGACGAGAAACATTCACATAAAGAATCTGACACATCAGAAAAGGGCAGCCAAATAAACAGTGACAAGTTTTTAAAGTGCCTGTACACAAATGCTAGAAGTCTAAATAATAAGATGGATGAACTAGAATGCCTCGTGTTAAAGGAGGATATTGATATAATAGGCATCACAGAAACCTGGTGGAGTGAGGACAATCAATGGGACACGATCATTCTGTGGCACAAAATATATCGGAAGGACAGAACAGGTCATGCAGGGGGGGAAGCCGGAAGTGGCACTATATGTAAAAGAAAATGTAGGATCAAATGAAATAAAAATCTTAAATGAATCCACATGTTCCACTGAATCTCTATGGATAGTAATTCCATGCTCTAATAAGAATATAACAGTAGGGATCTATTATCGACCACCTGACCAGGACAGTGATAGTGACGATGAAATGCTAAGGGAGATTAGAGAGGCTATCAAAATAAAAAACTAAATAACAGTGGGGGATTTCAATTATCCCCATATTGACTGGGTACATGTCACCTCAGGATGAAATGCAGAGACAAAATTTCTCGATACTTTAAATGACTGCTTCTTGGAGCACCTGGTACAGGAACCCACAAGGGGAGAGGCAACTCTTGATCTAGTCCTGAGTGGAGCGCAGAATCTGGTCCAAGAGGTATCTACAACAGGACCGCTTGGAAATAGTGACCATAATATAATAACATTTAACGTTCCTGTGGTGGGAAGAACACCTCAACAGCCCAACACTGTGGCATTTAATTTCAGAAAGGGGAATTATGCAAAAATGAGAAGGTTAGTTAAACAGAAATTAAAAGGTACAGTGACTAGAGTGAAATCCCTGCAAGCTGCATGAACACTTTTCAAAGACACCATAATAGAGCCTCAACTTAAATGTATACCCCAAAGTAAAAAACACAGTAAAAGAGCCACCGTGGCTTAACAACCATGTAAAAGAAACAGTGAGAGATAAAAAGGCATCTTTTAAAACGTGGAAATCAAATCCTAGTGAGGTAAATAGAAAGGAGCATAAACACTGCCAAATTAAATGTAAAAATGTAATAAGAAAAGCAAAAAAGAAGTTTGAAGAACAGCTAGCCAAAAACTCAAAAGGTAATAACAAATGTTTTTTAAGTACATCAGAAGCAGGAAGCCTGCTAAACAACCTGTGGGGCCCCTGGATGATCGAGATACAAAAGGAGCACTTAAAGACAATAAAGTCATCACGGAGAAACTAAGTGAATTCTTTGCTTCAGTCTTCATGGCTGAGGATGTTAGGGAGATTCCCAAACCTGAGCCATCTTTTGTAGGTGACAAATCTGAGGAATTGTCACAGGTTAAAGTGACACTGGAGGAGGTTTTGGAATTAATTGAGAAACTTAACAGTAACAAGTCACCGGGACCAGATGGCATTCACCCAAGAGTTCTGAAAAAACTCAAATGTGAAATTGCGGAACTATTAACTACAGTTTGTAACCTGTCCTTTAAATCAGCTACAGTACCCAATGACTGGAAGATAGCTAATGTAATGCCAATATTTAAGAAGGGCTCTAGAGGTGATCCTGGCAATTTCAGACCAGTAAGTCTAAATTTCAGACCAGTAGCGGGCAAATTAGTTGAAACAATAGTAAAGAATAAAATTGTCAGACACATAGAAGAACATAAACTGTTGCACAAAAGTCAATATAGTTTCTGTAAAGGGAGATCATGTCTTGTTAATCTATTAAAGTTCTTTGAGGGGGTCAACAAACATGTGGACAAGGGGGATCCAGTGGACATAGTGTACTTAGATTTCCAGAAAGCCTCTGACAAGGTCCCTCACCAAAGGCTCTTATGTAAATTAAGTTGTCATGGGATAAGAGGGAAAATCCTTTCATGGACTGAGAACTAGTTAAAAGACAGGGAACAAAGGGTAGGAATAAATGGTAAATTTTCAGAATGGAGAGGGGTATCTAGTGGTGTTCCCCAAGGGTCAGTCCTAGGACCTATCCTTCAACCTATTCATAAATGATCTGGAGAAAGGGATAAACAGCAAGGTGGCAAAGTTTGCAGATGATACTAAACTGCTCCAGATAGTTAAGACCAAAGCAGCCCGTGAAGAACTTCAAAAAGATCTCACAAAACTGTTAGGGGGCTTATTCCTTCACCCACTTACTTCCCTGGTCCTTCTCGCATGAACAAAGAGCAACAATACCCGAAGTCCAAAGGTGCAAACAATTCGATGTTTATTGGGGTGAACTTCCAGCAAGCATGATTCCAGTTTCCTTCCCTAGTATCCTCCTTCCCAGCTCTGACACCACAGAGCCTTACACCTGTGTCCCTGTTCCCATTCCTACCCTTAGCCAAACATGATTCCAACTTCCTTACTCCCATTCCCTGTTCCCATTTCCCCCTTTAGCAAAACATGATTCCAATTTTCTTACCCCCATTCCCTGTTCCCATCTCACACACCCACATGCCCACCCCCACCCACACCCCATCACTTCCTCATTGACTACAGATTATATAGTAAAACTTGAGTTCTGCTTAGCTATACCTTAACCAATCATTTTCCTGAAATTTAACTAACCAATCCTAACATATTGTAACATGATTATGTAACCAATTATATCCCACCACCTCAATTAGTTTACACCCAGCAAAATTAATTATACAGCAGACAGAAACAATCACAGAACCAGATAGAGATTATACAGACAAACAACAGCAAAGTGGGAACTATAATGACAAAACAATACAGAAGTGAGGATTTCACATCCCAGCTATTGATAAGTGAGTTCTTGCCAGACAGGATGCTATCAAACTAAGTTTCCTTTTACATTTTCTAGGCACTTCCCTTTCTCTGGAGGTGATAGGAATACAATCCTGTCCTGATAGTGCCTAACAGCCCAATAGCACCTTATTTCAATGTGACTAGTTTGGAATGTGAGGATGTGACCGTTCGCTTCCCAGCTTATGGCTGCCTCTGCTGCTTAGCCAAAGGCCTTAGCCTAAGAACAGGGCCTCAGACTGTCACAGTAAGAGAAGGCCCTTACACCAGCAGACAGTGGTTTTGATTCTTTCTTTTATACCTCTATCACTAGCCAAGTGATAAGAATACACCTCAATTCTTAGAGTACAGGCCTTTGCAGACAGGCCTGAATATCTATATCCTAACAAAAACTAAGTGATTGGGCAACAAAATGGCAAATGAAATTTAATGTGGATAAATGTAAAGTAATGCACATTGAAAAAAATAACCCCAATTATACATACCATATGATGGGGGCTAATTTAGCTACAGCTAATCAGGAGAAAGATCTTGGAGTCATTGTGGATAGTTCTCTGAAGGACTTCCACGCAGTGTGCAGCGGCAGTCAAAACAAACGGGATGTTAGGAATCATTAAAAAAGAGATAGCAAATAAGACGGAGAATATTTTATTGCCCTTATATAAATCCATGGTACACCCACATCTTGAATACTGTGTACAGATGTGGTCCCCTCATCTCAAAAAAGATATATTGGCATTAGAAAAGGTTCAGAAAAGGGCAACTAAAATGATTAGGGGTTTGGAATGGGTCCCATATGAGGAGAGATTAAAGAGGCTAGGACTTTTCAGCTTGGAAAAGAGGAGACTAAGGGGGGATATGATAGAAGGCTATAAAATCATGAGTGGTGTGGAGAAAGTGAATAAGAAAAAGTTATTTACTTGTTTCCATAATATAAGAACTATGGGCCTTCAAATGAAATTAATGGGTAGGAGGTTTAAAACAAATAAAAGGAAAAAGAAAAGGAGTACTTGTGGCACCTTAGAGACTAACCAATTTATTTGAGCATGAGCTTTCGTGAGCTACAGCTCACTTCATCGGATCAAGATGAAGTGAGCTGTAGCTCACGAAAGCTCATGCTCAAATAAATTGGTTAGTCTCTAAGGTGCCACAAGTACTCCTTTTCTTTTTGTGAATACAGACTAACACGGCTGTTACTCTGAAATAAAAGTAAGTTCTTCTTCACTCAGTGCACAATCAACCTGTGGAACTCCTTGCCTGAGGAGGTTGTGAAGGCAAGGACTATAACAGGGTTCAAAAGAGAACTGGATAAATTCATGGAGGTTAAGTCCATTGATGGCTATTAGCCAGGATGGGTAAGGAATGGTGTTGCTAGTCTCTGTTTGTCAGAGGGTGAAGATGGATGGCAGGAGAGAGATCACTAGATCATTACCTGTTAGGTTTACTCCCTCTGGGGCACCTGGCAGTAGACAAGATACTGGGCTGGATGGACCTTTGGTCTGACCCAGTATGGCCGTTCTTATGTTCATATGACCTGACTCTTCCCTCATAGTAGGGAGATGCTGGTTGGAACAGGACTGGTTGCTAGCCTCTCCCTAGGACAGGGAGAACAGGACTGGATTGTACCTCTAGTCTGCAGAGGAAAGCTGGAAAAACCCCACCCTGGAAGGGATGCATGGAGAGGAAGTGATCTCAAGGAAGGGACATTTTGGAGGTGTTCAGTTTTCTTGCAAGTTTATTTTATCAGCTAAACTTTGCTGCCAGACCAGAGTGGTCCTGGAAGAAGTCAATTTAAAGTGCCTATTGGGTGTAGTCAGTTCTTGTTAGAGAATTGCAGCAGACACTCAACATATAGATAAATGTCAAGAGAATATGGGAAAGGCAGAAGTGAGCAGCGTATTCCATGGCCATGTGTAAAATGGGCACCCAAAATGTCCACAAGCAGCACAAACAGCCCCACTTCTTCTTGACTTCAGCCAAGAAAAACAGGGCGGGTTGTTCAGAGCCTAGGTATGCAGTCAGGTGAACTGAATTAATTTAAAAATAATAATGAGGAGTCCAGTGGCACCTTAAAGACAAACAGATTTATTCAGGAATAAGCTTTCGTGGGTAAAAAACCCACTTCTTCAGATGGGATTTTACCCATGGAAGCTTATGCCCAAATAAATCTGTTTGTCTTTAAGGTGCCACCGGATTCCTCGTTGTTTTTGTGGATACAGACTAACACGGCTACCTCCGATACTTGAATTAATTTAGAGAAAATAATGTGCCACCAACACACCCACATTGCCACCAGGAAAAATGGAGAGATGAACATATAAGTCATACTACAGCCCCTCAAGAAAATCTGGAATCTTGTCCTCATAAGGGAAAACTTCAGTTTTTTGTTGTTGTTCAGTTTTGACGTATAGCTCTTATCCTGAGCCATCTGCGCCCTCTCTCCTGCTGCAGCTAAAAATGAGAAGTGATATCAGGCTGTTATTTCAGTCATGTAGCAATGCCACCTTGTTTGTATATATTCATGATAAAGCTATTGCCTGATAGAAGTAGATCATTTAAATGGGAAAAGTCGGAAATGAAGTCTAGAGAGGCTGGAGAAGATTGTGCACAGAGGAAAAGATGCCTTTGCACAAATAAAACTTAGTCAAGTGGTTAAATGACACAGTAACTTCTTTAGTTGGTACTGAAAGAACACTTGATTGATCCAACATCAGTGTACCAAGAGATCAAATATAGCTAAATTAAGGCAAACAGTGCTGTTACTAGAAACCACTGACATCACCGAATTAGTGGTATCATGACAGGTTTGTAGGCTTCCCCTTTAAACTTATAGTTTGGTATAAAATAAATTATTAAATAAAATTTGGACTCTGCTGCTCATTTTTAAAAAAATCTATTAGGTTTCTGTGGCCACAGGAATCAGAGACATCCCCCCCCCCCCCCCGCAACCTCCCCCCCACACCCACACCCACACATGCACGCACACACACACACACTCATTGTGTATGGGCCTTTCCCTCTGCAGTCCTTAAATTTTCAGCCCCATCATTGAGGATAGTACAGTATAGAATGTAAATGGATCTTTAAGGTAGTCTTTTACACTGGATCATTTATTCTATGCAAAAACACACAGTATATAGCATCCATATATAACTTTACCATTTCTTACAATTAACTTCTGCCTTCCCCCTCCTCCAGTTTACAGACAATACACACTTTGATGGCCATTATTAGGCAACACTTTCCATACTATTTCATCAAAACTGAATTCACCATATATACTGTATGTCATTCCTGAAGTTATTCTGTGCAGGAACAAACATGCCACAAAAGAGTCAAGCATCAGCTTTTCGTGAATGCACCAACAATTTGATGCCTTTCTCATAGCTATGGGTAGGAACCCACACTGTGGACCCTTAAACACAATTACACTTTGGGATCATTTTAAAGTTTATGATATACCAGCTGCAATGTTTTTAAAAAGCTTTCTCTAACTAAATAAATAGTTTTATAGATTCCTATGATATAAGACCAGAAGGGACTGCTGTGATAAGCTAGTGTGACTTGCAGAATAACACAGGACATAGGACTTCCCTGAATTAAGTCCTATTCGAACTAGAGCACATCTTTTAGAAAAACATCCAATCTTGATTTAACAATTGCCAGTGATGAAGAATCTACCACAACCCCTGGTATGTTGTTCCAGTGGTTAATTACCCTCACAGTTAAAATGTTTTGTCTTATTGGTGTGTGTTCATTCAAGCAACAAACCCTTACGGTGCTTTTGCTATGCCTGTCCTTTCTGTAAAACGTCTGCTCTGGGGAGTTTCACAAGACAAAAAATTTTTCATTAGAGAGGAGGAGCATATCAAACTTAAGGCTGACAATCAGAATGTTTTGTGCAGTCCCACATTTCTATATACCTTTCCTCCAGATAATCTCAAAACAAAGAACCGTGAACAACCTTGCTTCATCAACTGCTTCTGGGGTTGAACTTTGTAACGATAATAGGGGCAAATCCTGGAGAGAGCCCGCACAGAAGGTGTGTCCTGGACAGTCAGCCTATAGGCAGATGTATCAGCCATTCCTACCACACAGAGAATCAAAGTCACTTCTCTAGCTCTGAAGACGGTGTAGTGGCTACAGAATAGGCTGCTGCATAGACTAGCAGGAGCCCTCATGAACCTTCCAGAAGAGCAAATTAGTCCCTTAGTACGCACATGCTGCTATTTTAATGCACTTTATCCAATTTCTCAGGTATTTTGGGTAGAATTACTGGTACCAGCCAAACCATTATTAGGAAGGTACTTGACTTCATTGGTTGACATTATAACCTGTACTATCATTGCTCTAGTCTTGGCATTTGTATACATAAGCAAGCTTAAATACACATTTCCCTGTGCTTTTCATGTCTTGCAGAAGGAATAAAGCAAATTTAGACCATTTTCAACAATAATTTGCTTTAGTGAATCTGACCCATTTTTACTCTAGCATGAAAAAATACAAGTGAACTAAAGCAAGTGGCAGAAAAAGCCAATGTTAATAGTGCCTTATGGTCTTCCAGAGCGGATTGTACTGCTGGGGAAGAGACAGGAATTAATGTTTTTCATGAGGGAGGAGTGAATGTGTGTAATTAAAAGAAGTACACACTTGAACCTTCCCCCAAAACAGGAACAACACTGGAATCACAGACCTTTTTTGAGCTTCCTTCTATCAGGTTTCCTCCTCCATTTTCATGCACTTGCCAATATTTGGTTTCTGCCACAATAAATGGCATCCTTACCTAGGGTCTAAAAAACAGATCTTGAGTGTGTGACTGGGGTACGGTCCCTGTGGAACCATCACATGGAAGGACACCCAACAGGTGAATGGACGGATGAATAAATAATAGAAAGCACGGTTATGAAGCTAGATTAATCTCCTCTGCACATTCCCCATAGTATTTTCCCCAGATTATTCTATCAGGGAGGGCTGGGTTTGCTTCTCCGTGGAACAAGCTCCAGCTGTTTCTGAGATTCATTGCCTTACCATCAGCTGCACCCCTACTTTCTCATTGGAGAGGGGTAGGGGGGAGGGAGGAAACTGAGGGCAGAGGAGAAGCCTGATTGGCTGACAGGGGTAAGAAGCAAGGGAGACAAACTAATTCATCCTGGCAGCTGGTCAGATAGCCAAAGAACACAACAGGGAGGCCAGAGAGTTGACATGAAAGCTGGAGGTTATGGAAGGCCGAGTGAGGACTTTTTGTTTGATCTTCCTGGCTTGAGTTGGAGCCAGCTGGGGACAGATCAGAACAACAGCAAGGATTAAAGGTTAATCCTAGAGAGCACTATATGGAATAAATAACCATAACAAGGGAAAACACTAGGTTCAAAGGGTCAGATTTTGTCAGACCCAATGTGGGTACAGACAAAAGTGGGAGATGGGACCATGAAACCTCCACTCCCTCTCCTGCCCACTGGTGCCCTATTCTAGCTCTGGATATAATATTAATCCTTGTTGCTCAAGGAGCAAAAAGACTGCTCAAGATTTTCACTGCTGTAAGTGATGCTTCCACTTCTCCTTCATGGAGGGAAGAAAAGATACATACTGCCCTTGAATTGCCAACCTGAAGTTCAAAAATCAAGAACCAGCCCTGGAGAAGTTTCCCTAGCAGTATTCATAGGGTTGGCCCCACCTTGCCTTGCTCCTCATGCTCAGTACCAAGGGTATAAAGGGCAGAGCCAGCCCATTCCTCCTTCAGTTCCTTCACATTGGAAAGCTGCTGGTACACGCCGATGCATTGGGGAAGGAGGGCAGATTGTGCAATGGGTACATGTAACATCTCGAAGAACAAAAGTTATGAAAAAGTGAGTATCCATTTTTTCTTCTTCAAGTCAATTACATTGTAGGTGACTCTCAAGCTGTTATCCAAGGTGCTGGGGCTCAAATTCTCATTGGAAGAGGGACTCCAGGACTGTTTCTTCCACCTTTGCATCTTCTCTTGATGCAGTGATAAGAACCTAGTGTCCAGTCAACAGGTGGACAGATAACCATATCGCTGCTCTGCAAAGGTGTACAATAGGGACCTGCCCCTTCAAATGCTACTGAGGCTGCATAAGCTCTGCAAGAGTGTGCTGTCCACTTTTCAGCTGCCCATAGCAGCTTAAGACATTGTGACGCAACTGGTAATCCAATTCGAGACTCTCTGAGTCATAATTGGGTGACCTCTCATCATCTATTCTGCATAAGAAACTAACAACGGGGTAGAGACCTGGAAAGTTTTTGCCCTATCTTGGTAAAAAGCCAAAGCTTGATGCACATACAGGGGTGAACAAAAGCTGCACACCTTAGGAGCATGACTAAAGTGGAAATTGGAAACCGCCATCTTAGAATGAGGCCTATGTTGAACTTTGTATAAAAGACAGTGTATGGTAGAACCAATTCTTCCACTCCCCTGGCTGAGCTGATGGCCACCAGGAAGGCAACCTTCACTGATACATGCAGGAGCAAACAAGATGTTAAGGGCTTGAATAGGGGACCCATAAGAGCAGACAACACCAAAGTTTAAGTCCCAAGTGGGCACTGGGTCTCAAACAAGAGAGAATGATCTATCTACACCTTTGAGGAATCTAGTCATGAAAAGATTAGTGAATACAGTTCAATTTTAGAATCAAATGCTGAAATTGTGGTCAAATGAACTCTAAGGATCTAAGGGATAGATCAGATCACTTGAGGTGCAAGAAATAGTCCACATTTTCTTGAATCAACTTGTATGTTGGTGACAGATTCTGGGAACCTGCACAGATAGAAAAATGTTTCCATTCACTCAAGTAAGTAGCCATGGTAAAAGGCTTACTGCTATTAATGAGGATATCCTGGACTTCCACCAAGCAATGCACTTCTTTCGCATTTAATCACTGATGAACCATATGTGAGATGCAGCATATGAAGATTTGGATGCAACACATTCCCATGATTCTGTGTGTTCAAGTCCTTGATTAATGGTAGAAGCAGAGGCTCCCTGGAGGATAGCTGGAGGAGATCAGAATACCACAGTTGTCTTGGCCAGGCTGGAGCTATCAGGATCATTTTGCCCTGATCTTGCTTTAGTCTGAGAATGACCCTCAGAATTAGGGGCACTGGTGGGTGAGCATACAGTAAGACCTTGCCCCAGGGAAGGAAGGAATGTGTCCAAAATTGATGTAGAGCTGTACCTGCCCTAGAGCAAAACTGGGGATATTTCCTATTCTCTCAGGATACAAAAACCATAGCCAGGATGTCTGAGCGGAGTGAGCATTCATGGTTTGAGGTGAAAGAGCTACTCAGATTGTCCATCTGAGTATTTTGAACTCCCAGAAAGTGAGACACCCTGAGTGCTCTGGAGGTCCGAATGCAGAAATTCCATAACTTGACTGCCTCCTGGCACACCCTGTTTGACCTGGTGCACGCTTGCTTGTTGACATAAAACACTGTTGTGATGGTGTCAGTGACGACCTGGAACCTTGCCTCAGATGTGAGGTGGAAACTGCTGGCTTGCACAGAAAATCAACTTACAGCTCAAACACATGTATGTGTAACCGTGCTTCTTGGGGAGACGAAAGCCCCTGGTGAAAGTGCAACTTACAAATGTGGATTTTTTTTGTTACATAAATGCACTCAAAAACAAAACAATGTAAAACTTCAGAGCCTACAAGTCCACTAAGTCCTACTTCTTGTTCAGCCAATCGCAAAGACAAACAACTTTGTTTACATTTACAGGATATAATGCTGCCCTCTTCTTACTTACATTGTCACCAGAAAGTGAGAACAGGCATTTGCATAGCATTTTGGTTGTTGGCACTGCAAGGTATTTTCATGCCAGATATGCTAAACATTCGTATTCCCCTTCATGTGTCGGTCACTATTCCAGAGGACATGCTTCCATGCTGATGGTGCTTGTTAAAAAAATAATGTGTTCATTAAATTTGAGACTGAACTTCTTGTGGCAGAATTGTATGTCTCCTGCTCTGTGATTTACCCGCATTCTGCCATATATTTCATGTTATAGCAATCTCAGATGATGACCCAGCACATGTTGTTCATTTTAAGAACACTTTCACAGCAGATTTCACAAAATGCAAAGAAGGTACCAATGTGATATTTCTAAAGCTAGCTACAGCACTCGACCCAAGGTTTAAGAATCTGAACTGCTTTCCAAAATCTGAAGGTGTGGAGCAAGCTTTCAGAAATCTTAAAAGAGCAACACTCCGATGCGGAAACTACAGAATCCGAACCACCAAAAAAGAAAATCAACCTTCTGCTGGTGGCATCTGACTCATATAATGAAAATGAACATGTGTCAGTCTGCACTGCTTTGGATTGTTATCGAGCAGACCCCGTCATCAGCATGGACGCATGTCCCCTGGAATGGTGGTGGAAGCATGAAGGGACATATAAATCTTTAGCGCATCTGGCACGTAAATATCTTGCGATGTCGGCTACAACAGTGCCATGAGAATGCCAGTTCTCACTTTCAGGTGACATTGTAAACAAGAAGCAGGCAGCATTATCTCCTGCAAATATAAACAAACTTGTTTATCTGAGTGACTGGCTGAACAAGAGGTAGGACTGAGTGGACTTGCAGGCTTTAAAATTTTACAGTGTTTTATATTTGAATGAAGTAATTTTTGTACATAATTCTACATTTTTATGTTCAACTTTCATGATAAAGAGATTGTACTACAGTACTTGCATCAGGAGAATTGAAAATACTATTTCTTTTGTTTTTTACAATGCAAATACTTGTAATCAAAAATTAAGTGAGCACTGTACACTTTGTATTATGTGTCGTAATTGAAATCAATGTATTTGAAAATGTAGAAAACATCCCAAAATATTTAAATAAATGGTATTCTATTATTGTTTAATTTTGTTTAATGGTATTCTATTATTGTTATTAATTTTTTTAATTCCTTGGCAGCCCTAATTAGTACAAATGGTGAATTTGGTGGCAATAGACTGAGCTGATCCAAGACTGTATCGTTCCGAGGGTACACAGATATGTGCAGGCCACCATATGACCCAGTAGCCTGAAGCAATTCCTTGTGGGAGTTCTTATGTGATCCTTGAGGGACACATAGATTTGTGCTACTAAGTTATTTAGACACCTAACTGCCACTTCTTGAAGTAGGGCTACATAATAATTACCACATGCTAGCGACTATCTCTGGGTTTCCAGTTCTTGGGGAGAAAAGACTGAAACCTTTTAACTCTAAGTCTAAATGAGACAAGGAGTAAATACTTGATGATGGCAGCAAAGATACCAGATAAAGACTCACCAGGTACATCTGTGTATGTGTGGCAGTTATTCACCGGGAGAGGGGAAGCAGGTTGTCACCCCTGCTATGAACCGAAGGTACTTCCTTTGTCCCAGATGGATAGCAACATGGAAATATACGTCCAGCAAACTGAGGGGAACATATCAATCTCCAGTCTCCAGGGAAGCGACACTGGAATTGAGGGTGACCATCCTGAATCTGATTTTCTTGCCAAAGTGGTTCAACTTTCTTAGATCTAGATTGGAATGAAGGCCACCAGATTTCTTGGGGACCAGGAACAGAAGCCTTTCACTCTGTGTTGGTAAAGAACCCCCTCAATTGCTTGCACTTCCAGAAGAGACCATACTTCTTGAAGCAATGGAGTCTCGTGAGGTGGCTCCCTGAATAGTAAAGCTGGGTTGGGAAAAGGAAGGGAGGTGAATGGGGAAACATATCCCTCTTTTACTGTGCTAAGCACCCAATGTCTTTCCAAGCACCCCAAAAGAGAGATAGGCATCTCTGCATCAAGGAGATATAGACAGTGGCAGGCCTTGATGAAGCAGTCAGAACGACTACTTGGAAGCTGAAGATATCTGGCAAGAAAGGCCTGCTGTAGATGAAGCCGGCTGGCAATGTCAAGGAGGTCTAGACCTTCTCTTTGTGGAATCCTGTGACTTTTGTGGGAAGGCTGATCTCTAATAAAGGTGAGATCTAAACTGTTTCCTCTTTGTCACTGAGTGTAAACTCCTGGAGAATGAAGTGTTGCATGGGAATCTTTCGGGGTGCAGCTTGTATAGTCAGTTTTTTTTGGAAAGTAGCTAAGAGCTTTCAAAGGGCAAATCCTCAATTGTATTTTGCATCTCCCTTTGAATGCCAGAGGCCTGAAACCAGGAAGAGCACCCCATGGAGATGGCAGTGGCCACAGACCATAAGGCCATGTTCAAGGGGGATGTTCAGGCTGTGAGGCACCCTTCTGAAACCAGAGCCAGGAACTCTCCCCTGTGTTCTTCTGGAAACTTGTCAGCAAATTTAGAAATTTAAGACAAATTAATAGAAGTATATTTAGACAAGAGAGCTGGATAGTTGGCCATTCTCATTTGAAGAGTAGTGGTAGAATAAACCTTCTGGTCATATGAATCCAGTCTCTTGAATGCCTAGTCTTTAGGATGGGACTGTCAAGAGTGCTCATTAGCAGCCGTGAATCTGGAACTGGATGGGTTAAAATAGTAATCAAAGTCCTGCTGACGGATTTGATAACATCTGTCCACCCATTTTGCGGTAGGTGGTTTAAAGGCCAGGATCTGCCAGAGGGTTTTTGCTAGCTCCAGCAAGTCTTCTTTAATCAGAAGGGCAACCCTTCCTGGGACAGTGGTCTGTAAAATATCAAGCAGGCTGCATGGGTTTTCTTACACAAGCTCAGCCTGCACTCCTGAGGAAGTAACCACTCTCTTCATCAGGTCCTGAAAGACCTTGAAGTCCCTGGGGGAGTGGGGAGAGGGAAGGCTTCAACTCTGGAGTAATGGCTTCATCTGGAGAAAAAGATGAGATATAGGGGGAACATCTAGGCATGCCTCCATTATTTCTCCTTTCTCCATTGGATGGATGGTAGCAGGAGCCTGACCAGAGACTTCCTGTACTGGAGGGGCGACCTCCTCTTAGACTATGATAAAGGTTTAGAATCCCTCGGAGAAACCCAAGACCAGTAAGGTGACAGGAGAAACTGCAATGTCTGAGACACCATACTGATGCCTCTCTTTAAGAAAACCAGTACCGGTCCATAGGTCGGGTAACCCTACTTGGTACAAGGTCTCTAACATGATCTAGCTCACGGAAGCTACTAGATCGCATGCCCTGATTCTCATGGGTGACTTTAATTTTCCTGATATCTGCTGGGAGAGCAATACAGCGGTGCATAGACAATCCAGGAAGTTTTTGGAAAGCGTAGGGGACAATTTCCTGGCGCAAGTGCTAGAGGAGCCAACTAGGGGGGGCGCTTTTCTTGACCTGCTGCTCACAAACCGGATAGAATTAGTGGGGGAAGCAAAAGTGGATGGGAATCTGGGAGGCAGTGACCATGCGTTGGTTGAGTTCAGGATCCTGACGCAGGGAAGAAAGGTAAGCAGCAGGATACGGACCCTGGACTCCAGGAAAGCAGACTTCGACTCCCTCAGGGAACGGATGGCCAGGATCCCCTGGGGGACTAACTTGAAGGGGAAAGGAGTCCAGGAGAGCTGGCTGTATTTCAAGGAATCCCTGTTGAGGTTACAGGGACAAACCATCCCGATAAGTCGAAAGAATAGTAAATATGGCAGGCGACCAGCTTGGCTTAATGGTGAAATCCTAGCGGATCTTAAACATAAAAAAGAAGCTTACAAGAAGTGGAAGGTTGGACATATGACCAGGGAAGAGTATAAAAATATTGCTCGGGCATGTAGGAATGTTATCAGGAGGGCCAAATCGCACCTGGAGCTGCAGCTAGCCAGAGATGTCAAGAGTAACAAGAAGGGTTTCTTCAGGTATGTTGGCAACAAGAAGAAAGCCAAGGAATGTGTGGGCCCCTTACTGAATGAGGGAGGCAACCTAGTGACAGAGGATGTGGAAAAAGCTAATGTACTCAATGCTTTTTTTGCCTCTGTTTTCACTAACAAGGTCAGCTCCCAGACTGCTGCGCTGGGCATCACAAAATGCGGAAGAGATGGCCAGCCCTCTGTGGAGATAGAGGCGGTTAGGGACTATTTAGAAAAGCTGGACGTGCACAAGTCCATGGGGCCGGACGAGTTGCATCCGAGAGTGCTGAAGGAATTGGCGGCTGTGATTGCAGAGCCACTGGCCATTATCTTTGAAAACTCGTGGCGAACCGGGGAAGTCCCGGATGACTGGAAAAAGGCTAATGTAGTGCCAATCTTTAAAAAAGGGAAGAAGGAGGATCCTGGGAACTACAGGCCAGTCAGCCTCACCTCAGTCCCTGGAAAAATCATGGAGCAGGTCCTCAAAGAATCAATCCTGAAGCACTTGCATGAGAGGAAAGTGATCAGGAACAGCCAGCATGGATTCACCAAGCGAAGGTCATGCCTGACTAATCTAATCGCCTTTTATGATGAGATTACTGGTTCTGTGGATGAAGGGAAAGCAGTGGATGTATTGTTTCTTGACTTTAGCAAAGCTTTTGACACGGTCTCCCATAGTATTCTTGTCAGCAAGTTAAGGAAGTATGGGCTGGATGAATGCACCATAAGGTGGGTAGAAAGCTGGCTAGATTGTCGGGCTCAACGGGTAGTGATCAATGGCTCCATGTCTAGTTGGCAGCCGGTATCAAGTGGAGTGCCCCAAGGGTCGGTCCTGGGGCCGGTTTTATTCAATATCTTCATAAATGATCTGGAGGATGGTGTGGATTGCACTCTCAGCAAATTTGCGGATGATACTAAACTGGGAGGAGTGGTAGATACGCTGGAGGGGAGGGATAGGATACAGAAGGACCTAGACCAATTGGAAGATTGGGCCAAAAGGAATCTGATGAGGTTCAATAAGGATAAGTGCAGGGTCCTGCACTTAGGACGGAAGAACCCAATGCACAGCTACAGACTAGGGACCGAATGGCTAGGCAGCAGTTCTGCGGAAAAGGACCTAGGGGTGACAGTGGACGAGAAGCTGGATATGAGTCAGCAGTGTGCCCTTGTTGCCAAGAAGGCCAATGGCATTTTGGGATGTATAAGTAGGGGCATAGCGAGCAGATCGAGGGACGTGATCGTTCCCCTCTATTCGACATTGGTGAGGCCTCATCTGGAGTACTGTGTCCAGTTTTGGGCCCCACACTTCAAGAAGGATGTGGATAAATTGGAGAGAGTCCAGCGAAGGGCAACAAAAATGATTAGGGGACTGGAACACATGAGTTATGAGGAGAGGCTGAGGGAGCTGGGATTGTTTAGCCTGCAGAAGAGAAGAATGAGGGGGCATTTGATAGCTGCTTTCAACTACCTGAAAGGGGGTTCCAAAGAGGATGGCTCTAGACTGTTCTCAGTGGTAGCAGATGACAGAACGAGGAGTAATGGTCTCAAGTTGCAGTGGGGGAGGTTTAGATTGGATATTAGGAAAAACTTTTTCACTAAGAGGGTGGTGAAACACTGGAATGCGTTACCTAGGGAGGTGGTAGAATCTCCTTCCTTAGAGGTTTTTAAGGTCAGGCTTGACAAAGCCCTGGCTGGGATGATTTAACTGGGAATTGGTCCTGCTTTGAGCAGGGGGTTGGACTAGATGACCTTCTGGGGTCCCTTCCAACCCTGATATTCTATGATTCTATGATTCTATGATCTAAAAGACCTTCTAGGTGATACAGGTGCCTCCCTTTCAGAGTCTGAAGAGGAAACACAGGTTTCTTCAGAAAAGGGAGGGGCAGGCATTGCTGGGCTTCATGGTGGTCTGGGCACGTGAGACGCCCGCGCAGCCACAGGATGAGGTGGCTGGAACATCAAGAAGGTGATCGGTGCCAGGAGTGCTGATGGTGCCAGCACATAGTGGGGTGGAGCTTCCCCAACTGGAGCCGGCTGTAACACTGGAGAGGCTGGGAAGGGGAGGCACAGACAATCCCTTACAGCTAGGAAGGCCTGCGGAATTGATGGGACCGAGGCAGGTAAGCGTTCAACTAGGAGACCTGGCGGTGCTGATGCGGTCCGAATCAGCAGTATTGAAGAAGATGGAGTGGTAAAGGTGAGACACCAGACTTGAGGGCGTTGCCTCACACAGCAAGTGAGAGCCTATGCTTATGATACCTTGAACTGATACCGGAGGACTTATTGGAAGCCTTTTTGTGAGGTGAAAACTGAGATTTTGAGCACTTGTCAGTGTCAGAATGCTTGGAACCCTTCAAGGAGGCCATGGCGGAAATCAAAGAGCGGTTGTTTTTCTGCAGACTTGTGTTTGGGATCTTTGGTAGTGGGTGGGACACACCTCAACTTGGAGTCCGTTATTTCATGGTTGGGATCCAGTTTGGAAGAGAGACTCTGACATCTTCATCTCATGGACTTTGAGGAGGAAATCCCTCTATTTTAGTCCTTGTAGTGGAAACAGTTCTAATAGCTCTTGTGTCTCTCAAATGTCCCTCACCAAGGCAGATCTAATAGCTTTTATGCCTATTTGAGAGGGGAGAAATGGCCTTGCATGTAGCCCACTGCTTGAATCCTGGTGACTTTTTTCATTCCACCAGTTTTTTCCTAAACAAGCAATAACCAACTACATTAACTTATACAATAGAAGTAACTACATATAACTATTTACAATAAAATTGTTTTGATAACCCAAAGCTAAAGCTACAGGAGGCTTCAGTTCTCTACACAGGTGATGAGAAGGAACTGAGAGGGAGGCCACACACACATGCCTTCTATGCCCTTGGCTGGGTGCGTGAAGAGACCCGGGGGCATGTGCCACCTAGGGGTACTGCTGGCAAAAGTCTCCAAATTTGAGTGCTTTGGGTGCACATAGATCTGCTGTGGAAAGTATAAGTGCATAGTCACTCAAAGGAAAGTCCGAGTTAAGAAGTTAAATATCACTCCGGAGAGACAACAATGAAAGACAGCTCTAAGAGTATATTGTTTATGGAGCTAAGGGTGCAGTTTAGTGACTTGACAGGAGAGTTTTCTATATAACAGGAAATAAAATAGCCTGGAACTGAGCCTAGCCTAAAAGCCATCATTTTCAGCTAATCATAGACATTCAGTCCTTGAAAAAGACTCCGAAGTATTTTCTTCCTGTGAGAGAAGATGAACCTGCCACATTCACAGCTCTCAACAGACACCATTAATAATTGTGTTCTTAATAAGCATGTGTTTTGAACTCATTGGATGCCTCAGTGATGTCCCACTTCAAAGAATAGCTGTGAGCCTCCCTGTCATTCGGTTGTCTTTAGCAATGTTGCATGCTGTAAGGGTGACTATTCCAGCACTTCCTTTTCCTTGGTACACCACAAACATTTCAGTTAACTGACATGGGCTTATCCAGCTTGCAAAGATCACAGGCACAAACACCTCTGTTGACTAACTGAAATAATAGAAAAGAAAGCTGTCCGGTAAGAGTAGGCAACTCAGCCTTCTACACCAGCTACATAGCCCATTCCTCCATGCTTTGGCCATGGGGCTGGGCTATACGGAATTAATATGCAGCACACAAGCCTTTCTCCAGCCACACTCTGATGTAACAGTATTTCTACAGCCAGGAATAATAATTAACAAATAAAGTACATTTAGGCTTTACCACAGCAAAGAACATGCAAAAACAATGCTGAAATAGATCTTCTTTTAATTAAAATCTAAATTAAGGCATTTTTGTCTACTAACGCTGTAATTGGGAAGGGAACCAGCTGCCTCATGTAGATCTAACTTTTGGAACTGATTTAGGGATAAGAGAGATTTCTACTTTCATTGCCATTCTCATCCTGTGTGGAAATGTAAAGAGACGCCTGATGAGTGTTCTCAACTATTTTGTTTATTGGTTTTTGGTCCTGTTCACTGTTGATCTCTTCCTCCCACCCTTCCTCCTCTTCCTTGGAGCCTAACAACGAATTGGTTGGTCCCAGCAACTGCTCTCCACACTGTGATGAGTTTAGGGTGACCACATGTCCTGATTTTATAGGGACAGTCCCAATATTTGGGGCTTTTTCTTATATAGGCTCCTATTACCCCCACCCCGTCCCGATTTTTCATACTTGCTATCTGGTCAGCCGAGATGAGTTTTTATTGGAAACAAATCAGCAGGGCTTGGCTTTATTGGCTTCCTTCTTTGTGTATTGGCATGTTCTGTGACATCCGGGCCACTCTGAGAATAGGGTTTGTTTGTTAGCTTGTGCTGTTGCTTTAAACTAGATGAACCAGGGGTCAAATGCAGCCAGTCAGCACTGTGAAAATACTGCACTGTGTGGGATGGGGGAGGAGGAATCCCTTTCCCAGGCTGTGGGGCCACTATAGGCTGTTACTCACCGCTGTGGTGGATGGCAGCAACTGGTCTGACCCCACCCACGTCCTGAACACTGGCATGCAGTAGGGCCCCCACCAGATGGTTGAGCTATTCACTGGACTGAGGATGGGCACCTCTTTTGTGGCCCCAGAATCACAGAGTCCTCTCTATGCAGTGGACCAACACTGGTTTCGTTGCCAGGGAGTCTTTGGGGGTACTGAAGAAAGGGCAGGTTTTGGGTCCTATATAAACAGTGGCTATTTCAGACTTGCCAGTCCTACATAGACGATGGCGTTGCAGATCCTGCTTTGGGTCTGGCAGTGCTCAGGCCTTTGATCTTGGAGCTGGGAAACAACGGCATCCAGATGGCTTTGCATCCCCTTCTGCCCTCACTCCTGGAAGGCCAGGGTGTGGGGTGAAGGCTCCTGCAATCCCATCTCCTGAGATGGCTGATGCTCCCCCACCCTCCATATGCTGCTGCCCCCCAGCCAGGACCCAGCTTCTAACTTACCCACAGGAGTCTTCTGTGGCGCCTACAATGGCCGCTTCTCTCCCTCCTGCTGGCTTCTGGGGGTGGTCGGCTACTTGTTCATCCTCAGGGGTCTGCCAAGTAAGGGCCAATGTGCTACAATCCAGAGAAGATGGCTGGAATCTTCAGGGAAGAGACACAGCTCCCTCCCCTGAGCCTTGTGGGCTTGGAGAAGAAAGAAATTATAGCTATCCCCACAGAAACGCTCATTCTGGCAGGTGCAGATACACAAGCAGCCCCAGCAGGGGCAGTCAGACACTCCATGGGGGCCAGAGTGCTGACTGGATATTCTCTCCCCTCAGCTTTTTCACTGCAACCCCTGCCAAGCCTCTTCTCCTCAGCTTTACTCTTCCTGTCTCCATTCTCTCTGTGGTGAGCCATGAAATTGACAAGAATGACAGCCGATGTAAGGAATGCAGTAGCTACACAGACACTGTGCGTCCTAACTACACCGGCATAAGCCTTCCGCCTCTCACTGAGGTGGTGTTATTATGTCAGCATAGCAGGTGTGTTGCATCGGTGGGAGGACCATTTCAGTGTATACACCTCCACTGTTCCGTTGACAAAACGGTAGTGTAGACAAGGCCTCAGGCTCGCAGGGCTCGGGCTGAGAGGCTGTTTCATTGCTGCGTAGACGTCTGGGCTCGGGGTTGGGCCTGAGCTCTGGGACCCACACCCACCCAAGCTGCAGGATCCTAGAACCCAGGCTGCAGCCCACGCCTGGAAGTCTACAAAGCAATGAACCGGCCCTGCAGCGTGAGCCCAAGTTGGCTGGCACGGGCCAGCTGTGGGTGTCTAGTTGCAGTGTAGCCAGGCCCTGTGTGGCTCGAAAGCTTGGCCCGCTCACCAACAGAAGCTGGTCCAATAAAAGATAGTGCCTCACCCACCTTGTCTCGCTACTATCCTGGGATCGACATGGCTACAACTAGCCTGCATGCAGCTGTTTAGCAGCACACAGGAACATTGCACACAGCATGTGAAGAACTTCTTCTGGTGAAATTACAGGAGACATTCAGGGAGATGATAGAATTGCTTGATTGGAATAATGCCAGGGGATGGGGAGGCGCTAACCCACCCTCTACACTTACAAAACGTGCCGGGGGGGGCCTCATTAACTGGTGCCCCTCTAGCAACAGAGAGTGCTTAACCCTTGCTGGTTTAATACTGCATGAGAGCCAGTGCCACATGGCAAGGCCAAGAGGCCGTGTTAGGTGAAGTGTGGGTGGGGAGGAGGTGCGCCACAGGGAACTCCCTGTGAAATGGGTGTGTGTGGGAGGGGTGGTGGAAGGATAGGCAGGGCAGTGAGGGGAGCTACTGAGACTGGGGAGGAGGTGGTGGGGCAGCCAGCTCCAGGCTGGAAAGGTGCACCCCAGGAGTTCCTGCTGCTGTTCCTATGGCAATTATTTGGAGGCTGGTGCCCAGTGTCCTGCCTCCCACTGGGCACCCTCTGTGCCAACATCCCCTTGCCCCCCACCCAGGTGCCAGTGCTCTCTCCCATCCCCTACAGCACCCTGGTGGCTGGTGCACTGCTCCTGTCCCTCCCCTGGGCCAGGTGTTCCCATGGGATCCACGGTGGCTGGAAGGCAGGACTGGGCAGGGTCAGGGAGTCCAGGCCTTATCTTGTGCACTGTGCCACCACAGCCCCTCCTCCAGTCCCACACTAGTCTCTACTCAGCCCCCTCACATCCGTGTAGGGACAGAACCTAGCTGGGTCCTACTCAGTATTTGCCTCCCAAGATACTGGGGGTGGGGTGGGGAGGAAACAGAGCCTCCCCATCAAAATTTCCATAGCGGGGAAGGGGGTGCTAGGTTCCCCCCACGGCCAACTTCCATCTCCTGCCTGGAAGCTGCAGTCAAGGGAGCAGTGGCTTTTGTTGTTTGTTTCCTCATGCATATTTTCACCTGAAAGTTGATATTTTTTCTAAAGAAAGTTTCTTGTATTGATTGGCCTCCTAAGCTATTAAGGCCATGAGAAAATACAGTTTTTTTCCACTGGTTAAGAAAGTTTTCAGATGCTATTTTGTACTCAAAGAACTCACAAAGTCCTTCCACATAGTCACATGACCTTAAGTCCTAATGAGGCCTGTTTGAAGCCATTTCAGCTGGAAAGAGTTCACTGTTCAGTGCAGTACTTTGTACTCACAGTTACAGTAGCTCCTACTCACTTTCCAATATCTGCACGTGATGTGTCTGCAGTGAGTGACTATCCAAAAAAGCAAAAAGCTTTACAGTTCAATACATGACAGGTAGTAGGGGGAGGAGTCTGGAAGAAAATTCAGGGAGAATATTGGTATTCATTGTAAATTGGTATTTAGCTTGTAATGTCCCTAGTCATGCCATCTACTGCCCAGTTAAAGAACTAGAACGAGATGTGCCTTATCATCACTGTCTGGAAGAACTGGGTTGTATGTCTAATTTGGTTGATCAATACACTATTGTCAACTCTCATAATTTTATAGCAAGTCTTGCAATATTTGGGGGTGTTCTTAAAACCTTGGCACCTGTAATCAATTGGTTATGAGAGATTCTCAGCTTTTATTTAAAAAGAAAAAAAAGTAATTGTGACAAAGTTCCTCCTCTGCGTAGGGGGTCCTGCACTTATTGGCGGATTTGCTTGCCTCAGAGGTTCACAGCAGCCCTCATTTTGGCCACTTTCGTGGCTCAGATCTGCCGTTCACTCAGTTAGCCTCATCGCTGGCCAGCATGGGGAAAAGGAAGAAGAACAATCCCCGCAGTCTCTGCTGATCCACCTAGTGGATCGGGGAACAGGCCAGAGACCTTCCCCTCTGGTGGAACCCACAGTTCAGGTCAATTCCTCTGGTATCAAGTAGGGAGTTGGGGGGGATGGAGGGATGGGGGAAACCCGGGCCCGCCCTCTACTCTGGGTTCCAGCCCAGGGCCCTGTGGATTGCAGCTGTCTACAGTGGCTCCTGTAACAGCTGCGTGACAGCTACAACTCCCTGGGCTACTTCCCCATGGCCTCCTCCCAACACCTTCTTTATTCTCACCACAGGACCTTCCTCCTGATGTCTGGTAATGCTTGTACTTCTCAGTCTTCTAGTAGTATGCCTTCTCACTCTCAGCTTCTTGCTCCTCTTGCTCCCAGCTCCTCGCGCACACACACCACAAACTGAAGTGAGCTCCTTTTTAAACCCAGGTGCCCTGATTAGCCTGCCTGTCTTAATTGATTCTGGCAGCTTCTTGATTGGCTGCAGGTGTTCTAATCAGCCGGTCTGCCTTGTTTCCAGAAAGTTCCTGATTGTTCTGGAACCTTCCCTGTTACCTTACCCAGGGAAAAGGCACCCACTTAACCTGGGGCTAATATATCTGCCTTCTATCACTTTCCTGTAGTCGCGGGACCTCCTGGTCAACCTCCTCCTGGCCCTGGCTAAAATGGCCATCTATAAAATCAGGGTGAGGAGGTTGGCCAATGGAGTCTCCTGTGACTGTGAGGCCTATTTCCGATCCTCTGTCCATTCACGTATCCGGGCAGAGTTCCTCTGGGCGGCATCCACTGACTCCCTTGACGCTTTTGAGGAGCAGTGGGCGCTGTCCGGGGTTCTCTGCTTGGTGTCCCCATTTGGTTCCCTTCATTTGACCCTTTGACCACACTCCTGTCCTGTTATTTCATTAGTTGTCCCCCCAACTTATTTGGTGTCCAGGTCCTGTGGATTCCCCTCTTAGGCTGGGCGGGGGGGGATCCTTTAGCAGATCCAATAGGATCACTCTCCTGTAGCCATCTGGCCTGACCCTGTCACAGTAAGTTTCTAGCTGTCATGATTGCAGAGAAAAATGTGACCAGCGTGAACCTTAATGACTTAAAATCCAGAAGACACAAAAGGACCCCCACATTATTTTTTGTAAATCTCATGATTTTTAAGCCAATCGCATAAGCTTTTGGACCCCTGACCTGTGATTTTAGAATGCTTGGGCATCAGAAAACTGTTACTCTAAGACTCATGAACCAGATTCTGAAACCTGAACAGAATTGTCTTTGGTTTGTGGCCCTGGATGGTGTGTGCAGGCACCCTGTCATTGTTACTAAGACAGAGAAAAGGTTAGAAGCCTCTCTTAAGAAGTGTCTGCCCATACTGCAGGAATTGCAACAGAACCAAGCCATGGAAGAGCCTAGAATGACTGATCACAGCACTGATGATTTTCACCATCAGGAAGGTTAAAGGTGAATAAGGAAGAAGCGGGTCTCTGAGTGCTGGACCCTTGTCCTGAGGCTCTGAATACGTGGAAGACTGGCCTCCTTGTGCTTACAGATTCTGGCTATGAAGTGTTGCTTTGCTTTCTGGATGTAGAAAGCTGTTAAGCGTGGAGGCCTCGTTTTTATTTTACTATGGGAGCTGGTCAGTGATCATGTGTTTGCCTACTCCCAGAGTAGGCTGTTACATTTTGATGCTGCTTAGTGATCTCACATACAAAGTTGTTGATAAAAATAAACAGCCAGAAGAGCCCCAGCCTAGGTCATGCTTTCATTTATTCACTTCATATAAAAATCTCTTAAGAATGCATCTGAACACAATATATAATACTATAACATACATTGTGTGAAACTTCTGAAAACAATAAAATAACCACCTGGAACAATGCAGTGTTCAACAGACATACAAACCCATTGATCATGCACAACTGTGCTAATCTCATCAACTATTTAGTCACAAGTTGGACCGAAAGCTTGAAATATATTTTACAAACTGAGATTGACACCATTAATGATGCCTAACAAGCTTTCTCAGAAGAAGCTTCACAGCACAATAATTACATCAGTTCACATTTTGTCATAGAAATTCACATTGGGTTGTTCATATACTGGAACATGACATTTAATAGTTGGCAGCATTCACAGGGGGTTTCTTTTTCAGCGCTTCAGTAGTTTAAACAGCTCATGCTATTGCCCCCATTCCCAGTCATAAGATACAACTCTTCTTAACTCATCATGAAAATGAAACTCCTGTGAGCCAATGCCACCTGAATGCCCTCTATGGGTTCCGTATGTCTCTTATGCTATGTTCAGGTTCTTCTATTTTATGCAATACAAAAGGTTACAAGAAAAAAAGGCAACTCTTATCCAGAGTTTTCTACACAATTAACACCACCGTTGACAGGCAATGTTAATTTATATAAATTAATAACTTACAAAACATTACATTATATACAGTCAGTAATAAATACACTGTTATAAACAGTAATGGACGTGTTAGAGCTCAAGGCAGTGCAGGAGAAGGATGATGGAACTAAACCTAGGAAACATGAACTACAGGTGAGAGAAACACAAAGATCCGAGCGTGCAACTTCCACTGAGCAAAGAAACTGCCAAAGGGAGAACGCACATCACACACTGCCTTATTACACTTAATTGTATACGTACTGCATTGTGCTAGAAAAACAGAACTATCCTTTATCCTGTGCACAACAAAAGTGAACCCCACTGAGGAAAAAATACGCTTGTGCACAGCAAGCAAACAGGAAAGATGTGCAATGGCATTAAATGACTTGAAAAGATCAGCTGGAGATTTAATGAGACTATTAAAGGTGCAGAAATGCAAAATTGGGGGTACCCCTTCTGTTTAGCCTGTAAAAATGATTAACCGCAATAAAGTGACAGATATTGCCCATGAGAGAAGGAAGACTTTCTTTTAACAGGAAGAATCAAAAAAGTATCCACCAATTTTGAAACACGTTGTGGAGAGTTTTATACTAAACTTTGTGTATTTAATAGGCTCTTGAAAAGACGTGAAAGTTTACAAAAAAGGCACACAGGTCCGCAGACAGGTGGTTAGGTGGACAGGTTTTATATGTAGAGTTACTATTCAGTAGTTTCTATCAGACTAACTGGTATAAATCCCAAAACCTTAACAGTATAAAATCTCTCAGTTCTATGTCGTTCACTTTCAACCAGTTCAGTAACAATTCAAGCTGGCTCCGGAACAACACAATGTTTTAAGATGACAAGGCTTAAACTACAATGTAGATCATCTGTTAGTTTCCTGAGCAATCATTCCATACACGATCTTTAACCTTGACTCCAATCTCAAGTAGCTGGGAAGATCTTTTAGCCAATGTTAGACACAGGCCTAAGACCTAGATCGCAGGCTAGTCCAACAAGACAGCTTGCATGCTCATTAAGTGTTTAAAGTTCACCTACATACAGTACATTATGTATCAACAGGTGACATATCTTCTGTCACAATTTCTATATTAGCCTCTTCTTGTGATTCCCTTTTGTCTGGGTCAATCACACAGAGTGTCTTTGTATTGCTGAAATAGTGGATACTCTCACTCTCCTTTTCAGGTCCATCTGAATCCTCCTCTTCAAGAGTCAGTTCAAACTGGAACTTCTCCATTAGACCCTGACAGTCTCTATTCCGTTCATCAAGGGGAGGGGAGGGACTCTGAGGTATCATACTCTGGTACCAGTTCCTATTGTCTTCTAAAGTATCCAGGATGTCTTGTGCGTCAGGCTGCACTAGGTCTGCCCAGGTCTCCCAAAGTGGATGGACGATGTAATCAATGAATCCAACCTGAGAAACAAAGTATTACATACACATTACAAATGACTGATGCATTTTTTCAGAAAATATTCAGCAACACTAAGGACCTGATTCTGAGAAGCAGCCTTTTGTTTTGCCTGCAAATAACTGCATCAGACTGGGCCTCCAAACCCAGTGTCTAAACGGCACCATATGAACCCGTCATGCCTGTGCAAAACTGTACCTACAAAAATGAAAGTTGGCTTAAGGCCTTTTTTAACATCAGGCCCTGAGTGGAGGTTTAATTAAAAACAACAGTCACATGGACATTCAGAGATAAGGCTACCATTATGCCATCCCATAATGAACATGTGATTATAAATAGGCTTGCTGTTATCTTTGGCTGACTCCAAACCCCCGCCCCCCCCCCCCCCCCATTCTGGTGCAATACTAAGGCAAAACTCAATCTGAGTTAATCTTTGGGAGATAGAAGATGTAGTTGCTATTTAAATGTCACCTCTCAACTGTTACCATACAGAGGTACCTGAAATGACAATATTGATTATTTTTATGGCAATTGCAGTGCAATTCCCCTTGAGCATTCATGTGGCTGGCAGCTGTGAAAAAGCCAGCGTTCTTAGATTGACTTTCAGTCCGAATTCTGAACGTTATTGCTTTTATGGACTTAAGTTTGACCTTTAATGATATCTTATTACTGCATGTAGCTTGTGTTTGTGATTACTTGTTTTCTCTGCTCTGCACCTTTAAATAGAGAGATGTCTCTCCTTTCTGCTGTAGAGGTAGCTGCCGTTTTTCTGTTTGGATGCAGTCTACTACAACTTTCTTTTTTCTTTGTTAAGAGTATACAAAACAAGATGAAGGACCCACAACAAAAAATAATCCCTTGTTCCCAGTGTTGGTATAATATGTATGCAGGCCTCCTGTGATACAGATGGATGTGTCATTGATGGAAATAATGATGGTCCAGGTTGGGTCTGTGAGTCCTTCAGACTATTGGCAAACAAGCTCTGCATTGGCTCACTTTTTAACTGTCTGACAAACAGGACATACAGGATAGAGAAAACTGAATGGCCATAAAGAGGATTGAAATTCTTCCATCTTGGCAGAATGTGTCACTTGACTCCGCGCACTGCTGGACAGCATTTCTATGCAGCAGGAAAACGGCTCTCTAAGGGGCCAGACTCAACATGCAGATGTTTGCTTTGGAAATCGCATATGCCTCCTTCAGACACAACAGGATGTCAATAGAACCATTATAATTCAATTGTAACAGACTGTTGCGGCAGCTTAAACAAAAAGGTGATGAAAACTTCCTGCTGCACACATTTGGAGGCACTTTTAAAGTGAAAAAACTCCAGTGCTGTGGTGAGTGGATAGTGGGGTTCATTGACATCATAAAAGCTCCCAATATTCACAAAAGGACTAATGGTCACAAATGCTGCAACTTTTAAATGAAGCAAACAGTTAATTGTTTGTCTAAACAAGCATCTCAAACAACCAAGCAAACGATCACACTTTGTTTTGCCTGTTTCTGAAAAGAATATTTACTAGATTTAAAAGGACACTATTTAGTATATTTGAGAATTTTAAATATGTTTGTATTTGCCATTCTTTCTATTTTAGGCCCTTTTAACTTCAAAATATAAATGCCTCTCTCTCTGTTGATGCATTTTTTTTCTTGTTCAAATGGTCTCCATTCTGTTCAATTCCCAATCTCCCTGCATAACCACAATCCATGTTTTAAAATCTCTCTGAAGTGAGAAGATGGAGCAGAAAAACTTTTCAACACTGACTCATGGGGCACGTGGACATTTCCCTGCCAAACTGGAGTCATAGATTGTTGTTGGGTTAACAAATGAGCCAAGATTTTTTTTCAATGGCAACGTGAATAATGTTGAAACTACATGGTTTAGCACAGGAGGACATTTAGAAATAATAATGATCAACTTTATTAATTATTTGGGCCCACAAATCCTTGACAATGTCTTGTTCAAGCCAATTAAATAAGCAACTGAGGCACCACTATCTAAAGAGCAGAATGTGCTTTAGTCAAACACAAGTTATTGGGATGACTGGGTTAAATTCTACGGCTTGTGTTATACAGAACACGCTGCATGATCTAATGGTGCCTTCTAACCTTAAAATCTATGAATGAGAACAAGGGATGTGCCAATTAGTTCTCACAAAGTAAGAAATATTCCAGTCTTCAAAGGAGCTAACTCCTTTTAAAATATTTGTATTGATTTAGATAAATACTGCCCTGCCCCCCCAAACTCCTCCTTCCATGTCTTCCAAAGGGCCCTTAAGATTATAGCCTGAAAACCTGTGGGTTTCCACAGGTCTGACAATCCGCACTGGGTTGGCTGTTGTCTATGGATCTTTCCCAAAGCATTCTGGAGTGGATCCTGACTAAGGAAGTCCGTAGCCTGTGCAAAATGTAAAGAGACTAGCCACTAAACAGAGACTGCCAAAACTTTGGTGACTTGGCAGGATATTGACCAATTTTGGAGGGACTCATTGAGGACCAAGGAGAAGGATGTTGTGAAGGATGAGAGAAGAATAGTAGGTGGGGGAAATCTGAATCGCACCTTCCCAGCCAGGGGGATCAGATAGATTCCCAGTTGCTTCTGGAAGTAGGAACACAAAAAGAGAAGGTTGAGTCTGCATTTGAACATGACGCGAAGCGAAGCGGGAAAGAGAACACCTAGAATGGTCACGTAAATCCATAAAAGCTTCAAAGACATTCAGCTATTTGGGGTTTATCAGAATCTAACTTCTGAACCTTTGATTATTTACCTATTCCACTGAAAAAAACCTGTCATTATAAGTGAAAAGGCAGATTACCCTTGAGCATATAAAATGCAGCAACAGGATGCCACGTCCTTAATAAAAATATCAAAATCAATGGAAAAAACATTTGGACCAAACTCATCCCTGGTGTAACTCCACTGATGAAACCAAAGTTACATCAGGGATGAACTTGGCCCATTCAATTTTAAAACTACAAACTGAAACAAATAAAATGTACCCCAATGTAAATTACCTGTGATTTCTCCACTGAGGCTGTGTGTTTGTCACACATTGGACTAATTTCCATTCCTCTTTCTCGTTCTTTGTCTCCCTGCTGGAAAAATTCCTCCATGATTCTGTCTGTCCACTGCCGATATAATTCCAGGGATTTTGTGGGATTACTCAAATCTGCACAATGTACCATATTTCGGAGAACCTGAAATTATATTAATAAGAAAACTCATAAAATCAAGTGTAATAAAAGAAAATTTTGGACCATACCTGTTTGTTTAATCAAGAACATTTTAATCACAAAAATCTTTGATTATGCAACATCCTATGAAAAAATAACTTCTCAAAAATTTCTTCCAAATTACACTAGAGATTAGTTGTCAGGGTCTTTTGTGGAAGCACAAAGGGCACTGTGTGCCAAATCAACTAACTTGATAGATATACAGGGTGCAGTTGCAGTATGCCATCACATAGGTCTGTTCTTGAATGCAGGTGCTTCCCACCATTCATAATTTCTTCTCTAAATTGAGGCTTTTATAGCTAAATAGCCCAGCTTTATTAACTGAATAACATCCCTTATACGCAAACAAAATGGTTTTGATTAACTGTGGACAAATGGATTTACAGAGAAATGGAGTGTTCTATATTTTACAGCAACTTCTCTCTCCAGATTAACAGCTTTTAAAAAAATGAATTGTGATCTTTATGTTAAACCAGTGATAAGGTGGGAGGTTTTTTTGTAAGCCTGTTGTTAAATGTCTGCCACCAAAGTCGAGGGAGGAATGGGGTGCTTTCCCTGCCTCTGAAAGAGTAAGCCCCTTTCTCAGTACTCTGAGTCCTGGACTACACTAGAAGTTGACGTCAAATTTAGCAGCGTTAAATCGATTTAACCCTGCACCCATCCACACGACGAAGCCCTTTTTTTCGACTTAAAGGGCTCTTAAAATTGATTTCCTTACTCCACCCCCAACAAGGGGGTTAGTACTGAAATCGGCCTTGCTGGGTCGAATTTGGGGTACTGTGGACACAATTCGACGGTATTAGCCTCCGAGAGCTATCCCAGAGTGCTCCATTGTGACTGCTCTGGACAGCACTCTCAACTCAGATGCACTGGCCATGTAGACAGGGAAAGACCCGCGAACTTTTGAATTTCAATTTCCTGTTTGGCCAGTGTGGCAAGCTGCAGGTGACCATCAGCAGAGGTGACCTTGCAGAGCTCATCAGTAGAGGTGACCATGATGGAGTCCCAGAATTGCAAAAGAGCTCCAGCATGGACCGAACGGGAGGTACGGGATCTGATCGCTATATGGGGAGAGGAATCCATGCTATCAGAACTATGTTCCAGTTTTTGAAATGGATTTGTCAAAATCTCCCAGGGCACGAAGTACAGAGGCCATAACAGGGACCCGAAGCAGTGCCGCATGAAACTTAAGGAACTGAGGCAAGCCTACCAGAAAACCAGAGAGGCGAACGGCCGCTCCGGGTCAGAGCCCAAAACATGCCGCTTCTATGATGAGCTGCATGCCATTTTAGAGGGTTCAGCCACCACTATCCCAGCCATGTTGTTTGACTCCTTCAATGGAGATGGAGGCAACGTGAAAGCAGGTTTTGGGGACGAAGATGATGATGATGATGATGAGGTTGTAGACAGCTCACAGCAAGCAAGCGGAGAAACTGGTTTTCCCAACAGCCAGGAACTGTTTTTCACCCTGGACCTGGAGCCAGTACCCCACAAACCCACCCAAGGCTGCCTCCCGGACCCACCAGGCAGAGAAGGGACCTCTGGTGAGTGTGCCCTTTAAAATACTATACATGGTTTAAAAGCAAGCATGTTTAATGATTAATTTGCCCTGGCATTCGCGGCTCTCCTGGATGTACTCCCAAAGCCTTTGCAAAAGGTTTCTGGGTAGGGCAACCTTATTCCAACCACCATGGTAGGACACTTTACCACTCGAGGCCAGTAGCAAGTACTCGGGAATCATTGTAGAACAAAGCATTGCAGTGTATGTTTGCTGGCGTTCAAACAACATCCGTTCTTTATCTCTTTGTGTTATCCTCAGGAGAGTGATATCATTCATGGTCACCTTGTTGAAACAGGGTGCTTTTCTTAAGGGGACATTCAGAGGTGCCCGTTCCTGCTGGGCTGTTTCCCTGTGGCTGACAAGAAATGTTCCCCGCTGTTAGCCACGGGGAGGGGGGAGGGGAGAAGGGCTAGCCACGTGCTGGGGGGAGGCAAAATGCGATCTTGGAACGAAAGTACATGTGCTATGTATGTAATGTTAACAGCAAGGTTTACCGTGAAAGAGTGTACCCATTGTTCTATAAAATGTGTCTTTTTAAATACCACTGTCCCTTTTTTTTCCTCCACCAGCTACATGTGTTTCAAGGATCACAGGATCTTCTCCTTCCCAGAGGCTAGCAAAGATTAGAAGGCAAAAAAAACCACTCTTGCGATGAAATGTTCTCTGAGCTCATGCTGTCCTCCCACACTGACAGAGCACAGACGAATGCGTGGAGGCAGACAATGTCAGAGTGCATAAAAGCACAAAATGACCGGGAGGAGAGCTTGCGGGCTGAAGAGAGTAAGTGGCGGGCTGAAGAGAGGGCTGAAGCTGAAAGGTGGCGGCAGCGTGATGAGAGGAGGCAGGATTCAATGCTGAGGCTGCTGGAGGATCAAACTAATATGCTCCAGCGTATAGTTGAGCTGCAGGAAAGGCAGCAGGAGCACAGACCGCCTCTACAGCTCCTGGGTAATCAACCGCCCTCCTCCCCAAGTTCCATAGCCTCCTCACCCAGACACCCAAGAACGCGGTGGGGGGGCCTCTGTCCACCTAGCCATTCCACCCCAGAGGATTGCCCAAGCAACAGAAGGCTGGCATTCAATAAGTTTTAAAGTTTTAAACTTTTAAAGTGCTGTGTGGCTTTGTCCTTCCCTCCTCCACCACCCCTCCTGATGCTTCTCTCCTCCACTACCCCTCCTGGGCTACCTTGGTAGTTATCCCCCTATTTTTGTGATGAATTATTAAAGAATGCATGAATGTGAAGCAACAATGACTTTATTGCCTCTGCAAGAGGTGATCGAAGGGAGGACGGGAGTGTGGTTAGCTTACAGGGAAGTAGAGTGAACCAAGGGACAGGGGGTTTTATCAAGGAGAAACAAACAGAACTTTCACACCATAGCCTGGCCAGTCATGAAACTGGTTTTCAAAGCTTCTCTGATGTGCACCGTGCCCTCCTGTGCTCTTTTAACCGCCCTGGTGTCTGGCTGTGTGTAACCAGCAGCCAGATGATTTGCCTCAACCTCCCACCCCGCCATAAACGTCTCCCCCTTACTCTCACAGATACTGTGGAGCGCACAGCAAGCAGTAATAACAGTGGGAATACTGGTTTCGCTGAGGTCTAACTGAGTCAGTAAACTGCGCCAGCGTGCTTTTAAATGACAAATGCACATTCTACCACCATTCTGCACTTGCTCAGCCTGTAGTTGAACAGCTCCTGACTACTGTCCAGGCTGCCTGTGTATGGCTTCATGAGCCATGGCATTAAGGGGTAGGCTGGGTCCCCAAGGATAACTATAGGCATTTCAACATCCCCAATGGTTATTTTCCGGTCTGGGAATAAAGTCCCTTCCTGCAGCTTTTGAAACAGACCAGAGTTCCTGAAGATGCAAGCGTCATGTACCTTTCCCGGCCATCCCATGTTGATGTTGGTGAAATGTCCCTTGTGATCCACCAGTGTTTGCAGGACTATTGAAAAGTACCCCTTGCGGTTTATGTACTCACTGGGTTGGTGCTCCGGTGCCAAGATAGGGATATGGGTTCCGTCTATGGCCCTACCACAGTTAGGGAATCCCATTGCAGCAAAGCCATCTACTATGACCTGCAAATTTCCCAGGGTCACTACCCTTGATATCAGCAGATCTTTGATTGCATTGGCTACTTGCATCACAGCAGCCCCCACAGTAGATTTGTCCACTCCAAATTGATTCCCGACTGACTGGTAGCTGTCTGGCGTTGCAAGCTTCCACAGGGCTATTGCCACTCGCTTCTCAACTGTGAGGGCTGCTCTCATCTTGGTATTCTTGCGCCTCAGGGCAGGGGAAAGCAAGTCACAAAGTTCCATGGAAGTGCCCTTACGCATGTGAAAGTTTCGCAGCCACTGGGAATCGTCCCAGACCTGCAACACTATGCGGTCCCATCAATCTGTGCTTGTTTCCCGAGCCCAGAATCAGCGTTCCACCACATGAACCTGCCCCATTAGCACCATGATGCCCACATTGCCAGGGCCCGTGCTTTGAGAGAAGTCTGTCCATGTACTCATCAATCTCGTCACCCCTCTGACGTCGCCTACTCGCCCGGTTTCGCTTTGCCAGGTTCTGGTGCTGCATATACTGCTGGATAATGCGTGTGGTGTTTAATGTGCTCCTATTGGCAAAGTGATCTGAGCAGGCTCCATGCTTGCCGTGGTATGGCATCTGTACAGAAAAAAGGCGCAGAACGATTGTCTGCTGTTGCCCTGACGGAGGGAGGGGTGACTGACGACATGGCTTACAGGGTTGGCTTACAGGGAATTAAAAGCAACAAAGGGGGTGGCTTTGCGAGAAATAGAATGGCCCCCTCAAGGATAGAACTCAAAACCTCAAGGATAGAACTCAAAACTGGGTTTAGCAGGCTGTTGATTTCACAGAGGGAGGGAGGAGAAAATGAATACAAAACAAATCTGGTCTATTTCTGGTTTTGAGCCACTTCATCTATCTTTATACATCTTGCTGGCAGCAGATTGTGCAGTATGACTGCTAGCCATCGTCATCTCCTGGGTGCTCGGCAGAAGATGGTGCAGTATGACTGCTGGCCATCGTCTTCTGCTGGCTGCTGATTAAAAGACAGTGCGCTGCCGGTAGGACTCAATCACCATGAGACGAAACTTAAAAGGGAAATGACCTGGCTGAGTCACTCCTATGTTTGCCCAGGCGCCCCTGACCTCATCGAGGTTGGTTAAAAGGGCACCCAGGACTACGTCGACGACGGCTACCAGTCATACTGCACTGTCTGCTGCCAAAAGGCAATAAACTGCTGCTGTGTAGCAATGCAGTACCACGTCTGCCAGCACCCAGGAGACATACGGTGACGGTTAGCTGAGCGGCTCCATGCTTGCCGTGGTATGGCGTCTGCACAGGTAACTCAAGAAAAAAGGCGCAAAACAATTGTCTGCCTTTGCTTTCATGGAAGGAGGGAGGGAAGGGGGGGCCTGATGATATGTACGCAGAACCACCCGCAACAATGTTTTAGCCCCACCAGGCACTGTGGGATAGCTACCCACAGTGCAACGCTCTGGAAGTCGACGGTTGCCTCGGTATTGTGGACACACTCAGCCGACTACATGCACTTAGAGCATTTGTGTGGGGACACACACAATCGACTGTATAAAAATACTTTCTACAAAACCGACTTCTATAAATTCGACCTAATTTCGTAGTGCAGACATGACCTGAGACTCAGTGCTGTGGGTTTTTCTATGCATTGGGATATTCTGGGGCAGATCTCTCAGATACACAATGGAACAACTTCAACGAAAGAGAGAATGAGAGAATATTGCAGTGCCTAAATCCATCCTAGGGCCTTCCTGTACCTCTTTGCTGCTCTCCATGGTATTGAACAGTAGCAATATGGGTCCTACAAGCTTTGAATGATTCCTAAAAAAGTTAGCACTGAACTTTGCAACAAATGCCAAGACTATACCCAGAATAAAACTATGCAGCATGGTTTCTTCAACAAAGAATAAACTGTGCAAAATGGCAAAAATCTAAAGGAAAATTGCAATCACATACCTGTATACGATCTGTATAGTTATCCAAAAGGAGAACTCCTGAACTTGTCACTTTCTTAGTTTCCACCATAGTCTTTAGATCTGCCAAAAGGCTCATATGTTTGGACATATCTGTTGCCAACACCTTTATAAAAGAAGAAACCCTTCTGAAGTAAATGCAGCAGTGCAAAAAGACGAGTTTTCTCTTTAAGAACAGCAGTAGGGATAGCCAGAGTACAGTAAGGGTAGAATTCTTACCATATCTATCACCATTTTCCTGAGAGTCTGACGCTGTTTCTTCGAAAGGTTCTGGAAGATATCACAGTGTTCTTCTTGCAGCAGTTTGAAACCCACAGCAAGATGGTGGTTTTCCAAGACAGATTCATCATTGTACATCAGAGCTAGTTCAGAATCTAGCAAAGAAGTGTGAAAGAAATTAGTAAGCATAATGCAGGATTTCAAACAGGAAATCCTTCTGTTGTGCATTAAAGTCTTTAGAATCATTTAAATAAATTATTAGAAACTGGGCATTCTGTGTTCTACTGGTTTTCTTTTTGTGTCATCAGAGCCAAATAGCGTGTGGTATTCTAATATTAACACTCATATTCAAATGTACTCATTATTATTCAGTTTAATTGGTAACTAGCTTGAGATGAGAGAAAAAAATTGATTTTTTTTGTAACTAACAATAGAAAGCATGAAACATGCAAAGAAACTTTCCAAAATGGAGTCATGCAGTTGTCTTGGAACTAACACATGTATTTAGCATGTTACAAAGTCGACTATGAACCACAAACATTAATCTTTGGCTTTATCATCATCCACAACAACAATAAAAATATAAAATAAAATATTATGTATTATTTATCTGTCTCATATTAGTTATAAAAGAACTGTCCAAGTTCACACTAATGACTGGAAGACTCACTGTGAATTAGTACTAGGAAAATAAACATGATTTATGTCACAAAGAGACCACATCACAAAGTTCACTTGTTTTTTTATTTTGACAACAGTTTAATTATTGCCCAGTTTCATGGTGTGCTAGTAGTCTACTGCAGAATATTGCACGACAGTAACACAGTTTTAAAGAAGTAATTTGAGACCTTACTCTGCTACTAAATCTTTGTTGACCAAGGGAAAGGGTGTATTAGATTTGCAGATTAGTGAGGTACTACTGTATTTAAAACAAGACTTACTTGTATTAATAAGAAATTGGTTGGAGACACCAGGGTGATCCACATCATGAATTGCAGCTGCAAAAATTGCTGCAAGGATTTCCAAATCTGTGAAGACAGCCTAGGAAAAAATGAACAATATGAGCATGTGACCACAGCCTTTGAACTATAAGCTCTGAGTGGTTTGCACGGCAAATTGTCAAAACTAATTGTCCTCGTTTTTAAGATTTAGCCTTCCATAAGCCAAATGTTTCTAGTCAGAAGAAAGCCCTTCAAACAGTTGTTTGCACTTGTTACTGAAAATTATTTAAAGTATCTTTGCCCTAAGTAAACTAAGCCATCAGAAAAAGCAGTACGGTATACTACTTTTGCAATATGGATTGATGCTGAAGCAGAGTGCATCAGTTTAAGTGTTCTGCTATGCATTTTAATGATCTTAAAGTGAAATCCTGAGTCTGTGAACAAAACTCCAATAATAGATTTTGCGGAGTTGAGAGTGGACAAAATCTCATCTACAAACCAGAAGTAATGACAAGACATGGAATAGATGCTCTGAACCTTGTATGGCGCTGGAATACACAACCACTAGCCCACAGGTTAGCTCAAGATTACACACTTCAGTCATTCATGCCCTCTGTTGCCTTCCAGCAGTTAGGTTTCAGGGCCACCAATATTGCATATAGCTTCAATTAATTCACACAGAGGATCTATACATTGAAATACCCATTCAGATATTCTGCTTTACTGCTTTAGAATTATCCAGCCAAATTACTTCAATGCCCCAATACAGATCACTTTGTTAAAAGCAGAACAACTTACATCTAATGCAGGCGTAGAAAGAAGAACGTGTGTCGACTGGGCAACATCAGCAGCATGTAGGCTGTTATGGTAGGCTACATCGGAATGGTAGTGGTCTTCCAGAGTCATCATGTAAGTTACAAAGGTGTCAGATGAGATTTTGAATGTTTTTAGTAGATCTCTCTCCTGTTTAATAAATGTGAAAAGAATACATCTTAATCATGCAACCAAAGGTCTCCTCATACACATATTTTAGGAGTTAACAAACCAGAAAACAATCAGAAACCATACAAGTGTTGTAAAAGAATAACAAATGCATGTAGAATCTCTAACCTGAAATATGGCATACATAATACAGGTGAGGGGCCTGCTGTGTGAATATCTTGCAACATTAAATATGTTAAGACCCCATTTATTTAGATCCTCCAACTCCTATAGAAAAACAAAAACAATAAAAGAGAATAGTTAAAATACTTTAAAAATGCACGTGGGAGCATGTACCACACACTATCATAGCTATCAGTTTAATCAACCCTTCAGTATTTTCTGAAAGTTTAATAATATGATAATTAATATTAACTGGTAATTATCAAAGTACATGAAACGTAGAGTAACACTGAAGATTCTATGTCAAACCACTGTTCAGTGGAGAACACACTGCATTGAGTCATTAGAGAATTATTTTCAGAGCTATGTCTCCTGTAGCCGCAGGAAACCCCAGCGAGAAGACAAAGGCAAAGTGGCCAATAGTAGACAGGGCTGAGCTGTGTTCACCAATGCCTAAGACTTTACAAAAACAACGAGGAGTCTGGTGGCACCTTAAAGACTAACAGATTTATTTGGGCATAAGCTTTCGTGGGTAAAAAACCCACTTCTTCAGATGTTAGTCTTTAAGGTGCCACCGGACTCCTCGTTGTTTTTGTGGATACAGACTAACACGGCTACCCTCGATACTTAAGACTTTATGGTTCAGAACTACTTAGTCACACCTTCCTCTTTCTGATCTTTTAAACTATTCTGATTAAATTTCAAAGGCCTATACACAGCTAAAAATATGCTTTTGGGGCCTGATTCAACTCCCATTGAAAACATTAATTAAGACTCACAATACTCTTGTCAGATAGGTAATATTTATTCCCATTTTACAAAAGAGGCTGTCAGGCTAGGATAAGTGACTCGCTCTACTAGTTCAAACAGATGAGACAAGAACCCATAAGACCTGGCTCCCATTTTAATGCTAAAGCTAGTAAACACCACCATCTTCTCTCTCTTTCCAGCTTCAGCGAAGATCCAGAATGATATAACTGCAAGGACGTTTATGTACAAGAATTATGCACACCTTGGCCAGATGGTCTTCCTTTTCTGTTTTCACACCAAACCGTGAAATGCTGGTGTTGTTTAAGCTTGAACTATGCATTAATTTTTTCACTCCACTGATCTGTGTCATGAGCTGCTGTTTTTTCTTCTTCTCTCTGTCTTTCTGTGTGGGAGAGGGAATCTCCACATCATTTTGTTTGTCTGTGAAAGAAAAAAGGTGAAATGATTCAACTACACAGAATCAGGACACAGCAAACTTTCACTTTAAAATTAACCATTTGGAGGTGCTCCATTAAGTTTTCATTTTATGCACATGATAATTTTAGAACCTTGTAACCTACTTTACAATCACTCCTGAGTATTTAAAAGAGTATTTTAATAAACCATTAAAAATCACATTGAATTTGAAATACTACATTCAAGCAAGCAATGATTATTGTAAATTAAGACGTTATTGCTCATTACCAGTGTCTTTAACATAGTAATCATTAATCATGAAAGGCTGATACACTCAGGTCTAAATCCACTCATAGCACAAATGCTGATCTAAGATCTTATGCTGCTGTAAAGGATGTTAGTGATCCTAGGAAGAGAGGGTCAAATTTACTGTTGGTGTAACTTTACTAGTGTCAGGGTAGTTACACCAGAAGAGAATTTGGCCCCTGATGAGAATAGCAGGCTGTCAGAAACAGCTGACACTCTCCTCTTGTGAGTGGAGCTGCCACTGAATGTGAAAGAAGGATGTGTCCAAGGTAGCAAAATCTAGGCTGATTTAGTCGTTCCACACACAGATTCACCCCAGAGGCCTAGTGTATTTTAAAGACGGCCCCTCCTGATCTAAACCTAGTGCAGGACAGCAACATAATCGCTGTCTGCCCTCCATTGTGATGAACCTTCCCTTTGGGCTTTGCTGGGGCACGGTACACCATGCAGTTATCCTTTATGCCTGCTGACACCAACTTTGCTTAATTTGGGCAATAGCCTAATACTGTTTGTATAATACAATGTTCACCCTTTAGATTAATTCCAATCATTAAAAATGAACAAAGTGTCATACAGTGCACTGAACTAATTCATGTCCTCAGATATGTGTAGAACTATTATTGACTTCAATGGGAGTTGAGCACAAGTAACTGGGGAGAGAATTTGGCCTGCTTTGATTTGTTTTAATAAATAAATCTATTTACATCATTAGTTATCGCCTTTCATTTAAGGGAACACAAATAATTTATTTATTGGATTAAAATGGAGAAAGAATGGCACATGGCTTTTGTAGGGCGCAGTTTTCCTGCACTGGTGAAATAGATTATAATCCCGTTGCACTTTTGCAGATCTGATCATCTCTAAAGGAGCTAAGGCATTAGCTGTGCTTTCCTTTGCTTAATTAAAGATCTGTATAATCAGAACTACTACTGTGTCTGCAACATTGCAATTAAGAAGAAAGACATTATTCACAATGACTGCTGATTTGGCATCAGTGGGTGTTTCCCTTGCGAGTAGGCACTGGACCAACAGAAGGACTTTCCTATATACAATCTCCTTAGCAATGGTTGAGTGCTAAGGCAGGGGAAAATGAAGATCCTAAACAAAACCTTGTTACTTGATAAAATAACTAAACTCATGAATTTTGTGAATTTTGAGAAAAATCCTTCTGACAGGTCGAATTTGCTGATACAGAATAATGATGGAGATCAAGAAACAATAAAAATAAAAACCTGTTCTTAACAGTAAAAGGTTTTAAGCTTAGTGATCTAGCTATGTATAGTATACTCATGTTGCTAAGTGGCCACCACAAAGTATTACTACTTATGAAAATATTCTACTTGAGTTTAAGTATGTATATTTTTTACCTTGATTTACAGTACTGACACTGGATACCTGCCACTTAACAGGCCGGTATTGTAACTAGTTCATTGATTTTAAAATATAAAAAAGGTGCAGACAGATATTCTGTACCTTCAACACCACATATTACAGTTTCTGAGCACTGTTATAATTCCCTCTCCCACCGAGTTTTTATTGTTTTCCATCAGTCCTACTTGTGGTCCCCTTTAAACCATCCAGAACATGTGATCACCTGAGCAAGTGACTGTCATCTCCTCTATGACTCTGTGGTCAGCTACCTAAGGTTTAGCAATTTGTTCCCCAGAGTGTCTGTTCCATGTGTTCTTAAAGGCAGTCTATGAGTATATATTACTCGTAAAATTAGCTACCACTCAAAAGCTGTAAAATATGCTGCAGGAGAAGTCCAAGTATCTGAGATGAGAATCACATCTCTAGAAAGCAAATACAAAATCAGGGTCTGGCCCTGCAGCTCTCTCACGTGAGTATTCCAATGGTGCAGGGTTGGGCCCTTAATGTTTACTGTATGGAAGCCTGTCATTAAGTGTTATCACTAATCCTATAATTACCACTCACAAAAAAGAAACACTCTCATTTGGAATTGGATTCATGCTGAAGTTGAAAATAAATTACTTAAAAAAAAATCACATTCTATATTGTAGATCTATATTTAGAACTTCTGTAGTACACAAATGGCACAGAAACAGATGTTGCAGTTCCACGTGGCTATAATTCTCTGATGAGATGAGAAAGAAAGGGAGCAGCTATACAGTTTGTCACTGCAGAGGATGGCATATAGTGAAAAACCATTTTGGGTTGTTGTAAATTCATCTAGAGAGGGCCAAGATAGGGGTAAGAATATACCCCTCTCAGCCCCCCAGTTTGGTCACGGATATGGATCCAAAACCTGCTGCCCTTACTCTGGCAGAATGCCCATTGACTAAATAAGGGCTTCAGGACTGGGCCATTAGAGGCAAATTTGACCTAAAGAAAGGCAGAGCGAATGTGGCATCTCTACAGTTCCCAAAGGACTTACTCTACAGCACCTGCTTGAGCCAATAGTGAATTTGGCCCTCTGGCTAATCAAGGCTACGATATATCATGCACCTTATTCATACCGTGAGCTGTTCATAGCCATATTTGTTCCTTTGCGCATTCTGAACATTACAAAACCGTTCTCCTGTTTAATTTAGGGAAGCAAAGAAGCAGTGTTTTCTTTTTTTGGCAGACATGAACAAGCAACCCCCATCCTAGAAGTACGGTTCATCTAGAAATCTAAGAATACACTTGGGTCCCTTTTTTTGGCAGACATTAACAAGCAATCCCCATCCTAGAAGTACGGTTCATCTAGAAAACTAAGGACACACCTAGATCCCTTTTTTTGCTAATTTAAAAAACGTAAAAGCTTTATTTATTTATTTTTAAAATGAACAATCAACCTATAATTCTCCCCAGTACACATGGCCCTCTGCTCCACATACAACACTGATGCAGGGCTTAAGTCGTTTGGTGGCCCCTACGTTCCCTTGCGGACTGGAGTGAATATCACCATTATAGAATAAGTAACAAGACATCTTCTGGAGTTGTGTTCCATTTGTGTTCTCTCCTAGTGACAAACAGTGATGAGCAGTAAGATTCTCACTTGCAAAAAATACAACAGGAAGAATCTGTAAATGCCACTGATGAAAATGAGTCCACTATAATGCAGCACATTGCATACTTTCCAGCTTCAGAAGTAGATTGTTGGATTTCAGCTACCTAGTCCTGCTCTACTTTTGGCACTATTTAATATTCTGGGTGTCCTGACGAGGCAGCTTGATAAAACAGAGCCAACAGATTTCCATAAGGGAGCTACAAACAATTATACTGATTATTAATAACGATGTGCTATGTCCAAAATAATGCCGTATCTTGATCCAAGTGTAAGCGTTTAACTGACACAGGGAATTGTTTTACAATATCTGGCCAGGAATATTTGTGTGTGTCTTCACTTCAATACAGAGGTTCCATATAAGGTCTAATGCACCACTTAGTGTTAAGGGCTTAAGTGGGACTTAAGTGTTGCATCGGTATTTTGCTGAACTTCTCCTCTTTAAGAATACTTACAAATTCTAAAACTGAATGTGAAACATTTACAGCAAATTACATGTTGTATAACAAATATAATGCAATCACATAGGGCCCAACCCTTTAAACACCTGATTCATGTCCATAACCCAACAGTTTCAACAGAACTACAAATGTGAGAAAAGTTATTCTTGGGTGTAAACGTTTTCAGGATCAGAATTAGCAGTGGTAAATTCATAAATATATAAATAGTGGAATAGAAAATGACTAAGACAAGGCTGTTTACTGTCTGAGAGGGCAATTATGCAATTATATGACAAAAGACGTGCAAAGAAGGGAAGTATTCAGCAGTATGTGTGTGACCTTGTCCTTTACATAAGGTCAAAAGAAAACCATGCATAATGCCGCTAACAGTAGGTTCGTGAAATCTTTTTGAAAACAGAAGCATTTTGTTAGATTTAGAGGAAATTATTTATTTTGAGGAAATACTTACTCAAACATTGTTCTATTTTTCCCCATTATATCTTTGAAATCTAGGCCACTTACCCAAAAAGAAAACATTTCAGCAATGTTTTGTACAGGATAACGATTTTAAAGAATGGACACAAGTATAGGCTAGTGGCTAATTTATTTTCCATGAAATCCTATTCCTGTGGGATATGAAAGTTTGGTGTGAAATGTCTTACCGAGGAAAGTGTTTGAAATGTATTCAGACACTTGGTTCCCGGATCGGCTCATCTCTGAGAGGTGTGTCAGCTCCCGGTTTAGCATTCTTTTGAACTGTTGAAATAAAATAAATAAATAAAAAGTCGTCATTTTTCTGAATGCCGTTCTACATTAATTTAACTGTAACTTTATTACATGCAAATCCATAAACAAGATATTGAAAAATAAACTGTAGATATTTAGAACATAGTTAGCACCATATGGTTAAATTTAGCTAATATTCAGCACCGTCAGAACTGGCAGTTTCTTACCGTCATATTAAACTGACAATAATGAATTTCTAACAGGATGTGCACATCAGGTTTTCCTGATGAAGGAGAAGGCTATATTTTATGCAATTTCTCTCAAAAATTGAAGTCCTCTACTGGTTTTCAATTCCACATCCTTCCTAAATTTTAAATATAAATTTGCTCTGTTTTGCTATATATTTGCAAAATAAAGGCAATTGTATACATTAGGAATGCATGACAGAGGAAAAATATATTGTAAATTTAAAGAAGAAAACATGTATGCTTGGATATAGAATATTACACTGCAGGTTATAAACATCTTTTCATCCTAATATGCACAAAATGATATTTCTAATTTTCAAATTAAACTATTTTTAGAACAATATTATTCTGTCCTCTGAAGTGAATTATCAAAAGGAAAAAAAACATTACATGTACGTATGTTGCATTTACAGTATGTTACCTCTTACTACACAGTGTATATAAATAACTTAAACAGGATATGCTTTATGTATTTTATATCCTAGATCTGTAATATATCAAGATTCTTAACCCACCTTGATGTAACCCCAAGATACAGATAACAAATAGTTTGCTTCAGGCATTTTGGAAAACTCCACAACAGAATCAACAAATCCCTTATGAAGAATTCACAGGTCAGGTAGAGGAATTCCACAAGAACAAGGATGTCCCAGTTTTCCAGTCAATAAAAAGCTTAATATTCATAAAAGCCAAAAGATTTGAAAAAACATGGTATTTGCTACTCCAAGACAAAGTCAAGCTTTGCAGTCAAGCTTTGCAGACAAGCTGTATGTGGGTTTATTTGCTGGCAGAACAGAATAATAAAATCAGGGATTGCACGAAGAAGCAAGAACTGCATTCAGCTAGATGGCTTGAAGCACTTATGAATTATGAATAGTCCTGGCTGCTTAGCCGGCTGAAGGGGGTCCCCACTCCAGATTAGTCTGGCTCAGCTGCGCTATGCAGGGAAGAAATGACGTTGTTTTTTGAGGGGTTTGCCAGCTATAGCAATACAGCCATGTTTTTCAAAAGGAAGATTAAAATGGAGGAAGCCCTGTGCATATTTAAATAAGTCAAAAGTAGGCAGCAGCCTCCTCATCTCAGTCTCCGCATATGTTTTAAAATCCTCATCATTTCAGAGACAGATGATTTTCAGTGAAAATGTTCACACTGAGATTTTTTTAAAACAGGATTGCTAACTCCTTCCATAGTAACCCTGATTTTGATTCACATTTCAGATCTCTAGTGAGATAAAGGGAACTGGGAATGTTTTCAGATGATAAATTATCAATATCTATACATTTTACCTCTGTTACAACCATAAGCACATCAGTGACCTTAACCTATAATGTGTGTCTACAAAGCACAATTTAAAATTTCAATCAATTGCTTTTGAATTGCTACATGAATGCATTCACAATCCCATTTTATAGATTTAATCAGAATTTTCATTGACATTTAAGGTTGCAATGCAATTAAATGATTAGAAAACAATTTGTTCTGTCAGTGAGAAATCATAGGAAAACCACTATTTACTGTGTATATGATGTAAATCAGAATAAGAAATCACTAGTGACTATATAGATATTCATGCTGCTTTAGGATTTTATTGTTGTCTATTGTCTGTATGATGCCACACATCATCCGACAGGATTCCTAAAATAAAAGTGAAATTTTAGGTTTTAAATTATTTCTGTTCTCTGACTGCTTTGAATAAATGTTATCAGTGCTGACTGGGATGATGTCATATGACTTTCTCCAAGTGTGTTCGGGGACATACATAAAGGGGAAGCCTACTGCTGTAATGTAACCCTCTGCCCCCACCATATACAAGCACTCAAGTACAGCAAAAAAGAATATCACAGTAACATGGCAACCGTACCACATGATAATCTCCTTCCTTTACTGTGAGGCTTCCCTTCAGATTGTAATGAAGCATCAAGAATAGCCTTGCTGCAAGAATTCTAATACTGTTTGAGAATTCTAACACTGCTTTAAGGAAAACGAAAACTAGTTTCTAAAAAGTTTTAAAACACTGGATTTAAAAAAAGAATCATGAGCAATCATACTATTTTGTGTGACATTTACAAGCCCAAAGAATCACAACAACTGATTTTCCAGGTAACTGTTTTCAAACATCCACCTCTAGACTGCTAGACTGTGTTTTTGGTGAACAACTCATTAAATAAGAATTTCCAACTGCTTACAATGGCTATATTTATGTCCCTGATGGATTTAGTGAAATATAAAGTATTGTTCTTTCATCACACAGAAATATACTTAAATAAACTGAATGACTTTGTCATAATATGCCTATTTTCTGGGTACTACTCAGCAGAACTATCAAGTAGCACATATAAGGAGGTCTTGCAATAGGTTTTGGTGCCCTGCAGGCCTATCCCACTGAAACTTGGTAATAAAAAACAAAACATTTTTGACTGCAGTGGTGTTCTAGCCATGTCAGTCCCAAGATATTAGAGAGGCAAGGTGGGTGAGGTAATATCTTTTACTGGACCAACTTCTGTTGGTGAGAGAGACAAGCTTGTGAGCTTACACAGAGCTCTGACTTGAAGGAGAGCTCTGTGTAAAGCTTGTCTCTCTCACCAACAGAAGTTGGTTCAATAAAAAACAATTTTTGAGCAGTTATGTAAAGGCCTCTTGTGGAAAGTCCAGAGTGGAGACTCCATTTTAATCAGGGCAGTCTACAAAATGCTGCCAAACCAGGAGCCACAAGAGGCCTCTAGATCACAGAAGTCCCACCCAGGCTGAAATGCCAGTGTGATGGATTGAGGTATGGAAGGGAGAATGAACAGCTTCGGGCTGCTGACAGAGATCTCTAGGGGTAGTTGTGGAATCAGGATGTCTCCCATGTTTATCGCAACTCTGCCTGGCACACATCACAGGTTTCCCTCTTTCTCTTTTAATACAGGAAACTTCCACCTATTATTCCACTAACTCCCTGTACTTCCTGCACACACACATACAAAGTCTGCACACCAAAGCTTAGGCTTTGCACCCACCCATAGGTCAGAACCTGCTTACAAAGCTTCTCTCCATCCCTTGCACACAAATAACCCCTGTTCCAAATGATTAAGACTTGAGTAAATAAGAGTATGAAATCTGTTTTTAATATTTTTCAGTTACTCACGTCCAAAAGCTGAGTAACTGGTGCCACTTCCCTTTTACCACGTAATGCCAGCATGGTAGGAGTTTAAGCATTATTTGGTTGGACTCCTTATCCTTACCATCTCTTTATCTTTATGTTTACCTCTAGACAATCTGTCCACCTGTACCGATGTGTTCTCCAGACAGTAATGGGTTAGTTCATAAAAGGTTCGACCAGTTTAACTACTGAAGGTCAGATGGGTCCTCCATAGTTGGTTTAGACAGACAACCATTCCTGCAAATTTCCAAATCCGATTCCCCGTGGCAAATGAATAGCACCAAGGAACCCACTAATCAGAGTATAGCAAGAATCATCAACAATTGGGTGGGCTAGAAGTGAAAGTAAAAGCACTGAAGATAGATCAGCTAACTGGCTACCACCCACAGCCTGCTTATGGAGAGAAACAGATCAACACCTTCAGAGCACAGTGTCTGAAAATGCCTGTAAGCAAAAAACGTGTGCATTTTTCACTTTAAAAGTGACTGGAGGCAGGGAGACTGTCACATGGCTTTAGGCAACTTTATGTGGTGTGACAGTGTCACCGGTCTCTGGCACATGATCAGTTCACTCAGGAATATGTCATAAGATCCCGGCAAGGGGAAGGTGTGAATGATGCTTGATGTGAAGGTCAGGAATCCCAGGGCTGTGGGCATGCTGGGGAATTACTTTCAATTACTAAAGCTCATTTAAGATTCATGTCAGCTGAGCGAGGTTAATGTCTCTTGATCCAAAATCAAGGAACTACCAAGCCAAAACTTGTTTTTTTTTTAATAATTATAAACAGAAAAATAAAGAATTAATGCACACACACCTATCTGTGTAATCACAAGGAACAGTAAAGCTCTCATAAAAGAGACGAGTTCTGACTATCTCAGTGCTTGAAAACTACATATTCACATTGGCCATAATCCGGCAAAGCATTTCAGCACATGCTTAGCTTTAAGCATGGAGGTAGGCCCATAGACTTAAAGCGTCAAGTTAAGCATGTTTTGAAGGATTTTACTGGACCAGGGCCTTTGTCTATACAAACAAACCACCACAATCAGGTGATTGTAAAAATGATTTTCAAACAAAGTTGTGTCAACTGGATTTGATAGTAGTTTGTACATATCCAGAATCGTGTATTACAGCTGAGGAGCTTAAAGCACTATGTAGACATTAAAAAATGTAGCCTGGCACCACGGCTACCATAATGTAGAAAAGTACTAGGTATTATCATCCCCATTTTGCAGATGGGAGCTGAGGCACAAAATGATTAAAGGACTTGCCCAAGGTCACATAGGATGTCTATAGTAGAGAGGGGATAGAACCCAGATCTTTTGACTCTAATCTCTGAACTTTAACAACAAAACCATGCCTTTCCTCTGTTCACTCAGCTTTAAGTGAGCAAATTCCACAGTCTTCTTCAGGCTTATAATCAGCACCTTTACATGACTGGTGAGCAGTACCGTAATACTGCTAAAAACGTTAACATGATCAAGTCCAGCCATGACAATTATCATCCTCGTTACACACAGGGGATTACTCATGTACAGCTGGAATATGAATTTATTCATAGAATTTCCTCAATAATGTGACATTGTTAAAAATGTACAGCCCGGTGAGGCATGAGGAGGACATTAAACAACACTTAGAAGCAATTACTACATATATAAACTGTTTGTTTTCTAGGACTCTGGATTTTTCTTGAGCTTCACTTGATGTCAAATGTTCCAGAGAGATTCTACTGTATGCCATTTGTGTGTAGTACCAATAGGGAGAATGCATGTTGCTTCCTCTGCACAGATCAAGGAATGATGTTATGTTAAAATCTATACAGTGACTTCTTAGCTAAACCAATCTGACAGCAAAGGGTAAAACCAACAGAATGTACACAAGCAATGAGAAAATGCCAATGGTTTTGTGTACTGTATGTTTTGTACAGCATGGTACACATTTCAAAGAACTAGTGAATGAATTTAGAGTTAATGCTGCATCCCTGTAATCAATAATAACAATACTTTGCATTTATACAGTGCCTTTCATCTGATCATCTCTATATATTTTAGAGAGGAAGGCATTATCATCCCCATTTTACAGATGGGAACTGAGCCATGGTGAGGTTAAGTGACTTGGCCATGGTCACACAGGGAATCAGTGTCAGGAATAGAACTTGGGTCTCCCTTTTCCATATCCCATGCCTGATCAGCAGATCGTGCAATTCAAGGGTAGAGTTTAAAAACGGAATACATGTTATTTTAATGGAAGTAAAATAATGAAGAAAAGCCTACGGATCCCAAACAAACATGAAGAATACCTGACCTTCTGAACAACAGTGTTCTGAAAACGTCTGGACAGTGATGAGAAAAAGCAATCAGGTTGTGCGGAGTTTTCTTGTAATGACTAGAAAAGTAATTTCAACCAAATTAGCTCAGCCAGACATTAAATCATTCCTTGATTGATACTGGAACCACTTTTGAAGTATTCACTGGGGCATTTGAGCCCCAGTTTCTTATCAGAGTCTTTGTTGTTGTTGGTAATTCTTTTCATTATAATTCATTTAATACTCTCCGATGTTATTTTCACAGATAAAGGAAAACTAAAGATGTTTCACTATCTAAAATGCAAATCTTTGCTTCATTCCTAGCCCTGTTAATGCTGACATATTGCTTCTACAATATAGGTGTGTGGTTTCCTTTCCTTTAAGGACAGGTTGGAAATTGCCCTAGGGAAATCTTTATGCAAGTGTACCAGTCCAAAAGCCCAAGGGGCGCAGGCTCTGGAAAGGCTGTGTAGGAGAACTTCACTTCTCCAGCACTGGTGCACTGTCATACTGCCACTTTACAGTGCTGAAACTTGCAGCACTCAGAGGGGGTGTTTTTTCATTCAAGCAACTACTTAAAAAAGAATTATTTCATGGCAGACTTGTCTACACAATTTTATTATGATGATTTTAAAATCCATAATAAATTCAAAGCACAATTCCTAAAGAAAAAGTTGCCATAAATCAGTTAAGTGTTTCCTCCCTTAAAGTGATCAATCACTCTGATCTAGATAGACTAATGTTAATGTTTTACTGGTAAAATTTGCTGTCCCCCTTCAAGGATCAGAACCATGAAGTGTGTGTGTATTTCTAGCTCATTTCCAGAAAACTGAAAATGAAAATATGCAAACACATAATAAAAAAGCTGGAACACTGCAAGAATCAGAACCTGCCTTGAAGAAAGAAAGCAAGTTTCTGGATCATTTCCAGACAATTGAAAGCTGAAATATGCAAATGTATAATAACAGGGCTGGAACAAGATCTTGCATAGTGAACGTACTGTGAATTATCATTGCTTAGAAGAGAGTCTGAATTTCCCTATTCACATGCTAGGCATGGGGCTCATGTTACTCACCTCCTGAGAATTGGGTGGGTCTAACAAAAAAAACCCCTATCAACTGATGTTGAAGAAAAAAGTAAGGTCATGGCGAAACCACCATTTTGACTTCCCTGAAAATAAATGTGTCATGTGTTTATAAGGTGCACATGCATGAGAGTCTGCTAGCACATTAAGAAAGTACATGCCATTCCTGCAGGGCTAAATCTGCTTAAAGGCTTCCTCCAGTTGAAGACAAGTCCTATAAAACATCTACTGCCTATGAATACAAATGGCAGATGCATTCGGTCAGTGCTTTCATAGCTGATTGGTATCATACAGGATTTTTGTTGGAATATTAGCATTTCTTTTTATTAGCATAAAAGCAAAAGCATCGATAAGATTTATAATTGCATGCTGTGTATCATTAGAAAGAATACACTGAATATTTGTACAGATAAAACACAATGTTAAAATAGCACAACAGGTTGTTTGATTATAAACTTCAGTTTTATTTGGGTGGATGTTCGGGTCAGTTTCTGTTTCATCTGAATCATTTTGCCCTTCCCTATCTGTAAAAACACTTGTTTCGGGACAATGAATATAAACAACCAGAGCTTGCTTCAGCCTGTTAGCATAGTGCTTTATGTTAGTTACCTGCCTTACTAACTTACCACAAAAACCTTTGACAGGATGTCTGACGCCAAAATTATTTATCTGCCAAAATCTACTAAAGCCTGATTTCCCAGTAAGACAAGAGTCCAACAAGAATCCCTCATGATAGCTCAAATGAAGATTACTATCTATTGTGTTATCTATAGTATCCATCCGTGGTAAGTGCTTCCTACCATGTAAAAGGTAACACAGAACACAACTGAGCATTTCTCAGTAGAATGGGTGTTTTATAAGAACATATTTGACATGGTCATGTGTTCTAACCAAAAGCATGATCCTGCACCCATTGAAGTGAATAGCAAAATTCACCCTGACTTCAGTGGCAACAAGATTAGGCCAAAAATTAACAACAATTTGGAGGGAATTAATTAAAGTTGTCTAATCTCACTTCAATATGAGAAGTTTAGATTAAAATTTTAAATGGGAAAAGTGCATTTTTCTACTACAGACTAAACAGCTTGCTTTCCAAAGGCATTTTAAGAGAGTTCCACAGGTGTAAAATGTTTTCTGAAATTAACTAGAAGCTTGGCTCAGAAAATGAAAAACAAAGATCAGGAAAAAAAAAAAGAAAGATCAGTACCAGTCTGAACTGAATGACAGGAAGCAACAGCAAAATATAATTAGATGACTAAAGCAAGCAGACTACAGGCATAAAATGTCTTAATTAAAGAAAGGCCTGATACAACTTACAATATCTATGGTCTGGAGAGAAACCAATGCTCCAGAAGGCGGAAGGTCTTATACCAAAATCTTTGATCAGTCATACCTATGCAAGCACGTTGACAAAGCCACTGGTGCCAAAGGAAGCTGACCAGTGTAGCAGAAAGAGCCCACGATAGAAACCACAAACCAAATAATCACTCCCGCTCTTCATTAGCTATTTATGAAGCTACCCATGTGGAGAGGATGGTGCATGCTAGTGAATTCCCCGCCTCCCACACTGCACTGCTCTCAAATCTCAGGACCTTTAATCCCTAAACCTGCAGCAGTGAAAATGGAATATAGTTGGGGTCTTAATGCTTGATAGCCAGAGTGTTCTCGCCTCCCTCAGCTGCCAATTAACGTATGTATTCAGGCTTCATGGCTCTTTTCGTTCTCTCATTAAACAATGCATTTAGACAGGAAGGAGCTTAAAGCTTTTCTCCAAAGTCACTCCCAAGAGCCGGACTGGGGAAAACTGGCACTTATCTTTTAGGTGATTTTGCCTCAGTTGGATCCTACATCTTTAGACAGAAGACCAAGAGGCAAATGTGTTTATCATTTAACAAAGGGAGTGTGAGAGTGAGAAAGCTACTGTTGTTTAATGGGTATACCTAGAATTTAAATTAAATTGAAATCTGTGATTCATATCCTGCAGTCTTTATTTAAGCAACTTCACAGGGCTTTCACAAGGCAGGAAAACTAGCTCTGGGAAATTAAAATAATTCTGAACCCTGAAATGGCTTTTCCTAGATGTGCATAATGAGAAAAACTCTGGCAACTCTTAAACAGCAAAAGTCTGTTTGCTTTATAAGATGAAGCATAAAGTGTAAATAGAGTCCAGTAAGAGGTGGCTTTGTATCTCTTAAAATGCTGTATGAAAAACAGTGGCAGCTGGTCCTCCCAACATGAAAATGCACCTAATACTGTCATCTAAAAACATATGGAATGTCCTAATGAATGTAAATACATTGTAATGAAAAATCATTCTAACACAGGCAAATAATTTGCGGAATATTTGTGTGTGTGCAGTGTTTTCCCAGCTGTGCTACAACAGCAATAAGTTTGTTTGTTTTTTTTAACTATACAGCAGAGGCCCACTAGTCAGAGCAGTCTCTCTCTAAGGCATTCTATTTGAGCGTGCCTCACAAACTGTCTCCATTTTCCTTTTGATAACCCAACAGCACTATGATTCATGTATGCCCTACTGAGAGCTAGCTTGGGACTTCCATGTCAGAAGGGAACCCAAAGGACAGAACATGTGTGAAGAGTTGGCATTGATTAGCAGTGTGTTTGTGAATGTGATGAAGAACGAAACTCCTAACACTGCTAAATTCCATATTTGGCTGCACAATAAGCTCAAACAAAGAGTCAGAAAAAGTACACAATACCAGAAAGAGTATCAACATTACCACGAACTGGAGAGGGAGACAGACGGAGAGGAAGAATATTGTTCAAAGATTCCTACTTGAAACAAAGAACAAATCCCTAAATACTATTAAGTTTCCTGAACATTTCTCTCTTTTTTAAAATGTTCATTTTGCTTCTTTTCCCCCTCATTTTTCTGAGCGTTATCACTGTCTTGCTGATTTTACACAGGCAAACTGAAATGGAAGTTTTGATGAAGAGTTTAGAGGGGCCTGTCTCTCTCACACATATTGGGCAAGTCAGGAGTACCTCCATTGAAGCCAATTGACTTACACTGTATAAAATTGTTGTGAGATCAGAATCAGGGCTTAGAGTTGGGCCCAAGCTGGACCAGGAACTGAACTTCTCCAAAGATCAAAGATCCCTCCTTTTCTAAAGGCAAAAGTACTACTAATCACAGCGCCCCCAAAATCAAAGATTTTGCTCTCAGAAATTACACAAATCCTTACTGATACTATTCATGTCCAGTTACCTCACTTCATTCCCATTCAGGCAAGGCCTCTCGTCTTTTAACAATTATTCACTTTTTAGCCCTGCCCTCAAATAATTATTCACTTTTTGAACCTGCCCTTGAGCAATTATTTACTTAAGCCACACCCTAAAACAGCATGACTGAAATGTCTGAGAATGAAGAAGTTCAAAATGGTCAAGTCACCACAAAAAGGTCAAACCGCCACAAAAGCCAGATTTTTTTTTAAAAGGTTAGATGATGCCTAATGGGCACTGGCCTGTGTTGGAGACAGTGGGGAGTCATACCAACAAAGGAGGTCTCCTGGGGATTGAGGATGTTATTTGGAAACTGGCTAGGCTTTAGTGCTGGCAAGGCTAAAGCATCAGATTGTCAAACTTACATACGGAGTATTAAATAAGTACAACTGTTCCTCTAGACTGTTAACACTGTATTTGTGAGGCAGAATAATCAATTTTGATTATAATTATTCATTTCAGAGAACAAAGGAGCAAGGGAAGAGGATTTCAGGGTATGGACAAGCTGGATTAACTCTCCGGTGGGCCCCCGGGGCTATTAGATTTTGTGGGGCCCCTGTATACAAGTTTTTTTTTTCCTGGGAGGGAGTTTGGTGCAGGAGGGGGTTGGAGCAGGGGATTGGGGTGCAGGAGGGGGTGCGAGTTGTAGGCTCCGGCTGGGAGGTGCTTACTACGCTCTCAGCCAGCAGCACAGCAGGGCTCAGGCAGGCTGCCTGCCTGCCAGCCACAGCCCCACGCTGCTCCAAGAAGCGGCTGGCTCCTAGCACATCTCTGCGACCCCTTGTTGGGAGGGGGACAGCGTGTCTCCGTGCACTGCCCACACGTGCCACCCCCATAGCTCCCACTGTCTGGTTTCCAGCCAATGGGAGCTGTGAGGACCGTGCTGGGGCAGGGGCAGCATGCAGAACCGCCTCCCTTCCCGCCAGGGGCCGCAGAGATGTGCCAGCTGCCAGCTGCTTCCGGGAGCGGCATGGGGCCACAGCATGCAGGCAGTCTGCCTGAACGCCCCTTTTGGAGGCCTGGAGATCACTGCCTGTGCCGGGGCCCTGGGCTGCAGCCCCTAAAGCCCATGCCTTAATCTGACCCTGGGTATGGAGGGGTGAAGTAGATTGTTAAAACTGATGACAGTCTATTTTCATAGTACATATCTGATAATGATCTGAATTCTGTGACTACTTCTTCTCTATGTAGTCGCAAAAAGAAAAGGAGGACTTGTGGCACCTTAGAGACCAACCAATTTATTTGAGCATAAGCTTTCGTGAGCTACAGCTCACTTCATCGGATGCATACTGTGGAAACTGCAGCAGACTTTATATACACACAGAGAATATGAAACAATACCTCCTCCCACCCCACCCTCCTGCTGGTAATAGCTTATCTAAAGTGATCATCAAGTTGGGCCATTTCCAGCACAAATCCAGGTTTTCTCACCCTCCACCCCCCCACACACAAACTCACTCTCCTGCTGGTAATAGCCCATCCAAAGTGACAACTCTCTTCACAATGTGCATGATAATCAAGGTGGGCCATTTCCTGCACAAATCCAGGTTCTCTCACCCCCTCACCCCCTGTATGCATCCGATGAAGTGAGCTGTAGCTCACAAAAGCTCATGCTCAAATAAATTGGTTAGTCTCTAAGGTGCCACAAGTACTCCTTTTCTTTTTGCGACTACAGACTAACACGGCTGTTACTCTGAAACATCTCTATGTAGTGTAAACAAGAGACAGGTCAGACCCAATCCCCTTGAACATCCCTGAACTTTGAGAGGGTCTAGACCAGTGGTTCTCAACCAGGAGTACATGTAGCCCTGGGCGTATTAGGTCTTTCATCTAGATATTTGTCTAGTTTTACAACTGGCTACATAAAAAGCACTAGGGAAGTCAGTACAAACTAAAATTTCATACAGACAATGACTTGTTTATACTGCTCTATATATTATTATACACTGAAATGTAAGTACAATTTATATTCCAATTGATTTATAATTGTATGCTAAAAATGAGATAGTAGGCAATTTGTCAGTAATAGCATGCTGTGACACTTCTGTATTTTTATGTGTGATTTTGTAAGCAAGTAGTTTTTAAGTGAGGTGAAACTTGAGGTATGCAAGACAAATCAGACTCCTGCTAGGTAGGTAATGATTTTTGCATACACACACACAGGTTTGGGTCAACTGCAGTTTTGTTTCAGTAATTTTTTAAATGTTTTGTTTTGGTTTTGACCATTTTTTAAAACTCTAAGTAGCTTAATTTTTAAATGAAAACTTGTTATGAACCAGAAAACCAGATTTTTTTCTTTTGAAAATGTCAAAATATTTTGTTTCCACAATTTCAAAACTTTTTTTAGTTGAAAAAAATAATTGAAAATTATCCATTCCCGTGGGGGAAAAAATCCATTTTGACAAATCAGCATTTCTGACAAAAAAAGTTTTGTTGAAAAATTCCGAACCAGTTCTAGTCCCAGCCCTATTCTGGCTGCACTAAAATCCTGGCTCCAACACTCTCAAATCTTGGGACTGTTCAAAAGCTAGATCTCAGATGTAATGTTTGCAATTTGCACTACTATCTTCAGAAAATGTAATGCCTATTTTCCTGTACTAGATGAAGGCATTCTTTCTAAACCTGAATAAGAGGACTGAAGTTCAAACATACAACAAATGAATAGCCCCCACCCTCAGGTATAAACAGCCTCTATCACATTTTGCATCAAGCATAATGATTTAACAACTCAAGCTAATTCCAAAAACTGTAAATTCAAGAATCACCTAACAGCACTAGGGTATGTTTGCATCATACTTTACAAGGGCGCCATGCATTTCAGAATGCATTTTATATCTTTAATTATAATTACAGTACCCTTCTAATGACTGTTGAAGATCAGCTAACTTGCACTTCATGAGTTCTCCCAAACGCTTAGTTACTGTCTTTGTTTCCGTAATGAACAGCTGCAGCTGATAGAAGGGAATACCAAACAACCCATCAGGAACTGATGTGCGGAATTCCATGAATCATACCTACTTAACTCTGCTTATAAAAACAAAAGACATGGAAGTCTCTTTGTCTTGCTAACTGTTGGTTAACTTTACAAGCCTTTCTTTGTAAGCCAATTGGCTATTTTAAAGCATATTAAACAAAGGAAGTTACAGTAAAGTAACCCAAAGACTAAACAGTTTGGCACCAGTTAAGGGAAACATCACGTACGAAGTGGGCAAGATTGAGTGCTGGCAGACTCACAAAACAAATGCAAATGTGGAAGCTGTGCAGCAAGGCACATAGACCCTTGGCATGCTGCCCTGAGCAATGTTAAACTGCTTGATGTGGACTGCCAGAGTTTACATTACTGTCCTCAGATTTATTTAGCCACTGTCTCCTTATAGTTAGGTGTGGGCTTGCTAGTCTCGCTCCCTCTCTGTTTTTGTTTTGTTTTGTTTGATTGGAACACCCTTTGAAATAGTGGTGAAGTGGAAGAGTCATGTTTATGCCAGGGGCTCTTGCAAAATAACAAAGACAGTGGTTTGGTGAGCTGTCTCACTAGCAAATACATATGTATAAAGTGATGGTCAAAATTATTATCTGCCTGCATGATTTAATTCTGCTCTTTACGCCCACTTCTCCTGGAGACTTCTTTAACAGCTGACATTTCTAAATCCAGGTGAGACAAATTGCAAGGAGTTATATTACAGTACTTCTAGCAGCACTGAGCCATATTGTCAGTGTTAAGGCTCCCTTAATTTCCATCACATTACAGGCATAACAAAGTTTCAAAGTTGGTGTGTCAACAAGGAAGACTCTGTGATGTTACCAAAGTACGTATATACAAAATTCAAAAGGTTTCTGCAAAAAATGAATGACATTATTCATACAGCTCACTGGGAACTTTTGGATGACATGTTTTTTGTTGGAAAATGCCGAGTTGTCAAAATGGAAACTTTTCATGGAAACATATTGGTTCCAGCAACACTTTCATTGGGAAGGTTTCTCAGGTTCAGGGTGGAATTTCTGGCCTAGAGCAGGGTGAGGATAGCCAATATCCAAGTGGTTAGGGCAATTCAATCACCTGGGTGTGGTAGACAGGCTCAAGTCCCTGCTCTCCCTGGTTCAGACTAGGGACTGGAAACTCGGTCTCCCACATGTGAACCCCTAACCACCAGGCTAATGGCTATTCTGCGCTGGGGCGCTCACGGATTTTGACCAGAAATTCCATCCTGGGCCTGAAGAACCTTCCCAAAACCAATAGAGAAGGTGCTCTGCCTGATTCAAAGCAGGGACTTGAACATGAATCTCCCACATCCAGGTGCTATAGAGTCAGTAAGTCTTTCTCTGGCCCAGAGACTATTTATTTAGACAAAGCGGAGCTCTAATAGGATAGATTGAGACAGTGGACAGTCTAAAGCCTGGTGGTTAAGACTCTTGTCCTGGGCGTGGGAGACTGAGGTTCAGGTCTTTCTCCTCTGATCCCTGGAGCGTAACTTAGCTATTCTGTGGTAGTCTTGTGCACTCTCACTTTTTTGGGAAAAAATCTGGAAGGAACAGAATCAGTTGTCAAAACCTTTTTTGGTGAAACAGATTTTACTTTCCAGCCAGCCTTTATCATCTATCAACTGTAAGTTGCACAATCTGGGTACAGAGGCTCGGAATACTGGCTTCATAAACTGCTGTGCGTTTCAGGGGATCCTGCACTTATAAGTGGATAGTCTCTGTGATGTAAAAGGTCTTTTGAAAACCATCTTATGACCTTAAGGCCTTAGAAAACCATCAAGGTGGGACTTGGAGAACTAGAGGACAGATCGTTGGTCAGTTGGGGAATTATTTATCCCCTGCTTTATGATTTGGGGATGCACCGAGTGCTCTCGGGGCCTGTGATTCTGCCTCTATGAAAGATGAGTCTGTAGACAGCTGCATAATGCCACATGCAACATTAGGGGACTGCTATATCAGGAGGCCCATGACTCACAAACCTCCAGAGACGACTCAGTATCTGCCTAGGCAGTGAACTGGATAGGCCACTAAATGCAGAATGATAGTCATATCTTAAAAGAATGTAAAAATGTACAATACATATTAACGTTTAATATCTACAGACCACTAAGGGTAATTTAGCTTTATTTCACTCAAAGCTGAAACGATAATACTGTCTTGTTAGTATTTTACATAAATAATTAACTCCATCTTTGCAGTATTCCATACATTCCTAGATGCTTAGTTTAGGGAATCCATAGGGAATGAGGCCAGTGCTCAGGGGCAATGACTAAGGCAATGTGGAATAGACGTGTGGTCGTTTTCTTCAGTGTTGCTCTCTTTCTAATTTTGGAATGTTAATAATTTCTAAAAAAAAAAATCAGATTTCCCATTTCCCAAAACCGCCACTATGTTTGGCATGATGGGTAGTCTGCTTCCCGGAGGCTTTGGTGTGGAATAGCAAGGGGTCTGGAGTATTTGGAGGTCAGGATTAAGTACGACGGTAAAGACTTGCGGTAAAGTCTTTACCTAGTGAGAGTGTACTCAGAAGACAGAGCTTGCCTGTAATGGTTCTATGCTGGGCTCAAGCCTGTGCTTTACAGCCTCAATAAAAGCTGAGGGTGGTTAGCACCTAGCAGGATCGGGCCCTCAGTTTCCTTGAGTAATTAATTTACATTGTTGGCAGACCCATGTGCCAACTCTTTATGACCAGGATGCTGTGCTTTCCTCCCCAGAAAATGCTTTTTGTACAAGAGCTCTGAAAACCACACTGCAAACATGTATTCAGAGATCCTCCCTCTCTGTCTGCTGTTGTTGCAACTCTGTACTTTTAAAACTACGTCTGTCAGGAAGGAGACAGGAAATTCGAGTCACACTTGCAACAGCTGTGCCATGCCTACTATCATTCTCAAATGACGTAGTTTGGCTTTAGTGGCACAGGGCCAGGAACTCAGCAATAGCAGAGGTCAGGAAGATAGGTCACTGTTTATACTGTTCTTGCACTTGGGATCGTGTTGAGTCTATTTGCTTTCTTCCTCTCTATACTGTTTCTCTTTCCGTTCTTCTTTAATAATGTGGAGCCTAAGCATCCTGTTTTCAAAACACCTCACTGTTTTGTTGCTTACCAGTACCCTACTTAAAAGCTTTTGATTCAAGCAAGACAGTCTACTCAGATACTTTAAGAGATTAAAAATGTTCATTAATTTGTTGTAAAATTTTCTGATTGTTTCTAAACAGTCTTTCAGGTTTACTTCCAGTTGAACTGTTTTTAGACTGCACAGCACACTTGAAATAATTTTACTGTGTGCCATGAAAAACTGTTTGCCATGATCGCACAAGATCAAGAGACATGTATCACCAACTTGTTTAGATGTTTGTTACCATGGCAAGGAAAAAAAGAATAAGCTTCAAACCATTTCATGTTATTCTTTCATAGCTGGAAATGACTCTTGGAATCTGACCAGAACACGTACAAACACATTTTAGTTCAAGTATATGAATGAGCCAAGTTTAAAGAAAGTTGAATCTAACCAATGAACACTAACATTGCACATAGTAAAATCATAATTTTTAACAATTACACAATGGCTGAATTACTTAATCAGAGCTTTTCACCTGTAAGAGTCCAAATGTGGGAAAAAAATGTCAAAATCCGGGATAGTTCTGCCCCATGTGCGAGGCCCTATTTTCTTAGCAGGCTAAAGCCTTGCTAATGGTTAGATCTGTTTCTCAAGCAAACTGATAAAAATTATATTCTTTTCTTGCAAGCTAACCCTGTTAAAACTTCTATTACTTTCTATGCCCTGGCATGCTGTAGTAAGAACTAGTGGAGCAGAAGGAAGTTTGAAATGACCTGTGATTAATTTCTTTAACATATTCCATAGAACCTCAATTTCTGATTCAGCATTTCTGGCGTAATTTATTTCCAGTTAGGAAAAGAAGAATAACCCTGGATTTGTGTGGCACAAACGTAAAACTGGGTCTAATCATGAGGGCTAATGCAAAGGTATGAAGGTAACACACGATGTCTAATATCTTTGTAAGAGATAGAGCACACACATTTCAGAAACCATATGGATTTGCTTCATCAGGTTGATGGGTGTAAATATTGCAAAAAAGCATGAGCATAAATATTGAATCTGGAGCAGCAATACTTGTGACTTTGAGATCTTGTGCACTTAGACTGTGCTGCTGGGTGCAAAAGCATTTTGCACTGCCCTCAGCAGGAGATCTGCTCAGATGCCAGTCAAGTGCTCATTTGGGCAATGGCTAGGAGCATTGCAGAGGTGGTGCCTGTAGCCCCAGGGAGTGCCTTGTGTCAATCAACAATAACCACTCTAGCCAATTAAGGACTGACTTTGATGGGTTCTTAATAGAATCACATTTGCTCACAGAGTAGTTCTCTCTATCTGGAAAGGTTGGAGGCTGGAAGCAGAAGCTCAGGGTTGGAGGGAGTGGTGGTTTTAAAGGATTATTTTGAGGGGTATTCAGGGATTCTGCTGTATTTTTCCCCTTTATATCTTTTCTGTATTTTTCTTCTGAACCTTCCCCCCGCCTACATTCTGCATAAAGTTTAGTTTGGGATTTTTCTTTTCAAATGATTTTAGCATATTTTTACTCCTTGTATGAAAACTCAAATTCTCCTGCATCTCCCCCCCCCCCCCGCCCCAAAGCAGCCCTTTAATGAAAACACTCTTACATATGTCCCAGTGTTATGGTACTGCACCCTAATCATGTACTGAATATAAAATGCTGTCAACTCATACCATAATATTAAAAACACAAACCAAATGCTTCGAGAAAGAGACAGTTGCAGTAAAACAGTATCCCATAATGTTTAGAGTTTGCCATTATTATTGAAAAGCCAAGTTAATTTCCCCAACCTGATCATTTGTTACAAGTTACACACTTTTTAGTGGGTGCCTTTGGTCGTATTTTTTCCACGGAGAACAGCTGTAATTGACACCTTGTAAATTTTCTGATAGATAAATATCATTGTAATGATGTGGTTTTACTACATTGTAACATATTATAATTCTGAATCTACGGAATGCAAAATGTTTTCCTGGTTCTGCTTTTCTATGACAAATTTTCTCCAACTTATAAATTACTTTGTAAATAACATTTGTATTTACCATGCTTTCTACTTCTACCTGTATAAAAATGTACATAAGGTCCACTGGAACATATCACCAAATCAAGGATTAATTTCACAGTGTAAATATATTCTGCTTGAGAATTTATGCTATCGTTTACCATTTGCAGTTTAATTCTTGCAGTAGCATAAGGATACAGATAGTTCAAAGCATTTAAAGTTCACATCCTTAACATAAAGTATTAGGAAAAAGTACCAACAGTGTTTAAATGAACTTTGTCAGATATTGCACTGTGCATGCTTGTCTGCTGGTGGACACAATCACATACAGCAACACTTTTTCATCTTACATTACAGCACTTATTCTTGTTATTTTCAGCCTTTGACATTTTAGGAAGAAGTTATCCCATCGCTTACCTTGTTAGATGCCATCTCACTGACTGATCGGTAGGTCTGAATGGTTTCAAGTTGATCTAAACACCAGTCTAATTCTTCCAGAGTTTCCATTGCTAATTTTTGATAAGATTCTTCTGCAAATAAACACACAGACATGTAGTTAGGCTTGAGTGGCTGCAGACTTTCCATGGTGGAGTCACCGACACAGCTGGACGCAGCCCTACTGTAGGTGGTACAATGCTCCTTCATCATGCGGTCTGGGTACTTCTGCTCCACGCTCCAGGAGGAGAACAAATCAACGTGCGTCCTTCCTGTGAATGGCTGTCGGTTTTTTTTTTTTTTTTTTTTTTTTGGCTTTGAAGATGAGATGTCGGTAATACATCAACAAACTTCCTCTAAAAAGGGGGTGTGGGAGGAATGCTCTCTGACAGACTCATCTGCATGTATGTGGATTAAGATTGCACGGTAATAAAAGCAGTTCCTTGTAAGCAAGTTTTTTTTCCCCCCTCCTCCTAAGCATTACTCATCACAGCGTTTCTTGTCTAAAGTGATGACATTTTACAAAAAATGTAAAATGTCATTAAGTGAGTTGTAAGCAAGTGACTTGCTTCAGTTACTTTTTCTCAGAAGAAACAAGCTGCGCTCTTTTCAAGTAAAATGAAAAAGAAAGCAGTAATTGGCAGTAAATCTTTATTTAGGCAATGCAAGCACTGAGGGTATACGTGAGTGATCTTTGAGTAACTTTTCCAGGAGGTAGCACTGCCCCAAACAAGGTTAGGAGTACAGTTTTTTTAGCTGGGTGCTACATGAGAGCCCTCAGATAAGGATACGATCAGACAGAAACTTTATGGGAGTACTGGATGAGTGACTGACTTTATTGGTTAAAGGGAACGATGCTTCTCTTCTTTTACTAAACAAAGTTAAAACTTCCCTTTGGTCTCAGCCAAGATCATAGGGAAATTATGAACTGGATTCTCAAATGAAACCAGAAATGAGCTGTCTCTGCTTTTGCTAACATTGTATTCCTCTCAATTTGTAAGTGTTTCAACTAGAAAAGCATAAATCTCCTGGAAGAATTGCTAAGCAGCTCTCAAGATAAAAATAAAGGTTTACAGACTTCACCATGGCTCATAAAAATAACTTCAAACCCTTTAAATATAACTACCTACCATACCTACTGACAGAAAGGACCCACACCAATACGTATCTTCCTCAGTTCAAGGAGTCAGGATTTTAAATGATAAAAGTTAAAGGAAACTGCAATCCTAATAGAGTTAATAGAACTCTAGACTTCTACTGACTTAGAAAACTATACACACTCTATAGGCCAGGGGTGGGCAACTACGGCCCACCAACCAGTTTAATCCAGCCCTTGAGCTCCTGCTGGGGAGCTGGGTCGGTGGCCGCTCCACACGGCTCCCGGAAGTAGCGACATGGCTCTGCTCCAGCTCCTACGCGTAGGGACAGCCAGCGGGTCTGCTCTGCACACTGCCCCCTCCCCAAGTGCCACTCCCCCAGCTCCAATTGGCCGGGAGCCACTTGGGGAGGGGGCAGCGTGAAGAGCGGAGCCCCCTGGCTTCCCCTATGCATAGGAGCTGGAGCGAGGCCATGCCGCTGCTTCCGGGAGCTGCTTGAGGTAAGTGCTGCCTGGAGCCTGCACCCCTGAGCCTCTCCCCATGCCCCAACCCCGTGCCCCAACCCTGATCCCCCTCCAAACCCCTCGATCCTAGCTTGCAGCATCCTCCTGCACCCCAACCCCTCATCCTCAGCCCCACCCCAGAGACTGCACCCCCTGCTGGAGCCTGCATCCCTTCCTGCACCCCAACCCCCTGCCCCAGCCCTGATCCCCCTCTACCCTCCAAACCCCTTGGTCCCCACCCAGAGCACCCTCCTACACCCCAAACTCCTCATCCCCAGCCCCACTCCAGAGCCTGCACCCCCAGCTGGAGCCTTCCCCTTTCACCCCACCCCCTCGCCCCAGCCGGGAGCTCCCTCCTACACCTTGAACTCATTTCTGGCCCCACCTCAGAGCCCACACCAGAGCCGTCACCCAACCCCAATTTTGTGAGCATTCATGGCCCGCCATACAATTTCTATTCCTAGATGTGGGTCTTGGACCAAAAAGTTTGCCCACCCCTGCTATAGGCCCTATTCAGCCCTGTGGGTACAACTTTTACCATTCTGTGCTGGATGCTGTGGATGTGCTGAAAGGAGAACTGATCTAGAGGGCCACACCAGATAACTCACTCACTGCTGGGGTGTGACATAAGTTTCCACTAGCTTCTGGTTCTACAGATACTGCATATAGGGCCTGATTCAGAGCACACTGAAGTGAACAGAAGAACTCCACAGGACTTTGAATTAGCTATACAATAGTCCAACGCGATCTCAGTTACACCAGTGAAGTCAGTGCAGTTACTCCAGATTTACACCCATACAAATGATTGTTACTTTTTAAATTATTATTATTTGTGCTGTGGTGGTGCCCAGCACCCCTGTTGTGCTGGGTTTGGCACACACAATAACAGATGGTCCCTGCCCTGAAGAGATTACAATCTAATTTGAAGAATCATTCAGTAAATGAGTGTGAAACAATAGGAAGGAATGGAGAGTGGGATGGAAACGGGTGATATGACCATGAGGCTGCATAGGAAAGCTACTGCACAGCTCAACAGTACTGGCCAAGAAATCAGAATCTTGCCCACTGACTTAATGTGCTGCCTTCTTATTAGCAAGTAGTCCCATGGAATTCCAAAGTCTCTTTTGTACATATATATCTGCCTACCACTTCACCTGGGTAAATCCACTTTCTTATCAACCATGTCCACTGTCTATTTGAAATATATTAATAAATGCATATGCTATATATGTTCAACCACTCAAAGCTCAATAGAAGAAAAACACTACAGAAGAATAATTTCTCACTGAGCAAGAAATACTTTGAAGTAACGATTCTGTGACAAAGTCCCTTCTAGTCCTACATTCCAATAAAATAAAATACAGTTTGGTGTAAAGAAGAGCTAATACTCAATTTCTTTTTTATACTTACAGAGCTACAAATCTACTGGGAGTAACCTCCTCTTGCACACTTCTGTGACATTCAAGTCAAAAAAGTACTTGGAACTAGCTACAACATACAAGAGTAGAACTTCAGTGAACTTTCCTCCCCAACCTGCAGACTCCCTATCAATGAGTAGATAAGTAAAACAATTTTAGTGAAAGGTTTCAAGTTTCCTCTAAATGAAAAAAAAATTGTCTCAAATTCCCTCTAGAATCATAGAAGATTGGGGTTGGAAGGGACCTCAGGAGGTCATCTAGCCCAACCCCCTGCTCAAAGCAGGACCAACACCAACTAAATCATTCCAGCCAGGGCTTTGTCAAGCCGGGCCTTAAAAACCTCCAAGGATGGAGATTCCACCAACCCCCTAGGGTAACCCATTCCAGTGCTTCACCACCCTCCTAGTGAAATAGTTTTTTCCTAATATCCAACCTAAACCTCCCCCACTGCAACTTGAGACCATTGCTCCTTGTTCTGTCATCTTCCACTACTGAGAACAGCCGAGCTCCATCCCCTTTGGAACCCCCCTTCAGGTAGTTGAAGGCTGCTGTCAAATCCCCCCTCACTCTTCACTTCTGCAGACTAAACAAGCCCAGTTCCCTCAGCCTCTCCTCATGAGTCATGTGCTTCAGTCTCCTAATAATTTTTGTTGCCCTCCACTGGACTCTTTCCAGTTTTTCCACATCCTTCTTGTAGTGTGGGGACCAAAACTGGACACAGTACTCCAGATGAGGCCTCACCAATGCCGAATAGAGGGGAATGATCACGTCCCTTGATCTGCTGGCAATGCTCCTACTTATGCAGCCCAAAATGCCGTTAGCCTTCTTGGCAATAGGTCACACTGTTGACTCATATCCAGCTTCTCGTCCACTGTCACCCCTAGGTCCTTTTCTGCAGAACTGCTGCTTAGCCAGTCAGTCCTCTAAGTGAACAAGCTTCTATTTATTAATAAACTCAACAAGGAGAACAAAATGATTTTAGGAGCAGATGCACAAAAAGCCCAGTCAGATACGCTTAATAGGAATTCATTATTACTAAGGGCAATTATCTATAAATATCACTATAATTTACAGCCTAACTTCAGTTTTCTGAGCAGGAGGTGGAATCATGGCCTACTCAAATATATAGAGTCAGAATGCTTCTATATCCCACCTACTTAGAATATCTTATACCTTTCTAAGAATAATTAAATAAAAATTTTTTTAAAAAACGAAGTTTGGAAAGTTGAATATTCTTACGTAATAACTAAAACAAAAACTGAATCTGCTTTTGTTTTACATGCCCTATCATTGTTCCAGCAGCCTTCAAATGTCCCTAGACATGGACTTAGCTCATATAACTCAAGTCAAGCCAAACTTCACCAGAATGTGGGCGTATTGGGATCTGGTTGCAATGACCTGGCTAAGTGTGAGGTGATCATGTGGTGGACATGGTGCTAGGTTCTCTTTTTACTGTGTCCTGGGGAGAGAGGTGGTTACACAGAGTTTTGGCTTGGCAAATTTAAATATAGGAAGCCTTCAAGTTCAGATCTAGACTTGCCAAAGTTCATAGGTGTTTGGATCCAGTCTACTTCTACCTGCCACTGTAATTTAATTTCTATTTTCCTTTTATGATTTCGTCCCCAAGAAAGTTGTGTAAGAACCCCAGGGCAGTGTAAGAACCTATACAGAACAGAATAGAATTCTAAACTTCAGGACTGCAGTACCCATTCTCCCCGGGACCACAAAAGGATCCACCTATGTCCATCACGTTTTAAGGTAAATTGAGTTTCATGTAGTTGCATGAGCCAGAAAATTGAAACTCTGTCCACTCTATATGAACATGGACGATCTCATGCTCTGTTCATAACAGCATTGTTGTGCAAAATTATCCTTCTGTTGTTTGCAGGGTGCTATATGCCGATTCATTGGCTGCTGTCCTCCACCCTCAAGTTGGCTGCATTTCAGCTGTGCTGAATGGGATCCTTCTGGGATCGTTCTGGAATCCTTCAGGTTGAAGGGTGCTATCCAAATTAAAAATATGACTATTATATCATTACTAACGACGCTTGTAAGGAAAACATTTAAGGGGCAATAAATACAGCAGAACCTGAATTCCTAAATGATGTGTTAAAGTTGCCAATTTTTTTTTTAAGTCTGACTAAAACACTAGCCATTTAGATAGACAAGCATACAATATTTGTCAATATATAAATAGAGAGGTCTAATTAAGTACCATAGTATGTAAAATCTTATTTTTTTTACAGACTATTTAGTACCCAATGCAGCAGAAAGTGTGCTTAGTTTTCTAAAGCACAGAAAATAATGCTCTTATCTTATTCTCTTTCTTCATACAGCCTAATATTATTTGCTTTTTTGAAACAGCTGCAGATTGTGAAGATAATTCTGTTGCTCTGCCCATTATTATGTCCAGGTCTTTTGCCTCAGAAAGTGCTACCCAACAAGATGAATTTATTACAAGGAATTTGGGCTGATATTGTGTTACGTTACCGGTTAGCTTTGCCAGGTGTTTCTTAAGTTCCTCAGGGTCCCCTAGTCTGGACTAATCTAAATAACCTTGCGTTATCTGCAAGTCTGCCACCTCACTGTTCACTGTTTTTTCCAGATCACTGCCAAATGTATTAGGGAAGCACTAGTTGCAGTTACATAGTTAAAGAGTTTGCATTTTAGAGCAGAGATTCAACAGCTTTGTTAGGTATGAAGACAACAATGCATCCTATAGCACTCGCTCTGAGCACAGAGTGGATTTCTGAGAATTTAAAGAGTTTAAAGAGTTAAAATTAATTGAAAAATGGATCCTTTCAGAAATTTAGCACCTTGTATTGCACCATTTTTTGTCCCAAATGATCTTAAGAATATGGACTCTTCTAACTTCCCATATAGTTATAACTTGCTGAAATCTTATGTATTAGCTACACTTGAAAGATTTTTTTTAAGGATTAATGATGATTTTTTTGCTATTAGTCTTCATAAGTGAAATTGTCTTCTATAGCAGAGGCCAATGGCTCATGATCTACAGAGAATTAAAACCCTCTCTGTCTTCTTTGAAAAAGGTTGCTATCATCTATTGTGCTCAATGGGACTGAGGCAACTGTCCTCTCAGTTACAATGCCCTCTTTCAAAATGGCCAGTGCCTCCTATTGTTCCCATTAAGAATTCATCCAAGCAGCCATCAGGGAAGGTGCCCAGGAAGCCACCTGAGTGTAGCTCTAACTACTCTGCATTACTCCAGAGACTATGGCAAATCAGCCAGAAGCTGAAGCTAAAAGTTAATAATAATAATAGTAATTAATAATAAAATTCAGGTTGATATTACACATATTTAAATTGTTACAAATATCCTGTGATGACACTCTCATGAGTTTGTTGTTTCTTGTTCTATATGATATTTTTCATATAACCAACAGAATTCCAAGATAAAAACTTTGTTACACAGGAGTTCATGTTGAGTAAGTATCAGTAATTTAAGGGTAAAACATTACAGGGATTCTGCTATTATTAAAAAAAAAGTATAAAAAACTCAGGAAATTCAGAGTTAAGTTTAAATGGAAAGGCAATGAAAATATGTTAAAGTATGGTAATGCACAAGCAGGGCACCGAAACCTTAATCTGCTCTAGAGGGGCACTATACAATACCCACACAATACAATTAATGGACAGTAGCATTTATAGTCCCAGATTAGATTAATTTTTTTAAAGGAATATTAGACATTTTCATTTTCCCCCTCTCTTCATCTGATGTCTGGACTATATTATCTATCTATTTTGAGACTCGGTGCAGGGACCATATCTTCCTCTCTGTTCTAAGTACACTGTTGGAGCTAAATAATAAATAAGAGTTAGCGACAGATTAAAATGATTGTTTTATCTGAACCTTGTTTTGTCTGTTCCGCCACCTCTACTTTTAGGAAGTATACTTCTGGACAATCTCAAAGAACCATCCCAAATGGCTGACTTCTTCAAATCAGATGCACTCTGCTAATCTAACGTTTTAAACACGTTGTACTGAAAACAAACTATAAAGCATCTTCATCTCACACACTAAATTGTACTCTTCAGACAAAATGACATTTGTCAGAATCTATCTGCCATGTGTAGGAATTGGGTAATATCCCTTTAAATGGTTTGGGAGCCTTCTAGCGGGCCTCCCTTTCTTCTGTTGCAGAAGACATCAGAACTCTGCCAAAACAGATATAAGTAGCTAGGTCTTCTATATTTGCATATAGTTAATAAAGTTATTATTTAGTTATTAGGAATTCAACTGTACCAATGTGGTTTCTCCATATTCTTAACGTTGAGTGGAGAGCAAGGACACAACAGGTTCACATACCAGATAAATATGTAATGTGAATTGAGAATACATACAAAAAGAAGGGCCAATATAATTTTGTATGGGGAATTAAAGGGGTAACTTGGCTATTTAGCAGGGGTGTCAAACATATGGCCCATGGCCTGGATCTGATTATGGGGCACACAAATACATAAATACATTTATGTGCCCTGTATGTTGTATGCAGCTTGTGCAGAATCTAAGTTTTCATTTAAAAATAAAAAGTAAGTTTTGATACCTCAGGGCTGCAGATACAATCTTCCAAATGTAAACCAAGTGTAAACTGATGTTGTGACTTCTGCCTGAGTCTGCAGACAACCTGAAAGAATGACTTCTATATCTTCTACCTGTCCCCTATCCATCTGAGTGTCAACTCTAAAGGTTCAGTGATTATAACATGACAACATTAACTATTCTGCTGATGATCATTTTAGCAATGAAATAGGGAAGGGGATAGGAGTGAAACCACTGAGGAGTGGGAACTGGGAATTGCTGCAGGGATAAAAATACAGAGGGAGGAACAGAGGAGACACACAAGACAAGAAAGCGGGGGCAAAAGAGAGAGGAAAAGGGGGAAGGAGGAGAAACAAAAGGCTGAAACAGCAGTGCAATAAGGGGGAGCAGATGTTCTCATTGAGCGATACTCAGGGCATGGCTACACTTGCAGATGTAGAGTGCTTTGCGTTAAACCAGCCTTTGGAGAGCGCAGTAGGGAAAGCGCTGCAATCTGTCCACACTGACAGCTTCAGGTGCACTGACGTAGCCACATTTGCGGCACTTGCAGTGGCATTGGGAACAGTGCATTATGGGCAGCTATCCCAGCATGCAAGTGACTGCAACGTGCTTTTCAAATGGGGTGGGTGGGGTGTGACAGGGAGTGTCTTGTGTTTTGTGGGGAGAGAGAGTGGGTTTGGGGGGGGGCTGAGAGCATGTCAGCATGTTGTCTTGTAAGTTCAGACAGAGCAGACCCCCACCCCCACCTCTCTCTCTCACAGCATTCCACACTAATGGTTGCTTTGTCTCTGAGCAGATAAGCAGCCAGCTGCCAGAAATGGAGCTTTCAAAGGGCATATCCGCATTCCTATGGTGATTCAAAAACAATGACAGGAGTGGCCACTTGACTTAAAGGGATTATGGGACGCTTCCAGAGGCCGATCAGAGCGCAGCAATGCAACACCTCGTTCACACAGACGCCCTGAGGTTTCAGCCAAGACGCAACAAGCGTTAATCTTCTCGCCGAGGTGGAGTACCAGGAGCGCTCTAGCCGTGGAGTCAGAGCGCTCTACATGCCTTGCCAGTGTGGACAGGTAGTGAGCTAGGGAGCCCGGGGCTGCTTTAATGCGCTCTAACTCACAAGTGTAGCCAAGCCCTCAATGTGACAATGAGGATCTAAATACAGATGTTGAGTTACTACATGAAGGCTATGTTCTCCCCTTATTCTCTCTGCAAACCTTCCACTAACTTCAGTGGGAGCTCTGCTGTTGATTGAGGTGAGTATGAAGCTCTATCTTTGTATCGTGTCTCAGAGACCATGATTAAACCTGAAATCCAGCCTTCTCCTCCAAATGATTTTGACACCCCTGCTGTACAGCATAATATACTAATTCACTTATTGAGGCAGTTGTACAATTTTTGGATATAATCTTGTGGAATATTGTACCATGTGTCTTGAGCTGTATCACATTTCACAGTTTATATTTGGATCATCATGTTGCATAATCAAGTTCTTGCCAGTAAGCTTATTTCCACACTCCAGCTGATGTTTCCATAATTTTTTTCCAGTGCTGTACGTTAAATCATTTTCCAAATATATTAAAAGCTAATTAATATCAATATCTAAAAAGAATCCTTTGTAATTCTATTTCTAAGAGTATTGAGCATTTATGTAACACTTTCCACCTTCTTGAGCACTGTGCTAACGTTTATGGTGACGTTTTCGTTACGAAAGTGGCTTTGCTGTCAGTCCAATCAGATGACAGACCTACCAAGTCCCTATTTGTTTAAAAAAGCAAAATGTCTCATTTTTTTCACTTGGCCTTTAAAAAAAATTCTCCCACTCCAATGTGTTTTAATGGAATAAAAAGGTGTGTTGCTGTTTTTCTTCCTATTTTTAGTTTGGTACAGCATGGCTGTGGATGATATGTCACTTCTTACTGAAACTCGGTGATGTGTTGGAAGGAGTTCTTGGGAGCTCTTTGTTACAATTCAGGGAGGGTTGGAGGGGGATGATTTCCCAGTCTCTGACAGAATTCACCTCTTCTCTCAATACTGGTAGCAATCCCTGCTGTTTGCTCATAAAACTCTGCCTGATAAGCAATTTGATGGCTTTGAAACAAACCACGTGTTGGGAGCACCTTAACAACAAATGTTCACAGGCAAAGGATGCCCCCCAGAAGCCTTTAAAATAGCCTTAATGCCACTTTCCTTCTAATTCTACAAGCTGAAATCTGTGCTACCCTACTAATACACTCAGCATATTTTCAGGAACACAGTCCTGATATTTCCACTATGTCCCATTAATGTCAGTTTGTTCACGCAGTGTTGCCTCACTCCTTGTTTATGGCTATGAAAAAAACCATACTTGTTTAAACAAGAAAAAACTTCATTTGCTCATTTAATATCTGCAAGCACCCTTTACTTTCCGGGGCTGTATACAGGGTTGGTCACAGGTTAAACCAGGACATTTCTGTGGAAGCCACTTTTCAAAAATATTAGCAACAAAATCATTTTGACAAATGTAATTTGAAACAATTACATTCTTTGTTGAAAACCATCTGCTCGTTCTCCTCCATCTAAATGTATAGTAAGAATAAAATGTACAGTGTCTCTAAGTTCTATAAAGGAACTTAAAAATTCATTTGTAGAAGATTACCGTCACCCAAGGGCTAGATTTGACCTCCCAGCCTTTCCTTCCTCTTCCCCCCCCCCCCCCCCCACGCCGCAGTCTGACTCTCTGGGACCATGAGCCCCTTACACCTACCAAATTTCTGTGAGTGAGCAGGGTTGCAGCACCGCTCAGGTTTGGCCTCACCCATCTTCCATCATGATGGAGGAGCAGCCAGGCCAAATTTGAATGAATGGCTTTGGGACCTGGCACATATGGTGACAGCACCACTCAGGTTTGGCCTGACCAAAAAGTGGTCAGGCCATGGCCCGGGTGGCCCCCAACTGGCCCTGCAGCCTATGACTTCATATCTAGCCTAGTGACTTGGCCCCATCACAATTTTCTCAGCATGAGACCTGGTTGTGAAAGTGGCCTTGGGACTTTAACTGTTTACATTTTAAAAAGTTTTTGGATAAAAACGGTCTGTTGCCGATGTGGTTTTCCCTATGGACGAGTAAAACAGTTCACGGAAAAAGAAAAGGAGTACTTGTGGCACCTTAGAGACTAACCAATTTATTTGAGCATAAGCTTTTGTGAGCTACAGCTCACTTCATCGGATGCGTACTGTGGAAAGGGTCCCAATTCCTACTCCATGCCATTGACTTCAACAGAAGCAGGGGTAGGTCCAAATTAAGAAATTATCTGAGATGTCACTCAGATATAAAACTTCACTCAAAGAGATTTTGTTGTTGTTATTGAAGTTAATCTGGTTAAATTTTTAATATATTCCTTTGCATTTTCTTGGACTCCCTGGTTCTAGCTGAAAGTGGAAGGGGAGAATAGTTGCTTCAGTGGGGCTCAGACAAGCCACTGAAGTGGCATGGAGAGAAAGTGCTGCTCTCACTTCTGCATAGTACAGCATAAGTCAGTAAAATCTATCTATTCTGGTCTGAATGTTTGTGACATTAGAACAAAATGTTCAGAAGCCTTCTTGCTCCATCACTGACTTTGAGCACTCAGCAGCTGACGGCCCAATAATCTGTCGTACACAGTCTATTCATGCCCTCACTGGTCATCCCCTGCCACCATTCCTTCCACTATAACTTCCTGGAAGTTATTCCCATCTCTATGTCTGATGTGACCAAAGTATAGTATACTCCTGTTTACTATATACTCCTATAGTATACTCCTGTTTATTTCCTACAGCAGGGTCTGCTTCTCTCTAATAGCATTTCTAATATAAGCATTCATCTTCTTTTCTGTCTTGGAGATACACAAGAGTCTTCACTAGCACCACCTCTCAAAGGCTTCCATTTTCTTCTTACCAGCAGCATTAAAATACCACAATCATGGGAAATTAATAGTCCAACTTGGCCCCCAATAACCAAGTGTTCAGTGTACCAACCAAATAGGCTTTCAGAGTCTGATATTGCTAATGGTTACTTTCTGACCAAGTGTCTTGTTATGAGATTGACCTCCAGTTTTGAAGATGCGAAATTGTGGGCGCAAGCATTTTCAGACTCAATATAGGGCTATTAGACATCTACATCCCTGATTGAGCCTGCTAATTCTGCAAAATGAAAAGGAGACACCTTTGCAGGATTGTAGTCTCACACCTTAATTTTAGGCACATATAATTGTGGTTACAAACATGTACCCAGTTATTTGTCTCAATCCAAAGAGGCCAGTATTCACAATTTTAATAAAATATGTAAAATTCTTTTTAAATGTCAAAGTTGGTTTGTGTTAGAAACACCGAAAGAACAATTTTCCAACTTGGAGATTTAATAATGTGGACACTGCAATCTGTAATGCCATTTGCAGTATATCCTTTCTGCCAATGAATAGTAAATTGTATGCTGTGCCCGTATTACATTTTCTGGGTAGTTATTATTAATTACTACTAGATGCAATAAATTTTAGTTATTTATAATATAAATCACTTCAAAGTTTTTGACAGTCCTTCCTACATATGTATTTCTGCATGTTATTTGTTAAATAGTTCAAATCTGCATATGTACAACAGCAATTCAGGCATAAAAACTAATGTTTTATTTTGAATTTAAAACAAAATTTTGTTCACTGCAATCCCTAAGAAGGTCTGATGTCTAATCTGATCTTTTTAATATCTGTCCATAGATCTTATTGCCTTTATGCTTCTAAAAAACCTGAATAATTAAAGATCTCGTGAAAGTGAGCTCCATTTGTTTGCTAAGCCAACTCCTAAAGAAGTGGTACAAACTCCAACACTTGTAACATAGAAAATTAGACTGGACAAAGAGGAGTAAATATAATATAGGGTACAATCCTATATTGGCCAGAATATGACTTAATAATTAGGCTCTAGCCCATTGAAGTCAATAGGAGTCTTAACCTCGGTGGACTTTGCATCAGACAATTAATGACCTAAGTCTCTTCTATTTTCATATACTGTGATTATCTGAAGACATACACAAAGGAGCACCTATATTAAAACATTCTTGGTTTTTGTGGTGGAGATCCCCTCTTCCACAGGTTCTCCCTAGTCCAAAACTCAGATGATCTTATGCTGCTAAGGTTCCTCCAGCTTTTATTCTGGGGCTACTATCCTGTTATGTACTCACCTGAAACTACCTTCCAGAGCAGATGCCAGAACTCACCATCACTCTTCAAAGCTCCAATTGGGAAGGTAGTTGATTCCACAAACTGTCCACAACGAGAGGTACTCTCAAGCTGTATTTTCCCCAGAGCACTTTGTCCCCATGCCTGCACCCAGATAGATGCAAGTGTCTGATTTAAAACCTGAGACTTGGGTGCAGAGCCAGTCACTAACTAACCATTAAAATATTCTTTTAGGTAAAGAACTTCACCAAACTTCTAAAAAATACAACATAGACTCAGAAAGAAGGCAAATTTTACTTCTCTCTTCCAGCTTCATCATCAAACATGAAGTTTACCTGACCCTCCAAATCTAACATATCATACATAGTAGCAACAATGTATTTAAAGTATGAACAACACACCCTGCAGAATGGGTGCTAATTCACACTAGTGACTGGAAGACCCTTAGTGGAGTACTGAATATCATGAATTAAGCTTTGGCTGCACAACATTACATTTGCTAAGTATTTTTTTTAAATGTGCAGCATGTCCCTAGGGTTAAACACAACTAGGAATTAACATTTGTTCCTTGGCTATACTACAGTTAAAAATCATGCTAAACCATGCTTAGCAGCTGTAGGTTGGACATACACACCCACACCCTCACACCCAGAAAAAAATGGTTTCATGTTGAATCTGAATTACAAAAACCTAATCCACCACCTGGATCCACCCACATGTCATTTGCTGACAACACTATGATTCAGCTAAGCTCTATTTACGTTCAAGTCAGGGTGCATCTTAGACATGTGATTTGGAAAGGAAAAGGGTGGCTTAAGCTACCTGACATGAGGGCAGGGTTTAGTTTAACAGTTAATTAAACTCAAATCCAAATACCCGCATATGAAACACCCTTCTTTCACTTTCAACAAAGGAAACTGAATCACAGTTTATTTACCCTCCTTTAATAAAGAGACACCCATTACTTTGTTCAGAAAGAATTACCACTCAATGTCTAGCATCATTCTCAAAAAGTTACCTTGTCTTTCTAAGGGCTTGTCTACACTATGACGTTGTCGACAAAACTTTTGTCTTTCATGGGTACTTAAAAAAGCTCCTCCCCGTGAAAGACAAAAGTTTTGCCGATGCAAGAGGCAATGTGAACACAGCTCTGTTGGCAGGAGTGCTCTCCTGCTGACAAAGCTAACACCGCTTGCGGGGCTGGAAGTATTTTGTCAGCAAAAGTGCCGACAAAATACCGACAGAGTGTTTACACACGCTGACTTTAACGACAAGACTGTGTTGACACAGCCTTGTCGCTAAAAGCTGTGTAGTGTAGACAAGCCCTAAGAGTATGTCTACAATGGCAGAGTTACAGAGCCGGCAGTTACAGCACCGCTCAGAGAACGCTGAAGGGAAACAGCTGTTGTGTGTTCTCACTGTCGGCTGCCTGCGTAATAGCGTGTTCACACTTGCGGCACTTGCAGTGGTGCACTCTGGGCAGCTATCCCGCAGAGCATCTCTTCCTCTTCTGCCGCTAAGAGTTGTGGGAAGGCGGAGGCGTTCACGGGGCATCCTGAGTCCTGTCCCAATGCCCCGTGATGCATTACTTCGCATCCCAGCAATCTCTGTGCTTCCGTCTGCATTTGGCGCCATCTTTCAAAGGTTTATGTACTGCGCACTTCTGTCTGCAGGAATGAATCCCGCACTGTTGACCAATATGCTGCTCGCTTTCACTAACGTGTCACAAGTGGCAGTGGAGTTATTCCTTAAAATACAAAGGCAAGAGCAGTTCGACATTGATCTCAACACGTGTAGTAGCTACAACACAAGATTGCTTGTGGCATTCACAGAGGTGCTGACCACACTGGAACATGCTTTTGGGCTTGGGAAACAAGCACTGAGTGGTGGGATCACATCGTCATGCATGTCTGGAATGATGAGCAATGGCTGCTGAACTTTCGCATGAGGAAAGCCATATTCATGGGACTGTGTGATGAGCTCGTCCTAGCCCTGCGGCGCAAGGACACGAGAACAAGAGCTGCCCTGCCATTGGAGAAGTGCATGGCGATTGCACTGTGGAAGCTGGCAGTCGCTAACCAGTTCGGAGTGGGAAAGTTGACCGTTGGACTTGTGTTGATGGAAGTGTGCAGGGCCATTAATCGCATCCTGCTCCGAAAGACCGTGACTCTGGGCAACGTGCATGACATTGTGGCTGGCTTTGCACAAATGGGCTTCCCTAACTGCGGAGAGGCAATAGATGGCACATATATTCCAATTTTGGCACCAGACCACCTAGTCACCGAGTACATTAATTGGAAGTGGTATTTCTCTATGGCTCTCCAAGCGCTTGTGGATCACCGTGGGCATTTCAAGGACATTAACCCTGGCTGGTCCGGAAAGGTGCATGACGCACGCATCTTTCAGAACACTGATCTGTTCAGGAAGCTTCTTCCCGGACCAGAAGATCATCATAGGGGAAGTCGAAATGCCCATTGTGATCCTGGGAGACCCTGCCTACCCCTTAATGCTGTGGCTTATGAAGTCCTACACGGGGCACCTTGACAGCAGCAAGGATTGGTTCAACAACAGGCTCAGCAAGTGCAGAATGACTGTTGAATGTGCTTCTGGCCATTTAAAGGCCCACTGGCGCTGCCTATATGGGAGGCTGGACCTGGCCGATGACAATAATCCTATGCTTATAGCCGTGTGCTGTACACGCCATAATATTTGTGAAGGGAAGGGTGAAAGCTTCACTCAGGGCTGGACCGCTGAGGCTCAGCACCTGGAGCCTGCATTTGAACAGCCAGGGGCTATTAGAGGGGTGCAGCATAGGGCCATAAGGATTAGGGATGCCTTGAGGCAGCAATTTTAAGCTGAAAACCACTAATATTTATTTCTGTGCTCAGAAGCGCAGTGCTTATGATGCTAGGAGGTGATTGTGATTGGTGCAGATGATTCACTATGCAGGTTTAAGAAAACTGTCTGTTGCTTTGCAGGGCTCTGTTTGCTTTCAATGAATGGAATAAAGATTGCTTTCAAACCAAAACAATTCTTTTATTAAAAACAACAACCAGAGACAGACAGACAAACAAAAAAAAAACCCCACATCAGCACTGAGGGGGCTGGGGGAAGGGAGGGTTCCAGGAGGAGGTGGGCTCCCAGGACGGTTAAAGATTTGTGTATGTCCAGGTATCATATCCAACCTTCTCCTTTGCAGCGTACAGCGGGTACTGTACGTCAGCAGGGCCAAACTGCAGAGGGACGGGTGTTGAGTACAGTGGATACCGGGAGTCTGCAAGGCTGGACTGTGACAAGCCAGAGCAAGAGTGGAATGCAATGGGTACAGACTGGAGCCAGGAGGTTGATAAGAGAGTGTTGGCGGTGCCTTGGGGGCCACGTCGGAAACAGTTTTGCGACAGCGGCTGCAGGGGAGGGCAGGTGCAGACCTGCTTGGTTTGCAGTGCTAGCAGTACCTGGAGCGTGTCCGCTTGGTGCTCCATAATATTTAAGAGCCGCTCTGTGGCTTTGTTCTGGTGAGCCACGTTCTCTTTTTGGTCCCTCTTCTCGCTGTCCCACCACTCCTTCAATTCTTGTTTTTCGGCCGCGGCGTGCATCATGACATCATGCAGAAAGTCCTCTTTAGTTCTTCATGGCCTCTTTCTAATTCTGCGCAGCCGTTCAGCTGGCAATAACAAAGAGGGAGCCTGGGCTCCCAAGTTCATATCTGTGAAGCCAAAATGCAACATTTCACAAAAGCAGTATTGTTTGCAACACACAGACCACTGATTCAGTGATTTAAAACACAGCCACTATTCACATACCTGTCGCTAACTGGCAGATCCCAGGCAAGGACACATGAGCCACAAGACCCCCAAAATGGTGAATAACTGCAGGGGTAAGGAAAAATCAGTGTTCCAGGACCGTACTGCACACTAGGCACGTGGCTCATGGGGAGAAGGCTTATAATCATTACTGTCCTCACATTTTCCACAAGCTGTGTTCATTATGGAAGATATCTCGCTGCTGAGGGTGAACAGGGAATCAAGGGAGGGTCTTCTCCAACACTACGGCTTCCACCTTGGCCCTTATGCGGCTCACCTGTGTGCAGCAATGGTCCCCCGTCTCCCCGTGCAGCAGAGTGGCGCAGGAAAGTTACCCTTAATGGGGCAAGAAACAAAGCAGCTCTGTCAAAGAACCTGAGGCAGCGGACAGCCCAGTATTCTCCATGAGAGTTTCATGGAGATCTCTGAGGTAGATTCAAGAGAGGGAGTCAATCAGGAGAGTGAGTTTGTGTGTGTATGGGGGTGGGGGGGATGTGAGAAAACCTTGATCTATGCAGGAAATAGCCCGACTTGATTATGTAAAGAGTTGTCACTTTGGATGGGCTAGCACCAGCAGGAGAGTGAATTTGTGTGGGGGGGTGGAGGGTGAGAAAACCTGGATTTGTGCTGGAAATGGCCCACCTGTTGATCACTTTAGATAAGCTATTACCAGCAGGACAGTGGGGTGGGAGGAGGTATTGTTTCATGATTTCTGTGTGTATATAAAGTCTGCTGCAGTTTCCACGGTAAACATCTGATGAAGTGAGCTGTAGCTCACGAAAGCTCATGCTCAAATAAATTGGTTAGTCTCTAAGGTGCCACAAGTACTCCTTTTCTTTTTTCAATCAACGCCCTGTTCCTCCACTCAGACTAGGCATTTGGTGGTATGCGCATAATACAGACAAAAGCCTGCTTTCTGCAACTCTCCTGCCCCCAACAACTTGCTTCAGCAATTCCCAAAAGCAGAGCCTCCTCTCCTGTTTGCGATTTGCCAAGCTCCAGGAGCTATAATTGGCTAGCCTCCTCTGGGGCTGAGAAGAGCTCCTGGCTGCATGCATCTCTGACCTCCGAGTCGTCCTCTGCCTCTGGGTCCCCCTCCCCCTCCACATCCTTGTCCAAGATTTCCTCCTCCTGGGTTGGTCCACTCTTGATGGGCACGCAAGCCACCACAGTATCCACAGTGGCCTACGCAGTGGAGGGAGGGTCGCCCCCGAGCTCTTTGTAGAACAGGCAGGTTGTGGGCGCAGCGCCGGAGCAGTGGTTTGCCTCTTGCGCCTTGTGGCGGGTGTTCTACAGCTCCTTCACTTTGACCCGGCACTGCAGTGTGTCCCGGTCATGCTCCTTTCTGTCATATATCATGAAATCTGTCTGTAGGTATCATAATTCCTACGGCTGGAGCGCAGCTGGGACTGGACAGCCTCCTCTCCCCAAATGCTGATGAAGTCCAGCAGCTCGGCATTGCTCCAAGCGGGGGATCGCCTGATGCATGGACCAGGCCTGGTCCCCTGGAAAGATGCACTGAGACCACTGCATGTGTCACCGAGCAAATAGGAAGGGGACTTTCAAAATTCCCAAGAAATTTAAGGCATGGAGCTCACGGTTGGTCACCTGAGGGCAGGACAGTAGAGTTCAAACCAATGACCAGAGAGGCGAGAACAGGCATTGTGGGACACCTCCTGGAGGCCAGTCGCAGCGCTGTCATCGACCAGGGTGTCTACACGGGCACCGCGGCTCTGCAGCCCCAGCGCAGGAAGCCGTACGCCGCTCGTCGGGGTGGGTTTTTTTACAGCGCTGCAGCTGCGCAGTTTCTGAGCCCTAAGTGGCTTGGCAGTGTGTGCACCTCAGGAGTTACAGGGCAGAAAGCTGCTTTATGTGCAGCCAAGGCCTTAGCGAGTGCGTAGCACGTGCACTGAAACCGGTTTGTCACCGAATGACATGCCAAAACTTGATAGAACAGGGCCTGAAGTGGAATATCAATAAATTTACTCTTTGCCTTCCGCAGTGGGTGGGTACAGAGTGTGTCTATGTTTACATATTCGTACTAGACAATGCTGAGTGAATAATGCACAGTGAATACTTTATTTAATGACTTGAGCCTCGGATGGTGTTTTATGGACTCTCCCTGCACCGAACGCTATATCCTTGAATGTAGAAGTAGTAGTTCGAACTGAGCCAATAAATGCTTTTTAAAATAAAATTACTCTATGGATTGTTTTGATTGTTCACAAAATGCAAAATAAAAGGGGCCTGGGCATGACTGTAAGGATTCATTAAAAAGATGGAATGAACCCGTGTTTTGCATGGATCGCAGGGTTGCCAACCCCAAACATTCCAGAGTCAGGCCCCAAAAATGTCACAAGATTTTTTATAAAAAGAATATGCTTGGTTCTTTTTATTTACCTTCTGCTTTTCAGTCTTTAGGGTTCACATGGGTCACATTTTCAAGCTTTTATCCTCAACCACGTGGGCTAGAAACATATTTTAAAAAATAACTGATATTTTCACAGAATCACATGCCTCTAGAAGCTGGAGCTCTAAGAGAGCTACTAAATACCATGAAAGCTGGCGACACTGCGGTCACAGTTATATGCGGTGTGTACACTTTTCCTTCTATATGTATGTATGCACAAGCGCCCACAAAGGATATATGTGTGTGCATGCCCACTCAGTTGTACTATCTACCTATAACAAAATGCAAAGCACTAAGTTAATACAGAGTTAAAATGGTCTTTAGCCAGTAAGTGCAAAAGTTAGCATGTTCCCATGGCTATATTGCACAGAACATCTCAGTAAGTAAGTTGATTAATATATTAATATGTGTCGTTAAATAGTAACCGTAAAAATATTAAAGTGGCTTGGTCAAGTTAATGCTGCTGCAATAATCTTTTTTTTTTTTTCAAGGCAAGAAAAAGCCAGAGCAATGTAATAGACTTTACATTTAATTTCCATTTTTCTACTTCAAGTAAATATAGTGACTATCCATATTTAATAATGTTAGTATTAAGAGTTCCAGGTAGATGTTCAAGTTTGCATCCACTGGGGTTAATGCACTATGGGAGAAGCTCAGTTAACAACTGATTCAGGCAAATCGGGGGTGAGGAGGACAAAAAAACAACTAAAAAAAAAATCATAATTTGGCTGCTTTTCTTCAGTTGGAGACAGTTTCCAAAGAAACTGTGTAGTCAGGGCAGCAACTCACCTGTTTACACTGCAGTGGCAGCTTGAAAAGCGTACATTTAATTGACATTTTTAATGACAACATGGTGGAATGTAATCAATAGTGTGGAGACACCCTATAATCACAGGCTCCATAGGATTTTCATGCCCAAAATTGTCTGTAGTTTTTTAGTTTAATGCAATGGATCAAGTATGCCTCTTACAAGGATGAACTAGGATGTGCTAGGGAAGGGGAGGAGGTCCAAACACAAGCACCTATGGAACGGGTATAGCCAGTGCAACCGCCTTGAGCAACCCTGTAGCATAAGGAGGTGACCCCATCCTCACCCCTCCCAATCATATTTTATTTGAGCCCAGTAATACTGCCAGTAGCATTAGATGTTCCCATCCATTACACTCCTCACACCTGCAGCTACATTATAGCTGCCCCTGTGCAAGTGAGGCAGGAGGGAATGGGTACGAGGAGCTCTCTGTGCCCTCTCTGATCTTGTTTTTGTTTGGCGTGGAAAATTTTTCTGCATGTTTCAATGAGACATTTACAGTCTCACTCATACATATTGCCCCCTCATCACACTGAGAACATCTTACAGTTCCTATGAAGCTGGCAAGAATATATCCAGAGGAAAAGAAGCTTCATAGGTGTTTTAGCACATGGCCACAGACCATGTTTCATAGCGACTTTTCACTCATCTAGAACGATATTACTCTCCACTTAATTTGATCTCACATATTCTCCAAAAGGAGCTCTATTTGCATACCAAGTATCAAAGGTTATGCAAAAAAAAAAAAAAAGCAATTTTTTTACACAAGGAAAGTGGGTTTTAGCCTTAGGTATTTTTGAAATTGTTAAAACATATTTCTAACTTTGCCAAATAAAATAAATTATATTAAAATCACTTCTCAGTTGAGACAAGCCTGGAATACATTTTGGAAGGGAGTAGCTAGCAAGAACACAGGGTCCAAAACGAAACTTTGCAAACTAATCTAATTATGTTCATTATTAAACATGTGCTATTATAATGTGTGTGTTTCAGACACACACACAAATGTACACATGCAAAAAACAAAGAGCTAAGTAATAAAACAGTGAGATTTTACATATCCTAGAATGTAGACATTCAGACCTTCCCAAAGCAAAGTCACATTATCTCTTGCATATATAACAGGGTATTTTAATACATAAATTTATAGCAATCACCAGTGTGTTGTACTATTTTTAACGTACACAATAAAAAATAAGTGCTCTCTAACCTCTCCTTTTTGATCCAAAGAATTTCTTACCTGAAAGCCTTTTCTTCTCGGTTTTTTTTAAATCCATGCTCTGAGAACTCAGGCAGCCGAATGAATGTTTATGAAACTTCCCAGAGGAAGTCATTTCTGGGCCAAGGCCAAGTATGAAACATTTAACCTCAAATGATAATGTATAAGAAAGTTATAAAGTACTAAAAAGAAGGGTTTTAGAATGGAAGCACCACTTCATTTTTAACTGCTATGGCCTCTTTCCACCTTGCAGCCAAACACAGCAAACAATATATTATGGCCAAAACACATCAGAAGGGAAAGTGACAGTACTTGGATGGTGCCAAATGGAAGTAACAAAATGCAGAAAACATTTTGTTAGATGTCACTTAGCAGTGATATCATAGAGGAATCAGGGAGTGGGATTTGCCTGCATACTAGAAATATCTTAGGAAGTGGATAGGGAGAAGCAGAAATAGCAAGAGAGGACAGAGCCTAATCTTGGCCTGTTGAATGAAAAGGAAAGATTGTTCAGATCTAACTTTTTCTCAGAAAACAAATAGATGATTCGGCATGTTATCATTTCACTGATCAGGCTCAGTTCTTCATTGTCCACAAGGATTCCTGCATTAATCACAAAAAGACTACTGAAAATGTCTCTATTTACATTCTAATAGAAGTCCAGAGTACTGCTGTGACAATAAAGTGAATGACCCTTTTAGGAGGAACTCAGAGTAAAAAATGAATTTTACGGGAGGACATTTCATAATGAAGTAAGTGTATGTGTCAAATGAGTTTTTGGAGACCAGTCCAATTTACCTGAGCCACCTTAACTACATAGATTATGGGTCACATTTTCAAATGTGCCTAAGAGTAAAGTGCCTCATTTTGAAAATAAGACTTAGGCTCCTAATTCTTTTAAGTGCTTTTGAAAAATCTACCCAACATTTCATCTTAGTCTAATTTACCTGAAGTCTTTGAATATGAAAATTAAGAAAATAGATCATGAAAGGATTGTAAGAGGGACCTGATTGAAAGTAGCTCATTAGTCCAGCTGAGATTTCTGCCAAAGAATGATCTGGGTGAAATGTGAGGATTTATGAGCTATGGCTAACAAAAAAGATATTTTAGTGTTCTGTATATGTATGATTCTTCTACTCACTCTTAATCAGGATATCTATTTTCTCTACAAAATCCTTGTGTGTGATAGGATGTACATCTTTACTATGGAAGTGGACAGCATCAGTTTCACAATGCCCCCTACTTTTGCAAGCATCATGTAAGCCAGTGTTTCTCAACCTTTTTGATAGCAGGGACCGGCTTGCTGCTTTCCTAAACTGTATCAGGGAGATCTCAGGGAATGGCACTGGTCCATGGACCGGTTCTTGAGAAACACTGAGTAAGCAATCCCCAAAGTCAGCCTTAAATGTAGGGTCCTTCTGAAGGACACCTTTCGTGTTAGTAAGCACTAACCCAGTAGAAAGTGTTGGCAAGATTGGGCCCACATATCTCGCATTGTGATGCATTCTGCTTTCAGCCATCATGCCTGTCTGTTCAAATTATATTTAATTATAAAATATCACAGCTGTTTTCAAGGCTAAATACAATTTCTTAAAAGCATTACATTTAAATACAGAAGTTTTAAAAAAAAGATTTAGTTTGGAATTTTAATCTGTTTTCTTCGAATAGAGGACTCCATGTACTCGAAGGGTAATAAAAGATTCACCTGATTTGAACTTCTTGTTCTTTTACAGCCTTTTAAAGTGAACTAATATGAATATTACCTTGTGGATGAAATTCCAGAGAAGCATCCAGCACATTGCAGAGGTGACTTATTTGACATATTTGGTTTTCAAGTGATACTTTCTAAGTAACCCCTATCAACTCTGGTGTAGTATTAAATGGCATCCTGAAGAGGTGAGGGATGCGGGGGGGGGGGGGGGTGGGGAGGGGAGAGCAGCACACAGTGTCACGCTTCCCCTCCCCCTGCCGCAAGTTGCTGTTTGGCTTATACTGAGCATGCTCTGTGACATCTGCTGAAGCTGCTGCCCTCACCCTGCACTCCCCCACCCCCACCCACGCCCTACTATCAGCAGGTACGGGTCACTTCTGTAGTCTGGCTATCTCTTGCTGTATAGCACATGCTAGTCACAGAGCAGAAGCAGAAATGGATGTAGGGATAATTAGAAAAGCACAGGTAATTTAAAAAATCTTATTTTAATGAAAAGGAATGAGCTGCCATGCTTTGTATACAAGAACCAAAAGTCTTGCATGTTAAGCTATAGTACTGACATCACTCTGATAGCTTTATGATGGCATTTGAGAGCTCTCTCTATATTCATTTTTGTTGCATATCAATAATACTACAACACTGTAAATATTTACAGAAGACAACTGCCCCTCACTGTCAGGCAGTGACTTAAAAAAAACCTCCAACCCACTACCACTGAAAACAGCGCTGCCATTTTCATTGCATTAATTATCTTTATTAACCTGTCCTGGCCAGTGATTCTGATTTATTAATGAGTGTGGTTGTGACTCACAAGTTGTGTTTACTCATGTGTTCACAAGGGCTTTGTAAAACAACCTGTTTAAAATCATGGAGTAAATCACAAAGAAAAGGTGGGGCGGACGAGGGCAGTTAATTTAAAGTGGCACTTTGTTTTGACAGCTTTGAATATTCCATGTTAGCTCTTTCACGTGCTGATCTCCAGTGCCACGTCTGTGCAGCAGCAAGCTGGTGACCCTTTTAAACACGGTCATCACACACTGGAATGGTAGCATTTTATGAGCGATGTACTTGGAATACAGAGTATAGTTGGAACACATTTTGCACCACATGCAAGTACCAGGTACATTCAGCAGCAAGGAATGAAATAAAGGGTTACCCAGTGTCACGTGGGGAGTAGTTTACCATGAGCTTTCTTAAAATGCACAGCTAGAGATAAAGGGAAATTGATACGGTATAGAAACACCAAACAAAACCATATTTTCTTCTGATTCCAGGTAATTTTTCTTGAATTGAATAGCTTTTAACTAACAGAACTCAAACCTTCAGGTTTAATAACCTGTGCCAATGCTACCTTCAAGACTATGGGCTGAGTCCTTGGTCTGGATCTGGCTGCTGTGTATTGTTGAGTTTGTGCAAAGCAGCCAAAAAGAGTCCCTAAAGGGGAACTGAGGATTATCCCTCACATAGGAAACCCTGGGTGTCATGCAGCTGTTATAGGCCTGCTGAGGCTGGCATAACTTGGAGCAGCTTTACGCTCTAAGTTGCTAAGCTTTTAAGTTACTGAGAGCCATTTCAGTCCCCATGATGACCCAGGAAGGGAGAATTAGACTGGCGCCTTAAAGCCAACTTTCCTTCCCAATCTCCTCAACTGTGCCAAGCATAAACTAAAATTCTAAAGGCTCAATCCTGCAAGCATGGGCGGCGCGTGAACCACAGGCTGGGAGAGGTTAGCCCCCTGCCCTTTCCACCTGATGCCCCGCCCCTTCTGCACACTCCCCCCTGCTGGAGCCCCCTCACCATGGCCACCGGCTCCTGCCCCAGGCTAGCCCCCCCCCAGCACTGGAAGGGCAGGCAGCGTGGCCCCTGCCCCAGAGCGTCAAGATGGTGAGCAGTGCGTGCCGCAGAGTGGGCGGGAAGCAAGAGCGGGGGCCTGCGGGTAGAGTGTGAGTGGGGCCATGCCTGGCTGTTTGGGGAGGCACCCAGCCTATGGTACCTGCTGCCCATGCCTGCAAGCCTTTAACTTTTCTGAGTAGTCCCACTGTAGCCAATGCGTCTATTCATACGATTGAAGATTATTCATCTGATTGAAGGCATGCAGGATTTAAGCCTGTTTTGGAGAAGGAGAAAACTAAAGAGTCAGGGGACTGGTAATGAACTACACCTTGGCTATAAATCCAGCCCAAGTTGCTGGTGATTGAAAGTTGTTACCATATAGTTGCTTCTCTGTGGCTGTGTGAAATGAGTTGATCATCTGTCCTGTTCTCACTAAAGAGACAACCCCATCACAAAAAAATATTAGCACTGGTCTGATAAAAGAAATCACTTTTAGGCAGAAAACAAAATCCCCATTTTTTGGTCTAAATTTTCCAACCAACTCTAAACCACAGCATTATGATTAGCATCTTTGTTGACAATCTCAGAAGAGATGTCAGAGATTAAATGGTCCCTATTACTGAGATTAAAGCCTAGTGTAGGATGACTGCATTGTTGTTCTCGGTGTAAGTCGCTAATGAGGGCTGAGTCCAGTGCTTAATTTGTAATGAAAGAGGTGCTGGCGCTCAAGCAATTAGGTGCTGACACTCAAGCAATTTTTTATTTTCATAACTGATAAAGCCGAGAGGTGCTGGGGCTATGAACTGCTAAGCCTAGAGGTGCCAGGACTAAACCCAAGCAAAAATTAAGCACTGCTGAAATCCCAAATGTCAGTTGGACTCCTTTCACATTTCTTTAAATTTAAAAGAACAACAAAAACATCTGGTTTTAGCAACTGATGTGGTCTCAGCCCTTTATTTATGTCATCTCTGTGAAATCTTTGATTCTGAGCTGCACGTAAGTTTTCCTTTTAAAGAAGTTCGTGATAATGGACTTTTTTGCCAACATATGAAGTTGACCACACCGGATGGGTTACCTAAGCTAGCCTTAGAATGAGCGATTTCTGCTAAGTTGTGATGTAATTATATTTTACCCTATTTTGATTTTTGTTCCATGCCTGAGGCCGTAAGGCATGACTGATAGTTCTTTAGCTCTAACTAGTTACTTATGTATAGGAGTTTCAGGGAGTGCTAAAAGTTTGTTGAGTTTAAGTAATGGAAATATCGTGTCCAAAAGGCTTGAATTAGAGTGGAGCCCTGCCTCAGGATCATATGCCTTTGACTTGGATCTGGACCTAGATCATATTTTATAAAGTATTAATGCTGACACACAAAATGCTCCAATTAGACCTGGAAACTTGTACCTGGATTTCTCTCTGTAAGTTCTGTTTTTGAGAAGAAAAGTGGGGAAATATCTCAAAACTGTCAAACACGAGCATGCTCTATTATTGATAGTCTCTGGAGCACCAGGTCAACTAATGCATCATCAAGTTCAGAATATTTATTTGAAATTTCCCCTCATTGGCTCAGCCTCATGACACACTCAGCTCAGGTTTGGAAGAGTCCAAGAGGGGTAAATAGTTAGACAACATTCTTCCCAGATATTTCATTATAATACAAACACTGCTAATTTAATTTAAGTGTCCTGCTCCATAGATACACCCTGCGGCATTACAATTTCAATTCATTTCACAAGAGACTGCTTTAAAAAAAAGATGGGGGGGGGGGACTAGGAGGAGGGGAAGCAGTGCGCTGAAAGGTTTTTAAAGACCACAAAATTCTACAATAGTTTTGTAGAGGGAGCAGCCACCAGAATAACTCTAAGTGGCCTGGCCTCATGCAAAAATAATTGTGCACTAGTCAGCACCAAAATAGGTCAGTTATAAAATGTGACTTTTAAAAAGCATTTTGATATCAGTGAAAAGAACGTGAAAACTTTCCTAAACATGGTTTGAAAAACAGTCACATACTGCCACAGATGTGGTCAGCATAGATACCAGAGCTGGACCCAATTCATTATTAAAGGAGACGGGGTGTTTGGTAAGAATGTGCTCTGTGATGGCTCCGGGATTCTGGAACTTGTCCCCCTTTGGTCCAAAACAGACTGAATTTGGCACCCTTCTGGGTACACTGCAAAAGACATTTGCTTGATGGGGGGATTGGAGAGGGCTGAAGATGAGGTAAAGGAAAGTTTGTAAATGGCTGGATGACTTCCTGTTTGAAATGATTATTTTTGCTGTTGGGATTTTATTGTATTATTTATTTTGTGTTAGAGGATAATAGCACAGGCTTTTAAAAACATTATTATATTTAAATGTATAAATAACTGCACAGCACCTAGCACAATACAGTTATGATCCATGATAGGGTCTCCTAGACACAACCACAATGCAAATAAATGAATTCATAATAATACAATAGCAATAATAATAAATGATTGTTCATCAGACAATCAGATCCTGCTCCCACTGCAGATGACAATGGGAGTATTGCCACTAACCTCAGTGGAAATATATACAGTAGTATGCACAAAAAACATCACTACCTGGCACATACAGTGTTTCTGCTCTATTTTTTAGGTTCCAAAATTATCATTATCTCCTCCCCAAACAAGCAGGCACTTAACATATTGTCTAAATGTTTATTTAATAGTTAATTATTAAATCATTAAATTAATCATTTTATTTTATTGATTTTATTATGTATTTTATTATTTTAATAATTAAATAATTAAATAATGTAAATAACATTATTTAATAAAATTCGATTTTTTAAACGTATTGATTTTTCCAATTAAACAAATTGAACACATACACTTTCTTATAAATAGAATTAATTAACAATAGCTTCTATAATGGAAGAAGAACTAAAAAAGCACCCTAATTGTGAAGTTCTTAGTCATTTGTAAATACAACTTGCAATGTTAAGATAAAGTGAATGGTTATCTATGAAGTTTAACATTTCTTTAACAGCAACACAATGGCATATTCAATTTTTAGCAAAACAATTCTTTTAATCTCATGAGATGAGGATACTGGTAATTAAATCTTAGTATTCCTGGATGACTGGAGGCAGTTAACATATGATTCCTCTTTTCATTATTTTGGGGCTTGGACAGTGAGACTAAAATGCATGTTGCAATGGCTGAGACAAGGTGGGTGAGGTAATATCTTTTATTGGACCAACTTCTGTTGGTGAAAGAGACGAGATTTTGTGCTGTCCAGAGCTCTTCTTCAGGTCAGTTACAATGGCTGGAATTGTGGCAAATAAAAAGGGGAACAAAAGCATATGATCAACTATTTGCTCTTTCTATTAACTCTGTTTAGCATATGCATTAATAAAAATATTGTTTTAATCTTTGTAATAGTTATTATGAAACAACAAACATTTGGATCTGAAGAATTAAATACTCTGGATGAGATCCTGACCCTACTGAAGGCAACAGCAAAACCCCCACTCACTTCAGTGGGGCCAGGATTTTACCATCTGGGTCTAACCCTACAGTACTTACTCAGACAACACTCCCATTGACCCCGATAAACTTGAATAAAGTTGCCTGAGTAAGGACTGCACAGTTTGGCCCACGACAGGCAGTCACAATACCATGTAAGATTTAATTACATTTTAAAATGCTTCATTACCGCAGCTTATATTTGGAATAAATGTATGAGGACAAAATTAACAACATTAGGACTATCTAAGGACAGGCTTTTGGTCCTGGTATTAGTGCGTCACATGTCCCTGGGAAAGATTCACTGCTAATAGGTTTCAGAGTAACAGCCGTGTTAGTCTGTATTCGCAAAAAGAAAAGGAGTACTTGTGGCACCTTAGAGACTAACCAATTTATTTGAGCATGAGCTTTCGTGAGCGATGAAGTGAGCTGTAGCTCACGAAAGCTCATGCTCAAATAAATTGGTTAGTCTCTAAGGTGCCACAAGTACTCCTTTTCTTCTCACTGCTAATAGTCACTGTCTTTTACTCCCTGTGCTAGCTGTGGCTGGGACACTCTGCTATAGCAGTGAGCTCAATCGCAGGGGAGGTAGGAGAACCTAATATCACTTGGCAGTGACCCTCGTATCTGATGTAGGAATGAATTGATAATGCATATGGTCTGTTAGGAGTCCATTTCAGTTCTCATCAGCTAGAAAAGCATCATGACATGGAGTCTGAAAGAGGTTAAGCCAGTAGGACCATGAGGGATCCAACATTCTCCACTGAGGCATGCATAAGATGCTCCCCTCATCTTAAAAAATAAAAGAAAAGGAGTACTAGTGGCACCTTAGAGACTAACCAATTAATTTTTTTTTTTTTTACTCCATACGGCTAAATGCAGTGCCTTGCATAATGACAGGTTTCACAGTAGCAGCCGTGTTAGTCTGTATAGTACTCCTTTTCTTTTTGCGAATACAGACTAACTTGGCTGCTACTCTGAAACCTTAAAAAATAAGTTACTCTATTAGTTAGAAGATTTTTTTTCTGTGGTTCACGTATATGTCAGAACAGTAAGGACCCAATTCTACAAAAAGTAAATTTAATGGCTTTACTATGCAAGTCCCTCCCTCCCATAAAGCAGTTACTATTCTCCAGCACAGCACAAGACACACAAATTTTATTACTCGGGTTCTCACTAACATCCAGATCCTGAGCTCCTTAAACAGTTTTTACACAGTTCAAAATGAGTGTTTCCTGAGTAAGGGACGTACAAAAACAGTGTAAGAACCTCCGTGTTGGCCCTCTGTGTTTAAAGAATACAGAGTGAAAAAAGGTGACGTAACGAAAGTATATCACTATGAATATCTTACACCCCCCTCTCACGCCCACACTGTAGAAGGCCACGCAAGCTGCAAACACTGGCTTTCACCTGGCTGGATGATTCAGTGGGAAATCAGCAAAAGGAGGGAAGCCCTTTTTAGAACTGAGGGTTGCCTTGATGCAGCAATGAGCTAAGTAGTAGGGTGGAGCTGATCACAAAGTGCCAAGATCGAGAAAATGGTGCTTCAGTATCTGAGATGCTCTTCAAAATGCATTAGTGTCTTGTTTGTAACATACCTGGTTATCCTGCCAAAGGGAAGATTACTTCCTCCATCTGTCTGAGGGTGCCATCTAGAACTAATTTTTCAGCTCATAGCCCCTTTACAGTCCTTGTCTGACTGTCAGATCTATTCCTGATAAAAGTTGAGGAGAGCTGTATATCCTGGAACTATGCCTCTAGAGTAGATAGGGGTCAGCTCTAGGATGTACTCATCTCCCTGTTCTGATAATGAATAAGTCAGTCAGACTGGGAAGAGCCCAGCCTGCATTAGAATTACAGAATGACTCCTTGACTATGCTCGGGGAGTCCCTCTGACATCACTGATAGCTGCCCAACTGCCATAGATGGCAGTCGGACTTGATGGAATGACAGACTGCATGATGGGAGGAACACGTGTGAAATGTCTAATATAACACCCCACAGGTGTGGCTGAGGGGAAAACCGTTTTTATCAGTTGCTATGGAATCATGATTAGTTTGTATATCTACAGGGCCAGTGAGAGGAGAAATGAAGGCTATTTTTTGAAATAGATGTCATGAAATCAATCCTTGAAGAACTTCTGGAGTCAAAGGCTAAAAAGGTTTGCCTGAATATCTTATGTTACTCGATATAGAAATAAATCTAACTGTGAGACGTAACATGGGTGTCATTTTTCAACTGGAGTTCATCACAAGAAACTAGTCTTTGGTCTTATTTAGAGTTTATGTACATAGTAACAGAACAACTATATCTTAGTAAATGCAGCAACTTATCTTAGCAGAAAATAATTAAATGAAATTTTAAAAAGAGAGAGAAAAAGTACGGTGAAGCATGGAAACCTTTAAGAGAAATTTTCCCCTTATTCTTCCTAACTGCTAAAAGAAAACCTGATGTTCTTCTTTTAAAACGTGTCTGCCTCTAGGTTCTTGGCACATGTTTATTGATGGGAGGGCCAGCAATCTACTTAATGACTGCATTGACGTCAATAGCATAACTGAAATACTTACTAAGATGCATGATTCCAACTATCAGGGGGAGGTGTGTTTCTAGGGCGTATGAACATGTGAAATGGATTCTTTCTGGGAACGGATTACACTTGAAGAAAAGGAAATGAAGACTAAAATGTTAGCAGTATCTTTTGAATGTTAGTAACTTATTTTCTTTTTCCATGCAGATAACTTTTAAAGTTTAATGTTGAACAAATGTTTAATTTCTGGCAATATCAGAATTGGTTTATTGTTTCAACAGTTTAGACATTACCCAATTTCATGTCTGTAAAATTATCTCTATTGAATTTCTGATGCAAAATTGAATGTTTGCTTATACGTGGCTCCTTTCTACTAAACTTTAAAATTTTTACTGTGTGTCTTTTAAAATTAGAATCTCATTTTAAAAGAACCACTATATTATTTTGAAAGAATTATTCAGGTTTGAAGGGACTTCTAGTGCGTCACAAAATCCATTATCGTTGTAGCAAGGCTGATTTCATTATTCATAATTAGTTACTTTTTTAAGAGCACATTACTTAGATATTTGGTGCAATGGAGATACTAGCCCTGTGCAAATATTGGTTAGAATTACAATGTATTGTATTTGCTGGACTTGAATGATCTGTTTTAAAGCCAAAGGGCCACATCTTGCAGTCTTTATTGTGGCAGCACTCAATATTGTGGAGACCGAATCAGGACTGCAGAATTTCACACCAAATGTTTTCTTGTGCACATAGCCAGATTCTGCTCTTACAGCAGTATAAATCTGGAGTAACAGTACTGGCTTCAAATGAACAACTCCAGATTTACAACGGTGCGTAACTAGGAGCTTACTCTGATCCATAGTTATTAATAACACCTATCGATAGATGGGTTTCAGAGTAACAGCCGTGTTAGTCTGTATTCGCAAAAAGAAAAGGAGTACTTGTGGCACCTTAGAGACTAACCAATTTATTAGAGCATAAGCTTTCGTGAGCTACAGCTCACTTCCTCTTTTCAGTGCAAGTTTAAGTGCAAGTTTAAGAATTAGCTCGTCATTCATTTACTTTCTATTTTAATGTTCATGCATGAATCTGGGTATATTTTATACCCACGTCAAAGATGAACTATTACAAGTTTAATGTTCATGTAAAGGCATGTTAGAAGTGCAGACAAATGTGCAGATGTTCAGGAAAACCGAGTCAATGGAACAGGCAAGGAAAAATACCAATCTTTCACTCCCACCCCCAAGAGTGGAATTTTAACACCACTTTAATCCTATGAGACTTGAAAAGCCTGTGTATGACATATCACACAATGCTACAGCCCCTGAAGGCTAATGTTGCAAAGCATAACAGTCAAGTGTATTATATTGCTAGGTATATAATTAATTGTTTGGAAATACCATAATTATTCAGAGTTGTAAACACCTAGGGGGTACTAGGTTGCTTGCTGTCAGGAAAAGTTTGTGCAAACCTCTTATAGCCCCAGGAGATACACGACATTGTTTGACCCTTAGTATTATGCTGTGTTCCTGCTAGCCGTGTTGGACATATTTAAAGCAATATTCTATAAAATAGTCCATCATGCAAAAATTGCTCAGATTATTTGCCGGGGCATTGATTTTACAGGTCAAACATAATACCCCTTCCCCACTGCTTATCTAAGAGAGGCTTCCTCTTTTACAGTTTCACTGTTACTGACACACAAGAGACTTCTCCCATCATCAGGAACAACAGACTCCTTATTTATTATTTATGGTGTTCCATAGATATACACCATCCTTTACACACATATAAGATGTCAGGTCCCTGCCATGAGGAGCTTACACTAATTCAGACAAATACAACATGAATGATTCAAAAATCCGGCAGAAAATTCAGATCAGGCAGTTTTGGAGAGGAACTGGATAGTGGAAAGCTAAGTGAAAAACACGGATGTTATGAAGGGACATGAAGGAAGAAGAGGAAGGCTTTTCCAAGTGTAACCCCTTTGGGGTTCAGAGAGCATGGCCCCTTTAAATCTTTTTCGTAAGGGGGGAGGAGGAGCGGTGAAAGAAAGGAGGGAAACTCCAAGGTGTGGCTCTGGAGTTCCAGAGAGAAGGGCTGCAGCAAGAGGCCCTCGCAAAGTGAAGCAGCAGAGAACCTACCTGAAGCCTGGGAAGGACAGGGCGGCCAATCGGGGACACCCCAAGAGAGGAGCCAGGAGGAGCACTGTGCCAGCGAGGAATCACCTGAGAAGGACAGGCCAGAGCTGGACCCAGTATCACTGCTCCCGAAAGCTGCATAGGGCTGTGAATACTGGGGCTTGTGACTCTGCACTGGGAATAAGGAGGGAGGCTGCTAGCTAGTTAAGTGGGGAGGTTGTCGCTCTGTGTGCCTTTGCAGAGAGTAGCAGAAGAGGGCACCGGAGGGGTTTGTTGGGGAAAGTTTACTGGCGCCGAAGAGGACCAGGAGCACCCAAGACTCACCATCAGACTGGAACTTTGCTCAGGACTCCTGAACTCTGTCTGCAGACCCATTGCTCAGTGTCTGCTCTTTCAGACAGTGCTACCACTGGGCCTGTGGGGCCTTGGTTTGGATGCAACCCTGTTTTACTGCTGCCCCTATATCTCCCCTTGTTGTTTTCCTCCTCTCATCCCTCTGTAAATAAATATTTCCCTTTCTTATATGCATTGTACTTTTCCGGTGGGGGTGTGTGTTCACTCTGGGGAGTTTGGAACAGGTGCCCCAGGGGTGGAAGGGATTTTTCCTGCTGAGTTCCTGTGCGCGCCGTCTCTTGGCCAGAGCTGCCTGCAGAGCAGACTCCATCTTGGCCACGTGGGCGCTAACGTTACACAAGTGTAGGGTGTGAACTGGAAAAAAACATGAAGCAGCGAGTGGAATAGGACACAAAGGGAGTAATTATGAGAAAGTATTGGGAGGAACAGAGGATCTGAGACGACAACAAGAACAAAGATGTAGGTGAGGGCGGAGCAGCACCGAGCTGTGAAGGGAGAACAAGGAGCTTAAGTTTAATGTGGAAACCAATGAAGTGATATGAACAGTGGGGAACCAGTCAGTGGTGGAAAAGAAAGATGGATGGAGGTGGAAGAGGTATGAGGCTGGGAGGCTGGAAAGGAGGCGGTGACAGATCACCAGTCAGTGATCAATATTTAATTAGTTGGAGTCCAACAGGGTAGGAGAAGAACCAGCAGAACACAGTCATGGCAGCCTAGAAGGGAGAGGCACTAATGAAGAAGACAATCATTCATTGTATCCAATGCATGGAAGGAGCGATGATTAGGGACCTTAGTGAGCTTCGTTGTCCTTTATATGAGAGAGAGCGAGAAATGAATTGGAGAAGAACAAAAGAGTTGGGGGAGAGGAAGTAGAGGTAAATTGAGTACACAGCACATGGAAGGAGCTTGTAGCTTAGAATCATAGATTATCAGGGTTGGAAGGGACCTCAGCAGGTCATCTAGTCCAACCCCCTGCTCAAAGCAGGACCAATCCCCAATTTTTGCCCCCCAGATCCCTAAATGGCCCCCTCAGGGATTGAACTCACAACCCTGGGTTTAGCAGGCCAATGCTCAAACCACTGAGCTAGCTGAATGTGATGGAATGGCTGTTTGTGAGGCTGGAATATAAGGAAAACAACAGAATGCTTGAAGGCTGAGAAAGGAGCTAGAGGATGAAGATAAAGGAGAATAAGAGGTGGGACAACGATAACACCTTTAGGTTAGAGTAGTGCTCCCCCTGTGCATCTAGCCATGGCCCTGCCTTCTCCCTGCCCCTTTGTGATGGTGTGCACCCCTTGGTGGCTAGCAGGGAGCCGAGCCTCTGGGCACTACGCAGTATATACGTCTATTAAAAATCGTAACTCCTATTCCCCTGACCATGGAGACCAGGGCTGTATCTGATCCAAACACAAGGGATCTAAGGGGTGAAGTCTTTGCATCTTCCCCCTGCTCAGCCAAACAGGAGTAAGGCACAATCTAGTCCTCAGTGGCCACTATGTGGTAATATCCAAAATCACCTGTCAGTTTACTGTTAAGTGAACAGATATATTCCTCACATTTAAATGTGTGTAAAAAGTTTTAGTCCTTCCCCATATCTGCTTCTGTACTTCGAAAAGCTGGCAACTTTTCATCTCCCCGCTGATTTGGACCTTTGAAGATCTGTCCACTACTTTCTTTGTAGCATATGAAGGAAAGAACAGTGAACCCAAAATACGCATTGTAACGGGGTGTATAACTGCACACAGCAAAAAAAGAGTTAAAATGGCTTAAGAAGCCAGCTAAGCTACCAAGCTGCACCTGGAGTGGTGTCAGGCAAATAGGTGACCAAACCCTGGCAGGGAGGGGCTGGAAGAGGGACCAGGAAGAGACCCAGGTGAGAGGTACCTGGGAGCTTTCCCTTGGGCTGAGAGAAGCCTGGGAAGCTGAGACCTGAGCTGGTGATAGGGGTCAATCAGGGACTGTATCCTACCTGAAACCCTGAGCAGAGGAAGAGTATGTCACCCCTGAGCAGTGGGAGTGAAACCAACAAGCCTGCGTCATTGTTAGGATGGTCTGAAGCTGGAGCTAGCTTGCAAAGAAGAAGACTACCAGCTGAGTTCAGGTGGGCTGAAAATTTAGTTGTTTTGCTATTTTCTGTCTGACTTTAAGTGGAGGACTTTGAAACCTTGAACAGTGCTGGACTCCATTACCTGGTTTGTTCAGAGGGCCAGGTCATGTCAATGGCTGAAAGAGGCCAAAGGCCACATTGGGAAACTGAGGCACAGCTGTTGCATGCCACATACAAACACTTGGAGTGGGGGAAGAGACAGTGTGGTGCAGAAGCAACTTTGCCACACCTGGGTAATAAATCACACCAACAAATTAGGTAGTTTTAACATTGGAAATAAGATAATTGTAAAAAAGTGAATTTACAGAATGCAGTTGAGATCACATTAACATGCTTCTATATCATTAAAAAATGCAATTGGGTACTGCTTGTATTAATACGTATTGCACAGAAGGTTTGTTGCCTTAAACTGTTCTCATTTCTAATTGTGAAATAACTGTGCCAATGACGGATTTGGGGTTGCTCTTGTTGTTTCTGATATAGTCACACATTTAATTTTTAAAATTTTTATTTAATTCATAAAAAAATTCTGTTTGGTTCTATAATCTGTATTTATAACCAAATAACAGGAAAAATCTGCCAGATTTGCTGAAGCTGATACCAAGGACAAAACACAGGATGTGCACTATGTGTTGCTCTTTCTTTTGATTGTGGTTAAAATGTTAAGAAAAGTCTGAAATTCACAGTGACATCACTATCAGCATTTTAGTGGTTTGTCGTGTACAAGCTGTGGCTATGCTTTTCATGGTCTAGAGAAAAATAAAGATAAAAAATAAATGGCATAATTTGTTATAGTTTATTCATTCCACACTAGGCCAAAATCAACCTTGGTGCATTTCCATGGGAACACTCCAGGGATGAATTTGATCCTTTATTTTAAACAATTGCCAAATCCTGTAAACTTCCAGTTTAGCAACAACTGGCATGTTATGACCAGTTTAAATGTTGAATGTAATCTCTCTTCCCCCCACAGCTCAAGGACAATTTCATTAATTTATGCTAGTTTGCTTTAAACCATGCATTTTATATTTTTCATAACAGGATATAAAACACGCTGCTAATGACAAAAGGAAAGGAATGTGAGATGTTCATACTGACGTCAATTGATGGTGCTGAATTCATGAACCAAAGTATGACAATGGCAGATCTATAATAAACACCTAACCTTCAAAACAAACAAATTTCGATTTAAAATGACATTTTTCATCTTTAAGGATCCAGCACAGGCTAAATGCAGGCAGAATGCTTCACAGCTTCCCTCTGTGAAACTTTCAGGAGACACAGGAAATACAGCTGGAACTTCATCAGAAGTGTTCAGATAGGGAACTCTCTTCTTCCTTTCATACCTTTCAAATTACAGCCCTATTCAGGCAAAAGGTGTGACCACTAGAAAAATAAAGAACCTTAATATCCAGCGGGCATTAGATTTCCCCCTAGAGTTAAAAGAGTTACAGTATGTAACAGTACATGTGAGGCAATAATCAATGCAAACTTCAGGTAGGATGTGGGCTTTATAGTAGCCGTCAGTGGCATGGTGGGAATACTAACTGCTGGTCACTTTCAGTGCACCAGTTAAATGAGATCAGAATTCAGGCTGGTCTTGGGGTACGTGATATTCGTACATTCATGTAGGATAAAGGACATTCTGGACACCCTATTCTGCCCCTGTTAGTTAGGCATATCTCTGACGAAAGCATGTGAGCATTTGTTAGTCAACATTCTCCACTCCAGTGCCATTCCCTTACACTTATTTCCACTTTAGGCACAGGGAAGCTACAAGTCCAGGGCACAATTTACCACAAAAATCAACTGTGGCTAAAGTAGCATAAGCAGCCCCTCAGAATCCCAGTCCTATGATGATAAAGATGAGCTGCTTGACCAAAGATTAGATGGTGTGGAATTATGTATTATGGCTATGGACACTGGACCACATTGATTAGTGGGTGCACTTAACACAGAGCATAACTAAGAGACTGGATCATCAAAGTTAAGAGTTGCACCGGACTGGGGGGTGGGGCAGATCTATCAGAGGTTTGAGCCTGAAGCAATGAGGGAGTGTCACAGGATGGGAAGGAACTGGGGCTTATGGGAAGAAGAATGGTTCTGGAGAAGTTGAGGAAAAGAGGGGCTATCAAATGGTCATAGAGAAGGACAGCGGGAGGGAAGACGGAGACCCTGAAACTTCATTTAGTTTGGATAACACTGGATTAGTATTATGAAATTAATAGGAAGGGGTATATTTGGGAGAAGTCTTGCCAACTACTCTGTGTCCTTCCATTCACAAAAGCCAATGAAATATTACAGAACCAGTTTCTGTACCTGGTCAACCTGTTTGACTTGGATGACTTCATGTAGACAATTCCACATAGGTCTTTGGGGACTAACAAAATGAAAATTATTTTTTTTATGAGTCTACTCTTTCTGTCTCTCATAGCTTAAAACCAGCATGTATGACTGGAAATCTTTATATGGGGTACAAAGTCCTGGTGTAACCCACACACTTTCTGGGTGAGATGTTCTGTCCTATCTAGTGGCACTGAGACCACTTAGAGAGAGAGAGTAATGAGTCTGCTCTACAGCCTGAGCTAACTGTGATATAGCTTTTAGCTCATGCAGCAGAGGCTCGTGTATTTAGCTACAGAGGTCCCAGGTTCAATCATGCCCACCGACGACTGGGGTCTGTTGATGTTACACTGGCATGGAAACCAAATAAAAGCTAGTGAAGTCTTCCTACTCAAGAATGCTGCCCTAAAAATACTATTTAATTTACTTACCTAATCTCTCGTCTATCTTCACTTCACTTATCTGATTGGGGGGTGGACCAGAGACGAAAGTAAGCCGGTACGGTGTACCAGCAAGAGCCGGTGCACTGTACTGGGGCAGCCCGGCTTCCCCAGGCAGGGCCGGCTCTAGGCACCAGCAAAATAAGCAGGTGCTTGGGGCGGCACATTTCTCGGGGTGGCGTTCCGGCGCCAGCCATGCCGCCCCTAGAAATGTGCCCCCGCCGCCCCAGCTCCCCTCTGCTCCGCCTCCGCCTGCTCCCCTGAACGTGCCGCCGCTCCGCTTCCCCCCCCTTGCTCCCAGGCTTGCCGCGCGCAAAACAGCTGTTTCACACGGCAAGCCTGGCAGGGAGGAAGGAGAAGCCGAGCGGTGTTGCGCTCGGGGGAGGTGGCGGTGGTGGAGCGGAGGCGAGCTGGGGCGGGGAGCGGTTCCTCTACCCCCCTGTTACTTCCTGTGCCTCCCACACACACCCTCGCTCACCTCTGCTCCGGGGAGCAGGCGGAGTGGAGGTCAGCTAGGGTCGGGGGAAATGCGGCACGCCCAGGGGAGGAGGTGGGGCCCGGGATTTGGGGAAAGGGTTGGGAAGGGGCAGAGTTGGGGGGGAGCCAGGGGCGGGGGGACACACAAAAAAAGCGGGGGTGACCAAAATTTTTTTTGCTTGGGGCAGCAAAAATCCTAAAGCCGGCCCTGTCCCCATGGGGCAATTTAAAGGGCCTGGGGCTCCCAGCAGTGGCTGGAGCCCCAGGCCCTTTAAATTGCTTCCAGAGCTCCGTAGCGGCTGTGGGGCTCTGGCAGCTATTTAAAGGGCCTGGGGCTCCCCTGCTTCTACCGCCCTGACCCTTTAAATAGCCGCCAGAGCCCCACCACCGCTACTCCAGGGCTCCAGGGGCTATTTAAAGGGCTGGGCAGTAGAAGCAGGGGAGCCGCAGGCCCTTTAAATAGCCCCCAGAGCCCTGAGGTAGCAGGAGCTCCAGGGGCTATTTAAAAGTCAGGGACTCTAGCTGCCTTGGTCCTTTAAATAGCCGCTGGAGCCCCACTGCTTCCCCAGGGCTCCGGCGGCTAATTAAAGGACGGGGCAGTAGAAGCAGGGGAGCCCCGGGCCCTTTCAATAGCTCCCAGAGCCCTGGGCTGCTGCTGCTACCCCGGTGGGGGAAGGGCGGAGGATGATGAGGAGAAGGAGGAGGGGTGGGCACTTACCTTACAGGGTGGGTTGGGGCTGGCTCTGACCCCCTCAGCCCCACCCCTTCTGCCCTAGGCCCCGCCCCTTCCGGGGACCAGAGCTGGCCCCAGCGTACCATTAAGTCACTCGACTTACTTTCACCTCTGGGGTGGACAGATAGGGTAAAGTTGATAAAACCGATGGCATAAGCACTAAGCAACATGGGATTAAATCCTGGCCCCACTGAAATCAATGGCAAAACTCCACTTGACTTCAGCAGGGCTAGGATTCAACCCACAGAGTTTACATGGGAAACATGGACAATAAATCCTCTGGGTGCCATTCTAATCCACGATCCATCTGACAGGAGGAATAATCCCCCTCTCTCTAAACCTTGTACTTTAAATTACACTTTTTGACTAAAAAAAAAGGAGTACTTGTGGCACCTTAGATACTAACAAATTTATTTGAGCATAAGCTTTTGTGAGCTACAGCTCCCTTCATCGGATGCATTCAGTGGAAAATACAGTGGGGAGATTTATATACATAGAGAACATGAATCAATGGGTGTTACCATACACACTGTAACAAAAGAGTGATCAATTAAGGTGGGCTATTACCAGCAGGAGAGCGGGGGGGGAGGGGAGAGGGGGAGGGAAGGAGGAAACCTTTTGTAGTGATAATCAAGGTGGGCCATTTCCAGCAATTGACAAGAACATCTGAGGAACAGTGGGGGGAGGGGGGAGAGGAGGATAGGGGGGGAATAAACATAGGGAAATAGTTTTACTTTGTGTAATGACCCATCTACTCCCAGTCTCTATTCAAGCCTAAATTAATTGTATCCAGTTTGCAAATTAATTCCAATTCAGCAGTCTCTCGTTGGAGTCTGTTTTCGAAGCTTTTTGTTGAAGAATTGCAACTTTTAGGGCTGTAATCGAGTGACCAAAGAGATTGAAGTGTTCTCCAACTGGTTTTTGAATGTTATAATTCTTGACGTCTGATTTGTGTCCATTTATTCTTTTACGTAGAGACTGTCCAGTTTGACCAATGTACATGGCAGAGGGGCATTGCTGGCACATGATGGCATATATCACATTGGTAGATGTGCAGGTGAACGAGCCTCTGATAGTGTGGCTGATGTGATGAGGCCCTATGATGGTGTCCCCTGAATAAATATGTGGACACAGTTGGCAACGGGCTTTGTTGCAAGGATAGGTTCCTGGGTTAGTGGTTCTGTTGTGTGGTGTGTGGTTGCTGGTGAGTATTTTCTTCAGGTTGGGAGGCTGTCTGTAAGCAAGGACTGGCCTGTCTCCCAAGATCTGTGAGAGTGATGGGTCGTCCTTCAGGATAGGTTGTAGATCCTTGATGATGCATTGGAGAGGTTTTAGTTGGGGGCTGAAGGTGATGGCTAGTGACATTCTGTTATTTTCTTTGTTGGGCCTGTCCTGTAGTAGGTGACTTCTGGGTACTCTTCTGGCTCTGTCAATCTGTTTCTTCACTTCAGCAGGTGGGTATTATAGTTGTAAAAATGCTTGATAGAGATCTTGTAGGTGTTTTTCTCTGTCTGAGGGGTTGGAGCAAATGCGGTTATATCCTAGAGCTTGGCTGTAGACAATGGATCGTGTGGTGTGGTCTGGATGAAAGCTGGAGGCATGTAGGTAGGAATAGCGACCTCTGAGACTTCCTTCTGTGTGTCAGTGCTGTTGTCCATTCTCATCATGTTGATGCTGGGACCTTCTGACAGTAGAAGTGTGGACATCTGGCCCTTTGGATATGGGGAAAGTAGTGGACATGATATACCTTGACTTTAGCAAAGCTTTTGATATGGTCTCCCACAGTATTCTTGCCAGCAAGTTAAAAAAGTATGAATTGGATGAATGGACGACAAGGTGGATAGAAAGCTGGATAGATGGTCAGGCTTAACGGGTAGTGATCAATGGCTCGATGTCTAAGTTGGCAGACAGTATCAAGCAGAGTGTCACAGGGTCTGCCCTGGGGCCGGTTTTATTCAACATCTTTATTAATGATCTGGATGATGGGATGGATTGCACCCTCAGAAAGTTCGCAGATAACACTAAGCTGGGGGGAGAGGTAGATATGCTGGGATAGGGTTCAGAGTGACCTAGAAAAATTGGAGGATTGGGCCAAAAGAAATCTGATGAGGTTCAGCAAGGACAAGTGCAGAGTCCTGCACTTATGATGGAAGAATCCCATGCACTGCTACAGGCTGAGGACCGACTGGCCAAGCGACAGTGCTGCAGAAAAGGACCTGGGGATTACAGTGGATGAGAAGCTGGATATGAGTCAACAGTGTGTTCTTGCTGCCAAGCATAACAGCATATTGGGCTGCATTAGTAGGAGCATTGCCAGCAGATCGAGGGAAGTGATTATTCGCCTCTATTCAGCACTGGTGAAGTCACATCAGGAGTACTGAATCCAGTTTTGGTCCCCCCACTACAGAAAGGATGTGAACAAATTGGAGAGAGTCCAGCGGAGGGCAACAAAAATTATTAGGGGACTGGGGCACATGACTTATGAGGAGAGGCTGCGGGAATTGGGCTTATTTAGCCTGCAGAAGAGAAGAGTGAGGGGGGATTTGACAGCAGCCTTCAACTCCCTGAAGGGAGGTTCCAAAGAGGATGGAGCTCGGCTGTTCTCAGTGGTGGCAGTTGACAGAACAAGGAGCAATGGTCTCAAGCTGCAGTGGGGGAGGTCTAGGTTGGATACTAGGAAAAACTATTTCACTAGGAGGGTGGTGAAGCACTGGAATGGGTTACCTAGGGAAGTGGTGGAATCTCCATCCATGGAGGTTTTTCGGCCTGGCTTGACAAAGCCCTGGCTGGGATGATTTAGCTGGAGTTGGTCCTGCTTTGAGCCTGGGGTTGGACTAGATGACCTACTAAGATCTCTTCCAACCCTAATCTTCTATTATTCTATGATCTTCAATCTATAGGATTTGATATTCTACTCTGTTCACAAAGGGATTGCCTAAGCCCTAAGTGATATTTGAACAAAACTACAGTACTTCAGTAAATTCTTTGGCAAAATCACCTGAAATTGAATTTAGCTAAGAGCTCTAAGCATTCTGCTACACCAGGGTTCGGTAACCTTCGGCACGCGGCCCATCAGGGAAATCCGATGGAAGGCCTTGAGACATTTTGTTTACGCTGACCATCCGCAGGCATGGCTCCCCACAGCTCCCAGTGACTGCAGTTCGCCGTTCCTGGCCAATGGGAGCTGCGGGAAGTGGCAGCCAGCACGTGCCTGTGGGTAATCACATCATTTCCCATCTGGAGCTCAAAAATATTTCCTAAATGTACCCACAATCATTATGTTTTACTTAAACTATACTAGAATATGCCTTATATTTTCTTTGAGGGTCTCATCCAAAGCCAGCTTATCATGAAGTTCATGATGAGACTCACTGACTTCAGTGATCACTGGATTCGGCCGTACTTGCCCACCTGCTTCAAAATTAACGAAACACTAAAATAAGGCACAATTTTCCTTCACTGCCCTTTTGTAATACGAAGATAAAAATAAATTCCACATACTGATGATAAAATGCACGTCGCCTTCATATCATGGATAAATACCAAGATATGCTTTTATGTCTAGCATAAGTTATCTGAATGTAAGATAAATGTCGTAATATCTGTATTATCAACCCCAAGCATTCAAAAATCAAGAGAGAGGTTTAAAAATAAATGTTAGGGCTCTTTTCATTTGTCTTCTGAGTTTTTAGTGTTTTTGAGTTTTTAGTGTTCATGTTTTCATGCTTTTCTCCAGAACCATGAGGGCCAGGAAAAAAAAACAAAAACCCCGAACAGAAAGATTCATAAAAATCTGGGGCTTTCAGCAAAATGCCAAATAACATGAGGCTCATGATAAAATCTCAAGAGTTGGCAACAGTGCAAATCCATATAATTTCTCTGTAAATGCAGAAATAGGGGTCTATAGAAATTACTCTAAATATGTACAGAATTGAACAGGGAATGATCTCCTTGCTGTAAGATTCTATAAGTGGTATAAAAAAATTCTATGGTAAGGTTATCATTCTCTATTAAATTGCATAGGACTTTCTCATAAGGAATATGAGACAAAAGTCCTACTAAAACCATAATTTACAGATAAAAGTGGTGAATTGTGTTCCTCTTAATCCTATCTGAATGCTGTGAATATAACAGTGAGCAAATGAGAAGGAGTTTAAGATCATATGTGAACACTGCATTGGAGGCTTTCGCATTAGAGGCGTTAGTTATTTTTTGACTAACCTACCAGAAAAATCTCAAATATAATAAATATTTATATACCACAAAATATGGATCTATTAGGAAAAATCAAATGACTATGTTAGCTATTAATCCAGCCGCCACTGAATTGCACCCAATACGAAAATCACCCTTTAGTAGTCACTCCTTGAGCATAATTACTGAAAATGAGAAGATAAAATATTATGAATGGTTTTACATCTACATCTGTTTATTGGTAGGAAATAAAGCTTCATGTGCTGAAAACAGGTGCACCATGCTGCTGCTTAGGTTGGCAAGAAGGGGACTGGAGGGGGGATAGACAATGAACAAACCTGGCAAAAATAAACAAATCCCCTTTAAGATGCAGCTTCCTCCGTCTGCCTCCCACACCCCAGCAGCTGATCCCTCTCCCTGCTTCTTCACCTATGTCCCGTTGCTCTCCTGTCACCCACAAGGCTTACTCTCACCCTCTGCCTCCCTTTGCTGCTCCTCTTTTGCCCCAAAGCAGCCACTGCACACTCCTCTCCCATCTGCCCCCAACCCCAGCAGAGACTGTGGTAGAACAAGTGCTGAACTACTGATTAGGACTCACTTTGCTCTGTGTGGACTAAGACTAACCCCAGCAGTGTGAGCTCAGCTGAGCCCTGATTGGTGCACTCCTCCTGGAGACTTGTCTTAATATTATTTCCCTCCAAGACCATAGAGGACCCCAAACCCCTCTGCGCTGGTCTCTGAACGGGACGAAGCGTGTGTGCACAAGTCGGAGTGATGGGGTACAAGTGGAGGGGAGCAGTTAGGGTATATAATAGGAATATTTGGAAAGTGAAAAAAAGAAAGGAGGCGCTGACGGGGAAGGAGAGAGAGAGAGAGAGAGAGAGGCAGGCAGAGAGACTGGTAAAAACTAAACCTGGGGAAAGTGGGATGGACAGAGGGAATTGCAATAATGGAAAAGTATACACTAAGAGAAATTTTTCTGAGGAAAACAGGAAGACAAAAAGGAGGAAAAGATTCACCAAGACAGAGTGAAGGAAAAGGGGAAAAGAAGGATCATACATACATAAAGGGGAAAAAGTGAATCTAAAACCACAATCAGAGAAATATTAATGGGAAAATGTTAAATAACCCTATAAAACTTGGGGTGGGATTCAAGAGATGGATTAGTGGAGGGTGGGGAAAGGGAGGTGAACACACAGAGCAGCAAACAGCATAGGGTCAGCCTTGACAGTAACGGCTAAATGAAACCTTTTGCTAATATAGGGACTATTACTCTGTAGCAAGAAGGTGCAGCGTTCAATAACAATTACCTACAACAGCAGCAAATGGGGCATCCATCTTCAACAGTCATGAATCATTGTGTCCATGAAATTTCTATAATATTCTCTAAGCCTGAACACTGCTTTGAGGTAATTCGGACAATAAACTACATGTGTTTCAATAAGAATTAATTCAATGCACTGGCATGCACTCTCTCTCTTTGTCACTGAATAAAAGATTTTTTTAAAAACACTCCAGAACATCCTAATGAAGACAATAGAAATTTTGCCTGAAAAAGGTCTTCAGGATTTAACTTTTGATTTTAGCTCTTATGCAGTTCCAGTGGAAACAAACTGAAATTAAAACAAATGTCAAAAATATAGCTACGTCTTAACCTGTTTAAGTTTTGTCAAACAGGGCCTGTCCAGGCTTATACAGAATAGGGAATCCTAACGATAACAAATTAATTACCTTCTGCATCTGTGGCTGACCACCCAAAATTACAATGTTCTTGCGCATGAAGGGTAAAAATAAGAACAAATATATATATATATATAAATATGGGCCTGATTACGTATACCTAATTTACATCAGTGAGAGAGGAGAATCAGGCAAGTTATCTTATAAAATAAGAGATCACGGTTTTAACAGTATGATATATAACAAGGGACGTACAGTTTACATTGAAACTTTCAAGTGATTACAAATCACATTCATACCTTGCAGGCTAACTCTGGAGACTGGCGGCTGACTTGCTGCTGGAGACCTCCTGTGGAGGAATAAGGAATAAAACGTTGTTTGTAATGATAATACTGTATAAATGTGGATTGCCTTCTTCTTTAGGTATGAAATACCTTTCATGCTCACTAGAATCCCAAAACACTGCAAAGTGAAATTAGTGGTTGATGAACAATTTGGGATCTCTCTCTTTTTAGTTTTAAAAAATCCACACATCTCATGCCTCCCAGCTACACATACATAAATTATGAACAGAACATACACCAATTAGCTACAAAAAGATCAGTACCATCAACCCTCACTACCTTTGCCACAATCATCCTACTAGCTCAGAAATGCCCTGAAGGTCAGCAAACTTGGGTTCTCTCCAACAAATGGGGACACTGAACTCCTGAATCAAGACCTGTCTCTTGGGAAATACAAGCCTTATATGGCTTTAAAGATCACTTTCCACACCTTAAACTCCACCTGAAAGCAAATAAGGAGTCAGTGATGTCTTTGGAGCACTAGTGTAACGTGCTCCCTGAAGATAAAACCCCAAGTGAGCTGCTTCATTCAGCTACAGTTCTAGCTTCACGCTCCTCAAGTAGGGCACATTACTGTAATCCAATCTGCAGGTCACAAAGATCTAGGTAACTCTGGAGGTCACGAAGAGCTAGATGACCTGGCAAGGTTCACATTAGAGCGAAATGGTGCAATCTTTTTCCAAAGCATACATGGAAAAAGTCATTTTTAGCCAATGTCACCTAGTATTCCAGAGGCAAGGGGGGACCAAAATAATCCCTACAACCAGAATTTCCAGAAGGGCTCAGCACCCACAAAACAGTCAGATTTTCAAGAGATCAGCTCCCATGTGGGAAATTTAAATATGTAACTAGATTCTCAGAAGAGTTCAGCATTTTGGGGAGCATGCTGGATGCTAAATTATTTTGAAAATCTGCCCCCAACTGTCTGTGCTGAGCACTTGAAAATCTGACTCCTAAATTCATTGGAAAATCTGGCCCCAAATCACAACCCTCTTTGAAAAGGGGTAAATTCCTGTTAATTAAGGGCACAGTCACCATCCCTGCAAAATTGTCATAATTCTGCTTCCCCATGTAAGCAGCAAAACTCCATGTTATTTTCATCCTGGCTTCTATCACAACCTAGTGGTGAAAAGGCAAACCACCTAAGTTTGCTGAAAAAGGGACCTTCAGCTCTATAATACTAACTCATCCCGGATATAAAATTGCACGAGCCCAGTGTTCCTCCCTCTTAGCCAAAGGATATTTTGATGGGGAGGAGCAGGGTCTGGATGCATTCTGCCTATGTCCCGTTCTGTGCAGTTGTTTGGAAACAATGCAGAAAGTACACAGGTCCTGGGAAGAAATTTGGAATGTTTGATATATAATGTTTTAAGTGAATAAGTTCTACTTTAGCTGTGCAAATGATGATTTTCCATGGTTTATAAATCAGACCAATCTGGGATTACACAGAAACAAGGAAAGACACCTCTCCGACATCAAGGTTGCCACCCCTGCTGAACTGCAGATTGTGACTCCAAACCTTTGAGATTCTACAGGTGTTCAAAAAATGATCTGAAACCTTTTTTAAAAACCTAACCAGAACTATCAATTTTTAACTATCCCACCTCTTGAAAATGGCTGAATTGTTTAAAACTTTAAATAATAATAATAATAATAATAATAATAAAAATACAACAGAGGCAAACATAAAGCATGGGAAATTTTACTCTGCAAGATTAAAGTTTTCAAAGCTATATGCAAATGAAAGTGGGATGCTGTGTCAGAAAATGTTAGGGAACCTTAATAGGTGTCACCTAAAACAGACAATTTCAAGAGCGAAATTCCAAGGACCTACCAGATAGTACTTTTCAACGATACCCCTGGCTAACCCAGAAGTGATATTAATGGTGACTTCATATGAAGTGGCTATTTCAAAGCAGAACACAGAAACAAATGATCACGATGACTGGGGCAATATAAAAGGCTAAGCACGATGGAAAATGTTCAGGACAAGAGGGTTAAAAGAACATTTTACTTGGTTCCAATGCTTTCTACTCCACATCAGAAAAAAATATCTTAAAATGAAAATTAACATGCTGAGCACTTTAGATTTAAAATTAAGTTTATTGTATGTACTACTCTGGATTTTACTTGCAAATATATTTTCCATCTCATATTATATCTTGTTTTCAGTCATCTACTAATGAAACTGCCTCTCTAGCTCGTGTGTATGTGTGCGTGTACATAAAGAACTAGAGGAACAGTTTCTTTAATAAATGACTGAAAATGATGCTGGTCAGTATTACAGATTAGTCAAATGTGACTAATGGGTCTGGGTGTGAAACAGCACACTGTGCTCCTGATAAAAGGCTGGGAAATCCAGAGTGGGAAACTGGATGATAACTCATCTTTTTAAAATGATAGTTTATAAATATTATTTCTTCCTCCCCTCCTACTTAACCTTTTTTCCTGTTTATCATGCCAGATAAGGTTACTGAGTTGGGGCAGCACTGCAGACAGATGAAGAGTTAGCTCAGCCGAGGACAGAGAGTAAGTGGGATCAGAAGTCAGTCCCAGGAGCACTTTCCAGTGCATGGTTCTCTCTTTCTGAAGACACTAGTGTGCAGCATCACAGACTTTCCAACAAATCACTCAAGTCCATCATTTGCCCCTTTACAATTGCTCACCACCACTCAGCATTCCCCTCTGTACCCAATTACATCCAGCCCCTCTCTCTTGGGAGATTCTGCCCACCAGGAACCAGCGGGTTCTTCTCTCCCACTCTCCTTGAGGCCAGGAGCTTTTTCTCCTCCTCCTACTCCTCGAGGCTGGCATTCTGGGAAAAGGCTTGTTCTTTGCCTCCTGGGCAAGGAAAAAGGAAAGGAGAGGAGGGCCTGGGTTCAGCCTATGATAGCTTAGAATGCAGGTCGGAGCTCAGGCCCCTCACTGTATAGACCTCCCGCTCCTCTCAAAGACCAAGCCCTTTCCAGGGGCAGCATTAAATTATGGATAGGTCCAAGGTAGGATGGGGAGAGAAAAACAGTCCCCTGTGCTGGAAGAATCACACTGGTGCTCTCTGCTGTTGCTGCTGGAAACTGCAGGCAGAAGCTTAATACTGCTACTACTACCACTACTAATAATAAAAAAATTAGGCTCTGCAGGCTTCCTGGGATATCCTTCTAGGCTCAACACAGGATGACGTCCCACCTGTCTCCTTCTTGGGAACTGCTCTATCTTCAGCCACTCTGTGCCCTCGCTCCAGCCTTACCAGAGAGCAGCAGTACCCGGGCTTTTCTGCCTTCCCCCTACTTCCCTACTGGAACGGACAGTTAATATTGTTTGGGCTGCTCCGCTCCTGAATCCCTTCTTCTCCCTCTTAAAGCAGCAGTGGCTCCTGGGCTGCTTTGTTCCAAGGCTGTTCTCTGCCTTCACACACACAAAAGGGCCATCAGCTCCAGCTGCTCCATTCGGCTCAGTCACCTGAGAGCCAGTGCATTGTTTTCAGATGAAGAGAGGCAGTGATGGCAGCAGGCAGGTTGGGGAAAGGGGAAGAAATGAAAATAAAAGGGAAGGAGCCAACTGATGGGCAAGAACAGATGGAGAAGGAATGGCCAAGGATGGGAAACAAAGAAGAGGAACAAGACTTCCAAAGGTGCTGATAAGCTTTCTATTTGCATTCCAACTTTAGAGACTTATCTGCACCAGATAGGAGAACTCTGCATTTCATTCACCATTAAATATAATCAAATTTTCTGGTTTTCAAATACCAATATTCACATACAATCAATACTAAGAAATGTAAATGCCATAATAAAATATACCCCCAAATGTACTGCCAGTAATTTTCTCATCCTGAGATTTATATTTGTACAACTTTATTTGACATGAATTACAGTGAAGTTCGCCATCTAGTTGCTAAGGTTTGAAGTACCATACAAATGAGCTAACGGGTAATTTTCTAAATGTTAAAACGTACTCATGCCTCTGCATTAGATACTCTCACAATGGGCCAGTTTTCCAGCATATGCACTGAATAACAAGCAGAAATATTAGTAGTTAGACATATTAGTAGTAGTAATTATGTTTATTACAGTAATGCCTGGGGACCAACCAAGAATTTGGGTCTCCCTGCATCAGGCAAACAAAGAGTAATAGACAGTCCCGAACCAAAGAGGTTATGATCTAAATATGACTATTTTTCTTTAAGTTCATCCCATGGCCAAAACTACAGACAGTTCTTAGCAGGTGGAAACCTTTGCCTGAACAAAGGGAAGCTGGATTGAATTCAGATTGAAAATCTGGTCCAAGAATTTAACTTAACTTAACAATGAATTTAATTAAAAGCAGAAAGCTTACTTGTTTGATGTTCCATGCAAATTTGTCAATAACGTAAAGTTATTTCTCACACTTCGTAAACTTGCCAGGACCTAAAGTAAACAAAAACATATAATATTTTACAAACATGCACGTTTTCAATATATGTATTAATACAGGAGCATAGATGCTGAAGGACAACTTTCTATTCCATTCAATTTATCTATGATATTATAGTCTAAACAAAGAGACTATTTGAAATTTACCTGCGCAAAAGGTGTAACAATCAGGTCATCTCCATGTCTAAAATAAATGAAAAAAAAAAAAGTGTGAATCATTGTATGTCAGAGAATAATTATCAGTATTTTAGTACTGTACATACACATACTCATCAAATTGTATGATGTAAAAATTCTGCACAGAATGTAATCATTAATATACAGACAGCCAAACCAAGCATTATGCTAGCCTTTTATTTTGTGCTGCAACTTTTGCTTGCTAGCAAATGGATGCATCTACTAAAGTGGGTGGGCACCCATTCAGTGCACACAAACACAATATATGCATATTCAAATTGGGAAGCTGGATATTCAACTGCCTGATTTGTGTAAGCAAAACTCAAGGCTGGAACTAAAAACTGGCTCCTTAACATTTATGAGCAAATATAAATATTTATATCAAACACAGTTTAATTTCAAATGGGAAAAAGAGTATTTTACAATGCAATGTTTTCTCAAATAGCCCCACTATTCAAAAATAAATCTTTACTACACGTACTGTTTCTTTAAATTACATAAAAGCTTGCTCCTAATGGAAATGTCCCCTAGTCACTGTGCATGTTCACAGACAAAAAACAAATGAAGCTGGAAAAACTGCTCAGTTTTGGTAACACAAGGCAATAAATGCCAGGAAATTCAAGGTTAAGGTGGCTCACTCATACTGTGATGGAAAAAAAAGCATAACGGTCTGAGTAAAGGTCATCTTTGAATTTCCTGGCTTTTGTTGATTTGTGTCACAGCCTTTAATGTTATTTAAACATTGTTTCTTGTCTGTAGATTTTCATCATGGAAGATTAGAGAATATGTACTGTGCAAAATGCATTACTATCTTTGGTGGGGGGGTTTGGTAAATATTATGTATTTGTATTTATAATCAACTAAATATGTACTGAGCATTTTATCCAGTTGAGTACATATCATACCAAGCTTTTTATAGTACACATACTTTAGTATGCAGATTTGCATTGATTGACCTTAGCCATTACAACAAATCCTTTTGCTTCAGCAGATAATTATATTTTTTGTCAAATGTAAAACATATTATTAGCTTATAATATATTATTTACATAATTTAGAGATGTTACAGTCTCTTATATAAATATTTGCTAAATGCTAACTATAGCTAGAGATTTTTTGGTAGGTATTTCTCATGATAGCTGGACCATCTTTCTAACTTTTAGATTTCTACTACACTATAAAATATTTATAATTCATATAATATATAATAATCTTTTTAACTTTGTTTTTAGAGAAAAAAAGAGAGCTTTTGAACTTAATGGAGAATAAGTGCTGTTCTTAATTTGTAAATTTATTTGCTCTCACATTAAGAGCTCATGCCTGAAATTTTGAATTTATACATGTTCCTGATAACACCACATATATCCAATGTTCTTATTTTCTGAGGTCATGGCATTTATACATAATTTCCTGTGTGTGCATTAATACCAATTTTTCAGGACTGTACAGGGCTTAATTTCTGCTCTAAAATAGGCAATAAGTTAATATTTAGAAATGAAATAAAGCCCCAATACCTTTAATTAATTTTGAAACTTTTGTGTCTAAGGTTTATATATCCCCTCCACTAGTAATTACTATGGTACTCTACAAGGTCCTTTAGAAATACTTATACAAATCCTATAAGTTTCCATTAAAATGCTACAGAAGTCTGAGAGATCCTTCACACTCATGAAAAACAAGAATACACTATAATCCATTATACTTTACCTATTTACTGCCCCCAGTTTCTAATTATGAGACTATTTCTTATGAAACCACCACCTATTTTATAAATTAATGCCAACTGGTAATTGGATATAGACACTGTGTGCAAGGTCAGCAGATACAATCTCGTCTTCAATAACCACCATTGGGTGGCTACTTAACTGACCCATGAAATGAGTTCACGGTCTCAAACAGGAGTTCTATCATAAAACCTGCCCTCACGGTTGGCACTAGTTGGCATAGCCTTGGTAGTCTCTGTAGCGAGACTAAAAACTGATTAGACATGAAGAATGAACTACCCTCCAGTAGCTGAGCTGCCTTGAGACAGTTCCTGCTGGTCATGGGAACGTGAACAGAGCTGCATGGGGAAACCGGGACTGCAGCAGTCTCATGCTCGATCTGAGCTATAGAAAGAATCTTCAATTTCTGGCACCTTTCCCCAGAATTAAATTCATTTGAAAAATTATCTCAATTTTTTCCCTTCATATAACATTATGAATATTGAGGCCTTTGCCCATTAAGAGGCATTCAGTTCCTGGAATATAATTACTGGCACATAGGTTTGGTTACCTGCCTTCATTTAAAGCATGGAAAGGTGTGTCTAATGAGGCCAGTTTCTCCAGTGACATGTGGTCTTCTACCAAGCCACCAAGAAAAGGCAACAGAAAAATGTTAAAATGTGCACTTTAAACTAAAGCACTGCAAATCAAGTAAACCTATTTAATCTACATGACATATTTTGTACCAATCCTGTCTATCCATCCATCTATACATGTTTGCTAACATGGTCTTCACTGTATTATATTAACCATACATTACAAAAAAACAAAATATCATATAAAAACATACGAATATATTTGAAATATAAGGTAAGTGATTTAGGTAATTTGGCTGAAAATAACAATAAACCTCATCTATTAAAAAAAGAACTAATTTTCATACAAGTAACAAGTAAACAACAACGCTATTTCAGAACATTGATTTGCAATGCTTTTCTACTAGCTGGGAAACATTTATTTAATAGGCTAAAACATTGAGTCTTGTGAGCACATAGCTGGGGGTCATGAACTCCTGATTTGGCCTGTGTTGTTTAATAAAAACCACTTTGCCTCAGGTTCTCCCTCTATAAAATACATAATTACCTCTTTGGGGTATTAAGAGGATTACAGAGATGTTGGTAAAGTGCTTGGTCTCATTATTATGATGAATGATATAAATTAGATTCATACTCACTGTTCACTTGGAAGAGATGAGTTCCTGGACATAGTCTTTGGTGATAAGTCATAGTCACTGTCTGATCTGTAAAGAAATGACTCCCGGCGCTGGCTGTGGCCTGGAAAAGTGGTATGCAATACAAGTCCTGAAGAAGAACTGGCCTGGGGGTCCAATGGGCTGCGACCTGATGACGGGCCATTTTCTACATCAAAGCTATGAACAAAACACATATGGTTTCATGCACATTTGCTGATATGGTTGTATTTTCAGAGCATAGCATAAAACTTTTTAAATTATCCTGGTATGGTGAAGAGCTTCAAATATAGGAGGCAGAGTTTTACATTTATTTTGGGGGGTTTCAACCTGTGGCAAGGCCTGCCCTCTCCTGCACAGATGTATTAAAGAAAGGAAGAGGGCATCAGCAGAATGGCTCCTGAACTCTCTGAATGGTTGCTTTGCTCCAGCCCTCCAATTTCACTCACAAATACACTTTTGCTGATATAGGGCAGGATTTGGTCTAAGTTAACATATTTACCTTACAGCTCCTTCTCGCACTGTACATATTTTCTCTTCCTCCAGTCTGAATTTTGCTGAGCTCAACATACTTGTAATCCACTCAGCACACATACAGATTACTCCTCCAGGCTCCGTGGTTTTCCTCGACCCTCTCTTCAGGGTTACACTTGTGATACAGGTCAACTCCCTTTTACTAATCTCAATTAGCTGAGCCCCAGTGACGATCCTCACAGTGTTAACATGCAATAATGTAGATGAAATGCACACAATCCAGTTGACATCTTCGAACAGCATTACTGAACAAGCTAGTCCAGGCCCAGCTTTTATAGCCGTGTCTAGTATGAGATATGAGCTAACAGACAGTTTTCAAGGCTTAACACAGATGCACATAAAATAGTTGACTTCAGAATGGTACAAAGCTTACTGTTAGGGAATATGTACCAGGAAAGCCTGAAGTAGCTGAATACCAATCTCACCATACTCATTTGAAGGTACAAAGATGGTGAAGGACTTGAAGAACTATGCTATCCATACGCAGTGTATTAATTCTCTTTAGAATGCATGCAGCTCAGCTCAACAACTGTAATCCGCACTGCAGCCAACCACTGACAGCAGTCAAAGTTATGCATCCTCAACAATTCTGGAAGTCAGGTCACTTATTTAGGAGCCTAATTTCAGGCAACCAAGTTTGAAGATTGTGGCCTGTACTTTCAAATACATTTCACAGCTTAACCATTGTGAGAAATACTTCTTTAGCTCATCCACTTTCAAACTGCTAGGTTGAGCAAAATGGAGTTTGTTTTTTATTTAAAATCTTCTGTCACCATTTCCATGCACACCCACTTTCTTACGGGTTTATAACTTGGTTGTTGAAGCATGTGATTGAAGTCACTTTGGACATTTTAGCAGGAGACACCCCTCATAAACTTCCAAAATAAGCAGGCTGGCCAGTTTTGGTTGGGTTTTTGGAACCAGTCTGACTGATGTAAATACCATATGTGCTGCAATATCTAAGCAAAACCAAAATGAATTAACGATAAATTCAGTCTGTATTTTCTTGCTTTTTCAGTTTATGTCAAAGCCTGTTTGTTATTATACAGGGCTAAATTGTGTTCCCCTTAAATGCAAATAGTTCCATTGAAATCAATGGCTGTGACTCAGGGCCGGCTCTACCGTTTTTGCAGCCCCAAGCAGTGAAAAAACCTGTTGCCACCGAATTGCCACCACGGATGGAGGAACAGAGAAGCTGCTGCCGATATGCCACCGCTGCCGCCCCTTTCTGACTGCCGCCCCAAGCACCTGCTTGGAACACTGGTGCCTTGAGCCGGCCCTGCTGTGACTATGATTTGAGATAGAGTAACTTTACTGTTTATTCATGTGGGTGTCAGGTTTGGGTCTATACTTTTATCTTTTTGCAGTGTTTGTTTTGGCTACGTTAGTGTCCTGCAACTTCCTAGATCATTCTTTTCTAAAGGTTTACTTAAAGTGTGACTGAGAAATTTGAGTAGACATCAGTTGTTCCATTAGCAATGAAATACACATATTTATTTTGAAGTTTGTGTCTAACACCTTTGTGGAGCCATCTAATTTCTTGTTTGTATTCCCATATGGCATGTAACCACAGAAAACTCAAGTGCTCACAACATCACTGCTATGCACAACTGAAACAGGAATCATGGATCGGAAGTAATAATGAGTGCATGTAACTGATCCCATAGTTCATGAAAAAGGGGTATGGATTCCATAAAAAGAACCTTGCCTCTTTCTGGTTCTTCAGTATTTATTTCATAAAACTGATTCTTGAGACGTTTGATCAGTGTTTTATAACTGGTGTTCAATTTAAACTAAAAAAGTGAAATCTCCAATTGTAAACTACAATATTGTAGACAGAATAATTGTAGGCCAATCTGGTCCACTAAGCCACTACCCTCTCCTCATTCAGGAAGTGAGTAAACAATAATAATAATAATAGTTTTAAAAAATCCAAACGTTTATTTTAACCACCATGATGTGGACTTGCCTAAACTGAGTACCTGGAGGATTTCCTTACTGTAATCCCGGTCTTCCTCCTCCTTCCCTTCCAGCTGGCTGCTACCTACACTTGTCCTGTCTAATGATGGATTGTAAGTTCTTTTGGGTGGGGAGCTCATTTATCTATTTGTCTTGTAAAATGCACAACATGCTCTTGACATCTGTAAAAATAAATAAATAGTAAGCGAGGCATTGCTGAGCTACTACACAGGAAGGCTGATCAGATGTGCCAATCTGTTATACAACAGGACATGAGGTCACTGTTACGGTTGTACATTAGTGTGTGAGTTGGATGAAGTTTAGGGTGTGTATTTCTTTTCATGTCTGTTGAAGTTGGACGTGTAACCCTTATAGGCTGTGAGTGCATTAGGTGGCAAGGAACACAGGAGACTTTTCTCTTCCCTTCTTACTTTAAGGTTTTATTAAACATGTTATTTCCTTTGTCTGGAGGGTTTGAATTATGCCTGAAAGCAACCTTAACTTCCAGCAAATGAGGAGAGGCATTGCTGAGATATGACACAGGAAGGTTGGTGAAGTATGCAAGAAAGACAGCAACGCTACAGATGCCTAAAGGACCTGAGGGTTAAAAAAAAAAGGCTTTTTGAAGAAAATCAGTGACTATGGTTTTAATATTTTCTCTCTTTGTGAGCTAAGTTATGCATTTGGAAGTATCACCCTTATGAACTGTAGGGAATTTTTTTTTTTTAAGCAGATGGATATGCAAAGAAATCCCAGTGCAAGCCAGGTTACTTGACAGGTCTTGCAGAGAGAGAATGAGAATCTTACAGTACAGAAATGAACTGTTATTACAGACAGGATGATCAGGATCAACCAAAACATTCTGGATCTCAACACCCTCCCCTCAAACTTGCTCCTGCCCTATTTCCATTATGGGCTGAACAAAAACTATAGATACAAGCATCCTCAAGCTTTTGGGCAAGCCAGATTCGGATCTGGAAGTCTGCTTTAGATCTGAACTTTGTGGCTTGGGCCTTTTTCTAATCGTTATGATATTCATATCATTCGAACAGCTGAGCAAAGGCATAGAGGGTTACTGTGGTGACACATACTATTGTCCCCTTCCAAACACCAGGCACCAAGCATATACTTAGTGTTACTTTTTGCACAAACACTTCAGCCTCTCATAGATTAAAATCAGAATTCTTTTTCTTGACAAGCAATGAGTCAAAACGTTACCCTCAAGCTGTTATCTAACAGAATAGGGTGTGACTACAGCAACTCGTCTTGAAACAGCAGTAACAGCCAAAGCATCAGAAGTATATGCTGCCTACTCTAATGTGGCAATTTGTGCCAGAAACATTTTTGAAGAACTGTTTATTTAATATACCAAATACCATGTATTTATTCATAAAAGAACAACTGATAAAGTACTAGTAGCAACACATTGTGCACGGAGAACTGGGCAGTGAAACATAAATGTACCATTATGTACATTTGTACTTGGGTTCAGATTTTTCACAGTTTTAATGCTTCTAAAAACCACATATTGGGCTGGAAAAATACAAGACCAGATCTTCTTCTGGCCTTTCAGTTCCTCGAAGCTGGATACACATCAAGTTATTTAGCTCAAGATTTATTCTGGCAAGTAAATGACTCCTTAAGGCATTACAAAACCCCATGAAAATGATAAAAGCAAAGAACAATATTAAGATATGTGACGTGGTTAAGGTTCCTACTCAGAGCTCAAGTATGAAAACTGCAGAAAAACCTGAGAGTCTCTGGACTAAATTTAGAAGTGTGAGCAACAAGGGTGATGTCGTGGTGGGAGTCTGCTATAGACCACAGGACCAGGGGGATGAGGTGGACGAGGCTTTCTTCCGGCAACTCACGGAAGTTACTAGATCGCAGGCCCTGGTTCTCATGGGAGACTTCAATCACCCTGATATCTGCTAGGAGAGCAATACAGCGGTGCACAGACAATCCAGGAAGTTTTTGGAAAGTGTAGGGGACAATTTTCTGGTGCAAGTGTGGAGGAACCAACTAGGGGCAGAGCTCTTCTTGACCTGCTGTTCACAAACCGGGAAGAATTAGTAGGGGAAGCAAAAGTGGATGGGAACCTGGGAGGCAGTGACCATGAGATGGTCAAGTTCAGGATCCTGACACAGGGAAGAAAGGAGAGCAGCAGAATACGGACCCTGGACTTCAAAAAAGCAGACTTTGACTCCCTCAGGGAACTGATGGGCAGGATCCCCTGGGAGAATAACATGAGGGGGAAAGGAGTCCAGGAGAGTTGACTGTATTTTAAAGAATCCTTATTGAGGTTACAGGGACAAACCATCCCGATGTGTAGAAAGAATAGTAAATATGGCAGGCAACCAGCTTGACTTAACAGTGAAATCCTTGCTGATCTTAAACACAAAAAAGAAGCTTACAAGAAGTAGAAGGTTGGACAAATGACCAGGGAAGAGTATAAAAATATGCTCGGGCATGCAGAATGAAATCAGGAAGGCCAAATCACACTTGGAATTGCAGCTAGCAAGAGATGTTAAGAGTAACAAGAAGGGTTTCTTCAGGTATGTTAGCAACAAGAAGAAAGTCAAGGGAAGTGTGGGCCCCTTACTGAATGAGGGAGGCAACCTAGTGACAGAGGATGTGGAAAAAGCTAATGTACTCAATGCTTTTTTTGCCTCTGTCTTCACGAACAAGGTCAGCTCCCAGACTACTGCACTGGGCAGCACAGCATGGGGAGGAGGTGACCAGCCCTCTGTGGAGAAAGAGGTGGTTAGGGACTATTTAGAAAAGCTGGACGAGCACAAGTCCATGGGGCCGGATGCGCTGCAGCCGAGAGTGCTAAAGAAGTTGGCGGATGTGATTGCAGAGCCATTGGCCATTATCTTTGAAAACTCATGGCGAACGGGGGAAGTCCTGGACGACTGGAAAAAGGCTAATGGTAGTGCCCATCTTTAAAAAAGGGAAGGAGAAGGATCCTGGGAACTACAGGCCAGTTAGCCTCACCTCAGTCCCTGGAAAAATCATGGAGCAGGTCCTCGAGGAATCAATTCTGAAGCACTTAGAGGAGAGGATAGTGATCAGGAACAGTCAGCATGGATTCACCAAGGGCAAGTCATGCCTGACTAATCTAATTGCCTTCTATGACGAGATAACTGGCTCTGTGGATGAGGGGAAAGCGGTGGATGTGTTGTTCCTTGACTTTAGCAAAGCTTTTGACATAGTCTCCCACAGTATTCTTGCCAGCAAGTTAAAGAAGTATGGGCTTGATGAATGGACTATAAGGTGGATAGAAAGTTGGCTAGATTGTCAGGCTCAACGGGTAGTGATCAATGGCTCCATGTCTAGTTGGCAGCTGGTATCAAGTGGAGTGCCCCAAGGGTCGGTTCTGGGGCCGGTTTTGTTCAATATCTTCAAAAATGATCTGGAGGATGGTGTGGATTGCACCCTCAGCAAGTTTGCAGATGACACTAAACTGGGAGGAGAGATCGATACGCTGGAGGGTAGGGATAGGATACAGAGGGACCTAGACAAATTGGAGGATTGGGCCAAAATAAATCTGATGAGGTTCAACAAGGACAAGTGCAGAGTCCTGCTCTTAGGACGGAAGAATCCCATGAACCGCTACAGACTAGGGACCGAATGGCTCGGCAGCAGTTCTGCAGAAAAGAACCTAGGGGTTACAGTGGACAAGAAGCTGGATATGAGTCAACAGTGTGCCCTTGTTGCCAAGAAGGCCAATGGCATTTCGGGATGTATATGTAGGGGCATTGCCAGCAGATCAAGGGACGTGGTCGTTCCCCTCTATTCGACATTGGTGAGGCCTCATCTGGAGTACTGTGTCCAGTTTTGGGCCCCACACTACAAGAAGGATGTGGAAGAATTGGAAAGAGTCCAGCGGAGGGCAACAAAAATGATTAGGGGACTGGAACACATGACTTATGAGGAGAGGTTGAGGGAACTGGGATTGTTTAGTCCGTGGAAGAGAAGAATGAGGGGGGATTTGATAGCTGCTTTCAACTACCTGAAAGGGGGTGGATCTAGGATGGATCTAGACCAAAGAGGATGGATCTAGACTGTTGTCAGTGGTAGCAGATGACAGAACAAGGAGTAATGGTCTCAAGTTGCAGTGGGGGTGGTTTAGGTTGGATATTAGGAAAATCTTTTTCACTAGGAGGGTGGTGAAGCACTGGAATGCATTACCTAGGGAGGTGGTGGAATCTCCTTCCTTAGAATTTTTTAAGGTCAGGTTTGACAAAGCCCTGGCTGGGATGATTTAGTTGGGGTTGGTCCTGCTTTGAGCAGGGGGTTGGACTAGATGACCTCCTGAGGTCCCTTCCAACCCTGTTATTCTATGATTCCTATGAAACCCAAATTCAGAGCACTGGTTTATACAGTATGCAATGAAGGAGATTCCTATAATCACTATGCTATATTATGGCTCTTAAGAATGACTTAAGTACATCTACAAAATGATATATAGCTGAATAGACATCAGTATTTTCTTTTATGAATGACTCAGTACATATCCTTATTTGTGCACAGAAAATCAACAGAAAAAGCTCAGCTAAATAACAATGGTATTTACAGACATCTAGCTAAAAGACATACATACCCTAATTGTAAAATTTGATCACAGAGGGCTCTTCAATCTAGCAGACAAAGATATAACAAGATCTAGTAGCTGGAAGTTGAAGCTAGCCAAAGTCACATTAGAAATAAGCTGCACATTTTTAACAGTGGGGGTAACTAAACACTGGAACAATTTACCAAGAATTATGGTGCATTCTCCATCACTGGAAATTTTTAAATCAAGATTGGATTTTTTCTAAAATATCTGCTCTTGTTCAAACAGGAATTAATTGAGAAAAGTCCTATGGCTTTTGGTTTTACACAGGTGGTCACTTTAGATGATCACCGGGACCCTTCTGGCTTTATAATCTATGGTAAAATAGGCATTTGTTAACGATTGACTTGTGTAAACTATGAAGTCTATGTGCAAGAAAATAATAGAAAAGCAAAGACTGAATTGCTGGCTTATTAAAAAGGTTAGAGTAGATTCCTACTGTAGAAAGACTTATTGAGACAAATGGCCTTTTACATAATCCCTGAGGCCTTTTTATTTTTAAAATAAATGCAGTTCAGGAACAGGCATGAATCATCAACCAGACATTAGTTGGGTTGAGTTCATTCCAAAGATCAATGAACAACAACAGAAACAAAACAACAGATCAAAAGGGAAACTCCATGGACACCGCTAGTCAGCAAAGAGTAAGACTGACATGAAAACGAAACTAAGGACATATTCAGACTAGAAACCAGAAAAAGAGAAGAATTTTACCACATCCTGTGAACTGCTGTTCCATCAGGGCCAAATCCTGGCCACTACATGGATCCACAGTGGGGAGGGAGAAACCCCTTCTCACCCCACACCTGCATAAGAACCAGGCAGAATTGCAGCCTCTGTATCTGAGGGAGCACGGGGACTGCTCTGTGCCTACTGTCGTGGGAGGGCATGAACCCCACAAAAAGAGTAAGATGAAACATAGAGGAGGCAATGGCACAGCTCCCCTATACACCAACCCAGGGTCATCCTTAGCTATTCTGGGGCCCTACGCAGCCCACCCACGGGGGGGAGGGGGAAGGGGGCAGGCCTCCGCAGGGAGGGTGGGGGGGCTCTGGCTTGGGGGATGGGGGGACCACCCCCAGCACTCAACGGCGGCGCGGCTGGGGCCGGGCCACTTCACTTCCCACCGCCGGTGAGTACAGGCCTGGCCCTGCTGCACTCCTCAGGGGAGTGGGGGCGGGGCTGGGGCGGAGCATGGTGGGAAGAGGTGGGACTCGGGCGGGGAAGGGGCCAGGGGCGGGAAGAGGTGGGGTGGGGTGGGGCTGGGGCTGGGGCTGGAGCAGTACGCAGCTGTGCAGGGCACCAGGAAACGTGAAGCCCCAAATTTCCTGGTGCCTTACGCAGCTGCATACTTTGCATCTGGGTAAGGACGGCCCTGCACCAACCCAAGGAGCTGGCTGGCAACACTGGAGTAGTAAGTGGAAACCCCAAAAGCAGTGTGTGCATTACTTCTGCAATGCCACAGAGTCCTGGGAGAAGACAGTATGTCTGCTTGCGCTCCCTCTGGGGCAATGCGGCTGTACCATTAGGTACATTCAAGCCCTTCATCATATTTACTCTGTCTTATTAAGAAAACTCCCAGGAGTCACGGGGAATGTTAGGTATGCAGGGAACACAGAATTAAAAGGGATCTTGTATTCTTCTATGGATGAAAAAGCTATATAAAAAGCTAGGTATTGTTATTATTATTACTTTATTATTATATTATTCAAGATATTTCTCTAATATAAATGAGAATATTTTGTAATAATACATAATAATAATAACAAAGTAATAATAATAATAGAACTAGGTAAGCCTTTTGCCTTATGTTTGTATTTAGTAACATAATTTATTTTAACAAGGGGAACTGCATTCTCCCTCAGTCCTTCTGCATTTCACGCCCTAATAAAACCATAATAAACAGTAAGAACAGAAAAAGAACAAGGAGTACTTGTGGCACCTTAGAGACTAACAAATGTATTTGAGCATAAGCTTTTGTGGGCTGAAACCCACTTCATTGGATGCGTGCAGTGGAAAATACAGTAAGAAGATAGATAGATAGATAGATAGATACACAGAGAACATGAAAAAATGGGTGTTGCCATACCCACTATAACGAGAATGATCAGTTAAGGTGAGCTATTATCAGCAGAAGAAAAAACACCATTTGTAGTAATAATCAGGATGGCCTGTGTCCAACAGTAGGGGGAAAAAGACAAGAAGGTGTAACAGTAGGGGGAAAAATAAGCATGGGGAAATAGTTTTACCTTGTGTAATGACCCATCCACTCCCAGTCTTTATTCAAGCCTAATTTAATGGTGTCCAGTTTGCAAATTAATTTCAATTCAGCAGTTTCTCGCTGGAGTCTGTTTTTGAAGTTTTTTGTTCTAGTATTGCCACATTTAGGTCTGTAATCAAGTGACCAGAGAGATTGAAGTGTTCTCCGACTGGTTTTTGAATGTTATAATTCTTGACGTCTGATTTGTGTCCATTTATTCTTTTGCGTAGAGACTGTCCAGTTTGGCCAATGTACATAGCAGAGGGGCATTGCTGGCACATATCACATTGGTAGATGTGCTGGTGAACGAGCCTCTGATAGTGCAAGAACAGAGACAGCCAGTAGATGGCACAAGTTAACAGTAACTTGCTTAGACACCTGCTGATTGAGGCACTTGTTTCAGTCATGGATGCAAAAACTATTACTGCAACAAATTAATAAACAGAGGAATAACAAAATGAAATGCCAAGAGAAATTCCACTTGAATGTAAAATACAACTAAGTCCTACGCACCATGCTGGAAAACACACAGACTTAATAAAAAACAAACCCACAATTTTCCCACATTCTGCTCTTCATAGAATATCAGGGTTGGAAGGGACCTCAGGAGGTCATCTAGTCCAACCCCCTGCTCAAAGCAGGACCAATCCCCAATTTTTGCCCCAGATCACTAAATGGCCCCCTCAAGGATTGAACTCAGAACCCTGGGTTTAGCAGGCCAAGGCTCAAACCACTGAGCTAGGCATCCCGCCCTCCCTGCTCTTTTACATGGTGAAACCCCACTGAATTCAAAGTGATTGCACTGACTAATTTAGGGGGCAAATCCAATTAGTACCTTCATAGCCAAAGAGATTTCCTGGGGAGAAGGACTGGTGTGTTTCCTATTGCACAGGGTTTGGAATGAGAAGGGTCTGCTCTATTAGGTGGGAGGGGGTCAGAGGATCCAGGGCTCAGTAGATCCTCCTGTCCTCCCTCAAGGTCACCTTGAGGCAGCAAAGACCACTGGGCAGAAGTAATTGACTCAGAGTGGCTGCAGAATGACTCCACAGTCTCTTTCATATGATCCCTGCAGAGATGCAACACTCCATAAGAACGGCCATACTGGGTCAGACCAAAGGTCCATCTAGCCTAGTATTCTGTCTTCCGACAGTGGCCAATGCCAGGTGCCCCAGAGAGAATGAACAGAACAGGTAATCATGAAGTGAGCCATTCCCTGTCTCCCATTCCCAGATTCTGGCAAACAGAGGTTAGGAACACTATCCCTGCGCATCCTGGCTAATAGCCATTGATGAGACCTATCTTCCATGAATTTATCTAGTTCTTTTCTGAACCCTGTTATAGTCTTGGCCTTCACAACATCCTCTGGGAAAGAGTTCCACAGGATGACTGTGCATTGTGTGAAGAAATACTTCCTTTTGTTTCTTTTAAACCTGCTGCCTATTAATTTCATTTGGTGACCCCTAGTTCTTGTGTTATGAGAAGGAGTAAATAACACTTCCTTATTTACTTTCTCCACACCAGTCATGATTTTATAGACCTCTATCATATTCCCCCTTAGTCGTCTCTTTTCCAAGCTGAAAGGTCCCAGTCTTATTAATCTCTCCTCATACGGCTGCTGTTCCATACCCCTAATAATTTTTGTTGCCCTTTTCTGAACTTTTTCCAATTCCAATCTATCATTTTTGAGATGGGGCGACTACATCTGCACGTGGTAATCAAGATTTGAGTGCACCATGGATTTATATAGAGGCAATATGATATTTTCTGTCTTATTATCTATCCCTCTCCTAATGGTTCCCAACATTATTAATGATTCATAACATTGTTTGCTTTTTTGACTGTTGCTGCACATGTTTTCAGAGAACTATCCATAATGACTCCAAGATCTTTCCTTCGTGGTAACAGCTAATTTAGACCCCATCATTTTATACTTATAGTTGGGATTATGTTTTCCAATATGCATTACTTTGAAATTCAGTGTTGGTAAATGCATCTGCCACTTTGTTGTGCAGTCGCCCAGTTTTGAGAGATCCTTTTGTAGCTCTTCGCAGTCTGCCTTGGACTTAGCTATCTTGAGTAGTTTTGTATCATCTGCAAATTTTGCCACCTCACTGTTTACCCCTTTTTCCAGATCATTTATGAATATGGTGAATAGGACTCGTCCCAGTACAGACCCTTGAAAACTGATCATTTATTCCTACCCTTTGTGTCCTATCTTTTAACCAGCTACCAATCCATGAGAGGACCTTCCCTCTTATCCCATGACAGCTTACCTTGTTTAAGAGCCTTTGGTGAGGGACCTTGTCAAAGGCTTTCTGAAAATCTAAGTACACTATATCCACTGGTTCCCCTTTAGAGACGCGCTTGTTGACCCCCTCAAAGAATTTTAGTAGATTGGTGAGGCATGGATTTCCCTTTACAAAAACCATGTTGACTCTTCCCCAACAAATTATGTTCATCTATGTGTCTGACAATTTTGTTCTTTACTATAGTTTCAACCAGTTTGCTCGGTACTGAAGTCAGGCTTACCAGCCTGTAATTGCCGGGATCACCTCTGGAGCCCTTTTTAAAAATTGGTGTCACAGTAGCTATTTTCCAGTTATTTGGTACAGAAGCTGATTTAAATGATAGGTTACAGACCTATTGTAGTAGTTGTACAATTTCAAATTTAAATTCCTTCAGAACTCTTTGGTGAATACCATCTGGTCCTGATGACTTATTACTGTCTAGTTTATCAGTTTGTTCCAAAACCTCCTCTAATGACACCTCAATCTGGGACAGTTCCTCAGATTTGTCATCTAAGAAGAATGGCTCAGGTTTGGGAATCTCCCTCACATCCTCAGCCATGAAGACCAATGCAAAGTAGAGCTGTCAATTAATCGCAGTTAACTCACATGATTAACTCAAAAAATTAATCACGATTAAACAATTAATCGTGATTAATCGCAGTTTTAATTGCATTGTTAAACAATAGAATACCAATTGAAATTTATTAAATATTATTGGATGTTTTTCTACATTTTCAAATATATTGATTTCAATTACAACACAGAATACAAAGTGTACACTGCTCATTTTATATTATTTTTTATTACAAATATTTGCACTGTAAACATGATAAACAAAAGAAACGGCATTTTTCAATTCACCTCATACAAGTATTGTAGTGCAATCTCTTTATCGTGAAAGTGCAAATTACAAATGTAGTTTTTTTCTGTTACATAACTGCACTCAAAAACAAAACAATGTAAAACTTCAGAGCCTACAAGTCCATCAGTCCTAATTCTTGTTCAGCCAATCGCTAAGACTCACAAGTTTGTTTACATTTACAGGAGATAATGCTGCCCTCTTCTTATTTACAGTGTCACCAGACAGTGAGAACAGGCATTTGCATGGCACTTTTGTAGCCAGCACTGCAAGGTATTTATGTGCCAGATATGCTAAACATTCGTATGCACCTTCATGCTTCAGCCACCGTTCCAGAGGACATGCTTCCATGCTGATGATGCTTGTTAAAAAAAATAATGCGTTAATTAAATTTGTGACTGAACTCCTTGGGGGGAATTGCATGTCTCTGGCTCTATTTTACCTGCATTCTGCCATATATTTCATCTTATAGTAGTCTCGGATGATGACTCAGCACAGGTTGTTCATTTTAAGAACACTTTCGCTGCAGATCTGACAAAACGCGAAGAAGGTACCAATGTGAGATTTCTAAAGATAGCTACAGCACTCAAGCCAAGGTTTAAGAATCTGAAATGACTTCCAAAATCTGAGAAGGATGATGTTTGGAGCATGCTTTCAGAAGTCTTAAAGGAGCAACACTCCAATGTGAAACTACAGAACCCAAACCACCAAAAAAAAAAAAAATCAGCCTTCTGCTGGTGGCATCAGACCCAGACGATGAAAATGAACATGCATCTGCTTGCACTGCTTTGGACTGTTATCGAGCAGAACCCGTCATCAGCATGGAACGTCCTCTGGAATGGTGGTTGAAGCATGAAGGGACATATGAATCTTTAGCGCATCTGTCATGTAAATATTTTGCAGTGGCAGCTACAACAGTGCCATGAGAACACCTGTTCTCACTTTCAGGTGACACTGGGAACAAGAAGCGGAAAGCATTATCTCCTGCAAATGTAAACAAACTTGTTTGTCTGAGCAATTGGCTGAACAAGAAGTAGGACTGAGTGGACTTGTAGGCTCTAAAATTTTACATTGTTTTATTTTTGAATGCAGGCGGTTTTTGTACATAATTTTACATTTGTAAGTTCAACTTTCATGATAAAGAGATTGCACTACAGTACTTGTATTAGGTGAATTGAAAAAAATACTATTTCTTTTGTTTTTTACAGTGCAAATATTTGTAATCAAAAATAAATATAAAGTTAGGACTGTACACTTTGTATTCCATGTTATAATTGAGATCAATATATTTGAAAATGTAAAAAAATCCAAAAATTTAAATAAATGGTATTCTATTATTAACAGTGCGATTAATCACGATTAATTTTTTTAATCACTTGACAGTCCTAATGCAAAGAATTAATTTTGTTTCTCTGCAATGGCCTTATCGTCCTTGAGAGCTCCTTTAGCATCTCGATCGTCCAGTGGCCCCACTGGTTATTTAGCAGGCTTCCTGCTTCTGATGTACTTACAAATTTTTTTGCTATTACTTTTTGAGTCTTTGACTAGCTTTTCTTCAAAGTCTTTTTTGGCCTTCCTAATTATATTTTTACACTTCATTTGCCAGAGTTTATGCTCCTTTCTATTTTCCTCACTAGGATTTAACTTCCACGTTTTAAAGGATGGCTTTTTGCCTCTCGCTGCTTCTTTTACTTTGTTGTTTAGACACAGTGGCACTTTATTGGTTCTCTTACTATGTTTTTTAATTTGGGGTATACATAGGGTGACCAGACAGCAAGTGTGAAAAATCAGGACAGGGGATGGGGGGGGGGGATAATAAGCGCCTGTTTAAGACAAAGCCCCAAATATCAGGACTGTCCCTATAAAATTGGGACATCTGGTCACCCTTCATATACATTTAAGTTGAGCCTCTATTATGGTGTCTTTAAAATTTTCCATGCAGCTTGCAAGGATTTGACTTTTGGCGCTGTAACTTTTAATTTCTGTTTAACTAACCTCCTCATTTTTTTTGTTGCTCCCCTTTCTGAAATTAAATGCTACAGTGTTGGGCTGCTGTGGTGTTTTCCCTGCCACAGGGATGTTAAATGTAATTATATTATGGTCAATATTACCAAGCGGTCCAGCTATATTCACCTCTTGGACCAGATCCCGTGTTCCACTTAGGACTAAATCAAGAATTGCCTCTCCTCTGGTGGGTTCCAGGACTAGCTGCTCCAAGCAGCAGTCATTTAAGGTGTCAAGAAACTTTATCTCTGCATCCTGTCATCCTGAGGTGACTTGCACCCAGTCAACATTGGGATAGCTGAAATCCCCCATTATTATTTAGTTTTTTATTTTAATAGTCTCTCTAATCTCTCTGAGTATTTCACAATCACTATCACCATCTTGGTCAGGTGGTCGGTAATATATCTCTACTGCTATATTATTATTATAGCATGGAATTACTATCCACAGAGAGTCTATGGTACAATTTGGTTCATTTAAGATTTTTACTTTATTTGATTCTATGCTTTCTTTCACATATAGTGCCGCTTCCCCACCAGCACGACCTGCTCTGTCTTTCAGATATATTTTGTACCCTGGTATTACTGTGTCCCATTGATTATCCTTGTTCCACCAAGTTTCTATGAGGCCTATTATATCAATATTCTCATTTAATACAAGGCACTCTAGTTCACCCACCTTATTATTTAGATTTCTAGCATTGGTATATAAGGACTTCAAAAACTTGTCACTTTTTAGCTGTCTGCCATTACATGATGTAATTGAATGGGACTACTTTTCATTTGACTGTTTCTCATCAGATTCTACCTGTATTTTATCATCTTCCATCCGCTCCTCCTTACTAGGACATAGAAAATCTCCATTAATAGAACCTCCTCACCTAAGGGATGTCTCTGTCTGAACCACATGCTCCTCTGCACCTGTCAGCTTTTCCCAAGCCCTTAGTTTAAAAATTGCTCTGTGACCTTTTTAATTTTAAGTGCCAGCAATCTGGTTCCATTTTGGTTTAGGTGGAGCCCATCCTTCCTGTATAGGTTCCTCCTTTCCCAAAAGTTTTCCCAGTTCCTAATAAGTCTAAACCCCTCCTCCCTACACCATCGTTTCATCTATGAATTGAGACCCTGCAGTTCTGTCTGTCTCACTGGCCCTGCGCATGGAACTGGAAGTAATTCAGAGAATGCTACCATGGAGGTCCTGGACTTCAATGTCTTACCTAACAGCCTAAATTTGGCTTCCAGGACCTCTCTCCTATCCTTCCCTATGTCACTGGTACCCGTGACCACCGTCTCCTCTCCAGCACTGCACATAAAAGTCTATCTGGATGTCTCGAGACATCCGCAACCTTCACACCAAGCAGGCAAGTCACCACGTGGTTCTCCTGGTCATTGCAAACCCAGCTATCTATGTTTCTAATGATCGAATTTGCCCATTATTAACACCTGTCTCTTCCTAATAACAGGAGTTCTCTCCCCCAGAGAGGTATCCCCAGTGTGAGAGGATACCACATCATCATCTGGAAGGAGGGTCCCAACTATGGGATCGTCTCCCTCTGCTTCAGTTGGATGTTCTCCTTCTCTGAGACTTTCATCCTCCTCAGAAGCACAGAGGGTGTGAGACTGGGGGTGGGACTGTTCTACTGTGTCCTGGAAAGTCTCATCTATGTACCGCTCTGTTTCCCTTAGCTCCTCCCGTTCAGCCACTCTGGTCTCCAAAACCCGTACATTGTCTCTGAGGGCCAGGATCTCCTTGCTCCGATGCACACATATGCCACCTGCCCACAGGGCAGGTAATCAAACATGCTGCATTGGGTGCAATAAACTGGGTAGCCCCAACTCTGTTGCTGAACTTCTGCCTGCATTCTCTTTTTACTCCTGAAGCTCGTTCCTTTGTTGTTGTTTTGTTTTTATCAGGGGGTGTTTTTGCTTTAAGTTTAAGGAATATTAAGTGTATCTAGTCCCCCAAGACAGCTTCTCTAAACTCCCTCGCAAAACTCCCATTAGCTGCTCCTTTTTGCTAGCTCCTCTGGTCCCTTAGGAGTGGGCTTTTTAAAGCCCTGGTCTTCCTGAATAGTCCTGCCCCCGGTTAAGGGTTGATGGGTGCTAAAGAGCTTAAGGATTAAAGCCTCATTAAGAAGCTAGGATCAGCATACGGTCTACCCAAACAGAATGCTAGTTCCTAGATTTTCTCCTTAGAACAGGATTTGTCACAAATCTTTCTATGGGAATAACAATATATATATATATATATATATATATATATATATATATATATATATATATATATATATATATATATATATATATCCTCATAGCCTGAGGAAGAGACTGAATCTGGAATGCATACACAGAGTTCCTAATCTAATTTCTTCATCAGACCCTGGGTGTGTCCTACCAACATGTTAATTATATTTCTATTTCCAGGTCTGATTGAAGTCCATGGCAGGGTCTCACTTTAATTTCCGAAAAAAGGAGAGATTTGGACTAACATTCTGAATTTCATTTGAATTCTGATTGCATATCCTGTGGTTGCTGTGCCTCTTCTTGGTCTCATTATAATCTTCATACTGTCTCAAGATGTAGAATAAAAATATATAAAATTAAGACATCAACAAGGCAGTTTTTATACATTTTTTGCTCATGTGACAAAACCATTTATCCTGAGAAGAGAATCAATCCTACATAACAGATAAACTACATTCTGTTCTGAGTTCCACAAACACATCCAAGGGTCCGTTTTTTGGCCATTTAACACACTCCAGTGAAAAATAAAAATTTCCATAGCTGGTATGGTGCCATCATTGCTTCCTGCAGTGGAATTTCAGGTGATTCTAACAGACGTTGCTAATGATAAAGCTCATCTTACAGTGACCAAAATCTCTTCCCCACAAGACAGCAACTAATATTCTGGTTAGATTTTCAGATTCATTAAGCGTGCTTTCCTAAAGGGTCCTTGGCAAATGCAGTTACTTCCATCTTCAGCGCTTTCCATTAATGGCCTCTTCTAGATGCTATCTAATTTTGTGCACCTGTTTCACATTATCAGAACAGCTTGTTATTTTTTCTGAATGGCCTTTTTAAATCTGTAAACAAGTTTACTTAAAACCAGACATTCTTTCATCATCACTAAGATCCAATATAATGTTTATCATATCACTACATAAAACACGACAGAGAAGACAGACTCAGAGTTCCTGTCCTGGACATATTATGTTATACAAGACGAATCAGTGTTAATCACTATAGGACAATTCCTGAAAGATGCTGAGCACTGTCAACACCCAATTAAAATCAATGGGAATTGTGGGTGCTCAGTGATCTCAGGATCTGACCCTGTAAAGCCGCCTCTTGAGACTTCACATAAAATAACCCTTTAACCTAAAATGTCTAATACCCAGAGATTGAGTAAAGGTAACAATTATTCATTTTTGGGCTAACTTCACCCTTCCCCTCCTGGTCATGACTGCCCCTGGGTACAAGGAGGGAGGGGATGAGATTAGCGAAATCTACACAAGAGATCTGCAATGAGGTTGTGTTGTGGTGCTCAGCACTGCAGGAGTTTAATGTACATGCCTGGTGGGGCATTTGGGGGTGTCTGTGAATCTGTGACTAGGTGGGTCCCTTAGTCATTCAGCGCTTCACAGGATGAGTGTCTCTGTTTGGGGGGAAAAGAGGAGGTTCAACCCACGCAGAAATGACTGCAGCCCTAAGGCTGCCATAGAAGCAATTAAGTAGCTCTATCTCTGCCCATCCCCACTCCCTCTTTGCCATTCCTGTTACTCTCCAGCTTCTGGGCCTACTTGGCACAGAAGGGAGAATTTTCCCTTTTACCTGCAATGAGAAATTAGATGTTACAACATTGTCCACAAAACTGGATATGCTATCCCATCTATCCGCCGAGCGAGTCTTTTATACTACCCTCATCACCAAGCAGTCTGAGAGCCTGAATTTAGATTCCAGCAAAATAACCTCCCTCATCTTCGATATGCTCCCTGGATTTGCTTCTCCTTTAGCACTGTCTCCTTACCGCCACCCATTTATTCTCCTCTCTGTTCCCTATGCACCTCAAATACTAGACTTATTTTTCTGCTCTTCTCCAATACTGCCCCCCATCAGACACAGCCTCCCTGCATTTAGTTGCTACTCTGACCAGTTCAAAAGACTTATTCCTTCTCCCTAGTGTATGGCATCCACTAAACAATAGGACAAAATCTCATGCTTAATCCTTCAAGGTGGCCACAGTACTCTTCATTAGTGCTATGCTTGATTTCCATTGGATAATTGTATGACATGGAAAATCCTGTCTTATTTACTAGTATTTGTAAATGTAAACTGTCATCTACTGTGAAACATGTTATTAAACCTCTGCATGAATTATAAAGAGAAATGGATGTTTACCTGAATTTATTTTCTCTGAATACACAGGTTCAGTATTCTTAACGCAGAGTTCTCCATTTCCATGGAGTTTGGGGTGTGGGGGAGGGAGTGTATGGGGAGACTTTGGCATACCAGTAAAGTGCCTGAAACCACTGTGGCTTATTGTTAAAAGCAGCCAAGGCAGCAGGCTGTAAATTGGCCATTCAGCACTCTCAGTTTGACCAAGGCAGGAGCTGGGAAGGGGGAGGGAGTGACTTTTGGGTGCCGCAGAAAGGGCAGCTTGACCCCACGTCCTTCCTGATAAGAATTGTGTTGAAGTGGCTGATCCATGCATTTTTGAAGAGCAGGATGTGCCCCAGGAATGTCTATTGGGGCCTCTAGGCTGCAAACTCTGGAAAAACCCACACCTGGTTAATCGATAATCAGAAGGAACTTTTGCTTGACTATTGAAACTGCTTACTTAAGTTTTCTGTAAGGGATATGTCATTCTATTACTAATGTATAAATAAGGGGAAAAAGTTTGAGGTAGTTGGACTCTTTTTGGACTCTCCCTCTGGATACATCTTGCAGTCCCCACCTGCAGATGGAAGATTTGGCCACTGGAACCCTGCCGCTGTGCCACTCGAGAGTCACACTCAGCTGTGGTAATTATCAAGGGTTGGGGGTGTTTTACTAACCTTTTGCGGACGTGTGTAAGTGCTTGAGATTAAGTAAAATTTAGCTTTAAGTGAAAGCACTCTTGTGTTGTCCTGTTTGTGCCAGCCATCTATCAGTCGGACGTCCGTGTCTCCCCTGATTTATTTCCTGACACCACCTCGCACAGAGTAAAAGTTACCAAGAGCTTTGGGTTGAAAGAACCCCGGGTAACAGGAGGGGAGAGATTATGGAGATAATAGAACCAGAACTGTCCATCACCAAGTGGAGCTCTGCCCTACTCACCATGTAGAATGATTCCAGGGCTGCAATGTGTTCAAATTATGACTGAAAATTGACTAGAATCCAGATCCAAAACACCCTTGAACTATGGGAAATGGAACTAACCTTTGTAACTCAGGTCTAGCTCTAACGTATTTCAAAGGCAAAAATAATATTAACTGGGAAATGAGTCCCACCCCCCACTAAGATATTCTCCTGGCACAGCATGCAAAACTCCCCTTGATGTCACTGAGCTCCAGCCGTAGTGCTTGGTTTGCGAGATTCTTGCTATGACTTCTGCTCTCTCGACTTACATACTGTATCTGTATGATCATCACTGTATCTGTATGATCATCTGAGGGTGTGAGACCTATGAGAAGCTGAATCAGCTCTCATAGCTCTGTTCACATATCACTTTAAAATAATAGTTTAACTGGTTTCATTTCCCTCCACAGCAGAACACATCTATTCAATATAAGCATAGTTAGTTTTCGAAGTTTTGTACACAGTCCTCATTTTGAACCACTGGTTTTTTTCCTTTACAATTGTCTTCTCGTCAAAATTAAGATAGCCCTTCTCATCATAACTGTTTACTATGAAGAAGACGTGCTACCTGCTTGTTCAACATAAGATGTAATTACTGCCTTAAATCTCAGCTGTTAACACATTCAGCAGTTGAACTGTTACTTCACCCTGTTCCCACACATTCATTCAGTAGCAGGTAGATGTATTAAATCAGAGAGCAGTTGTTCCTGCAGTTGTTTGCTTTTAACATTTTCTGCCATGAGGACAGTTACACTAAGACATTTGTAGCCATCTGAAGCCCTGGTATAGCTGCATCAGTGTTACCAACAGCCTATGCTTTAGGGTAGACAGGGTGCAGAAGTTTTTACTGCAAAGTTGATGACATGGCAGTGAAAGTGCTTGCCCAAGTCTAAATTAGAAAGATGGATTTGTGATTCTCCTGGCAGAGATGAGACCTGAGAAAATACTAAATATATTAATATAATCTTTTAAATCTTTTAAACTATACTGTATGAATTTTAGATAGATAAATACCTCAAAAACATTACCCTACAATACACTAAAAATAAATACTGAGTTTCTGCTTCCCCATTTCATACTCTATTAAATCCATCAGTTGTAACCTTCCGAAGCTGCACATCTCATGTGGTCTGGCTGTTTTGTCATCTCACAATGGTTTATTTCCACTAGTCTCCAGAGAATGGAGGACACAGTTGGAAATCTCAAATGCCCCCTCTATTCTTATAACAACAGTTTTTAAATGCAGATGCGTGTGACAGCCAAGCAATCCTTTCCTAGCAAAAGCAGCAATACAAGTGAACTATGTGAAGGATTGTCTTTAACATAAAAAACATTGTTCTCTCCTTTCTCACCTATTGCTGCACAAAACCCAAGTTACTAATAAGCTATAAAAAGTATGGTGTCTCATGCTAAAGTGAAGCAATTGCATTGCTTGCCCGGTGCTATAGACCGTACTGCACTTTCCTTCCAAAATGTATCACGTAATCTGCTCCTGGCAGAAAGATTACAATCGCCAATAAAATGTTTCCATTTGTGCCCACCCCTTTGATATCAGCAATAACTGGCAGCATGAGGAGAAAGAAGAATACCTTGCCTACTGGATATAATAATTGAAAATCAAATTCTCTTGTGGAGAAATCTTGAAGGGTGCTGGGCACCAGGGTGCTGAGCCAAAAGAAAAGAATAAGATTAAGTCTAAAAAATAAAAAATCTTGCCAGTCCTAACATTCACTCATTTCACACAGGGTTCACACAGCTCTTCTCATATTTTCTATCATTATCTGCACAGTGCTCTCCAGCTACACTATTTTCTTAACCTGCTCTTTTGATTTACAGCTAATCAAAACCAAATCTGTTCTTAACCATGCTGATACTTTCAACATCATGAACTACTCCTTTGAAGGAAGCAGCTCGATTCCCTGGATGAGCCAATTTAAATAATGTTTTTCTATTTAAAATGCTCAGCATTAGCAATTCAGTGAGACTGTAACACCATTCTGTGACCCATGTTATGCAGGGCATGAGGTAAAAACAGTCTTGCCATATATGTGCACATCCTTCTGATAGCACTTCCACAAGTTTCTGGAATGGTTGGCTCTACAAAAATGCTATTATTCTCAAACACTATTGTGCACACTCATGTTAGCACCCACAATGCTGAACACAATTTGTCCAGGTCTACAATGACTGCCAAGTTCTGTTCATCATTGGGTCAGTTTTTGCTATCACATTCAAGCACAGTAACATTTTGTTATGTAAACCAGGCCTCTGTCTTTTTGGTAATTATTCCCTCTGGCGGTTTCAAGGCTGAATCCCCACTCTGTCATTCCGAGTGCAGGAAGTGGGGGCCTGCAAGGATTTTAAAAATTAATACTTGCCATTCGAGGCTTGTATTACCCTCCCAAGGTTACAGCTTCTCTCTAACCTTGGCTTGGTAAACGCTGCCACCACCCAAATGCAAAAAACCCCCTTTGAACCCAGGAAGGAGCACTTGGGAATTCCTCCCTGTGGGGTACCGTCAAGCCCTTTCACCCCGCTCTCCGGGGAAGAGCTGAGAAAGAAAACAAAGGAAATTAGCTGTGGCTACCAGCTAATCAAACAACATGCACAAACCTCTTAGGACACCAAAAATCCAATCCTGTTCTTAAAAAAGGTAAATTTTATTAAAAACAAAAAGGGAAAAATTACATCTGTAATTTAGGTTTTTTGCTAGAGCTTAAAAGAAACAATTAAAAAAATTAAGCACCCAAAATAGCTTTCTTGGGGGTTCAGCTTAAAGGTTACAAGCAAACAAAAGCATAGAATCATAGAATATCAGGGTTGGAAGGGACCCCAGAAGGTCATCTAGTCCAACCCCCTGCTCAAAGCAGGACCAATTCCCAGTTAAATCATCCCAGCCAGGGCTTTGTCAAGCCTGACCTTAAAAACCTCTAAGGAAGGAGATTCTACCACCTCCCTAGGTAACGCATTCCAGTGTTTCACCACCCTCTTAGTGAAAAAGTTTTTCCTAATATCCAATCTAAACCTCCCCCACTGCAACTTGAGACCATTACTCCTCGTTCTGTCATCTGCTGCCATTGAGAACAGTCTAGAGCCATCCTCTTTGGAACCCCCTTTCAGGTAGTTGAAAGCAGCTATCAAATGCCCCCTCATTCTTCTCTTCTGCAGGCTAAACAATCCCAGCTCCCTCAGCCTCTCCTCATAACTCATGTGTTCCAGTCCCCTAATCATTTTTGTTGCCCTTCGCTGGACTCTCTCCAATTTATCCACATCCTTCTTGAAGTGTGGGGCCCAAAACTGGACACAGTACTCCAGATGAGGCCTCACCAATGTCGAATAGAGGGGAACGATCACGTCCCTCGATCTGCTCGCTATGCCCCTACTTATACATCCCAAAATGCCATTGGCCTTCTTGGCAACAAGGGCACACTGCTGACTCATATCCAGCTTCTCGTCCACTGTCACCCCTAGGTCCTTTTCCGCAGAACTGCTGCCTAGCCATTCGGTCCCTAGTCTGTAGCTGTGCATTGGGTTCTTCCGTCCTAAGTGCAGAACCCTGCACTTATCCTTATTGAGCCTCATCAGATTTCTTTTGGCCCAATCCTCCAATTTGTCTAGGTCTTTCTGTATCCTATCCCTCCCCTCCAGCGTATCTACCACTCCTCCCAGTTTAGTCTCATCCGCAAATTTGCTGAGAGTGCAATCCACACCATCCTCCAGATCATTTATGAAGATATTGAACAAAACCGGCCCCAGGACCGACCTTTGGGGTACTCCACTTGATACCGGCTGCCAACTAGATATGGAGCCATTGATCACTATGCATCTGGGGTTAGCACAGAGGAGATCCACAAGCCAAAATAAGAAATAAACCTGGTAGTGTCTAACTAAACATTCTCTATCCAAATAATTTCTTCTAGGTATGGAAGATACTTTTTCATACCTGGTTCAAACCTTACACAGCATTTCTGCTTATAGCATTGCTGATCCGTGTCCCTGCAGCCCAGAGACAGACAGAGGGAAAAGTTTCTTTCACAATTTTAAAAAGTTCTACCTTCCCATTGGCTCTTTTGGTCAGGTGCCCACTTCATTTTCTTTACCTGCGGTAAAGCAAGCAGAGAACAGCTACCAAGAGGGATTTTACAGCTAACTGGCTGGTTGGGTGTCCATAAAAGGGAGCTTCATTTATCCACTGATGGACTGCTGTGTGTGTGCACTTCAGAGAGCATTCTGAATGATGGAGCCTGTTGCTGATGCTTTCCTTTGTAGATATCAGTGGATTTCCCCTTTTCCTTTTACGATCTGAGCGATTGGTACCATGTGGTCCACAGTGCGAGAGTAACCAAAGACTCGACTCAGTTACAGATGGTAATGAAAATAATACTTTAATCTCATAAAACACTTTTCATGGACGGAGCTCAGGACAGCTCACAGATCATCTTACAGGTCAAAGTTAGTTGCCCAAAGCCTCATAGTGAGTCCATATCAGAAACTAGAAGAGAATACAAATCTTCTGATTCCAGTCTCACATTCCAACCACTAGTTGAAAGTGCTTCTCTCTCACAGGGGAAGGAAAGTACTCCATGTTTGTAGGTAACCTGGCCATAACCATAGTTTATTTCATCTTGGACTTAAAAAAAAAAACTGTTGATACTTCATTACACCGAGTATTCTACCTTTTAGAAAAAGACAGCAATCCAAACACCAAACCTGTTTGCGCTATTGTAATTCTGACTGGCTGAGACAGTGTGTGTGAAGGGCATCAAATATAAGGCAAATATCTGTGCTGGCCTGCTGTCAGACAGATAGGAGACAGAGGAATGAAATGACAATAATTTACAATAGTTACAGAGACCACAGATTTTTCCACTTTATCGGCTAAGCTGAACTGTATGGAGAGATGGGCTTTGTCTCATACAACTTATAGACTGTCCATGGTAAGTTTTTAAAATATCTTTCAGTCCAGCCACAAGGACTGAAGACAAACAACAGACGCGTGGAATGTTTTTGCACTACTTCATTAAGCCATTTTGTTTAATTCATAAAGTAAGTATTTGACCCAGTTATTGGACTTCTTTACATAAATATATACACTTCTCTATTCCCTTAGCAAATGAACTATAGAATGTCTTGAGCCTATATTTAGACTGCTGATTTCACTGGGTATTTTTGTTCATTTTTACACACAAAAATAATCTACTCCATTGTATTTCAGAGAGATTTAACTGCTTCTCATCTCCCAAATTTCCCTATTAATATCTTTTCAATCAGTGTGGAAAGGCACTTTACATAAATAATAGTTTAGGTAATGACATGATTTCATGGATCATTTTATAGTTCTTTTTGATTAAAGGCCTGATTCTTATTCATGTTGAATAGTGGCTTAATACAGAAGTAGTCCTACTGAAATCAATGAGAGCATTTGCACATTAATATTACTTGATGTAAGGGTGGCAGAATCTGGCCCTTTGTTTAGTAGAAAATACCTTGCTCGTTCTTTATACCTGACTCTGCACTTGTACTGAATGCATTGTGTTCTAAAAAGCCAGCATTTACAGTATAGCAACTAATGATATTAACCCCATGTGATTAATAAACTACAACTGTACATTTACTATATTAAACTCATTTGGGGTTACGTTTCTTTCACTATCACCAGAGCTAAGTGAACAGTAGAAAACAAGTTACAGGTAGGTTTGTGAATTTCTGAATCGTTATTTGATCTGGCCAGCCACATCTGTAACCATTTCTGTGAATGTTTGTGTGACTGGATTTTGTTCACACTAATGTATGAAGGACCTTTAATTCCTGAAAATCCAGGGGTGAACTCCTAGTCCTACTGAAGAGTTGGGAGTTGACTTAAATGGGTCTAGGATTGCACTGCTGGTATTTACGAGGAAATTCTTGCTTAAATACATGTATTCCCACTGGAAGTGGTGCCCTATCACCCCATATTCACAAGCTTTTGTGAGGAAGGGTGTTAGGATTCAGAGAGATATTAGCTTCTAGATTTTGGCCCCTCTCTAGCTCCTTTCTGCTGCTCCAGTTGCACAAATACAGCCAAAAAGCTGGCTAACCAGTTATCTGAGATTTCTCTTTGGTAAGATGAAGGAAGCCCTGGGAGTGGAAACATTGGGTGTAGGATTGGGGGATGCGCTGGAGACACTGTACATGGCAGATCCAGAGCAAGATGTCTGTGGCAATGTCACTTGTCAACAAAGCTGTTAAAGAAGTTCTATATAAATAGCACATCTGTACACATGTATGTATGCAGACAGTACATAAAAAGCATGCCATTGCCTACCATATAAGAATAGGGTATTGTTCATAAATGCATAGGTTTAATAAAGTTGTAACATTGCAAATGGCTTCCTGACTGCAGTGCTTAACAGAAGTGGTGGGTTTAGTACAAGGGAGCACTAAGGAACCACCTCTATGTCCGGCACAGGACCCATTGCTTTTAAAAGCAAAACAAAGCAAAAACAACAGGGAAGTTTATATGGTTTTTAAACAAGTGTTCTGATATTTTGACATTAAAAGGTAAGTTCTTGAAAATGTTTCCTACATTTTGAATTAAACACAAACAATTCTGGGTTGGGATATGAGGCCTGAACTGGTAAGAGGAAAACTCCCTATTAAACTATAAAAGAAACAAATGGGAGAAAGAAGGAAATACAGGACAGGAGGATTAGAGTCTATCATCTGAATGATCATTGTTTTAATGAAGAGTTAAGATGAAAATTTTGCAGCTCTTGTAAGGTTTAAATTGCTGATGGGTATGGACTATCTACAATGATAAAAGTACCTTTTTGCCTCTGACAAAATACTGAGGCAAATTCACCCCAGCTTAATCCTATTTAAGGCACAGTACTTGAAAAGCACTATTTAAGAGCTAAGTGATGGTGTTACTATTTTATTCAGTAGCTCTCAAAGTGCTTTAAAAATGAGGTATCACTGTCCCCATTTTACAGCTGGAGAAACTGAGGCATAAAAAACTGAAGTGACTTGCCCAAGTTCACCCAGCAGGCCAGTTACAGAGCAGGGAATACAGCCGAGGTTTCCTAAGTCCATAGCCAGTGCATTAAGCAAATGAAGGCTAAATCCACTAATTAATTAGTTGAACGTGATATTCCAACAACTAAAAAGCATCTGATATTGTAAATATCATAACATTAGATGATCACATAAAATATTTTTAAAATATAGGAGGCTCTATTTGTCTCTTTTTTCTGTGCTCTATCCCTTGGTGGCTTTATCCATTCCCTTACTTTCAGCTTCCATTGCCAAGCTAATGCCTGCCAGCTCTTTCTCCATCTCTCCTACTCTTTCCATTCTCAGATTATCCTCATAATATCTGAATCTCACGTCATCACTTCAAGGTCAATTTCAATAAAAATTAACTTAGTTTGTCCACCACCTTCAACAATTACTATCCCTCTTATAGGCTTGCCGTTTTGACGTCAAACAATTCTGAACTCCTCTCTCTCTCTCCGTCTTCTCCTACTCTTGGGTGCAAGTCATGTTGGTTTTTCCTCTACAATAGCCCTAAAAGTCTCTCCTTTCCTCCCCATCCTTTCCACTACTAACCTTATCTATATAGACAACTCTTGCTTTCACGACAGCTTTATCCTCCTTTCTGTCCTCCTTGCATCTCCCCTCCATTCTGTAGGAAAGGAGACTACTAAAATAATTTTCCTTTCCTTATGCTCTGGACAGGTCAGCCTCCATAGCGTATGCATGAAACTGCTCCTGTTTACCTCTCTGCTCTCATTTTTTCCTACTCCTCATTGGCTCCCATTGCTTGTTCCAAGCTTCCTAACTGTCCTCTCCCTTTGTATTCTTGTTCTGCGTTTGAGACATCCTTTATGGTTGCAACAGTCTTCATGTTCTTGGGTGATGAAGTTCAAATCCCACCTCAAACCACATTCCTTCCCATAAAATCTTTCAAAAGGGTCTCTGCCAGACTGCTACGCTGCCTCCAACTCATATTGGCACCTCACTACACACAGTATGTCTGAACTGCCTTGTCTGTGTCTATATTAGATTTTTAAGCCTCTTGGTGAAGATGCTATGGTTCCTGATGTCTAAGTAGAGTGCATGCTACTGGCATTCAAAATAGCATTTACTGTTTCTTTGTTATTTTCTGCAGACCTGCAAATCTCTCAGAAACCTGCTTCCAGGCTTGTTACAACACCAATGTTATTTAATTAGCAATTTCTGATCAGCTCTGTTTCATGTCTCAGTGATTTCAGTAGGTTATCTTTGAGACTTAAAATCACTCACTATCAGTCAGAAGCAGGACCATTCCAAAGAAATAAAGACCCAGGATAACAGAACAAAATACGTTACAGACCCACACTAATGAATCCCTAAAACAGTAATCGATCAAGAAGGCAGTCTCAGCCTGAAAATATCACACAATAGAGAAACACCGCACAAATACATGTTCGGTTTAGGAAAAATGAAGTAGCTAAAGTTTCAGAGTGAAGGTCTCATAGATACGTAGCCACTACACAAAACCAATCCACCCAATGCAGTCTAAGAAATACAGTCATCATAACAAAAGCTGCGCTTTCAGTCTAACAGAAGAATTTAGTATGCTGGTATATTCTTTTTAAACTGTATTTGTAATATTGAGAACAGGAACTGGTAAAGGTCATAACAGTCCATAACTGATCCAAAGAAGAGTACATTGAAAAATGTGTAAGTACATTAAATACTGCAAAACCAGAAAGTAATGCAAACTAATTAACTATTTAAAGGTGGGGGGAGGAGGAGGGAAGGGACCCGTGATTTCACAGACAGTGGAGACTGTGGAACGTTTAACTAATTGGTCACAAAGTGTTACTCAAAGCCAGGCCAGTAGGTGGCTCTCCAGCACTAGTATCCAGCATGCACTTATAAGTGACGAAGTGGGAGGCACTCAAGAAATAAATAGTACCGCACTGTACTACTGTATTAATTTACAAAAACATGTATTGAGTGACGCTGAGCAAGATCTAGTGTCCTGAGTAACACACATCTATTTGTTCCAACAGTACATGCAAATACCACAACTGTGTGATTTTGAAAATAAATATATATTTTTAGGTAGAAATTTCCAGACTGACAATTATATAAGCCAGACATTCACCTTATTCCCATAGTTCAACTGAAATGTGGGAGTTTAACGCTTTAGACAACATCAGAAAATCCTCAAGTGCCATGCTACTTTTAGCTAATTATTTTAACTCATTTTAAAGTCACACCCAATTACAGCATTAGACCAGCAAAAATGTAGGGCGATTTACTGCTTCCTCAACTCACAGTATGTTCAGAGGGGCATGAGGTGCTGCCCCCTATCCCCCCAGCTTTACAGAGCCACAAAACAGGGTCAACACTCTCAGTGCCAGTTCTGCTACATTGAGCACAGGGGCAGAAAAGAGCAGAGCAGCTGAATCTAAATTTAGTTTTTCAAACTTTCCTCCCCATTTTCTATACTGCTGTTGAACTCCATCTGAAGGCAGATGAGGTTCTCTCTCTTCCTCTTCCTCTTTTAAATAAGTAAACCAAAGACTGTGGTCTTTCAGGTCAGTAAACCTTTCTGAAAATGTGTTTATGTACCTAAAATTGGATGATGTCCAAGAAACCAGTCAGTCATGGGGAGAGAAGAACTATGTGTTATCTGTCTACCAGCCTCAGGGAGTTATAGTGTATAGTACAGTATATAGACTATATATAGTCTATATAGTACTACTTAATTTGTTTCTCACATAATGCACAACAAAATAAATATCCACTCCATATTTTAGTTTGAATCAATACCTCTAAAAGATATTAGAATAATTAATTATTGTGCTTTTAGTGAGCTAAACCCTGAAGCCTTTAAATAAGGTAAAATTCAGTCTGAACTTATACTCATTAGTGGGGGGCTTAGGATGGCTCAGGAACTAGTTCCAGGGTCCTGGTAGCCAATGGGTCCTACTGCCCAAGAAGGGTATCATACTGAGGTCTGTACCAGGGAGTGTACTACAGAGCCAGAGCTAGGAACAGTGACAAGTCACAGGGGGGCTATGAGGCAGGTGGGTTTCAGCAGTTGGATCTGCTCATGACAGACTGGTGTCCCCTCCAGAAAACAGGACTGGAACCAGTTGTGACAGCCTTTTATATCAGAAGTGTCCCTTAGCCATCCAGATTCATACCCTTTCTCCTTAACAACAACCCCACAGGTCCTTAGACATGTTTTCCCTGCAGAGTTCACCTAGGTGTGGGAGCTCTAGTTTTCTAGTTACACTTTTCAGGAAAAATGTGGCGGTATTGCAAGGAAAAGAAGGCTTAGCAAAGAAATTTCTTAACCACAAACACTTTTACTCAAACAGAACAAGAATTACAGCTCTTAGGAAAACAACAAGCTCCTGTAATGCTGTACAACTATAAATTAAGATTTCCCTACTCATATCTGGTCATTGTTTCTGCAGTAATGAAATGATAAAAACAAAACAGAATTGACAAAAACTGTTATATATAGTAAATATTACAGCAAAATTCTGTATAAATATCAATAGGGTAATTATTACATTATGTAACTGAAAAATAAACACTGAATGTAGCTCTTTCTAAACAACCCACTAATTCCCATTTCCTGAATATTATAAAATTCTCAAACTCAGCACATGTTGATGTGTTAAGGAATAAGTTATAGATAGGAGGATACAATTAAATTGCTTCCCTCCTCCCCCAAACATGGAGAGTAAAAATCTAACTTCCTAGAAAGAGCTACAAGAGGAGAGCTTCTCAGTGATAGTGAACAGTTCAGCACTCTGGGCATGCAAGCTGAAATTTAATAGGCCAATTTTTCACTTTTTTCAAATCTACAGACAGTTAAGGGACATATACATATTTCCATTGTAAATTAAAGAGGAGTTTCTTTGTACCTGCCATGCTGTTGTTCAGGATATGTTAACATGCTATCGTATTTACACAGCCAAACTGAATTCCCTGTGCTAATCCATACATTCTACAGGTTAACACAAGGCAAATCCAGTGTCTCACTGTGAGAGCAGTAGACCCAAGACATAGGAAAATACTGTTTCTGCTGTACAGGAGAGTTGGGAAGAGGAAAGGGCATACAGAAGACTACAGCAGCTGTTCCCAAACTATGGGTTGCAACCATCAGCGGATGGGGTCATGGTCCCATGAGAAGAAGATGCCATTTTGTTTACAAAGTGGCATCCTTCAGGCTGACTGGGGTCGCAGGAAGCAAAGCAGTAAATCTAAAAATGAGGTCATGCAGGCAAAGAGTTTGGGAACCGCTGTTCTATAGTCTCCGTTGGATTGACTTCTACAGGATTCATTATGCTGTATTATTTGCTTAAATGAATATTCCAAACATCTGGCAATGATACAATCATTTATCTAGACAAATATTAGAAAACGGCTGAATATACAGGAATCACTTGAAACTAACAGTAAGCTCGGTCATGGCTCTCTCCACAGAACGGCAGAGGGGTATTTGCAGGGTAAATTCCACAGGTCCACAGAACACCGCCCCATGTAAGGACACAGCAGACCTACTGACCTAATGTTTCTGGGCTGTAGTAGCAACTGTGGCAAGTCTTTGCAAGTGTTCCATGCCTTTGAAATAGGATTGGAAAAGACAACCAAAATTTCACTTTAAGTAAAAGTTACTGGGAACAGTTAAGTCATCTAGTCAATGTCTTGTTTTAAAGACACGTATTGGTGTTGTGCTATTATTAGGCTTCTGCTTCTATCACTAATACCAAAGAGTTGCAAGTAAAGGAATGCATGTTTATGAAAATAAATACAAGTAAGGATGGCTCGGGCAGCAGCATACACGCCATAAAAGCTGGTGGATTTCCTCATTAATGTTGGGACAGCCAGGCATTAAGAGGGTCAAGATGCCTTCGTTAAAGCTTTGTGAAGTGTTCCCTCCCAGGGACAAGAAGCTAGTACTCCTGTGTGGAGTTTCCCCAAGGAACTTGTCCCCTCCTTTAGATTCTTCTGCAGGAAAGGATGATACAGCTCAAGATTCATTTACAAATGAATTTAACTAGTGGATGATGCAGAAATGGTTCTCCAGGAAAAGTGAAGGTCATGTTTCAACATCTAGAAAGCTATATTATTAATTGGTAAAATGAAGTACAATGGAATATAAACAAGGTAAGATTTAATTTCACAGTTCTTCATACAACTCCGAAGACTTAATTTTAAGATACAAAAGTGTTCTGAGAATATTTTGTAATTACAAACCAATAAGAAAAATCATCCAGAAGGAATAATTATATAATTTCTAGATGAACTCACTGCGAGATGCTTAGAAAAGCAGTAATAAATAGATTCTCATATCATTACTTCTGCTGCAGTCAATGACTCACTGCTGCTACTGGGACCATATCCCAGAACAGTCATACTACCTTATGCATTGCATAAGAAATTAACCATGCTGGATTTACCACTACATGAAACAGGTTTTGGTTCTTAGGGTTCATATGAGTCATATGTGTAGCTACTTAAAAATATAGCAATTAAACATTTTACTTAAAAATAGTGAAATTTAGAGATTCCAAAAAAGAAGACATCTCCCCTCTGCCAGACAAAACTGGCATATGTCTTGTGACAGGGTCAGGACAGATGGCTACAGGAGAATGATCCTGTTGGGATCTGGGAAGTGTCACTGCTAAAGGATCCCCCCCAGCCTAAGAGGGGGATCCATAGGACCTGGACATCAAATGAGTTCGGGGGACAACTAATGAAATAACAGGGACAGGAGTGTGATCAAAGGGTCAAACGAAGGGAACTGGACAGGAACACCAAGCAGAGAACCCCGGACAGTGCCCACTGCTCCTCAAAGGCGTCAAGGGAGTCAGTGGACCCAGAGGAACTCTGCCCGGATACATGAACAAACGGAGGATCAGAAATAGACCCCACAGTCACAGGAGACTCCATCAGCCAACCTCCTCACCCTGGTTTTATAGATGGCCATTTTAGCCAGGGCCAGGAGGAGGTTGACCAGGAGGTCCCGCAACTACAGGGAAGTGATAGAAGGCAGATATATTAAGTATATATATTAAGTAGGTCCCCTTTCCCTGGGTAAGATAACAGGGAAGGTTTCAGAACAATCAGGAACTTTCTGGAAAAAATTAAGGCAGACAGGCTGATTAGAACACTCGCAGCCAATCAAGAAACTGCCAGAATCAGTTAAGACAGGCAGGCTAATCAGGGCACCTGGGTTTAAAAAGGAGCTCACTTCAGTTTGTGGTGTGCGTGCAAGGAGCTGGGAGCAAGAAGCCGAGAGTGAGAAGGCGTACTACTAGAAGACTGGGAAGTACAAGCATTATCAGACATCAGGAGGAAGGTCCTGTGGTGAGAATAAAGAAGGTGTTGGGAGGAGGCCATGGGGAAGTAGCCCAGGGAGTTGTAGCTGCCACACAACTGTTCCAGGAGCCACTGTAGACAGCTGCAATCCACAGGGCCCTGGGCTGGAACCCGGAGTAGAGGGTGGGCCTGGGTTCCCCCCATTTCTCCATCTCCCTACTTGATACCAGAGGAGTTGACCTGAACTGTGGGTTCCACCAGAGGGGAAGGTCTCTGGCCTGTTCCCCAATCCACTAGGTGGATCAGCAGAGACTGCGGGAATTGTTCTTCTTCCTTTTCCCCATGCTGGCCAGTGATGAAGCTAACTGAGCGAACAGCAGATTTGAGCCACGAAAGTGACCAAACTGAGGGCTGCTGTGAACCTCTGAGGCAAGCAAATTCGCCAATAAGCACAGGACCCACCAAGGCAGAGGAGGAACTTTATCACAGTATGTAGTGACCATATTGGTATGATTTATAGGTAGCAATTTTATATTGGGTCCTTACAGCTTTATAAACGTTTAGAATGAAATCTCCCATATACAGTATCTAAAACATCCAGCCATTAGAAAAGACATTTTTATAAAAACAAATGAAAAAGAATGGTTGATACCTGGTAACGTTTGCCAAAAGCAAAAGGAAAGAAAACTTCTATTGAAAAAGCGTGTGTGTCACCTAATATAGAAGAATATAAAAACAAACAATAGCACTTACGGTCTTACATCTCGTAACAAATGGCCAGAATTTAGAGTGAAGTAGCATGGAAGGGAAAAGTTAGGACAGTTGGGGACCCCACCTACTGTTAGACCATCTCACAAAAAAACTTCCTGTAAATCTGTTTTGAGTCACTAACAATTGATCAAACAAAGATCTGACGGCATGAAATCAGTGAGTTTTTCTCTCAATCCTCTGTGCCATGGACAATGTGGTTTGTTGTGTTTTATTTTTAATTTTCAGTGATCAATAAAAAGCTTTACAAACCTTAAGCGAGACAAGTCCATGGTTGAGCTACAGTGAGATGATGAAAATGCTGAAGTAAGAAAGGCATTCATTCTCTCAAACTCCACAGCTTAATTTTCAAGTATCTTGCCTCTTCTATATTCTTGTGCTCTTTTAATTTTTGTTTTATTGTTTTTTAAGCCCTGTAGACTTTATAAAACTTGAAAATAAGCAATATTTAATGCAAAAATAAAAAGCTCACAATAATCTTGATGAACTGTCCAAACACCACAAAAAACTAGTCTCAGTTAATAACAATATTAATCAACAATTCCACTAAATTTCTTCCCCTCCCCAAATACCTGAGAAAAAAGATGGACTGAGAAGTATGCCTCAAAGGCAGTGGTTCCTAAACTTGTTGCGCTGCTTGTGCAGGGAAAGCCCCTGCCGGGCCGGGCCGGTTTGTTTACCTGCCGCGTCCGCAGGTTCGGCCGATCGTGGCTCCCACTGGCTGTGGTTCACTGCTCCAGCCCAAGGGGGCTGAGGGAAGCGGCATGGGCCGAGGGACATACTGGCCGCCGCTTCCAGCAGCTCCCATTGGCCTAGGCTTTCCCTGCACAAGCGGTGGAACAAGTCTGGGAACCACTGCTCTAAGGTTAATAGCCCTTGCCTCTGATGGACAGCAGGGGTATATGAGATATGTGAGCTGTTTTTCTTCACTTAAGTCTTGTTTAGAAATAGCAGCAAGTGGTATGTGTGCTCTTCTACCTGGATATTCTACTTGTCTGAGCTTTGACAGATTTCAAGTCAAGTGTGGTACGTGCATATATATGCCTCTCATGTAGAATGGGAAATGTAGAGTTCAAATATCATTCATATAACAGCTAGGGTATATAGAAATATGGGCAACAAACAGAGGCATTCTAGTCCAGTTTTTAGTGGCAGATGAAGACATACAGTCCTAGAGCCCAAGGAAACTTCATAAGAGGTTGAAGGAAACATTGTATGATCCTGCTCCTATTCAAGTCGATATAAAAATTCCCTTTGACTTTAAAAGTGAAGAATTGACCACTCAATAAAATACATGAAGTCTTGCAAAATATGTGTACTGCTGACTCTAGTTCACGTAAAAGTAACAGATTACGATACATGTTTTGTTTAGTCTGCTTATCTCAGAAAGAGAGAGAGAGAGAGAGAAAGAAAGAAAGAAAGAGAGTGATCTCAGTTATAAAGCAAAATGAGAGAGGTCCGTTGGAGAGGGCAGCCCATTTCATTGCATGGGGAAAAAACATTTGGGAACCACAGCTTGAATTCTTCCCTGTTTGTGTTGGGCAAGAGTCTGAACATAAGAATGGCCATACTGGATCAGAACAAAGGTCCATCTAGCCCAGTATCCTGTCTTCCAACAGTGGCCAATGCAAGGTGCCCCAGAGGGAATGAACAGAACAGGTAATCATCAAGTGAGCCATCCCCTGTTGCCCATCACAGCTTCTGGCAAAACCAAGGCTAGGGACACCATCCCTGCCCTCCTGGTTAATAGCTATTGATGGACCTATCCTCCACAAATGTATCTAGTTCTTTTTTGAACCTGTTATAGTCTTGGCCTTCACAACTCTGGCAAGGAGTTTCACATGTTGACTGTACGTTGTGTGAAGAAATACTTCCTTTTGTTTGTTTTAAACCTGCTGCCTATTAATTTCATTTGGTGACCCCTAATTCTTGTATTATGAGAAAGATTAAATAACACTTCCTTATTTACTTCCTCCACACCAGTCATGATTTTATAGACCTCAATCATATCCCCCCTTAGTAGTAATTTTTGTTGCCCTTTCCTGAAACTCTTCCAATTCCAATATATCTTTTTTGAGATGGGGTGACCACACCTGTGTATGCAGTATTCAAGATGTGGGCATAGCATGATTTATATAGATGTAAGATAATATTCTCTGTCTTAATATCTATCCCTTTCTTGATGATTCCCAATGTTCTGTTAGCTCGAAGGTCTAGTGGAGTGTAATGAAATATATACAAGGTATATATTACTGGATAGTATCTTAATGTTTGAATGGTAATTATTAATACAGTGCAGTTTATTTGCTTTTCCCCTCTAGATCTCTGTGTCTTGCCTTCACGAGGTAGCAGTGGAAATGGAAATATTTCAGACTAGCTCTCTGTAAGTAAAGCACCCAGAAGAGAGACATTTCTTTTCTAATTATCTGTTCAAAATATCCAGGCCTTACCATAGTCACCTGCCAAAACTTATGGCAGGCAGTCAGGTTTAAAAAAAATAAAAAAGGTTTCTGATTGTTTGTCCATGGGTGGCCAAAAATCCAATTTGGTTATTTGACAAGAAAACAGGGGTTTCCTCAAAAATTAAACAGTTGCTTGTCTTTCCGGCAATGAAAATTGCATTTGAACTCCTTGAATGTTGCTGAAAAGCTGAGATTCAGTCTCTCCCATTGCTAGTTACATAGGCCAACAACGAGCACACCAACAGACAACACATTCAAACTGAGAGAACCGCAGGCACATGCGCTTCCCACTGGTTCCACTTCCTTCTCTCAAAGTATTACTTGTGTGGCTGAGATCTACCATATTTTGATTAAAAAGAAAAGGAGGACTTGTGGCACCTTAGAGACTAACCAATTTATTTGAGCATAAGCTTTCGTGAGCTACAGCTCACTTCATCAGATGCATAAAGTGGAAAATACAGTGAGGAGATTTATATACACACAGACCATGAAAAAATGGGTGTTTATCATACACATTGTAAGGAGAGTGATCACTTAAGATGAGCTTTTACTAGCAGGAGAGTGAGGTGGGGGGAGAGAAAACCTTTTGAAGTGATAATCAAGGTGGGCCATTTCCAACACATTTCCAGGAGTTAACAAGAACATCTGAGGAATGATGAGGGGTGGGGTGGGGGGAGGAATAAACAAGGGGAAATAGTTTTACTTTGTATAATGACTCAACCACTCCCAGTCTCTATTCAAGCCTATGTTAATTGTATCCAATTTGCAAACCTCTACGATACAACCGCATTTGCTCCAACCCCTCAGACAGAGGCAAACACCTACAAGATAATATTTTGATTAAAACAGTAGCTGTGAAAGTTGTGTTCATGTGAATTTTTGTGCAAAATGTCAGTACTAAATGAACATAAAATGATTCATTGCATCTTTCAGCCTCAGGAAAATTGCCTTTTGCATTTCTCATTTTAACCACTTTAGAGGTACCGTCAGCTATAAAATATTTCCATTCTCTCTGATATTGTTCAAAAAATGTCCTCATTACATTATCTCTTGGTACACTGACAATTTTCTTCATTACAGAGATGATCTTGGTAGAAAACATAGACCAGTGAGTTAACTTAAGGCGTATCCAGCTATGCACCCTTTACTTTTAAGCAGAAACCCACTTAAACGTTCTCATGGTAGCAGGCAACTGGCTTTGTTTCATTGTCTTGTCTGCCAGTAATTCAGTCCCTAATGGACTGAAACTGTTCACTGGGCCTATGAGGATATTTTAGCTAGTAACAACAATCCTCTGTGCAACATGAGCAGCTGTGGTGGTACCATTTGCTAGCTCTGAAGCCAAACCCTTTTTCTAGATATCATCTGCCTGTGTCCTTTGGGCAATGGAATTACAGTCTTATATGTAGACTTTGGCACCACGTTTCTAAATGGCTTCAAATGAGTTAGCTGCCAGATTAGATGTTCCACGATTTGTACTTGCTTCCTGCTAGTTTCCTGATTGAATTTCAGGGATTAGTTTTAACCTATAAAGCCATAAATGATTTGGGAACTTCCAACTTGAAATACTCTCTCTCTCCTGATACCACACTGCCAAAGTTCAGAGGGGTAGCTGTGTTAGTCTGTATCCACAAAAACAACAACGAGTCCGGTGGCACCTTAAAGGCTAGCAGATCTATTCGGGCATAAGCTTTCATGGGTAAAAACCCCAGTTCTTCAAATGCACATGCATCTGAAGAAGTGGTTTGTTTTTTTTATCCACGAAAGCTTATACCCGAATAAATCTGTTAGTCTTTAAGGTGCCACTGGACTCCTAATTGTTTTACTACCAAAGTTGTGATCAGTAGAGGTGCTTGAGCTGGATCCCCCTCAATTTAAAAGGGAGAACAAAACATAAGAATGGCTATAGTGGGTGAGATCAATGGTCCATCTAGCTCAGTATCCTGTCTCCTGACAATGGCAAGTGCCAGATGCTTCAGAGGGAGTGAAAGGAACAGGACAATTTATCAAGTGACCCCATCCACTGTTATCCAGTCCCAGCTTCTGGCAGTCAGAGGTTTAGACACATCCAGAACATGGGGTTGCATCATTGACCATCTTAGTTAATAGCTATTGATGGATTTATCCTCCATGAACTTTTTTTTTTAAAAACCCAGGGAGCGGGCTGGCAGTTGAGCATTCTCTGTTATGAGTACTCATCTCTTTAATCATCTTCCAATCATCCAAGGTGCTCCTGAGGCAATTATCTAAAATGTGTAGGGAAAAATGCTATGAGATCATGGGGAACTTCAGTTCGAGTAACATATTCAGAAGGTCTCATGCTTCCAGTATGACAAAATTGTAATTTGTAAATATTACAGATGACAATTTCCTAACTCAAATGGTGTTTCATCCAACACAGGGAAATTCCATATTAGAATCGGTCTTAACAGATAAAGAAAAACTGATCAAAGAACTAAAAATTAATGGTATTTTAGGCATAAGTGATCACTCCTTGATCACACTTATAATGTGCAAACAGAATAAAGTCCCAATCAATACCATATATACTTTGTGCTTTAAAAGGCCCAATTTCACAAAGCTGAAAACAATTATGTGCAGCTAAGCTGGGAGGAAGAATTTAATCCGAAAAATGTGAATGATAGTTGAGTTATTTAAGTACACTTTACTAGATGCCCAGAAAGCCACAATCCCACAATTGAGAAAACTACCTTTTTTCGAGTGGAAGTGAAGGCAGCTATAAAATATATATGTAACAAACAGAAGAAAAGGGAAGTTAATATTAATGAATATAAATTAGAATCTAGGAATTGTAGAAAACAGATAAGGAGAACAAAGGGACAGACCAATTGGAAGATTGGGCCAAAAGGAATCTGATGAGGTTCAATAAGGATAAGTGCAGGGTCCTGCACTTAGGACGGAAGAACCCAATGCACAGCTACAGACTAGGGACCGAATGGCTAGGCAGCAGTTCTGCAGAAAAGGACCTAGGGGTGACAGTGGACGAGAAGCTGGATATGAGTCAGCAGTGTGCCCTTGTTGCCAAGAAGGCCAATGGCATTTTGGGATGTATAAGTAGGGGCATAGCGAGCAGATCGAGGGACGTGATCGTTCCCCTCTATTCGACATTGGTGAGGCCTCATCTGGAGTACTGTGTCCAGTTTTGGGCCCCACACTTCAAGAAGGATGTGGATAAATTGGAGAGAGTCCAGCGAAGGGCAACAAAAATGATTAGGGGACTGGAACACATGAGTTATGAGGAGAGGCTGAGGGAGCTGGGATTGTTTAGCCTGCAGAAGAGAAGAATGAGGGGGGATTTGATAGCTGCTTTCAACTACCTGAAAGGGGGTTCCAAAGAGGATGGCTCTAGACTGTTCTCAATGGTAGCAGATGACAGAACGAGGAGTAATGGTCTCAAGTTGCAGTGGGCGAGGTTTAGATTGGATATTAGGAAAAACTTTTTCACTAAGAGGGTGGTGAAACACTGGAATGCGTTACCTAGGGAGGTGGTAGAATCTCCTTCCTTAGAGGTTTTTAAGGTCAGGCTTGACAAAGCCCTGGCTGGGATGATTTAACTGGGAATTGGTCCTGCTTTGAGCAGGGGGTTGGACTAGATGACCTTCTGGGGTCCCTTCCAACCCTGATATTCTATGATTCTATGATTCTATGAAAGAATAATCTACGGCCAGCAGAGTGAAGGACAATAAGAAGGAGTTTTTTGAGTATATTAGGAACAAAAAAGAATCCTAACAACAGAAATGGTACATTTCTTGATGGAAATGGTAGAACTATCAATAACAATGTGGAAAAGGCAGAGTTGTTTAGTCAATATTTTTGTTCAGTATTTGAGAGGAAAAAACAGTCTGATTATATGATGAGAACAACACTCTTTCCATTCCACTAGTTTCTCAGGAGGATGTTAAACAGCAGCTTATAAAGTGAGACATTTTAAAATCAGTAGGTCCAGATAACTTTCAACCAAGAGTTTTTAAAGAGCTGGCTGAGGAGCTTGCTGGATCATTAAAGTCTTGGAGCATTAGCCAGCTAATTTGAACAGCTTTTCAGCCACATGATAGTGCCTCCCCTATCAAAGCCAATTTGAACTTTTGAAGTCAGATTTCATGCTTTACTAAACTCCAAATATATATCACCTGCATATTCACTTCCTCCGCTACTTCTGTGGCTTTATATATAAACAAAGAAATCAAGTGTGCTACTGTTTGTTCATAGTTCTACTCTCTGCTATGGACCAAGCCTTGAGTTCCTTACTAATGCAAAACTCTCATTGAAGCCAAAGGGATTTCTGTACCTAGGAAGGGACTTCACATTTGGGCCAATATGGCAAATGTTCTCTTAATACAGTTTCAGAGTAGTAATACAGAGTAATACAGCGTTACTAATGATATACATTAATCTAACAGGACCACTTTCACTTTAAAAAATATCAGCCCTCTATTTGCTTTTCTTCCACTTTCTACTTTCTCCCTAGCTCTCCAAGACTTTCAAAAATAATTATCTGTAGTAAACTAGGCCTGTTAGCTGATTCTCAAATATCCCAGGATATCTCATCTAGTTGAGTTATATATGTTCATATTATCAAAAGTATTCTCTTACATGCTCAGACTTTACTTTTTCATTGTGCAACCTCTTGTAAAATACACTTTTTAAAACGACTTGCCATTTTTGAGTAATGAATTTAATTCCCTTTCTCATCTTAAAAAGAAAAGGAGTACTTGTGGCACCTTAGAGACTAACCAATTTATTTGAGCATAAGCTTTCATGAGCTACAGCTCACTTCTTCAGATGCATCCGATGAAGTGAGCTGTAGCTCACGAAAGCTTATGCTCAAATAAATTGGTTAGTCTCTAAGGTGCCACAAGTACTCCTTTTCTTTTTGCGAATACAGACTAACACGGCTGCTACTCTGAAACCTTTCTCATCTTGTTACTGTATCTAACGTATCTGTCCCTTCATATAGAAAAGCATGTCTATGACCTAGTGTTCCCTAGTTTTTCAGGACCAATACCTGCAGAAACTGTTAACAAAATTCTATTTGCAATTTTATAGGAAATCCTAGGGCAAAGCATGTGGTGTTTTATCTAGATGTATTTTTCTCCACAGCAGAGATTAAAAGTAGACCATCAACTCTATGGAAAACGAAACAGTATATTAAGCATAGGAGGTTTAACAGAATCTTTTCAGTGTTTAAGTCCACATCTGAGATTTGTATTATAAAAACTAGTTCCATACTGCTACATAATCCAGGCAGGCTGAAAGGAAATAAAGGCAAAAGATCACCAAAATAACAAAATATAAAGGAGAAGGATGCTATTCTTTATAAAGTTCTTAAACGTTAACAAATACAGGATTTTTTTGTTTGTTTTTTGTTAATGACTTTCAGTTACTTTAACTGTACCTCCTTAACTCTGTATTAACAATTTTTTAAATTAAAGGCAGTGTAGGTGTGACACCTATAGATAAGTTTATCTAACATTTCCCATTATAAGACTCTGAGTTCAGTTCCTAATAAAATTTTGTCAAACTTTAACTGCTGGGCTGAAATTTTCCAAGACAGGGTGTCTGCCTCAGGCTGAATTTTCTTGGACAAGCTTCTGCAAAAACTGTTAGCCATTCGAGAACAAGAGGAGGGAAGAGTAAGTTGTTTCCCCCATGTTAACGAATGTGTGGTCAGATTTTTTTCTGAAAAACTCTAGCTCCGCCAGGCTCTGGAGTAGGGACTTGAAATTTAGCTGGGGGTCATGCTGGGGTCAGGGATGTATCTTTTGCAATTCCTGAGGGGGAAAAGAATACCTTAATTTGGCCAAATTTTGGCCTTTAATAAAAATCATAATTTGCACATGCTCATTAGAGAGTTGCTAGCGTTTGGCTGCTAAATTCACCAAGGTTTCCATCTATACTGGGCATACTCCATCCCATCACAGCTCCTATATGTGACTGAACTCTATGTGCACCATACACCCAGACAGAGCATGATCCAATCCAGGGTTGCATGGACTGCTCAGAACTCTCCCTGCAATTTCTGCTGTGGGTGAGGCTCCAGAACTAACAACTAGGAGGCCATCTCTCACTTGTCCTCCCAGTACTCCCAATGCTGGCCCTGAGGAGAAGAAGGAAGCCACCTGACATAGACTGCAGAGACGTGAGGAGAGACATGGAAGAGGGGGTTCTAGGAGCTGTCCTGTTCACTGAATGAGGAAGGGGTTCTGTGTAAAAATAGTATGTGAATATGTAATTAAAGACTATCATAATACATATGCCCATAAGGGCAAAATTAAGTCTGACATTTCTGAACTATTAGGTGCTCGACTTTGCAACCTTAATGTTCTTTTACAATAATTTTTATGTAGTTTAATATATACTAGGGCTGTCAATTAATTGCAGTTAACTCATGCGATTAACTCAAAAAAATCTCAATTAAAAAATTAATCATGATTAATCGCAGTTTTAATTGCACTGTTAAACAACAGACTAGCAATTGAAATTTATTAACTACTTTGGATGTTTTCTACATTTTCACATATATTGTGCTCTGTGTTATAAATTAAATAAAATTGAATATTTTTATTACAAATATTTGCACTGTAAACATGATAAACAAAATAAATAGTATTTTTCAATTCCCCTCATACAAGTAGTGTAGTGCAATCTCTTTGTTGTGAAAGTGCAATTTACAAATGTAGATTTTTTTGTTACATAGCTACTCTCAAAAACTAAATAATGTAAAACTTCAGAGACTACAAGACCACTCAGTCCTACTTCTTGTTCAGCCAATTGCTAAGACAAACAAGTTTGTTTGCATTTACAGGAGGGATGAGGTGTGGCGCATCCTTTCAGAAGTTTTAAAAGAGCAGCACTCCAATGTGGAAACTACAGAACCCAAAACAACAAAAAAGGAAATCAACCTTCTGCTGGTAGCATCCGACTCGATAGTGAAAAAGATCATATGTCGGTCTGCACTGCTTGGGATGGTTATCCAGCAGAACCTGTCATCGGCATGGACGCGTGTCTACTGGAATGGTAGTTGAAGCATGAAGGGACATATGCATCTTTAGCGCATCTGGAATGTAAATATCTTGCGATGCTGCCTATAACAATGCCATACTGACACCTGTTCTTACTGTCAGGTGACATTGTAAACAAGAGGTGGGCAGCATTATCTCCTGTAACTGTAAACAAACTTGTTTGTCTGAGCAATTGGCTGAACAAGAAGTAGGACTGAGTGGACTCGGAGGCTTTAAAATTTGACCTTGCTTTATTTTTGGATTCAGGTTTTTTGGGATATAATTCTACATTTGTAAGTTCAACTTTCATGATAAAGAGATTGCATTACAGTATTTGTATTAGCTGAATTGAAAAATACTATTTTTTTTTGTTTTTGCACAGTGCAAATACTTGTAATCAAAAATAAAGTGAGCACTGTACACTTTGTATTCTGTGTTGTAATTTAAATCAATATATTTGAAAATGTAGAACACATCCAAATATTTAAATAAATAGTATTCTATTGTTTAATTGAGCGATTGATCATGATTAATTTTTTTAATAGCTTGACAGCCCTAATATATACAATAAATATTGTGAACTTCAGAACAATCATGCAGTTTCTGCAAACTATGAAGAAGCCTATCATCCAAGAAAATGCACTGTAAAGGAGATTGTTGGACTCTGCAAACTAGCAAAATCTCAGGGAACTGCAAGAAGGGGCTTTACATTTTCCAGGACCTGATGGCTTCTGTGTACCCATGTATTTTAGTATTGTCTGTTTTGTAATGCGGATGTATAGTTCTTAAAGCTCTGTCAGGATTTGCTTTATAAATCTCTTTTTTCAGAAGTTAATAACTAGGAGGTTTTACCAAAAACTTGAATTTTCCCAGTCCCAGTTCATAAGGGAATCTCTGCTGCTATCTGTTATAGTGAATAAAACAATGCGTTAGTGGTGTTTTAAATACATTGGTTGAAAAAAAATACACTGGTTGTAGAAATTTTTTTTAATTAAAGGCAGTGCAGGTGTGAGACCTATAGATAAGGTTGCTCAACACTTTCCATTAAAAAACCTTGTGTTCAGTTCCTAATAAAACATCTACCAATGTGATATATGCCATCATGTGCCAGCAATGCCCCTCTGCCATGTACATTGGTCAAACTGGACAGTCTCTACGTAAAAGAATAAATGGACACAAATCAGACATCAAGAATTATAACATTCAAAAACCAGTTGGAGAACACTTCAATCTCTCTGGTCACTCGATTACAGGCCTAAAAGAGGTAATACTTCAACAAAAAAACTTCAAAAACAGATTCCAACGAGAGACTGCTGAATTGGAATTAATTTGCAAACTGGACACCATTACATTAGGCTTGAATAAAGACTGGGAGTGGATAGGTCATAACACAAAGTAAAACTATTTCCCCATGTTTATCCCTCCCCATCCCCACTGTTCCTCAGACGTTCTTGTCAACCGCTGGAAATGGCCCACCTTGATTATCACTACAAAAGGTTTAATCTCCCCCGCTCTCCTGCTGGTAATAGCTCACCTTAAGTGATCACTCTGGTTACAGCGTGTATGGTAACACCCATTGTTACATGTTCTCTATTGTATATAAATCTCCCCACTGTATTTTCCACTGAATGCATCCGATGAAGTGAGCTGTAGCTCACGAAAGCTTATGCTCAAATAAATTTGTTAGTCTCTAAGGTGCCACAAGTCCTCCTTTTCTTTTTGCGAATACAGACTAACTACTCTGAAACCTAATAAAACTACTGCTACTCTGAAACCTAATAAAACTTTGTCAAACTTTAACTGTTAATTAAAAAAGCCTCCTAATGCTTCCAGAATTATTGTTCTTAAAATATTAAGAATTTCAATAATGAGTTATTGAAGACCTCCTATTCTAGTTTGTGCTTTGCAATTCTGCAATGCTGTGCAGTATTTAAATATAGCTAACGATCCAATTCCATTAGGGTTCATCCTGCCTGCTAATGAGCCAAGTGTATGAGGAGCCACTCCCATACCCACTGGATGCTTTCATAGCCCACTGAAGCGCGGAGCTGGGCCCAGCTAATTGATTTCAAAGGATGCCTGCTTACACCAAGACTAAATATAAAAACAAATTCAGCCCTGCTAAAAGCAGGTAGGTGCCCCTTAAAGCCAATGTACAGAGGTTACGGGGTGTGTCCAAACCTCTAAGGCAATTAGTGTAAATGATGCATTTGATGCTGGTGTAATCCACACCCACTCAGTGTGGCACCTTGCCGCCCACTCTGTTGCTCCTTTAGCAAAGTGACTTCCGCAGCAAAATGCCACGACCCTCCCCATGGAATAGTGTGCCCTGGCAGGCATTATTCTTATGACACAGGACACACCAGGCAGGCAGTGCATGTGCTCCCCATCAGTGCAATGGCCAGGCTGGAATTTGGCTCTTACAATTTAAACAAAATACTCTACCATACAAAGTTGTCACCAACTTCGTCGTGGTGTGTATTGGTTAACATAGTACATATAGTATGATGTAAGATTTTAAACAAGGAGAACACCGTTAAACAATGTATTTATTTCTATCTTGAATAAGCTTTCCAGTAAGGTGTTTTAAAGTAAACAATATATCATTAACATTTTACCGCCACAATTTGGAAGTACAATATTCAGTGCTAAATCTGTAATGAAAGAGATGCTGGGGCTCAGCCAATGATTTAATTTTAAATGTTAAACTTATGACTTTCAATGTGCGGCAGCGTTACTGTCATTACCAATTACTGTCAATACCAATTATCAATGATAATAATACCATTTCACATTCAGTCAAAACAAGTCTATTTGAAAGAGTAGCCTACTGTACGCACTGTGTTAGATGTTTACAACCACATATTCTACATCGTATACAAAGTAGTTTGTGGAGAAAAATAAATTAAAAGCAACTACAGAAAAAATAAATAAAAAAAGAGTCTGAATATATTCTATAGCTACAGAGCTATCCACCTTTGCTCTTTCAGTGTTATTACAGAATATTTTTCTCCCCCCTCCTTCGTTCCCTGACCTCCTGTAACACGCCTCCCCACCCCAAACACACAGGCATTGTCTTTTCAGCTGAAATAACCGTGTCAAGGTTCCTCCCCCACTCTGAACTCTAGGGTACAGATGTGGGGACCTGCATGAAAAACCTCCTAAGCTTATCTTTACCAGCTTAGGTCAAAACTTCCCCAAGGTACAAAATATTACACCCGTTGTCCTTGGACTGGCCGCTACCACCACCAAACTAATACTGGTTACTGGGGAAGAGCTGTTTGGACGCGTCCTTCCCCCCAAAATACTTCCCAAAACCTTGCACCCCACTTCCTGGACAAGGTTTGGTAAAAAGCCTCACCAATTTGCCTAGGTGACTACAGACCCAGACCCTTGGATCTTAAGAACAATGAACAATCCTCCCAACACTTGCACCCCCCCTTTCCTGGGAAATGTTGGATAAAAAGCCTCACCAAATTGCATAGGTGACCACCGACCCAAACCCTTGGATCTGAGAACAATGAAAAAGCATTCAGTTTTCTTACAAGAAGACTTTTAATAAAAATAGAAGTAAATAGAAATAAAGAAATCCCCCCTGTAAAATCAGGATGGTAGATATCTTACAGGGTAATTAGATTCAAAAACATAGAGAACCCCTCTAGGCAAAACTTTAAGTTACAAAAAAGATACACAGACAGAAATAGTTATTCTATTCAGCACAATTCTTTTCTCAGCCATGTAAAGAAATCATAATCTAACACATACCTAGCTAGATTACTTACTAAAAGTTCTAAGACTCCATTCCTGGTCTATCCCCGGTAAAGACCAGCATATAGACAGACACACAGACCCTTTGTTTCTCTCCCTCCTCCCAGCTTTTGAAAGTATCTTGTCTCCTCATTGGTCATTTTGGTCAGGTGCCAGCAAGGTTACCTTTAGCTTCTTAACCCTTTACAGGTGAGAGGAGCTTTCCCCTGGCCAGGAAGGATTTCAAAGGGGTTTACCCTTCCCTTTATATTTATGACAAACCATAACTGTAGTATTATATTGTACTCATACTTACAACCAGGGCTATGGTACATCACAGTAACAACTTTTAAATAAATCAATAATCAATAAAAGTAGTTAACTATGTTTAATTTGTTTTCTATATTATTAAGAAGCATTGTTAATAGAAATCAACAAATTATATTTCAGTATGGACTAACCAAAAACTTTAAAAAAAAATTAAATTTTTTCCTTACCCTAATCCTGCAGTGCTTGAGAGAGGCAGTACAGGATACAGCCTTGTGCTTTACTTCTCCAGAAAAGTTAATCAAATAGTCTCCAAATATGGCTATCTTCCTTCTCTCTGCTTCTTGTGTCATTGGCTTCTCTCAATCATCTGGGTGCCCCGCTCTGAAGGCAGTGCTGCATGGTATGGTATTGCCGCCCTTACTTCTGTGCTGCTGCTGGTGGCAGATTTGCCTTCAGAGCTGGGCAGCCGGAGAGTAGCAGTGGCTGGCCGAATGCCCAGCTCTGAAGGCAGTGCCACCGCCAGCAGCAGCATAGAAGTAAGGGTGGCTTCTGGTATGGTAATGGGACCTGCAGGATCCCAGTCCCACTGCAGAGCTCTTCCCCCACCACTATTTTTTCCATCTGCCCCATTTTTCCGCCCCGGCCAGCTGCCCCACCCTGGTAATGGCCCCGATGGATAGTACTGGGTTGAGAATTTTAAGAAAAACACATTTCAGAGCAAAAAATAGAGATTTTTTTTTCTTTCATAACTGACACAGCAAGCCTAGAGGTGCCGGGGCTATGAACTGCCAAGCCTAAAGGTGCCTGGGCTTCAAATTAAGCACTGACAATACTGTGGATGTGATTTAACTCCCACTCCCATCAGATTTGCTCCGGTAAGACTTGGACTACAATGGAATTATTTCAGATTACGGCCTGATGTACACTTAAAATGTAGGGTGACTCAGCTACAGTGCTCAGGATGTGAAAAATCCAGATGGGCCAGAGAAATTAAAGTTAAGATAGACGGCTGCATTCCATCAAGTGTACTGAGGTTTTATTCTTTTCTCTCAGGGTGACATCCAAGACAGACATTATCAATCAAACCCAGCACCCCGAGCACTGTAGCTATGCCAACCTAACCCCTGGTTAGGTGCAGCTAGGTTGACCAACCTAGTGGGGAGGTGGAGTTCCTACAGCAATGGAAAAACCCTTCTGTCACTGTAGTCTGTGTATACACTATGGGCTCACCGCAGCATAGCTACAGCACTGTGTAGTGTAGGCATGGCCTATAACTAGCGTGAGCAAGAGGAGAGCCATGCCCTAACTTCCTGATCATCCTTCAATTTATAGTGAGTCATCTTTAGTTTTGTTATAGTATGTTCTTATGTCTTGAGGCTCATAATGTATACAGAACCACGTACACCAACATCTATGGTAAGAATACAGATTGCTATGGTTGTTTTCATGTTGTATTATACATCCAAATTATCACATTTCATTGTCAGTATTCTAAAGTATTTGTACAAGAAACAAAAAAAACCCAATAACCACAAAAACAGTTAATCTAGGCACATTCAGGTAAATAGTTTATCTGAATTTATATATATTTTAGCTATGTCTCAGCAATACAAGCTTATAATGAGCTAGTGCCATTCTAGCTTTATTAATTAATATAAAACATTTCAGTATCAACAAATATTAAAAAAACCATAGTTGGTTTGTATAAACATCCAGTAATGTTATTAACATGTTGCATTATGGCACCTTGAAATTGTTCATTACAAGCATTTCAGGCAGAGAGTGTCATTTGGTACATATATACACTGTATAAGGCAAAATCAGGTTCTTTTGTTTTTGCAGCTCTCTCTCTAGCCTGTGTGTGTGTGGTTTTATCCTTTCTATAGTTATTATTAAAAGAATTACGGATAATCCTTGGAAAATACCCTGGCTGGTTTTCTTTTAAAGTAATTATGGTATGAAACGCATTAAAATTGAACTAAACACAAAAAGTTTTCCAAGAGAAAACGATGCAATCTCTATTGTTGTGAATTAGCTACAGATGATTCGTCTCTACGAGTTGATACCATTATGACATGATAGCTAAAACACACACAAACTCCAGCTTCTACAAAGACCTGGGACAGGTCTGAGAAGTTTTAGAAATGTGGACCTTTCACCATAAAGCTACTGTTTGTCAGCTTTATAATTGTTTTCTAACACTTGCATTTTGTTAAATGCATTTCCCCACTTTTTGGGTAGAAAAAAAGATATTTTAATATTTTTAATAAGAGCAGAACATGAGGAGAGGGATGCCAAGCATTATACAGAGAAAAAGATCCTCAACTTGCTCTGAAGATTGAATTAGGACTCTCTATCCTTCTGTTCTTCATTTCATTTATGTGCAAGTTTACTAGACACACTGGACTGGTTTGAAACCTCCCAATGACGTCAGTGGGCCAGAGAAATTAGAGCTGAGCTAGACAGCTGCATTGCACCGAATCTACTGAGGTTTTATTCTTTTCTCTCAGGGTGACATCTGAGACAGATATTATCAATCAAGCACTCCTGGCAGTGCACCAGAACAGTGGTGTTTTATCATTCAAAATGGGGAAAGCTGCAATTAAAAGCACTGTTCATCTTACTTTAGGAATATTTTGTTCAGTACAATCAACAATAAAAACAACATTATGAAAACTGCAAAGGGTAATTTATTAAAGTATTTAAGTATAAACGCTGTTTACTACAATCTGGAAGCTTCATTTTCTTGGAGTCAAAAATAAAATACTTAAGTACTAAAATTTATGAAATGTTTTACCATTGCTCTACAGAAAAGATATATATCTATACATTTTTCTATAGCTCTTAATATAAATCCAGTAAAGCAAAATGTCCATTAGCTTTTTAAAAACATCTTTCTCTAGCTTGAACATTTCTCTTTTCAAAAAATATGTACATGTCAATTCACAGAGAAATAGTACAATTCTATAATCTTTTGCTTGTCAAATATAAAACAAAAATCAAGAAATGAAATTATGAGACCATTAGTTCTTAAAGAAAAAAGACTCTTCTTGTCCTGTTATTTGTTTTGAATTGTTACAGCATATTTCCTGATTTTCCAATACTTAGGTTTAGCACAGACAGAGAATTCTAACAAATGCTTTGCTGTATTACATACTAAACCTGCTTTTATGATCATGGGTATTAAGGTTAGGAAAGATTACGTAAGGTAGTTTAAACCCGAAAGGTTAGATTGTATCTTAAATTCCACAGCCCTGTATGTGAAGTGGCAGCAGCACCAGGGAGCGTGTTTCTGAGAGGCATAATTGCTCTAGAGCTACTCCTTGCACACAGGGGGAGGTGCAATCTGCTCCATTCACTTAGGAAAGAGCAGGTTTATTTGCACTGGCTCTGCTCTGTGGGCCAGTGGAAGAAGGGGTGCTCAGGTCTCTCCCCCTTTCCTGGCCCCTTCAACACCCTGTTTCCAAGACTGCAGTGACTGCTATTGTGAACAGACCTTTCAGGGCTGTATAAGGTGTGGGAAGGCTTTTTGCTTGGGAACCTAAGAATCTCAGTCCGCCTGTATGAAGATTCACACGTAGAGTCCTAAAGTATCAGTAGATAGCTGCACATTCTCAGGGCAGTGGCATTTATGGCATATCAAGCAGACACCCTTTTGGTTTGGGGATCTTTCCATGGGAGGATTACCAGCTACATTCCTTTGTGAAAATGGAAATCTGGTGGAAGGGTCAGGTCCTTGTGACATTGCAACAGCTGCAGAAGGAAAACCATGTGGGGAAAGAACACACTGAGAAACACAATGGTCCTCCCTTCCTCTGTAGTCCGATTAAAAATAATCTCTCAATCCTGTAAGGTGCTCATGTAGTGCGGTGATGACAGGAGTATAAAAACAGAAATCAACAGCATGCCCCTCAGGAGTAATGCAGCCTGTTAGGGGGCTTATTCCTTCACCCACTTACTTCCCTGGTCCTTCTCGCATGAACAGAGAGCAACAATACCCGAAGTCCAAAGGTGCAAACAATTCGATGTTTATTGGGGTGAACTTCCAGCAAGCATGATTCCAGTTTCCTTCCTTAGTATCCTCCTTCCCAGCTCTGACACCACAGAGCCTTACACCTGTGTCCCTGTTCCCATTCCTACCCTTAGCCAAACATGATTCCAACTTCCTTACTCCCATTCCCTGTTCCCATTTCCCCCTTTAGCAAAACATGATTCCAATTTTCTTACCCCCATTCCCTGTTCCCATCTCACACACCCACATGCCCATGCCCACCCCCACCCACACCCCCATCACTTCCTCATTGACTACAGATTATATAGTAAAACTTGAGTTCTGCTTAGCTATACCTTAACCAATCATTTTCCTGAAATTTAACTAACCAATCCTTACATATTGTAACATGATTATGTAACCAATTATATCCCACCACCTCAATTAGTTTACACCTAGCAAAATTAATTATACAGCAGACAGGAACAATCACAGAACCAGACAGAGATTATACAGACAAACAACAGCAAAGTGGGAACTATAATGACAAAACAATACAGAAGTGAGGATTTCACATCCCAGCTATTGATAAGTGAGTTCTTGCCAGACAGGATGCTATCAAACTAAGTTTCCTTTTACATTTTCTAGGCACTTCCCTTTCTCTGGAGGTGATAGGAATACAATCCTGTCCTGATAGTGCCTAACAGCCCAATAGCACCTTATTTCAAGTTGCAGTGGGGGAGGTTTAGATTGGATATTAGGAAAAACTTTTTCACTAAGAGGGTGGTGAAACACTGGAATGCGTTACCTAGGGAGGTGGTAGAATCTCCTTCCTTAGAGGTTTTTAAGGTCAGGCTTGACAAAGCCCTGGCTGGGATGATTTAACTGGGAATTGGTCCTGCTTTGAGCAGGGGGTTGGACTAGATGACCTTCTGGGGTCCCTTCCAACCCTGATATTCTATGATTCTATGATTCTATGATTCAATGTGACTAGTTTGGAATGTGAGGATGTGACCGTTCGCTTCCCAGCTTATGGCTGCCTCTGCTGCTTAGCCAAAGGCCTTAGCCTAAGAACAGGGCCTCAGACTGTCACAGTAAGAGAAGGCCCTTACACCAGCAGACAGTGATCTTGATTCTTTCTTTTATACCTCTATCACTAGCCAAGTGATAAGAATACACCTAAATTCTTAGAGTACAGGCCTTTGCAGACAGGCCTGAATATCTATATCCTAACACAGCCTGCTATTAGCTCACAGACTAGAGGTGTCAAGGTTCCTCCCCCACTCTGAACTCTAGGGTACAGATGTGGGGACCTGCATGAAAAACCTCCTAAGCTTATCTTTACCAGCTTAGGTCAAAACTTCCCCAAGGTACAAAATATTACACCCGTTGTCCTTGGACTGGCCACTACCACCACCAAACTAATACTGGTTACTGGGGAAGAGCTGTTTGGACGCGTCTTTCCCCCCAAAATACTTCCCAAAACCTTGCACCCCACTTCCTGGACAAGGTTTGGTAAAAAGCCTCACCAATTTGCCTAGGTGACTACAGACCCAGACCCTTGGATCTTAAGAACAATGAACAATCCTCCCAACACTTGCACCCCCCCTTTCCTGGGAAATGTTGGATAAAAAGCCTCACCAATTTGCATACCCAAACCCTTGGATCTGAGAACAATGAAAAAGCATTCAGTTTTTTACAAGAAGACTTTTAATAAAAAATAGAAGTAAATAGAAATAAAGAAATCCCCCCTGTAAAATCAGGATGGTAGATATCTTACAGGGTAATTAGATTCAAAAACATAGAGAACCCCTCTAGGCAAAACCTTAAGTTACAAAAAAGATACACAGACAGAAATAGTTATTCTATTCAGCACAATTCTTTTCTCAGCCATGTAAAGAAATCATAATCTAACACATACCTAGCTAGATTACTTACTAAAAGTTCTAAGACTCCATTCCTGGTCTATCCCCGGTAAAGACGACTACAGACAGACACAGACCCTTTGTTCCTCTCCCTCCTCCCAGCTTTTGAAAGCTCCTCATTGGTCATTTTGGTCAGGTGCCAGCGAGGTTACCTTTAGCTTCTTAACCCTTTACAGGTGAGAGGAGCTTTCCCCTGGCCAGGAGGGATTTCAAAGGGGTTTACCCTTCCCTTTATATTTATGACAAGAAGCTTGCGGGCCCTCCACTGGTAGTCCCAATAAAAGCATTCTGAGGAAAATCTGAACTGCAGTCTGTCAAATTGGGCCAGTGTTTAACTTGTATATGACCTGAAGTCCCACCTATGGGTCCCTATCATCTTTCTAGTTTCTAAAACTAGTGTGGGAACTAGTAATCAACCTTCACAGAAAAATTATCTGAAATTAATCCATATTTTCTCTGTCAATTGTGGAACGCACTCTCAGTCTGCCCACCCAACTGCAACCTGCTCCTACAGTCCACAAAATGTAATTGCATATGATTTACTGACTGCCAAAGGGAAAAACAACCAAAGGTCACTCAGCATTTCGTAACAGAAATGAGCCATGATGATCTGATGTATTTCCCAGCACTGTCACAGAAAAATCAGAAGAGCTGGTTGTGAAGTTTGGAGTCATAATTGTACGAACTCAGACAGAGAGGGCTGACCCTTCATTCTTTAGCAGAATGCCCACCAAAACCAAATGAAATCAATTGGAGTTTTGCCTAAATCAGGTCTGGGAATAAGGAGTGCAGGAACAGGTTAACAATTACTGAATTAATAAGAAGCTAAAGACTTGATAAATAATTTTATGCAGACAGTTCCCTCTTGGTTACATACAGAATCTATAGATTCTCAAGAATAAGTTGTTCCACATTAAACTGGCTGCAGTTTAAACTCTAAATTCATCCGTTTCAAATTTAAGCATACAAACCACGTACATATTTGACTGAATACCTACTTTGGGGCAAACCATATGCAATTTTGAAGCTCCACCATCAAAACACAAAGGATATGCAGTATGGATTTGGTGACAAACTTTTCATCTGACAGGAGATTCTGGGCAGATCACCAGTTTATGGTGAAGGTTGTTGGCATAAGCTCTCCAGAATAGGGAAGTCTGCAGTGCAGATCTTGGACCACAATTGTACCCTATGGGGAAAATCCTGTCCCTTTTTCCCCACAGGGAAATAGCAACCAAAAATTAACTGAACAGCATGGTCTAATGCATGAACATGCGTGAGTGTGCGTGTGAGAGAGACTGACTGACAGATGTGGAAAGGGGTCTTCATCTTTGTGTTCTACAGAGCTCCACTCAATGGGGATTCCATCTACAGTAACGTGAAGGGTGATTTATGGTGCAGGCTGAGCATCCAGTGTGTTGTACTTTGCACATACATGGATCCAATGACCAAACCTGTGTATGAGTGTGTGTGAAATGGTGGCACTGACAACAGCTGTTAGGAAGGCTACTACAGCATGCGTAAACTGAAGGACTGAATATCTATTAGATTTTAATCAACCTCACCCACCCCTGAAAAGGCAGCTTTGTACCACAATCAGGCAAGCCAGACAGATGGTTCCATTTGAACTGAACAAAGGGGAAGAGAAGATCAATGAAAGTAAATATGAGAAGGAAAAGCTGTTTTAAGAACATCTGATGTAGCACTGCACCAACAGAAATTCCGTATCAGCTGTACACAACATACTTTTTGATTAGAAAAGATATTCTTTCTAAGCAGTGAAAAAGTACCCTAAGATCAGAAAGCTTTTTCTTTCGGAATGAATGCCTAATACAAGATAAATGTGAAACAGTATTTCCAAGTTATCAAAATTAAGATCACTAATTAAACAAACTAATTGACAGAATTACATAAATTGCTGACATACTTGATAAAACCTCAAATGTTGTAACTATTTTCCACTTCTTTGAAAGAACAACTTTTCAAATACCATCCAATCAGAAAGGAAATGCAACGAGATATCATCTATCAGTACAACACAGTACAAGCTTTTCAAACAGCAAAAGGAAATATATGCTTCTCTTTTAAAAACAATGATCAGACCCAGCTAAATCACAAACATTTTATTGCTAAAGAACCATATTTTAACTCATGCATTATTTTCACTGAAAACATACTTCAGCAATGCATTCTTTGTTCTTTTTAAAGCCATATATGAGCATATGAAAGATATTTGGCTTTTCATTTCTAAACTGTGCCTACAGACTCCTGCATTATGTCTGTCAAACATTCTCTATGTGTAAAAATGATTTCTTAACTGAAATTATCTCCTATTTATAGTAGAAACAGGACACCTTTATACAAGAAATTAAACAATGAACTAAGATTACTTAAATGTTATATTAAAGTATTTCTAATGCTCGGTCTCAAACCCACAAAAGCAAGAAAATATAGAGCTATAAGAGATTTTATAATTAACTCTCACTGCTGTGTCTAATTAATGTGAGGAATGACAGATTTTTGAGTAAAGCAAGTGATTGTGATTCAAGACACTCAAGTTCTCTTCCTGGTGCTGCCACAAAATTCCGTGTGGCCACAGGCAAGTCCTAACGGACCCGTACCTCATTTTTCTAGTCTGAATAATGGAACTAATAATACAGTATTTATCTATAGGGATAACACAGAGTGACTGGTGTTATGAAATACTTTCAGACCTACTTTAAAACTGCCCATAATGGCACCAGTGTAAAAGAACATTATTGTTTTGGATGGCCATACTTTGGACAACTGCTAACAGCACCACACTGCTAGGAACATGAATAACCTGCACAGGTGAGAGTACTTGGTTTCCATGTCTGGGCCAGAGAATGAGTTTGCATACTAATATATCTGACTCATAGGTGTTTTCCTAGAATGTCCTCAGTAACTCCTGTTATGCCTGAGATGTTAGCTCCACAAACAAATTATGCCCAATCTATAATTAAGTAATAATCAAATACATTGTCACAATGGATTCATATACCAGGATCCATAAGACTAAATAAACAGTGAAGGTTATAGAAGTATGCACTTTCCAATTCCCTATTGCCAAACCATTTTAAGCACTTGACCCTACAAAGGTTTAGATATTCAAGTAAAATTACTCAAGTAATCTCTAAATCTTTGCAGGATCAGAGCCTAAATGCATAGGGCTTTTTATAAACCAAAAATAGCATAATCAGTCTCCATTATGGAGGAATGACCAGCACAATTTTACTTTTTAAAACAAGGTTCTTTTTGAATTACTCTGCAGCAGCACAAAAGATGACTGCAAACCACAAAGCTTCAATTATTTTTGCTGTCCCATAAACTAAAACATAAACCAAATGTAGTAAAAAAAATAGCATCCAGGTTGAGACCTTGCAATGCAAAACTCTGAAAAGGTAATTTTTTAATTGCTGAGTTATTATAATTTCATCAAAAACAGAGCAAGTGATGCTAATGAAAAGCTGTTAACTAAAGCAGACTGCCTGCTTCTAACTGCAGAATGTTCATTGGGTGCTTCCAGGGAGATGGTTTGATAGAAAGATTAATTATAAGCAAATAAGCATCAAAATGATACTTTTAATATTTTCAACGTTAGATATATATATATTTTAAATGACAAAAGGCATTGTATTTACAGCACTATTTTGTGCAAAAATTTCCATCCTCATATTCAATAGCTTTGGCTGTAAAGAGAGTTAATTTCATGAGTAGGCCATTTTTTTTTTCATTTTACATCCTGTGTTTATCACTACTAGGATAAACAATCTTACATTTGGGGATTGATTTTCAAAATTGCAAGGAGCACCTGCAACGCCCACAGAAATCAACGAGAGCTGCAGGTGCTTAGCTCCTCTCTGTTCTCCATCAGCCGCAAGCAAGGATTAAACAAGTTTATAGCTTTATGCTGCTTTTCAGAGTTTCATCAGGAGTTTCTGCTGCTCAATTGTCACACAAGGCAAGTGCCATTCAGGAGCTGAAAGTCTCTGCATCACTTCCAGAGATGTCAGAGTACAGGTTGGAAACACCCCTACAGATTAACACAGAATACGGAGTTACATCTTTTGCCCCCAGGATCAATTATGAAAGATGCCCCCCTCCCAAATATCAATGTGTAATGATGTGCGGATGGGTAATGATGACAATGGGACAGATTCTCTCATGCTCTATTTTATGTAGGATAATAGGTGGGGAATGTCTGAGAGGCCATTGTGACTCCCTGATCCTAATGGCCTGCCTGTACAAGCTCCTGTCCCAACAATGCTTAGAGCGGGGCTGCTCTAAAATATGCCGCTAGTTTAGGGTTCTTACTTAACCTTAGGCCAGCTAAGGATTGGTAAAGCAGCTCTGTGTTTTGTCATGACCCTCCCTACCTCATTGCTCCCCAAAACACTCCTCTTTTTGCTGGCACAAAATCTGGCTTTAGTACATCTCCACCAACAAGGAGTTGTCCTACATCAGGGGAATCCTTAGTTTTTTGGCCCCTTCATTCTGCATGAATGCCATAAAGGTGTCAGATCTTAATATGGAATCTTGTTGAATACTTCAATATTGGCGGAAGTTAATATCCTAAGAGAACTGTGATTTTCATGTAATGGGAGCTCCCTAAATCAAACTAACTTCCTCCATCCCAATAAATCCAAAGGGGAACCACTCAAATAATTCTGACTTATGTCTACATGTGTTCTGCTAACCTGGGCACCAACACCTGTCACTTGATGGATAAGAGCCACGTGATCTCTTGTTTATCTTTGCCTCATGATTGCTCAGAGTTACTATCCTTTGGCTTGTCACTTAAATCACAGTGTAATACATAGCTTCTTTCATGAGATCTGTCACATTCGCTTCCTTGTGACTGACCACGTCTCCTGGTGTTACTGTGCAGCATGAACTTGCCTTCACACAGAAAGTCTGCAGGCTGTATGCTCATATTACATACATTCTGATGCTTCATGTGGTCTCATTATGTTTGCCAAGCTCCAGCTGGGATATTAAAGAACACATATCTGGAAACCATACAATTTGAATCCCTTTCTGCCATTATCATGTGTGCAGAAATTTAAAGTAACTTAGTATAAAGAGACCTTTGCTACTAGTGTGTCTGTCAGCGTGTCAGTCAAAAGGTAAAGGATCTCTTGCACAACAGTTAGTTATGTCAGTTGTACAACTAACACCAAAATTATATGGTTCCTGTGCCACTGAAAGCATCTGGCCAATTTGTGAGCAAGCAAAAGACCATTTAAACAGTTGAGTCTGTCTTCAGGCAGCCAGCAGATTCTGTACGATACAAAATGCAGAGGCTAAAAGTGGTATTTTCAGATTAAAACATACAAATGGTGTTGTAAGTACAGAGAGCCTCAGCAATCCAGATCTGGACTAGAGTTTTCTCAGCACTAAAATTAGGGTGACCAGATGTGTTGATTTTATAGGGACAGTCCCGATATTTGGGGCTTTGTCTTATATAGGTGCCTACTATCCCCCTCTCCCCATCCCCTGTCCCGATTTTTTACACTTGCTGTCTGGTCACCCTAACTGAAATAAACTTACATGACCATTTAAGGAAAAATGTGGTCCTGTTCAATTTGGTAAAAAGCCATATTCAAATAAAGTTTCACCTTCCTCTCTCTCTTTTTTGGGACTTTCAGTGGTCCTATTTGTTAGCAAGGTAATGAATCATGTCCTGTAACTATTCTCATGCATGATGGGCATGTAATATTTTGCCAAAGCAATGGCCTTAGTAAAACCGTTAATGCCATATCAGAATGGCTTATTCATCCACCTAGTCTCTGAAAGTGGCCAATTCCAAATGCTTCAGTGCAAGACACAGAACCTTCACAGTGTAACTGACTGTATCAGGATACACCATGGAAGAATATTCCTTTTAACCTCAGCTAATGATCAATTTATGAACTCTTGCACGAAGATGGATGATTGATAGTCCTTATGTTTATTCCAGCTAATAACTAGGTGATGATGATGTTCATATAAAATTAAGAAAATCCTATTTAGCATTTTGGGGCCTGATCTCCTGCAATGTTACTAGGAGTTGAAGTCACTCAGCACCTCAAAGTACTTTGCAGGATCAGACCCTCCTTTCCTCTATTCCTTTCTACATATGTATAGGTTGTTCTTCACTATAATGCTACCCATATACTTACAGTTGTGTCCCAATTTTTTATACTAAGCATCCTCTCTATCGCCTCAGTTTTTTCCACACTCCTACCTCTTTCAGTATGTATTTTTCCTTCCTCCTCCTCAGCAATAACCTCTCCTCATTCTCCCTTCCCTGAAATATTGCTCACCATGTACCTTGACTATCTTAGACTCTAAGCTCTGAAATAGGAAACATACCTTTACGTTTGTAAAGTGTTGTGTACACTTCTGGAACTATAACCCTGATTTTTATTCAGAGCAAAAGAAATATCTAATCCTTAGATGTTTGCTCAGTATTAGCCCAAAGCAATGAGTTAAGTGTTATCAACACTATCATTACAATAAAAAGGAGTACTACTACTACTTAAATGTTTAAAGTACACTGGTACTTCATACATGAACAGCAAAACTGTGTTTTTGTTTAAAACTAAAAATAAACAGCACATTATAATGCAATAGAAATGAATATAAAGCTGTATTATATGCTATAAGACATTATTTTAAAAAATGTGTATGGCTTTTAAAAATTGATAATAAATGATACAACCTGATGAAACTTCCACCATTGCCCTAATATGATCTGTTTTAGAACAGCAACAGCAGCAGCTGCGAATCTGTTAAAAATACAACAGTTGACAGAACAGGGGTGGCTTGGAAAGTTACAGAGATAAAACTAAGGAATTATGCTTAAGTAAAAAATATTTACTTTAGTGACTTAGTACAATTTTAAATCCAAGAATTAATTTCATACAAGTTAATACTTTTTTAGCAAAAAACATTTCCTTGATCGTTAAGTAAGCCTTAACAAATAAAAGAAAAAGATCACTTACTCTTATACATTTAGACTTTAATGTATCGTCAGTGATTTATTCATGACATGATGACTTAGTATAATAAAAATGAACAGAGGGTACAATTTTGCGTTCCTTGCACTCCCAAAATAGCTATCAAAACTTGTAAGAGGTTTAGGGTTGCCAACAGTGCTAGAATCATAAAGAGCAAGAATCTGTGGAGTAAAAGAAAATATTAGAAATAGCTCAGTTAAAATTATGCAATTTTAGGAACATATTTCTTTATCAATGTTCTTCATTTCATTTCTACTCTATGTAAACTAAATATCCTTCTAGCTCTTTTCCCCAGCAGAAGGTGCAGTGCATTGTTCTGGACAAAGACAAATAAATACCTACCATATCCAGGAATGACGCCGATTAGGAAAATAATTTATATTTAACATCTTCCAAGATATTTCTCTTCCACTCTTCAGAATTTATTCAGTACATTTTTCATATATACCAAATTTCTTTCTTCTTTTAGTTTCATGGCTGGCACTTAGTTATTTCAAGGAGTTTTTATTCTTTGTGATTACATGTCAACTCCCATTTCAGGGTGGATGTCACTTTATATATGAATGCAAATGACTTGGCAATCAAAATGTAAGGGTGCATTTGGAATATCCTCTACAGACTCCCATATTTCTTCATTTATAACAGAGAAAAAAATACATATTCCTGACGAAACCTCGACTGCAGTTTCCTGCTTTCATTTGTATATTCCCTTCCCATGATAATGAAACAAAAAAAAGGAAACCATTTTCCAAACCCAAGAAACATCCCTATTTTAGAATCCTGTTTATCCTCTTCATGTTCTATTCAATGTCCATTCACCAGGTTCACAATCCAATCAAAAAGTTCTCCGATGAATGATTTAAAAACTAAGCTCCACGCTGCTCAGAGTCTCTCTATACTTCACATTTGTTTGTAGCTGTAGTACCTCCTGTTTGACCAGTTTTACATTGTTTAGCCTTTCAGCGCATGTTGAAAGGACACCTAACACATGGGATCAAATTTCTTGAATGACACACACAAACCGCAACAAAGAAGAAAGCCCAGGTTAGATTATAAAGTTATTTTCATCACCAGAGATTACAGGGGAGGTAAAAGGAACGGCTCAGTTACAAAACTGCATTATGATCAATGGACAGGATGTACAATCACAGATGCTGTCTTTGTTTTATCCCTGTTATCCCAGGGTGCAGCTGTATTTGGAAATGGGGATCTTCAGTGCCCTTTTCTACTGATATTTTACTTCAGTTGGTGAAGTGTATTGCTTACAAGAGCATTCATAATACACTAGCCCTTGAGCAAGTTTGCCCACTGGTGCAATTGTGTGTGAAAAGTATGGGCTCTAGTGATTCTCATTTTTGAATGTAAAATGGAACATTACCAGCCTTACGGCTAATTCCTGTAGCTAAAAACATCAGAAACAACGTAATTCCCCCATGTCTGGGGAGGACTGGCACAAAGAAGCTGCGTAGGCAGTCTCAGCATTCCCTGTGCACTAATGGATTACAGCTCTACATCAATACAGCAGCAGCAGCATGGAGGCTGGGCCAGGTCAGTAGATGATTTAGTTGGGGATTGGTCTTGCTTTGAGCAGAGGGTTGGACTAGATGACCTCCTGAGGTTCCTTCCAACCCTGATATTCTATGATTCTTTGAACTGAACCATTGCACATGCACTTGCTGCATAGGGCAGTAGCATAGTGGGCCATGGCCTCCAGTGCTACTAAAATGCAACACCGATGGTAATGTTTTTGAAATGGAGTGTGGCAGATATGGCAATATCATGGACAAACCTTACCGGAGCTAAGTTAAATCTTATTGAATTAGTGCATGCATTTTAGTTCTTTGTGTTAAAAATGTAAATTATATGTATTATTGCAGGATTGTATGTAACATCCCTGGGTGGAGACACAACTAAAGCAAATCTGGGACGTGCTATGAGCTTCAAAGGTCTATTTGAAACAATTAGAGGAGGTGTATGCAAATATACTCCCTCCGGTTATGCAAGAATTCAGCCTTTTGCTTTGAGGAGAGTACCTTTGTCTGCTGATCACCTGTTGCATAAGGACAAGGTCAGAAGCCCAGACTGTATAAAGACTCATGGGTTTGCTTGATCTGAGCAAAGGAGGTTATTAACTTGTAACCACAAAAAAACGCAACAACCTGTGTGGAGTTTGAAGGACTGACTCCTACCAGAGCACTTGTTGGAGTTGGGGTGATCTCTGGTAAGCTTACTAGCATGCCTGTAGATTTTTTTAAAATTATTATTGTTTTCATGTTTTCTCTGTAATGCTTTCATCTTAAGAATGAATGTGCTTGCTTAGGAAAATCCGTGTGGTACCTTATAACTATGGTTAAGTACACAGTTTATAGCCCTGTGGGGAGAAAAGTAAAGCAGGCCTGCTTAGGCAGTCTGACTTGCTGGGAATTTACAATGTAGGCAGGGAATTGTACAGTCTGGAAATACCCATGTTAGGAGGGAATGAGACATATGTCTCTGCCCAAGACAGATGATGGCTGGGGAGCTGGAGAGTGGGTGCCTTAGTGGACCACAGAAGGAGAATACAGGTGCAGTTTTTCTGAATTGTGACATGGATGATGGCCAAACAGTTTCTGCTTCATTGGTCTTAATGCTTGTCATTTGAAACTGGGACAAAGATCCATTGTGGATTTTCACATACTAAGAAAAGGGGAATCAATTAGAATGAACAGAATTACTTCTGAAAGAATCTTGAATGCTACCAGTTTTGTGGCACTAGAATCTTCAAAATGGGTCTTCCTCCTCGCCACCCCAAACATTCAGAATGTACAAGTTCCTTTATGTGAGGTTTCTTTAATTAGGTTGGCATGTACTACACAAACTTTCTTCTGCTGGCAAAAAAGTCGGTGCATGAAACAAGATAGGACATTAGGACTTTTTTCTGTTTATTGGAATGATGTCTATACTTTTTGCTCCCAATTTCAAAAATAACTAAGGAATTTCAAGGTCAGCTCAACTCAAGCGGGATTGGATTATAAGGAAACATTTGCAGGGGGCCGGTGATTTACAAATGGTCTTACAATTCATCAGAATCAAAGGCGATTCAAAAGGAAATGTTCTCGAACTGTACAAAAGAATGTGGGCAGTCCATCAATGGGCAAACAGCATGAAAGTGACTGAAACAACTTCAGCCATCAGCTGAGCAGCTAATGGCATTTAATAATGAGTCACATACTGCGGCTGGGGGAATGTCTTCCATCGGCTGACATCTGAAACTGGTGATGGCCAGTCATGCCTGTACATTTAAGTACTGAACTGTCATGGAATGGTGCTACTTATCACATTTTATTAATTAGGATTTTAAATAGAATTTCAAACACTTAAAGAGTTAGCATGTAATATTATTTCCAGTCTAAGTCATGACTTGAGGGACTAAAATATTTTGCAACCAAAGATTAGAAACTGAGAAAAGAAAATGCTGATTTGAAGAACTATTTAAGTGTTAGCTTGAAGCATTAATCTATACCTGTTTGCACTGTTGGACACTTAAAATCAGTAAGTCACTTTATATAAGTGTAGGTATTCAATATTTGTGAAGTTCCATTAGAAATCACTTTATATAAGCATATATATTGAATATTTGTGAAGTTCCATAATTACTGATAATGCAATAAATTCCATGAAGAACCAGGTTTACATATGGAGGTGGAGAGGTAATCAATACTCCAATACTTTGCCACTAAACCAGTTGATTTTGTGCACCTCTATTACTATGCCTTTTTTAAGAAGGGGCTTGTTACTTCTAAAACACTTCCAATCATTTTAAACGACAAGAGAGAAGGTAGATTGTTTTATGTGCAACTGTTTATTAAGAAAAGATAACACGACGGTTACCATCTTTAGAAAGATTTTGAAGATGTGACACGGTGTCATCCCAAAGCATGCCCCTTTCTGCCACAGTATGCCCCTGTCTGCACCATGCACCAAGTCCCCTCCTGGTTCTCCCAACAGCTTATTCACAGCCTGGAGTACTTCAAGTCATGCCACCTTTCTTTATACAATACCGTCTCCTTTGGTTCTTCGGCCCAAGGCCATCCCCGCTTAGGCTTCCAATTCACCCTTGTAGGACACTCAGTTCCTTTGGTTAAGGTAGGCCACAGCTGTCCTTCTCAGGCTGAGCTGCAAGAAAGTTTGCCCTTGCCAGGCTCCTCTCCCAGCTGTCTGCCCTCTCTCTTCCTCCATGGTTCCAGAGGCTTTTGTTTTTATCTCTGCTCCAGAAGGCCTGATTTCAGTCACATGACCTGCCCCCATCATGTGACTTTGCTTAGTTTCTCCATATGTGAAGTCATGCTAAGTGAGTTACTGGTGAGGCTGGATCCATCATCCCTTAAAGGGCCACTCACCCTGAGGCAGAAGCCTAATACCTACACAAATGAAAAAATATGTGTACACACAGGACCACATTTTGAACCCTAGCCTCACATTTTGCAAGCTTACATTGCTTGGACAATTATTTGCACAACTTGTGGGTGCATAATAACTATTTCTACATGTAGCCAACAAAGCAGTGCATCCAAGTACCGTATTGTCGAACACAAAGATGGTTTTGCATTTTCAGAATGGGGGCATGCATGTAGTAGAAATGTAAGCTGGCTTAGGGCTGAAAGCTTCTCTCTAAAACTATTTCAAATTTTTTTTTTAAATGTCTTAGTTCAAAGATTCATAGAATCATAGAATATCAGGGTTGGAAGGGACCTCAGGAGGTCATCTAATTCAACCCCCTGCTCAAAGCAGGACCAATCCCCAACTAAATCATCCCACCCTTTGTCAAGCCTGACCTTAAAAACCTCAAAGAAAGGAGATTCCGTCACCCCCCTAGGTAACGCCTCCCAACAAATTCCTTTTATTGCTGCTCACGGATTCTGTCATGCCATCTTATTTCCTTCATTTTGCCTTACAATCCTTGAGAGAAATAAATCAAGGATAATAAGCAAAAGCATCATTGTGCAGTTATTTTCAGCTGTTTTATATATCAATATATTGTGGTGATATAGTTAAAGTGATACAACCCTCTAGTGTGGATGCAATGATACTGGTAAAAAAAGTGATTGATACCAATGTAACTATTTCTTTAAAGGAAGGAGAGTAAGCTGGTAGAAGACATTTTTATAGTGGTATAACTGTGTCCACACTAGGGATTGTACTAGCATAACTAGTTTGGTATAATAAACCAAACTCACCATTAACCAAAATAGAATACAGGTACAAAGACTGTGTTGTAAGCACATAACCTGGTCTAAGTTTAATTGACCAGCAAATGAGAGATGCTCAGAATTTCTCAGAGTAGCTCAATTAAAAGAAGATTACCATTTTTTTTTAGGTTTTTCAAATGTCCGCATCATTATCACTGTCTAGATTCACGAGATGATTTTTGTCCGGCTTGCTTTTCTGTAAGATTCAGTTTGCTGAGTTAAAACACCAAAATGATTGTGTTGATGGCACACTCAACAGGCTGGAAACAGGAGAAATGTCTCTGTGGTCCCTTGAACGAAAGCTCTTTTGATATTGTTGAGCTCCTGCCTGCAACCCTGAATGACTAGGCTTGTATCAGGAAAGAATAACAAGTGAGATTCTGATTGACTAATTTTTTTTTTAAAGCTGCTTGCAACAACCATGAAATTAAGAGAGACTATCTTGAATGCCTGACTGAGTAGTTATTATTGTACCACCTCTTCTCTAGTGCTATAGCATCAGGATCTAAGAGGTATGTTCAGTAAAATTTAGATAGGCGATTAATATTTAAATTCTGGAGAGAAAAAAAAGGGAAGAAAGTTTTCCCATAAAGGCATATAGGAGCATTTTTTTTTGGCACCTTAGATCTCATCTGACTTTCTAGTCATGAGATCTCTGTTTATTATCTGCCAGGTTCCTGTCAGGACAGTTTTAGAAAACACTTTTAGTTTGGTGATTGGTGGTTTTCGTGTCTCATTGATTCTTTCCTCTCTCACCTAGGTTTGATTCTGTGTTTTCTATTTGCCCTCATTTTGATAGGTTTGTCAGTTCGTATTTCCAGTCTTTCCTTACTCAAGCCGCCTGAGCTTGGTGTAGATCAGTGTAAAGAATGTGGCAGTGGATGGGCAGGCAGGATGAGCCTTTTCTCTTTGTTTTTTCTCCTATAGCTTCTCAGACAGATGAATAATTATTCTGCACTAAAGAATCGGATGAAAGACTCCAAAATTTGTGAAGAATGGCCCCAAAATTGTATCAAAAATGTTAAAAGTTAAAATATGCTGAAAATTACATACTTCTGGTTCAACTATTTCCTCCTCCTTCCCCTGCCATTTTTCCCCCTCCTTCCCCTGCCATTGTAAGCCCTGGTCTACACTACGAGTTAGGTTGACATAAGGCAACTTACGTCAACCTAACTCTGTAAGCATCTACACTAAAATGTTTTAGCCGCAACACTGACTTAACTTTACTTCTGCAAGAGGCACAGCACTTAGTGCCAGTGTAGACACTGCATTACTTATGTTGATTTTAGTGGCCTTCAGGAGGTGTCCCACAATGCCCCACCATGACCGCTCTGGTCACTGTTTTGAATTCTGCTGCCCGGTGGCCAAGTACACACCCCTCCCCTTCAAAGCCCAGCAAATTTTTGAAATTTCCTGCATGGAGAGCTCACCTACCAACTCTCCAGCACACCTAGCAAGAGTCCAACTGACCATGCTGGCTATGCACTGCAGACACGCCCCTGCTTGGGGTACACAGGAGATACTGGATCTCCTGGGTCTGTGGGGAGAAGAGGCTGAGCTGGCACAGTTCCAGAGCAGCCATAGAAATGTTAATACCTATGAGCAGACATGGAGCAGGACATGGAGGAGAAGGGCTACAAGAGAGACCCACAGTTGGCGTGTGAAAGCCAAGGAGCTGCAGTAGGTGTATCAGAAAGAAAGGGAGGCTAACAGTTCCTCTTGTGTGGAGCCACAGACCTGCCGCTTTTACAAAGAGCTGCATGTCATCCTTGGCGGAGATCCCACCCCCAAGAGCGCCATGGATACTTTGGGGGAGCAGCAGTCACAGGCCCCCGCCATGAACAGTGACAAGGAGGAAGAGGAGGAGGAGTATGGGGGACAGGTAACCGGAGGGGATGCAATGGCACACCAAGCCAGGACTTGTTTTTGACTCCTGGACAGTCCAGCCACTCCCTACAATCCAGCTCAGGTGAGCCTGATGCAGGGGAAGGCACCTCTGGTAAGTATGCAGTTTGCTTTGAAATTTCAGGTGCACATCTGTTGATTTATTCTTTTTTTACTTATGCTAGAAGAGGTAGTGAAACAACCAACAGAGGTAGAGTTGCTATCTGCTTCTCATTCCCCGATACAGTTAGGCAGAAGGCGCTCTGCAAAGAACAGTTTGTTTATGTGCACTGGTATGTCCCATGAATCCTCCATAGAGATCTCAAGGAAACTTTCCTGAAGGTAGTCTGCAATCCTCCGCCAAAAGTTTATGGGGAGGGCTGCCTTATTTCTTCCACAGCGGTAGGACACTTTCCCATGTCCACAATATCCAATTCCCACAACTGCAGGCCATGGGTTAGCAGCATATGGCTCCCGTCTACCGCCGGATGTCTGCAGGAGCTGTTCACTTTCAGCCTCTGTTACCCTCAGGAGTGAGATATCAGCTAAAATCACAACTGCCTGCAGTATTCAGTTCAACTGCCCTATATGAATATGCATGCCCAGGAGCTATCCCCGCACCTCCCTCCCCTTCCCGGGCTGCACTCACCATTGCTGGAACTGCCACCATGCTCTATAATCCCAAAGAGAAGTGAGAAAGTACTGCTTGCAAGATTTGTAGGTCAAGGGGAATGAGTTCTGTACACCAAGTTTCCATTTATCTTGTGAATACACTCACAATAGTACCTCCATGCATCGGATCTTTTGCTGATGGAAACATGGAGCGGCTCAGCTAGATAAGAAGGAGAAGGAAGAGGATGCAGGATGACATGTTCCAAGAGATCCGGCAAGTCTCTTCTGCTTTGGAAACTGAGCACAGGGCTTGGAGGATCACCCTCATGGACAGGGGTACAGTGGAGAGGAGAAAGACACTGGAAAAGGAGAGAGACAAGCAGCAGAAGATGGAAGCACTTCTCAAGCGGCAAACAGACGGTGCTGGAGACTCTTGTTGACCTTCAGGTTCAACAATCCCGTGCTCGCCTCCCTCTGCAGCCCATAGAGAACTGCATTCTGGGACCTCCCTACACTCTACCCCCAGTCCCACATTCCATGTGGCATCTGGGGACGCTGCACTACCCCTACCAATCCACCCGGGGAGACTACAGGCAATCACAGCTGCACATACACTGACTGACCTGTGAGTGACACGGTTGGTGTATGTGTTTGTGAAATAGAAATGACTGTTCTTTCCCCTTCAAAATTTCTTTCCCCTGTATTTATAAAGACAGGTTTCAGAGTAACAGCCGTGTTAGTCTGTATTCGCAAAAAGAAAAGGAGTACTTGTGGCACCTTAGAGACTAACCAATTTATTTGAGCATGAGCTGTAGCTCATGAAAGCTCATGCTCAAATAAATTGGTTAGTCTCTAAGGTGCCACAAGTACTCCTTTTCTTTTTGCGAATACAGACTAACACGGCTGTTACTCTGAAACCTGTCATTATGCAAGGTACTGCATGCATCCGATGAAGTGAGCTGTAGCTCACGAAAGCTCATGCTCAAATAAATTGGTTAGTCTCTAAGGTGCCACAAGTACTCCTTTTCTTTTTGTATTTATAAAGTTTCATTCAGTTATAAATATGTCTGTTTGCATGAGTTTGGAAAAAAGTCTATTTATGGAAAATTAATTCATATTTATCAGTTGACAAATGCTGGCTGGGGCTGACATCACTCACAGATAATAGCAATAGGTGCATTTGCAATGTTATAATACTACACACACAGCACTCATTACAAGGTTCATACCTGGGTGCAAAAAAAGCAATGCCAGGCAGAGCACACTAAAGCAATACACACTACTGTGGCTCATTGTTAAAATGGTCTTTCAGAGCCTGCCTGAGCCGAATAGCTCCGGGTTGAGCTCTTCTTATAGCTCTGGTATCTGGCTGCTGAAAATCAGCAGACAGCTGCTCCACCTCTACTCCCACCCTCCACTAATGGGGAAACGTTTCCCCCTTTACTTAACAGATATTATGAATAACACAGCAGACAGCTATAACCATTGGGATTTTTTTCACTGAAGACTAATCTCATGAGTAGACAGCACCAACAGCCTTTCAAGTGGCCAAAGGCATTCAACTATCATTCTGCACCTGCTGAGCCTGTAGCTGTAGTGCTCTTTGCTGCTGTCAAGGTGGCCGGTGTATGGCTTCATGAGCCACAGGAATAAGGGATAGTCAGGCTGGATCACTACTGGCATTTCAACATAAGCAATAGTAATCCTTTGGTCTGGAAAAAAAGTTCCTGCTTGCAGCTTCCTGATCAGCTCTGTGTTCCTAAAGATGCGTGCGTCATGCACCTTCCCTGACCAGCACATGTTGATGTTGGTAAAATGTCCCTGGTGATCCACCAGTGCTCGCAATACCATAGAATAGTAGCCCTTTCTGTTGATGTACTCTGGTGCCAAAACAGAAATAAGTGTGCCATCTATCGCCCCACTGTAGTTCAGGAACCCCAATGCTGCAAAACCATCCACTATGTCCTGCACATTGCCCAGAGTCAGAGTCCTTTGAGCGTCCAGACACGATGAATGGACCTGTGCACTTGCATCACAGCAACCCCCAACGTGGATTTCACACCTCCAAATTGATTCCTGACTGATTGGTAGCAATCTGGTATTTCAAGCTTCCACACAGCGATCACCACTCACTTCTCCATTGTCAGTTCAGATCTCATTTTGGTGTCTCTGTGCTGGTGGGCTGGGGCAAGGTCTGCACACAGATCTAGGAACGTGAACTTGCAAATCTGGAAGTTCTGCAGCCGCTGCTCATCATCCCATACCTGTATAATGATGCAGTCCCACCAGTCAGTGCTTGTTTCTCGGACCGAGAACCAGAGCTCCATGGTCTGCAGCTGCTCTGTGAATGCCACCAACAACTTTGCATTGTTTCTTTCTAGGTCCCACAGCAAGCTAGCCTCCCCGGAATCGTCATGGTCCCCACGGCTCTTCTGGCAGCTCTGCAAATACTGCAGGATCAAGTGCCCTGTGCTTGCAATGCTGATCACAATAGTGCAGAGTTATGCAGGATCCATGCAGAGATAGTCGATGAGTGGGTTTGTGGGGCTTTTGAAAAGAGGCGCAAAACATTATGGGACGCAGAATAAAATTATGGAAAGGAGAAAACTGCATTATGGGGTGGTGAAATCATGTTCCCAGTCATAGAATCATAGAATCATAGAATATCAGGGTTGGAAGGGACCCCAGAAGGTCATCTAGTCCAACCCCCTGCTCGAAGCAGGACCAATTCCCAGTTAAATCATCCCAGCCAGGGCTTTGTCAAGCCTGACCTTAAAAACCTCTAAGGAAGGAGATTCTACCACCTCCCTAGGTAACGCATTCCAGTGTTTCACCACCCTCTTAGTGAAAAAGTTTTTCCTAATATCCAATCTAAACCTTCCCCACTGCAACTTGAGACCATTACTCCTCGTTCTGTCATCTGCTACCATTGAGAACAGTCTAGAGCCATCCTCTTTGGAACCCCCTTTCAGGTAGTTGAAAGCAGCTATCAAATCCCCCCTCATTCTTCTCTTCTGCAGGCTAAACAATCCCAGCTCCCTCAGCCTCTTCTCATAACTCATGTGTTCCAGTCCCCTAATCATTTTTGTCACGCCTGCACAACTCATTTGCCCCCATGAGGCATTGTAAACCGTTCCCAAAACACGCAGCGCTAGATGGTGGCAAGTTGCACAGTGGGCTAGCTACCCACAGTGTACTGCTCTCTGCATCGATGCAAGTGCAGGTAGCGAGGATGAGCACTGCCAACACAAGGAGTGTAGTGTGGACACATAAAAGCAATTTAATTACTGGTGTGGCTATATGTGGATGTAACCTAGGTCAACATAATTTTGTTGTAGACATACCCTAAGTTTAAAAAACTTTTTGTTTTTTTCTTCACTTGGTTTCCTGGATGCCACAGGCACCATTTTAACAGTTTCACTATCAGAGACAGAATTAAGTGGCTACTGCAGTTCTAGAAAAAGTGGAAAGAGTAGATTTTGAGCCAATAGAAAGCCTTGGCAAATATGTCCTGTGATAAGTTTCTACAGGGCCTCTTCAGCCTCGGAGAGCCTAACCCAGCAGCAAAGACTGTGATGTGAAAGAAGTATGTGGATTCTTTACAGACCCTAGATAGAAAAATACTGTAGACCATGATCCAGCCTGCCTTTTTGAAATGTTACATTCTGCATCGGTTGAAGAAGTGGAACATGAGCATGCGGATTTATAATAGTTTTTCAAATATCCTTTTAGTTGGGTGCATGCTATTAAACCCGCCAGCTATCACCAGATTGGGGCCAAGACACCACAACACTGGGTTCCTTGAAAATGTATAGAAAAGATTATTCTGACAGAGTGATTTGATACTGTATAATAAACCAGATGCACAACTTATATAAGCACCCACTTACAGATTTTCAAAACCAAAAAATGGAGCACAAGGAAAAGGCAACGTTCAGTCTTACCCTAGCAAAGACTACGAGTCCACTTTTACAACAAGAGAGAAGTCACTGAACATCCCAATTAACATAAACAAAGAGCACTCTTTTAAATTTGTTAATCAAAAAGTCAACAAATTTTCCCCACCTCTGAATGATTATGAATAGTCCACAGCCATCTATTTGAAGGCTACATTCCTTTTGGAAAAGAGGCAGAAGAACTGCATTGTAAAAATACCATCCTAATATTTTACCAATACAGGTGTTCACACAAGCATTCTTCAACCCTTTAGCATGTTGATGAAAATTTAAAAAAATTAATGGTATTTTAATTGCTGATCAAACCAGGTTTCTTGCCCTATGCAAGTGGATGAGCTCAATTTTGCAAGGCCGTCATGGAATGCTCAGCTGTTTGAGTGATGTGATTGGCTGAACATCTTGAGGTGCCTCAAAAGCACATATATATTTTAAAAAGAAAACATAATGAGGATTTATAGAGAAATACTTGTGTTTTCCTATCTGGTTTTAACATTAGAATGATCGAGATATTATTCAGACGTACCAGGTAATAATCTGAATGACTTTCATGGTTTTAGATCTGTCCAGCTGTGCCACAAATTAAAATATACTAAATTCTAGATCAGATCATTCATAAGCAACATAATGCTGCTCCTGGATATTTCAGTGGATATTCTGCCAAGTGTTATTGTCCCCTTTGCAAATGTTAACATGGTTCTTTGTTATAGGCAACAAACAAAGGCTGGTTTGTGGAGTACAATGGCATGTATTGATTTGGAAAAGGATGAGATTGCCTGTGGACCAAATGAACTACTCATCCATGCAGGCTCCTTTCATTCATTCATTATGACTGGTCAAACTGATTAATAATGCAAAAATACTGATTTGCAATTCAAATGCTCTTCCCCCAAAACAGTGTGCACATAAAACTGACTAAACAGTTCTAAGTACATTACATTACAGGTTCACACATTATAGCACTAAAATGTTCCATTAACTATTAAAAAGGTTGTATCTAAAATATCACTGATTTTTAAAATGTTTTAAATTATCAGAACCTAGAATACATCAATTTAGAATAAGCTTTGCATTTGAGTCAAATATAAATTCCATGATGAGTCTATTTTTTTAAATTTTGAAATTGCTTTTCCACAAACAAAATATACTTTACCTGCTTGAAGCCTGCAAGTAATTAGTGTGTCATGAAATTATCTACTCTGAAAAGAAATTAGATTTGGTACAGAATAAACTGTGTGGCATATACAGGAGGATCCCTGAGGAATTCATGTCTAAGATAAAGAAAGTGAGTGTTGGACTGTAGCAGCCAGCAAGCATAATTACAGGTATGTATTCATTAGGGATAGGCTGCACTGCTGTCTCTTGCCAATGCAGATGGCTCTTCATTTAACTGTCAGGTAGAATATTCAGGGTTTGCTTTTCCACTGCCTTTCACCTGGCAAAGTCATTTACACGTGGGCAAAGTGAGTTTATGCTCCCCTAAATAAAACAATTTTCAAATGGGCAGAATTAAAATTAGGCCAGTTATAACAGACCCAAGCATACTGCACACAGTAGCTTTTCACTTAGGATTTACATTAAAGCTGCTCCTGAATTTTGCTTTCTCAGTAAAAACAACATTCAAAACCACAAAACAAAAATGATTTCCCAATTTGTAATGATGACCTGACCTTCAGATGGATCACAAAGTACTTTACAGTTGTGCCCAGTCCTGTGAGGGTGTGCAAGGAGACTACACCATTCTTCCCGCTTCTGCACAAAAGCTGGGCACAATGGCTGTTCTCAAGTCTAGCACCACAAGTGGCAGAGATGACATAACTCACACACTAAATACCAGATTTACTTGTAAATAATAAAGTTTATTCTATACAATATGTAGTATATATATTATATTATTATCAGACTAAGTGTATAACTTTGATAAGGATGCACTGGATTTTTCATACACAAAGATGTCAAATCCCTTTAAGCGCAAAACTCAATTCAAGTTTACCTATGAACTTACAACAGCAACCCCATAATATAGTTATTATTATCCTCAAGGAAGTGGCTCCTCTAGCCTCATATTTACTTTCATCCTTAATAAAATTAATGATTGACCTTAAGCCAAAATTCCAATACATAACACATTTGTGGGGAAAACTGATTTTAATTATATGAATTATGGCTCATATGTATTTTCCATGCATTATTACATGCCTTTTATATTGAGCATTAAAAACAAATATGATCATATTATAGACTAGGATAGTGCTATAACAAAATAAATAGTGCGACAGTATTATGGCATATCAATTAAAAGTGTCACCTCTTTTTCCTGTATTATGTCAGAATTCATTAAGACGAATGCAGGCAAGGAAGCAGGATGACCTGGGGACATTCACTTGTGTGCTCATGTTCCCCTGAATCCAATTAGAATGCCATATTTTTACAAAATGCCATTAAGTACCAGACATTTGGCACAGAAAATGTAGAGTCATTTTAAGAGGGTTTTTGTCTATTAGCATGCATTATAAATTGGCTTATATTATAAATGTAGGGGCATATTCTTAGGATGCATGCACCTGATTACTGGAGTCAAAAGAAACCCCGCATGGATCAAACGCAGGATTCGGTTCTTTTATTGTACTGAATCCCAGTAACACAGCATTTAAATTAGAAGTGTCTGATATTCTTTTAAGGAGGGCTGGCCAGTGGCTACTACTATATTACAGAAAGAAGCCTATTACATGTTTTGATTGTATAGGTTACAAAAAACATGAGAAAGGGCTGAACTACCGTTGTTTGGAAACAATGTAGAAATAAAGATAGGAGTAAATGTAACATCTCCAGTCTCAGATAAAGGACTCTTTCCTACAGGATGGGTTATTCAGTTTGTGTCATGGTACTGCAAACGTTTGGGTTAATGTCATATGGAAACCATTGCTCACCAACCCGTCACAGAGTATGACAGCCAACTCTCTCTTTTGCCTTCACAGCAGATTTAAGATGATACAGAAAGCAGAAACGTTAATCCAGAAAGCAAACAGGAAACATTGGCGGTACATGTCAGGACAGGTGAAACCTCTGCGATTTAATTTTGACTGTTATGAATAGCTGGCGTATAGCCAAGAATATGATGTACAAGAAGCATGTGAAATGGTCAGAAAAAAGGAAAACGAACCAAAACTGTACCCGTCTCTAACCCTGCAAAGAACACAGTTGTGAGGCTTCCAACAGGAAGTAACATAATGAATCTATGATAACAGCTGGTTTATGGATATTTCAGAAGAGAGAGCTATGCTTTTTGTGACCATCTTCTACATGTCTTAATATTGATTTGGCTTACTATTAATTATGAGAGAGTTTTCATATATTTTATGTCAACAGTATATATGATGAAATCTCTTTCATGCACATTCTTAGTAACAGAAAACCAAAATGTTAAAGTTATCAATGTACTGTATGTAAAAACTATACACGCACTGAGCAGGTTTCCATCTGGATTATATTTTGTTCCACATTTTTATTGTCTCTCTAGGGAGATTTAACTGTATGTTTCCTTTTGGATACTTCAAAAATCTCAAAGCTTTCACAAAGCAATTTTTGTAAGAGATGCTGCAGGGGATGTGTAGTTTCCACTGCGGTATTCTAAGTGACTAAACCAATCATAACAACCATTCATCTGATCGAAGGGGAAACTACCATGAATATTTCAAAATGAGTTTTCAGCATGAAATGATATTTATTAGCTCTCTATCCTTCAGATTTTTGAGATGCAGCTATTATAAACTTCATCCTTTTCTAAAGAAACATTGATTGCTGCTTTCTGGATGTGGTTAAATCAAATAACTCACAAAAAAAAATCCAGTACTAGTAATACTTTTTAACCTATGATTCCTTATATTTTTGGAGTATTTCCATAAAAACAATATGCAGTTAGAGAGGAGGAAAGCAGGAGTAATTAGGTAAGAGCAGTTAGGCTACCATCATCCACTGTGATGCTTCCCAGTCCCTACAACAGCTGGCACGTGGCATTCACTTGAACTATCCCCCTCTACCAGAGTGGTTCTCAAGATGGTACCACCAGATTTGGCCCTAAAATTTAAGCCAAAGTTTTCAAACCCAGGTGCCTAAAGTTTGTTTTATATTTAGGTACCTAAATAAATGACCTGATATCGAGGGATGCTGAATATCCACAAGGTCCCATCAACTTTAATCAAGCCACTTATTTAAGATGCCCCTATGCAGCTCTGAATGGCCTAATTTTAGGCACGCAATTTTGCAAAGGTTGGCGTTGTAATTTTTATGCTGCATAACAACTTCCCTTGCGTTTTTGATCACCAATAGGCACAACGGCCAGAACCAGGAACAGTAATGTAGTCTTGAACATTGTGCTTCTGTGGCTTTCAATCACTCTGTGCTGTAAGTGCAACTTATGTAAAGAAAAAAAGCCACTGCCACTTTAACACAGCCCATAGAAATACAACGCATAACCCTCAACACTTTCTTTTTTTCCTAGCATCTTTAAGCTGCCGTCCTCAAGAGCATTGGCTTTTATATCTACTTGACTCAAGAACTGACATTTTTACATTATGGCTTTTTGTATTAATACAAGTAGATGACAATTTGTGAATGCAGTACTTATGGAGCTATTTCCTGAGAAGAGCAAAAAGGAGAGTAGCCAGCATCCAAGACAACTAAATTACTCCTTTACTTCTCCCTTCCCCAACCTTCCCCATATCTGGCTCTAAATTTCATCTGAATACAAATATAGGTGCCTGAAAATATTTCTTAATTCTTTCTAAATTTATTAAATCTGGTACAATGGCTAAAAAAAACAAATAGGCTGGGAGGGAACTGCATTTTTTTCAATCTGATCCCATGCTTGAAGGGAAGTTTCAAAATACTGTGAACTCAGTGTCAGTTGCATTATCTCAGCATCATTATCTACACTGAACATATTTTTGTGTCTAGTTTTCTTCATTCAGACTCTGCTGAAGTGTTTCCTTGAGCTTTATTCACTCTGGATGCTATATTTTAGTTCAGTTACAAACAATGGGATCGATCATTTTACCAGACCATCATACATGTAAATCTCACTGATTTCAGAAAGAATTCTGACAATGGTATTGGTTCATTACTAGTTGGAAATGGTAGAATTATCAATAATAATGCAAGAAAGGCAGAAATGTTCAATAAACATTGTTTTGTAATGGGGGAAAATATTATATAGTCTCATCATATGGCGATAACGCTCTTTGTATTCCATTATCATCACTGGAGAATGTTAAACAGAAGCTACTAAATTTAGACATTTTTAAATCAGATAATTTGATAATTGAATAATAACTGGATAATTTGAATGCAAGAGTTTTAAAAGAGCTGTCTGAGGAGTTCGCTGGACCATTAAGTTCATTTTCAGTAAGTCTTAGAACGCTGGTAAAGTTCCAGAAGTCTGGAAAAAAGCTATGTAGTGCCAATTTTTAAAAAGCGTAAACAGTATGACTCAGGTAACTATAGGTCTGTCAATCTGACACTGATCCTGAGCAAGAAAACGTAGCAGCCAGTGCGGGACTCACTTAATAAAGAACTAAAGGAGGGTAATGTAATTAATGTAAATCAACATGGGTTTATGGAAATGAGATCCTCGTCAAACTAACTTGATATCTTTTTTTAATGACATTATTAGTTTTGTTGATAAAGATAATAGAAGTGCTGAAATAATACACTTAGACATCTGTAAGATTTTGATTTGATACCGCATGACATTTTGATTAAAAACTAGAAAGATATAAAAATAACATGCCACACATTACATCAGGGCCGACCTTAGGGAAAATGGCACCCTGGGTGAACTTGTATTTTGGTGCCCCCCATCACTCCTGGCCCCCATGGGCTCACTGGGCTTCCCCCCTCCCCATCACCTCTGGGCCCCGCTGCCTCCCCCAGTGTTTAATTTGTATTGAAAGAGATGCCAGAGGCTAGAGCTCAGCCCTGGCACAAATTAAGAACTGGCAGGGTGGCCTGATACTGACAGATGCTGGCCGGGCACCCAGCTCTGAAGGCAATGCCACCACCAGCAGCAGCAGCGCAGAAGGGTGGCATGGTATATGGTGTATTGCACCTTTCTGCGCTGCTGGTGTGGCTTGTGGTGCCTGATGCTTGGCATGTGGCTGAAGGCGGGCTTCGCGCTGTCACATGGGGCCTGCAACTTGCCAGAGCCCATGGCCCTCCTGGCTCACCCAGGGCGCCATTTCAGATTTTTTGGGGGAGGGTGGGGTGGAATGGAATGGGGTGGGGTGAGGAAACTTTAACCATGATTCCAGGGACTACTTAGGCACCTGAAAACTCTAGGGTTTTTGAAGATAATAACTTAGGAATTAGCTGGCAGGAGCACTGTATCTAATTGTTATATAAAGGAAGAAAAAAAAATATACAAACTGCAATTAAAACCACGTTTAAAGTGTATATGTAAATTTTGAACAATCAGGAGATAATACAGCAAAATATTCCCAATCCCAAACCTTGAGGTACCAGTTCTAGAGCTTTAACACAGATATCAGAAACACACGTTTAATACTTTATGCACTATCTTTATTAGAGATACCATAATTTTAACCTATGTGATTAAGGGGTTTTTCCTCTCTTCTATTAAGAAAGGGAATTTATTTTTCTAATTATTTTTGCATTTATGTTTACCGATCACAATTACGTATGTGACTCACTAACATTTAACTCCATCATAGTTGGAACTGCATTTATTTTCATGCAAATTTTATGTTATTTTGCAAATATAACTAAAAATACAATTTGAAAATAAGCAACCTCCATCTGCCTATTGTCTAAAGTTACGTGTTTAGCTAATATTTTTTAAACTGGCTAAGGTGAATACAAGATAAAGTTACATTCTAGAAGGATACTATTATTTGATTGTACCACTTTAAATAATAAATGACAAAGCACAGTATAAATAAAAGTAATAATGATAATTTCTCCAGCCAGGACAGGTTAGGCATTTTAGAACTCACTACTCAAAGATTTAAATGGAAGCATAAGAGAGAAATAAAATTCTGAAATGCACAGACCAGTCAAAAAAATTAAAATAACAGTACTTTGAAAGAATAAAATTACAGAGAACATATTGCATTGCAGGAAGTACCAACAAGAACAACAAACATCAACATAAATATGTGTTGGGGGGTAAGTGTGAAAGACAGTGTGTGTGAGCTGGGGGAGTGTGAGCGAGACGGCGTGCCACCCCTTTAAGATAGCAGTACTCACTAGCCTGAAGGAAAGCTCCTTTAGACACAGCAGCAGCAGCTCCGTCCCTCTGTTGGTGAGCCCTGTCCACACACACACACACACACCACTCTGCAGAGATGGGGTAAATGGGTAGGGGGGGCAGGGGAAACCCTGACATCAGCACCTTTCCTCCCCCATACCTCTCCCTTGTACAACAAATGGGAAACACCCTGGAACAGTTGGCCAGGGGCGGCTCCAAGGCAGGGGTCAGAGCCACAGGGCTGCAGACGCCAGCAGAGCAGCAGGGCACCCCTAATCCGGAGGCACGCCGTTTATAATGGTGCCCTAGGCTTTCACACAGTTCACCCCGATGTAAGGCCAGCCCTGCATTACATGGATTAAAAACTGGCTAACTGATAGGTTTCAAAATGTAATTGTAAACTGGAAATCATCATCCGGGGCAATTCCCTGAATTGGTTCTTGATCTTATGTTATTTAACATTTTTATCAATAACCTTGAAGAAACCAATCACTGATAAAGTTTGATGATGATACAAAAACTGGGGGAGTGGTAAATAATGAAGAAGACAGGTCACGGACTCAGAGTGATCTGGATTGATTGGCACAAGCAAACAATGTGTGTTTTAATACAGCTAAATGTAAATGTATACATCTGGGAAGAAATAATGTAGGCCATACTTACCGGATGAGGAACTCTATCCTGGGGAGCTGTGATTGAAAAAGATTTGGGGGCTGGGGTAGATAATCCACTGAACAGGAGTTCCTAGTGTGATGTTGTGGCCAAAAAACCCCTAATGTGTTCCTGGGATGCATAAACAAGAGATCAAGTATCAGGGGGTAGCCGTGTTAGTCTGTATCCACAAAAACAAGAAGGAGTCCAGTGGCACCTTAAAGACTAACAGATTTATTTGGACATAAGCTTTTGTGGGTAAAAAACCCACTTCTTCAGAGGCATGGAGTGAAAATTACAGATACAGGCATTATATACTGACACATGAAGAGAAGGGAGTTACCTCACAAGTGGAGAACTAGTGTTGACAGGGCCAATTTGATCAGGGTGGATGTAGTCCACTCCCAATAATTGATGAGGAGGTGTCAATTCCAGGAGAGGCAAAGCTGCTTTTGTAAATGAGCCAGCCACTCCCAGTCCCTATTCAAGCCCAAATTAATGGTGTTAAATTTGCAAATGAATTTTAGTTCTGCAATTTCTCTTTGAAGTCTGTTTCCGAAGTTTTTTTGTTCAGGTATAGCTACATTTAAATCTGTTAGTGAATGTCCAGGAAGATTGAAGTGTTCTCCTACTGGCTTTTGTATGTTACCATTCCTGATACCCTATTAGTGTCCATTTATTCTTTTATGTAGGGACTGTCCAGTCTGGCCAATGTACATGGCAGAGGGGCATTGCTGGCACATGATGGCATATATAACATTAGTAGATGTGCAGGTAAATGAGCCCCTGATGGTGTGGCTGATGTGGTTGGGTCCTCTGATGGTGTCACTAGACAAAACAAGAGAATCTCAAGTAGGAGTAGAGAGATTGTTTTATCTCTTTATTTGGCGCTGGTGCAACCATTGCTGGAATACGGGTGTCCAGTTCTGGTGCCCACAATTCAAGAAAGATGTTGATAAATTGGAGAGTGTTTAGATAAGAGCCAAAAGAACTAAAGGGTCAGAACATTCCTTATACTAAAAGTTAAGGGGTGCCTTGATTACTGTCAGGCGGCCAAGATCAGGTCAGTCTAGCATAGTGGTCAGAGAAGGCATCGGGACTTGAGCACTGGAACCAGGGACTAGGTCCAGAGCTGGAATCGGAAGTCAGAAGCTGGAGCCAAGAGTCAAGCCGTAGTGCAGGAACTGAAACAAGTAGAGTATCAGGCAAAGAGGGGCTCAGGCAGGGGCTGGTCAGAGGAAAGGCTGTGTGCCTGACTGGAACATGGGAATACATGAGCAGTTACAGTGGTGGATATGAGTATTGAGCAGCCAGTGAGCAGCTGCTGACTTAAGAGTTGGCCTGCTAACCCCTCCAGCCAATCAGGTGGCATGGCCAATCAGGCAGCCTGCTGCAGGCCGGCTGGACTTGATAAGGCTGCCTAGAGACTAGCTCTGCTGCAAGCCCTGATTTCTATTACAGTCTATTAATATCTACATGGAGAACAAATATTTAGTAATGGGCTCTTCAGTCTAGCAGAGGAAGTATAAAACTCTAATGAGTGGAAGTTGAAGCTAGACAAATACAGTCTGGAAATAAAGCATACATTTTTGACAGTGAGACTAATTAACCCTGGGCACAATTTACCAAGTGTTATGGTAGATTCTTGATCATTGAAAATTTTTACATCAAGACCAATTGTTTTTCTAAAATATATGCTCTAGAAATTATTTTGGGGATGTTCTATGGCCTGTGGAGGTCAGACGAGATGATCACAGTGGTCCCTTCTGGCCTGAGACTCTGTGAAATTGAGTTCCTCGTGATGTGGGCTTAGAAGAAGGGATACCTTTGTGCATTCATTACCTGGAGTTTATCTGACAAGAAGTAGATGACCGTGACATATTCCTAAGTGGGTTAGGAGAGATCAATACTATATATCATATCATGGGCTTTAGCCTCCCCCGCCCCACAAAAAATGCAGAGATTGCATTAGGAAATAGAGGAAACAATGAGTTTGGAACAGCAACTTGTTTATCTCACTTTATTAAAACTGGACAAATTTAGTCATTAAAATGATAGCCAACATCTATTGTTTTATTATATTTTAGCCCAAGCTTCCATGAATAAAAAAATGGTTGTCTACATTCCTTATCTTTATTGTACTGACTTTCTCCAGGTATCTCAGCCTAAGGGTCACATCAGGGATAAGAGGCAACAGCTATTCAATAGCTTTCAGCAACATAATACAAACGTGTAGGACAGAAAGTTGAAAATGCTCTATCTGCAAGTTTGGGGCTAAGGTTCTCACAGACTTCTCACCTATCATCTCATCAAAGCCCTCGGTTCTTCTGCAATATCATCTTTGAGAGGATAATCCAACATATTTTAGCATATTCAGCTCACAGAATCCTACAGAGATTTATTAAAAAGTAATGATTCCCCTTCTTAGGCCTTTAATGAATATTAACAAAACTGCATCTAGCCAAACTAACATAATACTACAAAGGTGATTAAACAATAGGCTTTATGTGACAGGCTATTTATTTGCAGACGTAGAGAAGTAATTTGTCCACTTCATGTCAAAACCTTGAGGAATAGGGTTGGTGGCAGGGACTATCTTTTATCCACTGTGTGTACAGTGCCCAGCACAATGGGGCCCTGATCCTGATTTGTACCTTCAGGCACTACAAACAATATTACTCATATTTCTTATATGCCATTTTGCTGATGGGCATGGCAATTCCAAAGCCCCTGTGCTCCATTAAAGCAAAGGTATAATGGAGTGTTTGTTTTATGTAAGGCTACTCTGATGTACTGAAACCTCTCTTCAACAGGACAAATGGATTTCTTCACAGCTGTTCTTATAACTTAATTCTATTGAAAATATTGACTTTTCAGAGTGCTTTCCTAGCAAAATTACTTTCATCATAATTTCAAATAGTAAAATCATCTGAATGTCCCTAACTGATATAGTCAGTTTACCAAGTTATGGTTAACTGGTAAGTTACAGGGCTGATCAGCTCCGGGTATACCGGGGAGCTCAAAGGTAGCTTAATGCCCTCATTGCCCCCTCTAATTTATCTCAGCTGCACCAAACACAGTTCAGGGTCTGTCCCCAAATCTGTATTGATTTTTTTGGGACAGAGGGTGTGAATTTATTCTGCACCACTTTGAGACTGCACGTTTTCTCCTCTCTTGGTATATTGGGTTTAAATTGTACTGTCTCTTTAATTTAGCAGGGATCAGGCCTTCTTCTATGTCTTAGAACCAACCACATTGGCTGTATTTAGTAAATATCAAAAAATACAAATTAAATTATTATTATTATTATTATTCCCATAAACAGAAAAAAACTATTAAAATCAGGAAAGCAAAATTAGACTCTACAGAAGATTTGTAGGTGGTTATGAAAAGCTATAGAAATCAAGATAAATGTACCTGTAAGCTACACCAAGCTTTCAAAGCCCCATAGCATGCTAGCTGTATCTATTCTTCATCTTTTACAAGTAGGATCTTGTACTATCCTGTACCAGCAAAAGAACTGCATTTACGAACCATTCTGCAACTAGGCAGAAATATTTTGAAAAGCCATATGAATATTTTCAAAATTGCTTTTCTTCCAAACAGAGATGTCAAATATAACTAAGTGCCAAAGCAGAGCAATCAGCTGTGATGAACATATTATCCTAAAATACTCTGAAAAGTGACTAAGTAAAAATATCTTACTTCGTAGATCTGCTCCTTGTATGTATTTAGATCACATCTACTGACTTCAGTGCTTAATGTTACCGTTACTTTTTACTCCTGTTAACATTGCAGAACACTTCTCACTTAAACTTCAGGGTAGATTCTATTCATTCTTGTACATTATTAACAGAACTGTTTTTTAAGTTCCAATCAGTTACCCCACAATGCCAGGAGGATGCGCTAGTGGCGAAGAGGCTCCTTCACCATTCTCCTGCTGCAGGTGCACGGGATGCAGTTAGAAGAAAGCAGATGTGGCCAGGATGCCCCTATGCTGCATCAATCCCTGGCTGAAGGAATATTTACATACAATAAGCAAGGAAATCCATATTATCATTTTTACAGTCACTTTTCAGAGCTGAACCACCCTTTGAGAACAGATGCATACATGAAAGCACACACAAAACTACTGGGCATTTTTCCATGGAGCTCCTTTTCTGCAGTGAATGTTGCAATAAACACATAACACACTCCTTTCACTGAATACTATATTACTACTGATCAAATTTTCTTCATCTTAACTAAGAGGGCTGTTTCTATTTGCCTGTTGCATCTTTTAAAATCACTGAGAATGAACAGCCTAGAGATGCAGAATGAAGAAAAATAAAAAATATTTGTTTGGCAAAACTGAAATTTGAGTATAAAAATATAGAAGAAAAAAATTTAAAAATTAGTTCTTAGTCATGGTGCCATTCTTTGCATTTTCATATATATCCTTCACATTTCATTTTTGTTCTCGCATTTTTATTCTCTGTCACTATTTAATCTGTTCTCTGATGTGACCCAATAGACAAGGTCTTGGTAAAAATCTTTTATAATCTCAGCCACTACTTTATATTTTAATGCAATGTTTATTTTTCTTTATACTGTATTTTGATCTGACAGTTGTACAGTTCTGCTGTTTGAACCTTTCCTTAGAAACGGTGTACTGCAGACAGAATGATTAATGAAAGCAGGTATTAAGAATCACATATACATACTAGAAGAAGATACTACCAATTAGTTATGAAGAAAAGCAACTTTCTGAAAAACTGTGAATACAGGTTTTCTGAAAAACTGTGAATACAGGTTTTATGGCTCTAGTGAGAAGTTTTAAAGTAACCATATTTTACCAACTTACTTATAGAGAGCATTTCAATCTTTTAAAGGCATTCTAGGAAACCTTAAAAGTAATGTTTAAATTTTAAAATGTGCTCACTAGAAACATGTATACACTCTCCGTGGGCCCATAGATCTGTCTTAGAGATCAGATTGCAAGATTGGGTTGGTTCTAAATCAGAGAACAATTAATACAGGGATATAAGGGCTTGTCTCCACTAGCAAGTTGGGGAAGTCTCCCACTGCTCTATTAGCACCAGAGCAGCTCCGCTGAGAAAGGCATAACCACCCTTAGAAACAGGTTACTGGCATTTTTACCACTTTGTTGTTTATATGTAAACTGAAGAGGTTTTGACAATGCAGTGGTACCAAAAATCTGTGCCCAGTTAACTCTAGTTAACTTGTCATTGCTAGTACCAGTGAAGCAGTGTATAATTCTCAGTCTAGAAGAAGCCTTGGGCTTTCACCTAGTGCAGAGGTGGGCAAACTATGGCTCACGGGCCACATCCGGCCCGTGGGACCATCCTGCCCGGCCCCTGAGTTCCCAGCAGAGGAGGCTAGCCCCCTATCGCCCCTCCACCGCAGCCCCACCGCCACACAGGGAGCACGGCTTGCGCCCGCCCACCTCCCAGGCTTTCCAATAAGCCTGTCCTGCCACTCTGAGCGGCATGGTAATGGGGCGGGGGGTTGGATAACGGGACAGGGAGATCCCGGGGGGGCAGTCAGGGGACAGGGAGCGGTTGGATGGGGCGGAGGTTCGGGGCGGTCAGGAGACAGGGAGTGGAGGGGTTGGATGGGAGTGGGGTCCTGGGAGGGGGGAGTTGGACAAGGAGTGGGGAGTTGGATGTGTCAGGGGTCCCGGGGGTGCCTGTCAGGGGGCAGGGGTGTGGATAGGGCTCGGGGCAGTCAGGGGACAGGGAGGGTTGGATAGAGGGTGGGATCCCGGGGGGTCAGTTACGGGTGGGGGGGCCCCAGGAGGAGGTGGTCAGGGGACAAGGAGCAGGGGGGGGTTGGATGGGTCAGGGGTTTTGAGGGGAGCAGTCAGGGGGTGGGAAGTGGAAGGGAGTGGATAGGGGGCGGGGCCCAGGCTGCTTGTGAAGGCACAGCCTTCCCTATCCGACCTTCCATACCGTTTCGCAACCCCAATGTGGCCCTCGGGCCAAAAAGTTTGCCCACCCCAACCTAGTGCCTGTCACCACAGAATCTAAACACCAGTAGCAACAATCCCATATCCTCCAATCAATCCTCTAATCACCAATTACAGTAGACTTAAAAAAAAACCCCAAACAAACCCCACAACTCAAAATTTCACTGTCTCAGTTGGGTGAAACTTCTGAGTTTTGCTTGGCAAATACTTTGGAGGAAAACTGGGAAATATTTTTGATATGTTGCAAACTTTACCAAATTAAAAAAATATGTACATCTATTATAAAGTTTGGAAAAGCTATATCCTGAAAGCACATTTCTGTTTTGCACATTTTGTTCTTGTAAATTAATTTTATTTAAAAAACGATCAGCAACACTGTTAAAATGTATTTAATGATATATGCTTATTAAACTACAGCAAGAGTGTAGTGTAATAAAGATGAGACACAGAACTGCTGGCAAGATAGTGTGCTTTATTTCCTAGCCCCAGTCCTAAGACATGGGTCAGGGTGATGAGGATGGGCCAGTATCCATTGATTTCAGTAGCAATTTGTTACAACAAAGACCAAAGCTCTTATCACTGACTATTCAATAGCAGAATCTGAAAGACAGACAAATGTAAGGGGTTTCTAGAATCCTAGACGAGAGGGCTGAAAGAGACACATTAGATCACGCCTAGTCCCGGCCCTAGTGAGGAAGAAGGATTTTCCTGTGCACGTCTCCCTCCAGGGTTTATCTATTCTTGAACACCTCTCAAAAGAGTGCCTTATGCACAACCCTCCATCTCTTGTTCTATTGCCTAACTGCCCTCACTGTTAAAAGCATATTTATTAAATGTATAACCTACATTTTTCTTTTCAGGTCCTTACTACTCATTTTACAACTACTGGCCACTGTGAATATCCTTTCTCCAGCATGTTGCCTACTCTCTAAACTATGAATTCCCTTCTCCTCTCCTCATCAGAGGAAACTGTTAATTTCCCTCTGTGTGTGTGTGTGTGTGCATGTCTTTAGCTGAAATCTTAAAAATGAACAGCTGCTTGCTCTGTGTGGACACTAAAGATTCTGTGGCATTTTTCATAAGTACAGAAGTTTGCCCCTATATCCATGGCCAAAATATCCCTCCTGCCCATACTTAGGCTGCATTGCAATGTCTTCTATCTCAGAGGTGAGTTCACCTGAGTGGTGCTGCAAGTACAGTAGCTTATGAAGCGGTGTGGGATCTTCCTTTGGGTTGTAAGAAGCTATAGCATACAAATGTAATTTTATCTATCATAACATCGAATCCTTTCATCATTTTTGTTGCCGTATATTGATTTTTTGGGGGGATGTTTTATTCTTTTCCCGGACCTACACACAAAAGGTCTGTAAATACATCCCAGAATAGTCTTTTGTTGCAGCACCACACCGAGTGCACACATTTAACTTTCTATCTGCAATCACAGACAGACCTTGCTCTCTAAGCAATACAGTTTCTGAAATACAGGGCAAATAGGCTCTTAAGAAGTATTCCCCCTGCCTTAAAAATAAACTTTTGCAAGTTGCTACTTTTCTTTAGGTGCATTACCTTGAGTTTATCTAAACTGAATCTTATCCCAGTTAGATTTGGCCAATTCACTATAAATTCCTGATCATATCTTTGTCTCCCTCTCCTGCCAAAATAAAACTGCAGCCTAATCTGATAATCCAGGGTTTCAAAAGAAAAAACAACACACCCAAAATGTGTCATTCCCTGTCCACATTCTTAGCACTCCAGTTACTCATTTCACACCTCTCATCAATTTCACAACAGAGCTCACAGTATGTGCAAAGAGCACACTGTTACAGAGATCAGCAGCAGTACCAAGGAATGCTCAAAAACATTGCTTCTAAAACCATGCTGGAAAAGTTACCCCACCTGACACACTTTTATGGCAAATAAAGGCAAAATGTAGAAGCTGGGAGCATAATAAAAATGGTAGATTAGTGAAATAGGCTATCTTCAATGGTTTAGGATGATATAATACAGTGACCCAGAGGAGCACTGGTGATATCTGGCAATGGGTCCACTAGTCTGTGTCAGCAACTCCTACCAGGCCTTACAAAGTCACTGCACCTAAAACACCATATCACCAGAGCCGTTGCTTCTCCCCAGCTCCAAAGCATGCAGTGCCACACCCAATCTCAGTCAAGGAGGTTTATTTCCACGGAAGTTAACAAACAGAACACAGTCAATCGAGTCCTTGCTGACAGGCTTCAGGGCCACCCCACCTAGGACTCTCTTGCACTCCAGCTCCTGAAAGCTTCCTAGCCTTGGCTGGCTCTGCTCTCCTCCTAGAGGGGCTGCGTCCCTGAGGCCCTAGCCCCTTGCTCCAGGGACCCACCACAGGAGCTAGCTCCACTGCAATGTGGCTTTCCCTCCCTCTGGCTTAACCTGTCTTTGTCCTTTCTTCCCAGCTCCCTATTAGCAGCCTTTTATAGGACACCTTGTTTACCCTTCACTGAGCTTTGTGTGTTCATGAACACTGGATCCTGGCTATGTGGGCTAGTGATGCTGGGCGATTTAGACAAGAATTGTAGCCTATTAAAAGTTAAGCTTAGACTCTATGAACTGTTTTATGCCTTTTGCTTTACATGTAACCTATTGTTCTCCTTATCCTTGCTCTCTCTCTCTCAAATCTTAATCTTTATTAATAAATTTATATTTGTTTTCACTATAAGTAGATTACAGTACCGTGTTGAGTTAACAGAGCTGATCCTGATTTGTACGAATCAAACTGTATATACACTGTGTGTTTAGGGGCAGCTTACCTGTTAATTACTATGAATGTCCAGTGACAGGAGTTTGGAACTTGGAGACGGGGCTGCACCTAGTGTTAACCTGCAAGGGGATTAGGGCTGGCATAAGCCCAGAGGAAAGTGGTTGAGCAGCTGAAGGCCTGGCAGTGTCAGGGAGCTGAAATCCAGCTTTCACCAAAAAAACAAAACAAAACCTCTCTCTTGCTGGAAGCTGGGGTAACACAGTGACTCACAGTCCTGGGTACGCTGAGAAGTACACGTATAACATAGAAATACACTTATACTATTGCACATTCCTTCAAACATGTTTATATCAGATGTATGTACATATGCACACGCAGGCAAGGCAACACTGTATTTTTAATATAATAAACAAAAGAAACATCTTCCAGGCAGGGCGATGAGTTTTAAGATCCCATAATTAGTAATCATCTAACTGTTGCTTTTTAAAAAATAATAATGCAGAAATAGTTGTTATGCAAGTATACTACCATCGTTTCAGGGAAACACAAAACCAAATGTTTTTAGAAAATGCTCCAAACACCACAGTTTAGTTATGACACTCTCTCTCCCTGGAGCCTGCTTATGGAATTTTCTTACAGGAAGCATTTTATGCAATGAAAGTGCAGTGCATTTGTTTCCTTGGAAACAAACCCTTTCAACCTTCCTTGCTCAGACTCTTAAGCAAAAGAAAACTCTGTAATTAGGCCCAAGGTCTAGCTATTTTAAGCCACCATGATGTTAAAGCACAACAATTTTATTAGCAATAGTACACAATGAAAATGCACTTAGCTCAATTATTGCAATAATAAACCTTCAGATGAATTAAAACAATAAATCTCTTCTACCAACCACAGCAATATCATTACCTGACCCATTAAAATAATATGGTTGGACTTGGCTATGTTGTTAACCAGGAGGAAAAAGTCCTTAAATGAAAAATAAAGGCAAAGTGATAAAGGAATATGAGATGTACGAAGTAACATTTATTCATTTAGAAGACTTCAGAAAACTGAAGCATGCCATCTATGATCTGCTGTGAATATCCTCAATAAACTAACAACATTTTGCAACACGGAAAGCAAAGAGAAAAATACATTCTGATACCACCAAATCTCATTTTCCTTAACCTTACTACAGAAACCTCAGGTTCTAATGTGTATTTATTGTGAAATCAAAGAAAGAACTTATAAATCAATTATATCTACATTTAACCAATTCTGTTTACAGAAAAGTAAGCCTATTGTTTTGCATAGTGTTGCTAAACTGAACAATATAACAATGCAGATTTACTAGTTATGCTCAAAATGTTGAATAAGAGCCTTAGTTTCATCCATTTTCAAATCCAAACTTATTTTGGGCTTGCCCATCTGTGATTATCTCATATAAATGTCAAGGAAATCTGGTCTGGTTGCATCAGGCTAAGAGACCAAAATATAAGTATACGATTGCATTAACATGAATACTCATGTCTGTTTGATTTTATTTTGTTCTAAACTCAGTCACCTTTGAAACAGATTTTTCTTTCACATAATTCAAATGTTCACTGCAAAACCTTGCTAAATTAATTGATAATTTTAGCAGTTAAGGTTATGTGTACATGGCAATTAGCCCACTGTGGCTGGCCCATGCCACCTTGCAGGATCCTAGAGCCCGGGCTCCAGCCAGACCCTAAATGTATACACTGCAGTTAAACAGCCCCTTATCCTGAGCCCCAGTTGCATGAGCCAACTGTGGGTATATACCTGCAGTGTAGACATAGAGACCGGGGTTAAATCCTGTTCCCATTGAAATCAATGGCAAAACTCCCACTGGCGACAGTGGAGCCAGGATTTCACCCAAGTACTCCTTCCAGTGAAGTCAAAGGGTCTGATTCTTCTCACTTTCACCAGTTTTGTACCAAAGTGACTCCAGTGATCAGTGGAGTTATTCTTAATTCACACCAGTCAAATAGCTTAATCAGGCCCAAAGAATGTTTGCCATGGATTTTAATTGGTGCAGGTTTCTTGGGAGCCATCTTTTCAGTTAATCATGTACCAATTAAGAAAAACTGTCAGGAGGCTGCAACACCTTTGTGTCGGATATGTAATAAAATTGCTAAATTGTAAATAAAGATTTTGATCCAGCATGTGTGTATCAGAAACCAAAGGAATTAGGAATCGCAATACAGGACATGGAGCAAGAGGATGTAATGGTACTGGTGGCAAAAATCAAGAAGAGAAACCAAGATCAATCATTAAAAAATATAAATAAAACTACTGAGTGCGAGAATTAGCTTAATAAGGAGGATTTTTATGGTCTGGTTGAACATGTATAGGTTAATTCTATCCTGCCTGATCATGAATAATTATTTCTTAGTTCTTTAGAACAGTGTCAAATCTATAAAAAGGTTATTATTTTCTATTACATTATACTGAGCTTTTCCATAAGGAGTATACATATCGGTGGTTAATTGTTTATTTGTGATTTAAGTAAAGTGTGGATGAGATGTATTACCATAAAGGAAAAATGATTTCCTGGATGGGAAATGGTTAGTGATGTTTAGGCTGTCTTTTTCACCCTCTGGTGATTAGTGGACTTGCTTCTGACAAATTTTCTTTTCCCTTGTGTAAATATTTTGGAATGGGAAAATTTATTGTACTCCCATCATGTCTTTTTGATTAAAATGTACATTGATTTATTATTGAAACAAAATTACAACAAACTATTTTAAATAAAAGAAAAGGTAATGACATTTTGTAGCTGAATCAAATGAATGAGCCAAAGGTAAGTGACAGGAGACAGCGATATTCTACTCCTATTCCCCATTTGAATCTTCAACAGCCTCAGGTTGTCTCCCCAAATCAGACCTGCTGGTTGCAAACTAAACTAAACTAGATCTTCTGGTGAATACCAAATAGACAGCCAAGGCAGAACACTATGGAGACCATTCATCTGTTGCAAGTGATGAACTGCCCCTGATAGTGGGACTCCTAGACTGAAGGGGAAGGCAACAGAGGCACGACTGGCTGTACAGATCTAGCCCACTGTAATAATGGAATAAAATTATCTGTTTGCTTAGCAATTTCCCTGATAGTATCTCCTCCTGGGACTGTAACAGGAAGAGTTTAAATCCATTGAGCTTGGACCTATTATACAAATGCAAAACGTTAGAAGATTTAGGGTGTAAGATTCATTAGCACCTAAGGGACTTAGGTGCTTTCAAAAGTCCCATCTTTTGCACTTAAGCATCACAGTCAAAGAATGGACAAGTCAATGGAATTTAAGCACACTTAAGTGCTTTGCTGAATAAGGATTAAATTACACGTGCCTTAAAGTTAAAAACACGTGCTTAAGTGTTTTGCTGAATCAGAGTCACAGTCTTCTGACCAGAGAAAAGAAAGTTACTCACCTTGCAGTAACTGAAGTTCTTCGAGATGTGTCCCCCTGTGGGTGCTCCACTCCAGGTGACAGTGCGTCCTGGCACCATTGATCGGAGATCTTCGGTAACAGTGCCTGTTCGGGACGCATGCACTCAGCTGCTGTCTCACGGTCTCGTTAGAGTCTGCCTCAGTGCGCGGGTCCTGCAGTCCCCTCAGTTCCTTCTCTACCGTGGAGAAGCCAGAATAGTACTCCAAAGTAGAGGGGAGGCGGGCGGGGAGTGGGGGACCCACAGGGACACTCGAAGAACCTCAGTTACTGCAAGGTGAGTAACTTTGTCTTCTTCTTCGAGTGCTGTCCCTGTGGGTGCTCCACTCCAGGTGAGTGTGAAGCAATACCCACTATGGCTGGTGGGACTTTGGATTTGCGGCAGCGAGTACTGTAGACAGTACTGTATGGCTTACTATGGTGTCTGCCATGGTATCCTGCATGATAGCACAGTGTTTGGTAAATGTGTGTTTAGATGACCACGTGGCCACCTTAGAGATATCAGGAATTAGGTACATTATGGAGGAAGACAACGGATATTGACATAGCTCGAGTAGAATGAGTTCTGATGCCTTCAGGCGGTTGAGCATTCTGAGTGTGGTAACAGGATCTGAGGTAGTCAGAGATCCACTTGGAAAGGCGTGTTTTAGAGATAGCCACACCCTTCGATCTCTCGGTAGAGGAGACAAATAGTCATGAGGATTTATGAAATGGTTTAGTCCTGTCTAAATGGAAGTCAATTGCTCATCTGACATCAAGGGTATGCAGAGTCGCCTCATGAGGTTTGGGATAGAATGTAGGTAAATATATTGGTTGGTTAAGGTGGAAGGTGGACACCACCTTAGGGAGAAATTTAGGGTGTGGTCGCACGGTAACTTTGTCTTTAGAAAAGGTTGTGTAGGGAGGGTAGGCCATCAGGGCGCTTATTTCCCCTATTCTCCTTGCTGATGTTATAGCAACCAAGAAAGCTACCTTCACGGACATGAAGAAGAGATGAGGTAGCTAAGGGCTCGAATGGAGGTTTCATAAGACCACGAAGAACAAGATTGAGATTCCATGCAGCTGCCGATGGATGAATCTCAGGGTAGAGATTTTGTAGGCCCGTGAGAAAGCGTTTTATAGTGGGGTGGGCAAAGAGTGAATATCCATCTAACAAATCATGGAAGGTGGTGAGGGCCGTGAGGTGTATTCTGATGGAGCTGAGTGACAGTCCATCCTGTTTTAGTTTCAAAAGGTAGTCTAGGATGTTAGGGAGGGTCACAATATGGGGTGTAAGTGTTTATGTGAGCACCACAGGGAGAAGCGCTTCCACTTCTGCAGGTGAGTTTTGCGAGTGGAGTCTTTTCTGCTATGCAGGAGGACATACTGGACTTGCTCAGAACAGACTAGTTCGTGTGTCTGGAACCATGAAGGAACCACACTGTCAAGTGGAGTTTCTGGAGCTGATGGTGAAAAATCCACCCATTGTCCTGAGAAAGCAGATCTGGTCTGCTGGGGAGAGTCCGTGGAGGACGGGTGGACATATGGAGCAGGTAAGGATGTCTGTCTCGGCCAAGCCGGGGTAATAAGTATGACCTGGGCCTTGTCGTCTCTGATCTTGCGTAGAACCCTGCATATCAGAGGGATCGGTGGAAAGGTGTACATGAGAGAGTTGTTTCATGGGATGAGGAATGCATCTCCTAGGGATGCAGTCCCGAATCCCGCTCTGGAGCAAAATAGGTGGCATTTGCGATTCTGGGTTGTGGCAAAGAGGTCTATCGATGAGGTGCCCGAGTGGGAGAAGAGCTGTTGTAGTATTGTGGGGTGCAATTCCCATTCATGTTCTGTGGAGAAGTGTCTGCTGAGTGCGTCGGCAGTAGTGTTGTGACAGCTGGGTAGGTAAGAAGCAGTAATTTGTATATGGTGTTGTATGCACCAATTCCACAACCAGATGGACTCCATGCAGGGGAGTGTGATCATGCTCCCCCCGTCTGTTGATGTGAAACATACATGCTATATTGTCCGTTAGGATCTGGATAGACTTGTTCTTTATGAGGGGAAGAAAGTGAAGGCAGGCTTGTCTCACTGCTCTGAGCTCTAGGAGATTTTTGTGTAGACACGTCTCTAGCATGGACCCGCGGCCTTGTGCCATGTGTTCCCCCAGATGCACTCCCCAACTGATCAGGGAAGCATCCGTGGTGAGCATGAGCGTCAGGGATCATTGCTGGCAGGGAACACCCATGCAGTGGTTCTCTGGTCTTGACCACCATTGTAGGGAAGCTAGTACGTTCGCTGGAGGAGTCAGCGGCATGCAGAGGCTGTGCCTGCTGGGTTTATAGTTGGAATTGAGCCAACCCTGAACACATCTCATGAGCAGCGTGGCGTACTTGACCACGAAGGTGGTGGCTGCCATGTGGGATGAACAGTCTTGCCTGGGATGATCAGAGAGCATGTATATGAGATGTGTGATAGCAAGGAATCTGTTGTGTGGAAATGAGGCTCCGGTTCAAATGGAGTCCAGGTGAGCTCCAATGAATTCAATCTGCTGTGTAGGTGTCAGGGTGGATTTTTGGACGTTTATTTGCAGGCCTAAGCTGTGGAAGAAGGAGATGGCGAAATGGGTAGCCTGTAGCATCTCGTTATATGAGTTTCCTTTCATGAGGCAATCGTCTAGGTGGGGAAAAGTATAATCCCGTGTCTGTGGAGGTGGGCCACAACTATGGCTAGGGTCTTGGAGAATACTCTCAGTGCTGTGGAGAGTTCGAAAGGGAGTACCCTGTATTGAAAATGGCTGTGTCCGAGTGTGAATTGTAGGAAGCGTCTGTAGGCTGGATGAATGCATATGTGAAAATAGGCATCCTGTAGGTCGAGGGCTGTGAACCAGTCCCCTTGCTCCAGCGCAGGTATTATTGTGTCCAGTGTGACCATCTTGAATTTCTGTACCCTTATGAATTTGTTCAGTCAGCATAGGTCTAGTATAGGCCTCCAGCCCCTGGTCTTTTTCTGGGTCAGAAAGTAGTGGGAGTAGAACCCTTTTCCTTGATGTTGTGTTGGCACAGGTTCATTGCACCTAGCTGTAGAAGATAAGCCACATCTATGCGAAGTAGGTGCTCGTGAAAGGGGTCCCTGAAGAGGGACAGGGAAGGGTAGGAGGGTAGGATATAAAAGGGATGGAGTAACCGGACTGAACTATTTCCAGGACCCAAGGGTCCTGTGTAATCTCCTGCCAGGCATGGTGGAAAACCTGGAGGCAGTGGGCAAATAGGCAGTGGAGTTAAGGCGTGGTCGTGCAGACCCTTGACCAACGCTTCAAAATGGTTGTTTATTTCCCTATGAGTGGAAGGTAGCTGTTTGCACTTGGTTTTGTCTGCGCCTAGGAGGTCTAGCGTGATTCCTGGGAATAATGATCTGGGCTGAGGCAGGTGATACTGTTGTGTGCATGGCCTCTGATAAGGTTTATACCGTTGTCTCCTGGGAAGAGATGGATAAATGCCCAGAGTATGCAGGGTCGCTCTAGAGTCTTTCATGGTGTGAAGGACTTTGTAGGTCTTCTTGGAAAAGAATTTATCTTTATCAAAGGGGAGATCCTCCACTTTGGTCTGCAGGTCTTGGGGATACCGGATGCAGAAAGCCAGGAAGACCTGTGCATAACCATTGTATTTGCGGTAGTGCGGGCTGCTGTGTCCACCATGTCTAGAGATACTTGTAGGGCCATTCTGGAGACCAACTGGCCCTCGACGAGGACTGACGTGAAGTCTGCTCTCCTGTCCTCTGGGATATGAGAGGAAAAATCAAAGAGTTTATTGTAGTTATCGAAGTTGTAGCTTGCAAGTAGGGCAGAATAGTTTGCAATTCTGAATTGCAGAGTGGAGGAGGTATAAACCTTGCGTCCCAAGACCTCAAGGCATTTGAGGTCCTTGACTTGCGGGGTGGGCTAGTAGTGCGGCTGTTTCGTCCCATGTGTCGCTGCATCCACAACAAAGAATAAGAAGTCTACGTCCTTAGCAGGAACGTAATATTTACATTCAGCCTTTTTGCAAGTCGATAAGATAGAGACTGGGGTCTGCTACAGAGCGTCTGCTGGTTCTAGGAGTGCTTCATTTATGAGAAGCATGATCTTTGTAGGGAAGAAGGGAAACTGAGACTGGCGGTTGTGAGCCGTGGCCTGAGGTGCAAAAGGTTCTGGTGGAGGAGGAGAGGCAGGTGGGGAGAACTCCACCTGCTGCTGTATATCAGGCTTGCTGTCAGTAAAGGTAGCGAGATCAGGCGGGGAGAGCGGCTGGTCAAAGAGTGAGCACTGTGTGTCCAGGAGTGGAGAGTTAGGCTCAGGTGCCACTGAGAGGTCATCCTGACTGAGGAACTGTTGTTGCTGCTCCCTGGGCTGTAATTCCACTGAGCGAGATCTGTGCTCAGAAGCGTGCGCGGACTTCTGTTTGGCTTTTCCCAGGTGCCGCGGGTCGCTTGTAGACGCCCTGCGGGAGGTCTGCTGCTGCTATCTTGTCGGCACCGGGGCAGAGCGTGCTGTCGGCACTGGGTCTATTTTCGGTGCCAAGGGGACCAGTGTCGAGGAGACCTTCCCAGCACAGGAAGTTCGGTCTCTGCCTCTGCGCTCCACGGGAGCCATGGCTGAGGTGCTGGGAGGCTCGGAGGCACCTACCTTTGACGCTATCAGCACTGAGGGTAAGGATCTCGCAGGAGACCCTTTACCCTTGTGAAAGTCTATGCATGGAGACAGTTGGACTTCCTGCCTCTTCACCTGAGAGGGTGAAGCCATGCTCCCAATTGGTTCAGATCTGGCCGGGAGCGTGAGGGAGAGGATTTGCCATTGCCCATCTCCAGAGGTGGCTGTAAGGATTTCTGCATGAGAAGCATTTTCAGCCACAGGAAATAGACCCCTTAAAATGGCAACAAGGATTAATTATGCTAATACAATTTAAAATCATCACATAAAGGAATTCATAAAGTGCCATCTTCTGTTCTTGTTACAATCCATGTCATAAGAATGAGATATCAGAATCTTAATGCCTCCTGTGTATCTAATAAGATATAGTAGTTTACTAAAAAATGGTGACCTTTCCAAATGTCAAAGTATGATTGTTTGGCCATTACCTGTCCCCCTGCCCCCATGTTCAATCTTAGTGACAGGAGAGGAAAATGCAAAATGACCAACCAGCAATACAAATTACAAATGCAAATTAATGGCACCATATGCCACTACTTTTCCCAAAAGAGATGATTCAACATTAAATTCTCATTCCTCTCTCTCTCCCCTGAAAATGACTGTAATAACAAAATGCACATTGTGGATCCAGTCTCCTGAACATAGAATCATAGAATATCAGGGTTGGAAGGGACCTTAGGAGGTCATCTAGTCCAACCCCCTGCTCAAAGCAGGACCAATCCACAAGTAAATCATCCCAGCCAGGGCTTTGTCAAGCCTGACCTTAAAAACTTCTAAGGAAGGAGATTCTACCACCTCTCTAGGTAACATATTCCAGTGTTTCACCACCCTCCTAGTGAAAAAGTTTTTCCTAATATCCAACCTAAACCTCCCCCTTTGCAACTTGAGACCATTACTCCTTGTCCTGTCCTCTTCTACCACTGAGAATAGTTTAGAACCATCCTCTTTGGAACCACCTCTCAGGTAGTTGAAAGCAGCTATCAAATCCCCCCTCATTCTTCTCTTCTGCAGACTAAACAATCCCAGTTCCCTCAGCCTCTCCTCATAACTCATGTGTTCCAGACCCCTAATAATTTTTGTTGCCCTTCGCTGGACTCTCTCCAATTTATCCACATCCTTCTTATAGTGTGGGGCCCAAAACTGGACACAGTACTCCAGATGAGGCCTCACCAATGTCGAATAGAGGGGAACGATCACATCCCTCGATCTGCTGGCTATGCCCCTACTTGTACAACCCAAAATGCCATTGGCTTTCTTGGCAACAAGGGCACACTGCTGACTCATATCCAGCTTCTCGTCCATTGTCATCCCTAGGTCCTTTTCCGTAGAACTGCTGCCTAGCCATTCGGTCCCTAGTCTGTAGCTGTGCATTGGGTTCTTCCGTCCTAAGTGCAGAACCCTGCAATTATCCTTATTGAACCTCATCAGATTTCTTTTGGCCCAATCCTCCAATTTGTCTAGGTACCTCTGTATCCTATCCCTGCCCTCCAGCGTATCTACCACTCCTCCTAGTTTAGTATCATCCGCAAATTTGCTGAGAGTGCAATCCACACCATCCTCCAGATCATTTATGAAGATATTGAACAAAACCGGCCCCAGGACCGACCCTTGGGGCACTCCACTTGATACCGGCTGCCAACTAGACATGGAGCCATTGATCACTACCCGTTGAGCCCGACAATCTAGCAACTTTCAACCCACCTTATAGTGCATTCATCCAGCCCATACTTCTTTAACTTGCTGACAGGAATACTGTGGGAGACCGTGTCAAAAGCTTTGCTAAAGTCAAGAAACAATACATCCACTGCTTTCCCTTCATCCACAGAACCAGTAATCTCATCATAGAAGGCGATTAGATTAGTCAGGCATGACCTTCCCTTGGTGAATCCATGCTGACTGTTCCTGATCACTTTCTTCTCATGTAAGTGCTTCAGGATTGATTCCTTGAGGACCTGCTCCATGATTTTTCCGGGGACTGAGGTGAGGCTGATTGGCCTGTAGTTCCCAGGATCCTCCTTCTTCCCTTTTTTTAAAGATTGGCACTACATTAGCCTTTTTCCAGTCATCTGGGACTTCCCCCGTTCGCCACGAGTTTTCAAAGATAATGGCCAATGGCTCTACAATCACAGCCGCCAATTCCTTTAGCACTCTCGGATGCAACGCGTCCGGCCCCATAGACTGTGCACGTCCAGCTTTTCTAAATAGTCCCTAACCACCTCTTTCTCCACAGAGAGCTGGCCACCTACTCCCCATGCTGTGATGCCCAGCGCAGCAGTCTGGGAGCTGACCTTGTTCGTGAAGACAGAGGCAAAAAAAGCATTGAATACATTAGCTTTTTCCACATCCTCTGTCACTAGGTTGCCTCCCTCATTCAGTAAGGGGCCCACACTTTCCTTGGCTTTCTTCTTGTTGCCAACATATCTGAAGAAACCTTTCTTGTTACTCTTAATATCTCTTGCTAGCTGCAACTCCAGGTTTGATTTGGCCTTCCTGATTTCATTCCTACATGCCCGAGCAATAGTGTTACACTCTTCCCTGGTCAGTTGTCCTATCTTCCACTTCTTGTAAGCTTCTTTTTTATGTTTAAGATCCGCAAGGATTTCACCGTTAAGCCAAGCTGGTCGCCTGCCATATTTACTATTCTTTCGACACATCGGGATGGTTCGTCCCAGTAACCTCAATAGGCATTCCTTGAAATATGGGAAACATGATGGGAAACAACCCACTTTTCTCCCACCTAAAAGGAATGCCTCATTAAAGACCCAATCTAGCCCCCACTGATGTCAATGAAAATACTCCCATTGACTTCAGCAGGAATTGGATTGAGCCCTAGTACCACACCCACATCCATTCATCACTAAAAGTGTTTCTTAGAAATAATAATTGAATAGAGTTCTATAACTTACAAAGAGGCAAACTATTTGCAGAGATACAAACCTGCACTAGTTGTCACAGAGGATACATATGAGGAAACAGGTGATGCGAAAAGTATTTTGCTTTGAGTAATGGAAAGCTCAACCTCCTCATTTTTCCTACTCTAACCACGAGTGTATATTGAGTTATATGCTCCTGGAGATACAGGAGCATTACTATTAACATAAATGGGTGTTTCACTTATGCACTGATGCCAGAATAAACCAGTCAATTTGCATGAAAATGTTACTGGACAGCCCACAAATCAGAGCCAGTGGCACAAAACCTGATTTATAGCACTAGAAAGTCTTTATATAAAAATAAAAGAGTCACTTTGCATAAGAGAAAGGAAGAGCGTGAACAGGCCTTGTTTAAATGAAAGAAACACAGAGGGAGGAACCTACATATAACAGTGTCATTGTCCTAGGTGTTTCATTTCAGAAAGCAATGGTGATCGTTGGGAGATACTGGGTAGGTTAAAACAGAGCAAAAGGTGTGAAGAAGAAAAGCAAAGGTGGTGAAAAGCTGTCTCACTGAGGTGGAGGGTAGTGGCTTCTGGGCTGGGGACATCCAGTGGTGCAAGTAGAATTCATTTCTCACCAGTACGCTGCACCGGCTAAAGGGGGACATGCAGGGGACACATGTGACCTCCCTACATGACCCCCACGTGCCACTGACCTGCCTCCCAGCCCAGGGCCCCACGCTTTCCCCCTCCACTCCCCATGATCCATCCCATGTTACTGGGGGGAAGGAAAGGGGCGGAGAGAGCACTCCCAGTGTGTGGACACGGCACTAAGAGAAGAGGAGGGCTTTGTTTCTGCAACAATAGCAGGCTCACAGAGTCGCACCTGCTTTGGGATTTGTCAGCAGAAGAGCTTCAAACCAGTTCCCTCTGACAACAGTGAATATTTTTTTCAGACACGCTGACAACCGAGCCCCACAACGGCAGCTCCTTCAGCATGGCTGTACTGCCCCCAGCTCTTCCACGCAGCTGCGTCTCCTGAGTCCTGTCTAGGGTCCGTACAGCAGCCCTGCTGGAGGACAGGGCTGGGGGCGGTACAGCCATGCCAGAGGAGCTGCTAGTGTGGAGCTCGGTTGCCAGCGTGTCTGAAACCTGCCCTGGGAACCGCAGCGGCCAAAGAAGCAGAGCATGAGGTCACTGGGTGCCCCCACACCAGCAGCTCCTGCGTGGAAGGGCTGGGGGCGGTTCAGCCGCACCGGAGGAGCTGCCTGCATCGGGCTGCCCCATGTTCTGTTCCTCCTGTGTCTTTCCAGTACGCCATGCCGGTTATAAATAGCTTACTGGTACAGCGTACCAGACCATACCATCCTACTTGCACCACCGGGGACATCCCAATACACATTCACAGAAGAAATACACTACTAAAACATACAGCAAGCAAAGGTCCCAAAGTTCGGAGAGCTGAAGGGCATAGTCCCCCACCAGTATCTCTGTGCAGATTTCAGTTATGGTATTGGCATTTATTTAAGAAGGTTCTTTTCCCAGGGTTCATTCTCTACACCTGTCCACAGCTGCACATGACAATGGTAAATTCTCTTGCTCCAGGTCAGGATGCAAGGAAGGGCAGAGAGAAGTGATAACTAAGACACTGGTCAGTAAACCTCTTAAAGAAAAAAATAGGTAAATATTAGCAAGTTTAATGGTCTTTAATATTGTGTAATTTTACAAAATCATTATAAAAAATAAGGCCAGTTTCTTTCTGAAATGCATGATTTCAATGAGAAATGGCCCTGTATCAACCCCCCAAATCTGAACATCCCCAAATATAAGGGTGTTCAGAAACTGAACCTAGACTTGAAGTATGCAAATAGTCCTTGTCTGTAATATTTATAATACACCAAATTACACCAGAATCTGAATGTTTGGCTCAATCTTTAATTACATTATGTGGGAAGTGTTCCTGGGCTATGTCAACCTACTCTATGTGGTTCTTTAGTTAAAAATGACCTGAAAAGGTTTCTTGACCAAATGGAACACATTTTTATTTGTAGAGCAACAGAGAAATTTTTCTTGTTCTTGACATTACCTGGAAATTCAGTCCAGTTAATAGAACCTGTAGTGCCACAGAAACAAATATGTTAAAGATCATTTTTGCTAATGAAAATAGTAACATATAGATTAATGTTCATCTAATTGTACATGGCGGTAATTCCGGGGGGGGGGAGGTTTCTAATGACATTAGCAAGCTTGACTGCTTTATTAATCTCACAGTCACCCCTTAATGGAATTTCAGCCTTACATGAATAATTCACCTACTTTTTTTTTAAACAACAAATGGTTTAAAATGTATTTTTTTCAAGCATTTATTTATTCTGCCTATCCCCCCATGCACAGACTTCAAAACTGAAACAAATGACTTACTGTGGCTGGTACTGTCTTGTGCTTCTGCCACCTTTTCATTTTCAGTTAAAGATTAATGGCCTAATTTTCAAAAGAAGCTGAGCATGTGCAGCTTCCATTGATTTCGGTAAGAGCTGGGATTGTTTTTACTAGGAACATCATCCCATAAATGACTAATAGTAACAAAGCTCTATCTACCAGCAACATTTGGGATGTGTTAGTGAAGGCTAAAAAGACCTGACTAACCTTAGCAGAACCTCGTGTACTGACAATAAATATTTAAACGAGACCTCTCCAATGCACCCAGCATCAGAGAATCTGGGGCCTGCTATATATTAAGAAAGCATTGTTTCTGTTACAAATGATCAAATCCTTACCTCTCCCTTGGTTATGTAACATTTTCAAGTGGGAGTCATTCTTGTTCTTGATCTTTGGGAGTAATTTTGCCAAGCCTATGCTGCAGCAGCCACCTTCGCTGCAGAAAGGTTTGTGCAAACAGAGCGATATTACACTGAGCCCTAAAGGTGTTAAGACACTAGCTGCCCCTGGCTTCTGGCAGAATGGAATTCCACAGCTGAAGGCCTTCCAGTAGGAAAGCTCAGACACTTGTGAACATTGCTCTGGGAACCATCAGCCACGGTGGCCCCAATTCAGCAAAGCACTTAGGCATGTGTTTATAAATCCATCCCTATTCAGCTAATGCTCACGTGCTATACTGAATCAGGGCTGTGTCCCTATTGAACATACTGTACGCTTTGCATTCATCAGCCATCTTGGCCACGATTTAAAAGTCAATTTACCAACGGGTAGTGCACCTCCCTGCCTGTAGTATTGTATGTATCCCCTAGTCTAAGTGTAGGGAAATACGATGGTACCTTATGTACCACTATGTGGTTGGTTTTAAATTGCTATTTGAATCTGTTGATGTAGAATGGGATTTTCCAAAGCATTTAAGGAAGTTAGGAGCAGAAGTCTTACTGACTTTGAATGGGCCTCGTGCTCCTAACTCCCTTAGCTACTTTGGAATACCTCACCCCCAGAGTCAGCCTGTGCTTTTTAACATTCATATTAGAGACACAAGGTGGGTGAGGTAATATCTTTTACTGGAGCAGCTTCTGGTGGTGAGAGAGATGAGCTTTTGAGCTATACAGAGCTGTAGATGACCTGCAGAAGAGCAGTGTAGCGCAAAAGCTTGTCTCTTTCACCAACAGAAGTTGTACCAATAAAAGATATTACCTCACCCACCTTGTCTCTCCAGTGTTTTAGGGTAGAATTTTTAAAAGTGACTAAGTGACTTAGGATCACAGGCTGGCATTTTCAAAGGGGCCTAAGGGAGGTAGGCACTTAACCCCCATTGAATTTAAATAACAGTTGGGTGCCTGACTCCCTTAGGGGCAATAAGTCCTCCTGAAAAAGTCAGGAGGACTTTTGGCTCCTTAAATCATTTGAAAATCCCACCATTAAGTCTTAAATAGTGGGTGCGATTTTAAAAGCATCTAAGAGATAAAGGTGCCCAACTCTTACTGGAAGTCCATGTAAACGGAGTGTCTAACTCCCTTAAGCATTTTTGAAAACCTCACCTATCATTTTGGAGCCCTTTAATCTAAAGATTCAAGATACTTAAAGGTGGAGAACCACTGTAACTCCATTTAGAAGTGAGGAAACTGAGGCACAAAGAAGTTAAGTAAGTTTCCTAAAATCACACAGACAATAATGGCAGAGCTGGAAACAGAATCTAGGTCACTGACTCCCTGTCTAGTGATCTGGGCAATAGACTATGACCAGCTCCTTCTTCCCCAGCTGGGCTCCCTCCCTCAGTCAAGGGATTGCTTAGCCACTTGATTCCTCTCAGCTGTGGCCTATTGGGTTAATTAGCCCCTTTCTCAAGATGCCTTAACCCTTTCAGGGCAAGTGTGGGGTGAACACCTCATCATATAGACCATGAAGACTAAAAGGTAATTGGGCATAGTCACACTTCAGTAGCATTGAAAAGCACAGATTATTTTCATTTAAATTTAGTAAAGTTACTTAGACAGAAGCCTATAATAAAATATAACATTTCATGTTATTATTTTAAGTCTGTGATATTCATTTATTGGAGTTTAGCACTCAGACGGATTTCATTCATTAATATCAAAAGTACGAAAGTCATGTAATAGGAGAGAATTACAGCATAGAGCAGTAGTACCAGATCTATTGCTCTTGCTTTAATTAGAATCTACTTTTCATAATTAAAATTATTTTTCATTGCTGCAAAGTAATATAAACTGTACACTGCAGGTTATGAGAGAAAATAAGAGCTAAACAATGACAATTGCACATTTATAATAAGCTTTAAAAAATTAAACACAGAGTTAAAACACAGGGCATCTGGAGTTGTGCACTGATGCAGTTTTCAGGTTTATGCATGTTGCAAAAATGTTCTATTTGGATAAAAATTACTCATCTAGATGTCTGCCACACAGAGTAGAATGAATATCCATGGGGGGGGAGGGGAAATCAATGAAAACCTAAGGCAATCCTATTAAATCTCGGATAAGTAAAAAAAAGTCTTTCATAAAGAAAGGTATTAGTAGCACTAATGAGGTAAAGCAGAAACTATGAAAAATCACATCATATCATATATATGACACTTCCAGGTATTTAAGTGGTTTCCTTTCATGTATGTATGTATTTGACCTATGTCCTTTGCCACAAGGGGCTCTCTTTAAACTGACAGGGCACAAAGCCAATGCAGTGTTTTTCACCTGCCTCTTCAGTTTACAAATGAGACCAAGCCATGGCTGGGAAGGCCAGTGCAGCTGTTCTCTGAGATCTGAGCCATCATGCTAAATAAAAATGCAAAAATAATGTTGTAAACAAGGGATGCTTATACTTTCCTCTCTCCACAGACTAAATGCTGGTTCCACCTTGCCTAGCAAACATGAATCATGCAAGGATCCAGTGGCATAATTCCCAAAGGTATTACAGTACTAACAAGCGGGCCGCATGTGATGGTATCATCTTTGATGATATGACCACTGTCCTGAAGCCACACTGTATATGACTCATCCACATCTGTTAGACATTCATAAATTATCATCACTAAAGGATTAGCAGACTCAGATGTAACTGAAACACAAAGGTACATGTGGGGGAAAGAAACCCTGAAAATATTGTTGTAAATTGTATTGGGCAAATATGCTCCTGGGACAATTAGATCTGTTGTAGTCTCTTTCACCATTAATTTTATAGTTCTCATTTTGTGAAGACTTAGAATATATTTTGTTATTGGATAATTTTCTTTCAAGTTTAGACTATTCATTCCCATGCGAGATTGGAAGCCACACACCATGATCAATGTAGAATGAAAGCAGACAGATCACTGATATTTTGGGAACCCACAAATATATCTTTCTTCAGTGAAGAGTAACAGTAACTCACAGAAAAATGTGCAGAACTACTTATGGCACGAAATCACTATTGAAAATGAATGCAATATTCATGACTTCTCATCAACATCCTTAAAGTTTACTGTGAGCTCTGCTTTTCCAATCCATGGCACTGTAATATTCTAAACAAGAAACTCATTAAAACTGAGTGCTGGTTTGCGGTCTATCATATTTATTTTTCATGAGTGTGCTGCTAATATAAGTATGAACAGTTGGTTTAGCCTGAGCAAGCATACAGTATACTGGAGCAATACTTAAAAAAAAAAAAAAAAAAAGTCAGATTACAGTTGACAAGCCTCTGGAAAGTCATTTCTGTTGACTGTGACACACTTTCTCTCTGCCAAATCAGTATATACGTAGGCCACATTATTTTATAGAATGAAGTGGATCTTCTGTGCAAACCCTCAATGGCTCATACAAACTTTTCACATCTATCATTTCTCACTAAATAAAGCAATTAGAGAACAAAGATGATATGAAGCCTCTGGATGCTCTAACTTAAGCCATAGAACCAGACTGGCACAGGATCAGGAAGAGAACACACATTTTCACACCCGTCCATTCTTCAGACAAAGCCAAGAATCAGTGCCCTTGGGAGTTTTAATCTCATATATATTAATAGAAAACAAATGCAATATTATTATGATGTATTCATGCTAGTCTAGAAAACCTTGAACTACCAATTCCATTGCCTAACCTTCAGGAGCTTATACTGGTAGTTTAGCCATAAAAATAATAATTCTGGTCTTTAACTTGGAGTGAGGAACAAGGGAGAAATCTGTATTATTTTGTAGGAACATATGTGCCTTGGTTTACCTGCTTGATAATTATTCTAGCTAATTGCACAGAGTTAGCCCAAAGGAGGCTGTTCAGGAGGAGCAAGCAGGAAACATAAGAATGACAGAAAGAAGGTATCTTGAAAGAGAGTACCATAGGTTCTTAAGAGAAACAACGGGTGAGCTAGTCCTTGGAAAATCCCTACCTGCCTGTCACCAGAAGGATGAAATGCCTATTTTTCCAAGACAAAAAAGAACATTAAGCAGTTAAAAACCCCTGTCTAGAGGAAAAGGAGGAGGGGCTGGGGGCAGCTTCTTGGGAGTAATACATGCAGCAGGGCTATGGAACTAAGGCAATGGCTAGGCAGGATCACCTAAGCTTTGAGAGAGGTTATGAGCTGCAGGCAAGCCCAGGCATGTGAGCCTTTTGTGGGGTTAACCCTTTCTCCCTGCTTGCTGTATACCTTTGGGCAAACAGACAATACATCTGTTTGAGAAAAGCTGTTTGAAGTCACTTTAATCAGCTGCCAGTCACAGGCACCTGACGAGGAGTGTCTTGTATGTACCAATTGTCCTTGGGCCTGTCATGGTAACACAGTTGGAAACTGAGCAGCTGCCATGCCAGGATCCAATTTAAGAATTGTAGGACTGTCGGGTTCTACCCAGAAAGAGATGAAGGTGAAGGTGGCAGAACCTCTCCCGAAGGATGCCTTCATGAGGGACTGCAAGGAGTATAAGGCACCACTCACTCTGTATCAGTGGGAGGATGGTAGGAATAGGCGGTGTTGAAGCCTTGTGGTTTGGTCTGAAGAGGGGTGAACCACAGAGTTCAGGTAGAGGCCTGTCACTTGGAGGCAGTGCCCACAGCAGAGATTGAGGAAGCGTTCACAGGTGCAGCTCACTCCTGAGTCATCACATTTGGCAAGTTAGCTTTCAGGCCCACAGCGCTTTAAATGTTTTTAATGCTAGTGAATGGGGTCTGATGGACAAGCTTTGACTAATGCTTTCTACTTTTCCTACTAAAGTTCTCTCTTTTTCAGCCAAGTCAATGGCAATGCACCCACAGTACCTTACCTCTAATGCTTCAACTCTGCCCTGGAAGGACAACATTTAGGATTGAGAGGGTCATTCAGCCCTTGGCTTCTGTGCTGAAATCAACACCAAACAGTGTTGACTGTAGTGGTGGGTTTTGTGATGTGGACACTTGTCTACTCTTTACGGACAACGACTATCAAAAAGCTGTCAGTCAATAGCATATGCACTTCAGACATACACAAGAATTCAACTATGTTTTGGAAATGAAATTTGTGGGGTTATTCGGTATTTTTTTTAAATAAATTGTAATTTACAATTAGGAACTAATACTACTCCCATCGAATTCCATGGCAAAACTCCCATTGGCATTCAAGGGAGCAAGACTGATTTCCATGCCCACTGTCGTTCTTTATATAAACACATACAAATGGTATTCCATTAAATCAGGAAATTAAATGAACACTAGGCACATTTTTTTACATCATATTGCCATTAAGTAAAACAATCCTACTAAAGGCTGATGTGAGATCAAATACTGATGTACTCCATACATGTCTCCTTTATTTACTACTTGTAATGTTTTAAAATTAATTATATATTCAACATAGCAGAATGACTGAAAATAAGCCATTGCAACCTATCAGGTTAATAATATGTAGTCTAAACATTTTGAATATATACAGTGTTTACCAAGTAATCCAGAATGACTTCTGTGTGGGTGTTCTTAGTGTATTAGGCAAATAAAACATGTTCTAAAAGATCTACCTAAATGCATACAATGGAGGCCACTGAACTGTGAATTTGCTGGCAGGAAGAGACTTGTGACATTCTGTGGGATTCCGCCTGGAAACAAAGAAATCTGTACTCCAATATATTGCCTCCTGTAGTTTCCTACAGAGATGGATCTCGCACATAAAAATACACTGCTTCATTGCTGCTACAGGATTTATCAAAGAGTCTTTCAGGTAATAATGTGCATTTTGTAATCTTCCTTCAGAGATGCCTTTCTTCCCTTAATTCAAAACAAAGCTAAGGAAAAACAAAGTCACAATAAATACACATTGAAATAATGTTAATGACCAAGCAGGAAAAGTCTTTGATAAAACCAGCATTCCATCCTCCGTGCACACCAATGAACTTTCAGAATATATGGCAGGCCCAAGGAAAGAAAATTGTCAGGATGTACATTTAATTTTGTGAATGAATATATTGTATAATTATTATTTAAAATAAATTCCTTCACTGTGCATGATATTGCATTACATAATCGAATGCTGATAATCTTCATATTTGTGATTCACATTGCTAGTCTAAAGCCAAGCATACACATTTAAAAGAAAAAAGTATAGAAAAAGAACTGGAAAGAGGGAAAAAATAAATGAGTATGATTTAAAGAAGCTTAGTGTTAAAAAAATAGTATAGCAAGACAAAAACAGAAAGGAACAAAGGAGAAACGAACAGTAAACTGTCAATTAGACAGGCTAAATATGTCTTAAGTTTCTTTTCAAAATGAGACTTAGGCACTTCCAAAAATTTTAGCTTACATCTATGTAAAGGAATCTAGGTAAGTGAGATTCTTACAAATATTTACTCCCTATGTACGATATGTAATCAACAGATACAAACATATGTACATAAAATTTTTCTGAGAAGTTCTTATCAATCTTGGTGACCAAGTCAACAGACCATGCACTCTTAAATATGGTATCCCATAGGGATCAGTCCTAGCACAGATCTTGTTTAATATTTACACTGGTGGCCTTCCTCAAACATCATCACCATGGAAATTTACCTATGCTGATGACATTGCTGTGACTCCACAGGCATGGGATTTACCTAGCATAGAACAAACCCTAAGCAAAAATCTTAAAACCATGGAAATATTTTTCTTATATTGGTAGCTAAAACCAAACCTCATTGAGACTGTCATGTCAGCATTCAATCTCAAGCAAAAGGCTAGCGCAAAATAGCACATGGATTTCTGTCACCAGCAGACGTGACACTATCCCCCTCCAAAATAAGTTTGTGTGACATTAGACTGAAGCCTCACATACCACCAGCACCTGAAAAATATCCATGACACAAAGGTGTGGGTAAATCTCTTGCATAAACTTTCAGGAATGGGGTAGGCAGCCACTTCAAAAACTCTACAGATCTTTTCACCGGCCATTGTCTGCTCTACTGCAGAATACTGCTCACCCATCTGGACACACAGTTCCCACACAATTATCAATTTCACATTGCCACACGGATCATTACAGCCACAATAAAATCAATGCCATAACCATGGCTTCCTATACTGGCACACATTTACCCACCTCAAACTCACTGTGACAGGTGACTACTTCAAGAGTCCCATTGTATTAGAGAGAAAAAGGATCTTCCAGTACATGAAGACCTAATTCATATATTGACATTCTGACTCACAACCTTTTTAGCTTGTAGTGCAAGAGTTCGAAGACTCAGGGTTCTCTCACATAGGTGAACAGCGAGCAAGGTGGAAGGATACCATTCTCACCAAGGACCCAACCAAAGAATCCGATGGTGGTTCACTCCCATGAAAAATATGGTCCACTTTGAATTGCATTCACATACCACATGGCAAATGGGGACTGGGACACAATCCTATTTCTGACTGCAGAAACGTACTTCACACTACAGAATGTCTCATCAATCAATGTTCCAAAAGATCATATACTGGTGGTATCCTCTGACATTTGCTCCATGTCACCTAAAGCAATGAGCTGGACTGCCAACATAGACTTGGACATCGAACAGTACTGTTACTAGCCATACAACGAAGAAGAATCAACAGTAACAGATAAAAATTAATCAGGATTTCTAGCATTTAAAACTTTTTCACCAATGTATTTTTGTCAGGGCAAGAATGTGGGTGGCTTAGTCCCCAGAGGCCAGGAGTCCACTGGCAGTAATCAGGCTGGGCTGGAACACCAGGAGATCAGAATTGAGAGATAAAATGGAAGACAGGGATCAAGAGTCAGTTACCAAGAGTCACGCCAAGTCGGGATACCAGGAGGTCAGGTTCAGACAACAGAACCAGAGGACAGGAATCTGGAGGCAATCAGGGGCCTTGGAGCTCTCGCAATCAGCTGCGCTTCACTGTAAGTTAACAAGGGTCCAATACCATGAAGTTAAATGTAAAACTACTGCAATCCACCCTCCTCAAATTCTGTTGCAAAACAATGTGAGGTCTGAAAAGCCCCAGACTTGCACTGCTGTTTGCATCTGTAGGACACTTACATGTGCAAGTATAATGTCTTACAGACAAAGCTGCTGGCACTCGGGTTCACAGTCTCCAAATTGCACAGTATGGTTGAGATGCTAGAACTCTGGTAAAGTAAAAAATGCCTATGCTGGTAATATGCAGTGTTGCTAATGACACTAACACTGCATATGCTAGTAATAGTAAGTATTGTGTGGTGGCTAAAAAACCCACTTGTGGTGTGGATTAGGAAATGTTATTTTAATTGGCCTATATTCTGTTTCACTTAATTCTGCCTAAATTTCCTGTGGTAATAAATATACTTTATACTAGATTTTTTAAAAAGCAAAGTAAAAATTAACAAAAAAATGCTTTAAAAGCAAAGCAAGCTTATAATATAAAATTACACCCTGGTGGGCTATATAAAAATAAGTAAGCTTGCACCCCTGGTTCATACTTTAAGCGCAGTATTTATAAGAATTTGAATAATTACAACCACTATAATCTTTAAAATGTATTACTAAATAATACAAATTTTAAAAACCAAAACAATAAAATACAAATAAAACAAATTTGTATATATAAAGCAATGAAATGTAGGCCTGACTTAACATGAGTAATTAAACATGGGGGAGGCCTCATTTTTTTGGAAGACAGGATTAGGGTGGTAACTAGGTCCACAGGCTAAAAACTGAGTGTTTGTGCTAAGATACGTAAATGCATCAGCAACTGAAAACATAATGTCTGTACTAGGGAAGATAAGGAGGAACACCCAGGGAACCACTTACAATGGACAAGATAACAATGAATAAGATAAGCCTGGAATGTAAGATGAGGTAAAGAGTAAGTAATGTATAGATAGTGCTTGGAGAGAGCATGATGTACAGGGATTGGTTTCTGCAAAGTGACCATGCCAATCCCACAACATGTAATGTATAGTAAGTGCAATGTAATGTGCAAGTGTGTATAAAAGAAAAGGTTTGCTGTGTAACTTTGGATGTGTGGTATATCCTGTACCCACACTCTACATTTGAGTCTAAATCAACTCAGCATTCCTTCTTGGGCTGCAGCCCCACAAACTGGCGTAGAGCTGTGGCCTTTCACCCAAACAATGTTTGTAAGTGGCATACCTTTGCAAATACCTGACTCCCATTAACATTCAAGTCAACAGGACAGGATTCATTTCTACAAAACGTTGCTATTAACCAGAAGTTGTTAACATCCAGGTTGCCTTTGAGCAGAATCTACTGTATTTAATGAAAGAGGGAGAAAAAATATTTCAGGTCAAGACCCCTCTATTTATTGTACTGCTTGAATCTGACATATACCTGTAAGCGAGGGAGAATCTGCTTTGAACTAAAGGCCCATACTTTCTTAGTAAACAGGACACACACCAACTCCTTTATTATGACATAAGGGATGCAACCAAGAATGCTAACTCACTCTCAGGAGCCTGATGGCCATATATGTTAATTGGGATGAAAAAGTAGTGGCCATCAGCTGGAGGCATGAGGTATACTCCGTCTTATCTGAATTAGAAATGGTTTCTGGCAGCCTAGATCATGGCCCCATAAAAAATGCCATAGCCATGAGCCACAAAAGGTGTTTTTCAGCTGGATCAGTGCCAGTGTACAAATGTTAGAAAGAAGATTCTTAGAAGTCATTTATTGCTGGGAACCAACACACAAAATATCCTTGCATCTTCTTAATGGGTGATAGCTTGATGAAAGTATCGAAAGATACCACAAAATTCTTTAGAGACTAACAGATTTATTTGAGCATAAGCTTTCGTGAGCTTTGAAAATTTGAAAATCTGAGATCAATCAAAATGTTTCCAGGTTGTTGTTTTTTTAACTCCAATGACAACAGTTCTGTTCTGGGTTAAATATTACCCTCTTGCATTTGCAAAGCAACAGTACTGCAAGAGTCAGAAAATTACATTGTAAACCTTCTTTGGAAACAGTCTTCCCTCACTGTGCAAACTGAGTGAAATGAAAATGGCTAGTAAATAAATAAATGGTGAAAATAAATTAGATTTTTAAAGTTATTTCTGTATTAATTATCAAAGTAGATGTTAGCTACAAAGGTAAAATATTTGCTTTTATTAGGTTTTGAATCGTTTGAATTTTGAATGTGCTTTTAATAGGTTTTTAAATAGTAATTTAATCTTTACCTATTTAAGATATTTTCACCTTGGTTCTTTATATATGAGTTATCCTTTACTATGCTTTTGCTTCCCGGATTTTAACTTGCATATAGAAATGAAAATGCATTAGTACATTTAACCCAAAAATTCCCAAGAAACGAGGTTGCTAGGATACCATGGAATTGCCTTGGATAAAGGAAACCCCAGTAAACTGTTACTGAATGGATTAGGTATGAAAGATTAGTTAATGAAATTTTTGACTACAGTATTTACCTTGATTAACTCTTTAATTGCCAGCTGAAGGTTTTACAACTAGCAGACAACTGGTTCAAATATATGAAACCGGAATAAAGTCAGTTAGAGCTAGGAGGCAGAATATTATTGTAGGGACCTATTTCTAGGTCTTCCATCCTTTATCTCCTAATATCACACATTATATTCTTCTTTTTCTCTGGCTCTCAACTCTTCCTTCTGCTCCTTAGGTGATAAGTTTGTAAAAAAATGTCTAGTGTTGACATTCAGGGACTTGCAACTGGAAATATTAGTATTTATTAAGGGGGCTGTAGCTCACGAAAGCTTATGCTCAAATAAATTTGTTAGTCTCTAAGGTGCCACAAGTACTCCTTTTCTTTTTATGTATGGATTGTAATTGTTGCACAAATTCACCTACATTTGCCTAAAGGTTTGCTAGTTGAATGATCTACTCATTGCTGATAGGTCATTTTCGTGGCACTCTTCCATTGTAATTCTCTAATAAAAGATTTTCATTTATAATATGAACTAAAACATTCCTTTGAGTTTTGCTGTAATATACACAAAGGAATAGTTTAGAATCAGTTTAGCTTAGCAGATTTGCAATGCACACAAATTCTACTGCCAGGATCTGCAAAGACGGGCCCTGCAGTGCAGGGGAACAGTTGCCCTTATCCTATAATTGTTCTTCTTTTCCCCATGCTTTCATACAGTTTGCTATCGTCACTTACTGACACTGCTGAAATTAGGCCTCAATCCTGGAAACACTTTATGTCTGAGTGTAACTTTACATACACAATTAGTGTCAGTGAAATGGCTGGCCTCAGACTCTTTGGAGCAGAGATCACGTCATATCTTTTTATTTGCTCTTGTATAGCACACGCCACACTTTGCAGCATTGTATAAATAAATACTAAGTATATCAGAAACAGGGCAGAATTTGAGTGAAAATAGGAGCAAGTCATTCCTCCAAAATGACCACCATAAATTACTGGGTAGGTATAATCACTTGTGGGTTTGACTAATTGGAATATAACAGGGAACTATGCAATAAATTGAAATCATAACACCAAACCTACAGAAGGATACAGATAAACGTATCTGTAAGAAAAGGAGGTGAAAAGTCAGACAATGAAAGATTCTATTGAACCAGAAAATGTAAGAACTTGTATTAGAAAAAAAGAATAAAAATGTCAAGCTTGCTGTGGGCATCTTCTATTTGATTCTTATAGAGAGAGAAATCTCATCTTTGCATTTACGGTAACATTTGTTAAAAATAAAAATAAAAAACCTGTGGTAAATACTTCTCCATAAGAAGTGCACAAAAATTGACTTAAAGAATAAGAAATATTATGGTTAACTGCACACACGAGAGTAGTAGCTTGGCCCCTGTTTAGGAGGGCATAGCATGTTCACAGCTGAGTATGGGTGGCAGCTATGTGGGGATAGAGAAAGTCCCAGTTCCACCTTTAACCACTCCTCTTTGTGGCAACAACCCCATCCACACCCATCACTGTGCAGCTGTGGGCTAGAATCTGGCCCTTTAAATACAATAGTTTCCTGAACAAGAATACATTCTTTATGAATCTCCACCTCACTAACTTAAAAACGGCTCGTATCAGCTGAATGAAGAGCACTACCAGAAACCCAGCTTGCCTTTGCAAGGGTATGGGTTTAAATGGTATGAAGTCGTCTGGGTAATTTGTTTACTAATAGTTTTAGAAGATCACAAAACCTACTACTAAATCGTCAGATCTTGCCAAAGAAGGTAACGGTCACTTTTGGGAACGTAAAATAGTTATGTTCTTAGACTTTTTGTAAGAAACAGCAAGAACAGCAAAAAAGAAAGGAAGTGATGTTATTAGGAAGAAGCTGAAAAAGATCGATGGGAATTGGGGGAGGGAAATCTCAAAGCAGATGAAAATTTATGAAAATTACTTTCTATAGTTTTAGTACAATGAACCAAAACCTGAGAGTCAAAATAAAATACCATACCTATCCAAATGCTTATTTAAATAAATAAGGTCTGATGCATTTTGTAAGAAATACAGATCTGTTTAAGTACTAAACAGGCGTCAAGGGTTGTTTTGTTTTGGGGGTGTGTGTGTGTGTGTGTGCGCGCACATATTTTTATAAGTAACACATTTTTATATATAAATTACGTGAGAAGGGGTAAAATTGGCCAAAATTAAGCAAAAACTTTAGGACCTCATGACTCAAGTGGTCACCATGCACCATACCTACTTATTCTCAGTTTCTATATGAGGTATAATTGAAAAGGATTCTATTTTCTGAGAACTCAAGACCTATCACAACAGGGTATCAAATTTTCCTGAAAATAATTAACACACGTGACTGTCAATTGGATTTAACCCCCAACATCACAGCTGGATCATTCTTATTCATTGCTTGTTGTATTTCCTATCTGAAAATTAGCATAATCTTCCACTCTATTTTTGACATGGTCTTCAAAATAAAATAGATGAAAACAGAATCAGTGCAGACAGATTTTTCCTCAATTTGTTGAGCATTCCAATCAACAAAAAGGAAACATTTAAATATTTCTAAAAATTGAAACAAACCATCCAAAGAGTATAATTAAGTTTTACTGTCACATTGCATGCGTCATACTCCACCTGCTACAGGAATTTCATCGCATTACTTACCTTTATACTGCCAGATTGGGATTTGTATACAAAAGCAGTTTCCTTTTAGATAATTTATTTTACCTGAGCTATATAATACACATCAAGACCTTGCATATACCATTCACCAATCATAATGACTCACAGCATTAAATGAAAACATTAAAAAGATCTACAAACTGTCAGTAAAGAAATGTTTTCATTTTAGATTTTAAAATGACAACCAAGTCTTGAAGGCAGATATAAAGTGTGTAGGTGCAGGGAGGTTTTATAAACAATTGTGTATATGCTGTGCAGTGTCATCCTTAATTTCCTGGCTTTTGTCAGTTTGGTGTTACAAAATGGATATTAATGGATATTTCTGTGTTCTTTTTTTAAACAAAAAATCCAAGAAAAAGAAATATTTCATTTAAACAGAAATTGTAATTGACGTAATCATCCTTAAGGGATTTTACCATGAATAAAGCCTTTGGGAGACTTCTTAATACTTGCGGGATTGAAATGGAGGCTTAATGACGTAGAAGTGTGGTACATTATTCTAACTACATATTCACAGAGACTTTCTGAGGCCTATTTTATGGCTCTCTAGTTCGCTCTCTAAATTGGAACACAGGATAACAATTTTTCATATAAGATTAAACAATTTGAGATGGAATAAAAAAGTCCACTGAATTACTCAAACATGACAACTTTTCCACAGCCTAAAATTTCAAATTGTCAAATCTTGTTAGAGTTGCTAATAGGTTACATCTCTGTATGCTGAGTTTCAGAGCAGAGTTAATTTTTTTAAAAAGATAATATGTAAATTTAGTAGTTTTGAAAAACTGGTTTATAATGGGAATGCAGACATAACCTTACTAGTTGCACCTCTGCTGTAACCTAATTTAAGGTAAGCAGCATCAATACTATACATCAAAATCTTTCTTTACACTAATGGTGAATCAGAAGGAGCAGAAATGACTTCTCAGTTGTTTTGACCTCTGTGAATCTCTAAGAGGCATACATCTACATGACAGATCTACTAATATCACAAAGTAGCCATTAGCAATCCAGAACACAGTACTGATTGTAGACACTCTTTCATGAACTATGCCTGGCAGATTATGAAAAATGTAATTGATGGTACATTTCAATTCATTCTACTATATGTGAGTAAAGTCTGGGGGCCAACTTTAACACCTGATTACACCAATTGGGATCAAACCCCACTAGAAACAGTGCATTTGCAGCTTTGCAAACTAATTCTCCTTGTGCCCCACAAATCCAGAAACAATAGATGCTGAGCAGAATTGGGCTGATTCCCCCAACATACAGAAAAAAGTATTCATCTTCCAGCATAATCGCAACCGAAGTAGCAAAGCAGCAGAGGATCAAAAATAAAATCCAAATGAAAGCAATATCCATTCATATACATTAGCATTCTCTGGGCTCAACAATTCTAATCTCCTGACCAGTGGATTAAACAATATAGCTCCAGACCCCAAAATATCCACAATGTTAGACCAGCACCTATATCACCAACAAACAAGTTAATGGGAAGATCAACTAACCAAATAGCAACAAGCTAAACAATCACAAGTCCTGCACAGAACAGTCATGCTAACAGACTCTCTCCCCAAAGTGAAACAGGGAAAATTAAGGCAAGACTTTCCCTAAGCACAGAATCAAAGATCATAACTAGAAAGGGAAATTGATGGTGCAAAGCACAGTCTATACACAGAGAAGAATGTCCGGCAGCCAATGTGACAAAGAAGAGATTGAGACATACCAATCTCTGAAGTGCTCTGTAAACTTAAAGTACTGTAGTATGGGTAGGAGACAAAGAGGTAGGTATTCTCTTCTACATCAATGACCAAAATACAAGAAAATGCAATAAAGATATTTCTTGAGGTTATCAGGGATCATAGAACACTTCTCATAAAAAAGTGATGATTAAAAACCTTGCCTAACCCTGGGGTGGAGGAAAAAGAGATGACAAGAGCTAGCTATATAGCAACCTGCCACCGGATCAAAAAAAGAAGAGCAAAAAAAGGACACAAAGGGATAAAATTGATTTGTAATGCTGCTCCCACATCTCATGTAAAACTATGTAGACATGTTTGTATATTCCTATTACTAACCTTGAAAATATTAAGTCTTAGATTTTTAGCATGAAATAATTCACAATCACATTTATCAATGCAGATAATCCACTGGTGAGGGTGTGTTACAGGTTCCCCACTGTGACTAATCCACAGAGGATAGTAGTGTGTTACACAGTTCCCCCAAGCTCAAGATGTAGCCGCTCATGCTTTTAGCTCTGGAGGTCCCTCAATATTGGCCAAGACAGCAGCCATTGCACAGACCTCAGGAAAGAGCAACTGAGGAGAGAAATCTTAACCATTGTTATTAACATGTGTAACATAACACCACAGCATTCCAGATTCCATCCACAGGATGACAGTTTCCTATTAAACTTATGACAAACATGGCATTCCTATCAGTGAAGTGGAAGGAACACCACACACCTGACTTGTGTTCGTCTCAAGCCATCCATCTTCACTATGCTAATACAGTACTACCTTGTGGGAGAATATAACCTGGTTGACGCCAGACACGCATCACATTTACATCCTTTTGCTTCAGTGACAGATGCCACATGAAAATCAACCACTAAGACAACATGATATATGGGCACATCAACATACACATACAACTAGAATCTAGACTTGTCTACATGGTATGGCAAAGCACTTTAGAGGGGTGTGATATGTAGAGTGCTCTAAAGTGTTGAGCTCTAACTGCCCCACGTTGACACTGCTGGTGTGCTCTAACAAATACCTAGTTTGCATATCTAGGCTCCTTTTTGAACACACAGCTGGGTCTACATGGGACAGTTATCAGGTTACACATTACAGTGCTCTACAAATTGTACCCTTCCAGAGTGCTTTGCTGCACTGTGTAGACAAGTCCTATGAGATGCCTGCCAGACTAATAACAAGTCTAGACCTGTATATCTGAGTGTAAAAGAGTTAATTAATAAATAATAATTAATAAATAAAACTTCAGTAACAGCAGGGAATTGACTACCTAATAGAGTTTTTCAATTTCTAATTTCTTCGCCCCTATATTCAGAATTTTGTTGAAACACACACTGAAGAGAAAGATGATAAGATAGTAGCTGTAATTACTGACTGTTCTCCCCCAGGCCAATTCCCCAAGATCTGATGCATTAACACCTCTAACATCGTGTAACAGATTAGGTTGTAATTTCCCTGTATGGAAGACTTACTAACATTATCATCATTAAATCTATTTCTTATTATGGTGGACACAATTTTCGTTATCTGACTGTTATTCAAGGCTTTACCCTCGTTTTGGGACTACAAAGACACAAAACAAATGAACAGATAAACCAATAAAGGAGTGTGGGCTGAGCTCATTATCCATATTGACAGCTGCACAAACTAGCAGTCAGAACATCTTGCTTTCTGAGCCAGATGCTGAAACATGACTTTTAATATTAGCTAACCTGTCAGCCCAATGTAATTATGTATCCCACTATGGAAAATCTTCTGTGTCGTTCACAGAAATACTATTTGTTCTTTCTTCTGGATAGACCATGTCATACTGTTTGAGTTTCCCTCCTTATTTCATCAACTGATTTCTCTTTCCAAGTATTGTATCTCACATTCTAAGGCTCCATTTTAAACATTGTGATTTTATTTTTCTTGCTTCATGCTGAACTATACTAGCACCTTCTCTTCTCAAAGCATTCCTGACTGTTTCTTCAATTAAAACATTATCAGATATTCTCCTTCAGAACTATCTCATTGTATTTAGTATCTGTATTTTAAGGACAAATTCTGCCTTCAGATATGCACATGCAACAGCTGTCTTGAAGTCAACAGGAGCATTGCACAAGTATCTGAAGAGAGAATCTGGCTCTAAAGTATTTTATTCCCATTGTGTCACTCTGCTATAAAATTGATGTCCCTTTTCCTCCAAACTACATTATTCTGCCTCTTCCTAATACAAATTTACCAGCTCCTCAGATATTAATTCCACCTCTGATTCATAACAAGCTCGCTTTCATCTCCTAACATGGAGAAGCACCCTCCTGTCTTTCAAACTACTAACAAGTGAGAAATAACCAGAAAAAGCCCTGGACATAATGCAGGCCTATGAGTATGGGTCACATGGTCGGACATGAAGGGTCCTACCTACTGTGGAACTGAAAGGTGGTTTTAGCACACGCAGCAAGATCATGACAGGAACTCCATAATGGAAGAGGTACGATAAGAGTGGTGGTTCTTTCTAATCTATTATGTACCAGTGATGACAGAGAATCATGTGCCTGCTAAACCCAGGGTTGTGAATTCAATCCTTCAGGGGGCCATTTAGGGATCAGGGCAATAATTGGGGATTGGTCCTGCTTTGAGCAGGGGGTTGGATAGATGACCTCCTGAGGTCCCTTCCAACCCTGATATTCTATGATTTAAGAATTCTGTGTGTTTCTGAGAGTTCAATATGCCTACAGTTGCTGCCTTGTCTTTCCAAGATGTGTTGGCCTTGATCCCCACAGAATACAGTCATAGAATCATAGAAATGCAATGCTGGAAGGGATTTCAAAAGATTGTATAGGCCTCGTCAACACTGGGGCGGGGGTAGGTGTGAGCTAAGTCGTTCTAAGTTACGCAACTTCAGCTACGAAAATAGTGTAGCTGAAGTTGACATACTTAGAGCTACTTACCGTGGAGTCTTCACTGTGGTAGGTCGACTGCTGATGCTCCCCCACTGACTCTGCCTGCGCTTCTCACTCCGGTGGAGTACTGTAGTCGACGGGAGAGCACTTGGTGGTTGATTTATCGTGTCTTCACTAGATGTGATAAATCGACCCCCACTGGATCGATCGCTTCAGAGGTAAGTGTAGACATGCCCACAGTCCAGCTCCCTGCTGTGAGACAGGACCAAGTATACCTAAACTATTCCGGATAGGAATTTGTCCAACTTTTTCTTGAAAACCTCCAACAATGGGAATTCCTCAACATCTCTCAGAAGCCTATTCCATTGCTTAACTATCCCTATAGTTAGAAAGTTTTTCCTAATATCTAACCTAAACCTCCCTTGCTGCAGATTAAGCCCAGTACTATTTCTCCTACCCTCGGTGGATATGAAGAACAATTGATCACCATTGTCTTTATAACAGCCGTTAACATATTTGAAGACCGTTATCAGATCCCCCAAAGTCGTCTTTTCTCAAGACTAAACATACCAAGTGTTTTAACCTTTTCTCACAGGTTAGAGTTAATAAATTATTTTATTAATTTTGTTGCTCTTTTCTTCACTCTCTCCAATCTGACCACATCTTTCCGAAAATATTGCACCCTAAACTGGACACAATACTGCAGCTGAGGACTCAAGAAAATTACCTTCCGGGTCCGACATTTGACACTCCTGTGATATGCTCCAGAATGATATTAGCCTCTTTTGCAACCTCATTATCTGGTTGGCTCATATTCCACTTGTGATCCACTAGAACACCCAGATTCTTTTCAGTGGTAGTACTGTCTAGCCAGTTATTCCCAATGTTGTAGTTCTATGTTTGTACAGTGTCTAGTACAATGGAGTCTCAGTCCATGACTGGGGGCCTCCTAGGAACTATGGTAATACAAATATAACAAATACCTAGCTCTTTCTTATATAGTGTTTTTAATCAGTAGACCTCCAAGTGCTTTACAATCTGTAACATATGTGAAATTTTGTGATGCCTGTAATTGGTCCTTCAACTTGCTCATTGAAGGCTTTCAGCAATGGCTGCTGAGCCATGCATAATATAACAAGAAGATTGTCCAGACCAAGCTAGACATGTATCCCTTTCACTTGCAGGGAGGGATGGATGATATGGCATTTGTGAATACCCATGTAGAAGTTGTGTGTCCAAAGAGGAAGTACTCTGTATTGAAACTTCTCCTTGCAGTAGCAAAAGTTAAAGTATGTCTGGCTGACTCTCTCCAATCATATCTTCGGTAGATGTCCCAAGGATTTATTTTTATATTCTGAAATTTTGCGGAAAAATGCTGTAATGATAGAGTTCAGTGTTTCCGCTTGGAATATTGATCCCATTACGGAATTTTTGAAACACCTAAGTCCTAAAATGGGTTGCATACCATTGTCTCTTCTACTGTTTCCTAAATAACTCTCTTCACAGAACTCATTCTATTGTTCCAATGTACAGGAGATGGACTGTTGTATCCTTCAGTAACTGATGCTACAAAGGGTCTTATTGATAGTGTTGGTTTATTTCAGTTTACTATGAGAAAAGGATAAACTTTTTTCTTGAGACAATGAGTGAGTTCTACTGAATACCTTTCCCTGCTTATTTTAAGCACCCATTTTCTGAAGTAGTTCCCTCCCAGATGGGGGTACACCTGGAAGCACCCCTCCTGTGCCCAGACTTGGGAAATCCAAAAAACAAGAAAAGTTTTTGAGGTTGGACAGTTTTCCAGATAATCCCAGCCTTGATCTTGCAACTCACAGGAAAGGTAAGACTAATCTCTTTTTAATAAGTACTCTCTACTCTGGAATCCTTCCAGAGGCTTCAAGGTAAACACCTGCTTAGATAAGGTATTTTGAAGATTTTCTTACTGGAAGGAAAGAGGGACTTATTTCCTTGTCTAAAGCCTCAGTGACTAATTTGCCTCTATGCTCTCCAAAGATCTTACCAACAAAATATTTGGAAGGATAACAGATGTTAGCATCCGATGAAGTCAGCTGTAGCTCACGAAAGCTTATGCTCAAATAAATTTGTTAGTCTCTAAGGTGCCACAAGTACTCCTTTTCTTTTTGCAAATACAGACTAACACGGCTGCTTCTCCGGAAGATGTTAGCTTGCAATTCCAGCATTTTCAAGTGACACTGCAGCTGCCCCTGGGACACATCTTTGAAGGTTTTGAGTCAGAAAATCAGAGTCAGGTGAAGCATCAGTCCTGAAAAAGCTATTTGGAAAATCTAATGTTTACAGCAGATTTTATGTAGTGGTGTTTTGTTTTGTCTTTTTTTTGGGGGGGGGTGAGGGGTTTGAGAGTAGGGGAGGAAGGGATGTAGCTTTAATTTTCTATGCACACTCACAATGGCCTCCCAGTCAAGCATAGTTCTTCACAGTAAGAAACTTCAGCCAATACCCTCACGCCTGAAGCACTGTATCCAAGTTTAGCCTAAGTGATTCTCTTATTCTCATGTCTGTGGTCTGGGAGGAACACTCCTTCCACTGGTATGGCTGCTCTTTACAAAGGATACTACAGGGGGTCAACTTCAATCAGAGTAATGAGGACCTTTTACTGCTTAGGTATAAGTAGGTGTTGATAGGGAATTCACACTTGACTTTAGTCATACCCTCATAACCCAAGTGAGGAGGAATTACATAGCTCTTCTTCAGCTTGCAATCTTATTGTTTTTATTTATTTATTTGCATTACATAGTCTAAAATCATAAGCACTTGTGATGTTAAACCCTCATTCATGCTTAAATCTGGGAAGCTCAGTTGAGAGTCTAAGTATCTTGTGACAAGTCCCACCTTTAGGAATTTCTCCTTCTCTTTAGATGATTAGAGGGTAGACTCTCTCATGAGAGTTTTCAAGACTTCAAGCTGTTCCTTTAATAACTGATTGTAAGCAGTATTCCTCACCAGTTCCTGGGTCAAACCCTTAAGAGAATGGAGGAGGGACACTGAGGGGAAGAATACATTACTTGGGATACTGAAAGGACAGTCTGTGGACATGTAACTTTCATGTCTCCGAAGAAAAAGAGTAGCCATTTTATGACCTCCTGTGCAATCTCTGAAATCTGGGAGGGAAGAAGAGGTAGGTCCATCCTCCAGGGAACACTCCATTGCATGCTCCCAGCTACTTGGTCCAGGCCGAGGGGGGACCAATCACACAGAACAAGGAGTGAGCTAGAGCCACTGGGATAAATTACTCAGTGATATCAGAAGGATCACGGAAGCTGGCACCTTTCATGGAAGCACAGGCCTTCCAGATAAAAGTTTGTGGGAAGAGGGGATGCTTTGCCGCCTTCTGAACCCTCTCAACATGGAGAATGCCTACTTGCTGGTCTAGAAGCAGGAATTTCTTCCTCTGGGTTGCTACAGAGGGTCTTTGCCTTGCCCCAAAATTCTGGATTCTTCAGTAAAATTTTCCTGCTTGCTTGGCAAGCTATGGGGTCCTATGCTTGCAGGAGAGGCAGAGGGGCTTTGAAAAATTTACCTCGATTCCATGCCACTGATGCTAGCCCGGTCTCTGTGAACGGAGCTTCCATACAGTCTGCTCAACTCTCTCAGGTGGAACTCATTCACATACCAGTTGGGAGCTAGTTTCACTGAGGCCTCTGTCTCTGTGTGAACCTTGCCCACATGCCAGCTAGGAGCTGAGGGGTGGCTAGGAGAGGTGCTATCCTTCAAACTCTCCTCAGAAAGCCAAAATAATTTTTGTTTATTGGGTGAGGAGAAAAGCTGCAAAATGAATGAAGAAACAGACATTTACTTAAAAATCCTGTGAAAGCTCTGCAACTAAGGGAGAGCTGGAGTCTGCTGTGTGTGCTGCTTGGAGGCAGGGAATTCTGGAGAGTTCTCCCTCAGGGGTGGTCCTGAGCCCATGGCTCTACTGGTTTGCCTCCAGTTGTCATAGAGAGGGGGGGCATGCCACTGTGAAGGCTGACATGGATGGGACTGAGAAGAATCAAGTTCTTAAAAGGGGCAGCATTGTGTGTGTGTACAATTTGTACCCCCAAAATTTTTTTATCACAACTGAATTGTAGTTGCACATCTCTGAACTTGTAATTATCTCCTTGAAAAGGTGGATGTAAATCAGATTATTAGAGGTATTATTACTCAGATTTGAATCACAGTTCATTTTGCAATCACAAAATAAACTGGCGCAAATTTCACCCTCAAAGAAAAGTACCGAAAAATTCTTCTTGTATCATATACAATTAAGAGTAGGAAGGAGCCTTGTATTTTCATCCTACTTTATTTGAGGACCACTTCATACTTGCCTTTCTATTCCATTTCCTGCAGTACTTCTTCCCACGTCATATTGTAATGGCCTATGTTCAAAATGTATTTAAACACACATTGTAAAAGACTCACAGCATAATAGCAGGAGTGACATACTGTTTTATGAGCTAATAATATGAACCTCTCATCGGGATGAACTGCTTGGTTTTTGGCTTCCTAGTCTATCCGCTTAGTTACATTACTATAGAAAGTACTTCAGATTGCATACTGAACTATCAAAATAGATTTAAAATACTTTAATAGGTTACAATAGGTGTTCTATTTACAGAATAATTATGATCAGATGGAAGACAGTAGATTGTGGCTCTATTAATAAACAACTGACTTGTGTGTGTGTGTGTGTGTGTTTGTGTGAGAGAGAGAGAATTTAGAACATAGAAGTACTTTTGAGAGTGAGGGAACAGCAGCTCTATGAAGTCCTAGGTGTAATGCAATGGCCAAGAATAAGCTTCCAATGAACATTTAGCCCCTGAGGAGACAGGATATATTTTTATTGTGCAGCCTCTCTGTAAGCTGGATAGGTAAACTCTAACCTGTGCATCCATCCCGTACCTAGGTCTGCTGGCAGAAGCCTGCACCATGCCAATGTAAGCGGATTCAAGATGCAAAAGGAACATACTGCTGAATGGTACCGCTGCAGCAAAAGGCTGGGGTAGCTTAAGTTCCCATCACACACAGCTTTAATGTAAAAAAGTCAGTTAAGTTTGGGGTGTATCCCCAAATAGTCATCTCACAAACCCACTCCAAAAAATTTAGGCCAGTCATCTCCTGAGTGTTGTGTTAACTGGAGAGAAATTGGTTACATTTGAGGGGGAAAGCAGCAAAAAGTTGTTTACAACTTAACCCAAAATTACTCATTAGCATTTTAAGCTCTTCGAACATCCCCAGTATTGACACAACTGCAGCAGTTGACCTGCTTGTGTATCTCCAGAAGTGCCTTTTACTGTAAAAGGGGGGGTGCACCACATAGCCCTTGCAAACCATTCCTTCCCCACACAAGCTGCACCTGCTGTGATCAACGAAAAGAGAGAGAGAGAGAGAGATGGAGTTAAGCTACCCCTGCCCTGAATGGGAATCCAGTAGCCGCTGGAGCCTGCCTCTCTCCCCACAAGTGCCTCCTTGCAACTCTTCAGACTGGAGCCTGAAGGGCTGGTACTAAGATGGAACCTTGAGCACAGCAACACATCACAGCCACAAACAGTATGCAACACTGAGATCCCTTAAGATTAGAAACTGAAGGAAAGAAAACTGCCTGGAAGAAGGCCGAGGAGGACATGTGAACCACAGAGAAAGGAAATTTGAGGAAAACAAAACAAAAAATACCCACCTGTCTGAATTCACTCCTCAGATTTGTTACATCTGCTAAGAAAGCCATTTCTGTGAGAGAAAAGCCAAGCATGGGTGAAAGATTTTAATTTTGGAAAACAGACATTTAATGCCGATTGTTTCAGTGAACCAATTCTCTGTCTGTAAGAAACAATGAAGTCATATCCAGAAACTGAAGTGAGTGTATCTCGTACCAGGGTAATAGCAGACCTGATCAGATATCCATAACCTTCAAAGATGGGAAACTATGGAAATATTTTAGTGATATCCCGCGACACACAGATCTCTCCCTACATATTCAGAGAGCGTTCAATATCGCAGAAACCACTAACATTCTAGGTAGCAGCACACACCTGCAGCTACACTGCCACTAGTAATAACTTCCAGGACAAACTTTTTCCAGGAAAAAACTTTCCAGGACACCAGAAGAACTCACTGACTTTAAACTGCTTGTCATTGTGACCAAGATGGCAATCTGAAATGCTACTCCTAACCTGGCGAGGGTTGTTTTGACAAAAGAGGAAGCTACAAAACATTTTCTGGGAGAGCTGTATTGTCTGCATTCATTGGTTAAGTCACTGTATTTTGCTAAGACATTGCATTCATAGACTAAAGGAAGTGTTTTCCTAACTTGGGGAATTTTTAATTTGTTTTGTCTTATCAGTGAACAGTCATTAATTTTGTAACAGAAAACAAGAGTTGGGGAAGTTTTGCACCTATCTGTGAATCTATGTTTATGCACACTGGAAAGGGAATTTTTAACATTTAATATGGTACAGAGCTTGCATGAACATAAGTTTGAAAGGAGTAGAATACAATGTTATCTAAAATCTGAATGTTTGCCATTAATTTACAGTTGATAAGGACAGTACCCTTTCACTTAAATGCCACTTTTCCTAGTTTTCTATTTCCCTTTTGCTTCACCTTATCAGAGATTTATTTTGCAGTGCTGAAGACTGGGAGCAGTGAAACTTACATTGGGGAAGTGCTTAATGCAGTTCCTTGTGTACAATGCCTTGTGTTCAGGGAATCTGACTGCTAAAAGATAAATCGCAGAAAGTGAATGCTGTTGTGATTGTGCAAATAGGCTTAATGTTGTACTTGTGTGTACAAGTTACAAGAAGTAATTGGGAAGTAAACATAATAAGCAATCTAGACCTGAAAGTGAAACAAAGCATCTGTCAGTAAGACCGCTCTTGACTGAAACCTACATTTAATTAAAAAGTGGAGTTGGGAGTGGGGGTAGCAAAGAGAGAGGAAATCACCATGTTCATGAAATGCAGGAAATAGAGTACAGTTGCATAGAAGATAAAGCAGCCTTTAAAGAATATTTAACTATAGAAGTCTACCTCTAAAGAAACTCTTTCAAACTGAATCTTTGATGTTGTAATTAAAGGGGCATTTATCTTACTAGCTGCGATCCAAACTATTTCTGTACTGTATCTCAAGCCAGATATCATATAAAAACCTACAATGGAGATTTAGCATGGTAAATCTGAGCATAATCTGAAACTGGGTTCAAAGGAGCTTGATATTACAGAAATATTCTGGCCAGGTGGCTGATGTGAGCAACATGTAGGTAGTCTGGAAGAAAATGGAAGGTAGCACTCTTATGTCTCTGGCTTTCCCTGAGAGGCTCCTGATTTCAGGTGCCTTCCCATTAGAGTTACCACCTGGCCGGTTTTTGACCAGCCTGGCTGGGTTTTTTAAGGATTTGCCAGTTGCCAGAAAAATTATTTAATCTGCTGGTTTGTTTGTTTTTTACATGGGTCTAAAGATTTGCATTATCATGACAGTACACTGGGACATCTAATGTTCAAAGTTTGTGTCCAGCTAAAGATGCTGCAGTGTTCCCAATGCAGCAGCTGTCTGCCCACCAACACACAAGTGCACCGCACATGTGTGAGAGAGAGTTTGAGTCACGTGAGAGTGAGGAGACATGTCATGTTATCAATCTTATCTATATATGTTCTCCTCTAGATACTGTAAATGGTTGTTGAAGGGGGGGTTGCGGAGTTGCCTTGTGGTTGGGGTTGTGGCAGATTTGCCATGTGTGGGTGGGGTGGGGTTGGATTTCAAAGGTGGGTAACCCTACATCCATGGGCAACTAAGAAGGTGCCTTAATCTCCTAAGGAAATAGGGATCCTCAATAGGAAGTAGGGTGAGCTATTCTATTTCCCACCCCCATATATTTAGAGTGTATAGGATATCAGCTAGGTTGCCCAGCCATAGACTTGACACCTAGCTGACACCATAAAAATCCGGACCAGACAGGGAGGAATTGGGGAGGGATCTCATATTTCATTGGACACAAACAATTCAGGACCCTTGCCTTCTCCCTCTCCCCTGCTTTGCACCTTTTTGCACAGCTGCCACGGAACAAGGGGCTTTGAGAAGAGTCTCCCTGCCAACAGTCAGGGACCAGTGGCTCCTCTCCTCCCCTGAGCTAAGGGCAATGGCTCCTTCTCTCTCCCTCCCCATATTTCTCGCTGCTGATGATCACCCTTCCCCAATAGTACCCCAGGCCCAGAACAGGTCCTTTCCTATGCTAGAGGAACTTCTACAGAGCAGGGGAAAGGGCCAGGAGTTGGGAAATTCCCTAAAGGGGTGGAGGAAATAAAGATGTAGGGAAAATTCTGTGACCCAGCTCTCAGGGTATGAAACTGCCCCCAGAGAGGGAGTCAAAGTCCAAAGCCATTTCCTTTACCTGGAGCACTGGACAGGTATCGGTAAGTGCCCTATCAAATTTATCATTGTGGTCAATTTCACGGTCACAGGATTTTAAAAACAGTAAATTTCATGATTTCAGCTATTTAAATCTGAAATTTCACAGTGTTGTAATTGTAGGGGTCCTGACCCAAAAAGGAGTTGTAGGGGAGGTGTCACAAAGTTATTGTTGTGGTACTGCTACCCTTCCTTCTGCGCTGCTGCTGGCGGCGGTGCTGCCTTCAGAGCGGGGCAGCTGGAGAGTGGCGGCTGCTGGCCAGGAGCCCAGCTCTGAAGGCAGAACCCCCGCCAGCAGCCGCGCAGAAGGAAGGATGGCGTGGTATGGTATGGCCACCCTTACTTCTGCACTGCTGCCTGCGGAGCTGGGCCCTCAGTCAGGAGCCACCACTCTCTGGCCACCCAGCTCTGAAGGCAGCAGCACAGAAGTAAGGGTGGCCATACCATACCATGCCATCCTTCCCTCTGCGCTCCAGAGCCGGGCGCCCAGCTAACAGTTGCTGCTCTCCAGCCAGCCAGCTCTGAAGGCAGCGCAGAGGTGAGGGTGGCAATACTGTGAATGCCCCCAAAATAACTTTGTGATCCCCCCTGCAACTCCCTTTTGGGTCAGGACCCCCAATTTGAGAAACATTGGTCTCCCCTATGAAATCTGTATAGTATAGGGTAAAAGCAGCTAAAAGACCAGATTTCACGGCCTGATACACATTTTTCATGGCCGCGAATTTGGTAGGGCCCTAGTTATATGTATCCCAGGATCAATCTGAAGATCGCTTTGGACAGCCGAACAGGCAATGACAGAAGTACTGACAGTCAGTGGCCCGTGAAGAACAGATTGTGCACACTCTATATTTTGGTGCTTGAGCAACCACAAAACCACATTCTGCTTTCGTGAAGGCCTTCTTGACTGAACAGGAGATCCTGAACAACAATCACATTGTCCTCATTGGAATAACACACCTCTTGAAATGTCCTGATCCTGGGATACAAGGACAGTATCCCAAAAACTGAGAAGCCTCCTTCCTTGTTCTGCGACATAACTGAGCCAACCCACTTTTTAATCATACAACATTTATTTTTAATTTTTTTATACAAACAAAGGATTAAGAAGCCTACACGTCTCCCTAGTTCACACACTGTCAATCACAACATGCAGTAGGATAGAGATCACAGGGCAATAATAGAGGCAGTATGAGCACTCTAAGTGTTGAAATATACACAGTTTCAATACACTTGGAAAATCAGTTAATTTTTGTGAACTACCATTGCTGTACCAATTTTTCAAAAGCCCTGCATGACGTCAGCCCTAGCCACATGAGAGATTTCATCTGCTTCCATGACCTCACCCAACAGCTTCGGCTCATTTGCAGAAGCTGACAAAGGACAAGACTTGTACTGGCAGAAGATGAAACTTTAAAATGGGGGAGACCAAGATTATGGAACATGCTGCCAGATGACATAAGAATCTCCTCATTCAGAAATTAATGAAAACCAGCTCTTCAATTTAGTTTTCCCCACAATTACCCTCTCAACTACATTAGCATTTCACACATTTAAAAAAAAAATCCCAGCAATAATTTTAAGCTTGTTTCTGCCAGCAAGGCTGGAAGACAGAAATATTTTTGTTTTTAGTTCTTTTAGAAAGAAGTCACTCAGATGCTATGGTGATGGGTGACCCTATGAAAATTAAACAGACAGCTGATAAATACTGCTGTTGCTAGAAAACACACTCCCATTCAGAAAATAAGATATTTAGCTTTGAAAGGTTACAAAAGAAATTCAAGATTCTGGGCATATAAATTCATCTAACATATCCTTCAAAGAGTACAGATTGGTTTAAATCAAATCCTTTTCTAGGTTCAAACATTCATGCCTGCATACTACACTTACCAATAAGCTTTCTTACCTGAAATTTTCAAGAATTTTCATGAGACAAGGAGAGTGAAGAAATTTCTATTATTGTATCAATTTCTGTTGGGGAAAGACAAGTTTCCTTTGTAAAATCAAAAACTTCTCTCCCACAACAGAAGTTGTTCCAATAAAAGATATTGCCTCACCCATCTATTATCCTGGGACCAACATGGTTACAACACTGCAAACAAGAATGTTCATGGAAGATATGTGTAGCATATACAGAGCCTGACAGTGTACAGCTCACTAGCTGAATAAACCAAATATTAAGACAAACAGCTTATCTAAAACATCTAGCAGTTCCGGTATCAATACATACTTTTCCCACAGGAAGCACATAATTCTGCGTCAACAGAATGCATTTAATCAATATCTAACTAACATACAGTAGGAAAAAAGAAAATCTTCCCTGAATACTTTAGTCTATTCACACCATAATGTTTTATGCAATATACATAATGGTTGTCAAATCCATTCTGTAAACTGAGGAACATTTCCATAGACAAGAATTTTTAAAATACCTGGATTATTTTGTCTTGGAAAAGCTGTATTTTGATTTCATAAGATAATGTGTTTTCAAAAGCCCAGTATCTAAAGTACAGTGGATCTGACATAACACAGACCATTCAATTAAGATGCATTTATAAGCATGAAAATGTTTGTGTTTAACTTTTAATAGCAAGCAACTGGCAGCAAAATATAAACACTTGTGAGTCCTTAAGGTTGTTTGGTGTAGTTTAAAGAATAGGGGTAAAAGGGTAAATGTTGTGGGCTCACTATGATAATCAACAGCCATTCTTCATTTATATAAACACCAGTGCAACATCTACAATCAAACACCAATAATTCACACAGTTAGCATAGTAAACCTTGAAGCTTTGTTTATAGCAGGGCAGCTAGTGGATGGCAGAAAAATGTTTTAATACAACTTTGAGCCTGGTTTACAGAGAAATCAAATGCCATGAATGCACAGCTGAAGAGGGTTTTCCACTTCTCTACATCTTAAGGCAAAATTTACCACTAGTAATTTTTTCTCCTTGAAAGAGATCTTGCTTGCCACTTGTAAATTTTGCATACTGGACACTTTTCATGACTGAACCTTGTTATTTAACATTAGCCCTTCCATTTTCCATTGTTCATACTAGCTGTTGCATTTGGTGACATCCCTCCCTCCCTCCCCCCCCCAGCCTTGTGATTTATGCAAAGTATCACAGGATTGCAATAAATTATGACCTTTCACAAGACAACCTAAGACCCTGAAATCCCAAGGCTCCCCAGAAAAAAACCACAAACAGGGGTTACCCAGATGGGCTGGTAGGCCCCCAGGCTACAGTACCCGTTCATATAGAAGGACGATTGTGTGAGGCATTGCTGGACAGCGGATCACAGGTCACCATACTTTATGAGTCTTACTACCGAGAACACCTGCAGCATGTACCCTTGCGTCCCCTGTCTGGACTGACAGTCTGGGGAATTGGCTGTGACTCCTGCCCCCTATCTGGGATATATGCTGTTAATTGTCCAGTTTCAAAAGAACGTTGTGGGGGTAAACCAGGAAATAGAAACATTAGCGTTGGTCTGTCCAGATCCAAAGGGAAGAGAGTATGCACCTTTAACCCTAGGGACAAATGCAAACCTGTTCCAGAGACTGGCGTGGAAATGCCGTGAAATGGCAGGGAACAACTATCTGCAGGAGCTGCCAATGCACGCTTTATGTAAAGCAGCATAGCAGCGAGCGAGGGGTCCCCATCCCAAGAGGAGACCAAAGCTAGACCTTTTGGGAGGGATGGTTTCCAGTTTGGGGATTCCCCCATTCCTGCTGAGTGGAAGGACTGCCTGTGTGAGAAGTTAGTCAAGAGGAAGGCTGTTTTCTCTATGCACGAGTGGGATGTTGGGTGTGCGCATGATGTGGAGCACCATATCCAAATGCAGGATGGTTGGCCTTTTCAAGAGAGGTCAAGATGATTAGCCCCCACTGATATGGAAGATGCGAGGCAGCACCTACCTGGTTCAAGCAGGTATCATTGAGGAATCCGGGAGCCCCTACGTGTCACCGATCATTGCAGTAAGAAAGAAAAGTGGAAAGGTCTGCATGTGCGTTGACTATTGCACTCTGATCCGGTGAACGATCCCTGACCAATACACAATGCCCTGGGTGGATGAAGCCTTGGATAGTCTGAATGGTAGCTGCTGGTTCTCGGTCTTTGACCTACACAGTGGATACTATCAAGTGCCCATGACATCAGAGGACCGGGAGAAGACAGCTTTCATCTGCCCCTTAGGGTTTTACCAATTTAATCGGATGCCCCAGGGAGTATCTGGAGCCCCAGCCACGTTTCAACGACTCATGGAGTGGGTGGTAGGGGACATGCACCTGTTAGAGTGTCTGGTGTACTTGGATGACATTGAAGTGTTCGGGAGCACTTTAGAAGAACACGAGACTCAGCTGTGCAAAGTCCTGGATTGTTTGGAACAGGCTGGCCTCAAGTTATCCTTAGACAAGTGCATCTTCTGCCAGACATCTGTGCGGTGTGTGGGACACAGTGTCTGCAGATGGTATAGCTACAGACTCAGAGAAGGTGAAGGCGGTAACCACCTGGCCAAGGCCCACGACTCTCAAGGAATTAGTCGTTTCTGGGATTCTGTGGCTATTACTGCAGGCTCATAAAGAATTTTTTGCACATCGTACATGCACTCACAGAGCTCACCAAGGGATACCCCCCCACACACAAATAATAAGAAGGGGAACCCACCTCAGCATCAATACTTTAATGTGGGTGCACCTTTTGGAAAGTGGTGGACTGCTGAGTGTGAAGAAGTGTTCTGTAAAATCATTCAATAGCTCACTCAAGCACCTGTTTTGGTGTACGCTATCCCACCCAGCCATATGAACTTCATGTCAACGCAAGCTACACCGGTTTAGGCGCTGTCCTTTATCAAGAGCGTGAGGGCAAACTCCAACCAGTAGCATTTGCAAGTCGAGGTCTCACACCACATGAGAAAAACTACCCCGCTCATCTAAGTGGAGTTCCTGTCATTGAAATGGGCCATCACAGAAAGATTCCATGACTACCTCTATGGGACCAAGTTCACTGTAAAAACCAATAATAACCCTTTGACATACGTCAAGACAACAGCAAAATTATCCGTAGCAGGGCACCGGTGGTTACTGGCACTTTCTGCCTATGATTTCACTCTGCAGTATCGACCCGGTCGAAAAAACATGGATGCAGATGCTTTGTCTCGGCGGCCTCACTCTAAGGATTTATCACCCAATGATGAGATAAATGTGGGGACTCCTGAATCGAGAGCTTTATGCCAACGGGTATCCATTGTGGAGGAAAAATCTACAGCCAATGGAGGACGAACAATTGACTGTCTGGGTGCACCACCAGAAGCCATACCCATAGTCTACTCAAATTTTACTAGAGTACAGGACCCTCAGGTAAAGGATCGAGAGGTGGAGCATGCCCAGCGAGCTGATCCACAGATGAAGAACATCCTTTTATGCATTGGAAAGGGGAAAGGACCCCAAGGCTATTTGACGAAGTCACCCAGAGGAGGCCCTTTTGCTGAAAGAATGAGACTGCCTATTGGTTCGGAATGGACAACTTTATCAAGGGCAGAAGCATCCCCAGAGGCCTCACCCAAAGCAATTGGTGCTACCGCAGAAGTACCGGCGAGGTGTGTTCGGGGCCTGCCACAATCGAAGGGGGCATTTGGGAGTCGAGCGATTGGAGGCCCTAGTTAAGGCAAGATTCTATTGGTCCCGGATGGGGCGGGACATCATCCACTGTGTTCGCACCTGCACCAGATGTACCCAACGAAAGACTCTGCCTAAGCAGGCAGCCCCTCTTGTCAGCATCACAAGTTCTGAACCCATGGAGCTTGTCTTTATGGACTTTCTATCATTAGAGCCTGACCGCCACGGTACTGCAAATATCTTGGTGGTCACTGACCATTTTACTCGTTATGCCCAGGCTTAACCCACCAAAGATCAAAAAGCTTCCATGGTTGCCAAAATCCTGTGGGAACAGTACTTTGTGCACTATTGGTTGCCCGCCAGACTACACTCTGATCAGGGACGGGATTTTGAAAGTCGGTTAATAAAAGAACTTTGTAAGATCATGGGAATCAAGAAATCACACACCACCCCTTATCATCCACAAGGGGATCTACTGCCAGAACGATTCAACCGCACACTACTGAATATGTTGGGAACTCTGGAGCCTCAGCAGAAAAAATACTGGAGCCAGCACGTGGAGCATTTGGTACATGCCTATAACTGCACTCGACACGATGCAACTGGGTTCACACCATACATGCTAATGTTTGGTCGAGAAGCCTGGTTGCCAGTCGATCTCTTTGTTTTGGAGTGTCTTCAGATGGGGCGCTCCCAGCAACATACTTGGGGTATGTGACTCGCCTAAAGAGATCAACTGAAGTAGGCATATCGGATAGCAACGCAAGCAGCTGGTCACCAGAATCAAAAGAATAAAACCCGATATGATCAGCGAGTGAGGCAACAGGAGATTCAGGTTGGTGACCGAGTTTTGGCCCGAAATCTCGGACTACAGGGAAAACACAAAATTGCAGATCGTTGGGAGTCACACCCATACATTATAGAGAAGAAACTTTGAGATCTACCAGTGTTTCATATATGTCCTGAGGGCAGTCATGGCCCCACCAGAACTCCACCGGAATCATCTGTTACCTGTAGGACAAATATTGTTTCCCCCAAAGGATGTTTCCACAGATTCTGAGTCTCCCAGCCCCGCGAGTCGGACACGGTCCCAACAACGTAAATATACCTGTCCTCTGCAAACGCCGAGCTCCTTGGAGAGTGAGGATGAAATGGGGTTTGGCTATCATCCAGTTTGGAATGCCCCAACCCTAATGGATCCTCTAGCTGTCACACAAAGAGACGATGAAGGGGAAGAACCCACCCTAAGCACTTCCAAGGCCCCACTGTCTGACGGTGTGGGGACCTCCCAAGAACATGATGAGAACCCTGTACCACAAACAGCCACTTTACACCCAGATGCCGTCGAATTCATGACTCAAGGACTCATCATCTTGCCTCTGTGTTCGGTGGTGTCACCTCAGCCAATACCCAACAGCCAGCCTAGATGTTCCTCTAGGGAAGGGAAGTCCAGGTGTGTGCTGACGTATTATCGTTTAGGGGAACCCAGTGACCTACAGATCTCTGGGGTACCACGAGGGGCGAGTTGCCTCATGGGAAACCTGTTCCACCCCTCGCAGTCCTGTGGGATGGATAATGGAAATGCTCCTGACGAATGGGGGCCCTGGGTCTCCTGCTGGGGATCCAGGGTGTAGAGTTGCCCACCTTGATGGGGACATTAAGGATTATTTCTTTTTGGGGAGGGAGAGTGTGTAACCCCTTGGGGTTTAGAGAGCATGGCCCCTTTAAATCTTTTTCCCATTGGGGAGGGGGAGCAGTGAGAGAAAGGAGGGAAACTTGTGGGTGTGGCTGTGGAGCCCATGGGGAAAAGGGCTGCAGCCAGGAGGCCCTGGACAAAGTGAAGGGGTTTGAACATTGGTCTGCTAAACCCAGGGTTGTGAGTTCAATCCTTGAGGGGGCCATTTAGGGATATGGGGTAAAAATTGGGGACTGGTCCTGCTTTGAGCAGGGGGTTGGACTAGATGACCTCCTGAGGTCCCTTCCAACTCTGATATTCTATGACACTTTTAAAGGAGAGAGAACCTGCCTGAAGCCTGGGAAGGACAGGGCGGCCGATTGGGGACACCCCAGGACAGGAGCCAGGAGGAGCACTGTGCCAGGGAGGAATCGCCCAAGAATGACAGGCCGGAGCTGGACCCAGTATCACTGCTCCCCAGAGCTGCATGGGGCTGTGAGTACTGGGGCTTGTGACTCTGCATTGGGAATAAGGAGGGAGGCTGCCAATTAGTTAAGTGGGGAGGTTGTCGCTCTGTGTGCCTTTGCAGAGAGAAGCAGAAGAGGGCACCGGAGGGGTTTGTTGGGGAAAGTGCACTGGCGCCAAAGATGACCAGGAGCACCCAAGACTCAGCACTGGACTGGAACTTTGCTCAGGACTCCTGAACTGTGTGTGCAGACCCATTGCTCAGTGTCTGCCCTTTCAGACTGTGCTACCACTGGGCCTGTGGGGCCTTGGTTTGGATGCAACCCTGTTCTACTGCTCCCCCTACATTTTCCCTTGTTGTTTTTCTCCTCTCATCCCTCTGTAAATAAATTTCTCCCTTTGTTATATCCATTCTACTTTTCCAGGGGGGATGTGTGTTCACTCTGGGGGGTTTGGAACAGGTGCCCCTGGGGTGGAAGGAATTTTTTCTGCTGCATTCCTGCACACACCGTCTCTTGGCCAGAGCTGCCTGCAGAGCAGACTGCATCTTGGCCACGAGGGCGCTAAAGTTACACTAAAAAAAAATTACAGCTATTATTGTGCACAGAAGAAATTCAGTGTTGGATCACTGTTTTCACAAAAGGGCCTGTGTAGCAAACCCTTTTCTTATATTTTGTGAGTGAATATAGTGTTTATAAAAAAGAGAATTTAATACCACTGATTAATGAAAACAGATTCCCTGCAAGCTTTGCAGAACAAGCCTGACCTGCAATACTGTTACTGTTTAGTCAACACTTACTGGAAGCTGTCCATGTACATGGTGCTGTACACTACAGAAAGAGAAACCTACAGAAAGAGAAAGCCCCTGCTTCAAAGAGCTTCTAATTAAACACAGAGACTGTACAAATCAGACAGACACACATGAAAAAAATTTAAAAAATCATGAAACCCACATCTAAAGAGAGGATGGAAGGATGGATGGATATAGCTTTACTCTCCTTTCTATGTACTCCGCTCTCCTGAAGATCAGGTACAGAGTTTGTCCAGCTGGTCCCCAGAAAATTAAGGCACACCAAATGAATGAACACATCTACATATTTTGGCTCTAATATATTAGTTACATTAAGACTCAACTAAAGCAGAGTTACTTATAAAGTGAAATCTTACCTAAAACACTTTTTAATAATAGCACATTTTATCTTCAAGTGTTTTCACAACATTACAAATTAATACCCGTGTGAGATATTAGCCTCTCTCGTTTTTACAGATCGGGGGAAATTAGAGCAGCAAAGCCATTAATTGTTTTACCCCAAGTTATAAAGGAGCCATTATCAGGGCTGAGATTAGAACTCAAAATGTTCTTGGGTCCCAGTCCTCTGCTCAAGTCACTCTTGACAGAATACGTTTTCCTTTTATCAAGCCTAAAACACATGACAACAAAGATTTTAAAAAAAAATCTAAAGAGAAAAACATTTATTTGAAAGCGTAAGCTGTCATTTTCCCATAAAGCCCAACAGAAAAGAAAAATGACCTTATATAATAATAGATGTATTAGGTGAATATATTTTTTGTGACCAAACCAAAATACGTTTATTAAAACAAAATAATCCTCTCAAATACCATTAGGAAAGAAACTGTTACAGTCTTTGGAGGACAAGTGTATTAATTTCTGTAAGTGGCGTATGGAACAATAAATTAAACAGTAACTTAGTCAAAACAAATATTTCACTTTCTACCCCCTAAAAAAGTAACCATTGTGAGAATATGATCATTGTACTAAGGTTAGTAAAAGCAATACTGATCTGTGAGAACATTTGGCATCTAAGTTGAATTAAATTAGCTAGCAGCACCACTTTTCTGTTTCCAAATTGCAGGAAAATTAAAGATACATGTGGTCTTAGGGCATGTGACAGGTTAGTCTGGTAAAGTTAAAATACTTCAAGGCGTTTTATTGTAAAACTTAAAGAAATATTTTTTTTTAAATGTAAAGCATAGCTTATTTCAGGTAGGTCAAAAGGCACAGACAACATAATTTAGGAAGCCAAGTGTACTAGGAACAATGAAACACCCCCATCCCAGCTATGATCCCTGTAGAGTCACTTTCTCTCCTCTCCCATCTCACTCTGGCTCTAATTCAGTAGCACTTAAACACATGCTCATCTTTAAGCACGAGCAGTCCTACTGAAGTCAGGTACACATGTACCTAAGAAATGCACATGCCTAAGTACCTTGCTATTAAATCATGGCTCATATCTCTCTCTTCCTGTTTGTGACAGGTCATTCCATATTCTTTATGAAAATATGCTTATGATACTAATATGACATAAATTAGATATACTTCATGCAAGATGGCGCATGTGAGATATCATTGGAAAGGTTATGATTTACTGAATGTGATTATCCTATTTGTATACATGTATTGTATCTCTACCTGAAATTAGGAATACTGACTATGTCTGTATTTCATCTATGCTACTTTGGGTGATGCCCATTGCTAACGCTTCAGGTACAACAATGAAGCCAGACAGGGTGCATGGCCCATCAACAAGGACAATGGACTGTAAAAGAGCTTAGTCTTTCTGTGAACATGTGGGTCAGCCTGTGAAGAATGGCTACAGGGGCCCTACTGAGTCGGGTGGTCTTGTCACCAATACTAAAACATTACCTGGGACTTCTTGTAACTTTCCAATGTAAGGGAAGGAGAGTCAAACTATGAAACAAAGGACTCCCGCCTTATGTAAATCCTATTTAAGGGCAGGGAGTGAGGTAATCCAGGTCACCAGAGCTCCCCTGGTACCCTATCCAAGGTGACTGCTGGAAACAACTAAGACTGAACAGGGGGAAAGAACTGGGACCAGGCTGGAAGGGCGTCTGGCCTGTGAAGAATTTTATTAGAACCACATTTAGGGTGAGAACTCACATGTAACCAGTTTCTTTAGTGTATTAAGCTTAGTTTTATTTTCTTAGCAATCTGCCTTGTTCTGTCTGCTACCTCCTTAACTACTTAAAATACACCTGTTGTAGTTAATAAATTTATTTCTGGTTTATAATACAACTCAGTTTATGTGATTTCTAACAGGGGGTGGGGGTGAGGGGCAGAAATTGTGCATACCCTCTTCCACATTGAGGGAAGAGGTAAATTTCATATAATTTTGGGTCTGTACTCCAAGGAAGGTGGACATCTGAGTGCCGGAGCAAGTCCCTTAAACTGAATCTTCCCAGAGCTGATCTGCAGCTGGCTGTGGCCCTGCCTCTGTGTGGGGGGCTGGGGAGGAGGGGAAGGAGTTTTTAAGAGCCTGGCTCAACAAGACAGATTAAAGGGGACCCAGGTTGGCAGAACAGGTAGACTCAGTGGTATCTTCAGCACCTTAGGTGACACCCCTGAGGTTCAACCCATCACGCTGTATTTCTAGGATGCTAAGGAATTCACTGATTCTCCACAGTGGGCACCACCCTAATGACCTGAGCATTACTGCAATAAAAGTCAGGTCTCTGTGGCTTTTCCTATAGAAAGAACAGGAACTCTTTCTCTGCCATCTCAGGGTGGGACCTATATGCTGCCTCCCAAGGCAAAGCAGCATTATGGGAATTTCGGAAAACAGGTACTGCACATCTTGGGACATTTCTATGGAATACGTGGTTACACTCAGGGTGGATAAAAATCAACTATTTTTTTTAAAAAAACTTTTAAAAATCTGTTTTATTTAAATCGGACTTTTTTGATAAAATGTTTTTTGAGGAAAAAACCTATCTAAAGATAGTTTTAATTAAGTTACATTATAGCTCAAAGATATCTCATCATGCAATAGGGATGATAAATTCTAATTCTATAGTATGAGACAATACATTTATGTAATGTTTAAGGAAAGTTTTGTAAATGAGTTCCAATAGTTCATGATTAGAGACCCAATCTCATGGGATTCCAGGAGTTTCTGCATAGATTATTTAGATTAATCTTTCTATCTTCCCAGTGGGACTTGGTGTTCAGTCTAGAAGATACCTTCAGAGATGCTTAGTTTTGCAGTTCTCAAACTGTGGATTTGTGTCTCCAGAGATAACATTTTTGTTAACAGCAAAAATGTTTTTAAATAAATAAATATATAGCGGTGAGAAACAACAGACTTCAACCCTATTGTTCCTCTGCAAATGTGTGTACACAGAGTCAGCCCCTTACCTCTCTCTAAAAGAATAGTTTCAAAAAGTTCAGTGAATAGAAGTTTGGGAAGGCCAGAATAGATCTGGACAAGGAGAAAAAGTCTGGAGATAAATGTGAGAAGGGAGGGACAGCCAGTAGAAACAAAAGTAAAACTGTTTGAGCAGCATATTCCAGAAGTCTTGAGGTCTTTCTGAGTGTAGCCTTCATTGATTTGAGATCTACCATACCATTCTCTCACTAGAAGGGAAAACCTATCATGGCAGCAGGCCGTAAAACCCAGTTTGGGAATATTTTAATGAAGTTCCTCTACCTGTGGGAAAGAGGGACATGCATGCAAAATGCAAACAGTGCAACAAAGAAATGCAAGCCTGGTTGCCCGGATGAAACAACATCATGAGAAGTGTTCCCTCTCAGGAGGAAGCTGCCTTGAAAATGATGAAAGGAACATGTCTGAACATGCAGGCTCTTCAGGTTGGTAAACTTTTTTATTTCATACTTCTTTTTTAAGGACTGCCTGTCTTCCTTCTGGACTATTCTTGAATTCTCATGTTTGAGCATAAAATATAGTTGTTACTCTATGGTACTATCATTTTAGATGCAGTTGTGATAAAAAAAATGAATAGCTGAAATAGGCAGATCATCCTTTTACAATTTCATCTTTAAAGTAGTACTGAGTGTCAGTGAATGCAATGAGTTATACTAAATGAGCAGTACGGTAATAATTATTCAATAACTGCACTGACTTATTTTGTTTAGGAGAATCCATCCTCAACATACAGGATTCTGAAGACTATCCACCTTCGAGATCACCATCATTTTCTATAGTTTCAGAGTTATCTACCATTGACAGTGTTTCAGTCACATCATATAGGTCACATAGCCACAGATTATAACCTGTAGCAAAAAGAAAAAAAAATCTCCATCATCCAGAAACAACTATAGATAAATTTGTGATAAGAACCAGCAGATTATAAAAAGAGGTAACTGATGAAAAAATTGCCCGGTTTGTTCATGCAACAAACTCTTCTTTCCATATGATTCAGAACCCACACTTCATTAACATGGGTCAGTCGTTAAGACCAAGATACAGTCCACCCAACAAAGCAGATGTTGCAGGCAAATTGCTGGATAAAGTGTATGAAAGAGAAATTGAGCAGTGTGCAAAAGGTCTAAAGGGTAAAATTGTTAACCTGAGTCTTGATGGGTGGAGCAACGTCCACAATGATCCTGTTGTATGTGCTTGTGTGACAACAGAAGAAGGGAATGTCTTCCTTAAAGGAGCAACTGATACATCAGGAAAGGCATACACAGCAGAATACTTACAAGAAGTAGCAGTAAAAGCTATAACAAACAGAAAAAAATTCAAATGTCTCGAATGCAGCTTGGTCACAGACAATGCTGCGAATGTATTCAAGATGAGAAGAAATTATTTAGGAGAGAGTCCCAAGCTAACAACATATGGTTGCAGTACTCATTTCATGCACCTTTTAGCCAAAGACTTCAGTGTTTCAGAAATAAAGGCTCATGTTGTTGAAATTGCAAAATACTTCCGTAACAATCACTTTGCAGCAGCTGCTCTGAAAAAAGTGGGAGGAACCAAGTTAACTCTCCCACAAGACGTGCGATGAAACTCAGTAGTGGACTGTTTTGATCACTATATCAAGAATTGGTCTAATCTGATGACAGTTTGTAAACAAAATGCTGAAAAAATAGATGGCACTGTCACAGCCAACATTGGGTTTAAGAGAAAAGTTGAACACATGCTGAGTACCCTGAAGCCTATTTCTGTAGCCTTGAACAAAATGCAGGGAAATAGCTGTTTTATTGCTGATGCTGTTGAAATTTGGAAGGAACTGAGTGAGATCTTAAAAAGAGAAATACGCAACGACAGAGTTAAATTACACGCATTTAAAAAACAAATGGGACAAGCACTATCTCCAGCTCATTTTCTTGCAAATATTCTCAATGCTCGGTACCAGGGTCAAACCTTAACGGCTGCAGAAGAGGAGTTGGCTATGACATGGACATCCAGCAACCATCCCTCCATAATGCCAACTATAATGAACTTCAGAGCTAAGGATGAACCATTCAAAAATATATGTTTGCTGATGATGTTTTAAAGAAAGTCACACCAGTGAACTGGTGGAAGTCACTTAAGCACTTGGATTCAGAGACTGTTGAAGTGATACTCTCACTTTTAATAGCAGTAGCTTCTTCTGCTGGTGTAGAAAGAATATTTTCTTCCTTTGGACTAATCCATTCCAAACTGAGAAATCATTTGGGACCTGAAAAAGCAGGAAAGCTTGTTTTTCTTTTCCAGATTATGAACAAACAGGGAAATGAAGGTGAAGACAACACAGTTAGCTGCAGAAGCCAATATTTTAAGTTTCTCATGTTGACCTGGTTGGCATAGTCATTTTCATTTTTTAAAAAATATTTCATTTAACTATTTTAGTTAAAAACAATTTTAACAAAAACAAATCTGATTTTAAAAAACTTGAATGTTTAACTAAATTCAAAAATTCATATGCTTGATTTGTTAAAATATTATATGTTTGCTGTTGAGGAAAAAAAATCCAGAATACATAACAATTTAAATGCTTGTCTGGTGATGGTCTCCTCCTAATATAGCATGGCAAGAAAATCCTCCAAATATTAATGATTGACCTTGTCATAAAAATAAAGGGAAGGGTAAACCCCTTTGAAATCCCTCCTAACCAGGGGAAAGCTCCTCTCACCTGTAAAGGGTTAAGAAGCTAAAGGTAACCTCACTGGCACCTGACCAAAATGACCAATGAGGAAACAAGATACTTTCAAAAGCTGGGAGGAGGGAGAGAAACAAAGGGTCTGTGTGTCTGTCTATAGTCTGTCTTTGTTGGGGATAGACCAGGAATGGAGTCTTAGAACTTTTAGTAAGTAATCTAGCTAGGTACGTGTTAGATTATGATTTCTTTAAATGGCTGAGAAAAGAACTGTGCTGAATAGAATAACTATTTCTGTCTGTGTATCTTTTTTGTAACTTAAGGTTTTGCCTAAAGGGGTTCTCTATGTTTTGAATCTAATTACCCTGTAAGGTATCTACAATCCTGATTTTACAGGGGAGATTTCTTTATTTCTATTTACTTCTATTTTTATTAAAAGTCTTCTTGTAAGAAAACTGAATGCTTTTTCATTGTTCTCAGATCCAAGGGTTTGGGTCTGTGATCACCTATGCAAATTGGTGAGGCTTTTTATCCAACATTTCCCAGGAAAGGGGGGGTGCAAGTGTTGGGAGGATTGTTCATTGTTCTTAAGATCCAAGGGTCTGGGTCTGTAGTCACCTAGGCAAATTGGTGAGGCTTTTTACCAAACCTTGTCCAGGAAGTGGGGTGCAAGGTTTTGGGAAGTATTTTGGGGGGAAAGACACGTCCAAACAGCTCTTGCCCAGAAACCAGTATTAGTTTGGTGGTGGTAGCGGCCAATCCAAGGACAAAGGGTGGAATATTTTGTATCTTGGGGAAGTTTTGACCTAAGCTGGTAAAGATAAGCTTAGGAGGTTTTTCATGCAGGTCCCCACATCTGTACCCTAGAGTTCAGAGTGGGGAAGGAACCCTGACAGACCTGTTGAATTGGAGATAGTTCACCTCCCAATGACTTCAAGCTTCAATTACCTTTGGTAAATGAAATAACCAAACAATCATTAATTTTCTGATATAGCTGTAAAACTAACCTGAAAAGTTTTCAAAATAAATCACTTAAAAATGTATAGTGTGTACCTTCTAAAAATGAAACCTACATCTATCTCTGAGTTGTGAAGAATATGGATTAAGGTTATGACAATCAACAAGAATGCACTTTTATGTAGAAATCCATGATTAAATCGAGTCTTCCTGACTAGTGATTTAAATCATGATTTAAATTGTGATTTAAATCAAATCAACCCTGGTTACATTAATAGCCCAGGATCGCTGTGCAATACCCATGCAGCAGAACAACTAGTGCAGGGCTATTATCAGCAAAAATTCTATGCACAGTAAATTAACAATGGAGATCAACATGGCACTAAAACTTCAGCTAAAAAAATTACTTCACTGGCAAGTATTAAAAAAATCCAGAATGCAGCTTAATGAAATGTCTGTTGGTTCAGATACATCAACATGTATTGGAGACTCCAGTAGCTAATAAACATTTAAAACAATTCCTATTATATTCACAACTCCTTCTAGTACAAGATATTTTTAAAAGTACTAAGAAATCTGCAGCAACTTAAAAAGCTTGGTATATATCTTGAGGATGTTCAAGAAATTAGACGAAGGTTTCTAACCATCAGAGGAGTGAAGTTTTGGAATAGCCTTCCGAGGGAAGTAGTGGGGGCAAAAGATCTATCTTGCTTTAAGATTAAACTCGATAAGTTTATGGAGGAGATGGTATGATGGGATAACATGGTTTTGGTAATTAAATATTCATGGTAAATAGGCCCAATGGCCTGTGATGGGTTTTTAGATGGGGTAAGATCCAAGTTACCCGGGAAAGAATTTTCTGTAGTATCTGGCTGATGAATCTTGCCCATATGCTCAGGGTTTAGCTGATCGCCATATTTGGGGTCGGGAAGGAATTTTCCTCCAGGGCAGATTGGAAGGCCCTGGAGGTTTTTCGCCTTCCTCTGTAGCATGGGGCACGGGTCACTTGCTGGAGGATTCTCTGCTCCTTGAGGTCTTCAAACTACAATTTGAGGACTTCAATAGCACAGATATAGGTGTGAGGTCTTTTTTAGGAGTGGTGGGTGAAATTCTGTGGCCTGCGTTGTGCGGGAGGTCGGACTAGATGATCATAATGGTCCCTTCTGACCTAAATATCTATGAATCTATGAAACCATCCATCTTTACACTAGAAAAACTCATCCATATTCAGCCCTTACTAAACATCAGACAAGGTCTTCATGCTAAAGACCATGCTAAAAAATTCTAAGAATGTATCTTACTGCCAAAACTAAAATGCAAGTATTCCTAAACCACTGCAAGCAATTACTGAGGAAAGTGAACAGCTTATGTTATTAAACGGGGAGGTTATGTTTTTGTGTGGCAAAAAATATTTTAAAATCAGAATTAATGCAGATGTACAGGGCTGGATACAAAATGTTTATTTAAATTTGACAGGAAGTTCTAGGATGATCAATAGATAACATTACAAAACATTAATGAATGATTACTCTAGGTATAACTCAATGCAAACGACAGCAAGTTATGACTTGTTTAATCTATACTCTACATTAATTGTTAAAAGTAAAAACTACTATTGTTTTGTCCTATTGTTAAATTAAGATTATCTACAAAATTGCAGGTAATTAAATTTGAAATTGAAGAAACAGAATTGCTTACATGATGTAATTTCCCTGTAATTCCCTCTCTCCGTCTACTTTTAGAATATTTTCTGATGATAGAAAGAAAATGCAAGAATGACATTAGCAACAATAGTATCTTTAAAAAAATTAAACTGTAGAGGAGTACAAAATAATTTTAAAACTAGCCCTGAAGTTTTAATGAGGAAAAAGAAACAATAGGTATTTTAAACTGCATTTCTCTAAATGTCCGTGTTTCCATAGAGACAACCTCTATCGTCCTGTGTTTACTAATCTATCTTAGTCGATCAATACTTTATGGTAATTGTTTCCATGGAAATTTCAACTACATTAATGCCTCCCCCCTTTTTTAGTATAGAAAGAATGTATACAAGCAAAAATAAGAACTAGAAAACCCACAGAAATTGTGAGCACATATAAAAGCAGAACAATTTCCCCCTAACAATACAAAGTCAGCACTTTGTGCTGCATCAGCCTTGCGAAACTTTAAAATAGAATTTGAGGTTAAAGCTGCAAAATCAATTCTGCCCAGTGCTTGGTTCAATCCTATGCACGAATATGTAGCAATCTGTGAAAAATCAACTACTGCACTTTCATGAATGGATTTCCTGTGGCATGCAAGAATAACACAAAACTCTTTGGAACAGTTATACTCTGCAGAGACACACCACAGGCAATGTTGCAGTGCAGGGGTGCCTCCACCCCTTTATAAATGACAGAAGAGCTCTCTACACCAGCTCCACATTGGCCCAGATGGGGGAAAGCCTAGGGTGGGGTGCATTTAGAAGCCCATGGCATGAAGAGCAGCAGCTGTTATTACATTTTAAAGGCTGAAATAGCAGCTGCTGAAGGGATGGGAAGAAGCTATGGAGCGGTACCACTTACTAAGCACAGGTGGGAGTGGAGGGGGAGAAAGGTTTTTACATCTTCAACCACTCCATACTCTACCCACATATATATACCCTGATTATTCAGGTTTTATGCAGATGGATTGGATTTCACCCTGTGATGTATATTAAAAAATCGGGACTGACCCCATTATCTTTGTCATTCTAGAAATAAATGACAATTCAGATGTTTTAATAACAGGAAATGAACAGAAAAATAAAATGACAATACAAAGCTCACTCTAACAGTCATCTGCTATGAGTTCAGTATCAGTATAATGGCAGTAAGGGCTATCAAACATTTTTCCTTTAATTAAAATTCTGTTGTAGTCTTTTCTCTTATTAAAGTTTTGAAACAGAATTGAACTTAATTTGGGGGTTTTAAAAAAATCAAGACTGGATTATTGTACTTTTGTGACCCTTCTGTGAAGACAGAACTGACACTTTGAAAATGACATAGCCACAAAGCTAAATTGCAGAGCAGGAAGGCTCAGCTAACAAGTAAAATGAGTTTGATCAATATAAAGATTAGCAATTAGCAACTAGCTGTGACAGAGAGGATTTAAAAATTGCTTGGAATATTTAAGGAAAGAGCTTCCTCACAGTCAGAAACATTTTAACGATTTATGTTAGCTTTTCCTTTTAACTAGTGTGAAAATTAATGATGTTGATTATGTACTTGATTATAGTGGAGCAAAAAGAGACTTATGTAAGTGCTGTTCCCATGACATAGGTTGGATTCTCTCAACACTTTCATCGGGAACACATTTTAATAGACATATGGTACTTCTGAAAATCTGAGCTGGACAGAACTCTCCATAAAGTCAGAAAACAATCATTTATTTTCCAATAAAAAAAGCCAAAAAATTTAGGTTCTCTCACCTGGTTGAGCTTAACGCCTAAGCTTCATCAGCTATACAAAGTTATTCAGTTGTTCAGAGACTTCTGTATTTACACAAGCACAACCGGGTGGCTTAAGTGTGGAGTTACAGCTGGACATTTACCTTTGTTAGCTTTTGCTGGTTTCAACACTGAAAGGCTGTGAAGGAAGTTCCATCTTCCATTGCTAGCAGGGGATGGCCAAAGGGACTTGATACTAAGAGTTGTATCCCTACAACTCCAAAGGGAGATGAAGGACCCCACTCAGTGGGTGGGGGGAAGGGTAGGGAAGACTGTTACTTACTTGTGCACTTAAATATTCCAGATTACACATCTCACATAACCATGGGCACCAGGTTTGTATAATTTTTGGTGGTGCCCAGAACGGGTCCAAGCAGAGCCGTCCCGTCCATAGGACGGACCAGGGCAACCACCCTAGGCCCCGCACTTCGCAGGGGACACGAGGCCCAGGCAGAGCCATCCTGACCATAGGATGGACTGGGGCAATGGCCCTGCACTTTGGGGTACTCCACGCTTCAGGAGGATGCAGGGTCCAGGGCAGCCTGGGGAGTTAGCATGGGGCCTGGAGCCAGCAGCAGCGAGCAACCTGGCCCCAGCCTGCCCCTGCTCTGTCCCCTCCCCTTCCCCCAAACCCCCACCCTCCCAGCCCTTTTCTGGCTTCCACCCCCTTCCCCAAGCAACGCCTGGAGCCAGCGGGATGGGGCGGAGCGGTCTGGGGCCGGGTTGCTCACTGCTGCCGGTATCAGGCCCCCCACTAACCTCCCAGGCTGCCCTGAAGCACGGGGCCCCCCAAAGCGTGGTAAGCCCAAACATTGGTGGAGCCGGGCCCATGTTCCTAAATATTGGCAGAGCACGGGCACCACAGGCCCATATAACTCGCCGCCTATGCACAAAACTATCCTAGAGGTTTAAAGTCTCCATCAAATTTAACCTTAGCACCTCTAGATTATAAATAATAATAGTCTTTCATAAAAGCAGGCCATTTTACAAAGAGTTGGCCTGAACAGTCTCTGGTGTTACCCCATGGAATTCAAAAGGGTAACAGCAGGGATGAATTTGGCCTGACTGCACAATTGCTTTACTATCTTATGTGCAAATCAAGCAGCCTATGTGAGCAAGTTGAGAGCTTCTGTTCATCTCCTTTTAGGAAGCTACTTAACATGTTGAAAAATAAGTAGGTTTAAAGGCAAGCAAAACAAGGACACTGAGACTGGGTTCATTTTATATTCAGGTTTGTAGAGGCCAAAGATATGCATTATGACCAAAATTTCAAACCCTTTCAGCTGGGTGTGTCAAATAGAAAAGTAGTCAAAGTTTTAAAATTCCATCCACAACATCCAGTCTTTGGATGGAGAGTTACCACCACAGTAGAACCCCTATTTTAAGAAATAATTAATGATTGAGCTCATAAAAATAAAAAAGTTCATAAAATTGAACATCCCAAAATAACGGTAGGTATGGTGCAAAAGTCACAGTATGGTGCACCATATTACTTTCTTCCTGTGCTTAAAACCACTGCAATGTGATTTCCAATGCATTGAAGGCATTGGAATGTGAAGGGATGTCAACTTGTTCCTCAGCAACATCACTTTTTTTTTTTTTAAAAACACGTGGGAGGGGGTTTCTGTCAGGAAAAATGGTTCGTATGACTGGTCATTCATACGACTGGTGTTGGTAAAAATCAAGATTCCTCTGTACCCATTCTACAATGAACCTTCCAGCCCATTTACTTTAATCTGCACTGACAGTGTCTGTGAAAGTCTGCTCACTTGTTCTTTAACAAATGTTGATGCTGGTGAACATTAATGTGTAAGGAAGAAAAGCCAAGTAAAAATTAAAGGGTGAAAAACCTGAGGGTTTAGAAAAGGCTAATACTGCTTTAATAACACTTCACCTATTTTAACAATAAAGTTACCACACAACTCCTGAAGCAAGACACTGTCAAGTCTAATACATCAGCCAACTTTTGTTTGCTATATAGGTTGCCGTAAATGCTGCCCCTTTCAAACTCTTATTGCAATGTGCGGAATGCAACATTCAGGCCAACAAAAAAAAGAGGGCAGGGACATAAATTGTTTCAGTGACTAAGATACTGAACATTTTTATGGACTATTTTTCCAGAGACCATCTTCTAAAAATGCAATACAAGTGTTTCAAACTATGTCTACCCTGTATGCGGGGTGGGGGTGGGTGGGTGATTGTCCTCCTCCTGTACACATACTGGCAGTAACTTGATGAGAACTAGCATGGGCATAAATAGTACAGTATCTGCAGTAGCATAGGCAGCAGCAGCAACAGAGGCCACGGCTGAGGTGTGTCAAGTACATACCCACCGTTTTCCCGCAGGTTTGTATTCGGCATTCCTCAGCTGCCACTGCCTACACTACCAGGACTGCACTGCTATTTAGACACTCGCTAGCTCTCATCAAGCTATCACGAATAGGTATACTTGAGCAGGGAAATCTTACTCCTTGTTCATAGCGTAGACATGGTGTAGACTGCAATATTTTCATTAATAAGACTCCAGCTTTCTTCTCTAATTTTAGGCTAAAATAAACACTGTGCATCTTAAAGAAAGCAAAACATTTGTTGGAAAAGGATGTTCAAAACATGAAGTATATTCAAAATCATGCCAAATCTGACTCTAACTGAAAGAGTATGTTGGGTTATGAGCCTATAGTGGATATGACTCTGTACAAGAGACAAGAAAACACGGTCCTTAGCATGTTTAAAATATAGAGTAACCAACTTGTCAGGAGACCCAGAAAAAGGGTTAAATTGTAGGGCCTGATCCTGCAAACAGTTAAGTATGTAAGTTTCAAAAGGACTACTCAGCTGAATAAAGTTACCCAAATACATAAGTATTTGCCAGATCTGGTCTGTAGAAAACATGACACCTTGAGGGCTTTTACCTTCCATAATGTATTAATCTGTTGCCAATGCAAATAAAGATTTAGAGTAGAGCTGGTTAAAGCATGTTGCAATGCAGAACATGTGGAACAAAAATCAATTTTAAAACCTCAGAAGATGCTGCAAAACAGAATTGTCGTCCTCCAGGCAGCACTAGCTCAGAGTACATGTTGCAGACTCAACCCAGGGTTTGTCCACCAGGATGACTGGCCATTTATTGAAATAATCCAGCATGACATTATCTAATGTCTAGCTTCTTTAAGGTGGCTTGATTTAAACCATCAATCTCATTTTATGTTTTAAATCAAGTCCTTAATGGGCAAGAGTCCACATCACACAATACTGCACACCACAAAAGGCACTAACTGGATTTGTTGGAATTTTCAGCACAGCTAAAGAACTGAATAGGCTTGGAGAATAACTTTTATCACGCTTGAGACAGAGTCCTTTTCAACTCAAAGTTGGAGCTCCTTGGCAGAGCAGCGTGGAAAAGCTTGCACTGCTAATGGCCGTATTGTACCTTCGTACTTCACACTACATAGGCCCAGTTATCCTCTGGCTGACCCTAGTTTTGCACCAGTATAACTCCATTGACTTCAGTGGGAGTTGGTCCTGATTTATGCAGCTGTAAATGAGGAAATAATTGGGCCCAAAGCTGCAATTTGACACATTGCACAATTTTTTTTAAAGTTGAAGAAAAAATTAAGAAAATAGAAAATGAAAGTACATACACATCACAAGTAGCAGCATGTTTGAAGCAATCAGTGAGAACATATTTAGTAAAACAAATTTTAGAACTTGAATTATTTATGTTACAGCTCTTTAAAATGTCATTTAAATAGTTTAGAAATTTTAATAAAATAGTTAAGCAGTTTCCTGAATATCTGTTGATCAGAATGTAGGAGTATTCAATTAAAAACAAACAAACAAAAAGCTGACAGTTACAAAAGGTTACAGAGAGCACCATTAACAAGAAAAGAAACACCATACCACACCATTGACTTCACCATGGTATTTCCTATCTTTAGAATGTATAATGCACTAAGGTATTTATACTGTGCCCTCCTAGAGGTTTGATCGTGCTCCCATTGAAGTTAGATGGAGTTGTTTCATTAACTTTAGTGACGGCAGACTTAGGTCCTAAATGTTTATTTTTTTAACAGCACCCTCTGTACCACAGGATTAGATAAACATGTGTTTGTCTTTCACCTGTATAATTTCACACTAAAGAAAACTTAGAAGATGTTTATATATTTCTGCTTAATCTATTTTTAAAATGAAAATTATATTTAAAAGGCATTAAAAACCACAAAAGATTTAGCTAAAAGCTCAATATTGTGACTGCATCAAAACAAAGAGAGAGGGAGTCAGAGAACTGTAAGCTTGTATAATTAAAGTTGCATTTCTTAGGTGAGAAACGAGACTTTTTCGCACTGTGGCGATATATGTTTTGCTCTCTGGTAAGATGATTTGTACACATAACAAATGGTCCTAGGCTACGATGCTGCCACTGGAAGATGAGGAGATACGGAACCATATCCTCTGCTGGTGCAAATTGAAGTACCGCCATTGAAGTCAGTGTAACTACATTAATTTACCCAAGCTGAGGACCTGGCCCCAAAATCCAAATATATCTGAATACTATCAGTGTTAGCATTCAGCTACCAAAAAGCATGGCCGGGGGGGGGGGGGCAGGGGGGAAGGGAAGGAGATGAAGGTGGAGAGGAGTAGCTCCATTGTATCTGATCTGGCATCGTAAGAGGTAATGGACTTGTTGAGCTATCGTCTGGCACTGATTTGGTGGGCCAAGGCATGATTACAACACTGAATAAGTGTATACAGTGGGGTCTGTTTAATTATAATACAAATATTGTATACTTCAATATAACACAATTGCACTTCATTCGACTAAGGAATGTGTTTCAAACAATCATATTGTACGATTTTTGAAGTATGTTGGTAACCTGTTCTATTTCTAGATGTTTATGCAATCACATTACAGTTTAACCAACATATAAGAAATTCTATATTATTTTACATTTTATTTTAGCTGTTCATTTAAGAATGAAGATTTCCTGGAAAACTCTATTTATGAGACTGAAAATCCCTAGATGTACATAGTACTTGATGCCACCTATCTGAATAGGCTACATTCTGCACTTGGCACTGAAGTGTTATTTGGGTTCAATGACAGAGATAATCTGTTTGCATTCTTGCCAAGGAGCCCAAATACACAGTGTAAAGAATTAACTGTCCCTTTGTAGCCCAAAATGATATTTTTAAAATTTAATTTGAAATACTTGAACTTGCCTACTTAAAGTTCTCATTAATAAGGTACAGAACTACTTTTCTTTTCCTCCTCCTACATGGCAGATGGAATAGTGTAAAGCACACTTGTAGCATATCACTGGCAATCATGTTGGAATATATTTAATTTTTCTATTTATTTAGTTTTATTTAAACTATATTTAGTTTTCAAAACCTGAATAGCACTTTTCATGAAAAAAAAGGACATATATGATACACACATCATGCTAAGACCCATGCATCAGCTTAAATGAAGGTGAGAGTTTAAAGAACAAAAACATGCATGCAATTACATATTAATATTTCCACACTAATTTGCCAATGAGGAAATTTTGCCATTTCGCTATAAACTTCATCAGTACAGGCCTCTTTGCAAATGATAGGGCCTTGCAAGGACAGACAGAAGTGCCTGCACAGTAAGAGGGACTATACTGTATGTAGAAGAGCCTGCTATTCTTCTCTAGCCTCTCTTGCGGTCTTCACTGATGCTTGCCAGTCAATATTAAAACACATTTTTTTAAATTATATTTAATAACATGACAAGTATCAGATTATTTTCTAAGAGCTTTTCCCACAGGCTGCGCTCTAGAGTTGTACAGTCCTTGAACAACAGACCTAACAATGAAAAGGAGTACTTGTGGCACCTTAGAGACTAACAAATTTATTTGAGCATAAGCTTTCATGAGTTACAGCTCACTTCATCGGATGCATTCAGTGGAAAATACAGTGGGGAGATTTATATACATAGAGGACATGAAACAATGGGTGTTACCATAAACACTGTAAGGAGAGCGATCACTTAAGGTGAGCTATTACCAGCAGGAGAGCGGGAGGCGGGGGGGGGGGAACCTTTTGTAGTGATAATCAAGGTGGGCCATTTCCAGCAGTTGACAAGAACGTCTGAAGAACAGTGGGGGGTGGGGGAATAAACATGGGGAAATAGTTTTACTTTGTGTAATGACCCATCCACTCTCAGTCTTTATTCAAGCCTAAGTTAATTGTATCCAGTTTGCAAATTAATTCCAATTCAGCAGTCTCTACTTGGAGTCTGTTTTTGAAGTTTTTTTTGTTGAAGAATTGCCACTTTTAGGTCTGTAATCGAGTGACCAAAGAGATTGAAGTGTTCTCCAACTGGTTTTTGAATGTTCTAATTCTTGACGTCTGATTTGTGTCCATTTATTCTTTTACATAGAAACTGTCCAGTTTGACCAATGTACATGGCAGAGGGGCATTGCTGGCACATGATGACATCTATCACATTGGTAGATGTGCAGGTGAACAAGCCTCTGATAGTGTGGCTGATGTGATTAGGCCCTATGATGGTGTCCCCTGAATAGATATGTGGACACAGTTGGCAACGGGCTTTGTTGCAAGGATTGGTTCCTGGGTTAGTGGTTCTGTTGTGTGGTGTGTGGTTGTTGGTGAGTATTTGCTTCAGATTGGGGGGCTGTCTGTAAGTAAGGACTGGCCTGTCTCCCAAGATCTGTGAGAGTGATGGGTCGTCCTTCAGGATAGGTTGTAGATCCTTGATGATGCGTTGGAGAGGTTTTAGTTGGGGGCTGAAGGTGATGGTTAGTGGCGTTCTGTTATTTTCTTTGTGGGGCCTGTCCTGCAGTAGGTGACTTCTGGGTACTCTTCTGGCTCTGTCAATCTGTTTCTTCAGTTCCGCAGGTGGGTATTGTAGTTGTAAGAATGCTTGATAGAGATCTTGTAGGTGTTTGTCTCTGTCTGAGGGGTTGGAGCAAATGCAGTTGTATCGTACAGCTTGGCTGTAGACAATGGATCGTGTGGTGTGGTCTGGATGAAAGCTGGAGGCATGTAGGTAGGAATAACGGTCAGTAGGTTTCCAGTATAGGGTGGTGTTTATGTGACCATTGCTTATTAGCACCTTAGTGTCCAGGAAGTGGATCTCTTGTGTGGACTGGTCCAGGCTGAGGTTGATGGTGGGATGGAAATTGTTGAAATCATGGTGGAATTCCTCAAGGGCTACTTTTCTATGGGTCCAGATGATGAAGATGTCATCAATGTAGCGCAAGTAGAGTAGCGGCATTAGGGGACGAGAGCTGAGGAAGCGTTGCTCTAAGTCAGCCATAAAAATGTTGGCATACTGTGGGACCATGTGGGTACCCATAGCAGTGCCGCTGATTTGAAGGTATACATTGTCCCCAAATGTGAAATAGCTATGGGTGAGGACAAAGTCACAAAGTTCAGCCACCAGGTTTGCCGTGACATTATCGGGGATACTGTTCCTGATGGCTTGTAGTCCATCTTTGTGTGGAATGTTGGTGTAGAGGGCTTCTACATCCATAGTGGCCAGGATGGTGTTTTCAGGAAGATCAGCGATGGACTATAGTTTCCTCAGGAAGTCAGTGGTGTCTCGAAGATAGCTGGGAGTGCTGGTAGCGTAGGGCCTCAGGAGGGAGTTTACATAGCCAGACAATCCTGCTGTCAGGGTGCCAATGCCTGAGATGATGGGGCATCCAGGATTTCCAGGTTTATGGATCTTGGGTAGCAGATAGAATACCCCAGGTCGGGGTTCCAGGGTTGTGTCTGTGCGGATTTGTTCTTGTGCTTTTTCAGGGAGTTTCTTGAGCAAATGGTGTAGTTTCTTTTGGTAACCCACAATGGGATCAGAGGGTAATGGCTTGTAGAAAGTGGTGTTGGAGAGCTGCCTAGCAGCCTCTTGTTCATATTCCGACTATTCATGATGACAACAGCACCTCCTTTGTCAGCCTTTTTTATTATGATGTCAGAGTTGTGGATGGCATTGTGTTCCGCACAGCTGAGGTTATGGGGCAAGTGATGCTGCTTTTCCACAATTTCAGCCCGTGCATGTTGGCAGAAACACTCTATGTAGAAGTCCAGTCTGTTGTTTCGACCTTCAGGAGGAATCCACCCAGAATCCTTCTTTTTGTAGTATTGGTAGGAAGGTCTCTGTGGGTTAGTATGTTGTTCAGAGGTGTGTTGGAAATATTCCTTGAGTCAGAGACGTCGAAAATAGGATTCTAGGTCACCACAGAACTGTACCATGTTCGTGAGGGTGGAGGGGCATAAGGAGAGCCCCGAGATAGGACAGATTCTTCTGCTGGGCTAAGAGTATAGTTGAATAGATTAACAATATTGCTGGGTGGGTTAAGGGTACCTCTGTTGTGGCCCCCTGTGGCATATAGTAGTTTAGATAGTTTAGTGTCCTTTTTCTTTTGTAGAGAAGCAAAGTGTGTGTTGTAAATGGCTTGTCTAGTTTTCGTAAAGTCCAGCCATGACGAAGTTTGTGTGGAAGGTTGTTTTTTTATGAGAGTATCCAGTTTTGAGAGCTCATTCTTAATCTTTCCCTGTTTGCTGTAGAGGATGTTGATCAGGTGGTTCCGCAGTTTTTTTCGAATGTGTGGCACAAGCTGTCAGCACAGTCTGTGTGGTACGTAGATTGTAATGGATTTTTTACTTTCAGTCCTTTAGGTATGATGTCCATCTGTTGCATTTGGAAAGGAAGATGATGTCAGATTGACAGAGCCAGAAGAGTACCCAGAAGTCACCTACTACAAGACAGGCCCCACAAAGAAAATAACAGAACGCCACTAGCCATCACCTTCAGCCCCCAACTAAAACCTCTCCAACGCATCATCAAGGATCTACAACCTATCCTGAAGGACGACCCATCACTCTCACAGATCTTGGGAGACAGGCCAGTCCTTGCTTACAGACAGCCCCCCAATCTGGAGCAAATACTCACCAGCAACCACACACCACACAACAGAACCACTAACCCAGGAACCTATCCTTGCAACAAAGCCCGTTGCCAACTGTGTCCACATATCTATTCAGGGGACACCATCATAGGGCCTAATCACATCAGCCACACTATCAGAGGCTCGTTCACCTGCACATCTACCAATGTGATAGATGTCATCATGTGCCAGCAATGCCCCTCTGCCATGTACATTGGTCAAACTGGACAGTTTCTACGTAAAAGAATAAATGGACACAAATCAGACGTCAAGAATTAGAACATTCAAAAACCAGTTGGAGAACACTTCAATCTCTTTGGTCACTCGATTACAGACCTAAAAGTGGCAATTCTTCAACAAAAAAAACTTCAGAAACAGACTCCAAGGAGAGATTGCTGAATTGGAATTAATTTGTAAACTGGATACAATTAACTTAGGCTTGAATAAAGACTGGGAGTGGATGGGTCATTACACAAAGTAAAACTATTTCCCCATGTTTATTCCCCCACCCCCCACTCTCCTGCTGGTAATAGCTCACCTTAAGTGATCGCTCTCCTTACAGTGTGTACGGTAACACCCATTGTTTCATGTTCTCTATGTATATAAATCTCCCCACTGTATTTTCCACCGAATGCATCTGATGAAGTGAGCTGTAGCTCATGAAAGCTTATGCTCAAATAAATTTGTTAGTCTCTAAGGTGCCACAAGTACTCCTTTTCTTTCTGCGAATACAGACTAACACAGCTGCTACTCTGAGACCTAACAATGGTGGGACTGTGCTTCACTGCTCAAAGTGTTTCAGCCAGGATGACATGCATCATGTCCTGCTCTTTCACGGTCTTAGGTGAGTCTCAATGAGGCATCTACATCATTTTCCTTTGCAATCTCCTATTGCCTCTGAACTTGTGAGCCATCAGCTATGGCTCATTTTCTTCTTTGTCCTCTGTCTCTGAAGTACTCTGGCAGCTTACTTCCTGTTTCAATTTGAGATTGCAGATGCTGTAGCTTATATTTCTGATTCACCTACCAGGATAGATATGGCATGTGAGAAAATATAAGCTAGCACTGCAGAAAACACAAATGCAAAAACAAAAATCTCTCTGCCCAAAATTAAGTGGAAAGGTATGTGAAATGCAGCTGTCAGTGCATAGTAAGCCAACCTACGCGCCAGAACTGATAAGCAGTCATTTATTTTGCCTCTCTCAGTAAGCTGTTTTCTAAGTTTATTCTTCCAGTCTTCTCTTATCCTTTCCTCCTAGTTTTTAGGGAAGAACTATCTGACACTTATGGTTTTCTCTGAATGAAAGCTTGAGGATTTAGCAGCACAGAAGGTGAGGGATGGAAAAATGATTAGTGGTTACCAGAAACCCAATTTATGGGCAGAGGTGTCTTTCATCCAAGAAACAGTATAGGAGCACTGGTAGTGCCTCTGATTTTCCCGTGATGACTCAGTCTTAGTGCTGCCTTAAATTCAGAGATGCGCTTTTTGTTTCAAGTTTAAGCTGCTTTCACCAACTGACCCACAGCAGAACTGACTCTGGTTCTTTTGACTCAGGTCCTTTCGCTGGTAAAGGCAGCCCCCAGAAATTTTCATCCACCTCTCACTTGGAGAGTGTTTCATTATTAAGAATGAATAAGCTAAAGATGAAGCTTTACCATTCACACATACCATTCAATGAAAGTACTTTGAGATCTTGGTAGTGTCTTGGATGGCTGTTGATGTGGCTAGGATCCTTGAATGAATGAGGAAAGCCTTGTGCCAAGTAACATATTTGGTTTGGACGACTCTAAAAGTCCAAACTACTATATAGCAATACATAGCATTATCTTGATTTGTTGTTTTCTTATTGCATGCCTAATGAAAGAAAATCCATATTGCTCCTTTAACTTATAACCAGCCATGCCAACCATTACTTAGAACTTCTTCGTTTAATGTAAAATATGTTCGGTTTCGGTGCTCCAAAAGCCTACACATCTCCAGAAAACTATTTTAAATTCTTCTATAATACTTTGATTGACTCTGTTCCCAAAAGTGAAGTAAACTCTTTAACTTCTGCAAGATTGTTTTTTCCAAAAGCCATAAATAATTCTATAACCTGTCCACAACTTGTATCTCATTTTTAACCCTCATCACAGCCAAAAAAACCCCAACAATCCCCAAACAAACCAAAAACCTTAAAATCAGTTTTACTATATGACAATTTATTATATGCAGGAAAGAGTTCTATGAATAAAATTATTCTATGAATTCAGACAATTCATACTTTTCAAACAGGAGGTCAAAAGTCCAAACTAGTCATTAATCTTTCTCTTCATTCATTTTCTAAATCATCAATGAATCTTGCATTTCATGGGAAAAAAATGTGGCGTGCAAAAGAATTTCAGCCTTTTGCAAATCTTTAGAGAGGTAATGTCAGGCTTAAGTATACAAAGCCCCTCTTTCTAAACATACTGTTTACATTCCTTTCTCATGCTTTGCTGTATGCAACTTCCTACACAAACTTCAGTACATATAAAAGAAAAGTTTATTTTGCTTGCTTTACAAATATCATCAGGATTCTCCTATAATCCTTCCTTGTTTGTACTATTCTAGGGCAAATTTTCAACAGAAATGACATAACTTGCATTGTTGCTTTAAAAACAAACAGCAACAACAAATCTGATTCTTAGTGTCATATGATGACAGGATCTTATACCAGTGCACAAGTGATGTGTGTGAGAGCCCTTTGCTCAAATGCCAGCAACAACTGCAAATTCTGTACTTCTTTCTAGGCATGTAAGCCATCTCAAAAGTGACAGGGTGGAGGGAGCGGGATCACGGTCCCAAAGTCTCTTCTGCGTTGGCCAACAAAGGAAATTGTCCATAGAGGGAAATCCAGGGTTTGCTCTCTAAGTATTGCACTACAGGTATGCTTTCCTAGCTTGGCAGGAAAACTCAGACAGGCACTGTGCCTTCTGAAGCTCTTTCTGGGACAGTGTGCCTCCATTCTAGCCCCTTTCTCAAGGGAGGGCCTTAATTAAATCTTGACCGAAGCATTAAAAGTTCAAACAAGCAAGGAAGAAAGAGGGAACCATAGATGTTGATCAAATCAGCCAAACTTGGTTGCAGCCTATGCCCAACCCATGACTTAATTTCTTCTCTCCTGTCTTGTTTTGTCTCTTTTCAACCTGTCCCTCCCATTCCAGTTCTCCCTTCTCGTTTGTCTTTTCTCATCCATTTCACTCTTTTCTGACATTATTTCACCCCTTTCCTATTTTACCTATAGCCTGCTTTATTTCTACTGCCTCTGTTTCTTCGTTTGTTTACAAGCTCGCTCTCTGTTCTATAGGGACAGTGAAAATCATTTTAATGATATTTCTAATGCATAAATGTTTCTACATTACAACACAGTCAGCGCTGTTTTTCATCAGTTTTATTCAGTGGAAGCTGGGAACAAATAAAACCAAAGGCTGTTGAATCAGCAGAGTTGCCACTCACAAGAAATGCTGAAAAGAAACCTGTCTATTTCTCACCTCCTCACACCTCACACCCTATTTGGAATTATATACAAGCAGAAGTCAGCAATGTGAAAAGTCTATGCATGCCTGCAATGCAAAATACTTCTATATCGCTAAAAGACACTCCCTTTTGGAAAAATGAAAATTGCATCTGGAGTCTGTGGATTGGTTTGCCATTGCAATCTAAAAATCCTATTTTATTTTAAACAGTAAGCACTTTAAAGTGGATTGTTAACATATATGTAAATTAACAGTATGCATTTCCTTCCCCCAGTATTTTGCAAAGGACCCTCACACAGAGAAGCAGAGCTGCTTCAGCTTTGTTTCACAAATGTTCCAAGTGCTATTTTCATTCGATGATGTCATTAGTGTCATGGTTACAACAATGCTGCATAAAGCCTCATGTCTCTCCCCACTGATATAATAGATCACTTTGAACAGCTGAGCCATCATTATTTCCCCTCCTCCCCCCTGGCCCTGTAAAGTGAGGATAATTCCTACCTCACAGGAAAGTTGGGAAGCTTAACTAATAAATGCTTGTAAAGCACTTAGAGATCCTCAAACGAAGGCACTAGAGAAGGGCAAACTATTATTAATATAATGCTACAGAACAAAACGGTAATTTCAGACCAAAAAGAGACAGTAGCTCTAAACCATTCAATAGCAATATTTATTACCAAAAAGTGTGCTGGCCATTCGAAAAAGAGTTTTTCCCAAGTATAACACATAAAGAACATTTCTTTTCCTTTTCAATTTTTGTTAGACTGTTTTAATCTGATGATGTTTTGCCATTGCAAACATAATTTGTAATTTCAATTTATAAGGAGGCAAAAACAGGGTATAAGAATATAGATAAAAATCACTGAAAACAGTCTCAGCATAAGAAGTGGTTTAAAGAACACTGATTTTCATCCCATAAATATAACCTTTATTCTGTAGGAGTTTATTTTTATAAGCACACACATTATTATTCCCAAAAGAGAATGGTTCCATCCTCTGGTATAACTGTAGCTTCATTCTCCCTCACACTCTTGATGTGGTCCCCATGTTAAAGGAATTTAATTTGTTTGTATTAGGCCTAATTTTAGACTCCGCTCACTTAAACCAATATAAACTAGAAGTAACCCCGCTGAAGTCTCTGGCATTATACCAGTGTGACACGGGGGTGAATAGAGAATCAGGCGCTGGTGTGTTGGTGGGCATGTCTCTTTCATTTATTTGTAACTCTTAGACCATCTATACAGTACAAGTATGGAAGCACATTTCTATAAATCGGTGATTTGGTAACAAAGAAGACACTTCTGAAACTATTATTATTTCAGACATTTAAAAGAGCCAGGGTTAATTGGTGCAAACACAGGACTGAAAGCCAGGATTTCTCAAGTTCTGACGTAGCTACTATATCCCTCTGAGGTTTCTCACAAATAAACAACTTCTGTGCCTTAATTGACCAGCTTGTAAAAAATGGGAAAACACCACTTCCCGCCTTCCCTCTCTCCAAGAGTGTTCTAATCAGTTTGCTTTATGTCCATGAAATGTATGGCAGGTGAAACTACTATGTAGGTACTAAATATTATGCTGTAACATTCAAATTCTGAAGCTTGTAAGATTGACAAAGTTAAATGGAAAGCACAGTCTAACCTCCCCTATAACTTATACTTTAACTTGGTAACTCACAAAATTGAGTGATAAACAGTCTGCACTAGAGCCTCTTATCTTATGTAAGGTCTCTCAGTCTGTAGAAGACCCCTAGATAACAGAGTTAGAAAAGTGCTTTTGTGTAAGTGGGGTGGATGAGAACTAAGGGATTGGTCCAAGGAATTGCCCTTTATTAGCCATTTATTTAGTAGCCATTTATTAGCTTCCTGGTAATTCTCAGAATCTATACACAAACTAAAACAAGAATCATAACAGGATTTCTTATTTCTCTCTTACAGGATTCTGGAATAAAAACACATCCGGTACTTAGGTCCATATCCTGACTATGCTGTGGTAAAGTGACAGAGTCAGGCACAAATTCTGCCTTAGATATGAACACACAACTTCCACTGAGAACAAAGGGAGTTGAGGATGCACAATTGAGGGCACAATTCAGCTCAGAGACTCTTACCATTGCAACCCACCTTGTTGGATCATATTAAAGAAGTTCTGTATTAAAATCACAAATGAGTTTGATTCCCCATAGTTTAAATTCCAGGGTATTACTAATTAAGAGGTCTCTTGGTTTTTGGTACTGTTTCTCTCCCTCTATGTGTGAAACTTGCAAGCTGCTAATTGCGTTAGTACACTCTAAGACAGAGTCTGTTCTCAAGGCAATTCTTTGTAATAACAACTACTCACACAGAGAGACTCAAAGCAATACTCTGTAACAACAGAAACAGCACCCAGAGATTCCCCGCCCTTTTGTTGTATTCATCTTGCTTTGTTAACAATTGTGATTAAAATAGAGATAGAGGATGTATGTGGATGGATGCTTGGTGTGAATAATAACTGAATGATTAGGGAGGTGCCAGCCTAAGAATCCAGTGTCCATCGGCTGAAGAAGGCGTCAAGTGGAAATAACCAGAGGACCCCCCCGGAGGGCAGACTGGAATCCACCCAACAGCCTCAAGAATGGGAGAACCAAAGAACAAGATAACATCTAGCAGCACGGAGCTGTCAGGCATGTGCTATCTGCTGACTGATTCAGCAACAGCATGATGAAGCAATTCCCATAGACTGGCATAGGAAGAAATTCCTATAAAAATGGACTCTAGAAAGTGAGAACTTTGGGGTCTGATTCTGCAAACCAACTTCCAGGAGCATCAGATATGCATCTGACAAGGCCCTGCTCCCTCCTCAAGTCTAGGCCACCTGGCCAGTGGCTTGGCATGAGCAACTCTAAGGCTGGTAACTATGATAACAACCTTGCAGAACCTGTGTGTGTGTGTGTTTGTATGAATGAATGTGTGAATAAATATAACTAACTGCTTACTATGATTCTCTCTGTATTCACAATAAATGTAGTATTTTGCCTTTTCCCCTTTAATAAGATCCTGCTGGTTTTTATTTTATTGATATAACAACCTTGCCCCTACAGTATATTATATCTTCAGTTCCCAGGAGCATATCCTTTGAATTCTTTGGTAACTAAGGAGTCAGGGAACATATTCACCCTCTCAACTACATCAGCCTCTTCACTAACTTCCCATTCCTGTTCACTAATGGAGAAGACTCTTAGGTAGGATCCTTTACCTCAGATATACATTTATTAAATAATTTGACTAGAATCTATTAAAACTATACTAGCAATTATCTTTTTAAATTAATCATACCTATGCCATATCGGGTTTTTTTAAATGCTTTTTTAAATGAATTTCTCTTACATCATATCATAAGTTGCTTGATTATGGTTCTATTGAGAAAGCTACACAGCATTTATGAAGGATATTCTAGCTCAATATGTTTCCTAGTTTCCAATAACTTTTTCTATTACCTAAGCTCATTATTTAGTAATTCTTCTATGTCCTCACTTCATGCACCAAGGAACCTGCAAAGGACATTCCCTGCAACATCAGAACTCAGCTATCTTTGTAAACTTTGGGAGAACACTTTGAAATATACTGTGAAAGGCATCATTCAAACATATTGTGTTGGCTATTTTTTCCCATTACAATTGTGAAGTAATTTGTTTGTTGATCTTGCCGACTTATTACCCGACTTAATAGTTGGGTACAAAATTTAGAGCATGATTAGGCAGACCTTATTCAGAAATTCCACATATTGAAAAAATATTGATAAATGAAGTATCTGCTTATGTTTGTATTTTTTTATATATATAATATTTTTGGACGTTCAAAAATGTTCTGTGTATTACCTATAGGTCACCCTCGATTTGAAGATTTTTGTGGTCAGTCTTTCACGGATTTTGTTGAGCATACATCTCTTTTTCTTAACATTTAATTATCTCTTAGAATCTTGTTCTTCCTTTGCTATATATTCCAAACACTATTACCCTATTATCTATTTTCAGATGAGAGTTTTTTCGTAGTTGATCACTCCTACCTCATGTCTTTTACAGGAGAAGACATTAATTAAATTGTGGAATTTCAGACATTTTCTTGACACGATAGTCACCTCCCATTATCAAACTATCATTTTGCTCCACCATTATTCTAAGAATAATGAGAAACTGACAACCATGAAAATCAAATATTGCATTTTATTGGCTTAATGGAAGGACTTTACGACTGAAATTACATCAGTCAATCCAGTTATCACATTTGACATAGCACCAACATGCTTGAGAACTATATTATTTTTCAAATATTATTGCACAGGGCAAAGTTAGGCCAGTTTTTCTTTTTTGATCAGTAGAACACATTTTAAACACTAGTCTTAGAAGACATCCTTACTGATTCTTCGGCATGTCAGGTTAATAGCAGATGTTTTCTTATTGCTTTAATTTGCCTAACTTTCTTCCCACTGTGTTTTTATACCACTTCTCTTTGCATTTTAGGCAACTTTAGGCAGCTAACAGAACTTGATGTCCTTGAGGCAGACACTACAAAGTACCAAATCACATTTTTCTGGACTTTTACCCAATTCAGCATATTTTCAAATGTCTCATAATTTTCCAGTAATTATAAAGCTTCTTAGGGCTTCCTTGAAATCCAGGACAATCGAGAAGTGGGAGGGAGTGAAATATGATTTGAAAATGGGAATCTGGGATGGTATTCCAGCAGACATTTTGGTTATAAATGATATATCTGTGTCTAAAGTTCTTAATGTGGTAACCTGCAGTGGGAAAGCACTCACCCCAAAAAACCTTGTGCCTAGCCCAGGGGAGGAATAGACAGAAGGAATAGGGAAGGACACTTTGCCTGAATTGCAGGGAAGAGACGCAATCCCAGGCAGAGAGACCCTCTCATCTCTTGCTGATAATTATCTAGTTGTTAAATTTCAAAATTGGTTTCAAGTCCAATCCTAACACTGAAATTGTTCTCAATAGGGCTCCTAATAATTTGTGGGGCCAAAACCTTTGCTGATGTAACCCCACTGAAATAACAGTTTCCACCAATGAAGAATTTGGCCAATTGTACTTATCCATGCAGGTTCGGGCACTCGTGCATTTCTGGCCTTCTGCTCAACAAAACTATCAGCTGTATTTAATATCATCCATCACGCAGGGTATTAGAGTACTTGACAAAGATTCCAAGATTTCTTATACTTTGATTGTTTCCCTAAATGTTTTTATTTTCCTAAGTTTTATTCTCATCCTCTTCTTTTACAGTTCTTTTCTTCTACAGCTCCTTTACAGTTAAAATGTGGCTCACAGAACCCCCCCACCCCCCACCATTCTCCACCTATCAGACCAGCAGGGGTGGGGTGGGGGACTCGGGGGTTCTGCCCTGCAGTGGGATGGTGGGTCTATGGGCTTCAGCCCCTTGGGGGGCATCTGCCAGGGGACTCAGGGCTTCAAAAGCCCTGAGCCCTGGCAGGTATGCCCGGCTCTTGAACGTCTGAAGATTATCATATGCAGCTCTGAGGGTCAGTAAGTTTGGCCACCCCTGCAATATTCCATTAAGGAGAAAAAGACATTCTAGCCACATCATTTAGAGGTTTTTCAATTTATACACGTTTACAATATTAGTATTTACAATAAAACCTATCTCAGGGCAAAATTTGCCACCTTTACTCAGAGTAAGACGCCACTCCATGGGAAAAGTCTACATGAAACTGAGGCCATTAGAAGTTACTTAAACTATCTCGTCACAATCTTCTGCTGTTGAATTTTGTGCAAGAATGAAATGCCCAAATTTATTCAACAGGTGTAAAAGTGTGAGGTGACACTGAAGAAGGATCTGCAACATTTTTATTGGTGGGCATTGTTTCCCCTCACCAGCCTCTGCCATTTAGTATTTTCTAAAGTGTATTCTCCCCCTTATACATGGAATTTTCTTGGAGTGGATCATATACAAATCACCTGAGAGTGTTCCATATAAAAATGTAACATCTATAAATACCCTTTTCTGCATGTGTATTGGTGTTTGATTTAGTACATATAAGCAAAGAACGAGAAAAAGCTTATCAAAACCCATTTTCCGCAACCACATCTGTTCTCACCTGATCACACTCCCGTCAATTTCTTGCTCTGGCCAGAGTCCTCTGCAATCTTGCAGCTTCCTATCCTGCCTCACACCCCTTCTTCCCTGTCTCAATGACACTGAAACCCTTCCAGATTTCCACTTTCCATGTTCCAGTTGCGATAACAGCCTACCCACAACATTATCCTATAAAAGAGTGGCTTCAACTCTGATACTAAACATCATGGCTGGGCATAGAAGACTCTCCTTATCTAGCACCCTTTGCTGATAAATGTTTTGGCCCTGCAGTGGTCTGCTTCTTCTCATGACTTAGCCCTCCGTCCAGGTCATTTTAAAGTCTCAACCCTTCCGGGGTATCAATGTCCCATACAAACAGGCTCCGCTCCCCTGCAGTCCCACTCTTTTCTCAGAGCAGCAGGTTCCCTGGCTTTCCCCGACAGAATGACAAAACCCCCAAACAAAATTTAGTCTCACTGATCTCCCCAACTGCCTGTTCCGGAACACCAAATCCAGGGCTACTGCACTGGACCATTTGCCCCTTTCCCAGGGCCTACCACCAGGGGTAACTTCTCTCCTACAGCTTCTCCATAGTTTCTTTCCAGGAGTGAGGGAACACTAACCCTTTTTCTCCTGGACATCTCTTCCCTGGATCCCTTTCCAGGACCTCCCCAGTAGCTTTCACTTCCTTCGTTTATGAAGGAGGCCCAGCATCTCCACAGCTGGATCAGCTAACAGACTTCAGGTGCAGCAAGGTGGGCTAACTGAGCTCTCAGACTTCTGTTATGTTAACCCTTTGCTCACCTGTGTGGGGCTCACACCCCCTCCAAAATAAGGGTCTCTGTTCATAAATCATCAAAGCTTTAATGGCAAAGCACAATAGTAGGGTCACCCATTTTTAGCACATCATTATTGTTTTTACAAAATATACAGTGACACCAAATAAGAGATCATTTTATTCGGCAAAATCCTTCCTTCAGTGACTGCCACCCACATTGTAATGGTTACAATTATACTACCCCTTAATTACAAAAACACTCACTTTTTGTCAAGTCCCATGAGTGAGCAATTAAAGAACATTTATGAATACATTATTAAACTATTAAACTACAATAACCAAAACCAATTAAACCCAATCTTGTGATACACTGTCCTTGATGCTTTATTATTGCTTTCTTGGTAATGACCTGATCTGGTCAGGTGCTGAGCTCCTTCAACTTTCATTGACTTGTGTGCGATTTGATTGCATTCTGCAACTTGCAAAAGGCACCCAAAACCTCACACGTATTTCTTTACATAACACCCTATCAAACAATACATTATAAGGAGCACCTACAACTCGATAGCCTCTGCTTCCTATACTCCTTTGATGCGGTCCTCCATTTAAGAGCCTATACTTCCCTAGGTGTTTGTACATCCCATTAATGTAAATGGGATATAGGAGTGTGGGAAGTGTATTTAAAGCTAGGAGGAATTATAAATATTTTACAATAGGTAACATTTGTAAAATATTTAATTATTAGAAATTAAGTTTTAATTTTTTATTGAAAAACTGGCTTAATTTACAGAACAAAATCTTAGGAAAGAAACATTCATAGTGTCAGACGAAACAAAACAGCCATTAATATAAGAGTAAATGACAACTGTGTTCATAATAAAATACGTAAAATGTAACTGTAAATGATAAAAAGGATGGTTTGAATTGGGCACACTGTGCTGTGCAAGAGGAAAAACAAACAGACAAGAAATCTATTAATCCAGCTGATACCTAAGGGAATACATTTATATAGGTCTTCAGTAGGGTAGCACAGTGCAACATAAACAAATGAAAAAATTAGGAGATGCAGTGCTATATTATTTTAAAATGTAGGTAGATTATATATACACACGTGTCCAGAACATTTGGAATAAGTTACTTCCATAACAGTATAATTAACCCTCTATAAAGTGTGCCTTACAGAGTCACCCTTTAGTCAGTGTCATAATTCAAAAAGAAAAAGAAACTCAAGGAAGGAATTATAATAATGGAGATATGTACTTTAGTGATAACCGTAAAGGAGACTATGGATGATATCCTGGCCCCACTGAGGTCAATGGAGTTTTGCCATTGACTTCAGTGGGGCCAGGGTTGTACCATATTCCACACAAGTCCATGATTAATCATTTATGAACCCATTTGAAACAATGACAAATAACTGTCAAAAGGTATTTGCATTCTACACTAAAAATAAAAATCTTAACAGAATCGGAATGCATATCAATAAACCTCTCTCACTGTATATTCACTGTTATCAAAACAATATGTTTATCTAACTGCTCAGAGGTGAATTGTAACAAGCTTCAGAGAGAGAGGCAACTAACTGGAATTATCCACCAGAGTGGAAATAGGAAAAGCAAACCACATATACTTGGTGAAAAATTTCTGTGGGAAAATATAGTGTTATATTTCAGTGTCAACTTTAGACATGTCCAATATATAATAGAATTGTTTCATTAAACAGTTAGTGTCAGAGTTTTGCAAGGTACTTTGCCTATTCACTTTATATGAGATATGTTATGGAAACTCAACTCTTTACAAGAACACTAGATAGGGCAGCACTACAATGTATTTAGTCCAGAATTAAATCCTATTATATAAACAAACTGGATGTAATTTAAGGGATTAAATACTCAGTTACCAATTTATTTTCCTTTTGCAAACGCATGTTAAGATCCAAATATATACTTTTGCTTTCCGCAGCAGCTCATTATTCTTATACAAAGGTACAAAACCAGATAATTGTGTAATATTTCTTTAATAATGGCATATTGTACATTTACTAATATATGGAAGCAACTATGTTTCTCAGTTGTGTGGCCAACCCTATGTACACATATTCATGACTATGCAATTAGACATAAAAGGCTTCTATGCGTCACTAAATGGATCCACTCTTTTGTAATCTACAGTGGCAATTCACTCACCCTCGCCTCTCCTGACGCTTGCTGACCCAGATGATAAAATGTTGATATTATAGAATCAATTACCAAATACCATTGTATGTTTTCCACAGATCTTGGAGGCAGTGGCAGATGTGAAGCTGACCACCTCCTGTCCTTCTCCTGCAGGTTCATGAGATGGGAGCACAGAGAGACAATGTGATGCATGATGGAAGGTTTGTTCACATACCCTGTTTCGCAAACTGCTTGAATTTACTGGTGAGGAAGTTCCTGAGGAAAATGGGTTGGGGGAATTGCAGAGAGAATGTTCATGACCCCATAAAATCTATGGGCACTAACTGCTCCTACTTGGCATATAATCTCCTCAAAGAACTGTATGTGCAGACGGTTTTCCCTGTCTCCAGTTGAAGGTGGTGACAATAGAATTTTACTTGGCACATGCTGGAAGTGGTTGTATGATTACAACACAGCAATCCAAACATTTCATGGTACAAAACAGGGCTTTCACTGGGGACATTGGTCTGAATCAGTCACTCTCTTGTTGCTACTTGAGAATGCAATCAAAATGATGAACCATGAAGATCAAACCAAGTCAGACCACTTATCTGTCTGCAGAATTAAAAAAACAAAAAAACCCAAAACACACTTATGGAAAACCATTAAGGCAGAAGACAGTTTTTTCACTATCATTGGTTTATGGTAGATATTGCAAAGTGACTTGCACATTCTCATCAAACATGCTCATCTCTTCATTCTTTCCATGTTCTTGGACCTACAGTTCAGAAATAACATGGACACTTCCTTCCACTGGAAAGGAACTAGGTCTCAACTGGGGAAGATGGACTGACATCATGGCTGGAGTGTTGTGAAGTCTAGTTCATAGCACACTGCAGTTAGTATAGAGAGGTAGTGGTGGTCTCAGCTTCAACAATGAATTTGACAGCAACAATTAACAAAGAGTCCATTTGGGAAACTTGGAGGATTTTGGATTCATGCATGGTGCACCACAGCAAAATGAATCTGCATGGGCAATGACAACATAGAATGTGAAAGGTTATCTCATGATGCCTGTGTCACATCTGGCAACACTGGAGTGCTACTGAACTGGCAACTAAGGTGGAATTTGTGGCCTGTGCTATCATACATGTAACTGTACATCATCAATCTGCCCAAAAGGTAGTGTCTACACTTAGCTTGAGTTTAGTGCACTAGATGCAACTGTGATTGCAAGCTAACTTGCCCCTACACAGAGACAGATTTATTTTAATTACAACAAACAAGAACCTGCTGCAATGGAAGCACTAAACATAGGCAACTGCAAGAATGGTAGTGGGACCAATAGTTTAGAGACTCTTAGGCAAAAGGACAGGGAGAAAAGTAGTAATAAGGATGGAACGTTCCCCCATTTTCACAGCATTGTACACCAGCCAACTTCTTTTGACAAAGTACATGCTGCCTTTGTGTGTTATATAGACAGCTGAGTCACTAACTTTAAATTATCGGGGAGGGGAGAGTGAGGAAAAGGAGGAGTGAGGAAGAGCATATTTACTACTAACAGTGGCAGTTACCAGATACATGTCTGTTTGTCTCTCATTTCGTTTGTTCTCATATAGCTAAACAAGGTTTGTATTCAGCCGCTTTTTTATATATATAAAATCAGTTTTGGGTAGGTAAGAGTAACCCCATATTTTATTTCCATTCCTATTTTAATATACATATTACACTGTAACTCGCTTTAATGACCAAGACATCTGTGGAACTCTGCCTTGATAAAACAACAGCTACAAGAGCTGCAGTTGCTACTACTATCTACTCTAGCCTAGGTTATTCCCTTTTAACTTCTTCATCATTGCTACTGTGACTGTGGCGAGTGCACAAGTGAGATTCCGGAATGCTCTGGCTGCACCAAAGACCAGGCCAGAATTCTATCGCTCCTACTGCTGCAGACGATTATCTTAATTACTACTATTTCATTTGCTCAAGTTCACTCACAGGTTCATAGAGTTGAAGGCCAGAAGGGACAGTTAGATCTTCTAATCTGACCTCATGTATATCACAGGCTGTTAAATTTCACCCCCTTACCCCTGTATGGAGCCCAATAACTTGTGTTTGGATAAAGCATATATCAAGGCTGAATCTCCACTCTGGCACCTCGAGTGCAGGAAGTGGGGGCCCACAAGGATTTTAAAAATTAATACTTGCCACTCCAGGCTTGTATTAAACTCCCACGGTTACAGCTTTTCTCTGACCTTGGCTTGGTAAACGCTGCCACCACCCAAATGCAACCTCCCCACCCCCCCAAAAATACCTTTGAACCCAGGAAGGGGAGCACTTGGGAATTCCTCCCTCACGCCCTTTCACCCCCTCTCCAGGGAAGAGCTGAGAAAGGAAACGAAGGAAATTAGCTGTTGCTACCAGCTAATAAAACAACATGCACAAACCTCTTAGGACACCAAATATCCAATCCTGTTCTTAAAAAAGGTAAATGTTATTGAAAACAAAAAGGGAAAAAATACATCTGGAACTTAGGGGTTTTGCTAGATCTTAAAAGAAACAATTACAAAAAATTAATCACCCCCAAATAGCTTTCTTGGGGGTTCAGCTTAAAGGTTACAAGCAAACAAAAGCATCTGGGGTTAGCACAGAGGAGATTCACAAGCCAAAATAAGAAATAAACCTGATAGCATCTAACTAAATGTTCCCTATCCAAATTATTTCTTCTAGGTACGGAAAATACTTTTGCATACCTGGTTCAAACTTAACACAGCATTGTTGTTTATAGCATCTGTGTCCTTAAAGCCCAGACAAAGGGAAAGTTTCTTTCCCAATTTTAAAAGTTCTAGCCTTCCCACTGGCTCTTTTGGTCAGGTAACCACTCCTTTTCTTTTACCTGTGGGCTTGTTAACCCTTTACAGGTAAAGCAAGCAGAGAACAGCTATCAAGAGGGATTTTACAGCTAACTGGCTGGCTGGTTGTTCATCAAAGGGAGCTACCCGACCACTTTATTTATCACAGCATAGCTGCCAGAAAGACAGTGATCTGATGACATCAAAAGATGGAGAATCCACCATTTCCCTTGGTAGTTTGTTCTAAGGGTTATCCACCCTCACTGTTAAAAATGTGTGCTTTATTTCCATTTTGAATTTGTCTGGCTTCAGCTTCCAGCCATTGGTTCTTGTTATGTACGGTGGATAAAAAAAATTCAATATTTTTTAAAAAAGTAAGATTTTTTAAATTTAAAAATTGGATTTTTTGATAAAATGCTTTCTGAGGAAAAAACCTACGTAAAGGTAGTTTTAATTAAGATACATTACAGCTCAAAGATATCTCATCATGGAATAGGGATTATAAATTCTAATTCTATAATATGAGACAATACATTCATGTAATGTTTAAAAAAAGTTTTGTAAATGTGTTCCAATAGTTCATGGATTAGGGACTCAATTTTATGGGTCCCAGGGACTTCTGTATAGATTATTTAGGTTAATCTTTCTATCTTCCCAATGGGACTCAGTGTTCAGTCTAGAAGATACCTTCAGAGATGCTTAGTTTTGCAGTTCTCAAACTGTGGATTTGTGTCTCCAGAGATAACATGCTAGTTAACAGCTAGAATGTTTTAAAATAAATAATATATCAACAGACATCAACCCTATTGTCCCTCTGCAAATTTGTTTACACAAGAGTCAATCTCTTACCTCTCTCTAAAAGTGCAAAGTTTCAAAAAGTTCAATGAATAGAAGATTGTTGGCAGTAGAATAGATCTGGACAAGGAGAAGAAGTCTGGAGATAAATGTGAGAAGGAAGGGAGCCAGTAGAAACAAAAGTGAAACTGTTTGAGCAGCGTATTCCAGAAGTCTTGAGGTCTTTCTGAGCGTAGCCTTCATTGATTGGAGATCTACTATACCATTCTCTCACTAGAAGGGAAAACCTATCATGGCAGCAGGCCGCAAAAGAAACCCAGTTTGGGAATATTTTAATGAAGTTCCTCTACCTGTGGGAAAGACAGACATGCGTGCAAAATGCAAACAGTACAACAAAGAAATGCAAGGCCTGGTTGCCCAAGTGAAACAACATCATGAGAAGTGTTCCTTCTTAGGAGGAAGCTGTCTTGAAGATGATGAAAGGAACATGTCTGAACATGCAGGATCTTCAGGTTGGTAAACGTTTTTATTTCATACTTCTTCCTTCATACTTCCTGCCTGCCTGACTTCCCTCTGAACTATTCTTGAATTCTCATGTTTGAGCAAAAAATATAGTTGTTACTCTATGGGAACAGTATGGTAATAATAATTCAATAACAGCATTGACTTATTTTGTTTAAGAGAATCCATCCTCAACATACAGGATTCTGAAGACTATCCATCTTCGAGATCACCATCATTTTCTATAGTTTCAGAGTTATCTGCCAATGATAGTGTTTCAGTCACATAGCCACAGTATATCACCTGTAGCAAAAAGAAAAAAAAAAAATCTCCTTCATCCAGAAACCACCATAGATAAGTTTGTGATAAGAATCAGATGACAAAAAAGTAATTGATGAAAAAACTGTCCCGTTTGTTTATGCAACAAACTCTCCATTCCATACGATTGACAACCCACACTTCATTAACATGGTTTAGTCATTAAGAACAGGATACAGTCTGTGACGTTGCACTCCATATGCCAGGGGTGGCCAACCTGAGCCTGAGAAGGAGCCAGGCTTTACCATTGTACATTGCTGAAGAGCCACAGTAATACGTCAGCAGCCCCCCCATCAGCTCCCCCGCTCCAGGGCCTCCCCCTTCCCCCCCCATGCCTCCCACCTGCTGTGATCAGCTGTTTTGCACGTGCAGGAGGCTCTGGTGGGGAGAGAGGGATACAGCACGTTCAGGGGAAGGGGCGGAGTGGTGGCAGGGTCTGAGGCAGAGCAGGGGGTTGAGAAGCGAGCACCCCCGGCACATTGGAAAGTTGGTGTCTGTAGCTCCAGCTCCGGAGTCAGCACCTATGCAAGGAGCCGCATTATTAACCTCTGAAGAGCCAAATGTGGCTCCGGAGCCACAGGTTGGCCACCCCGCCATATGCTTTATGTTTATGAATGTGAATATGATGTAACTGGAATATGCCTTATGCAAACAGTCTCTTGTAAGGTATCATTTCAAAGTTTATAATCTACTGAGTATGTTCATCCTATTTGTTTGCATGTATTATTTCTATGTCTGAAGTTAGGAGAATAAGATATAAACTTGTATTACTGATGTAAACATATTAAGTGGAAGCCATTAAGGGTGCTTCAGAATCAATGAGCTGTAAATGGCTCTGTTTACTTGCCCACCTTCCTGTGTACGTGTGGGCCAGCCCAGGAAGAATGGAGCCTGGGGTCTTACAGTGACATGTGACCATGTCACCTGATAATGAAATCCATCTTAAATCTGGTACTTTTCCATTTAGAAAGAGAGGTGTGGATCCAGAGAGACAAAAGATTCCTGCCTTGTGACAAAGCTATAAAAGGGGGTGGAGCAGGACAAACGGGGCCAGCCATGAGAAAGCCCCTGCTTACCACCTAAGATGTCTGCTGAAACTAACAAGGACTGTATTAGGGGAAAGGATTGGGCTTAGACTAAGAATGAGTCTAGTCTGTGAAAGAAGCTTATTGGAACATCTCTGAGGGTGAGATATTACAGGTAATCAGTTTCTTAAAGTATTAGGCTTAGTCTTGCATGTTTTTGCTTTATTTTTCTTGGTGACTTACTTTGTTCTGTCTGTTATTACTTGAAACCACTTAAATCCTACTTTTTATACTTAATACAATCACTTTTGTTTATTAATGAACTCAGAGTAAATGATTAATACCTGGGGGAGCAAACAGTTGTGCATATCTCTATCTGTGTTATAGAGGGTGGACAATTTATGAGTTTACCCTGTATAAGCTTTATGCAGAGAAAAACTGATTTATTTGGGGTTTGGATCCCATTGGGAGCAGGGTGTCTGAGTCAGGTAACCTGCAGAGCTATTTTCACTTAAAGCCTGCAGCTTTGGGGGCATGGCCTGGACCCTGGATCTGTGTTGCAGCAGGCTAGCACCTCTGGCTCAACAAGGCAGGGTTCTGGAAGTCTCAAGATGGCAGTGAAAATGGGCTCAGAGGTAATTTCAGCACATCAGGTGACAGGACCAAGGGGGTTCATGCAACAAACTCTCCTTTCCGTATGATTGAGAACCCACACTTCATTAACATGGTTCAGTCATTAAGACCAAGATACAGTCCACCCAACAGAGCAGATATCACAGGCAAATTGTTGGATAAAGTATATGAAAGAGAAATTGAGCAGTGTGTAAAAAGTCTAGAGGGTAAAATTGTTAACCTGAGTCTTGATGGGTGGAGCAATGTCCACAATGATCCTGTTGTATGTGCTTGTGTGACAACAGAAGAAGGGAATGTCTTCCTTACAGAAACAATTGATACATCAGGAAATGCACACACAGCAGAATACTTACAAGAAGTAGCAGCAAAAGCTATAACAAACTGTGAAAAAAATTCAAATGTCTAGTATGCAGCTTGGTCACAGACAATGCTGCAAATGTATCCAAGATGAGAAAAAATTATTTAGAAGAGAGTGAAGAGAGTCCCAAGCTAATAACATATGGTTGCAGTGCTCATTTCATGCACCTCCTAGCCAAAGACTTCAGTGTTCCAGAAATTAAAGCTAATGTTGTTAAAATTGCAAAATACTTCTGTAACAACCACTTTGCAGCAGCTGCTCTGAAAAAAGTGGGCGGAACCAAGCTAACTCTCCCACAAGACGTGCAATGGAACTCGGTAGTGGACTGTTTAGAGCACTATATCAAGAACTGGTCTAATCTGATGACAGTTTGTAAACAAAATCATGAAAAAATAGATGGCACTGTCACAGCCAACGTTCTCAACATTGGGTTTAAGAGAAAAGTTGAACACATGCTGAGTACCCTGAAGCCTATTTCTGTAGCCTTGAACAAAATGCAGGGAAATAGCTGTTTTATTGCTGACGCTGTTGAAATTTAGAAGGAACTGAGTAAGATCTTAAAAAGAGAAATACGCAATGACAGAGTTAAATTACAAGCATTAAAAAAAATGAATGGGACAAGCACCGTCTCCAGCTCATTTTCTTTCAAATATTTTCAATACTCGGTACCAGGGTCAAACCTTAATGGCTGAAGAAGAGGAGTTACCTATGACATGGACATCCAGCAATCATCCCTCCATAATGCCAATTATAATAAACTTCAGAGCTACGGGTGAACCATTCAAAAATATATGTTTCCTGATGATGTTTTAAAGAAAGTCACACCAGTGAACTGGTGGAAGTCACCCAGAGACCGTTGAAGTGATACTCTCACTTTTAACAGCAGTAGCTTCTTCTGCTGGTGTAGAAAGAATATTTTCTTCCTTTGGACTAATTCATTCCAAATTGAGAAATCGTTTGGGACCTTAAAAAGCAGGAAAGCTTGTTTTTCTTTTCCAGATTATGAGCAAACAGGGAAATGAAGGTGAAGATGACTGAGTTAGCTGCAGAAGCCAATATTTTAAGTTTCTCATGTTGACCTGGCTGACAGTCGATTTAATTTTGGGTTTTTTAAAAATATTTCATTTAACTATTTTAGTTAAAAACTATTTTAACAAAAACAAACCTGGTTTTAAAAAACTTGAATGTTTAACTAAATTCAAAAATTCATATGCTTGTTTTGTTAAAATATTATGTGTTTGCTGTTGAAGAAAAAATCAAGAATACATAATGACGTTGTTGTTTTAGTTAAATAAAACAAATTAAATGTTGGTCTCCTCACAATTATTAATATTTAGCATCATATTCAAAGTAATCCACAAATATTAATTTAAAGAATTACTTGATATGTGCCTAATAGTTGGACACTGCTATTGAATCTAACCCACCTCACACCTTCTTGTAAAGTTGGTAAAAATGCAGCCAGCTCTTTGATTTACTGCCATTATATATGCTTAGTTTAAAAAAAAAAACACCCACATCTTCAACCAAATCTCTCTCATTACTCCTTTAAGAGCACTTAAATTTGTAGCACATTTTTATAGTCAAAATTATAAAAGATTCCATGCCTACTTGGGCATCCGCAAGGGGAAATGGTAAATAACGAAGAGGACAGGTCACTGGTATAGTGTGATCTGGATTGCTTCATAAACTGGGCACAAGAAAACAATATGTATTTTAAGACAGCTAAATGTAAACGTATACATCTAGGAATAAAGAATGTAACCCATACTTCCAGGATGGGGGACTCTATCCAAAGAAGCAGTGACTGAAAAAGATTGGATGGTCGCGGTGAATAATCAGCAAACATGAGCTCCTACTGCAACACTGTGGCCAAAAGGGCTAATGCAATCCTTGGATTCATAAACAAGGGAATCCTGAATAGGCGTAGAGAGGTTGTTTTACTTCTGTATTTGACACTAGTGGAACTGTTGCTGGACTAGTGCATCCAATTCTGGTGTCCACAATTCAAGAAGGATGTTCATAAATTGAAGAGGGTTCAGAGAAGAGCCACAAGAATGATTAAAGGATTTGAAAACATGCATTATAGTGATAAATTCAAGGAGCTCAATTTATTTAGCTTAACAAAGAGAAGATTATGGGATGACTTTATTACAGTCTTTCAGCACCTACATGGGGATCAAATATTGGATAAGAGGCTCTTCAGCTACCAGGGAAAGATATAACGCTATCCAAGGGCTGAAAGGTGAAGCTCAACAAATTCAAACTGGAAATAAGATAGAAATTTTTAACACTGGGAGTAATTAACCATTTGAACAATTTACCAAAGGTCATGGTGGATTCTCCATCACTGGCAATTTTTAAATCAAGGTTGGATGGTTTTTTAACAGATATGCTCTAGGAATTATTTTGGGAAAGTTCTACAGTCTGTGTGATACAGGAGGTCAGGCCAGATGATCACAATTGTCCCTTTTGGCCTTGTAAACTATGAATCTATGAAAAATACAGACAATTTGTTAGCCTCCCCAGTTGCTTACCCAGTTCTCTCCAGGGTCATACTCACCTTCCTTGACACAGGAATTACAAGCAGAAATATTGCTCTCCCAGACAAAAAGGGGATATGTACTTCACAGAGCAAGAAATCAGTTACTTTAATGGAATACAGTGCACAAAACAATATGCTCCCAACACTGTAGGCAAGATCATCTACCTATTCTGTTCACTAATATTAATAGTTCAATATCAAAGCAACTAGGCTTTTCAACAAAAATACAGGCTTTTCTGTAAAGCATTCTGCAAATGTTAATGTCAATATACAGAACTGAGAGGAGATTATATCCATGAAATCAGTTATTTAAAGTATTCTATATTTAATTTAATGAGTTAATCTTGAAAAGAAGATACCTATTGATTATAAATTACAGTTTGCGTTCTAGATCATTTTAGCATGTAAATATGCTTCAGAATGAACACATGGTATTATGATTGCCTGTTCAGTAGCACTGCAATTCATATAAGTAGGCTGAATAGTTGTACTATTCAGAAGAAAAAAAATCACCAAGGACTTAATTTAATAATAAATCCTTCATGAGTCTTTGCTTATGGACTCTCCCAGCCTCTGTGGCAATGATTCTGATTTGTCATATGCAATTATTTTATTTCTCCTTCTTCAGAAGCCAGAGAAGACAGGATCAGGCATTCCATATGTCCACTTTATCTGAGTAGAATCCTAAATTTTACCCAACCCAACCAGCATACAGCGAAACCAGAAGCTGATTCTGCTCTGTGCATTCAGGCAATCCCGCCAACATTCTAACAGGAAGAGAGGCTATTCCTCAGCTGATTGATAAATGCAATTTTATTGCACACCAGGTGAAGCCTTAAAGGCCCAACCTTTACAGGGTATATTTAAGCCTACCAATAAGATGCAAAGGGTCAAATATTTTATAAGCAGCTTTTCCTGATTGTCAGTAGAAATGGCTTCAGTCAGTCAGTCAGTAGATACAAAGATTTTTTTAATTGAAAAGCATAGCTATCAAGCACAGAAAGTCTCCAGAAGACTATATCCACACTCCCTACAGCATTCCCTGAAATTTATAGTTATTTAATTTTTGGAGGAGGCTTGTGGGGAATGCTAACTGTGGTTGTGCCAAAGAGATATTCCACCGTATGTGCCTTTTTGTTTTCTGATGAAATTTCAGCAGTAAGCCAACTCACCAAATACATTTGCTTCCCACGAAACCTCTACATTTTATTTAATAAACCATGACCCACATGCATAGTGGGTAGCATTTAAATAATACTTAATGCAAATTGTTTAAACACATTTATGTCATAATTATGTAGTTAAGGAAAAGTAGCATACAAATATGAAGTGAAATATTATAATATTATTTACTAAATTACATTTGGATTCAAAATGAACCAAAAGGCCTATCTGCTAATGTCAAGTATAGGTGTGACTCAAGCTGTTAGGGAATTTTTTGACAGAAAATGATGATTTGTTGAAACTGACACCTTTTGAGGGAATGTACTGGTTTCAATGAAACTTTTTTAGGAAAGGTTTCTCAGGCCCAGGATGGAATGTCTGAGCAAAACCTGAGAAAGAGCGAAGCCCCATCAATAACCTGGTAGTCAAGGCCCTCACCTGGGAAGTGGGAGATGCAGGTTCAAGTCCCTGCTCTGCCTCATTTTTAAAGAGCTACTATAAGAAAAGTATTATGATAAATATCTAATACATTCTGAGAGTGTGTGCAATTTTCATCATTTCAGTAAATTCAATCTTGGGAGGTGCCATTGCCATTTGATGTCCATTTTGATTTCAGTGTATATGTGCAATTACTTTGATTCCTTGGCCAAATCCTACAGGCGGGTAAAAAGTCAGCAAAAAAAAAAAATAAATATATACATATATAAACTTGGAGAATTTCAGCCTAATTCTCCTTTAAAAAAGGATGGATCTGATAGGCCACTAAAGTGGTAAATCATGTTGCCTTCAAATAAAGAGAACAATCCCACAAAGTTAAAACCAACCCAACAAAAAAAAGCCTGCTCCTTTATATTTCTCACTCCCTTCCCTGAGAGCAGCACAATCATCCCAGTAGTCATGCTGTGCACCTCTTAAGCAGCACAGGCTATTGCGAATACACAAAACCTGTCCTCCACTCTGCACCGGCTTCCCATAGAACAAAGCTGAAATCAAGGTCTTTGTCCTAGTCCTTAAAGTGCTCAATGGCACGTCTCCAGCCTGCCCAAAAGATTGCCTAAAACTTCGATATGAGGATTGTGCTTGACAACTCTGCTCCTAAGGCACAATTGAGTCGTTCACCCCACGGGCAAAGCTCATCTTGTGCAGGAGACAGATCTTTCAGACGCCAGCTCAAGGTTCTGGAACAAACTCCCATAGGATCTGAGCACCACCTCAAAACTCTCCACTTTCTGTTCTAATTTGAAGGGTGAACCCACCACCCCTCCACAGGGACCCAGGACAGAGGGAGTTACTGCTGATGTATTAAGAAGATTTCTACTTCTGTTAAATATGTTAGTTACACAGGAGACCATGCCTTGGAAAGTAGCCTCTGCCCTTGCTTTAATGCACAAAACCATTAACAAAGTGGTGAGACATTTGTCATCTCTAAAGAAGCATGCCACCGAGCTGTTGCTCAGTCACACATCTCTAAATTTTGAAGTCTGTCTGCCTCACATTGCTCCCTCTGCAAATAATAGAGGAGGGTACCATGTGCCTTGCCATGTTTAATGGAAAACATTTGTGAAGGAGTCCTTTCCTATCTAACTCATCTCATCATCATCCATGTTCAGAGGTCAGAATCCCTGTGTCCATGACTTCCCAATATGTTCCCAGGGAATAACTAGAAGAGTATAGGCAGAAGATTATGTTCCGTTTTAAAGGTGTGTCCGATATGAGTGCACTCCAATCGATGTAGAGGGGAACTGAATGAGTCTATGCATGCACATATATCTAAGTGCACAGGCTAGTGCAGAAGTAAGTCTTCTTCAGTCACATTTTACGCTGTTCAACAGATGCCACAATTCAAAACAAACGTGTCTACTTCTCTATTTCAGCTAGGCAAATGAAAACATTTTAAAATTGAATTGTATAAGATTTATCTTTAGCTTATACCATAAAAATATTGTACATAGTCTAATTTTTAAAATCATGAAAATATTGTATGGGTCTGTGCCAATTTCGAAAACTGTCCGAGACATATTGGTGTGAGAGCCTCACAAAATAGAACATTGCTGAAAATCTTCTAGGAAACTACCTCTTGCTAAACAAATTAAAATAACCCAGATCATTTATTTTTTTTAAAAGCCACAAATTTCCCGTCAAATATTTGTTCTGAATAAAAAAAAATTAATTATCTTTGCGTGTGTTAACCTCATTTTTGTATTTACTTTCCACATATACTCCAGATAAGTTTCCTGGCAGGAATGAGTGCAGAAACAGCCAGTTTTAAGCAAATGTTTACAAATATTCCTAAAAACTGATTTTAGAACTTGTAACATGAGCATTCACATTGGAAACCTTAAGGGCTACTCTCATCTCACCACTGAACAGAAATAGTATCAACTGACTTTTGTGTCCACCCAAAGCTAACCAGCACAAATCAGATGTTGACTATTTTGGTATGTAATATGTTGCAACATTACAGTGTTTTCACCAGAGAATTCCATGAATGCTGCCATTCCTTTATCTCAAAAATATGCACCTCACTTTGGGAAACGCTGGACTGAACCATTGAAGCATGAAAATGAGTGCTCTTTTAAATGGCTGGGTAACACAATGTGATATTAAGTCATTTCCCAAGGTTAGGAGCAGATTTAAAACTCTCAGAATCTGGGTAGTGTACACCAAACTGGGAGTATCATGTAAAAGATGTCCTCGGTTAGGATGAAATCCAGTACATATTTCCCTAGGTATGCTTTCTTCTCACAGCAAAAGACTGGCACAAGCATGACCTATGTCATGGAAGGAGCCTAGAGCTACAAGGAGAAAAGCTGGTAGGTTATCATGAGGAAAATGTTGAGCTGGGTAACACATTCTTTGCTTACGTAGATTGTCTCCTGCACAGAATGACTTTTGCTGCTATAAATCAAAAGAAAAGAGGGAAGGCCAAGTAGAACCACTACCCAGATACCCAATGCCTCATATAATGACCAGCAATTTCCTTACAAGTAATAAATATATTCCGCAAGGAAAACGGTTAGCCTAACCTCAAAAAACCCAGCCTCAATAACCTAGAGATTACTTTCTTCTGCATATAAAGTAAACCTTGATATAGCAGCAGGAGGTCCAAACATGTCAAACCAATCATTACAGCTCAACCCCAGCAGTTCAAAAAAAGGATCATCTCAAAGAAGAAGAAAATGTTTTTTAAAAAACCCTGAACAAGTCAGCCAGCAAGGCAAAGAATATCCGAGGAGATGCCCAAAAATATTCTAGAAGGAACAATCATAAAAAAAAAGCAATAAACACAAGATGAGGACTATGAAGTCTATGATTTGCCTAAGTAGGACTGTGATACCGAGACCCAAACATATGGCTAAGTCACTTGAACAATTTCAACTAAGCTATAAAATTGGTAAAAGCAGGAATGAAAAACAGATGGTGCATCTGATTAAAGCTTTAAGTAAATGAATTGTCTACAGGAAAAAGCATTAGGCTCAAAGATGCAAGAACAGTAGGATATTCATCCAAAATTTGATTCTTTGAGACCATGTGTTTACAGCATTAGAAATTCCCCTATTTATCAATAAAAATTAGTATGCTACAGACTTTCCAGATCTAGAAAGACAAAGTGAGTTCTGATACATTGACAGTTATGTACTGTAAACAAACTGGAGGGATTTCAAAGGAAATCAACAGCAATGATTACAGGCCCAGAGGGATTAATTTATCAAGAAAAATTAAAATAACGAGATATAGCTATAACATGGTTCAAGGATGACTAACACAGATATAACTGTCAACAGTTATTTCAATGTGTAAACACCAGGGAAGAAAACCCATTTGAGGATGGTATTGTAGGAAAAAGACTGCATAACTAGGAATAATGGGATGAAATTGAGGGGCCAACAGTGAAATCTTCTACTAGACTGGTATAATCTCTCAAGTGGCACAAGCTCCATCAGTTACAACATTTAACACCGGGTAGGACACAGCACTAGCAATTATACTGCAGGGAACAATCTTGCATTGGCAGGATAGTGGACTAGGTGAGCTAACAGGTTTCTTCCATAACTAACATCTGTGATCTTGTGAGGAAGTTCTCTTGTAAATATTGTGTATCTACTGCATTGAATAAATCCCTCCAAAACACTGTGGAAGCTACCTAGTGTGCAACAACAAATAGGCCCAATGTGCACACACAAAATACAGTTACAAATTCAGATGCAGAAAGAGGTGATTGTGTGCAAATACTGTACTAGTAAGCCAAATCCTACCATCTTTAAATCAGCCAAAACACCCAGTGAAGTCAAAGATACTTTGCCAGAGTAAGGATTTGTAGGCTCACATATAGTGGTATAGGCTAAACAAGCAACTTTTTGCTTAATATTTAATTAGATAGTATGTAATCATTTATTCTCTATTTGTACAGAAGGTCAGTGGATTAACCTAAAAAATCATTGTTTTTCCAATTCCTCTAAAGAGACTTCAGGCATAAAAATGCTACAAAACAAACAACCATAACTTTATCAATCTTAATAATTGAATCTAAAAATTAAATCTTGTTGCTGTGAGACCTGCCAATGCATTAATAAATGTTAGCAATTTTGCAACAAAGAAATTCTGTTTCATTCTATTTAGCATTGTACAATAATCTTTGTGTAGGAAAGGTTGTTATGGAATGTTGGATAGATTCCTACGAATTATAAATTGATATACTAATGGATTCTTTTTTATCCTTATTAGCTTTCTCTCCTGTAGATGAAGTATTGCCAAGATGAATTTCATCTCATATTGCACTGGTAAAATTATAAATATAGCTGATAACATAGTCTATTAAGGCCAAAATTTTCACAAGTGGTTACAGATTTAGAGTGACGAACTTGAGATGGCCTGAGTCTCAGAAGTCTGGAGCACCAGTAACTCAAACTGAAGTCAATGGGAGCTGCACATGCAAAGCACTTCTCCAAATCAGACGCAACACGTCTCAAACTGGACAAAGTTTGAGGTACCCCAACGTCATCACTAATTTTGACATTTTGGCTGTAAGCAAACACTAAAAAACAAATAATATCCCACAACAGGTTTAGCAGAACAGTATATGCAGTCTAACTTCTTGATAACATTAATTAAAACTGAAAAAATAGCTTAAAACTGCAAACATTCTCTTAGCCAAGCCTTCCATTTTAATTGTGCAGCACAAGCTTCCCTTCAATGTGCTCTCTGTTATCTGGTGACTATAGTTATTAAGTACTAATAAGCTCTTAACCTTGGTTACTCCTTTCAACTGAGCCATTACTAGCATATCTTATTGTCTTTCTTGAAATGATTAACAGCAGTGACCTTTATGGAATTTGGAAAGGTCTCCTGTGTACGCAAAATAATGTAACAATGGTTGACTTAAATGATGGTACAATCCGGATGTAACTGTATAATCTCTGTCAGCAATTAATTCAACAGTAACGAAATTTAATAAAAATGTATAGTCAGTAGCATTTTTATTTTTAATTTATTTGCCCTTTCTGGTAAATTATTCTATACAGGAAATACTGAAACAAAGGATATCACGACAATTTCCTTTTCATTAGATGAATATACACTAGATCAAATTCATCTCAACTGACCCAGACCGCAAAGGTCAATGTTTCTAACTTATCCTCAGAATTACAGTTTTCAGGTTTCTAGACCTAACGAATTCAACAGACAATATGAAAAACCAGATTATCATAAAAATATATCTATACCATGAGAGAAACACATATTATGGAAGAGAATTGTACCACAAACACACACAACTGCATAAAATTATTTGAAACGGATTTGTCTGGAAAAAAAAAAGTTGTCTGCAGAGTAGTCAACCTCATTTCAACATCAAGCTATCAGAGTTTGTTGGACATTCCTAGTTCCATTGACGAAGCTAAAATTGTGTAATTTTTCTGCTCCATTCTCCCTTCCAGTAGACATGTCTATTGGCATGTTGGAATCTGCAGATTTTCCCAGCATACTGCCATGATGCCATATGTAGAGTATCAGTTTATACATTATAAGTATATATATATATAAAATGGTTTAAACTGGTTTATGTTGAAAGGAGGACAAAAAGTTTGTTTTTATTTACTCTCATTTGGAATAGGTTCATTATTTTAACTTAAAGCCCGTTGCTTTAAACCAAAAGTTAATTTGGAAAATTTCCACTGGGAAAGACTAAGAATAATATACTATTTTGAGCTACTGGATAAATCTTTGTAAAATGAACATTTGATTCTTAAACAGTGCATAGATCATTTCTGAAAATGTTGAACAGCAAACCCAGTATAAAGATATGCCATATCTAATATTAGAAAGGCATTATTTTAATATGTTCACATTAAAATACGCCAGCACAAAAATACCATATGTTTTCAATCTCTGCACTGCCATGTCAATCTCTGATAAGAACACTATGGTCTAACACTGCAAAAGTACTTGTCAGCTAAACAAAAGCTGACTAAGGATAATATTTTTACCTCATGCTAAAAAAAGGTCATTGTTCAACTTAAGGCCACATCAAACATTAATTAACATTAACTGGAAAAGTGAAATCTCTATCCCACACCCCACCCCCGCCACATTCATAGTAATACCAATAATTTTTCCCAAAAGAATTAAGGTTTAACCTCTACATTTTTAGAAAGCTTTTAATTACTTATGTTTCAAAAACCATAGTACCTGCATTCTGTAGAGATATAACAAGACTAAAGGCCCTCAGAAGACTTGGGAAAAAGTACCACTACATTTATCTGCCTTAGAAAATATTGTGTCCTAAATTAAGGATTATATTTTGAAGTTGGTGGGAGTTGAGCGCGCTAAACATCTCCTAAAAATTGCCTTACATCTTACAAGATCAAGCCCTTATGTGAGGAGTAGGCAAAGCGAGCAGATTAACTGATAACTACAATTATGAAAATATCTTATCTTATCTGGAACTCCATATGAGTTTACTACATTCTATTATGCTTTCCCTCCAAACTGGATCATATACCTTAGTGAAGTCAAAAACAGCAAAGATCTTTAATCGCCATTTGTGGTTTTTTCCCCCCATCAGCTATTGAAGCGTGAATATATGTTCAATGCTTCTTCAGCCTGGTCTGAAGCTGCACTGTTTTTCATCTACTATTTCCTCTAAAACTGGCTTTAATCTGCTGACAAATACTTTCATCATGATTTTCCCCCAGTACAAATAAGCTTATATCTTATAATTATTTGGATCGGAAGGATCTCCTTTCTTCAGAACTTGTACAACAGTCATCCAGTACCTCTTTTTGCTCCCATACTTTCTTATATATTTTTCCTAATGCTTTGATGGCACTTTTAGCAGCTCATCTGTTATACTGTGTATTTCTGAAGCACAAAAGTTAGGTACAAAGACTCTTGTATGGCCATAAGAATTGGTGGGAAAATAGGCAGAGTTTAAGCCAAAGTCTGCTATAAGACAAGAGGGCATGTAATCACCCTTGTTTTTCATCATGTTCTTAAACAGGATGTTAGTAGAGGAGGTGGAGGGTGTGACACTGATGATCTACAGTTAAGCTCTTTAACTTTATGTAGATGACAATGTGGTAGACACTTGTGAATTATTTACGATACTCTTTGCTACCTGGGAAATTGGTGTAGTCGACTTGACAGTAGATGCCAAGACAATAAAGTGGCTGCATCTTGCAAAAGCAACAATAGATAGAATATTGAAATGCCACAAGGATGAAGTTGTAGAACAAGTAAAATCTTATGTGTATGTCGGAAAACTGATCCTTGCAGATGGTTCCATCAAGGATGAAATTAAAAATAGATATGGACTGATAAAAACACTACGTGTGGTACCAAAGTGAAATTTTTTCACAACAGTGTACTAGAAGTATTGCTCTATGGTCTGGAAGCAAATGTACTAAATGAAACAGACATCAAAGGCCGGAGGAAGTAGAGAGGAGAGTTTTTCAGAAGATGGTAGATGAAAAGTGGAATGATTTTAAGACAAATGAAAAAGGAGGAGAGTAGGATGAGAAATTAAGATATGGATTTGGCTGCAATTGAAAAGATTATGATGGTAGGGATACTATAGAAGACAAACAGATGATAGGATACCAAAGAAAATAATGCAAACCCAACCAAGGTCAGTCAGACCTAGAGGATGACCACCAACTAGATGGAAGATCATCATACACAGGGACATGACCAGGCTGGGCTTAATGGAGGAACAAGCCATGGACAGGAATGAATGCGGATGCCGTATTGCTCCCCTGTCTGTAAAGATGCTCTGCGACAAGAAGATGATTTTCAGATGAGCAGAAATTATAAGATCCTTAAAAACCCATTTATCTCAATCAGCTTCCAACATCTGACCTCTGCTCTACTGCAGTCTATTTCATCTCACCTAACTCACAAATGTAAAAATCTGTTCTTTCAAGGTTCAGACACATTTGTTTCCCCACCTTATTCATTGGTAACCTTTCCCTACCATCTCTTTCCCTTTATTATCTGTAGTCATCATTTTTATTAGTTCTGTAAATTTAGGCTGCAACCATATCAGGAAAAGAAAGGTTATCCCCAACCCCATTTCTGTGAAGTGGCACGCAAACATTAACACTGTAAATATATCAGATAAGTGCAGCAAAGCTAGTTCACAGAATTATAGAATCTAGATATGAAGATCTCATTGTCCATCTCCATGTTGGTGCAACAGGGTTTCCTTGTGTACACTTACTAGTGTTTTGTACAGTCTAATTATGAATGTGCCAGGCAGAGGCTTCTCCCATTTCTGTTGGGAGATCATCAGATCATGCTAAATTATTCCCTTTTCCAAGTGGGAGTTGATACTCTTCAGAAGATATTTAAGCTCTTTCATAGGGTATCCCCCTCCGGAGTTGGTTGTTCCTGACATACTACTGTCCCCCTCTAGGGGACTCACCCTTGGCCTACAGCAGAAACAGCTACAGAGGCTCAGGACTAAGTTTCCCAGATTGCCTAGAGTCCAGGGCAGAGATAGAAATAGCTACTACAGCACCAAACACAAGGTAGAACTAAGAGAAAAGGATTTTGTTTTACTTTTGGCTGTTGTAGGATTGAAGCAGAGAGATTAGCATTGTAGCCAGAGAAATCCCATGTCTGTTGTAAAATGTTGGGAGGCAGAGGGTTTAAGGTATTGTTGCTATTTTTATTATTCTAGTTCCTCCAATTCTCTTCCCTTATCCCTCATCCTTTGTTACCTGTACCTAATAAAGTTCCCCCTGTTGTTGTATTGCTATTTTTGGGGACTGTAATAATTATTGTATTCCTCGTATATTGGACTACACTCCTAGTATATTATTTGGCAGTGAACATTTTTCCAAAAAAAGTACCCCTGGTGTTCCAGGCTCTAAGATGAGCCCCTTGGTGGAGGTGCCAGGTGCCAAGATACACAATTCAGGACTCATACCCCTGAGGTGAGAGGGGATAAACTTCTCCAGCCAGCAGTTAACAGGGAGAAGGCTTATGCCATGCCTCAGGGCTGGGTTACCTTAGATTCACAGATGCCAAGGCCAAAAGGGACCAATGGTGTCTCGGCTCCCTTCCTTGGTGTTAGCTACCTCCTCACTCTGCGAACTAGACTCAGGGCCCTACTTTGACCTCCTTCACAACACAGGCCAGTGAACTTTTCCAAAATAATTCCTTAAAAAAACAGCCAATCTTGATTTAAAATTGCCAGTGATGGAGAATCCCCCATGACCTTTGGTAAACTGTCCCAATGTCTAATTATCTTCGCTATTAAATATTTGTCTGTCTTCAACTTCCAGCCATTGGACAGAGTTATACCTTTCTTTGCTAGATGAAAGATCCCATTATCAAATATTTGCTCCTGTGACAAAGTTCCTGCTTTACCTTGGTGGGTCTTGCGCTTATTGGCAGATTTGCTCACCTTGGAGCTTAATGGCAGCCCTCAGCTTGGCCGTTTTTCTGAACCCACAGTCCAGGTCGACTCCTCCTGTGTCTGACCAGGAGTTGGGAGGATTTGGGGGGAACCCGGGCCTGCCCTCTACTCCGGGTTCCAGCCCAGGGCCCTGTGGAATGCAGCTGTCTAGAGTGCCTCCTGGAACAGCTGTGTGACAGCTACAACTCCCTGGGCTACTTCCCCATGGCCTCCTCCCAACACCTTCTTTATCCTCACCATAGGACCTTCCTCCTGGTGTCTGATAATGCTTGTACACCTCAGTACTCCAACAGTCCACGTTCTCACTCTCAGCTCCCAGTGCCTCTTGCTCCCAGCTCCTCACATGCACACCACAAACTGAAGTGAGCTCCTTTTTAAACCCAGGTGCCCTGATTAGCCTGCCTTAATCGATTCTAGCAGCTTCTTGATTGGCTGCAGGTGTTCTAATCAGCCTGTCTTAATTGCCTCCAGAAGGTTCCTGATTGTTCTGGAACCTTCCCTGTTACCTTACCCAGGGAAAAGGGACCTACTTAGCCTGGGGCTAATATATCTGCCTTCTATTACTCTCCTATAGCCATCTGGCCCGACCCTGTCACATTCCCCATGTAGGTACTTATAGACTGCAATGAAGTCACCCCTTCACCTTCTCTTAGTTATGCTAAATAGATTGAGCTCGTCAAGTCTGTCACTGTAAGGCATGTTTTCTAATCCTTTATTCATCCTCCTGGCTCTCCTCTAAACCCCATCCAATTTACAAACATTGTTCTCGAATTTACTCTTATCATAGCCCCTCCCTCTTTAGTTGTTGCATAGCTAACCTATGTGTATTTAACCTTTGCTGTTTATCGTAACTCTTTAAAGGTCCTTCAGCCAGCTTTCAGTCTATGCCACAGTGCATCTGAATTATGCATCAGAAACTGAATCAAAGACTGGAATTCGCTACTGAACCAAAAATCCACAACATTTGTAAATCTAACAAAAATATTAAATTTTAGAAATATTAAAATTAAAAGTAAATATAAAGTTTTTCAAGGTTTTCCATAAGGTTCCTGCAGGTCATTAAAAACTTAGACTTGAAGGTATACTATATTAGCACATAGGTTTAATAACTTGGGTTTTTGTTTCTTATCTTCTGGTTTCTTAAACTGAGAACATTACTGAAACCAATAGTATAACTCAACTTGTTATCTTTTCAAAAATCAAATAAATTATACAGTATATTATTTGCCTCAAGCAATGCCATTTCAAGTCTGTATCACTATTAGCCAAAACCATCCAGCTTACAAAAGGATACGTTTGGATTTGACAATTACTTCTGCCACTCATTTATGATGATCAGTTATTCATTCACCAGGAAATCAGTTTCCTTCACAGTACATCAGAATGAAGGAAACTGTGGTATTTATTCTATAGAAAATGCTTTTATTGCACTGAAAAAATTGGCATATACTTTTCTTTTGCCTTCACAAGGTACTTGTTCTATACATTTACTTATCAAGATAAATTTGGAATTAACCATTATTTTTCTTATGGGAACATGTTTACTTTAAAAATGTAAAATATTCTTCTTCAACTATTAAATACACTATTCCATCAATTTCTTATGGTTGCCACAAGTGCTATAGAACAAAAGTGCTGAGTGCCCTAATTCCTATTTACTTCAGTGGGAGCTGTTGAGTAGTTAGTATTTTTGAAAAAGTCTTGTCACTCTAAGGCACCTAAATATGGCAGTAGGAGCCTAGCACTAGGTTCCTGCTTTTCAAAATCTTGGCCCACATGATTTGTTTACTGCATCACTTAACCTATTAAAGTTTAAATACGTTATGATATATCTTGTAAAAATGTATCCACGTTTTACTTAAGCTCCCTATGTTGTCATGCATAAAACATCAAATGAGCTTAAAAACATTGTTACTTATATAGATTAGTCTGTGAGAATGAGAGTACTATTGTGAAAGCTTGGGAGAGGAGCTAGGTCTTAATTTTGACTCTGAATATTGCAAGGTTAGTAGTCATTTTTATTTCTTCTGGCAGAGAGTCCCACATTCTTGGGCTCCCTCCTGTGAGATTCTCTTTCCAAGGCCACAACCTTCCCACTACTGGTTGAAAGTAACGTTCTAGTGGAATGCAGCTGTCATGGCAGGCCCTAATCACAAAGGGAGAGAGGGTTTCTCAGGTAGCCAGCACCAATTCCATCTGAACAGTAGCCTTGAACTGGAATCTCTATTCAATGGACAGCCAATCCAGACTATGGTGTATTGGAGTGATAAGTTTCCAGTGACCTGTGTTGGTGAGCAGCCAATCCACTGTATTCTAAACAAGCAGAGGCTTCCTGTAGGGACATGAGGTTTCCTTTCTAGATGAAAAGAATTGCAATAATCTATCCTAGATGTTACATATGTGTGGATCATAGATTTACGGCCTGAAGGAACTACTGTGGTCATCTAATCTGACCTCCTGTAGAACACAGGCGATAGGGCTTATCTGAATTAATTACTGTTTGAACTAGAGCATATCTTTGAAAAAAATATATTGTTGATTTAACAATTGCCAGTGATGGAGAATCCACCACAACTTTTGGTAAGTTGTTCCTGTGATTAATTTCCTTAACTGTTGAAAATGTGCATCTTATTTGCAGCCTGAATTTGTCTAGTTTCAACTTCCAGCCATTGTTCTATTTATACTTTTATCTGCTAGACTGAAGAGCCCATTATCAAACTTTTATTCCGTGTAGATACTTATAGACTTTCGATCAAGTCGCCTTCTTTTTGTTACGCTATGTACACTGAGCTCCTTGAGCCTATGACTATAAGGCACATTTTCTAATCCTTTAATCACTCTCATGGCTCTTCTCTGAACCCTCTCCAATTTATCAGAATCTTTCTTGAATTAAAGGACAGCAGAACTGGACACAATATTCCAGTAGTGGTCACAACAGTGCCAAGTACAGAGGTAATATAACTTATTTACTTCTATTTGATATTCTCCCGGTTACGCATACAAGGATCACACCAGCCCTTGGCATAGCGTCACACTAGGAGCTCATGGTCAGCTAATTATCCACCGTGACCCAAGTCTTTTTCAGAATCACTGCTTCCCAGAAAAGGGTTCCCCGTCCTCTCCACAACATTTTGATCTGATTTAGCTTTGGCCATATTAAAACACATGTTGTTTGCTTTCAACCAGGTTACCAAGAGATGCAGATCATTCTGTGTCACCTGCAAACTCTATCAGTGATGATTTTAAATAGCCACGTAGGTCCAAGAACTGACCCCTGTAGGACCCCCACTATTAACCCATTTGCTTGCTGATGATTCTGTTTACAAATACATTTTCAGACCAGTCAGTTGACCAGTTTATAATCCATTTAACGTGTGTCTGGTAATGTTCTAGTTTCTTCAGAATGTTCTGTGGTATTAAGTCAAATGCTTTAATGAAGTGAAAGTATACTACATCAACACTATTATCTTTATCAGCCAAACTTGTTAACCAAACTTTATCAACCAAACCAAATCTCATCAAAAACATACAGCAAGTTAGTCTGCCAGAATCTGTTTTCAAAAAGCCCATGGTGATTGGCATTCTTTATATTATCCTTTAATTCTTCATTGAGTTCTGTACTACTATGACAAGGTCTGCATTCAACAGGAATGAATGGATGCAATCTTCTGGCCAATTGCAGATTTTTTGTTGTTGTTGCTGTAGCTACTTGTGTACAAATACAGTACAGAGACTAAGAGGCCCTATATGACAACATGACGACTTTGACAAAAGAGACCGATATCAAGGAAAAGAGTTCATCAAGGTATTTCCCACTTCACATTAGCAATACTTTGGTCTTATGTGACTTCAGCCATAGGCGCTGGAGCACCCATGGGGAAAAAATTGTGGGTGCTAAGTACCCACCATCAGCCCATCAGCTTCCCCCCACTCCCAGTGCCTCCCGCCTGCTGGCAGCCTGAGGATCAGCGCCTTCCCCACCCTCCCCATGCCTCCAGCCTGCCGCAATCAGCTGTTTTGTAGCATGCGGGAGGCTCTGGTGGAAGGGTGAGGAGTGAGGATATAGCACACTCAGGAGAGGGGGCGGAACTGGGCAGGAAGAGGAGGGGAGGAGGTGGAGCAGGGGTGGAGTGGGAGCAGAGCCAGGGGTCAACAATCCCCCAGCACTTTAAAAAGTCGGCACTTCTGAATACAGCTTCAGCCAGGTGCCGTTCTCAGAAAGGCAGTCAGGCAGCTTGGAGACAGGGTTTCTTCAGTTGAAGAAAAGGAGGTGTGTGTGTTATTAATCTCCACTTACAGATAAGAAGTCAAATCTCAGTGTATGTATTATTAGCATGGGAACGTGGGCCATGTTTAGAAGTGAAATTGCAGCAAGAACCATTATTTCCCATATGAACAATGGATCACCGTGCCAGATAATTCACATTTACTAATATTAGTGGTTTGGGATTATATGTATACATAGCTGCCATTCTGGTTAATTTTAAAGCAGATACTAATCCAAGGACTAAGAAACCAATGCGATAAAGACTTTTTTTTTTTTTTACACCATTCAGTAATCCAGACTGGAATACTGGAGAATTAAACATATATCTTTTATAATATAATAAAAATATAATATTTTGGACTATTTAGTGGGAGGATGTTAGTTTATGCAATTTAATGGAAAAACTGCATTGCTAGATTAGGAGTATTCTGATAAAGAGTGTGCTAACCCAGATTTTTTTTTTTAATTACATACTTCATATTCCCCATTTGTGATTATTCTCACATCTGTTACTACTGAGATAACTAGAGTCAGGACCTTAATTCATCATGTTTCCAAGATGCACTTTGTGTCTTACCATGAATTAATTTAAACCCTTTGAATACATTCTAAGTTATCTTATCCAACCATAAAATACAAATCCATTTCACAAACTCACCTGGAGGCCTTTTTGAGCCAAAGTACTACAAATGATTCTTACACAGACATTGTGGAATATTGTTAATAATTAATATTATGTGAAGCCTAAACAATACAAATACACTTAAATAGTAATAAAACATACTACTGTCGATAGTTCTGTTCTGGAGGGCAAAATACTGAAATTCTTACACCTTTTTTTTAATTCAGTCCTTGCTTTCCAGTTTGAGTAATGACGGCAGAGTTTCATCAAAGTAAAAATAGAATCAACTTATAACCAAAATCCCCCATCATCCTCATAGAAACTTTTCAGTAGTTTCTAGACACCATCAGACTAGATTTATATGTACTTTACTGAAAGATGGAAAATAAAAATACACCTTAACACATTTCAGTAACTGATTTAGTGAAAATGCACTGATAACATTTCTTTCATTACAAAGTAAAAACTGAATCAAATTATAAGTCAAATGATAATAGCTACATAGTGCCACATCCAGCATACTGTAACCTCAGTTTATTCTGAAGGTACAGAAAAGTACAATGGGTTACTTTCTTGGATACAAGGTAATACTGCGATAACATGGCACTTAGACCTATACTGCCTCTCCTTATGAGGGCAGTTTTCATGGATTATCAGTGTAATGCAAGTTTTGTTTTATACTTTGCATGTGGGGCAGGACTAGGGTCTTCCTAAAGATTTTGGGAAGGTCTATTTGTATGAAGTTATCGGGGAGAGAACACATTTTGAGGTATCAAACTGTTCACAGTAGGTGGTGGGGTGGTTTAGTACTCTGGTGTAGCACATTCAATTATTCCACTTTTAAATAATCATTCACTTACCATCTTGTCCTTTCCTTCTTGCTACTTCCTCACTCTCATGTCAAACAGTAAGATTATATGTATTTATACAATATCTCTGATTTTCAAAGTATTCTTATTTACATGCAAATGTGTGTTATCTCTGTCTTGTAAATATATATTGAGTGGCTTCCTTTTTGGAAGGACATTGTTCATCACTGGTTATTTTTGTCTTTTAAAGCAAAAAGAAATGACATATTACTGCCTACCATTCAGCAGCATTCAGCACCTTCAGTGGGTCAAACATTTCAAGCTACTTAGCTTAACAAAGAGAAAGTTAAGGGGTAACTTGATTGCAGTCTATAAATAGCTACACGGGGAACAAATATTTAATAATGGGCTCTTCAATGTAGCAAAGAAAGGTATAACATGATCCAGTGGCTGGAAGCTGAAGCTAGACAAATTCAGACTGGAAATAAGGTGTACATTTTTAATGAGAGTAGTTAACCATTGGAACAAGAGAATCCAATGAACAGAGGTGTTTTAAGGGGACCGGGCACAAGTGGTCAAACTGTCCAGGGTCCACGGAGCAGGAGGCTGGCAATGCACCACAGCAGGCTATACTGGCAGTCCAGCCAGAGGGGCATCAAGACACTGCCCCACCAGGGCCGCAGATAAAAGTGGTGATTACAGATGCAGAGGGGATATCCACAAAGCATTTTGTCCCAGTAAAGGCAGACAGGAAAAAGGTCCAGGCTGGACATCAGTGTCTGGTAACCTTAGCCTCATCCAATGTGATGCACCCAGCTATGCTTTTACCCAACACACACCTGACGCTGGAGGGATGTACTCAGAGATAAGGAGGAGGATAGGCTAGCCCTGTAGCCATGACACTAGCACTTCTGAAAATCTAGGCCAGTAGAACGTAGATACTGTAGAAATGAATAGCTAAAGAACATATACGAGTGCCTGCATACTATGAAAATACAGCTTTATTATTTCCCTTCACATAGGCTGTTAAAGGTTATCCTGTTTTCTGTATATATAAAGGCAGACTTCCCACCCCGCAGTATATCTATTTTGTGATGGGATACAGTAAGGCTTATGAGCTGGAAATCTCTTTGAATAATCACCCACATATCAGTGAGTAGGAAGGTCTTGGCAGATCATGTACTTGAGTATGAATTTGAAATATGGGCCCAGGGATTCCCAATTATTCAGCCATTTATGAAAACTATTTAAATCTTAATACCTGATAAACAACAAACATGGTATTCAGCAACAAAGAGGCTGCCTCCATCTGTAGTGTATAAGAACAGCTTGATTTTATCACACGCACACACACACACACTATGAAGCACTGTGTTAGCTCAGTCTACTCATGCTTGTGGGTAATGCTTCTGTTTCTGTTCCCCTGACAGCTGCAGTTAGTATATCTTCTGATAGTGGTGCCATTGGATGTTTTGGGTAGAGGGAATACTACAGAACGGTATATGCCAAGATGAGTAAAATCCACTACATTTTAGTTATCTAGACTTGGAATAACAAATGCTAACCATTCAGAAAAGTGATGTCCACTCTGTGCCTTTTCGAGTACTAGAAGGGAAAGATAGGTGTTCTGCACACAATCTGCTCCACATGGGCTGGTGGAAGCAAAGTAGAACCACTAGTCACTGGAGCAAGAATGTGAGAGCAGCAGGGACACCCCAGCAATAAGGAGAGGGCTTAGCCAGAGCCTTCTACCCTGAAGGTCTTCATATCCCCTAGACACCAAAAATTTCCATCAGTCTTAGGGTTTTATACTCCAGCCCATCACTGTAGTATCTGAACGAAAGCCACATAAAAACAGTCACAACGTTCCTGGCAGATTTCACGGAGCCTCTGGTACCTCTCCATTTTTAGGGTTAAAACTCTGCTTGTAAATGGAGGGGTGGTTTTGAGGGGGGAAATAAAAAAGCATGTTTCATCCACTTACGGTGGATAGGCTTTCCCAAAGAAAGAGGTTCTACAACATTTCATAAAGATAGTCAGACTCTGGATTCACCTGATCTCATCTGGAAGATTGTTCCACAGATGGATCCCCTTGACCAAAAATACTTCAATTCCAGCTCTCATGTGCTTTGTAATCAGCACTGTCCTGGAGGAGTCACGATTCACAGATCAAAATTCAGTCTTTTTTTCATGTAGGGGCTTGCTCCATGAATTGCTTTGAAAATTAGGACCATAGCCTTTTACTGTCAGCAGAAGTTGACTGGCTTAATGTTCTCACAGCAGCCTAAGCCATGGAGAAGGCTTCTGTACCAGGTGGAGCCTGTGCATTGTCTTCACATTGAGGTCCATATGCAAGGAGTTACAATAATCCATCCTAGATATGACTAACGCATGGCCATGTCCTCAGTCCTCATCTGGGTAGAAAAGACAAATTTCCTAGTAAGTTGGAGGTGAAAAAACTCATTTTTGGAAAGTGATGCTACCTGGTCATCCAAGGCTTCACATAACTTTGACAATCGGGGCAGTACACCATCAGTGGGTGGTGGAAACAATGTATTGGCCCATAGGCAGCGGAGCTGGGGGAGCCACCTGGGTCATGGCCCAACTATTTTTCAGCTAGGCTGAATCTGAGTGGAGCTGCAACCCCATATGCCAAGTCACCATGCCACACACTCAAATTTGGCATGGCCATCCCTCTGTCATGATGGAGGGACCGCTGAGCCAAACTTGAGTGGTACTGCAACCCCACACACAGGTCACCATGCCACTTATAAAATTTAGAGGTAGTAGGTGTAGGGGGCTTATGGTCTGGGGGAGCAGGGGAGGGAGTCAGGCTGCTGATGTGGGGGGAACTAGGAAGGGAAGAGGATGCTCAGGCAGGAGTAGGCAAATCTATGCTCCCCCATCCCACTTTAAATGGTGCATCATAGCTGATGTCTTGGCCAATTCTTCAGCGTGTTTCCCCTTGCTGACCAGTACACCTCAGTCTAGCTTGGGTTCAGCTTGATCCAGCCACCCTTTGTCCAAGAACAAATTTCTATAGGCATTCTGACATTTTGGTAGTGGTGGTGGTTGCATCAGTTACCAGTGAGATACACAGAGAGAACTGTCAGACTGCTTTTTACACCATGGATTCTGGGCATTACTTTCTATCTGATGACAACTGGCGGTTTGGCCCAGCTCTTCTTACCCCTTTCCCTCCCTTCACTCCCAGCAGCAGCCTGGTCATTTTAGTGACTGTTATCTCTCTTTCCACCTTTTATGTACCTTGTCATTTAGATTGTAAGCTCTTTGCAGCAAAGATCATCTATTCTTATGTGTTTCTACAGCATAATGGATTCTTGATCCTGATTGGGACCTTTCAGTGCTGTTATAAAATGAATAATTATACACAATCTCTGACTTGGAATACAGTGTTAAGGAAAGTAGAGCAAGACTGAAGATATGGACTTGAGCCTATCAGGGATGAATGCTTCCTGAAGAAGGCCAAGCACCATTACCTCTGACATCAGCGGCCACCGAAGGTGCCCATGTGCTCCAGGAGGTGCCAAGCTCACCAAAGACCTGGGTCCTATACTTATGTTGGTAAGAATAAAACCAACAAAGTGAAAGAGGCAATTATGCATTATTTTTTACTAAAGAAAAGTCTGAAATTGCTCATCATTATATAATGATTGCCTCCATAACTACAATGTCAGCATGACTCATTCAACGTTTTTGAAATGAAGTAACAGTGTAAGAAGTTGTCTGTGTTACACAGGGTGCCATAAAATGGCTTTTTCCAAAATATAAAGGCAGAGTATAAGTATTAAAAGCAGCCACATACAGTGCATTCCAAGTACATACAGAAACTGCTTTGAGTCTAGATGTCAAGATCATAAATGCTTTGTATGTATTCTAGGTTTTATAGAAAAACTGCTGAATCTAGTTGTTGCCCAGTCTAAAAAGGTTGAGAGTTTAGACTGCATGTTTATATTTTGTTTCTTTTGGTAACTAACTCTGACTTGTTGCCTATCACTTAATATCACTTAAAATCTACCTTTGAAAGTCAATACATTTGTTTAATTGTTTATCTTTACCAGTGAGTTTGTATGAAGTGTGGGGAAAATCTCTTCCGGTTTGACAAAGGCTAGTGTATATCCACTTTCCACTGCTGAAGTGGTGAACCAATTCATAAATTTGCACTGCCCATCTTGAGCAGTGCAAGACAGTATATTCCTGGGGTACAGTGCTGGGGGGTAGAGGGGGATTCAGCTGATGCCTCTCTGTGTGCCTTTCATGAGTGGCTCTGGGAGCATTCATGCAATCCAGCCGGGTGTGGGGCTCCACATGCTGTTGTGCTGAGTGATAGCAGCACCCATAGGCACCAACTCCATGGGTGCTCTAGGGCTGGAGAACCCACAGGGAAAAATTAGCGGGTTTCCGCACCCACTGATAGCCAAGCTCCCACCTCCTCGCCTCCTTCTCCCCGCACCCGAGCACACCGCATCACCACTTCTCCCCCTCCCTCCCAGCGCTTCCAGCCCCTCCCCCCACCTAACAGTTGTTTGGCGGCTCTTAGGACTTTCCAGGAGGGAGGGAGAGGAGTGGGGATGTGGCATGCTCAGGGGAGGAGGCGGAGAAGAGGCGAGGCAGGGCAGGGGCGGAATGGGGGTGGGAGGAGGGGTGTGAGGGCGGTGCAGGGGCAGGGTTGAGCACCCACTGGGAAGAGGAGAAGTTGGCATCTATAGCAGCACCTGGAGGGGTTTGCTGTTGGTCACTAGCAAGGCATTGTGAGAGACAGCCAAGGCTGAAGAAAGTTCAGGGGGCACAGCACTCCCACAGTCCCAGACTGCACACCGGGGGGATCCCCGTCACAGAGATATGGATTTTTCCACAAATGTTTCCCCCTCAGAAGCTATGATTTCGAAATATATAGTGTGTCTACTTCTCACTTCCAAGATCTAGTCTGCTGACTAGGTTAGAAATCAAACTGTGGCCTAAGAGGTTACTGCACAAGTTGGTTTTACAACCAAGACAAAATATGAGATGGAATAAAATAAAGATTATGTATATATGTATACAAACATACATGCACTACATGTTTCCATAAGAATAAAAACATCCCTTCCCAAGAACCACATCATGATGTGCCATACAGGTTATACAATCGCATGACAAGAAATTAATATCATAGTGAGAACTGAATGACACACACTGGACATACAGTAACCCCCCACTTAACGTCCTCTCGCTTAACGTTGTTTCGATCTTACATCCCCACTCATTACAGAACATGCTCCATTTAAAGTTGTGCAATGCTTTGTTATAATGTCGTTTGGCTGCCTGCTTTGTCCACAGCTGGTAGCCCCCATATCAGTTCCCCTATGCCCCCCCCACAGCGCCTCCCACCTGCAGACCCCGTGAACCAGTGCCTTCCCCCTCCTCCCCCTGCCTCCTGCCTGCAGCGATCAGCTGGCTTGCAGCATTCAGGAGGGAGGAGGGAGGAGCGAGGACTCGGCGCGCAGGCTCCCCCTCCCTCCCCTCCCTCCCGAACTCCACAAACCAGATGACTGCCGCAGGCAGGACGCAGGGGAGGAAGGGGGGAGGCTGTGCGCCGAGTACTAGCTCCTCCCCCTTCCCTCCTGCCCCCTGAACGCCGCAAGCCAGCTGATTGCCACGGGCAGGAGGCAGGGAGGAGGAGCGAGGATGCTGCACGCCTCCCTCCCCCTCCCCCGCCCGCGGCAATCAGCTGGTTTGCATCGTTTAGGAGACAGGGAAGGGGGAGACTGCGTGCCGTGTCCTCGCTCCTCCCCACTCCCTCCTGCCTCCTGAACGCCGCAATTTTTGCCAAGGGCAGGAGGCGGGGGGGGGAGGAGCGAGGACACGGCGTGCGGGGTAAAGGGTGGGGGACGAAGAGGTGGATTAAGGGTGGAGGTTTGGGGGAGGGGTGGATTGGGCGGGTTGAGGGTTGAGCCCCCCGCCCCTGGTGCTTGCAGAGTAGGGAAAGCTGCCGCTGCTGCTGCACAACGTGTTTCTCCTAGCCTACAGCACCTTCAATCTCCTTGCCTGATTCATTGTCTCCAGTGCCAGTGGGCTGTGCCTGTGTGGGGTAAGGTGGGGGCACCTCCCAACTATAGTACTGTACGGAAAAAAAAATTTCCCTGGAACTTAACCCCCCCTTATTTACATTCATTCTTATGGGGAAATTGGATTCGCTTAACATTGTTTCACTTAGAGTCGCGTTTTTCAGGAACATAACTACAATGTTAAGTGAGGAGTTACTGTACTAGATGTCCATATAGAACTCTACTCTTCCACATGAATACAGCTGGACTCAGGGCAAACTGATAAAATTGCACACACAGTTAACTCGATTAGCTGCTGTGCACAACTTTTGCTTTCATATTAAAAATTTGCCACAGAGGCTACTGCAGTAGGAATGTCCATCCATGTTAAGCTTGAACTCACTAGCTTAGAGAAAGAGCAGCAGGATGAACACTGTGACACTGGACCCACTGCTCTAGGTAGGCAGCTTGATTCTATGTAGCACAAGCTCTCCTTGTTCCAGTCTCCTTCTCAATCCCCACCTCCTCTCCTAGCTCCTGCTTTATTCACATCATAGACCAAAATATGACTCCTGCTGTCCATCTCTTATCCCTCAAGATGTCTCCTTCACACCATCCCCTCCCTCTTCTTTTTCTCCTCTCTCATCCCTCCCTATAGAATGCCAAACTTGGCTCTGCACTTGCCCATCACAGCTGCCTTATCTTCCTCTGCACTTCCCTCTTGTTTTCCCAGTCATTAGCTATGTTTCCAGCTCTCCATAAAGCCAATAATTATAGCCTCATGGCCAAGTCTCTTCTTTATATTAATCCTCCTCAATTGTACAGCTTCTGGCATGAAACACCTAATTGTCTCAACTAAGTCACACCACAGTATACAAGTGCACTTACCATAAGAGGCTAGTACATTGTTCAGCATGAAAGAGGTTAATTCCTTTACTATAATAAACCAAGTAACAGAGATTCACTGTTTCCCCCCACAGCATATTCATGTATCATTATTTAAAACCTCCTACACCCCACAGCAATAAACTATTTTTAATATTGAGAGATCAAAGCAGCTTGAGCAAGTTAAAAATGCTTTTTCTTTCATTGGGAAGAGATAGGGAATTGTATCTGATCAGATGAGTGAAAGAGGAAATTCAATGTACACATATTTTTGCTGCAAAATAAAAATATTTCATATTAACAAATTAAATGTGGGCAGATATAAAAAGACAATATTTTCCCCAAAGATACTTTCACTGCCTGCCACACCCGACTCCATACAGACTTTACTATATGTATGGGCAATGATTCCTGTAGTGCAGAATTATCTACAGCTAATTCCATACCAAATATTGACTCCAATTATTTAATAATGGCTATATTCTCACATTATATCAATACAGAAACCCACACACTTTAAGCAATATTGTCTGTTGACTAACAGAACACTGTATTTTCTGTAGGGCAGAAAGGAGTATATAAGGGCAAGGAATGTATTGTAACATGTAATACATACTATGGCTCCGCGTCTTCACTCTAGACAATGATTCGCAACACTTATTCAAATATCATCATACCAGGAACAGGCTCATACTGAACTGTGCAAGGAACTGATTCACATTTCATAACCAACACCACACCATTCACGTACTCCTCCACACTGAACTTCAGTTTGACTGTAATCTTGGTGTTATTATAGCTGACTCTGAAATCCCCTCCTCCTTCAATTCTCCCATGTTTGCAAATCTGCCTATCACCATCGCTGCAGCATTGTCTGTGCATGACACTGCCTCAATTCACCTCTGCAGAAATCACTATCCACATCCTTAATCCCTCTCCTCTTGATTATTCCAATACCCTCATACCTAATAATTATAGAATTATATTGTGCTGGATTGGTTCATGAGCTGCAACTATATCACAAATTATCAGAGTACTCCAATAGGGAAAAATGTACGTCTGTTTCTACAGACAAGACAATACAAAACCACTCAGTTTCATATAACATCCTTCACATCCAGTATCACTAGATACTTTAAAGAAACACAGGTATATCAAAGACAATGGTTTACAGCATTAATTGCTGTGACTCAGACACGCAGAAAATGAAAAAATTCACAAAGATTAAGTATAAAAAAGGGAGCAGAGAACTGACAATTACAGATCTGCATTGAAAGCTAATCTACACTGCATAAATTATGATGACAGATTCACTGCACTTTATCAGTCTGTACTGGCAACTCAAATGGATGAGAAAAACTGTACTTACTGGAGAGAGACACCATATATAATTCTGTGGCCAGCATACACAATAGTTGGTGACATAGTGTAAGCATTTTATTTAATTTCAACTGTTCCTCGGTCATAGAGGCGTGCACAATGGGGGAGGGGTGCGCGCAAGCAGGGGCACAGGCCCTTCCCAATAATCGGCAGGGTCACAGAGCTCCTCCGGCCCCAGCGCTGGAGGAGCTTGCGGTCTCTCCCCACCATGGCCATGGGGCCAGAGGAACTCGCTCTCTGTCAGTGCTGGCCACGGCCGCAGGCTGGAGAATCTTTCTGCCACCACCAGAGCCCCAGGGCTGGAGAATCAATCTGCCCCTGCCACAGCCTTGGAGCTAGCAGAGCTGCCCCCCACTTTTTTACTATAATGGCCAAATGGCTTGGATCCCCATGGGGTCGTTATAGTAAGGGTGTTTAACGTGCCCCTCCAAAAGTGGGCAAATTTAAATTCCTGCCCATGCCCCTGCTTAGTCAGTAATACCTTTCAAATAAAATCAAAAACTTCTTTAAGAAACCATTTTTCACGTTGTCTAAATGGTTAAATATACGACTGGAAGTCAGAACTCAGGGGTTCTCAAAACAGCTCAGCTACTGTGTCAATATGTGTCCACAGTAAATCACTTAATCTTTGTGTCTCTATTTACAACTCTGTAAAAGTGGTAATATTTATTGCACACTTAAAAGGTTTGTTCTGATTTAGAGATATAAATTCCAGCAATATTCTCTGTACTTAAAATGGGGAATGCCTCTAGAACCACTAATATCCCTAGGACTGGAAGGAGTGTTTTAAATGCACCCAGCATACATGCCTCACAGGGATGAGCTGAAGCTTAATTAATGAATTTTTAAAACCAAATTGAGGTCCTCAGATGAAAGGGCCTTTAAGACGTGTCATGTATTGTTATCAATACTCATCTATTAATAATTTAGTTTTCAAATTTAGATTTTTTCAAGTGAATTCCACTCTTTCATTAGCTTGGGAAGGAGGAGATACCTAAGTAGTGGAAAATACATCCTTATATCCCTGTGCTTTTTTGCAAGAATAGATCCCTCTGTGTACTTCAGAGAAATATTTATGCCCATCAAAATCATGAACACCAGAGCTCCATGCTCTGCACTTCGTCTCTTTAATAGCTGTAGAATACTTTGCAAAGTGTTTACACTTGCAAATATTCTGCTTCAATTGTGACAGGGTGTTTTACCCGCGTTAAGTGGCTGGGGACAGGGGGAAATCTCTCCCTTCAGGCCCCCCATTGATATAGGTAGGGTTCTTAGGAAATTTATTCTTAAGAAACAGGGAAAAAATGGGTTTCGGGATTTACTGCCATCCCCATTTCTGCTAAATTTTTCTTGTTTATAGACCCTTAAAACCAGAGCTACTGAAGAGGAAGGGGGGAGGGAAATCATCTTCCTACCTTCATGCCCTTAGGGACTTGCAATTTATTTAAGTAGTCTTTGTTCCAGAAATTCTTCCGGATAGATGTGTGAGGGAATATAGACTTCTGAAAGGCAACTGACTTGGTATGGCACGACATTTCAATTAAAAAACTAGAATGATACAAAATTAACATGGCACACATGAAATGGATTAAGAAACGGCTCACTGACTACTCTCAAAATGTAACTATGCATAGGGAATCTTCATTGAAAGTGTTTTTCTAGTAGAGTCCCTTAGGGATCAGTTCTTTACCCTGCACTTGAATATTTTCATCAGTGACCTGGAGAAAAACATAAAATCATCCCTGATAAAATTTGCAGATGATATAAATACTGTGGGACTGATGAATAATGAAGCAGACAAGTCTCTGATACACAGTGATCTGCGTAACTTGGTAAGCTGGGCACAAGGAAACAATGTGTGTTTCAGTGTGGTGAAATGTGAACTCATACATCAAGGAACAAAGAATGCAGGCCACATTTACAGAATGGAGGATTCTATTCTGTGAAGCAGTGACTCTGAAAGGACTTGGAGGTCATGGTGGGTAATCAGCTAAACAGGAGCTTCCAGTGTGACACCAAAAGGACCGATATGATCCTTAGATGGATAAACAGGGAACAGTTATGTTACTTCTGTATTTGTCACTTGCGTGACCACTGCTGGGATATCGTATGATGCCCTCAGTTCAGGAAGGATGTTGATCAAATGAAATGGGTACACAGAAGATCCACGAGAATGGTTAAAGGATTGGAAAACAAGCCTTATAATGAAAAACTCGAGCATCTCAATCTAGTTATCTTATCCAAGAGAAGGTTCATGGGTGACTTGATCACAATCTGTAACTACCTGGAACAAAAGTCTGATAATGGGCTCTTAAATCTTGCAGAGAAAGGTGTAACATGATCCAATGGCTGGAATTTGAAGCTAGACAAATTCAGGCTGGAAATAAGGTGCACATTAACAGTTATGGTAATTAACCACAGGAACAATTTATCAGGGATTATGGTGGATTCTCCATCCCCAGCAATTTTTAAGTCAAGGCTGAATGTTTTTCTAAAAGATATGCTCCAATTCAAACAGGAATTAATTCAAGGAAGGTTTGTTATGTTATGTTGTTATACAGGAGGTTAGACTAGATGATCACAGTGGTCCCTTCTGGCCTTAGAATTTATGAGGCATGAATGAAGAATATATAGTATGCCAGATACCCTCCTCCTCTTAATTTTGACACAATATTATCTTTCCACCCCCTCACTCTGTTTTTCCTGTCTCAATAGAGACTTTAACACTGCAGTATGCCTGCATGTCAGCCAAAGTTCAGAGGAGAAATGCGAAAAGTCGAATAAGGAAGCAACAGCAGTTTCCTCACTCGCTCCAGTTTGATCGAAAAAAGCCTAAGAAGCAGCCAGCTGCTCCCTGAAGAATGCAAACAAGTATATGGACCAGATTACATGGAGCTAACAAACAAGTTTGGCGTTCAGCAGTTAAAAGAACTGAGGCAATATTCTACTACTGTTGTATAGCAAGCTTGAAACAACAGGCTAAAGCCATAATGTATTGGAGCTTCAGGGAGAGAAGTTATGCTGAGATACTAGTCCAGTATAGTCTCAAGAACAGAAGTCATAGGTCCCAATTTTCTCCTCGGCAAAGGGAGGGGTCAATATAATGGCAGATATTCCCTACTCCAGAAGCTTCGAAACTGAGGCAACTTCTCCCTCTAGCATCATCCACCACTCCCTGGAATCCCATGAAAGCTTCTCCACTGAAGCTTTGTGGGGATTGAGGGCGCCCATGCCATGGTATCAGGAAGGAGAGGCTGATGGAGGGGGAAATTTGCATCCCCAGCATACTCAACTTCCTAGGGGTAAGGTATCAGCAACCAAGTTGTTTTTATAATGGGCACAGCTACACTTAAAATGCTACAATCGCACCGCTGCAGCTGCATCGCTATAGCTCTTTAATGAAGACGCCCCATGCCGACAGGAGAGAGCTTTCCCATCAGAAGAGTTAATCCACCTCCCCAGGAGGCAGTAGCTATGTTGATGAAGCCCTCCCACCACCACAGTTCTGTCTACACAGGGGTTAAGTCGGTATAACTCTGCCGCTTAAGGGTGTGGATTTTTCATACCCCTGAGCAACATAGTTACATTGATATAGGTCTGTAGTGTAGACCGGACCAATGTTGTTTTAACTACAGCCTCCTCAAAGAGGGGATTTTTTTTTAAAAAAATTGTTTTATACAAGTGCAGATAGCTTGCCCCTTAATGAGGCTCCTCCAACAAAAGCAATGACTATCTTCATGAGTGGTCACGGGTTCTAACATGGCCACTGTCCATGCAACAGAAATCAAAATGAAAATTGATCTTGCTTTCTTCTTGCCCTCTTTTCGCTGCATCACAAAGAGACACACCAGCAAAATATTTTGAGGCACCTGATTATAGAATAAGTACCATTTCCTGTGGTTTTAGGTGGCGCTCTCTTGCACTTAATGGGATACAATAGGTTGGAAGAAGGGATGGTCCAATGATTAGGGGACTGGCCTGGGACTCAGGAGACCTGGGCTCAATTCCCCACTTTGTCATAGACTTCCTGTGTGACCATGGGCAACCCATGTAGCTTCCCAGTGCCTCAGTTCCCCTTCTCTAAAATGGAGATAGCAGTACTGCCCTACCTCAGAGAAGTTTTGGTAGGATAACAGTATTGCCAACCTCAAAAGGTTCAGACATCATGAGTCAGACCTTAAAAAAAAAAAAAACACAAAACGTTTAAAAAACACCTGAAAGTCAACCTATAACTAGTGGGCAGCCTATAACTACTTGAGGCTTTTTAATTGATTACAGAAACAATTTTATGAGAACTGTCGGTTATCCTCAGCCATAATCAGTCCATCAGAGTTGAGCTTTTAAAAACAACATTTCAATTCTAGTGGGTTGCAACTAGACAAGTCTTTACTATTTGGTTTCACCAGTTTAGATAGTGCTCATTTAGCAAGGCAACATGTGACATATGCTGCAAGCTTTGATATGCCTACAGTAGGTTGTACAACTTCAGGTAATTAGAAAGATCAGTAGTTGTTCACTAGGCTTGGAACAAATTCAAATGCTATCACTTTATCATACCATACTAATTAACTTGTTAAATTCCAGAACTGGAAATTTTGTAAATCAAAACAGGCTGTATTTTCAAAAATTAAGGACAGCATATGATTTATAATTTACCATAGGGTATACTTTTTAAAATATAAAGAAATATTTTCATTTCAGTTATGGTATATTCACTTCTGGAAGGATCCTCCGTCTGACAGAAAAAATTAAAGTATACATTTCTCAATACACTTTATCTCTCACACTGTATTTTCTTCATTTAGTACATATTTGATCTAAAAGAAAGATGGACATCTCAAAAATATCTAAAGCTCCACTGTGCTTTCAGATAATATGGCCCCTGTACTCTATGACATTAAAATGTAAAGTAAACAGAAAGAAATAAAAATATTAGCCAAAATGAGGGAGAAAATTGCAAAAACACGTTAGAAAAATCAGTTCACTTCCGTTCATTCAAAAGGTAAGGCTCATCACACAGCACAGCTGGGAATTATGCAGTAAGAGATAGGGGAAGTGACCCAGGTCATATAAATATTATTAAAGAACTATTTACAAAGTCTTGAGGACAAATATTTAAATAAAACTCTGCTAGAAACAGCAATGTGTGCTAGAGAGTGAGTATCTTTTGTATTTTTTTGTACAAGGAGGGCCCAATTCTGCCACCCTCACACGCTGAAAAGGGCTTTACTCCAACAGTAGTGCCACTGACATCAACAATACTGCTCAGTGTGAATAAGGACGGCAGAATCAGGTACGTAGAGAATAAAATTATTTTTAGACCTTCTACTATGAAAGATATAGGTTACAAGATATTTAATGCTGTATACATTGACCTTCCCTATATACTGATCTTCCGGATCTTCGAGGGGGGAGGGAGGGAAGAGAAGAAGCGGAAGAAATATATTCTAAACAAAGAAAGCAAACAAGATATACAAACCAAAAGTACCCTATTTGGCAAGTATATGTAACACAATTGCATAAAAATTCCAATATAATTTCAGAAAAAAGTTATCTAAAAATTCAATAGTTCACTTTAATTTCAGTTGTTTCAATTTTATTGAGCAGATTACAAAATGAAAGGAGAGTACGTACTGTTTGCTAGGGGTGTGTGGGGGGGTGTTATACATACATGTGTTCAAAACCTACAATACATTACATTCTTGGGATAGATGGTTTTCTTGTATTTCTAATATTAAACTTAGTATATGAGGGGAAAAATTTATATTATATGTTCATCACCATTACATTGTAAAAACCTCACAAAATTCAACAAGTATGGTTACTTTTTAAAAAAATATCTGGAATAAGAAAAACCCCAACACATACGGACAAATGAAGACACTTAATTTCCATCTGTCCATATTTTAAAAATATATTATGATTAAATATGCCAGGTTTAATTAAACCTTACATATGTCTAACCATGAGCTTAATCTGATTACACCCCCAAAACACCCACAGAAGTACCACTCTTCACAGTATATGTTCTCCCCCTCCACCCCACCCCACACCAGCATGTATTGAGAAATTAACATCCCATTGTTCCCCTGATAAGAAGATATAACAGACATTCAAGGGAATTCATGTATACAGACCTAGACACTACTGGCTAGTAACCAATTAAAGGGCTAAATGAAGCTCAAGGCCATACTAAAGTTATTATACCACTTTGGGTGCCATAATATTCTTTATAAAAAGAGATGCACCATTCCCGAACCATGAATTAGAATAAAAGGCTATGTTACAAGTTCATAAAAAAATTACATAATAAATTCGGTATTCTCGTATTCCTGTATGTATGATCAGTGTTTTTTCTTAAAAGTTTCTCACAGATCTAGAGCCAGAACGACTGTTACAGCTGCTAATTTGCCAGAAACAAATATCTAAGGTAAAGGAGGTTTAGTGCTTCATTTCAGAAAGTTCTTGCTTAAATGCAGCTTTGACCTTTTTCCAACACAACTCAAAACACACCATTTTAAGAACAACATTCTACATTATGAAAGGAGAAACATACAAAAGGTAAATTATTTTTTTGGTATATTAAAATGTCTGGTCCTTACAAATATATATGGGGTTCCCTCGTTCTCTCTTTCCTTCTCTGATTCAGTTCACAGAAAGGGAAGTTAATGAATGTGGCTGTGTGCGAGTGTGTTATACAAACATGCATGTTATTAAAAGTTTGGAGATTTGGCTCTAGTAGTCGACTACAGTAGGTTTATATAAAAAAAGTTTTGTAACCACACACAATGAATTTAGGAGAGAAAATATGAACCACTCGAAATATGAGCCACTCTTTCTTTTGTTAATCCTTTATGACTTCATTTACCTGGCTTAATACAGCAATTCCCTTTATATTTTCACCAAGTGGTAATAAGCTTCAGCTCAAAATCAACTGTGACAGCATGCAAATTGCTGACTGCCCAAAAATGGTCAATTTAAAACATATGAATCTTAGCTACAACCTTCTTTTAAAAGGAGGCTGAAAGAAGGCACAACATTTTTACCAAACAAAAATAGTCAAAAGCCACTCAGTAAAGTTGTAGCCTTTACCAGCATTTAAGCCTGACAGTAGCATAGCAAAAACGACCCAGTCTATGTTCTACTGTTACCTGCAATCAGAGTTGATATAGAAAGAAAAAGCATTTCAAAGATTCCTCTGAAAGAAATCCACATGCTTTGCCTACAATATGTCTATGAAAGTTCCTGGGTGCCTGTTTTATTCAATGAAGATTAACTACAGATGCATGCATTATAGGCTGTACGTATTCTGGAGAACAGAAGCTGAATGACAATTGTACAGGCACTGCATTGTACGTATTTCAGCTGCCCTCTGTTCTGTTCATTTCACACTTGCAGCAAGTATTATGAATGGATCTCAGCTTATTTTTCAGCATTAAAAACATAGCCACACACGCACTGGCTTGTAAAGACAAATAGATATCAAACAGATCTTACCATGTATGCGCCACTGTAAAGCGACGGCGTTGACGGATGCTTTTATTCACCAGCAACTTTCTGAAAAAGCATGGAGAGTTCCTTGGAGAGCTGCGAGGTGAAATTTTTGGAGACGTGGGTCTGTTCCCTGGCAGTTTGGGAAGCTCAAGTTCTAAATGCATTTGTTCTTTGAAAGTCTTTATGTAGATATCTGACTCTGGAGCAGCAAGTTCCCTAGAAGAATCTTTTGCTGTCATAGCTTGGATGTTGTGTTAGCTTTCACCATTCAAAAAACATATCAAAAAACACATCACAGAGACATTGCTTCAGATTCAAATGCTGATAGATTGGCAAAGCCTAGCCCTGTCATTCACAAGGCTGAGTCCCGAATGGAAAAGCTACCTAAAACAGCAGCAGCCTAAATCGAAGAATAAGTCAATGCTTTATCAGACAGAGCTTTATCAGCCCAGCTTTCCCTCTGAAAATGCGCCAAAGTGCTTTCTGTGTCAGTAGCCTCCTTGTGGATGTGGCTTGTCTGCAAGCTATACACTGACACTCACTGAATTCATTCAGCTGAACATACCAGCTCATGAAAAATTCATAAGAACTCCCTCCCGATCAATCCTTTTAATAAAATACTTCATCAAGAAAAAAATACTAGATTTGTCTGCATATACTAAGAAAATAAAGCTGTTTACAAACATATTACAAAACAGTGCAACCTGGTTCATTCAGGCCCAACATAAAAAAGATCTTCATTCAGAATTATTTGTGTAACCCACACTGCAGTAGCTCCACCCATGACATGCTTATTGGCTCAATATTGTTTTGACAACTGGACTCTATTCAGCCCTTCCTTATACTTGTGCATGTGTCAGATTTTCATGAAATTTTGAAGAGGGTTCTAACACAGTTACAGTGTAACATGCTAATCTGTGTGCTCCCAAGCAGCCTCTGTACACATCCTAAGGGTCCCTGACGATGACTTTTCTGAATCAAACCAATGCTAGCATGAGCACATAATTTGCAAAAGGGAAAGGTGGGGAAGGGAAAAAATGCAAGTGGCAACCTAGCAAGAAAACAAAACAACAACAAAAAAAGCTACTCATTATTACCTGAAACTTTGGTAAAATCTGCAAGAATGTGCATCCTATAGTTGGAGTAGCATGCTGTGCAGCAGTTCTCACTGCTATTATGGAGGACTATAATGGCCGAGTAGGAACAAAACAAAAACCTTTATGGCAGCGAGAGCCCACATATCTGAAACAGAACTAAGACCACTGAGATGGCCAGCAAAGGGTGACTGAAAGGAGATGGCTAATGCTGATGGTTGAGAAATCTGTCAATTCCACTGGAGCAGGAGGAAATTAATTTAAATCTGAACTTTTATTTTAAAGAAAGAATGTTCTTATGGATTTTTTTTAAGATGAGCTAGTATTGTGAAATTTAATGATAGAATAGAATCATAGAAATATAGAACTGGAAGGGATCTTGGTAAGTCATCTAGTCCAGTCCCCTGCACTGAGACAGGACTAAGTATTATCTAGTGCAGCAGTTCTCAAACTTTAGGAAACTGGAACCCCATTTTTATTTAAAAATTTTCACGGACCCCCCCCCAGCCACCCTCTCAGCCCGAGGCCCCACGCCCACCCCACCTCACCTCTTCCCTGCCTCTTTCTGCCCCCTACCTGGGGAACACCAATCCCCGCTCCTCTCCCTCCCTCCCAGCGCCTCCTGCACGCAGCTGAACACCTCTTCTGTGACGTGCAGGAGGCACTGGGAAGGAAGGGGAGGAGGAGGAGGAGGAGTTGTTACTCTGGAAAGGTGGTAGGCAAAAAATGGGTGGGATGGTAGTATTAGGATTTCTGGGCATGTTGTGCTTATTCACATTGCATTTTGGTTTGTCTTGGCTTTAGGTGTACATGGGGCCAACTTTTACATATAAAAGGCAACAGATTCCAGGCAAGGAGTTTACAGGGAAGATTATCTTGTCTTCCTGTAAATTAGAGTTGTTGGTAGTTGGAATGGAATGCTAATGGCTGGGGAATAGCTAAGAACATCCTCCATATTTAAGCAGGAGAAGATGTCCCTTTAAATAGGAAAAAAAGTGATTTCCTAGATTATGTGAAAAGTGAAGAAGGGAAAGATAGCCCATATCAAGCCAGACCTAGGTGGAAGTATTCTGGCCTCTCAATAGAAGTTGAATACAGCTGCTAACATATCAATTACAGAACACACCATCCTAACCTCAGGGTCTTACATAGCTCTTTTCATCCATAGATCTCAAAGCATTTTACAAAAGTGGGTAAGTCTTATTTAGCTTCATTTTTCTGATGGGGAAGTTGAAACAGAAGTTAAGTGACTTCCCAAGGTCTCACAGCAAGTCAATAGCCAAGCTGGGAGAAGGACCGAAGTCTCCCAACCTTTAGTCCACTATATCACTGCTGCCTGTTTGCCTTCATTTCTATTTCTTGGCATCATCATCAATAACATTGCTTGGTTAACGCTGATGTAACGTTCACTGTGATGCATACAGACCTAAGACCTTTTCTTCCAGTATTAGCACTCTGGTTTAAGTTGGGGAAAAGTGTATAACATGAAGAGTTATAAACTCAAAAGGAGGAGGGGCAGGAACCTCCAAAAATCACTAAATCTCTCTCTTCAGTACAGTTCTCCTTCAGGCCTAAAAGCTGCTGGCACCCTCCACATAGTGGGAATGGACCAGAAAGCAGAAATACAGTAGAGAGCTTACCTCAATTGCTGCTATTCTATTTCCCTTTCCACCTGCACAAATGTAGAAAAGACCTGTCTGCTCCCCTTCTAAAAGACGGGATAATGAGATACTATGTTTCTAGACTCTCACCCCAGTGAAATAAAGGGAAACATTTAATCCTTTCAGAACATCAGGTGTTAATCAGCTGTTACATTACTCTTTACTTTGCCGGCATTTACAGATAAAAGACAAAAAAACCCGCTAAGAATTATTCCAACCGATTAATAAAATTCATGCAAATGCTTAATCTGGAGTTCAAAGCAAAATTTCAGGGATATTCTCTAACACATGATGAGGCAAAACAACCAATGGAGATAGTAACACTAAAAACTCATTTATTTTAGAGTTTGAAGAATCCTTTAATAAGAATATATAAAAGCAGAAAGAAAGAGTGGGGATTATACAACAGCTCAGAACACACTGAAAGAAAGAAAACCATGCAGCACAGAATAGATAAATATGAGGAGGTTACTTACCTGTAACTGGAGGTTCTTCGAGATGTGTTGACCCTAACTGTATTCCACTGAGATTTTACTCATGTGCGCCATGCATCCGAAGCTGGACAATTTGGAAGTAGTAGCATCCATTGGTCTGCGCATGCACTCTTCGCCTCATGGTTTCGTCCGAGGTGATGAAGGGTGGGGGAAGACTGACTGCTTCTCCAGTTCCTTCTCCACTGCAAATCAAACAGATCCACAGCAGAGGGGAAGGAGGGTGGGAAGCGGAATACAGATAGGGACCACACATCTCGAAGAACTTCCAGTTACAGGTAAGTAACCTCCTCTTCTTAAAGTGATGGTCCCTATTGTATTCCACTGATGGTGATTAACAAGAGGTACCTTGGATGGGATGGTTGAATGGAGGACAGTCGTGTCAAATGAGGCATCCGTCACAGAGTCCTGCACCAAACCGTAGCTGCCCTACATATGTCTGAAAGTGGCCCACCTATGTGCGGGCTGCCATGTGGCCGAGTAGAGATAAGGAAGTCCTGACTGGGACAGATGAACTGTTGACTACCGGGTGATGAGTTCCTGCAGAGCCTGGAACCTGTCCCTTGATAGGTAAGCTTGTGACCAAGTTGATGGAGGCCCCTATGAAGTCTAGGAACTGTGAGAGAATCAAAGTTGATTTTTCAACATTGAAGCGGACTTCCAAGGATGAAAGGAGTCTGAGCAACATGGAAGCCAAGATTCCAGCTCTGTCTCTGGATTGTGCTACTAGAAGCCAGCCACCAAGATTGGGGAAGCGATGGAGGTGGGCTGCTATGACAGAGAAAACTTTGGAAAAGTCCCAAGGAGCAGTGAAGAGTCCAAATGGCAGGACTCTGTACTGAAAATGCTGATGGCCCACAGTGAACCACAAGAATCTTTTGTGGGTTGGATGGATGTCTATGTAAAAATCAGTGTCCTGCATATTGAGAGCTGTAAACCACATGTCTTTTTCTAGAGACAGTATGATGCTAAGGTGACCATACAAAACTTGAGCTTGTGAATAAAGTGGTTGAGGCAATGGATCTCCAGGATTGGCCTCCACCCTCCCTTCTTCTTGGGTACCAGGAAGTAAGTCAAATAGAACCTTGTGCCCTGATAGTTCAGAGGAACATATTCTATAGCTCCCCTTTGTGGTAAGAAGTCTACTTCTAGGGCCAGGATATTATCATGAGAGTGGTCCCTGTAAAGGGATGGAGGCGGGGGGACATGGACAGAGGTAGAGTGGGGAACTCAATTGTATAGCAATAGTGGATGACATACAGGACCCACTTGTCCATTGTTATTGCACTCCAGGCTGGTAAGATGACCCCAAAGGAGATGGGTTGGTTGCATTTCCATGGTGGTTGACAGCACTCAAATATCGTTTCTGAGAGGTTTGAATGTGAGATGATGAAGATTGTGAAGGCAGACACAGGGAGCCAGATCACTGGGGCTTCTGGAGCTTAGGAGTAGGTTTGTATGGCCTCTGGTGGAAGAACTGGGGAGTCCTGAATCTCTGTGTAGGTGACAGAACTTCTGCTTGTGTGCAGGTGTATCAATACCCAGTGATTGAAGTCTGAATCTGGAATCCTTGACATAGTGGAGGGAATTGTTGGTCTTCTGATTAAACAGGCGCGACTCATCAAAAGGAAGGTCCTCAATGGTATTCTGCTCCTCTCTGGGGAAACCAGATGAGTTCAACCATAATTCCCTCTGTATGAGGATGCATGTGGCCAAAGAGTGTGATGAGGTATCCATAGCATCCATGGCTGAACGTAGAGCCATTCTAGCCACCAACTTGTCTTCCTCCAGGATATACTGGAAACATTCAATCTAGCTGAGGCAGCTTTTCAGTAAAGTCCTATAATTTACTATAGTTAAGGAAGCCATATTTGGCTAACAAGACCTGGTAGTTTGAAATTAGAGGCTTGTTGAAGAGAAGACCCTGTGTCCCAAAATGTCTAAGCATCTGCCCTCCTTATCTGTCAGGTTGGTGCATGGGTGTTGCTGCCTGGATTGTTCTCTGTTGCTGCTTACACCACAAGGAAATTGGTGGGGGAGTGTGAGAAAAGGAACTCCAACCACTTAGCTGGTACGTAGTCTCTCTTCTCTGCCTCCACGTTTGGACTGGTTGGAGAATGGCATCATTGATTGGTAGAGCAATGCTGCTTGGTACCAAGGAATAAAGGATGTCCAGGAGCTGGTGCTGCTTGTCTTGTACTTCCTCCAGTGGAATATGAAATTCATCCACCACCCTTTGCAGGAGTTCTTGAATTGCTGAAAGTCATCTGGGAGGTGAGGGGGAGGCTGAAGTTACTGCAGCATCTGGAGAGGATGATGGGAAATGCTCTTGCTCCGGTGGTATTGTCACATCTGGACTCATTGGTTTGTTCTCCATAACCAGTTCAGCACGCCCTAAGCGACGATAGGGGCGAAGCCTCCCTGGCTGAATGGGCGGGTTCCAAGGGTGGGTACCGGGGCCAGGATCCCTGATAAAGACAGCAAGATGGATCCGGCAGATGTTGTGGAGGCCCCATGGAGAGGGCAACCAATGACTTCCCTGCTGCTGGAGAGGAGGGTACTGCCACACTGCTAGCAGTCCTTTAGAGTACTCATAGTGATGGTAGGGAATGGGCGGCCTTTGTGCTCCATTGCAATCCTCCAATGATGAGAACTCAGATCCCAGTTCTGATGGTGGTACCATCAGAGCCAGTGGAAACACATAAACCACAGGCAGATGAGTCAAAGCGTGACCTGATTTCACCAAGTCCTGGATAGGAATCAGACCTCCCCAGTGCAGTTTGCAGAGGAAGCCATGGAGAACTTGGTTCTCTATGATGAGCTGCTCATGTGGTTCTGGTGATTTCTCCGATTGCCCCAGTGTTAACAATATCCGTTCCATAGCTGGAGCCAGTGTCGGAGCAGAGGACTGCCCCAGAACTGACAGATCCCTAGTCTTAAGGGAGGAAGACCTTGAGGGCAGACAGGTGTCAGTGCTCAGTACCGGGGGATCTGCTGAAATGCTCAGTTGTCTCTCTGTGGCTGGAACTCATGGAAGGAACATTGTCCTTCTTTGGTTTGGAGGAAGACTTACTGCATGCTTATGCACATGCCTCCTTGCCTGCCAACTAGGCCCCGTCATGGGGTCCATAGCGGCAGTACCACCAGAGCCAGACTCAATCTCTGTAGCCAGAGGTGCACTCCTGGCTTGCTCAGGCCCATATACACACGGGGTTCCCTGGCGTGGGTTGGACTGAGGCCTCATGGCGACTTCCATGAGGTGCTTCTTGAAGTGGAGAGCCCAGCTTTCTCAGGTATAGCTATTGAGCAAACTTACCTAGAACCTGGTGTTTCCAATAATGGAAATTTGAAATAACTAACAGCCTGAGTCTTTTCCTGACCACAACAATAAGAGATTCTTGGACAATTGAACAAAGAACACTGAAGCCTGGCTGAAAAAGCTCATTAACCCAGAAAATGGTTAATATATACACCCAACAACCTGCAACAAAACCTTTAAGAGCAACTTCTACTAAACTTGCTCATATCTACACATGAAACACTGGAATCATAGTAAGGAACCCCAGAACCAGTCTACAGAAGCTAAGTGAGAGAGGCAAAAACTAAGAGGATGACCAATACCGTATCTATTGAATCAGAGCCTTTCTAAACGAAGCCTCCAAACTTTGAGACGATCTACAACTGCCAACAAGGATAGATTATATTTTCAATTAACACTTTTTCCTGCTAAAGATTCTATTATTTATACATTTTTAAGCCCTGGTATTAGGATAAAATAAAAAAAACAGTCCAGTGCACAAAAGTGGAAAGATGTGTATGCTGTGGGAGAGGAAAGGTAGTTGGCTGACTCTTTTTACAATGCTTTCTGCCAGTGTCAGAGTAATTGGGTGCTTCTTCCAAAAGGAATACTTTGTGAAAACACATTCAGATCAAAATAATTAGGAAGCTCCTCACTCTGTCACTTAGATCATTGTTCCACACAGAGACATTAGCAAGGATGAGTCAACCCCATAGAAAATAAAAAAGTAAGAAAAAACTGTTCATGTAACAGATGCTGGAAAACTATATTTTCTTCACAAGACATACTCTGAGTCCCAAAAGATAATGCTAACCTGTCAACGAATTCACTAGAGGAGTATTTCAAAAGAAATGCAGATTGCTGGTACTGCATAAGAACGGCCATACTGGGTCAGACCAAAGGTCCATCCAGCCCAGTATCCTGTCTATCGACAGTGGCCAATGCCAGGTGCCCCAGAGGGAGTGAACCTAACAGGTAATGATCAAGTGACCTCTCTCCTGCCATCCATCTCCACTCTCTGACTGGTGATTAAAAAAAGACAAAACTTCATTTTATAATAAAGGAGTCCGTTTAAATATCAGATTTTAACATTTTATTTGAAAAGTAAAAATTACTGCCCTTTCCAATACCCTTAACTTGAGAATTTTAAAAATCTTATTTTTAGGTAATATAGTGATTATTAAAATACAGTTCTACCTTGAAAAGAATTACTGTGGAAAATGACACATTTTTGCTCAACAGATAAGCTCCCCATGTGTGTGCGCAGAGTAATATGTGCTTGCTCTCAATGCAAGTCCCAACTGCTTTTTACTCATGTTAGCTCTGGGAAGGCTTTGGTTATAAGGGAGAGAAAGCTTGATTCCATTCCCTCTAATGCAGCATCAACGGAGGGGTTTACGTGGTTCTGGTTATTTACTTGTGCAAACACAGTGATGACAGTAGGGTTGCACAGGTGTCACAGAGGGGAGATCACCATCTCCAGAACCTTTATTAATAAATAGTGATGTGGTGAAAGAAAGAAGCTAATCTGATTCTCCAGAATTGGCAGTGAGAAAAACCACCATCTTTTAATTTGTAAACTGAGCACTTGTGATGTGAAAACCACTAAGACATAATACATATTAAACTTCACATTGATATACAGTCACTTTTCAGGGGAGAATTGTACTTTAAATACCATCAATGCTAGTTTTGTAGTGCTCCTATGAAATATAGACCAACAAATGAAAATTATTTTAAGGAACATAATGGATTCCCTGTAGAAATTTAAAAATAATATCCCCTTTCAAGAAGGCCCAAGTGACATGCTGACTGCATTCCACTGATAAGTACTGTTGGCAAAATATTTAGCAGGAACACAGTCAGTCTCCCGTTTGAATTCAAGGATGTTAATTCTTTCTGCTCTACTCTTGATTTTGCCATTAGCTCTGTCTGAAAAAGCAGCAAATCTGACAAAAAAAAATAAGCCCTTATTTTCAAACTAGAAATGAGTCAATCAAAAATATTTAGTGTTTTGTGGGTTTTTAAAAATCACCCTATATATATTTTTACTAAATAATTTGTTCTTTCCCATCTCCCCCACCCCAATAACTATTTTTTCTTGAAACACTTGTTTTATTTATATTAGGCCTGAACAACAGGAATAGTGTCAATCTGACTCAAGATGCAGGTGCTCAACCATTACTACAGTATGGTAAAGGAAAAGGCATATTGCAGCATAGGAAATGACGTCCTAAATCATATGTAACCCCAGTGTATAAAAATAATAAAATTGTAATAGCAAAGGTATTATTTCGAATAAGCCAGGAAGAGCTCTGACTCAGTAGACAACAAAAAGAGCTCTCAATAGTGTGCTCTTTTATGGAACTCTGAACAATGTCCAACAAACAGTCTTTTGGACTAGGAAATGAAAATAATTTTTGAACAGACTGTTTCAGTTTTCTTTTTTCATTCTGCTAAAGAAAAAAAAAATCTCACACTCTCCTCCTTCTGCTTGTTTGCAACATCTGCTGCTTCACAGCCTAGAGCTTCTGGAAGGTGGCCTCTGAAGAGTGCCATTAAAATATTTGCAACATGTCTGAGAGCTTTGCTTACTTTTTACTGAAAATTTCCCAGTGGTGGTTAAAAAGAAGCTGTAATACATCTCTGACTATTAAATGCATGTATACACTGTGGTGTGGTTTAGCATTAGCAAGACCGATTCGCCACGCTAAAGCGATAGAAAAATCTGTTTGAATTTCTCATACTATTTACAATTCACTGCAATTTCCACTAGCACAAGATGAAAGATAAAATTTTGATTTTAATTTATTGGTTTAAAATTATATAGTCAATAGCTCTACTCCCACATCAAATGACTGGACAAATACAACTACTTTTTGCAAAAGCTATCAAAAGGGACCACTGTGGGGGTATTATAAATGGTCATAGACAACACAACACACAGCAACAATTTGGTTTGCAGAATAAAAAGAGCTGGGGGACAAAGCGTAAAAAGAAAGAAGCAGCAAGAAGCTATTGGAAAAGATTGTCCTTGAATTTATCTTAAATATTCTGGTAAAATTATCCAAATGTAATTGTTTACTGCAGGTTGAACAAGATTTATCCAGCTTCTAAGCAGTGGTAGTTCTGAACTCTTGGTATTTAATCACAGTATATTCAGTTTTCTTGGTATAGACTGTTTAAACTGTCTATACCAAGAAATTTGGCTTAATTTTTGGCTTTTCCCCTTTCAGAGACACGAGCATCATTTGTGTTACAGCATTTTGTATTCTATATATTTTGTCTCTTCAGAAATGCTCCGTCCTCCTACTGAGACCAAGGGAACATGGAAGACTTGGTTCATACTAGCCAGAGATAAATGACTCTACCTCAACAAAAGAAGCATAACACTATTCACTTTTATGGATGCTACGCTACATGTTGATAACAGTTACCACCTTAATGTGGCCAGCCTGAAGTTTAGATCTCTTAAAGAGAACATTGGTTGTAGGTGTTCTTTCCTATAAAAACTACCCAAGTTCAGAATACAGGTGAAGTCACAGAAAAGTAATGGTAACCATGATCCATTTATTGTTACAAATTATGCAATATATCAGAGGTGGCCAAACTTACTGACCCTCTGAGCCACATATGACAATCTTCAGATGTTCAAGAGCTAGGGCATGCCTGCCAGGGCTCGGGGCTTCAGCCCCGCTCCTGATGAAGCCCCAAGACCCCTCGCCCCACTGGGAAGAAGCCCCAAGACCTCACTCCCTGCTGGGCAGAAAGCTCTACACCACCACCCCGCTGCAAGGCAGAAGTCCCAAGCTCCCCCCAAGTCTGGTAGGTGGAGAATGGGGGACATGCGAGGGGGCTCCATGAGCTACACTTTAATGGTAAAAGAGCCGCATATGGCTCGCAAGCCCCAGTTTGGCCACCCCGGCAATATATTTTGATACCATGGTGACAGGTGACAGAGATAGGTAGCCACATTTTTTCTACATTCTGCAATTTTTAGTACTCAGATTACAAAGGAAAATAAGTTTTTAATGATGCTAAAAAGCTACCAAGTTGTCATTTTTTTCTTACAGGCATTCAGAATGTTTTCTTCTGGTAGCAGCAACCCTGTATAGAAATAAATGTGTGGGGTTTTTTTTAAAAAAAAACTGGCATATAAGGCATGAAGTATTCACTCTATTCATGCTGGGAATTTCCTCAGCAAGTTTGACTATTTGGTTTAGAATATTTCTTAAAGACTTTTTAACAGCCTGCTCTGTTATTCATTGAGGGTAATCACAGTTGTCAGGCTGTGATGTGGGCTGCTTAAGAATACAGAACTAAAAGTGTATATTTTATTAATGAGATTGTGACAAACTCCACACTGGGTCCAAAGGAGTTACAGGACAATACTGGGCCCAGGTAGCCCCACCCCTTCCAACCTGCAGAGCATGATCCAATTAGAGAGGAAGCTTAAAAGAGAGTAACTCAGCTCAGTCAGGGGCAGGAAGACAGACCTACCCTGAGAGCTCCTGGACAAGGGTGCTGAAGACACCTCCATGTGAGAAATAGGAGTGTGTGCTTGAGCCCAGTTGGGGCTTTTCTTTTTCTTTTGTTATCTTATAGTGGAACTGAAGACATGGGAAGAGATGGATGGTAGGAAGTGATCCAAGGAGGGTCACTCTGAGGGCACCCCAGGGTACCACATATTGTTGACTCCCACAGTGCCCTGGGTCAGAACCTGGTGGAATGGGAGGGCCCAAGCTCCCCTAACAATTGCCCCTGCTGCAGCAGGGTCATAAGCCACATTCCAGTGCCATTTCCCCTCTGATAGAGGACAAAGACACTGCAAACCCGAGGTGAAGCTAAATTTATCCTCGGGTGAGGAACTTGATTGAAAGGCCTTCCTGCTCAGAGGCAATACTGGGTGTACTGCCCATTACACCACCTGGCCCTCTGAGGGCTCTCTTACAGAGATCAATAAGCAAATTTACTCTTCGGAGACAAAAACCCATGTGATCACTTCTGAGACTGAGATTGCAATGCAACATAAGAATGTTTTGCAATATTACACATTTCATACATGCAGAGTTTGAGAAGCAGCTTCAGAGAGAGAGGACCAACAAAACCCCCAAAAGCTATTGCCCAGACTGGTCTTTCTCTCTCTCACCTGTAACCCAGGATGCAATTCTATCAATTTTTTGGTGTCTGCACTTAGATGGCCAATCAGGTTTGTAATTAGTGCCAGTTGCAATGGTAGCTTCTACGATAGGGATTCTGATCCCCCAGAATTGAACTGAGACCACTGATTCATTACTGATCACCGATTCTGACTGTCTCTAAACAGCCATACAATAGAAAATTTGTTCACTACTAATTCGGGGTAGTTTTGAACCAGCATACTAGATATAAAAGGTTCAGTTATTGCAGCCACTATTATATTACCCAGTCAAACTGGCTTCAGCTAGTGTGGTATATGTATAATCTTCTGGTAAAAATTATAGCAATACTAAACACTTAAATACATTTCAATATCTACTTTTTTTTTTTTTATAAAGGATTGATAAAGGATAATCACATACAACTGATTCAAGCATCCGCTTCATCAAATCATTCATACACTCTTCTACTATCCCTACCCTTTGTAATTATAAATTACAGCTGGAACAGAAGTTGGACCACAGGGCATGACTTACTCAGAGAAAATTCCAATTTAAGTCAATAGTAACTAGCAATGTGTGAATCTTAAAATATTCTGAAATCTGGTTCCAAGAAGCAGAGCCAAATATCTTGGGTCTTGGAAATCTCCAGTATGGAACTGCGCTAAGAATAGTGTCTCTCTCAGTATTTTGGTGTTTGTGCAATATACCCAAATACTGGCAAACAAAGAGTGGGAAAAAAAATCAGTCCAAAAGTTAATACAGCCTCCACCTTGAGGCGCCTCTCATCCTTGAGAAGATTTTAGGAGCAACTTAAATGGCGCAAGTTATACACAGACCTTTATTTACCTATGTTGGTGACATCAGCTAAAACTATTAAAAGTGACTGCATCATAAGAATTGTAATCCCACCAGAGGCTGTTTACTTTTCGCATTTCTCTCGGTTTAGAAAATGAAAAAATTAATTAAATCTGTTTCATTTTCAGATTCTCAATTCTGTAATGTTTGGGTTTCAAACACTGCAGGTACATAGTTATTTGTTTATAAACAATGTCTTCTTCAATGCATAGTTAAAATTTTATTGTGTTAGTTTTTTTAGAGAAAACTTTCCAAGTATACATATTTTGGGCTAAATTTTAAGTTCATTATGTCCATTTAATTACATATATTTTTCACGACAATATTCTCTTTGCAACTCAGAAATAACGTGTATTTAGATCTAGAATATAAGCACATGTGTAAAGTGTTTGTTGCCTATGAAAAGGTGTAAATCATGGCTTTGTCATGAGTCTTTAACTAAGGGTCAACACATTGTTGTGCTGTCCCTGGAGCACAGGGCAGATTATGAATTTGAGTCAGAATCCACTTTCTAGGCTCCCGTTTGCTCTGAGGCGGAAAGTATCCTGTTCCAGATATAGACCCGATGCAAGTGTATCGTCAGTCCCTGGGGTGGTAGTGACCATGTTAGATGGTGGAGCCAAGACTACCATTCTCTACCACCTCCTGCCCACCAGTGTAGGAGTTTGGGGGAGACAAGGGTAGCAGTTCTGTGCAGGCTACATCTCTTCCTTCTCTACTACACATGATATGACTACCCACCAAAGGAGTACTTTCCAACCACTGTCCTCCCTTTCACAGCAGCACAAGCTGGGCCACAATTCATAATTCAACACAAAATTGTAGCTGGTCTGGTAGCCTATTATTAGGTTGTCTGACACTTCCCATTATAAGGCCCTATTTTCAGTTACTTAAACTTTACTAAACTTTAAACACTGGAGCTCAAAATGTTCCATACTGGGTATCTGCCTCAGGCTGGTTTTTTGTTTGTTTAATTTCAGCCAAAATGGTTCAGCCATTTCTGGGAATGGGGCTGGGGAAAAAATGTTTTTCAATGTTAAAAAAAAAAATCTGGTGATCTTTTTTGTAGGAAAGTTCTAGCAACCGGATACTTTGGAGTACAAACCTGAATCTGGCAGCGGAATAGCCTTTGTGTCAGAGATGTGCCTTTTTGCCATCCTTGTAAAAATCCATCCCAATTTGGCCAAATTTGAAAAATTGCGGTTTGCACATGCTTAGTAGACATTTGCTAAAGTTTAACAGCTAAAATTACTGAGGATTCTGCCCCTGATGAGCATACTCGAGCCTCTCACAGCTCCTAGTACTGACCAGATTCTGCCTGCACCATCCCCACAGAGCATATACAGAGCAGGTCCTGGACTGCACATGCTCCATCCTCTTACAGATACTGTAAGTGACTGCACTGTGTAAGCAGCACCCACACAGAACAACTGTGCTTGTTCCCTCCAGCTGAGGGCTAAAGGGGTGAAGACACATTATCCCTGGAATGGCTGCTCGCAGCTGCTCTGTGCCAGGGTGAGGCTGTGCACCTCTCTCTCAATCCTGTGTTCCCAGTAACTGCCCCCTGTTGGCACTCAGGCAGTGTGTAGGAGGAAACTGATTCAGGAAATGCCAGAATTAAGGCTGCCTGTGGAACCCTTTGTGTGTATGTATTATGAAACACTATTTTTGCCAGAGAACCCCTGCCTCATTTAGTGCACAGAATAGATGGTGCTCACTTAATGAACAGCTTGCTATTAAATATTTTCAAAATTCTCATCTATGTTCTCATCATCCTTTTTTTCTGGCCTTGGCAAATGCCATCCTGCCCACTCATGTCATTCAGAATACAGCTGCAAAGATCATCATCCTAGCCCGTTGCTTTGACCACACCATCCCTCTGTTTGCAGCCCTACCTTAACTTTCTAGGCTCTTCATGACCCATCCCCACCCTACCTATCACCTCTGATCAGTCCATGTTGCCAGCCTCCGTTGCTCACTTCTTAAATTTTCAATCAAGCACATTCATGCTTCCTCTTATGCTGCCGGTCACGCCTGGAAGAAGTTCCCCATCAACATCCGCAAAAGTAATTCATTATCCTTCTTCAAATCTCTCTTTTGCCATGTAGCAAGTCTATGGGGAAAAACAATTGAAGACAGTTGGCAGTTTTTCAAAGAGACATTATTAAGGGCACAAGAGCAAACTATCCCACTGCATAAGAAAAATAGGAAGTATGGCAAGAAACAACCCTGGCTTAACTAGGAGATCTTCAATTATCAAAAACCTCAAGAGAGTCCTACAAAAAGTGGAAATTCAGTCAAATTACAAAGGATGAATATAAACAAATAACACAAGTATGTAGGGACAAAGTTAGAAAAGCCTATGCACAAAACAAGATCAAACTAGCTAGGGACATAAAAGGAAACAAGAAAACAAATACAAATACATTAGAAGCAAGAGGAAGATCAAGGACAGAGTAGGCCCATTACTCAATGAGTGGGAAAAGACAATAACAGAAAATGTGGAAATCGCAGATATACTTAATGACTTCTTGGTGAAAACTGAAACAAAGAAGGTTGGTGGCAACTGGATGTCTAACATAGTGAATGCCAGTGAAAATGAGGTAGGATCAAAAAGTTTAAAATAGAGAAAGTCAAAAATTACTGAGACAAGTTATACGTCTTCAAATCACTAGGGCCTGATGAAATGCATCCTATAATACTCAAGGAGCTGACTGAGGAGATATCTGAGCCATTAGCAGTTATCTTTGAAAAGTCATGGAAGACGGGAGACATTCCAGAAGACCGGAAAAGGGCAAATATAGTGCCCATCTATAAAAAGGAAATAAGGACAACCCAGGGAATTACAGACCAGTCAGCTTAACTTCATTATCTTTCCAGGTGCAGGAGCAAATAATTAAGCAATTTATTTGCAAATACCTAGAAGATAATAAGGTGATAAGTAACAGTCAGCATGGATTTGTCAAGAACAAATCATGTCAAACCAACCTAATAACAAGGCTTGTTACCCTGTCAGAGAAAGCTGATAGCGGGGAAGCTGTAGATGTGGTATATCTTGACTTTGTAAGGCTTTTGATACGGTCTCGCATGACCTTCTCCAACAAATTAGGGAAATACAACCTAGATGGAGCTACTATAAGGTGGGTGCAAAACTGGTTGGAAAATCGTTCCCAGAGAGTAGTTGTCAGTGGTTCACAGTCATGCTGGAAGGGCATAATGAGTGGGGTCCTGCAGGAATCGGTTCTGGGCCCGGTTCTGTTCAATATCTTTATGCCATTATCTAAATCATTGATGGAGAGTACACTTATAAAGTTTGAAGATGATACCAAGCTGGGAAGGGTTGCAAGTGCTATGGAGGATAGGAATAAAATTCAAAATGATCTGGACAAACTGGAGAAATGGTGTGAAGTAAATAGGATGAAATTCAATAAGGACAAATGCAAAGTACTCCACTTAGGAAGGAACAATTAGTTGCACACATACAAAATGGGAAATGACTGCCTAGCAAGGAGTACTGCAAAAAGGGATCTGGTGGTCACAGTGGATCACAAGCTAAATACGAGTCAATAGTGTAACGCTGTTGCAAAAAAAGCAAACATCACATTCTGGGATGTATTAGCAGGAGTATTGTAAGCAAGACACGAGAAGTAATTCTTCCGCTCTACTCCGTGCTGATTAGGCCTCAGCTGGAGTATTGTGTCCAGTTCTGGGCACCACATTTCAGGAAAGATGTGGACAAATTGAAGAAAGTCCAGAGAAGAGCAATAAAAATGATTAAAGGTCTAGAAAACATGACCTATGAGGGAAGATTGAAAAAATTGGGTTTGGTTAATCTGGAGAAGAGAAGACTGAGAGGGGATATGATAACAGTTTTCAAGTATATAAAAGGTTGTTACAAGGAGGAGGAGGAAGAATTATTCTTCTTAACCTCTGAGGATAGGACAAAAAGCAATGGGCTTAAATTGCAGCAAGGGCGGTTAGGTTGGACATTAGGAAAAACTGTCGGAGTGGTTAAGCACCAGAATAAATTGCCTAGGGAGGTTGTAGAATCTCCATCATTGGGGATTTTTAAGAGCAGGTTGGATAAACACCTGTCAGGAATGGTCTAGATAATACTTAGTCCTGCCTTGAATGTAGAGGACTGGACTAGATGACCTCTCAAGGTCCCTTCCAGTTCTAAGATTCTGTGAAACTACTGCCCATCCTGCTGATCATTATTGTCTCATTGGTTCCTTGATCTCTTCCAGTAAGTCAGTCTGTATCCATCTGTCATCTTTTGTTTTATACTTGTTTATGTCAGCTCTCCTGGGTAGGGGCAATCTTGGTGATCTATATAGCTCCTAGCACAATGGGGTCCTGGTCCATAACTGTGGCTCCTAAGTGTTTCGGTAATGCAAATAATAAATGTATAATAATAGTATTGCTTTCTACTGGTCATTAAATATGTGGCCCAATGCCTTATTTATGGCACACAATTAAACCCTGCTCTGAAGACAGAATTATTAATTTCCCCGCAGGCTCATCACTACTATATCATAGTGCATCACAAACATTCATGAATTTATTTTCCCAATATCCCTTTGAGATGAGGGGTTATTGCACATAGGAACTCTGTGGCAGAGGCTGGGACAGAATCCCGTTTTCCAGGGCAGCATTCAACAACATTAACCTGGAGACCTTCCTTTCTCTTCCTGCAGTCCCCTACCTCATTCACTATACACCTTCTAACTTATGCAACAAATGAAGCAGAACACCTGTCTCCTTCACTACACAACCCAATTTATCCCCACAGCAACTCCATGCTGTGCACCAAATGAGACAGGGAGCCTGTGGGAAAGATAATAAGTGATCACGTAATGAAAGATTGAATCATAATGCATATGCACAAGGGAACCAAATTAATGTTGCATAAGCAACCTTAATTCTGTTGTTTCCTAACTTGAATGCTTGACTTTGCATCCTTAATAATGTTCTTTTAACGTTTTGTGTTGGTGTGTGTTTGTGTACATAATATATTGAATAGCAATGTACTCTATGGTCAGCCCAGCTTAGCCACTAGAAGAAAGCTGCTTTGATTCAAGCGCCATGTAAAAAAGAAAAATTCTCTTGTGATTATGTAACTACCAAAAAAAATGCTCAGATTAAATCTATTATCCTGAGCAAAAGGTTTCAACTTAATTTTTAGTTGTTTCAAATTCTTCTCTGATTCAGCTTACCTGCATTTGCTATATTCTCTATTTTAGAAGGCTGTGAGGATGAAATATGAACGTTAGGATTTTTCAGTAGGTTCATTTTCTTTTTGCTAATTGGTGCTGACGCATCTCTTCCAGTTCTAGATACAGTTCAAGCTGTCCCATTTCCATTTCGCTGGAGATATACAGCTTTAATTGAATCATTAAAACTTCTCTCCTTTGTGTGCCTGGAGCCACCTCTGTGTTCAGCCTTCACTGTTTTCAGGCAAATCTTACAATACCAAACTTCAGGATCATTTTCAGTAAATTTAATGGGCTCTGCTTGGAACACACACACACAAAAGGGAAAGGGGTTCTACTACTGTTGGACAAATAAGCAGATTTATATTATAATACTCAAACAAAAACAAACCAAGAACACATAAAATTCCAAGAGCAAGTATAAAATATACTATATATCAAACAGCATTTTAAGAATCCCGAACAACTGATGGTTAATGCAAACAATAGATTGATTTAGAATTATTCTATATGATCTATACAGCCATTATAAACCATAATTATTCTATATAGTGTGGCAGAGCTCCAATCTTGTCCCCGTGGGTCCCGTGCTTCCAGGCAGTTTATGCTAGCCTCAGAGGCTCACTGTGACCCTCCACATAGCCCTTCTCTCTCCAGGGCCAGGGTACAGTCTACTGCGCTTTTCATCATAAGCCAGCAAGGAGGTTGGTGAGAGAACTCCCACAGTCTCTGTTGTCCCTACGGTCTTATTCAAGAACACTCCTGACAGGGGCCTCTCTTCCCCTCCCAGGAGATGTTTCTGTAGTGGCAGGTTGGGGGGAACCCAGGCCCACCCTCTACTCCGGGTTCCGGCCCAGGGACCCTAATGGCAACAGCTGTTGGCAGCCGACCTGTCACTGCCAGAGTTGCTACATTTCCCTGGGTCACTTCCCCACAGCTCCCCTGCTTCTTTCTCTTAATGCCTTCTTCACCCTTACCTTAGGGCTCCCTTTCCAGTGGTTTGAGGGTGTCTTCATTACCCAGCCCTTCAGATGCACTTCCTCTCCTCTGGCTCTCCTCAGCCTGACTGGAGTGAGCCTTTTATAGTATCAGATGGGCCTCAATTAGAGTCAGATGTTCACATTAGCTTAACAGCCTCACCTGACTCTTTGCAGGTTAATTGAAGTCAGGTGTTCTCATTAGCCTAACAGCTTCAACTGACTCTTTGCAGGCTTTTTGGAGTCATGTGTCCATTCTAGACTGGAGCAGCCCCTGCTCTGGTCAGTCAGGGAACAGAAAACTGCTTATCCAGTGGCCAGTATATCTGCCTTCTACTACTCTGCTGTCCCCAACTGGCCTTGGTCGATCACAATAGGCTTACAGTCATCATAAAACAAGAAAATATTCCAGCCAAGTAAAAGATCCAAAGGCTTTAAAAATTGTGATAGCAACAGATGAAGGCTAAATATAGGCAATCAAAACACTTCTGTATATTTTTAGTTTACAAAAAAACTTCAATGACAACTCTCAGATAGTATACAGTTAACTTCTAGAAGCTTCTCTATAGATATATAATTACTGTTTATAGGGTGAGCTAGCAGTCACCCTTATACTTAGGTTGTCTAACACTTTTTATTATAAATGATTCCTTGTGATCTTTTTACGAGAAGCTACAATACTACCTTTGTTTGCAGCATACCTTTGAAATTCAGCAGAAGAAAAGCTCTGGGGTCAAGGATGTGTCTTTTGCTTGTCCCATTAAATTTTTCAGGTTGTTATGGTTCAAGGGTAAGCTTTGCTTTAAACAGCTTTTAGTTCCTCTCAAATGCACCCCTCAGGTGACTGGCCTGGCTTCCTACAACTCACTCAGGGTAGAACCGCACAGACTTGTGACACCTGATGGGTGCACTCAAGAAGGACTGAATAGGTCTAAAGTATATCTTGTAACCATGACAGTGTGATTTGCAGTAAGTGACAGCAGCAAAGACAAGTATTGCCAAAAGTAAAGCAAGAGGGAAAGTGGTTTATGTTCTTTTGGGGAAGAGAGATGGAAAGGACAGGTAAAGAAAATGAGTTGTACACAACTCCCTAAAAAGTGATTAAAGGAGATTTGCAGAGAAAGTGGAATAGACCCAAAAAAGCTTAAAAATTCAGAGCTGGCTGAGCTGCTGTTTGCTGACAATCAGAGAAGGAATGGTATCCCAGCACAGGGGAAGGACTCGAGAGGACCCACCAAATCACCACAAAAGGGACCACAGGAGGATGGACGCAGAGGCCAGTGAGACCCAGCAGGTCTGGAGGAATTTGGGGAGGCCAGGTTCCCAGGGGCAGGTGTAGACCACAACGGGAGAGTTCGCAGCAAGTGGAGCAGCAATCGGACCCTATTCAGGCTGGTTTCCTCAAGTCAAGAGTTGGAGTGGCAAAAACTACAGCTGGAAATGGAGAAACTTCAGTTTGAAAGAGAGATGCTTGCTGATTGGGACAGATGAACACAAGCATGAGGTAGAGAAATTGAGGAACAAAAGGCCTAATGACCCAGTAAACTGAATGCCAATTCTGCTGGGTGTACAGATGCTAGATTGTTGCCCCCATTTAAGGTGTGAGAGGATATTGATGCCTACCCCATTACCTTTGAGAAGGGTTGTGATTTGAATCAGGGTGTCCTGTCCCCTCCCACCCCCCGCAAAGCAGCTCAATGTTCTGACCCCTTACTAGGGCAAAAGCCAGGGAGACATACAGCCAAATGCACTGAGCAGATCTGGGGAATAAGAAAGCTCTGCTCCTTAAATTGATGTCTGGGGCTTGCATGAAAAGATTTGGGGGGTGGGGTGCAAGAGCACAAAGATGCAGTGAATATGGAGGTGGCAAACCAGATGGGGGAAAAGATCCGGGGATCACTAACCTAGATGTTTTGTATGAACTCATTGGTTCAGAAAAATTGTATGAGGTGTGTCCCCATGTCTGAGAATGTGGATAAAAGATCAGAAGCCCAAGATCTGTGTATCATAGGCAGATGAGCTTGTTGATAGTGAGGCTGATTCTGAGAAAAAGCCCAAGGCCTAAGCCTGAGACTCAGACAAAGGGACATAAGGGTGCTCACCAGGGAAGGGAAATGAGAAAACCCAAGCAGCGGGGAGCTATTGCTCCAAGCTGCCCCTGAGGAAAGATATCAGGGATCTGAGGGGCTATACCTGCCAAGGGCCAGGACACACCTGGGTAAACTGCCCAGTGACCAATTGTCTGGAAATTGATGCTGTGCAACAGCAGATTAACTTTCTGGCAGCCTAACCAGAGGGAGGCTGGGACACCTCCCCACTGGTGCAGCAGGCTAACCGTGTGATGGCAGACACAGAGGGGCATATAATGTACATGTGAATGAATTCACACTCCCTCCCTCTAGGGATATATGTCTTCTTGTACCCTCAGCCAGAGCTCCAAAGGAAATGGGAGGTGCAAAACAATGGAGAAACTATTAATAGAGGGATACCCCCTGCCTGAGTCCAGTTACTCTCCCAAGCGTATTCTTCTCGACCAAAACCTAGGATCAAAGGGTATACTGAAACCTTGAAGATTCTTGCCTTGGCAGGAAGGGTCGAGTGAGTTGTCAGCATGCTGACAGTGGAGCACAGAAAGAAGAGACAGCGTGCCAGCCCACAGGTGGCGGTGAGGGAAACTTACAAATTCTTGCTAGGAAAGATTCAGGTGCAGATGAGACTCTGTTTTAACCTTTTACTCTGTGTGCTATATAGAACTTTGAATGAATGAATAAATTTTGCTTTGTTTTCAAGAAGCTGTTTCTGAATCACTTTAATCAGCTCACTGGTACCCAGAGGAAAAGGGCTGACAGGGGTCAAACCTAGTTGGGCCTGTTTGATTAACAATTGAAAACAGGGGGCTGCAGCCCAAAGATCCAGTTTAAGAGTGGTAGAACTACATGCCTCACCCAGAGTGAGGGGCAGGATGCCAGGCCTGTCACCTGAGGGGTGCACTCGAGAGGCACAGAAAGGGGTCAAAAGTACAGCTTGCCCATGACAGAGGCATTACAAATCACCATTCCCCATCCTTCATTCAGTGCCCAAGGAACGAATCAGGATTGTGTAGCTAGTGAGGCTGTGATCTGTATGGCCCTCCGACTCATTTGCTCTACAAGTTGGAAGGTGGGTAAAGAATAAGATAGAGAACTGTAAGAAGAGAAAGGCAGGTTCTCAAGATACCCAGGACTGTGACAGGTTTCAGAGTAGAAGCCGTGTTAGTCTGTATCCGCAAAAAGAAAAGGAGGACTTGTGGCACCTTAGAGACTAACACATTTATTTGAGCATAAGCTTTTGTGAGCTACAGCTCACTTCATCGGATGCATGCCATGGAAAATAAAGTGGGGAGATTTTATATACACAGAGAACATGAAACAATGGGTGTTACCATACACACTGTAACCAGAGTGATCACTTAAGGTGAGCTATTACCAGCAGGAGAGCAGGGTGTGTGTGGGGGAAACCTTTTCTAGTGATAATCAAGGTGAGCCATTTCCAACAGTTGACAATCACGTCTGAGGAACAGTAGGGGGGGAAATAAACAAGGGGAAAGAGTTTTACTTTGTGTAATGATACATCCACTCCCAGTCTTTATTCAAGCCTAAATTAATTGTATCCAGTTTGCAAATTAATTCCAGTTCAGCAGTCTCTCGTTGGAGTCTGTTTTTGAAGTTTTTTTGTTGAAGAATTGCCACTTTTAGGTCTGTAATCGAGTGATCAAAGAGATTGATGTGTTCTCCAACTGGTTTTTGAACGTTATAATTCTTGACGTCTGATTTGTGTCCATTTATTCTTTTACGTAGAGACTGTCCAGTTTGGCCAATGTACATGGCAGAGGGGCATTGCTGGCACATGATGGCATATATCACATTGGTAGATGTGCAGGTGAACGAGCTTCTGATAGTGTGTCTGATATGATTAGGCCCTATGATGGTGTCCCCTGAATAGATATGTGGGCACAGTTGGCAACAGGCTTTGTTGCAAGGATAGGTTCCTGGGTTAGTGTTTTTGTTGTGTGGTTGCTGGTGAGTATTTGCTTCAGGTTGGGGGGCTGTCTGTAACAAGGACTGGCCTGTCTCCCAAGATCTGTGAGAGTGATGGGTCATCCTTCAGGATAGGTTGTAGATCCTTGATGATGTATTGGAGAGGTTTTAGTTGGGGGCTGAAGGGACTGAGAGCCACCTTGTTACCTTCTGCCTCCAGGGAGACTTGTTTCTGCTTAGCTGGGAGTCAGCTCCCAACACCACCATCCTGTTGGCCACCCACACTCTCTCCTCTGGGCTATGCTAGCCCTTACTTTGCTTTCCAGGTTAACAACAGGTGCAGCCCAGTTCCCAAACCCCTTTGAAGCTTTCACCTATAGAGTTCAGCTCCTTATCCACTGAATGCTCACAGAAACACCAGGGGTCTGCTGTCCAGTTTTTATGATTCAATTCAGGATCAGCACTTTGCTTAATATCACAGCACTTAGATATATTTATAGTGAAAACAAAGATAAGTTTATCACCCAAGATTCAACAAACAGCGAGTAAAGATAATGGAAACAAAGATTACATATAATACAAAATTATTGCATATTTTCTAGAGATGAAAAACTTAAAAGGCTAGCCTCCTGTCTAAAGTCTTATCTTACCCAAAGTCTTCTGCAGCATTTTCAACCAATGCTTGTTGTGATCCCGTGTTCATGAATGTAGACACATTGCCCGTTTACTTCCTAGGTGTAGAACAACAGGATGTCTTCTTTGTTCCCCAAATATAGTCCAGCAAATCTTTGAAGTGTATTTCAAGATAATGTTCTCTTCCCCCTCTCTGTTTCCCTAACTGTTAGTTCTTTTCTGCAATTCTTATAATCCTTCATCTGCATCAGTTTAGAAGGGTGATGGGAGACCTATTATGTTAACTTACAACACTTAATTTACATCTCGACAGAGAGAGACATGTGAATAAACATTCCTTGTTGGACAGAAAATCTGTTTGTCAACTCTGCCTTGATACAGACTTTAAACACATTTTCAGTTTATATACACATAACTCCTTACAAAGTACTCGTACATACATTTCTAACTATTTTAAATGACCAGAGTGACCCTGGGTTTCATTTAAGACCTTACATGGCATTCTTTGGTGAAGCAAAATGTACAAAACAGAATGAGGACTTTCATGTAACCGAGTTGGCATTGAACGGTTCTTGGCTCTCAGCAGTCTTCCTATATCATGTGCACAAAGACTCTTAAACCCAAACTTTGGGTGATAGGATTACACAGTTAGTGGCTCATTAGTTGCATATCCAGAGAGAGAGACACTGGGCCTGATTTTTAGAAGTGTTTAGGATTTACAACTGTAACTGAAGTCAATGGGAGCTGTTGAAGTTCAGTTCCTATGGTAGTCAGGCACTGTGATCTGGAGAAATGAGCACGGGTTTGAGAGTCAGGAGGTCTAGAGTTTTAATTATGCCTCTGCCACTGACCCCTTACCTCATCTTTACTCAGGCTAAAACCCCACTGAAGTTAATAGGAGTTTTGCCCAAGTGAAGACAGGAAGAATTTTTTAGTAAAAACATTTAACGGTGAGGGAGAAATGGGTAGAATTCTGTTCTTATTTAAATTAAACACATCTTGTAATTCTTTTGTGCATATTTTAGGAAACTTGACAACTTTTCCTTCAAGAGGGTAGAGAAACTGGAACAAAGAGAAAAAAAATCTCCAAGTTAGCTAATACATATTTCCTCCTCCCACCTCTTCACACCTTTTTAAGTGTTAAAAAAAATGTTGCTCCTGAAATGACAAAAAAATGAAGATTTTTTCCCCTCTTCTCAAGCTAGACAGCCCCTCTCACCAGGACTAGTTGCTCATTTCATGTCTGGAGATATCAAATCCAAATAGTTCTCTACCTCTGAGAGCTTTGGTCCTGTTTCCCACAGAAAAAGAAGGTCTGTAAAAGAGTAGACCATATAGGGACTGTGTCATAACTATTACATCTTCAGCCTTCATATAGTATATTTGCTCTTGCAGTTCCACCATGGTAAGCTAACTAGAAACAGATAATAAGCCTAAGGGAACACCTGAATCCTTCCTTTTAATAAATAAATGCAAAGAGTCCTTTAAAATTTTGTCTTCATATTTTCATAGTTCATTGGATTCATCTACCAGGTTAGTAGGAGGGAATGAAAACATCTAGTGATCTCCTGGAGGGTCTAGCAAAAGAAAAATCAAACGGCCTGATCCTGAGGGGATCTGACCTATTGCAACTCCTATTAACTTCAATGCTCAGATAGAGCAGTCTCTAAATGTGTTAGATAGTATTTCAGAATGATTTCCACAAAAGAACAAAGCAATCACTGCACAGATGAAACCCTTTTAGTCTGTATCCAGTTCTAAAACAATTCAATATTCTCTACATCTAGCTTGTTGTCAAGGAGACTTGTGGTAATCATAGTAATTCTCTTTTCAAAGCTAAACTATCATTTATATTGTTCAGAAAGAGTGCATTGTAATTAAAAACCATTTTCCCCATTGAGTGCATTAGATGTTATAAAGAGTATACTTGACCTCCTTTTTTAAGATGAGTGCATGCCCCAAAGAACTGCAGCACAGGCTTTTGAAGTACAAGATCTGTATTTAATCAGAATGATTGAACCTGTGTTATTAGAAGTCTTATGTACAGACAAATTAAAGCTCTACAGCAGCTAATGATATCATAATTACAAGAAAAAACTAGACTTTACGTAAAGTCTATAGGTATTTACATTTAAATATTTTAAATGCTGTAAATACATCGATAAAAATCAGACATTCAAAAATAAATATTTTTGGGGGTTTTTTTGTGGCATCTATCACCATAATATCAGAGGACCTATTGATCAACTAGCATATTCCCCCAGCCATTATAAGATTATTCTCTGAAATATATTCTCTAGTCTTGTACAGTTCAGTTTGAAATGATCTAAACAGTGGGACGTCCACCATTTCTCCAGGAGAAATGTTCCAGTTTAAACAGCTAGAACCATTAGAAACATTTCCCCCAAAAAGTCAGCATACATTTTTCTGATCTTTATTTTATCCCATTAGTCCTAGTTATAGCTTTATACTTCCATAAACAATTCTTCTCCTCCTCAACTATTTGTACACAGTTATGATTGACACACACCTCCTGCTTAGTTCTCCAGACTGGCTGTATATAATTAGGCCCTTTAATCTTTCTTCACAGATCAATACCTCCAGCCTCTTTGTAATTTTAGCTTCCTCCATCCACCCAGGAATGAATTCTAATTTATCAGTTTCTTGCTGGTATGAAGGTGTCTAGAACTGAATGCAGTATTCTCCTGAATGTGTGGTCTTACTAGTCTCTGCCATCCAAAATCCTATTGGCTTATTTTACTGACGCACATAACTTACTGTTTGCTGTCATCAGCTGGAGAACAATTTAAAGTATTACAAGCAATGGAGGTCAAGATCCAGAGACAATACATTAAAGGTCTGATCCTATATTCCATCTTCATCCCAAATGCCCACTGAAGTGAGTGGGAATTTGCAGTCTACCAGGAATACAGGATTACAAGGAAAAAATACATTGATAAATCTGAATGCCATTTGCAGTGTCAAGAAATCCATTGCTTGTAATACTTTAAATTGTTCTGCAGCTGATGACAGCAAACAGTAAGTTATGTGCAATACAAGTTAGAAGCTTCAGAGTGACCGAAGCAGGAGAAAGTGTCATTGCTGGATGAGTAACAATAGCATTCAGACGCACAGAGCACCACTTAATTTTGCCAATTCATTAAGATTTTGGTAAAAGCCTGTATAAAACCAGAAAGTTCAAAAGAGCTTTAAATCCTGATAAGAAATTTGCAGCTTTCTTTGACTGATAAGGAATGGCAAGAATCACTGGCTCAAGTAGGAATTCAATCCAGTGAACTGCTGAAACCCATCAACTCCCACTGAAGTGGTTTTCCTTCAACTCCATGAAGCAACTGAGGATTGAACAGGATTGGGCCATTAATGCCATACGTATTTCAACAGACCTTTTTGAATTATAGTTTAAATAGCTTTATGGAATCTTTATCCCACCAAATATATTCAGTCTATATTACATTTAATGCTAATAGCATGATCTCTTCTCAGAAATATGCTCATAATAGACTATTATATTCATGTGGTTTGGGATGGGCCTAAAGTACAGCCGAAATGTTACATGTTATTGGTCCAATATATATACTCAACTTGATAATATTAACACAACTCCACTTATATGGGCCTGATTCTCTGCTCATTTACTCTGGTACTTTACTAAAGTAAACTGAATTATACCAGTGTAAAACTGTTGTAAGATCAGAATCAGGCCCTATGTCAAATCTAACTAGGCAGATAGTCTCAAACTATAGGGTAAAAGAATAATTTTGGCTGTTTTGACTGAAGATGGAAAGATTATTCTTTCCCTCCTTGCTCTTTCATCTTGCCTTGATTTATTACTGCAGTGTCAGTTATGAAAAATAGACAAGGACATCTGAAGATAATTTAACAACTCTTATGAAATATGGACAAAATTTATGCAAGTACTGCCTAAAAGGCTTTTAAAGTTAGAATGGAGTTTGAAGATCTAACCCCTGAGTACTCCATTCCATGCATGATTTGTGCACACAGTTTCATGTGTGTATTACCTTAGAATCTGCATATACATATTATTTTGTTTGCAAATAGCTGAGTTTTTCTTGACTTTATTGCCTGTCAGTCATAGTCTGTTAATTGTTTACGGTTCATGTCATAAAACCATGGATGTTAATAAAACACGTTAAAAATGGTATTGGGGAATATTAAATATGTATAACTCCTGGTGCAATAACAGGGCAAGCAATGACAAGGCAACTTTGTGTAGTTATTCTGGGCTTTGTATACATACTGGAACTAAAATTTAGGGTAACCCAAGAAAGAATATGGCAGAAAATAAAAACTTTAAAAATTATCAATTAGGTCCTTTTTTTCCCTTCTCCTCCCATAAAAATTTACCCTATTTTTGATGTCCCAAATTTTTCTTTTTATAAATTACAGTGTTGACAAAGATATATTGACATTTCAGCTATAGACAGACCTCCATGATAGGTCATCATGAGTTACTCCACGCCAAAAATCTCAACATTGCAGATTGACTATTGTATAATTTCAGTCATGACAGAAGCAGATTTTAAGACAATTCAGGTAACCAACAATGAGAAAAAAACTTGGAAAGTAAAAAAAGATACTAAAGCTGCTGTAATCTCTGTCAACATGTGAGAGACTGTAAGAGTGCAGTAAATAATGCAGAGTGTCCTATAAAATGCATGGCAACTTTAAAATCCCTGCTAAAGCTTAATCAGATATAGCAGAATTAACCCCCACTGAATTCTATTTGGTTTGTTGGCATCCTGTTGGGATTGTCAGGTACTGCAGTTGCTTAGATCAACTACTTTCTGTCTCAGCATTCAAATCCATATCATTTCAGTCATGAAGCATTCTTGGAATTGTGCTGAGATTTTCAAGTACATGGAGACAAATTTGCTTTTCTTTAGCCACGGATTTATTCTCATGGCTTTGGATGTCTTCAGAACCCCTTACTTGAATTATGTTCTTGTAAATCATTTCAGCCTACCCATTACTCTCCCTTAAAGTTAGCACACTTAGATAACTACCCACTACCAGACAGTGAAAAAAGTTATATATCCTAGGTGTGACATCCAAATACTTCTAGTAAATTCCTCTTGACACACTAACAAATGCATTACAATACTATATACAAACTCCCTAACAAGTTTAAAAGTCAATACATTAGACAGGGATATTTGTCATCTTGCTCTCTTTTAGCTATTCTGGTGAACAGTGTGAGACTCAACATAGAACCCGAGACTCTGAAATACTTTGCAAAAGGAGATCAGAATGAGCACAAATTTAAGAATGCAAGGAAAAGTGCAAGACCCATCTTTTCACAATGGCTGTAGCGATGATAGTGTAAAGGAGATGCAGCACTTCTCATGGAAAAAAAAGCGCAAAAAAAAAAAAACCCCAAACCCATTAAGTACAGTGTGTAAACTGATGAAATGGCTCTGTAGAAACAAAATACAGATAACACTCAACCAGAGTTTTCCCCTAGGGTTAAGTTACCCAGACCTCTAATCAAATTAAAAGAGAGGGGAAAAAACAAAACAAAACAAAAAAATCAGACAACCAAAGACCTTCAGCCTTCTGTTCAATGCAGTCCTTTGACCCTGGGTTCTGCCTCCACCAAAACCAGAGGCTGATCTAGATGTAGAGAACAAAGTCTTTTCTGGAATTTTGTGTGAGTTTCTATAGCTGTTGCCTAGATATTAGAGTGACTGAAATCTTACAAATTTTTTTATAAACAGACAGATAACATGCTAGATAATCAGAGCAATGAAGTATATGCATTAGCACCAAAAGTGAACTATCATGCCTATGAAATCACCAGGAAGATATCTGTCATAACTTAACAGTCACTACAAAAAATATGACTCGTTACAATGAATAATAAGAAAATGAAGTGAAAACATCTTTATTAAGACTGACTGACTGACTCACCTTTCGTGTCATAAGCCCACCACCTAATAATGAGCTATCCCATAACTCTCTTGTTGTTTTTACAAGTACAGATATGGATTACACAAAATCCAGGTATAGCAGTTTCTGAACAGGTCTTATTGATTTGTCTGCTCTACAAAATGTCTCCAATGTGCAAGTCTATACACTCATCTACTAAGAACTGTTTCAAGTAAAATGGATCTTTAAATATTTGTACTGGCAGCATAGATAAGAAATACCCTCTGTTTATTCTTTGGACTATTTCTTTCTAAATCTGAGTCTAAAATTATTTGATTGTGTCACTTTAATTGTACTGCTCCTTTGATCAGTTTCCTCAACTGGCTCTATTATTTTGGTTTTTCTTTGCCTATATGCTTTGCCCCACAAAATGGTACAAACCTCCTTTGCAAACTCCATCTCACTGTTAATCAGCCTTTCCAAAGCCTACCTTTAAAAACTCCTCTCCCCCCGGCTTTATGGATCATCATTAATCCCTACTTCCATCTTCTCCTGCATATTCTAACGCTATGCAGAAAGGTCTAATCAGGGCAGTCTTTGATTCAAAGACAATCAGACACCTCATTAAAGCGAACAGGTGTGCCAAGCACACACTGATCCTTGGTGTCGCACACTTGCTTTCAGCACACTGATGGGTATGTCTTCACTGCAGAATTAACTTGGGTGACAGGTGCCCTGGTGTGAGGAGCCACACTGTAAAAGCTATACCCAAGTTACTGTGTCCTCACTGTTGCTGCACCAGGACTTCTGGGGACACATTGATGGTTGTTTGTGCTGTGTTAAGCTGAGGGGATATAGGATTCTTTTCTAGTGAATTGTGGGGACCTTGTCTGTCCCTCTGGGCTCACAGGAGAAATTGTTGGAAGGCAAAGGAGGATTGTCAGCAAACAAGTGATTTGGCGGACACCCTGACTGCAAAATGGGCAGGTTACCAGTCTGAATTAAAGCTTCACTTGGGCTTTACCCAATAACTAAATAATAATAAGGTGAGCCAGCTAGCCCCGGTTCAAAGCACCACTAAACCCAGGTGAGAGGTTTTTGCATGTGTGGACAAGAGAGGTATTAGAGGCAACCCAAAAGTAAGAGCCCAAGTAACTCTCCAGTGAAGATATACCCTATCTGTTCTTGTCCCCTGCCTGAAATGTATATTTTTACGGTGTGGAGAAAATGAATAAGAGAGTTATTTACTCCTTCACATAACACAAGAACCAGGAGTCATCCAATGGAATTAATAGGCAGCAAGTTTAAAAGAAACAGAAGGAAATATTTCTTCACATAATATACAGTCAACCTGTGAACCTCATTGCCATGGGATGTTGTGAAGGCCAAAACTATAACGGGGGTTCAAAAATGAACTAGATAAGTTCATGGAGGACAGGTCCAACAATGGTTATTAGCCAAGATGGTCAGGGATGTAATCCCATGCTCTGGGTGTCCCTAGCCTCTCACTGCCGGAAGCTGGGAGTGGATGACAGGGGATGGATCACTCAGCGAGTGCCTGTTCTGTTCATTCCATCTGAAGCACCTGGCATTGGCCACTGTCGGAAGACAGGATACAGGGCTAGACAGATCATTGGTCTTATCCAGTATGGCCAATCTTATTTTTTATCAGAGAAAATCCTTTATCTAAAGTACTAGTCCTGAAGTCCACAGAATTCAGGGTTCTCAATACTAACCACAAGTTAGTTCAGACATTTACCCTCTATTTGTCCAATTACTCTGCAACCTCAAATAGGTTTTACTATACTTAATGTCCTTGATGCCAGGTCCCCTACTAGACCTAATCCAGACAAAAGAGCATGTACTCTATCCATCCATTGCCTTTAACTATCATCTACAGCAAACCCACAAGAAGTCCTTTGACCAAGGTCCTCTAGGTTTACATTTCTACACAGAGTTTCATTTTGAGTCCTCCATTTCATAAACTCCTTTTGCCACAGCATCAACCAACTCACTATTGTGTAAAGGTAACTCTAACCATATTGAGTAAGTCATAGCAAATCTTCCCACCTTATTCTTTTGAGGATTGTGAAGACACAAAAGATGTTTGAGTACTGAAGCTAAATTCAGTGAATAATCTCGGCAAACAATTTCTGGAGTTTATGGGCCCATAATCATAATATTTCACAGGATATGAACTGGATTAGCCATCCCTGACAAATGGAAGATGTGGACTGATAAAACACTCCTCCTGTCACACATCCAGTCTCCTAGAAACTGAGCTGCCTTGTTCCAGTCATTGAACCACCAAACTGCGAACTCAAGTTTGAGAATTTCCTCAGAGAAAGATTGCTTCTTTCCTACCTCATAGGACTGAGACCCCCCCACAGCTTAGACTTATTAGACCCCTAGACTTAACATTGTGAAAACATTTGTGCAGAGGAAGGGCTGAATTTTGAATTTCTGACTATGGCGTCTGAATGTTCACAAAAAGCTCTCTGAAGGGCTAGAGCTCACAATGGAAGCCTGAGACATTTTACACTGGGACTAAGTTTGATCCCACACTATAATATGTGAGGCAATCAAGGCTGCAGAGCTACTAACAGAACCCCAATGACTAGAACCCAGTCAGAAAATGGAAAAAAAAAATGTGAACATCAAACCTGTCATTATACATAAAGCTGGGGCCTAGCTCTAAAAAGGTGAGGGGAGGAAAGGTTCTCCTGAAACAAAAGTTGCTTGTTGGGAATCAGGGTTCTGAATCATGAACATTAATATTTAATGCAGCAGCACCAAGGTTTCTCTGAGGACTCTACATGGGTATGTAAAATATAAGTTAGAAATAAGAAGCAATGATTTTTCAGTCACCTATTGGAAGAGACGTATTTTTTTTAAATTATTAGCATGTCAATGCTAATTACTAACTTTTTCTATAGGCTTATCGTTTTAGAAGAAAAGCAGATCTTGTGATACCACACATATAAAGCGCATACATCCATTTTACTGTATTAGAAGAAAGGTGCAGCTACTCCCCCTTGTGTTGTAAAGAGAACTGATCATGAACTAATGATAATTCTTTATATTTTTCTTGGTCTTAAATCATCTATTAACAGTGCTCCGAGCCCAAGATTAATTCATTCTTAAAAACAACAAACATGAATAGTCTCCCCATTCTCTCTTTCAAACAACGTTATAAGTTGTTATAAATGTATCATAATGGACAATCTAAAAATGCTCAGAAAGGGGAAATCAACACCTTCACAGTCAACAGGCTCAATCCATCTGAAATCAGAAACCTGGTTTCCAGTAATTTTGTCCAGTTGTTACTTAATCAACTGCAATTCTTGAGCAAAAATCCCTTGAACACCCAATTCCATTCTGTATTGCTCCTGTACCACCACTCCTCAGTTTGGAGAGTAACTCCATGTTCAGAATGGTAATTGGGCTTTGAGGAAAGATGTTGGGCAACCACACTGAGCATGCTTAGAAAGTGCTCTAAATATGATTATTAGAGATGAACCCAAATTGAAACTCCAGTTGTGAACAACTCTGAACTTTATGAAGTTTAAACCCAGATTCACACTTTGAGAAAGTTCAGATCCAAATGTGAACTCTGCAGCTGGAACTCAAAATCTACAATGTGCTGACTCGAAACCCTGGATCCAAAACACACCTGAACTCTGAAAAAGTTATGATCCAGAGATCAGCTTCTGCAGAAAAGGACCTAGGGGTTACAGTGGACGAGAAGTTGGATATGAGTCAACAGTGTGTCCTTGTTGCCAAGAAAGCTAACGGCATTTTGGGCTGTATAAGTAGGAGCATTGCCAGCAGATCGAGGGACGTGATCATTCCCCTCTGTTTGGCATTGGTGAAGCCTCATCTGGAGTACTGTGTCCAGTTTTGGGCCCCACAGTACAAGAAGGATGTGGAAAAATTGGAAAGAGTCCAGCAGAGAGCAACAAAAATGATTAAGGGGCTGGGGCACATGACTTATGAGGAGAGGCTGAGGGAACTGGGATTATTTAGTCTGCGGAAGAGAAGAATGAGGGGGGATTTGATAGCTGCTTTCAACTACCTGAAAGGGGGTTCCAAAGAGGATGGATGTAGACTGTTCTCAGTAGTACTAGATGAAAGAACAAGGAGTAATGGTCTCAAATTGCAGTGAGGGAGGTTTAGGTTGGATATTAGGAAAAACCTTTTCACTAGGAGGTGAAGCACTGGAATGGGTTACCTAGGGAGGTGGTGGAATCTTCTTCCTTAGAGGTTTTTAAGGTCAGTCTTGACAAAGCCCTGGCTGGGATGATTTAGTTGGTGTTGGTCCTGCTTTCAGCAGGGCGTTGGACTAGGTCAGTGGTTCTCAAAGCTGGTCCGCCCCTTGTTCAAGGAAAGCCCCTAGCGAGCCGGACCGATTTGTTTACCTGCCACATCCGTAGGTTTGGCCAATCGCGGTTCCCACTGGCTGCGGTTCACCGCTCCAGGCCAATGGGGGCTGTGAGAAGCAGCACAGGCCAAGGGACGTGCTGGCCACCCTTCCTACAGCCCCCATTGGCCTGGAGCAGTGAACCGCGGCCAGTGGGAGCCGCAATCGGCCGAACCTGCAGACGCAGCAGGTAAACAAACCTGTCCAGCCCGCCAGGGGCTTTCCCTGAACAAGCGGCAGGCTGGCTTTGAGAACCACTGGACTAGATGACCTCATGAGGTCCCTTCTAACCTTAATATTCTATGATTCCATCTCCAGGTTTAATGCAGGGTATTTTCTTCCTCATCTAACAGCCGCGACCCTGTGCACTATGTTGCAACACCAGTCAGGTTTGGCCCATCCACCCATCTGCAGATGGATTCAGAGGGGCGGATGAGCCAAATCTGAGTGACACTGTGACCCCATGTTACAGGCTGCATCGCCCGAGGCAGGGAGCTGGGCAGGCTCATTCTCCAACTGCTGCCCCTCAAACTCACCTTACAGCACCCCCATTATACTCATGTGCATGCTGATGTAGCAAGAACGATGTTATTTGGTGACCTTTCTCCACAACTTATCATTTCATCTCTGCATCTCTGCTGTGAAATCTACTAAAAAGTTCCATGCCAAAATTGCAGCCTTAACCATGAGCTTAACCATTTTGCTTGTATTTTGTACCCATTCCGCCATTCTTCATTTTTCTATCTTGTCTTTTTTAGATTACAAGCTCTTTAGGGCAGTGATTGTGTTTTTTATATTTCTATAGAACTTAGAACACTGTGCTAGGTGACAAATTATTAAACATAATTAGTAACACCACCTGTAACTGCAAGGGTTGCTCCTTACTAGTTAAAACTTACTTAAAATTTTGAAAACAAAAGGCTGCTTTGCACTGTTCCAGAAAATGTGTTGCTCTGAATTTTAATAAGAAAACACACAACAACGTTAAAAGTGATTATATTCAAAGGCATACGCTAATGCAGTATGTTAGTGAACTCAGTTAAGACAACAAAACTTATATGAGAACAATGTGACAGACAGGCACCATTATTTCGCTCCAGGTACTTATCACTCTGGTTGTTGTAGCACTAGTAACCTTTTTTTCGCCCACTCTTATTTAAACTGAATGTGTGAAATTCAGCCCTGACGTAAGGTGCAACATCCCATTGACTTCTATGTGAGTTCCACCTACTAATCGCAGAGCCTGAGTTTGATCCAGGTTTTATGCTTTATCCAGGTTTGATGTTTTATGCATCTTACTCTGACCCTACATTGAAAAGGCTTCAAGTACTAGACAACATAGAATGTATATGCCATGAAATCAAACTATATTTCCTCTTTCCTGGAGTAATAAATTGTACAGATGAAAGCAGGTAGGATAAAAGAGATAAGAGGTGCTACAGCAGACTGCATTAAGAATCATGGGAAGTTATGCCTATGGTTTCATTGCCTTTCAAATAAATTTGTAAAGCACACAGTGCTGGGATTTATTCTTTTATATTTCTACCAAGTAAATCATTGGTTTATCAACATAAGATTTATCAAAACCTATAAGATATTTACATTTTCAGTGTTGCCTTTGAGGATTTTCCACAAGACCCAGAGACTTTGCATTTGACAACAAAATATTTAATGTGTATATAGTGTGGTGGGTTGGAAAATTAACAACCTTCATCCTTTGGCTGAGACCAAGTATAGAGAGTTTGACAAACATTTTTGAGAAAGTACAAGCATGTGAAAAGAGGGCTTTATAATGGAAGTGGAGATGCAATAAATGGGTAGATGAATCATTGATAGTTCAATTTGTAAGGTACAGCAGAGAAACATCCCCTGCAGCTCCATGTGAAGGCTTAGATTCTATAATCCTCCTTGACTCACACTTTTGCAAATCTGAAAGCTATAACATACACTCCAGAGTAGGCCAACAGTTTTCATCAGACGACATCAACATTTCTTACTAATTTTTAAAATCTAACTTAACACATAGATGGGTAACACTATGTGAATATCGCAGGGTACATGGTACTCCACCAGACTGGAACTCAGTGGGTAAATGAGCAATATAAAAAACAAAAAAAGGAAAACAGAAGGTAAACAGAGGTCACAAATAAATCTGAATGCAAGAAACTCAGCTGGCTCCTTAGACCCAAAACTAACTCAAAAACTAATCAATTTCATGACAGACTCAGACTCCCCACACATCTCTAGTATGTCTATCTAGCTCATTATGGACACCTCCAATGGTCAGCCTTAATTTCCTGAATACCATTAGGGAGCAGCTATGAGACTTGAGATCATAATCCTCCTTCATGTGAGGCTTTGACAGCTATCCTGGGATATTCTCATACATTGTTCCTCCACCTTACCAAGGAGTTAGAGCACATCCTTTAAATCTCAAGCCTGGTTCTAGCTAAGTAGAGACACCTACTTATTTTGATATCTACCTCCCAACAGAGATTTTGTTAGTTACACAAGTAATAAAGCATTAATTTATAACCGGCATACCTATTTCCAGAGTGATACCCCCCCACACAACTTCCCATCACATGACTAGATTCTAAATCACATCATACTGAGCATATGGGAAGAAATAGAAACTTGCATTATAAAGTAGGTTAAAAAATAGACAGGAGGCTATAAAGTAAGAGGCTTTGACTAAGGGTGACTTTAATTTTATGTTCCATTGACAAGTTCACTAATGTTGGATTTCAAAGTCTCTTAAGATATCTCAAAAACAGAAAGATCCTACTGCTTCTATGAATAACTTCTGTAGGTCATTTCTAACATACAGACAATTTTGCACTTACATATTTATAAGCATTTTTAACTAATCCTCTAAATTTTAACCAAAGGAAAATTTTTATATTTGTTCAGACCACAGAGTGTAATGTAAGTTCGTAATTTCATCAGTTAACTTCTTACAGCATTCACCACTACAAAGTCAAAATTCCACACTGTTCTACTGCAGTTATTTCCTAATCTACCTGCGATACCATAACGTGGTACTGGTTGGTAAATGTTGACTTTAGTATTTTAACCACTATATCCCTCCCTCTCCCATTTATAGAGTAACATCTTCAGGGCTTGTTAAAAAAAACAACACAACAGAATTTTAAGAATCTGAAACAATTTACCTGTCCTGGTAAGTGGTGATGGCAATACTTGGTGGAGTCAGCAAAGGCAAAGTTGTTGGTCTAGAAAGGATGTCTCTGTCAGGTGTCTTAGCTCTTTCACTTTGTCTGTGGGACAACGGTGGTAACTGCAAATTACATGAGCAACACCTTCTTCCTCTCCAGAGATCTATGCCGAGCATATTACTAGATGTACTATAAGACTTACTCAGGCCACATTCTAAGTAATCTTTAGCAATCTGAAAAAGAAAGAAAAGTCATTGAAGTTATGCAAATACATTTTTTCACAAAGAAAGAATATTAGCAATTAATTTACTGTCATAAATGTTTAGTATTTGGGGGAGTTGAACTACTCACAAAATAAATCTTTATTCTTAGCTTCTGGAGAAATTTTACTACTGCCATATTATAAAGTTTTGTGATCATTTGCAACTTCACAGCTGTGAATTTCATAATATTTACAAATTGGAATCAATCCTCCAGTTCCACAGGCTGAAGTTGAGCAGGAATGATCCTCAGCTGAATAGTCCACATCACATGGCAAACTTTCAAAATTTAAACTTTTCCTCTGAATAGTACATTCAGCATTCATGCAAAATACCACTCCTTTCTCACACACCACAAATTCATGAATTGCCTCCCTTTTCTGTGAATCAACACAGCTCATCAGGTTTTGCCCTATTCATACCAACTGGTGAAGATAGAGACCACAGAGTTTGTGCTACGATATAGTCTGAATCATCCAAGATCTACTACTTGGGACAAATTCCCATCTGAGATACCTTAAGTGGACAGCCCTAAAGAGAAAGTGCCTGATCAGGCAAGTAGTTTTGTTCTCACCTTTTACTGCTTTTATTCCAAAACATCACCAAGTCCTGGAAGCTAGCTCCCATTCCTCCCACAGCCGAGCCAGAAGTACTTCTGATTAGAGATCAGCCTGAATCTTACAGTTCAGATCTGGCTCAAAATCTGGAACACCTCAAAAGTTCCAGGGCATCCTGATCTGAGGTTTTGATTCAATATATCATAAATGGAACCAACTGCAAAACATGGAAAATATGTTCAAATTTTGAACCTTTCCAATGTTTAGGAGTATTTAGAGCTATGACTTTGGTTCACATCCATCTCTACTTCTTATAAACTTTGAGGAAAACAAGTCAGATGATGCTATTCCCCTGTGTGCAGAAAATGATGGTACTTGGCCTGCAAGAGGCTCCCTTTTCATCATGCCAGTAAGTTCCACTAAGATTTTTCAATTACCAGTTCAGAAGGCAAAGACATGCACTATAAACAAAGTCTGGGTAGCTAATTGTTCTGTGAAATCTTCACATCTAAAGTGAAAGGCAATCACATAATCACACCGGTCCAAAAATGTGAATTGTTTTAATGAAGGAATTGCTTTACCGAAGGCATATCGATAGTATCTGCCACCATACACAAAACCCCATCTCAAAGTTTCCAGACATCTCTTCCAGTATCTAATTTTCTGCATGATCAGCTTCTTAAGATTCTATAAAGCAGTGCACGTGATCAATGCTCATGGTAACTGTAGCCTGCCAGGCACTCTAGCTTATACTAATCACAGAGTGCTCTTAACATGCCTTTCTTGACTGTTCAATTCTTGCTCTTAGAAGGTTGTTATTAGGCAATTGCTCTTCCTCCCGGAGTGTACTTTCATATTGGGTCCATCTAGATAGGGCCGCCGAGACTTAGTGAGGAGACATTGTCTGTGGTGTTTTCAGGATGCTCTCTGCCTTCATTTTATCAAACATCCAGTGGAGTCAATTGTCTTAACCAGTGTCTGGTTCAGATGGGAGTAAGGAGGAAAGAAAACAGGGTGATCCTCAAACTGCATGAGGCTGGAGCAATGTTGAGGCAACCTAGAAATATGGCATTGGTTATACCGGCACCTTCATCTGAAGGTGCAGACCTGCCTTTTGTTACTCAAAATAACAATATAGTTGAATTTCCAGCTATCATTAGAAAAATCAGAGTAGCCATATCCATGACAGCTTCTCCCCACCCCTGATCTGCAACAACCCAGGATATTTTGACAATTTGTTTCAGATGTGGACCTCAATACCCTCACCCTTAGAGATTAGAGGACTGCAATATGCTTTACAGAGTGCTACACCAAGAGATGAAATTGGTGCAGAATTTGACAGTCCGTTTGTAAAGTGCTATATCTATCAAAACCAAGGCAAGGAAGGTTATATCTAGTGACTGGAGCAGCCGTGGTCATGCCCAGTGGTCAGAACCAAGGGTTGGAGCTGGAACCAGGAGTCAAAAGCAGGGCTAGAAGAAGACAACAGTAGGGCTGGGAGCTAGGCTGGACCCAGAACAAGGCTGGAGCAGGACCAGAGACAAGACTAGAGCAAGAGCGGGGCTGGAGCAGGCTGAAGCCAATGGAATCTGTCATCACTATCAGGCAGAGCAGAGTTCAAGCCATGAAGTGACACTGAGCAGAATAAACAGAGGTTTCTCCTGTGAAGCTTATATATCTGCTCTGAGAGTCACCAGACCAGCCCCTGGCTTGTGGATTGGCTGGAGCACAATGCAGGAATAACTCATCCCCACATGAGGCATATTCAGGCTATAGTCCAAGAATGACTCATCACCTCATAATATCTACCATGAACATATTGGTCCCAGGATGCAACAGATCCCATCCTGGCTAATTCCTTTAGGAGCACTGATGATGGTTGCCAATGCACTATTTCTGAAGGACAATACAACACATTTTAAATCGAGTAGACTCCAAGAGGGTTAACTATCTATTTAAAAGTTTTGAACTTGTATCACTTGTTTTAGAAAGTGATACTCCAATATCCTACTCACCCAGTTATGCACCCCTCAAAACTTGCACTCAAAGTTAATGGTGCTTCAAATTCAATATATTATTCCTAAGAGATAGCTTCATAATGCTGTCAGCTCTTAGACTGCAAGTTTGACAGTGTGTGAAAGAAAGAGATGGGCCCTTTATAAGATGCCAAAGAAACAAGTGTTGGTACAGTTATACTTAGGGCCCTACCAAATTCACAATCCATTTTGGTCATTTTCATGGTCATAGGATTTTAAAAATCATAAATCTCATGATTTCAGCTATTTAAATCTGAAAATTCAGAGTGGTGTAATTTTAGGGGTCCTAACACAAAACGAAGTTGTAGGGGTGTCACAAGGTTTCAGTACTGCTACCCTTACTTCTGCACTGCTGCTGGCGGCAGCGGTGCCTTTGGAGCTGGGCAGCTGGAGAGCAGCAGTGGCTGGCCAAGAGCCCAGCTCTGAAGGCAGAGCTGGGCAGCTGGAGAGCGGCGGTGGCTGGCCAAGAGCCCAGCTCTGAAGGCAGAGCCGCCACCAGCAGCAGCACAGAAATAAGGATGGCATGGTATGGTATTGCCACTCTTACTTCTGCGCTGTTGCTGGCAGTGGCTCTGCCTTCAGATCTGGGCTCCTGGCCAACTACAGCCAGTCTCCAGCCACCCAGTTCTGAAGGCAGTGCAGAAGTAAGGGTGGCAATACTGCGACCCGACCCCCCCCCGCCCATAACCTTTTTTCTCTCACACACACACCCCCCACTCCCTTTTGGGTCAGGACCCCTAAATTGAGAAACACTGGTCTCGCCCATGAAATCTGTATAGTATAGGGTAAAAGCACACAAAAGATTTCACCGGGGGGGGGAAAGAGATTTCACGGTCCATGACCCATTTTTCATGGAATTTGGTAAGGCCCTAGATACACACCACTCTCTCCCCCAACAGTATAAATTTAAAAAACAAAACCAAGAACAATTCACTGATCTTATCACAGATACTGAGTCTCACTGATGGGTGACACAAGACATCCCTACAAGAGGCTGCCTGGAAGCTTTTTATGGAATTGGAGTTGTTAATGCCCTAACTGACCTCTGATGGCATGTGAAGGATTCAGATTTTGTTTCAGAATTATCTTGCTAACACAAAGAAAAGGTGCAGCTAAAATAGGGTAGAACCAACTGTTACACTGAATAAAAATGTTACAACAAGAATGTAAATTAGTTATGTAGGCAATGCAGGCAATATGTGGTTATATCTGAGCAATCCAGGCACCGTCCCCCAGCACTTCTTGACTATACTGATAAATTAGGAACCATTTCAGAAAACAAAGTCAAATGCAAGATAAAAATGAAAATGACCAATCTCAACCAATGCCACTTGCTGCTTGTTTCAGATCATATTTTAAAAACTAGAAGTTTAAACCTATTCATGTTCTCAAACACCTGGGTCAGATTCTTGGGTCATCTTTACCTTGAGTAGTACTTTACTACACAAGTAGTCCATCTGAACTCAGTGGGACTCCTAACAGATTAAGGAATGGCATTTGCATGGATAAAGATAGGAGAATTTAAAATATTATTCCTGTTAATTTCTTTGTAGGATAGGATTAAAATACATCTACAATTTGTATTTGACTATGAAGTTCGGCTTAGATAGATTGGATCAAATGTTCGTCCCTCTGTGGAGAAAGTTAATATAAGAAAGATTAACTTCTTAGGGTTGTTTTATTGATACAGCCTTGCCTTTTGACATTTGTCAACTGTACTTTGGACAAATAAAAGTAACAGGCATGTAGGTCCTGGAGCCTGAAACCCTCACTCACATGAATAATACTGAGCCTTGATGTAAAGTTGGGGAATTTAGACCACATAAATTAATAGTTTAGTTGAGAATATTCTAAAATTTTTTTAAAAAACCCTGCAGAAATATCATACCTTTCTCCCCGACAAAGACAGATTTAAATTCCCCAACTTTACATCAAGCCTCAGTTAATTTCACATTAAAAATAACAGTGCTTGCTTAGAAAGTGCTGTGATAACTTGTAAATGCTGGTGATACACTGTTCCTATCCCTCGGAGAGAAAGCAAGACACAGAATTGACCACACTGGTTTCAAAACCCCCTGTCAGACGGGAGTGGGGCAAGGGTCCCTGCCTAGAGACAAGTGATGGCGGGAGTCCTGATTGGGCATTCCTGGACTAAACCACAGAGGGAGGAATACAGGTGAAGTTACCTGACAAAAGGCATTGGACTTGATAAGACTTGACAAAGCCACGGGCTCCAGACACACTCCTCTGTCAACTCCTTTGCTTCACCTCTAATGTAGAGTGGAGAGGGAGATTCTTTTGTGCATGGCAGAGGCAGTTCAGTCACCAAGATCCATACAGTTCTTGGCCTCTTTAATGAGTTGCCAATTAGTGCAGAGCTATATAGCATGGTGGAGAATTTGTGATGCAGGACCAGGAACTGAAACCTATCAAACTCATCTTATATAAGGGGTTACCAAACATTCATTATATGGAAACATTTATTCATTAATTCAAACTGGTGACCTACAGGTGAAAGGTTCTGTATCTTATTTGCATTGTCCCAACGGCAGCCAGTTTCCCAACAGATACTATCTTCAGAGAAGGTCATTTTAATATATATATAATTGGAAAGGGTAATTTTAATATGTGTTTATTCTCTCTCTTTATAAAAAAGAGAGAGAGTAAACACATATTAAAATTACCCTTTCCAAGTAATACTTACTGGAGAATTGGCTATCTCAAGGACAATGCTAATGAACCATTATATATAACACATACACACAAACCCAAACACACTACATTAGGAGAATATTAAAGAATGGCTGCTGCTGGGATTAAAAGTGCTGGAGTGATACTGAAAATGTAACACTGTTACATATATTCTGGGAGAAGATGATTTTCCATTTTTAAAGATCCCAAGCTGTAACAAACAAAGCAATTACTGCTGTGATTATCATTGCCATCATTACAAATTGATGCATTTCTCCTGAGAATAGGAACTGGAATTTAATTAATAAAGGATTAGTATGGCAAGAGGAGTGATGGATTAACACATCAGCACATGGGGTGTTAAGAAACCACAGTCTTAAGTGTTGTAAAAATGCTTATAAATATATAATTACAGCAAATCCACAAAGTGTGGATCCAGATCAGATCTTCCTCAAAGTTTGTGGTTGGGCTCAGATCCATTTCTCTCTCACAGTTTAATGAAGTATAATGTTCAAGCACAGACTCTGCATTAGCAATGGGAAAGAGTTTACATGATTATTTTTTAATCAATGGACCTTACTTTCCTCTCATTTACACTGCCATAGTTTAGGAGTGCATGCATCCGATGAAGTGAGCTGTAGCTCACAAAAGCTTATGCTCAAAATAAATTTGTTAGTCTCTAAGGTGCCACGAGTACTCCTTTTCTTTTTGCAGATACAGACCAACACGGCTGCTACTCTGAATCCAAGGAAGTCAGTAACTCTAGGAGCAACTCCAGTGTAAAAGCCAACCTATATGAAAGGTTTCAGAGTAACAGCCGTGTTAGTCTGTATTCGCAAAAAGAAAAGGAGTACTTGTGGCACCTTAGAGACTAACCAATTTATTAGAGCATAAGCTTTTGTGAGCTACAGCTCACTTCATCAGATGCATATCGTGGAAACTGCAGCAGACTTTATATATACACAGAGAATATGAAACAATACCTCCTCCCACCCCACTGTCCTGCTGGTAATAGCTTATCTAAAGTGATCATCAGGTGGGCCATTTCCAGCACAAATCCAGGTTTTCTCACCCTCCACCCCCCCACACAAATTCACTCTCCTGCTGGTGATAGCCCATCCAAAGTGACAACTCTTTACACAATGTGCATGACAATCAAGTTGGGCTATTTCCTGCACAAATCCAGGTTTTCTCACATCCCCCCCACCCCCATACACACACAAACTCACTCTCCTCCTATATGAAAGGAGAACCAGGCTGTTCTGTTCTGAAAAAAATATACTGGAATAATAAACCTTGACTTTTTTAAACTTACGTCATCTGCTGTAACCATCATGTCACTTCTGCTTTTCTTCATTATAGAGATGAAAAATGCACCTATTCGTGCCAACCACTCTTGTTCAATCCAATTTCTCCCCGACAGTAAACCTACAAGAAAAAGTGGGAAGCCTTTGTATTCTTGAGTAATAAGCTATGTAGTTGATTGATAACATGGTTAGCTAGCTTACAGCTAACAGAGTCTTTTCATAAAGCGCTTTGCAGCACAAGTCCAAGCACAAGGAGCCCAAGTGTGTAATTACATAAAAGTGTAACATTCCATTTGCAAAATAATTTAATTAGTATTGAGAATTCTTTTTAAAAAAAATCAGTGTTCTCAAAGTTTGGGAATAGAAGCTTTGTAACAACTAGGGCTGTCAAACAATTAAAAAAATAAATCATGATAAATCACAAGATTAAAAAATAATCACTATTAATCACAGTTTTAATTGCACTGTTAAACAATAATAGAATACCATTTATTTAAATATTTTTGGATGTTTTTCTACATTTTCAAATATATTGATTTCAATTACAACACAGAATACAAAGTGTACAGTGCTCACTTTATAGGATTATTTTATTACAAATATTTGGACTGTAAAAAAGATAACCAAAAGAAATAGTATTTTTCAATTCACCTCATACAAGTACAATTCACCTCATGCAATCTCTTTATTGTGAAAGTGCAACTTATAAATGTAGATTTGTATCTGTTCTTAGAATCATAGACTTTAAGGTCAGAAGAGACCATTATGATCGTCTAGTCTGACCTCCTGAACGACAAAGGCCACAGAATCTCACCCACCCACTCTTGTAACAAACCCCTAACCTATCTCCAAGCTATTGAAGTCTTCAAATCGTGGTTTAAAGACTTCAAGGTGCAGAGAATCATCCACCAAGTGACCCAAGCCCCATGCTGCAGAGGAAGGCGAAAAACCCCCAGGCCTCTGTCAATCTGCCCTGAAGGAAAATTCCTTCCCAATCCCAAATATGGCGATCAGCTAAACCCTGAGCATGTGGGCAAGACTCACCAGCCAGACACCCAGGAAAGTATTCTCTGTAGTAACTCAGATCCCACCCCATCCAACATCCCATCATAGGCATCATCCCCTTGGGCATATCTACCGCTAATAGTCAAAGATCAAATTAATTGCCAAAATTAGCCTATCCCATCATATCATCCCCTCCATAAACTTATCAAGTTAGTCTTGAAGCCAGATATGTCTTTTGCCCTCACTGCTCCCCTTGGAAGGCTGTTCCAGAACTTCACTCCTCTGATGGTTAGAAACCTTCATCTAATTTCAAGTCTAAACTTCCTGATGGCCAGTTTATATCCATTTGTTCTTGTGTCCACATTGGTACTGAGCTTAAATAATTCCTCTCCCTCTCTGGTTATTTATCCCTCTGATATATTTATAAGAGAGCAATCATATCTCCCCTCAGCCTTCTTTCAGTTAGGCTAAACAAGCCAAGCTCTTTGAGTCTCCTTTCATAAGACAGGTATTCCATTCCTCGCATCATCCTAGTGGCCCTTCTCTGTACCTGTTCTAGTTTGAATTCATCCTTCTTAAACGTGGGAGACCAGAACTGCACACAATATTCCAGATGAGGTCTCACCAGTGCCTTGTATAACAGTACTAACACCTCATTATCTCTACTGGAATATCTCGCCTGATGCATCCCAAGACCGTATTACCTTTTTTCACAGCCATATCACATTGGCAGCTCATAGTCATCCTGTGATCAACCAATATTCCGAGGTCCTTCTCCTCCTCAGTTACTTCCAAGTGATGCGTCCCCAGTTTATAGCAGAAATTTTTGTTATTAATCCCTAAATGCATGACCTTGCACTTTTCATTATTAAATTTCATTCTATTACTATTACTCCAGTTTACAAGGTCATCCAGATCTTCCTGTAGGATATCCCGGTCCCTCTCTGTATTGGCAATACCTCCCAGCTTTGTGTCATCTGCAAACTTTATTAGCACATTCCCACTTTTTGTGCCAAGGTCAGTAATAAAAAGATTAAATAAGATTGGTCCCAAAACCGATCCCTGAAGAACTCCACTAGTAACCTCCTTCCAGCATGACAGTTCACCTTGGGCAGCATGATCGCCCATAAATGTAAACAAACTTGTTTGTCTTAGTGATTGGCTTAACAAGAAGTAGGACTGAGTGGACTTGTAGGCTCTGAAATTTTACATTATTTTGTTTTTGATTGCACTTCTGTAACAGATACAAATCTACAATTATAAGTTGCACTTTCACAATAAAGAGATTGCACTACAGAACTTGTATGAGATGAATTGAAAAATACTATTTCTTTTGTTTACCTGTTTACAGTGCAAATATTTGTAATCAAAAGTAATCATATAAAGTGAGCATTGTACACTTTGTATTCTGTGTTGTAATTGAAATCAATATATTTGAAAATGTAGGAAAACATCCAAATATTTTTATAATACATTTAAATTGGTATTCTATTATTAAGAGTGTGAATAAAACTGTGATTAATCACGATTAATATTTTTTAAATCGAGTTAATTTTTTTTTGGTTAATCGCTTCAGTTAACTGTGATTGACAGCCCTAGTAACAATCTTAGAAATATAGGGCCAAATCCTGTGGTTTCTACTTAGTTTTTTAACAAGTCTTTACTCGGAAATTTATCACAGAAGGTCCCAGGTTTGAGTAAACTGGCCTTTACAAAAACTAGTAAAAGGAGATATTTGTATTCATATTTTAAACTCATACAGTAACTCTCACAAATATAAAGACTCTATTCAATATTATATATGCATGCATGCATAACTTCAGCCACTTCTATACTGTAGCCCTCTCTTGGGTAAGACACTGCAGCCACTTTGGGCCAGCAGCACTACACAGCAGCGTTTAGAAAAAGAAATGAAAAATAACTAACCAGATGAAACTGCAGAGGAAGACAGAACATAATAATTCACTCACCGAGGAATCTGGCCAGGGCACTAGGTACTTACTCGTCCTTACTTTGAACTGAGTGCTCATAGAATCATAGAATATCAGGGTTGGAAGGGACCTCAGGAGGTCATCTAGTCCAACCCCCTGCTCAAAGCAGGACCAATCCCCAACTAAATCATCCCAGCCAGGGCTTTGTCAAGACTGACCTTAAAAACTTCTAAGGAAGGAGATTCTACCACCTCCCTAGGTAACGCATTCCAGTGTTTCACCACCCTCCTAGTGAAAAAGTTTTTCCTAATATCCAACCTAAACCTCCCCCACTGCAACTTGAGACCATTACTTCTTGTCCCTGTCCTCATCTACCACTGAGAATAGTCTAGAACCATCCTCTCTGGAACCACCTCTCAGGTAGTTGAAAGCAGCTATCAAATCCCCTCTCATTCTTCTCTTCTGCAGACTAAACAATCCCAGTTCCCTCAGCCTCTCCTCATAAGTCATGTGTTCCAGATCCCTAATAATTTTTGCTGCCCTTCGCTGGACTCTCTCCAGTTTATCCACATCCTTCTTGTAGTGTGGGGCCCAAAACTGGACACAGTACTCCAGATGAGGCCTCACCAATGTTGAATCGAGGGGGACGATCATGTCCCTCGATCTGCTCGCTATGCCCCTACTTATACATCCCAAAATGCCATTGGCCTTCTTGGCAACAAGGGCACACTGCCGACTCATATCCAGCTTCTCGTCCACTGTCACCCCTAGGTCCTTTTCCGCAGAACTGCTGCCTAGCCATTCGGTCCCTAGTCTGTAGCTGTGCATTGGGTTCTTCCGTCCTAAGTGCAGGACCCTGCACTTATCCTTATTGAACCTCATCAGATTTCTTTTGGCCCAATCCTCCAATTTGTCTAGGTCCCTCTGTATCCTATCCCTGCCCTCCAGCGTATCTACCACTCCTCCCAGTTTAGTATCATCCGCAAATTTGCTGAGAGTGCAATCCACACCATCATGAAAAGGTGCCAGAGGGACAGCTCTGAAAAGGAAAACCCTCGGTGTTTTTCACAGAACAGATACAACTGCAGTGCAAGCTTCTGCACACTGTCAATGTGTCGCTACCCTGGCTTGGAAAGATTAACTCTGGGGCGAGAGGAGAGTTGACGGACAAATCATTAACTGGCTTCTCTGTTGAAACTACCTGTAAAGGGGTCAAGTAGTACCAGTTGTGGTGGTGGTTTTTATGGTGAAGACAACTCTTAGAGGAATTTAACCAAGACCAAACAGCCCTCAGATGGTGAAAGCTTTCAGGTACTACCCATACCTTTCAACTTTAATACATGAAGGCTCCAATCCTACACTGAAGTCAGGGAGAGTTCAGACATGAAAAGAATGTAGTATCAAGCCGTAACTGTGTGCCAGGGGCCACCAAAGTCATGCACATATGAATTAGGATTAAACCACTGAGGATTAGGTGTTTGTAACTTGCTCAGTATCATGCATGTTCAGACAAAATGCACAGGCTATTTAAAAAGGCACGATACTACTTCACAATTCAAACAGATTCCTTCCTGGTTCAGAGGCAGATATAGAAATTCTTACACAGTGTAACAACTGTGTTCACATTAAATGCCATGTAGGTTACACCACCACCACACCATTTACAGAAATAACGCATAGGAAAAAATCAGGCTCGTTCTAAGGAGAACCCTTTGGGTTAACGAGCAAGAAGTGTTTGATCAGAGAGAACTAGAAAGCTACTCTACCATGCTACAAGGACTGGATGCTCACGCAGCTGCTGCTCATTTTATGAGAAAAGCATTGCAGCAGATCCTTTCCCTTGAGGGTAGATCACCCTGCAAAGAACATTAACATATAGTGCCAGCAACATCACTGGGTCTGATACCAGTCCCAGCTGCGACACAAGCACTACACATGCTTCCAGTTGCTTTAATTCCCGTAGGGATTCAGACATCTCTCTTACACCCACACCTCTTCAGGGTTTTATATATATAAATAAAATTTGTGTGTGTGTGTGTGTGTGTGTGTGTGTGTGTGTAAAAAAGAGAGATCACACACACACACACACACACACCCCTTCATCATCAGCCGAAACATTCAAATCCCTCAGATCCATGCCAGACATCCTCATCTGTGAGAGCACAAGCACCATCACACAGCGCTGCAAGGTATTAATTCTATATTCTTTGCTGCAGCAGCACAGGGGAAGAGCAAAATAACCTTTTTAAAAGGCACCTAAGAGCTGGGGGCAGAGGGAGGAGGGCAGAGGTACTGCACAGGCCACAGAAGGCCACAAGATACAGGCTGAGCATAGGCAAATGAGGATGAAGTATGGGTTAGAGCTGTGGAACGAGTGTTGACAAAATGGCAAAAATTGGAGCATTCTGACAATTGCCTCTCAACTGCACTGCAATGTCACTACTGAGATGGGCAAGGTTTAAATGAGCAGCCTAGAGATGAAAGGCTCCATACCCCCTTAACAACCTAACAACATCCTGTGATGCCACAATAAAATAGTGAGTCAAATGCAGTGATGATGGTGTAAATTACATCATCTTCTGCCAAAACAAGCTGTCTGCAACACAAGGACGATTTACCTCCACAGAGGGCAGATACTCTTTCTGTTATTGTCAAATGGGATTTCTGCTGGGAACAGAGCTTTATATTTCCACTCAAGCCCGATACAAGCTGCTCTGGTCGCGCAGTCTACAAAACCACTAAATCAGCACACCCTCCATCTGCACTAGTCATGCATTCTTTCTAACCAGCACTCTCCAGTTTTGGCCTTGTACCCATTCTTTATGCCCATCCTTGCAACTGAGGTTCTGGCATCATAATCTGGTTCTCTAGCAAAGTCTCGATACCAATGACCTCGCCTAGGGTTACGCAAAAATCAGTCTGTGTACACAATTAGGGAATTTGCTCCAATGACTTTTCTACAGAAAAATGCATTAAGAAAGAACAATTTTATTCTGATATATGCATCTCCAAGCAATGCCAAGGGAAACACTGAACATTTGTCAGAATTAACTGCTTCTACAAATATAGATTTAATGGGTATTTTAGTGAAATGAGCTACAGCCTTCTCAGTCTGAATGAAAGCTTTCACAAGGGTGGGGGGGGCGGATAATCTGTGGAGATGTCACTTATCTAGGTTCCTTTTTGGCTCCCCATCATTCTAGTAGGTAAGAGATTAGGCTTCTATTCTGCATAAAAATAGAAATGTGTCTGTGTAGATTTATTTTTATTTCCCACATATTTGGATTGAAAATATGATCTAAAACTAAATTGCTGCGCTATATAGATCCCTGAATTCTATTACAAGCAGTGTTACATTATAATAAAAAAGTTCAAGCTACACATTTAGTTTCCTTCAAAACCCACCACATACACCTTACCCAACTCTTCTGTATGCCACTGACAAAAAAAGTAAAACAAATTGCTGTACCATCTGCTCACAACTTCTCCCTGTCTTTGCCATGGAAATTAAATTGTTGAGAGGGCCACTGACAGAGCATTGTAGCATGTTGTGACTTAAAAGAAAGACCACTATAAGCTAGTACCATGTCCCATTTTAGAGCACATTATGTCCCACAGTTAAGAGCCACACCAGGTGTCTCATTCCTCAAGGTGACAAAGGCAAGGTAGTCATATAAAGCTCTCAACAACACATTCATTTCCAGCTAGCAGGCATTGCAGTCAAAAAAGAAGAAAAACTCCTGTCTCATCTGCAAGGCTAGTGCTTCAGTACGGTGCTGATAAAATGAGGAGAAGTGATTGAAATGTCAGCAAAGGGGGAAGCAAAACAGCTAATAATGAAAGGAAGGAGTGGGTGAAAAAAAACAAACCTCTAAACAGATTGTGCAATTGATGGAATCCCTCCTAGGCAAAGCCAAAGACGTCACATTTTTATTTGAATTTCTTTATAAAAAACAACAAGATGATTAACACCCTTCTTATACAAATAATCAAATCACAAAAAGAAAAAAGAAGAGAAGAGCTAACTCTCTCCCAGCCCACCAGGAGATACTTTTAAATACTTAAAAACCAAAAAAAACACAACCTTCACTTATAATTGAGAACCCCTCATATAAGCTGAGAGAGTCAGACAGACATCATTGCAACAGCATGAAAAAGGCTCTGTAGCTGAAATGTTAGCAGATGATATCCATCTCATCTGCTATAGGGAAATCTCAAACACAAACGCTCACTTTTTTGAAACCATATTTCTGTGAGGTTTTTAATTCTCTTCTGTATGGTTATTTCCTTTGGAAGGATCCTAGCCCTCTTGGTCTTTGGACAATTATTAAACTGGTTGCTAATTTAGACAGTCTCTTGAAGTTCCCTTAATTTAATTTCTTTGCAGAATTTGGGTTGGAACCCATCTTCCTGAATCACTTGTATATATTTGAACAAAATAATCCGTATATATAAAATGTTTTTTAAAAATCAAGAGTGCAAGCTCCAGACATCACTAAAGACAAAAGTAATAAGACAGACTCTGGAGAGGTTTTGAATCATAGAAGCATAGGCCTGGAAGGAACCCCAATAGGTCATCTAGTCCAGTTCCCTACATACAAGGCAGGGCTGAATAACAACTAGACCATTCCTGACAAGTGTTTGCCTAACCTGATCTTAAAAACCTCCAATGACAGAGATTCCATAACCCCCTTTGGCAATTTGTTCCAGTGCTTAACTACCCTGACAGTTGGGAAGTTTTTCCTAATGTCCAACCTGAACCTCCCTTACTGCAGTTTAAACCTATTGCTTCTTGTCCTATCCTCAGAGGTTAAAGAGAACAAATTTTCCCCCTCCTTCTTGTAACAACCTTTTACGTACTTGAAAACTGTTATGCCTCCCCCACAGTCTTATCTTCTCCAGACTAAGCAAACCCAATCTTCACTCATAGGTCATGTTTTCTAGACCTTTAATAATTTTTGGTGCTCTCCTCTGGACTTTCTCCAATTTGTCCACATCTTTCTTGAAATGTGGCGCCCAGAACAGGACACAATTCTGCAGATGAGGTCTTATCAGAGCAGAGTGGAAATACTTCTCATGTCTTGCTTACAGAACTCCTAATGATAAGCAAACGTTATTCTGGGATTTTTTTGGCAACAATGTTACACTATTGACTCATATTTAGCTTGTGATCCTTTATAACCCCCAGATCCCTTTCCACAGTACTCCCTCCTAGGCAGTCATTTCCTATTTTGTATGTGCGCAATTGATAGTTCCTTTCCAACTAGTTATGCACCCACCTTATAGTAGCTCCATCTAGGCTGTCTTTCCCTATTTTTTTTTTAATGAAAAGGTCATGTGAGACAGTATCCAAAGCATTACTAAAGTCAAGATGTGTCACATCTACCGCCTCCTCCCTTCCACAAGGCTTGTAACTCTGTCAAAGAAAGCTATTAGATTGGTTTGACAGGATTTGTTCTTGACAAATCCATGCTGATTGTTGCTTATCACTTTATTATCTTCTAGGTGTTTTTGCAAATTGATTTCTTGATGATTTGCTCAGTTATCTTTCTAGGTACTAAAGTTAAAACGGTAGTCTGTATTTCTCTGGGTTGTCCTAATTCCCTTGCAATAAAGACAAACCAGGGAATTAAGGACAGAAATAACCAAAATTTCATTTGGGAAAATGCAAGCTAACATAACAGGAGAAAAATAATCAGAAACCAAGATATTCAATTATTGGGACTGTGACAGGGTTGGGCCAGATGCCTATAGGAGAGTAATTTTTTTTTTTTTAAGCAGAAAAGAATTTTATTTGCATAACACTTACAAAGAATCACCAAAGAAAAAAACAAAACTATGCAACAAAACAAAAGCAAACGCAAGGTATAACACAGCAGCCTTCAGGAGGGAGAAGCGTTCAGACTAGCCTGGGCCCAGAGTGGGGGGGGGGCTTCCTTGACACTCATGGTCTTCCACCCTCCTGAGTTACCTGGTAGTCTAGAGCGGGGGGGGGGTTTCCTCGACACTCGGGGTCTTCCACCCCCTCGAGTTACCTAGTGTCACGCCCAGTCTCACCGATTATTCCTCTCCTGAGAGTGCCTGACAAGATGGGCATGGCTGCGAGGTGGGACGTACACCCACGTGTGATAGGACCCCTCCTTGGTAACGGTGATGATGGTATCCACAGCAGCAATGGCTGGGGCTGGGGTCTCTCGCTCTTCCCCTCAATCAAAGGGTCAGACGGAGGGAACCAGATGGGGTCACCAAGCAGAGAACCTCGGACAGTGCCTACCGCTCCTCAAAGGCGTCAACGGAGTTGGTGGACGCCGCCCAGAGGAACTCCGCCCGGATACGTGAATGTACTGAGGATCAGAAAACGGCCCTACAGTCGCAGGACGCTTCATTGGCCAACATCCTCTCTCTGGCTTTATAGATGGCTGTTTTAGCTGGGGCTAAGAGAAGGTTAACCAGGAGATCCTGCGACTTTGTGGGGCCACAGATGGGGAGTGCGTAAATAAAAAGGTGAGGGGAAAAGTGCAGCCAAAAGCGTAATAAAATATTTGTGAGGAGCCGAAAAAGGGGCTGCAATCTGGCACACTCTAAATATACGTGTGCCAGGGTTTCCCTCACGTTGCAAAAAGGGCAAGTATCCAGGATGGGGGTGAACCGTGTCAAAAACACGCCCGTGCTCACAGCTCCGTGAAGGAGCCGCCAACTAATGTCCGACGGGCCTCGGGACCAAGGTGGAATACAGGCTGGCCCACCGAGGTTGCTCACCATTTCGTATCGGGGCAGGACACCAGGGTGTGGGCGTGAAGGGTGTGAAGTGTGAGTGTGTATAAACATTTCCGTGGCGCGATTTGGAAACTGACCAGCTGCAGTTCATGCAGCCGGCTTGCAATGAAAGGGTGAGGGGTTTGTTGGGATCTATGGGGTAGGGCCCCAATGGAAAGGTCGGCGGGCCTGGGGCAGAGGGTGGGCGGGGTGCGCCCTCGCGCAGGGCTCGGTTGAGATAAGCCCGAGCAGCGGGCGTCAAGGCAGCCTTCACCTCCTGAAGTACACGCCAGGGGGTATGAGGTCTGGAGAGCCCGATGCGCCGAGCGAGCGTCAGGGGATCCAGCCAGTCTCCCCGGTCGTAGTCCAGGAGGTCTCCGACTCTCGTGACTTCCGCCAGGACCAAACTCTGGTGCACTGAGCAGGACTCCGCCACCTGCACACGGAGCTGGGGGTTGTGTAGCAGGGGCTCCGTGAGGAGATCTGCTCCCACAGTGGCCGCCACGGACCTGGTCGTTGAAAACAGTTTCCAGGTCCGGAGGAGGTCCTGGTAGAAGACCGGCAGCCCGGAGAGGTCTCGCGGAAAACCTCTCGGACAGAGATAAAAGAGCTGCCAATCGTATCGGAGCCCTTGGAAGCGGCGCAGGAAGGCGTGTGCCACTATGCTCCACGTCGAACTACCTGCACAATAAAGGAGCCTCTGCAGGGCCTGGAGGCGGAAGACACGGACCTGAGCGTGCAGACACTTTGGGCTCTGCCCTCCTTCCTTCAGGGGTAGATGAAGAACCCCAACAGGGGGCCTAGTGCATTCCTGACCAAAAGAACTCTAGAATCATTGTGCGGAGGTTGGTCAGGAAACCCGGGACCGAACCAGGGTGTTGAGCCAGTACCAGAGCATGGACAGGACGAGTTGGTTAAGCACCAGTGCTCTCCCTCGGAGGGAGAGACATCGGAGTAGCCTCGTCCATTTCCAGAGCCGCTCCAGCACCCCGCCTTCTAAATTTTGCCAGTTCTTCGGCGGGGAAGGGTGTGTGGCAGAAAGGTAAATGCCTAGGTAGAGCAGTGGACCCACACTCCACCGGATGGTCTGAAGCGCGGGTGGGAGGGAGCTCACCTGCCGCCAGTCCCCCACCGCCAAGCCAGAGCTCTTGACCCAGTTGACTTGGGCAGAGGAGGCTGCCGAGTAGATGGGCTGGCAAACCTCCACCCACGCCAAGTCGCCCGGGTCCTGGAGCATGTCATCGGCGTACGCCGACAGGACCAGCCGCAGCTCCGGCTCCCGCAGCACCAACCCTGTCAACCTCCTGTGAAGGAGACAGAGGAAAGGCTCGATCGCCAGAGCGTACAGCTGGCCCGAGAGGGGGCACCCCTGCCGCACTCCTCGCCCGAAGCTGACTGGCTCGGTCAGGGTCCAGTTGAGCCTTACCAAACACTCCATGGAGGCGTACAGCACCCGGAGAAAGCTCACAAACTGAGGTCCAAATCCAAACGCCTGCAGAGTGCTCAGGAAGTACTCATGATCTACTCTATCGAATGCCTTCTCCTGATCGAGAGACAGGAGGGTGAATGACAGACCATCTCTCCGCCCGAGTTCCAAAAGGTCTCGGACTAGAAATAGGTTGTCAAAAATGCTGCGACCCCGGACAGTGTAGGTCTGGTCTGGGTGGATCACATCCGCCATCACGGACCCTAGCCGAAGCAAGAGTGCTTTCACTACGATTTTGTAGTCCGTGCTAAGTAGTGAGATGGGACGCCAGTTTCGTAAATTGCGGAGGTCCCCCTTCTTCGGCAACAAGGCGAGCACGAAAGAGGGAGGACCCCGCCCTGCAAAGACTCAGCCCAGACAGTGGCTAGGTCTGGGCCAAGGAAGTCCCAGAACGCGTGGTAGAACTTCACGGTCAGCCTGTCCATGCCCGGAGATTTATTGGTGGGCATGCGATGGAGGGCTTCCGAGAACTCGGCCAGGGTGAGAGGCAGCTCTAGCCGGTCTCGGTCGCTCACGCTGACCATGGGGAGTTCCTCCCAGAGCACCCTGCAAATGCCAGGATCGGTCGGATCCAGGGAGAAAAGGCTTGTGTAGAAGTCACGGGCCCTCCCACACATCTCCACCGGATCCGTGAGGGGGGCGCCGTCTTCTGCTAGAAGGCAGGTGATGTGTTTCTTGGCCCCCCTTGTTTTCTCCAGGGCGTAGAAGAAACGGGAGCTGCGATCCATCTCCCGAAGGAGGTGGATGCGGGATCGAACAAAGGCACCGCGGGCCCGATGGTCCTCGAGGGCCTGGAACTCCTCCCGCTTCTCCCAGCACGCTCCGCAGAGGAACAGGTCCTCGGGGCTGGCGGCCCGACGCCTCTCCATCTCTAAGACCTCCCGTTCCAACTGCTCTATCGCTGCATTCCTCCGTCGGCTGGTGCCCCGGGTGTAGTCACGGCAGAAGAGCTTGGCGCGCACCTTCCCTAGATCCCACCATTGCTGCGCCGAGGGAAAGGCATGCCGCTGCTCTCGCCAGGCCAGCCAGAACTCCCGGAAGGACGTCATGAAGCCCTCATCCTCCAACAGGCTGTTGTTAAAGTGTCAATAGGCCAGCCCCGGCCTCTCTGCATGGAGGGAGGCTGTTATGGTGGTTAAATGATGGTCGGAAAATGGGGCCGGTCGAATGTTGGAGGAGTTGGCCTGTGAAAGATGGAAACGGGATAAATAAATACGGTCCAAACGAGAGTGGTGTGACCGATGGGCCTCCACCCGGACAAAGGTGAACGTGGAAGTGTCATCTGGGTGGTGGTCACGCCAGACGTCTACTAGGGAGTGATATTCGACTATTTCTCAGAGAATGTTTGCAGCGGCCGGGCTCAGCTCGGCCCCTGAGCGGTCCCGTTCCTCGAGGGTGGTGTTAAAGTCCCCTCTCAGGACTAGGCACTTGTGAGAATCTAGGGTGCTGAGGAAGTCGGACACCCGCTGATAGAATTGTGGCCGTTTCAGGCTTTTTGTCGGGGCATAGATATTTACAAAGTTGACCACGAGCCCCTCCATACGGACTCGGAGATGCAGCAGGTGGCCCGGCACGGCCTCAGTGACCCCTAGCACCTCGGGCTGCTGGTTGGGGGAGAACAGGGTCGCCACTCCAGCTTGCCACATCGTGAAGTGGCTAAAGTAGACCCCGTCCCCGCACTCCAGCCGCCAGCTGTCCTCGGTGGTCGGATCCGTGTGGGTCTCCTGCAGGAAAATCACAGAGTACCCCCCTTCCCGAAGGTAAAAGAGCATCTGGGACCTGCGGAGAGCCATCCTACAGCCCCTGGTGTTCAAAGTTGTGATAATGAGAGGCGTCATGCGGAGGGCTGGGGGTATGGGGGTTCCTTATTGGCAGGGGTTTTCGTGGCCCTCAGCGGGTTGCACAGCAATCCGTGACCCATCCCGTAAGTGAGTAGATCATTACGGAAGCCGCAGACCCGCCTGTAGGCTGCAGCACCGTGCTTTCCTTGCCCTCTGCCCTCCTTTATAAGGGCCCTTGTGGCCTGGAGGATTTGATCAAAGTCCCCACATAGCTGGAGAGCCAGCTGTACCCTGTTGCGGGCGCCACGGATGTTTTCTAAAAACTTCCGCAATGCATTTCGCAGCTCATGGGGGGGTGGGGTTACGATTTCTGGGTTGTTCCCTGGTGGGGCTCTTGATGCAGCCTCGTGATCCGCTGAGACGCGTCTGACAGGCTAAAGTTATTAGGTCCACCTCACACCTTGGGGTAGAAGGGGATGGCGGAGGGAAAATTGCAGCTTCTAATGGGTCGTGGCAGGAAAATGCAAAGGCTGCTCCCTGGGGGGAATCCGCAAAAAATGGGAAAGAAATAACCCCAGGGGTGGCAATAGCATTGCAGGAGGAGGTGGACTGGGCAGGGACAGGGGTGGGGGCAGGGCCAGAGGCAAGGCTCTGGGCTTCGGGAGGCAAGCAGCTGAAAAATGGTGCCTCCTGAGCAGATTTGAGGGTTGAGGGGTGGGAGAGGGGGCTCCCAGTGATGCTAGGCGCAGGCTCTGTGGTGGATTTGGTGGCCATTGCATCAGGTGGTGGACCACCTTCTGTAGGGTGCCCGCCCGGGAAGGCAGTTAGGGGGAGGGAGCATGGGGAAAGGGGGACTGGGGTGAGGTTGCCCAGATCGAGGCCAGCCGGCAGTAGATCATCCTCTCCCTGGGTGACCAGGGTCAAACCTAGGGCCTCAATCTCCTCATACATGGAGGAGAGGTTGTCTTCTGCTACACCGGGGGCCTCTCCTCTGGGGCCTCCCTCGACGGTCACTTCGGGGTTCACGGGGGGTTCGGGTGGTATCCGGGTAGAAGGGGCTTCCTCAGGGGTCTCGGAGGGGAGGGTCTCCCGTGGAGGGGAGATTCTACCATCCAATGCCATTCTATCTTCCCCTCCCGACACCGGTGGATGGATCTGACTCGTGGGCATAGCGGAAGGCTCAGTATCAGTGCCTCCCTTCCTGGTCTTCCGGGGGGCCTCCGCATCGGATGGGTGCAGCTGAGCTCGAGCCTTCCGCTTGCCTCGCTTCCCCTGGACTAGGGTCCAGCCCTCCATAGCGTCGTCTGGGGGTTGGTTAGCAGGGGTCATGTCGGGGGGCAGAGGTGATGGTTCAGGGGTTCGGGGGGGTAACGGTGAGGCAGCATGGGGGGCGGGGGGTCCTCCTTGGGGCGGGCCCTCTCCTATACCCGGTAATAGCTTTGCTGCACCCTCCTCCATAGGCTCTGCTGGATTGTTGATAGCAAGGGTGGGACTCCCTTGCTCGTCTGGGCGTTGTAGGGGAGGTGTCTCTTGGGTCCGGACGGGAGCAGCAGTGGATCGAGCAGGAGGAGAGGTGGTTTCAGGTGCCGGGCAGCCAGGGGCGTCAGCAACGACGGAGCCAACGTCCTGCCGGGTCTCGGGGGTCTTGGGTGCCCCTCCCCGCTGGGTCAAAGGGCAGTCTCTGCGGACATGCCCCAGTGAGCGGCAGAGGTAGCACCGGGCTTCTCCCGTGGAGTAAAAGACCCAATAGCGGGCTCCCTGATAGGGGACTAGGAAGGACCCCTCGAGCGCCTCTCCATCACGCGCTGCCGGCAGCGGTAGAAGCTGCACTTGCCGGCGGAACGAGAGGACGTGACGGAGGGTGGGGTCCTTGCAGCCCAACGGGAGAGGGCTGATGACAGAATCAAGTTTCCCCAGGGTGGAGAGAGCGGGTAACAGGGCGGCATTGGGTAGAAAGGGAGGGATGGAGGTGAGGACTAGGCAAACGCCCAGGTCCTCTAGCGGCTCCAGGGGGACAAACACCCCGCCCCACCAGGCCCTTCTTCACCGCCTCCGATGCTAGGAAAAAGACAACCTTCCCGTACATTTTGGAGGCTGCCACGATAGCCGTGGGTCCTACCACCCTCGCCAATGCCTGCACGTATGTCTCCATGTGGGGTGAGGCGGGGACCAGGAGGCAATGGACGCTGTGCTTCCTGGTCATGGTGGGAAAGGGGCCCCGGCCACTATTGATGATAGCGGAGGTAGTGGGTGGGTGAGATGACGAGGCGGCAGGCGGGGGGGGGTGCCACTGCCTGGGCATACGTCCTGGGGACCGGGGGAGGAACGCTCGCAGAGCTGGTGGAGGGAACAGCGGGGAGGGACGCCATGGTCGATGACGAGGCCACAGCGGTGGGGGGTAGCCCCTGCCATGGAGGGCCTGGTGGTTTTAGCGGGGCCCTTTCCTTTCTTCACACCCTGGCCTTTCTGGCCAACTGGGGGGGGATTCCTAGAATCTGGGGGGGCGGTGGATGTTGCAGCAGCAGTAATCGCCCGGGTGCCTCCTGCTGCCGATGCCCCAGCGGGGGCGGTGGCAGATGTTTTGACAGCAGTGGTGGGGGGAGGGCTGGGGGGTTGGGCAGGGGGGTAGGTGGGGGAGAGGAAACTGAGGTTGCTAGAGGGGTCTCACCCCTCTCATTCCCCGCCATTGTGAGTGGGGAGAGACGGGGAGACACCAGAAGGAGGAGGGGGGAGGGGAAAGCAGATTAACCACTCCTCCCTGCTGGGCTGCAGGCGGGGGGGTGCCAAATGGGTCGGACTGGATGGGGGAGGAAAACAGGAGTTGGGGTCCGGTAATAGGAGCAATCTGTGAGGTAAACAGTCGGGGGGGGTGGGGACATGGACCTACGCACGTTTGTCCAAAGAGTCTCGTTTGGTCGGCTGTTGTGTTTGGTCCGAGCGGCAAAATTCAAAGCAAACAGCTGAATCCAAAGGCAGATGGCAAGTTGCCAGCAGAGATGGACGGCAGGGGGGCCATGACAGTCGTGGTAGTGTTGGGGGCGGGACGATGGATCGGGGGGCATCCGTGCCACACCCCCTGTGCCCCCACAAATGCAATTAAAACACAGTCAAACTCCCCCCACATGAGAATACAATTCAAAAGTTACTCAGTCTTACGGCCCCCTCCACGATGGTTCGTAGCTTCCCTGGGTGATTTTTTCTGTTGGCTATCTTCTCTTCCGGCTTTGTAATGAGGCTTTCAGCAGGCCAAGAATGTTGCAGAGATAAGAAGAATCTTCCTAGCTCAGTACAGGTTTAGAAATAACAGTAAAACGGCTGGGTCTGGGGGCTTCCACTCCCCTCCTCCGGGTAGCGGGTCGGCAGTCTTCCCCCCTCCTCCGGGGATTTCAGCTGGGGCAAAAGCGGCATCCGAGAGGAGGCATGGCGGGGGGGCTGGCAGCAAGCTGGCAACCGACCAGCACTCGAACGGCAGCAAAAAAACAGCAAAAAACAAAACAAAACAAAACAAAACAAAACAAAAAAAGCGTCTGGCCCGGTTGCGGGGGGGGGGGGGGACTAAGCAGGGTCAAAAAGTAAGAAAAATCCAGGCCAGGGGGCTTTAGGAAAGCATAGAAAGCAAATAGAGTAGCAGCAAGCGAAGGAGGTCCCTTTTCCCTGGGAAAGGTAACAGGGAAGATTCCAGAACAATCAGGAACCTTCTGGAGACAATTAAGACAGGCTGATTAGAACACCTGCAGCCAATCAAGAAGCTGCTAGAATCAATTAAGGCAGGCTAATCAGGGCACCTGGGTTTTAAAAAGGAGCTCACTTCAATTTGTGGTGTGCGTGTGACGAGCTGGGAGCAAGAGGCACTAGGCGCTGAGAGTGAGAACGTGGACTGTTAGAGGACTGAGGTATACAAGCATTATCAGACACCAGGAGGAAGGTCCTGTGGCGAGGATAAAGAAGGTGTTGGGAGGAGGCCATGGGGAAGTAGCCCAGGGAGTTGTAGCTGTCGCACAGCTGTTCCAGGAGGCACTTTAGACAGCTGCATTCCACAGGGCCCTGGGCTGGAACCCGGAGCAGAGGACAGGTCCAGGTTCCCCCCAAATCCTCCCAACTCCTGGTCAGACACAGGAGGAGTCGACCTGGACTGTGGGTTCAGAAAAACGGCCAAGCTGAGGGCTGCCGTGAAGCTCCAAGGCGAGCAAATCCACCAGTAAGCGCAAGACCAACCAAGGTAGAGCAGGAACTTTGTCACAGGAGATAAACTTGGAAAGCAGTAATACTGAAAGAGATCTAAAGTGATAGCCGATAGAAAATTAGACATGACTTTGCAGTGTAATAGATGATACATCCCATTTTGGGTTGCATGCATAGAGGCATCAAGCCCCACACCAAGGCAATGAGTGTCTCTCACAGGGCTTGTCTACACTACCACTTAAGTCGATATAAGTTACTTCGCTCAGGAATGTGAAAAACCACCCCCAAGCAACATACCTTACATCAACTTAAAGTGGTGTCTACACTGCGCTATATCGGGGGAGACACTCTCCTGCCACCGACATAGCATCTGCCTCTTGTTGAGGTGGAGTAATTACATCGATGGGAGAGTGCTCTCCCATCAACATAATGGTCTTCACCAGATGCGCTACAGCCATGCCAAGGTGTCAGTGCAGCAGCGCCAATTTAGCGCGCTAATGAAGACAAGCCCTATGTATAACTTTTGTGCAACTACACCTGTATGTTCAGTTCTGGGAACATCATAAAGTTCTAGACCAACTGATGAGACGGCAGAAAACAACAAATATTAAAGGGATAAAGAAACAATTAGATAAATATTGGGAGGGAAAAAACTTTTTTGATAGTAAGATCTTTAGGACCAAGATACAGTCTCCTAAGGAAACCCTGATTCCTATATGTCTTTAAAACTAGAGTGAACAAAAGCACCAGAAAACATACTGTAGGGAAGAGTCCCACTCCACCAGTGGATCACTTTTGTGATCCTCTAAGAGTACTGTTAAATCTAAACCCGCTTTCCTTGCTAATTCGTTACCCATTTTTAAACATGAAGTATATTATATCCAGACTGCAAATGCATATTATATACTTAGAGCCTACATTTGATGTGGATTTCATTTTAGATGAATACATTAAAATCTGGGTACAAATCTGGATCATTATGTTCCAGTGCTTTTAGGCTAGTTATCCAAACACCTGGGCCTCATAATTTCTTTAAAGAAAACAAGAGACTTACCTTAATTTCTGACAACTTAATCATAACCTTATCTTAATTTTTAATCAGATGACATCCACCATTAAACCAAAACATCTGATCTGTACAAGTCTGCTAATTAAACTTGAATGTGTTCCTGTCCGTTGGTGAATAATTTTGCTCTCCTATTTTCCGAAGAAAGGAATTTATCCCAGTGGACTAGTTAATGCTGGGTAGAAGAGAATACCTGAAGCAAAGCTGCCTACAATAACACTCTAAACTAAAGAGACCAAATTATCTCAGAGCCTTCCCTGCTTTAGTGGGTAACTCCAATCCCTTCCTAGCTGGAACAACTCCACCACTCTCAGGCTCTTCCCTACAGTAGCCTCAGACTCTTGCTCTATGCAGTTCCTTAAAGGAGCAAGACACCCTCTTACAGTTCCCATGTGGAAAATGGAAAGACTTTTGATATGATAGATGTGTGTGTAGGCCTTTTGTTGTTTTAATCCTTTTCTCCTGTTATGTTGTGCTCCTACTGTTAATATTAAATCATACTTTGTTTTAAGAAAGCTGTTCATGACCACAGTTTTCACTGCTGGTCACGGCTCCTGAAGGGAAGAACTGCAGGTCCCAAGTCCAGTCAGGTCTGCTGAGCAATCACAACTGGTATACAGAAAGGCTGTAGCTAGAGAACTGCGGGATTCCACCCCAGAGAGATGAAGGCTTGAGTCCTAAAACTTGGAAGGGGTGCACTCAGAGAGAGATCACAGAAGGGTGAGAGGTGCAGCTAGCTCAGAACGGTGACAGCATGTTTTACAGATCACCTGGGACAATGCAACAGATGGTGTTACTCCGGAACTTTGAGAAAGTTTGGAACTGTGTCCTGAATTTGTGACTCGTGACCCTCTTTGGTTTAAGTGGGCCAGACCTCTCAAGTGTACCAGATTTTGCAAGATGTGTCCTTTTTTAAAAAAACTGAGCTAGGCTGCCTGTTTCACTGTACTGTGAAAGTAGCTAATGTTTTACAAGGAAAATGCACTGAGCTGAAAGCCAGGACACTGAATCAGACCTCTCCTGACTGCTTATATTACCATGGATTTCACAGGCCTTAGCACTGACTCAGTGTACGAAGCCTGCTAGTGACCCATAAGGGGGAGACTTTGCATGTGAAACACGCTGGTGAAGCAGGGGAGGAAAGATTATACTTTTGCTGCTCATGCTGTACTAGTTCTGTGGATTAACAAAGGATTTTGGTGATCAGGGCTGTTCATCTGGCTGCTTTCCTACCCTAAATTCATCCCATTCCCAAACTTTCACAGAAAGCAGGAAAAACTGTTTAGAAAAGTACAGCAGAATTGCAGTACCTGATCTTTCCTTAATTGCCAATAGTAGTAACCAAGAACCATGTCATGCAGTTAGGAACCAATATTGATCCTAGCACAAACTGCTCATGCTTACTGGTTCAAAAAGCTAGGGCAGATGATCAGAAATAAAGAAACCATAAACCTGAATAGAGAATTAATAGTGAAGCTTTACCAAGGAAAGGATTGGGATGAGGAAGATTATCCGATCACACAGATGTAATTGTATCATTTGTCAGCTGGGATCACGTTCAAACCATCCAATTCTGTTAATGACTATCAGGCCGCAGACGGTGAACTAGATAACAGTCGGGGGTAATTTTCAGTCCGAAAAGTGAAAGTTATGGGCCCATTTCTGCCTTCAGACACAAAGGTGTGAATCCTATTGAAGGAAAGGGGAGTTATACAGGGCACTAAATGCAAATATGGCCTCATATTTACATTGGTCAAAGATTAATTGTGTAGGTGTCAATTGCTATTTATACATTAGAGTTTCTGTATTTTATTTTAAATAAAGTAAATTAAAAAGGTGAAAATATTTAGCCCTTTAAAACAAACAGATTGCTTAGGAGGTGACTAAGTGCATGGAAGTCACTGATCACTCACTGCATAGCATCAGTTTATGCAATATTGCTGCTATGCTATCAATTTATTGACAATGCATATTTGTAGATGCTATAACACTTAAAGATATATATGCAACAAATAATGCTGTAATAGTGTACAAAGGTACACGATACATAGATTTTTGCCTTGATTACAAATCCCTTTTAAAAAAACAAAAAAAAAAACACAAAAACTTCATTTCATTAATGTGGCCAAACATTCTGACATTGTTACAAACAAGACAATGTCTTGTACAGTGGGTTCATTCATTCACACATCTCCTCTCCTCACTAACCCAAACAGAAAGCAACTGCTGGGCTGAGAAAGACCATAAAATCTTCCTGCCATTAATTCCTGCCTAGTTTTTTCTGGACTGAACCCTGGGATGTACCATGGGATTTTAGGTGTATCACGGTCATTGACTTCCATAGGACTTTGACCAGCTAACTGCACACAAATTCTTTGAAAATGTGGAGGCAAGAATTTCCTAATCCACTAATCCCTATTTTGAATGTTTGAAGTGCAGAAGAAACTGATTGCCATTTTCAATTCCTTTTTGCCCATTCTGATTAGATCTACAACCACTTTTGCTGTTCGTGTTAAAGTCAGCTCCATCGAAATCCACCTCTTGTCAACCAAAATGTTATTCCATGATGATAATGTTTCATGGCTGAAAGCATCCGTACAATAAAACAACAAACTATTATATTTTGGTCACCATCAATGACAGTGGCACTGTTCAAGACAAACGTAATGACAGTCCCCATCCAAAAGTGCTTATAGCTAAAGAAACAGAAACAGCAGGATACTCTGGGCTTGATTTTAATATTACTGTAATAAACTCTTGTGGGAATTGCAGGAGGGTTAATGATACTTCACAATTGTCAAACTAGAGTACTACTGTTTCCTTTTTCAAGCTTGCTTTAAAACTTCTACATTATAACTGACAGCCTAAGAGTCTATACACCAGAGTTGTTGTTTCAAGCAGTCAGGCATATGTGCAAAGGAATAAAATTGTACACAGTTGTCATCATCTACCGGTAGATTAATCCAATGCTTCCTTTCGAAATGGAGTTTTAAACAAACAGCAGGACACATATTAAGAAAAAAAACCTGTCAAACAGTGGGCCACAATGCAGAGCCAAATTCAGAACTTACAGGAAACATCTCAGCTCACATTATTACTAGTTAAATTATCCTTTGTTAACACACAGCCTTAACTTCCATTAGGAGGTTCCTTACTGTGATTTCACAAAGGTTAACAGGATTGCAAAGACTCATCTTTTCTCTGGCAACCTAATTATTAAAACTAAGAATAACAAAGTTAGTCTATTCCCAGAATTCCCGTAACTCTTTGATCTCTAGAAGAGGTACAATTATACTGTCATTGGTCTTCATCTGCTTCAATTATGATGGGAAAAATCAATACTAATTTGAACATAATATTACATTGCTTTCTGTCAGTAGGCTTAATCTTCTCTGCAGAGCTACAATGAAACACATAAGCAATTTTTTTTTCAGTATTACCAGTAGGAAAATATGACCATGTTTTACCTAGGAGACTGTCAAGCACAGACATAAATAATCTGGATGGAGGAAACTTGCAAAAAACCACCAAACAAACAAAAAAACTACACTTTCCATTTTCTTCAATATGTTAATGATTTTTTAAATCTTATATTTGTAAAATAAATCACCTAGCATTATGGTCAAAAGCAAATCATGTTTTTAAAAATCAGTTTTGACAAACACAAAGGATGCAGTTTAATAGTCTTACATACCATTGTGTTCAAGATTTCCAAGAGAATTACTTGGGAAAGAGAAGCAAACTATTAAAACGGGCAATTTATACCTTTCTTCCTCTGTGTGCAACTAACTAGCACAGGCTTCCCTTTCTCCAATGTGCAGCCAAAAAGCATACAGTGAGCAAAGCACTGTTATCAATTATGTGTTTAAAAAAGGAAAAACTATGCTTATTTAGGAATACTTTTAAAAAACAGTGGGATGGGAAATACATCGAGTTCATAGCCTGCCTTTGTTTGTTAGAAGTCTCATCATAGTCCACATGTGTGAGCATCACAAAAAAAGTAATTGCATAATTCAGCAAGCCTGGATAGTCTCTGCAGATAACACCATGGACTGGAACTACTCAAATGTTCCAGGTCAGACAAGATTAAAGTACATTGGCCAAGCTGCATGAGGAAGCGTGCCAGCCCATGTTGCCCTTCGCTTAAGCCAATGATAAATATTTCACTTGAAGAAACTTGTTCAAACTATTTTTTTAAACAAAAAAAATGACATTGTTAAAGTCTTCAAAAGTGTTGTATTTGCACTCTGTCCGTTTAGGCAGGATTCTTCTCTATTGTACAGTGGGAGGACCCAATCTCCTGAATAAATACCCAAGCAAACGGTCCTGTTATTTTTGGGCCCAACACTGTCAGGCTTGCTAAGGCTGAGTAGTATCTTAGTCTACTATAGTCCCATTGTTTTCAGATGGTATTTTTTTTAAAACAATGGAGCTATTTGTAGAGCAAGGTACTATTCCTGTGTGGAAGGACAGCACAACCAGACGTACATTTACCAAGAAAGAGCACCCCCTAAAATTACTATAGTTCCAAAATGCTTGTTCAATAACAACTGAGTTATTAAAACTTCCAATTTTTCTTCCTTTAAAAAAAGATACGTTCCTTTACATGGAAAAAAACTGGCAAAAAGAAAAGGTAAAAATATGACACAAGAATTGGAGGAGATGCACAGGAATTTGTGTCTGAAAAAAAACCTACTTTTGGAGCACATCCTTGGAGTCACTATACCTGAAAGACACCCACTGAAGTCAATGGGAATTTTACTGTATAAGGGCTGCAGAATGAGAGGCGAAAGAAGCAAATCCAAAGCAATTCGAAAGCACACTGATATTGTAGTGACTAGTGCCACAGAAACTCCTACAATCCAGCGTTTCCCAAAATGTGTTCCGCACAATGTCAATAGGTGTTCCGTGAAAGAATCGTAATTTTAAAAAAAAAAATTTTAATTTTAAATTTGGCATATTTGAAGCATAGTTTACAACTCTTTTTGAATGACTATAATTGAACATAAAACTCTTTTTCCGGTTATTGATAGATCTCGTATTGAATATCATGGCGTAAACAGAACGTGGCACGCAAGCATGTTGATGTCTACCCCTTTCCGGAACGTTTCAGTTATAAGTGTTCCGTAAACATATACCAGGCTAAAAAGTGTTCTGTGGCCAAAAAAGTTTCGGAAATGCTATAACCTAAAATAACTTTCAGAATTTGGACACCCCTCAAAAACATCACTGCTAGTAAAGTCAGCACAGATAACCTTTCAATCTAAGGAAGGAGGTACCCTTAAAAATGTTTTTTGACACAATCCTACATTCCTAGCATTTAGGCAAAACTCCCATAGAAATCAGTAGAAGTTTTGCTTCAGGAAGGGCTATACCACCAGGACACTTTCTTGGTACTGTTCCTTATACCTAATAAACCAAGAAGCACATTAAGGCAAGGAAAGGCATTCATTTAGGTATGGCAAAATATAATTCTAGTTTTAATTGAAGCTGCAGGGTGGTATACCACGTCAGAGTGGCCTTTGCTCATGCTCAGAGCCTTGTGATCTCATCAAATTCCCTACAGAGGTTGTGGAATCTCCATCATTGGAGGTTTTTAAGAGCAGGTTAGACAAACACCTGTCAGGGATGGTCTAGTTATTACTTAGTCTCACACACACACACACACACTCACACACACACACACAGAGAATATCAGAGTTGGAAGGGACCTCAGGCAGTCATCAGTCAAACCCCCTGCTCAAAGCAGGACCAATCCCCAATTTTTGCCCCAGATCCCTAAATGGCCCCCCCTCAAGGATTGAACTCACAACCCTGGATTTAGCAAGCCAATGTTCAAACCACTGAGCTATCCCTCCCCCGCAGTCCTGCCTTGAGTCCAGGGTCCTGCACTAGATGACCTATTGAGGTCCCTTCCAGTCCTACACTTCTATGATTCTATGTCCAAGGTATACAAAAACTGTGTATGCCATGAAGATATTGACTGATAGATAGCTTTTACTTCCTGGTACTGAAGCAGTTCCACTGACCAATTAAATAAACTGCTTCAATAGTGATGACTGAGAGACCTAGTATTTTGTCTTTCTGGCCACTTGAAAAAGATGTAAGATATACCTAAGAAGAGGAAAGGCAAGTAACACACAGTTTCAAGACAAAACAGCTCCTGCTCTTCATCTCATCACTCACCTGTTGCCTCCGCTCACCAGGAACGAGAAGTCTATCGTTGACCAATCCTGTTTTCATACACATAAGGTACTACATGTTGCCCTTAGGACAAAATACTGTCTTGTGCTCAAGAAGACAGGGGAAGAAAACTCAGGGAAGGACATCTCCGTATCTCAACAGTCTTCAGATATTTAGGGACCGTTATAAAGACGACAGTGATCATCATTTTCCATGCCTACTGAAGATAGGACAAGAAGTAATGGGCTTAATCAGCAACATAGAAGAGCAGTTAAGCTCCTGAATAGGCTTCCAAGTGGGGGACTGGAGTCTGCATTGGTATGGCTGCGCCACTGTAAGCTCTCTAGGGTAGACATAGCCATAGTACAGGGGGCTAGACTTGAGGACTTCTTGAGATCCCTTTTAGCCCTACATTTCTCTGATGGTTGTAAACTGAGCGCTAAGAAGTACACCATGACCTCAGACAGAGCATGATCTAAAGGCTCTATAAATCTATTTATGCTCACTAAAGATCATTTCCCCACAACTCTGCCTGCTGGACACATCACTTATTGTTAATAGAACACTCAGAATTTGTTTTTCAGGGTCACAGATGGATACACCAAAGTAGCTATTAACACAGATGTAGGCATAATCCTCAACATCACTTTACACAACCATGCATTCAAAACTACTCAGTATAAACTGGAAAATATACATGGTTTTCCATTCAAAAGGCGGCTGCATTTCAGTGGTGGGCAAATTGTTTCCTCAGCCATTTCACTTTGGGCTCTGAGCTCACAGCTCAATATCTGTCTATATATCACCACCAAATAATATCAAAAAGCTGAGGACACTTTTCACCCACAGCACGTTACAAATTAGCTCCATTTTATAGTGGGAACACTGAAGCAGAGAGAGATATTAAGTGACTTGCCCAAAAGTAGGGAACCAGCTATGCACACCGTTGTGCAAGGATATCCAAGAGAAAAGTACATGAGTATAAATACATCAAGCCAGGAAAGAGAACTTCTAAAAACATACCCCTCTTCATAGTCTGTCAGTCAATTGGTTTAAGGAATAGTCACAGTTTGAGGTTTCAAAAATATAATTGTCTTCCATTTGAAATCAAGGAGTTACAAGCTGTCTGAGATGATGGTTGTCAGGAGGCTTCAACTCCATTTCAAAACTCGTGACTCAGAGCATTTCACATAATACTCCCACTAGCAGGATAAGTGATTCATTAGAAGAGTCTGCCTTTCCTGTAGGAAAAGGGAAATTTCTGAATCTACAGTAGCCAAGATTTAAACTGTACAATCTCTCACTTGGGTTTTAGAGTACTAAAGTGAGATGTTATTGTGTAGATGCAGAATGCTGAAATCACAATCCTGAGTTATCTTAATTATCCCATACTAATAAGCCTGTTGCTGTGAAGCAGTCCGTTTATTCCTAAAGGGCCACTGATAAAATCAACAAGTCCTAAATTTTGTCCACCCATGCTTCCAATCTCATCTGTATGCAAAGACTATTTAAATTGACCAAGTCCCCCTGGTATAGGGGAGGATGGCCATGAGAAGCATACAGAGCCTCTGGCATGTGACAGAGATGGGAAAAGGAGGGAGTGCAAAGAGACCCTGCCATGGTAGAGAAGGGGGAAATGGCAGGGAAGAAGGAATGAGGGGTACATACAGCACCTGCCATGGGGGAAAAGAGGGAAGGGGAGAGAATGGAGGATTCCACCATGGTACTTTTACAGCAGTGCCAAGCCCCATTTAAAGTCAGGTGGTTTGCAAGTGTCAAGCATCTTGCAGGACTAAGGCCCAAGAAACCAGCTTGTACAACATGCTTCTTTCCAGAAAGTAATATTTTACATGCTACACTATCCCCTGAGGTTGTGAATCAATCACCATACTTCGTATATGAGGTTCTGTTTCAAATGTGCAACAGGAACGGGATTATTTCTTAAAACCCCATATCATTAGAGAAACAGAGGAAACTAGCAAAAAGCAATTAAGGTGACCTTGCATTAAAAAGCCAGCAAACAGTGCTGGATCAATGACCACCACCACCAGAGCTCTGTTATACAGAAATTAAAAACAGCTGCAGTGATACTGCCCCAGGGTCTAAATGTCAATAAAAAATAATCCCAGTACTAGAGAGCAGAAAAATGAAAACAGTGACAGAATGTAATTAATTAAAATAAGAAATCTTTAGTCAAATATAAAAATTGTATGTTGTTTTCATTGGGGAAAAAAAAACCTTACTAAACTGGCTGCTTCTGTCATTCTTAATATTGGAGATGTTCTTAATTAGCCATGGGCAAAGAGCATCTCCATCAAAACATTTAATTCCAAATACATTCTTACATTTTTTATTCTGAATGACCAAATTATATCAAGAGTTTTAGACAGAATCTGAGCCAGCACATCTTATTCAGACAAACTCCAATGAAAGATCATGTAATTATGAGGCAAGTGTAATCTTTAGGAACCGTGTTCTCTCTTTTTTAGACAAAACCAGTGTTACTGCTTTTCTTAGTACTAGTAAATATCTTCCCTTCAAATTCTGACATTTTATTTACTACACACAAAAGACACAGACTTACATTACTCTGGATTTAAGCATGAGAGTATCTGTCATTTCAACCAAAAAAATATTTATCGGAACATTGTAGTTTTCTCAAAAAACAAAAACTGTATAATAGACGGAGATAGTAGAACCATCTATTAAGGTTGCTCAACATTTCCCATTACTTACAACTTCGCAAAAAATTAACCATTAAGTCTGAAATTTGCCAGGTGTCTGCGTCGGGATTTTTTTATTTTGTTGTTTGTTTGTTTTAAATTTCAGCCAGTTCGGCTATTTTGGAGAACAAGGTTAGTGAAGATACATCGTTTTTGCAACTTTCTTTGAGAAGCTCTAGTGTCTGTACACTTTGGAGCAGAGACTTGAAATATGGTTGGGAGGTGGCCTGTATGTCAGGGATGTGCTTTCCCTCATCCCTGTGAAAATCTTGGCCAAATTTGGCCAAGTTAGAAAAGTCTGAAAAATTGCAGTTCACATATATTTAGTAGAAACTTGACTGAACTTCATATCTAAAATCTCCACAGATTTCTTTGGCATTAAATATGCTCCAGTCTGGAGCAGAACAGAACTTTCTCTGCAATTGAAGCTCTGGGCAGCTGCAGGAAATGCTGGGGCCAGGCACCAAAACAGAAGGGATGTAAGCTGTCTTTCCTTTTCTCTCAATGTCCAGGCAGTGTGGAGGAGGAAACTTTCTGATTTGAATTAAGAGGGCACAGGAGCTGAACCGGGGGTTGCGGGGATTCTGATATATGCTGGGCAAGGAGACTGGTACCAGAAGCTAGACAAAAGGAGACTGGGAACTGGGACTGCGGCAGAGGATTCATAGATTAATAGATTGTAAAGGCCAGAAGGGACCATTAGATCATCCAATCTGACTTCAGAGGACATTGGAACTAGGAAAGGACACTCAGATAAAGATGGGAGGGGAGGAGATTGGATAAGGAGTCCAGTTAATGACAAGCTGTGAACATTTTGGTTTAAAATGACTTGCTTATCATATAGCATCTCTATGGCAGAGGCAGGGTTAGAATCCAGTCCTCCATGGGGTCATTCAATTGCCTTAACCAAAAAGACAATCATTTATCTTCCGGCAGTCTCCTGCCTTCTTCACTATATACCTCCCAACTTCTGCCAAAAAAACTGAGTAAACTGAAAAAAAAATACAGGTTCCATCAAGTGGATCCTTGCTGGTGCACCATATGGTTGGTAGTAGTCATGTGAGAACCTTCAGATCCAAAGTACCCTACTTGAGCTAACAAAGTAATTGACAGCAATAGTGGGTTGTAATCCTCTGTGTGGGCTAGCCACTAGAAGAAGTGGTGGCACATTATGGCACTGAATTTCACAGCTGTTTACTGACAGCAGAGGGAGGCTGAGACATGAATCCTACACGAAGTTCTCAGGGGAGTATGTTCTATTGGTTAGAGACCCTTCTGGTCTTGCCCCACCAAGACTGACCCCTCTGTTTTGTCCTTGGCTAGCCTCTCCTCACCCTGGTACCTTGCTTTCTCTTCTCAGTCCCAGGTCCTCACCCTCCTCATTTCCTCAGCCCCAGTCTCCCCCTTCACCGCTCACCCAGACCTGGCTCTTCACCTATCTGCACTGCAATCTGGTTGTCTCCTCCATTTTCTCATTGCTGCATGCATGCCAGCAAGGGGAAAACTGAGACCACAGGTTGAGGTAGAGGTAGAGGTTGAGGTAGAGAAACCTTGCTCTCAGCTCCCCAGTGACACAGCTGTCCCAATCTTCCAGGAACAGTAGCTGGGAAAATCCTGCTTAGCCCTGTTACCCTCTAGACTGGAGCATGCTCATTGCAGATAGAATCTTCACCAAATTTTACTGTCTAACTCCAATAAATCTACTGAGTATGAGTGAACTCAGATTTGTAGAGGGATGGCAAAAACTACATGTGTGACACCAAGGTAACCCCCTGCCAAATTTCAATTACTTGCTCCAAAGCATGGAGATACTAGAGTTTCTCAGTGAAAAGGTTGTAAGAATTTTCATTTAGCATGGGCAAAACAAGGTATTTTCCTTAACCTCATTCTCAGAAATGGCTAAACCACTCGTGCTGAAATTAAAAAAAAAAAAAAATCCATCATTGGGAAGACACCTGGCATGGAAACTTCGGCCTGAGTGATTGAAGTCTGGCAAAGTTATGAAAGCAATTGAAAACAAGGTCTTATAATGGGATGTGTCCGGCAATCTTAATTATAGGTATTGCTACCTGCACCAGCTATAATTAGATACATATATTATGTCAACTAAGATCTTTGGTTTTGCTAAAGTGAGACAGATCAAGTAATATTGATTTTTTATTAAAATTTAAAGATGGTACAGAAAAAAAAGCAGCATCTTTACCTTTGTTATGATGAAACAAATATATTATTTTAAAATTAACTTTTTAGAGGGATTGATATTGGCCTCAAATGCTGAAGTTCTAGTAGCTGTACCTTTTGTATTCCGTTGTCAGGGAATTATCACCATGGTAATCCTTCATACTTATCTTACCTTTGGGGGGGAAATACGGCACGGCTTGTTCCAATACAGAAAAGTCAAAACAACAGCATGTGGCAGAAATAAAGTGATCTCTTTATCCCAGGAGACATCAGCTTACAAAATGCTATGAATTACAAAAGGTGGCATGATATTTCTGTAAGACTTCTCCATTTGTTTCTCCTATGCACTGCCATTCAGATAGAGGAATGTGTATCTTTGCCTGAGCAGGGAAGTAGAATTTACTTCTGGGCAACTGAAATGTCAGATTTCAAAAGGAGGGAAAAGTAAAGGAATTAGAGAATTTTGCATGGTCTGTGTGCCTCATAGGTATGCAATAGAAAAGTAACCCTTTACACATAAGAGGCCTGATCTTGCTGATGATATGTCAGTGAGGAAGCTTCTATTGTTTTCAACAGATGCAAGATTAAGCCCAGACATGGATAACATTATAGAAACACTATCCATTGCACCAAAAGTGTGGGGATAGGGACTAAGGAGGAAGAGAATGAGAGTACACTCAGGCTTCTCCAAAAGTCTCAAGTTCCATGTCATCTGTGTATGGGGACTATTACTGCATTGCATGCTTGAGCAATTACTGTAATTGCCATAGAAACATTCTCCTCACTCCACACACACTCAGACACCCCTTTGCAGAATGGAAATATCCTCAAACCCACTAATTTTTATAATGATTAAAAGCAACTGGAGGCTTTAGCCACACAACTCCCATTGAAACTAATGGAAGCAGTGCATCTAAATGTCCCATGCAGTTTTGAAAATCTTAACCTCAGTTTCTGAAAGCAACGTATATAAATAATTTTAAGAACCTATAAATAGCCCTATGTCAGGCAGTAGATTGTTTTAACTGAATTACAAGCGAATACACAGACACACAAAACAATGGCAAAGGATAGGCCTGCCTGAAGCCAGAGAGGACTTCTTGTGCATGTAGTGCAAGTTGTGCTGGAGAAAATTCTTGGACTGGAGGGCAAGAAGAGATGCTACTGAGAATCAGAGAGGCTGAGGAGTCCTTAGACAGCCAGGTGCAGGAAACACCAGTTCAAGGAAGAAAGGAGCTGGCAATAAAGAAGTCAGAGGGGAGGCCTGGCTGTTCGTAATGACCAGAGGCAAGAGGTCAGGGTGAACCCTACAACCCTGGAGATAGACAAGGTGGCCATGAGACAGAAAAGGCCAAGGAAGAATTTCACACAACTAGTAGTTTCCAAAAGATATCAGGTCCTCAACATGCAAACTGAAGAAGATACCTCAAGATCCAGCCAAAGAAATGGAGAGATGTACACCTGTGGATGGCAGCTCAACCCAACTGTAAGAAAATCAAGCTTGTCCACAAAGAGTTCTCCAAGCATCCAAGGAAAACAGACTATCCTTGTGGGGATTCAATACTCAGGAGAATCATAAGAACATTCTGCAAAAGTCGGGCAGATGGTGTGCTGCCTTCTCAAAGCAAAGACAACATGAGCCATCACTTTACGATTGGTTTTGAAGTTGATGTGAAAGGATGCACTGCTGATGGTTCATATCTGCATTAATAACACAGTGCCACGGGATATCTCACAGATAGTTGATGACTTCAAGGAATTCCAAAGCATGCTGAAGAAAAATGTCCAAGTGATCTTCTCAAAGATTCTTCCTGTCCCACAAGCTGAGACAGACAGGAAGTGAACCACTGGCTAGGTAACTGGTGCAGGATGGAGGGTTTTAGTTTTGTGGAACATCAGTCCCACCTTCTAGGGGGCTGTATAGTTTGGATGTCCTCCACTTAAGTAGGAGGGGGGACCCAATCTTCTCGGGACCAAGCTAGGTAAACTAATAACAAAAGAGGAGGATAAAACCAGGGAAGTTATGAACACTCAGCACAAAATCAAGATGTTGAGAACAAAATTAATCAAAGAACTAAAGGACTTGAAGAGAAGAAATTGTTTAGTTGCCTATACACAAATGCTAGGAGCCTGTGCAACAGACCAGAGGAACTGGAATTGCTCATCCATGAGCATAAATTTGATCTAGTTAGTATTGTTAGGGGGCTTATTCCTTCACCCACTTACTTCCCTGGTCCTTCTCGCATGAACAGAGAGCAACAATACCCGAAGTCCAAAGGTGCAAACAATTCGATGTTTATTGGGGTGAACTTCCAGCAAGCATGATTCCAGTTTCCTTCCTTAGTATCCTCCTTCCCAGTTCTGACACCACAGAGCCTTACACCTGTGTCCCTGTTCCCATTTCCCCCTTTAGCAAAACATGATTCCAATTTTCTTACCCCCATTCCCTGTTCCCATCACACACACACACGCCCACCCCCACCCACACCCAGTCACTTCCTCATTGACTACAGATTATATAGTAAAACCTGAGTTCTGCTTAGCTATACCTTAACCAATCATTTTCCTGAAATTTAACTAACCAATCCTAACATATTGTAACATGATTATGTAACCAATTATATCCCACCACCTTAATTAGTTTACACCCAGCAAAATTAATTATACAGCAGACAGGAACAATCACAGAACCAGACAGAGATTATACAGACAAACAATAGCAAAGTGGGAACTACAATGACAAGACAACACAGAAGTGAGGATTTCACATCCCAGCATTTGATAAGTGAGTTCTTGCCAGACAGGATGCTATCAAACTAAGTTTCCTTTTACATTTTCTAGGCACTTCCCTTTCTCTGGAGGTGATAGGAATACAATCCTGTCCTGATAGTGCCTAACAGCCCAATAGCACCTTATTTCAATGTGACTAGTTTGGAATGTGAGGATGTGACCGTTCGCTTCCTAGCTTATGGCTGCCTCTGCTGCTTAGCCAAAGGCCTTAGCCTAAGAACAGGGCCTCAATCTGTCACAGTAAGAGAAGGCCCTTACACCGGCAGACAGTGATTTCTTTCTTTTATACCTCTAGAACTAGCCAAGCAATAAGAATACACCTAAATTCTTAGAGTATAGGCCTTTACAGACAGGCCTGAATATCTATATCCTAACAAGTATTACTGAAGCCTAGTGAGATGATTGTCCTGATTGTAATGTTAAAATCAATGGTTATTATAATCTATTTAGGAAGGACTGAGTGGGCAAAATGGGAAGAGTGGCACTCTATGTCAAAAATGGCATTGCCTGTTAACACTGAAGAAAATGATCTTGAAGGCTTACAGATCAATGCCCTAATGGATAAAGCACGAGATGGGCACAAGTTGGGGTCTGCTACAGACCACCAAATCACACTAGGGAACCCAATGACTGACTCCTTAAGCACTTACCTATAATGTGGAGGAAAAAAAGATGCAGGATAATGGGGTACTTCAATTTGTGTGACATTCTGGAGGTCTCATGCTGCCAGTACTAAAACATATTGGAATTTCTAAATATTCTAAAAGTTGTACCCCTTTCCCCTAAAATTGAGGCACTTAAAATCACTTGTAACTTTTGAAAATTTAGGTCTATATTTTCTGAAGTCTGTGTGTTTATAAAGTAAAAGAGTTAAATTCTTAATGACTACACATGATGTTGTCTTGGAGACTATGGAAAAAAGAACCGACCAGCCACAGGGTGCAAAAAACAACAACATATAAATAATCCATAGATCACAGCAGGACTCCTTATGGAAGCATACACCAAGGAAGCCTGACCCAGGTACCCTCAGAAGGAAAAGAATATTTGAAAGGAATCTCTCTTAGAAACAAAACATTTAGAAACCTTGAAGTAACAAGAATCTGATAATTCCACAGTACATTAAAATACAACACCACATTTTTCCTAATACATTCAACTACATTTATTCTTCATGTAACTAATTGCTACTGACCACACGTAAGCATGTAATTGCTACTGACCAAGAAAGAGGTCAAAAGGAGTCAAAAGATAATGTTAGGTCAAAAAAAAAAAAAAAAGAGAGAGACAGCAATTGTATCATATATAGATTCTGAAAATATGTCCTATTACCATTCTGCAGACACTATAGGAAATCACATGCCACAAGACAATAAGGAGAAGATGTTTTGGAATTCCTGCCTTTCATGATTACCTTGGTGAAAAGCTGAACAGCAGGTGTGTTTCAGTGATACAACAATTATATTTATTAACTAGTTGGGTTTTACCACAAAGGATTACTCTCTGGAAACCCAAAGGAAGATGTAAACAACTTCAATCTTACAACGTAAGTGTAATGCAGAAAAAAAATTGGGCATCAGTGTCTCACTTTATTTTATTCATTACCGGCACTACTTTAGTCAAAGAATTCCACTTTGCACCAGTAACAGATATTCAAAAAATTTCCTTGTGGCCTTTAACACAGTTGTAACTCGTCCATATTTTCTGTGCAGATCAGTGTATATGGACTTATTTTCCATGAGTCATAAGCATTTCTGTTGGCTAGATGGAGCAACATGTCATCATACTAGCCTTTAATTGCTAATGGTTAATTTGTTATCCAAATTTCACATTTCAAAGTATTTGGATAGTCTCAATTTTGTTCACAATGAACACTTGTTTATATTGGGAGAATATTACACAACCCTGGCAATTTAGCTAGAGATGGCACAAGACTAGGACTGCTGATAATCAAGCCAGAGAGTTTTAAAGTGCACTCTGAAGAGCTTATACTATGATTGTCCACTCTTTGCACAATTTTAGTACCATTAGACTTTCACTTGTTTAAGAATTTAAAAAACAAAAAATCACCAAATTCTTACATAAAATTAAGTTACAAACCTTTTCAAAATTTATACTTTCGGCCAAGCAAAATGTAACAAACAGTTAATCACTGTCAAAATATTCTAAGAGGATAGTAAATTATTACTCCAAGGTTTATATCACGTTGCTGTGGTACTAACTGATTCATTATAGCTTAGTTGTTCCAAATGTGGAAGCTAGATCACGAAAATCACCACACAAAACTGCTCTTTCAAAAGGTTAATGACTAAATTCTGCACCCAGAATTACAAATCAAAAATTACCAGATGGCAATGCTAACCAACATCCAACAAATACAATGAACAAAAAAGTACTGTGTGTGTGTGTGTGTGTGTGTACATAATTTAAAAAAATAAATAAAAACCAACCCCCGGCCTTCCTAATGCGCGCACACACACCCACACACACCCCTTTTAAAAAGAAACTTGGTTGAAGAAAGTTATGCATCAATTTTTTCTTAACTGGAAACAGAGCTAAAACCACCATGTGCCTCTGAAAATACACACAAGATGGGGAAAAAAAGAGCCTGAATGTTCTGTGGTTTGAAAGCTACAGAAATCTCAACAACTCCTTCCCACCTGGAGGAGGATGCCGGGGATGTGGTCCTATTGTCCTAGAGTGCAAGAATCCATAGCTCCATCACTGCACATCCTGGGGCATCTGTTCAGAAAGTCCCTCTGCCTGGCAGCTGCTACCACTACTGCTTACCTTGACTGAGTTCTACCCACCAGCTCCAAGGCGGGTAGAAGACACAGCGTGGGAGCACATGCTGCAATAAGCAGCATTAATTTCTTTGCAAAAAGAAAAGGAGTACTTGTGGCACCTTGGAGACTAACCAATTTATTTGAGCATGAGCTTTCGTGAGCTACAGCTCACTTCATCGGATGCATGCCGTGGAGACTGCAGCAGACATTATATACACACAGAGACCATGAAACAATACCTCCTCCCACCCCACTGTCCTGCTGGTCCACAGGTCTGTCCCTCTCCAGCCTGACAAGTCTTGCCTCAACTTGTAGAGCAACATGCAATGTTCATATTATTATGACAATAAGAAACTAAAGGTCAAACCCTGAGCTCTTCGTACATATTGTACTCCTCCATTCGTTGAGCAAATGCATATTAACTGCAATGGCAATTTTTCCTGCATAAGGATAGGGTAAGAACTGGACAAGAGATTGGAGCCAAATCCTGTCCTTTCATCTGTGGACCAGGAAGGGCCTCTAGAAGCAAAACTCTTAGGAGCATGTGGGGGACGAAGAATCAGGATACAGGTAGGCCAGCATTTCCCAGAGGCATTGTAAAGAAGGACTCAAGAATATTGCCGACAGGCAAACCTCCACTTTGTAAAATTGCAAGGAACTCAAGGGAGGGATAGATCATCAGTCTCAGACCCAGAAGAGCTGCAGTAGCTCTAGCTCACTTCCCTTTCTCGCTCCTGTGAGGCCACTGATCAGAGATATGCCATCCGGCAGCACAGAGACAGAGGCAACAGCACCCTAAGATGATGTGGGAAGCCAGAGGCCAGCTTCCTTTCTGATGGCTGCATACCAAGGAAGAGGGAAGTTCTGGTTCCTCAATATGGGGGACTAGGTGGAGGAGGAAAAAGACACCTACTAGCTCCCTGCCAATGAAGGGGACTAAAAGCAGTGTTGTGATGGGAAGAGACCTCCACTACAGAGAGGAAGAGGAGGGACTCAGCAGCACCAACCTCCCCCATTGTTAGATATACAACCCATATGATTAGTCTGTGATCCAAATCCTCTAATCCTTTACCTCTAGAAGCATCATGGGATATGTTAGGCCACAATATAATTCCGTGGGATGTGGACCACAAAAGATTTAGAACTCAAGGGCTGGCTGTACCGGGTGTGTGCACGCCTTGCCAAAAGACATGACAGCCAGCTCTGCATGGACTACACCTGGAAGAGCTATCAGACAGGTCTGATTGGGGAGCGGGAAGGAAGAGTGGACAACTGTACTGAAGCCCTGAGCCCTCATCTCCTTTCAAAAGCATCTGCAGTCACATCTCACTCTGACATGAAAATGTTACCCACATAAATCCCCATGCACTAAGATAACATACAAATTTCTATTCGAGAGCTCAGAGTATATAAGGGAGTGAACTTTTCTAAATTCTAATAAAGAGAGGGGAAGCAAATATGATGTACCAGGGCTCCAGGTTTCTCTGGATGAGCTTAACAGGCCGGCATGTCTTTTACAGTAAAGATACTCCAGTTGTTCCTCCTTTGCAGAAGCCACCAAAGCAATCCTACCAGTCTATTTCTCTTATTGCATGGCCTTGACAGAAAGAGGGAGGGTTCCTTCCCCTATCCCACCCTCATGCAGATATTTCCCAGGACTCAAATGAGTTACTTGGCCTTTGGGACGGATTTTGTGCCTAAATGCAGAAGCTGATTGTTTCAACAGTTTGGAATACAGGTTTTAAAAATCCTTAAGTGCCTAACTTGTTACTAAAAATCAAAAATCACAATGGAATTTTGATACAAGTCTCTTTCAAAAATTTGTCCCACTGCTACCTACTTTTAAAAAGGCTGGCTTGCAGCTGCTGGCCCACACAGGAAACAGCATGTTCCTGTAGGAGCCCATGGAGAGATTGTACTTCCTACAACAAAAATCTCTTCCCGTCCACCCCAACTTGCATGTTAATTGCATGCTACACTATCTGTCTGGATCCTCCTTTCCATAGCCTGGCGCAGCAGAGGCACAGCCATACTTCATTCAGAGAAATATTTGTCAAAGGAGCCCCCTCTATGCACCTGTGGAGACATTCCTTTGCAGAAATTCCAGAAATCTGATCCTAAAAGACACCATAAACCTCCTACAGAAGATAAAAACTTCCACTGAGGATAACATAAATCAATAGAGTGATGGGAACAACATTACTAATGAACTGTTTATACTTAGTGTGCAAAAAAAATGTGCACTATAATATAATCCTTGAGTAGCATCAGTATTCATGAACACTAAAATTAGAGACAACAGAAATTAAGTCACTCCGAATATTTGTTTCAAATTTCTAGTATCTGTGCTGAACACAAAGGCTCAAAGTACTGTTTTTCCAAAATTCATTCGTTATACAACTCCAACCAATATCATCTTTTTTTTAAATCTTCCACTGATTTTCAAAATACAGTTGCAACCACACAAGAAAGTCCTTAAAGAATAAATGGTATATCTTGCAATATGACTGAATTTCTCAAGAGCATTAATATTTGGGTCATTTGTTTGCTCCCAAAATACAATACCTTTTACACATCTATGGGGGGTGGAGGGAGAAACAGGGCTGGTCTCCTCAGCCTCATTAGCTTTCATCAGCAAATCCCTTTAGGTGACAGTAATAAAGTGGAAGGTGTGCCTTAAAGAAAGAGAATTTGTCATGTGCTGCGGAGCTATAGACTAAAACAGGAAACGGTCCCCAAAAAGATACAAACATATATACATTTAAATGGCAACAATAGGGGTGATAGTCTATGTTGTGACTCAGTAGGTCTACATGGGGATAAAAAACCCACAGCTGGCCTGGGTCAGCTGACTTGGGCTCACTGGTCTCGGGCACCAGGGCTGAAAAAGTGCCATATAGATCTTTGGGCTCAGACTGGAACCCAAGCTCTGGGATGCTGTGAGGGTGGAGGGTCTCAGAGCTTGGGTGCCAGCCCAAGTCTGAACATCTCCACAGCAATTTTTCAGTCCCGCAGCCCGAGCCCACAATCTCAAGTCAGCTGACCTGGGCCACCTACAGCTGTGCCGTTTGTCTTTTATCCCCATGTAGACCTACTGTGAGAGGCACAACACAGAACTCGCAGCTCAGAGAGAGATGGGCACTAAAGTTGCTTTAAGCAACTGTGTAATGATTTGTGTTAGTCAAGTATATAAACTGGGAGGGGGGATATAAAGGAGTTTTTGCTTTTTGTATGTGTCTCTGCTGAGGCGGCATTTCAGAACTAGTAGAAATAGCTTCAAGACTGTGTGAAACCTAGTTTGTATGTCTTACTTTCTAAAACCTTAGTCTGTGTAAATAGCAGGGTGAAACAGAGAGGGTTATGAGGGAATTGTTAACTTCAGGTATCCCCCAACCCCAAGACAAACTTACAAGAAAACACCCAAGGCCACAAAAACACCAATAAAATAAAATCAACTGGATGGAACCAGTGGGATTGATAGCAAAGAATAGACAACAGAAGTAATTTTTAGCAGGATGAGCAAAAATGTATTGTTTAGGTTACTTATTGTGATTTATGCATAGAAATGTTTTAGTCAGGGGTTCAGAAGGAATAGGTACATTGATAAGGTAACGGAGTCTGCTTAAAGTTATAGAACAGAGGATAAAAGATAGGTGATTGACAATAGGAAAATGGAGAAGAACAACACAGCAGAGACCAGAGATTTGAAAAAAAGTCATCTTGTCCTCAGATGTAACTTGATCAATTACTTTTCTTGCCTTATCTATTTTTGTATGTCTTAAAACATACAAAATAAAGGATACAAGAAACTGTTTAAACCTAAATTGGAGTATTTGTCACCCAACAGCAGCTTTGCAATTCTGGACTGCTCTGGGGGCTGGAGAGGCCCCGGGCGTTACTTAGACAATTCACAGGACCAGAGTAACTTAGGACAGCCTTTCTTGAACTGCCCTATAGACTGCAGCACTACAGACTGCAGCTCCACCCTTGACATACCCTACCAGACCCCAGCCCTGCCCCTGACATGCTGCCTACTCCAGGACTTTAAAGGGGTCCTTCAGAAGTAACCTTATAGCTGTGTCCTGCACTGCCTCTGCCAAGGAATCCTCCTGAAGCCAGATACATAGCGGCCCTAAAAATCATATTGTTCCAGCTCTTAATGCAGCCCGAGAAAACTCAATTGGTTCAAACACAAGCAGTAACAAGAGTTCTGCAAAATTGTTGTCCAGGGGCTCTAGTGCAAGAAGAGTAGGACCCAGATTTGACAAAGGTACTGCCTGGCCCCAAAACAGCTTATCTATGATGTAGAGATTCCAGCTCCAGTACACTAATAGTGATATCTTATACGGTTATGCTGAAAAGGTGCTGGTAGCTACCCCCAGACTTCTCTTTAATCTGCATCTCATTGAAGCCAATGGACATCCCCTCATTCAGGATAAACGTCAGGGGCAATTATGCTCCTTTATGGATAGCTGAAACAATAGTAAATACCACCTAAGGGACCAAACTACATGCCAGGCCAATCAAAAGGTGAACGATGGGGCAGAGTGGTTTTCCTTGGGAGCTGATCACAAATAGAGGCTGTGTGTGTGCCAGAAGGGAACGCAGCACAAATCCAAGAGAGAGCAGCCTGAAAGCTGGGGACAACAAGAACAGCATTGGTAACATGGCCCTGTGGGGGGGGGGGGGGGGAGAGTGTGTGTGTGTGTGGGCGGGCTACAAATAAGTTGGGAATTGTGAGCAAGAATCCTATTTGTTCCCACTGTATTCAGGGAAACAGGACTTTGTGTACATTCTTTGTAAACAAAACAGTATTTTACCTAAGACATACCTGATTTTTAAACATCAATTTCTCCTCTTAATGGAAATAGCCCTCAAGACACCAAATTTTGGATAACTGCTTGGGCCAAAAGAGGTAAGGCTGGTGTTTAGTAATGGGATAGTTTCCACAGACAAACTGTGACCTGATATTTCCCTTGAAATAAAGCTGGAACAAATAATAGAGACACTTCCAGAAATTAAAGATTGGGAAAAGAAAATTAAACAAGGCCTAAAACAAGACCTGGGCACTTCTTGTTGGAGATAAAAAAAATCTTTGTTGGAGTAGCAGCTACAATGCATCTAGGCAGACTGGAAAGCCAATTCTGGACTTATGAAACAATAAGGTGAACAACAACCTGACTGACATGGACCAGAAGGTTTCCCACGAAATAGGGGAAGCCATGAAAGCTTTGGCCAACTTGCAACTTGTTAATAGAGGTTAGTTGCAGCAAGGACTTAAGGACCATAAAAAAAAAAGTCAGCTACAGAAGAAAATTAAAGGGGCAAAGACCACAGTGGATATGGAATTAGGACAGCCACAAGAGTTGGGTGAGACTGAACACGTAGGACAGTTTTCTACCGTGTCTACCCACAGAAGCCCACAGGGGAGAGGCTAGGATGTCACAGCTCAAATAATGCTAAAGTCTAGTATCTTTGAGGGAAAAACTCCCTGGGAGACTTATTTGGCTCAATTCAATACCATAGCCCAAAGGAAATGGCAGGGAGGATGAGCAGAAAGACAAGTTTCTAGCATTCAGCTTGGGTGGACCAGCTCTGATGGTGCTGCAGAACTTACCACAGAAAAAAAGATGGAGTTATCCAGACCTGGTACGAGCCCTTGATAGTAGTTTGGAGCTAGCCAACAATCTGAACTGGCCAGGGCACAGCTGAGAGCTGGGGGCCGGGGGAGGGAAGAGAGATTCCAACTGAACTGGCAAAGAACCTGGTATATCCAGATAGCAATGAGGACCTCCATGATAAATTGGCAATGAAGCAATTTATACAGTTGGACTTGGACTTCCAGATTACATTCAGTGAACAGAGGCCCTCAGAGGGGCTATGGAATTTGAATCTTACCTGCAACAGTGCACCAGAATAGAAAACAGCTACAGGGGAAAATAGGAGCTAATCACCATGAGCCCTGAAAGCACAGCTCTGAGCCTAGTATGTATGTTGGAACAGGGGATTCTGATCTGGTTCATGACCGTTTTGAATTGTTAGAAAAAGTGTTCACTGGTTTTGTAAAACAAGAGAAATTGGCAACAATGCAAAAACTAAGGGAAGCAGTTCTGTTAAACATTGGTGTTGTTAAAAAAAATGGCCACAATAGAAGAACTGTTATAAATATAAAGTTGGCCAGGACAGAGCATCACAAGAGTGCAGTGAAAGTTCTTCACCCAGTTTGGGGGGAGGAGGGAGATAGAGGGGAAAGGATAGCAAGTTGAAGGGGCAAAGCTTGGAGGTACAGTAGAACGTCAGAGTTACAAACTGACCAGTCAACCACACACCTCATTTGGAACCAGAAGTATACAATTAGGCAGCAGCAGACACAAAACAAAACCAAAAAAAGTAAATACAGTACAGTACTATGTTAAATGTAAACTACCAAAAAAAAAAAAAAAAAGAGCAAGAGAGAAAGTTACAAAAATATTTGTCAAGATAAGGAAACTGTTTCTGTGCTTGTTTCATTTAAATTAAGCCAATTAAAAGCAGCACTTTTCTTCTACATAGCAAAGTTTCAAAGCTGTATTAAGTCAATGTTCAGTTTCAAGTTTTTGAAAGAACAACCATAATATTTTGTTCTGAGTTACAAACAACCTCCATTCCCGAGGTGTTCGTAACTCTGAAGTTCTACTGTACACAGCTCAACCCTACAGTTTTTGTTTAGATCTGGGGAGTTAAACAACAAATACGTTACGGATGTGGCCCAGGTGAGATGAATGATTTGTAGACAAATGGTTTACAGTTAGCATGTTGTCTTACCTTCAGGATCAGGAACCATAACAGTTACATGCTGTGGTACTTTCCATAAAAGGAAAAATAGGAGTAATAAAGATCTGCTTTGAGGTCTCCCCCTCTTCTTTCTTTCCACTTCCCTATTCAGGTTTGGCGACTTTTATAGCCTTCTTCCAAACACAGGATTTTACACCTGGTTGTTGTACAAATTGGTGTCTCTAAGGTCCACTGATATCCAGTCCATATATCGAGTCTTTGGCCACCTGCTTGGGCATCTTCCATCCATGATCATTCCAAAGGCCATCCTACAATATAATTCTCAGGACTCCACTGGACATGTCCATATCACTGTAACCTAGCCTCCCTCAAACTTGTCTTCAATTGGGAAAACGTGCATTAGGTCCCTCATAACCTCATTTCATTTCCTATTCTGGAGTGTCCAACTATTTGACCACCTCAACATCTTTATTTCCATGGTGCAGAGCATGTTGATTTCCTTTCTTGTGGCTGGCCATGTCTGTTCTGAACATTAGGATGGGTTGAATTACAGTTTTATATATTCTGGTTCCACAATCTTATGAGAAAGAAGAGTAGGAGACCTATACAGTGCTTACACAAATAAATGAAGTAGAATATAGGATACAGCTCAATTCCAGGAATAAACCCAACGTTATCCATTAGGACTATCTGAGGAAGTATCATGGGATGGGAAGTATCATGGGACAGGACTTCAAATGTGGCTTCCCCCAGAAACAGAGGCTATACCTGTGCGAGCGGAGTCTGGGTGAGTTGTGAAAGTAATGAATTCATCATCAGAACAAAAATGGGCAGAGGCTGTCCAAGCCAGCAACTTCACAGAAACAACAGACGCTTGTCAAGGGGCTGTTGAAAGAAGTCCCTGCCAGTTGGCTGAAAGAAAATTGGGCAGGGAGAGAAAAACTCCAAGAAGATTTGGATGGGAATAAATCAGATTTAGGCTAATGATATAAAATATCCTGACAGACAAATACCACATAAATAGTTAAGATTGTATTATTCAATTCAATATCTGGGATGGGTCACAGAGGGAGTCATCATTTTGGAGTACATCAGGATGATGGGCAGAGCAGCAATGGGTTGTTTAGGCTTGGACATAACATAGGTGGCTATGAGTTGGCAAGACATTGATCTAAATTAAGCAGTTAAACTCCTTTATGGAAAAAAATAGCTGAAACAATAAAATATACCACTGAAGGGACTCGGCCATGTGCAAGACTCATCAGAAGCAGGGCTATGTAGGCAGAAGAGCTTTCCCTGGGGGCAGACTGAAAATACAGGGATTGTGTGTGTGAGAGAAGCACAAAAGCCAAGGGAGAAGCCTGAAAGCAGGACACAGTGAGAAAAGCCTGGTTAGCGTGGCCTTGGGAGGAAGCCAAGAGAGAGCTTCTTTTGGGCAGAGTACTGGCTAGAATGAAGCATAGAATTTTGAACATGGAAAGTGTCTCCTATTTTTTATTCCTACTGTATTCAGGCAAACAGGACTTTGTGAACATTCTTAGTAAAGAAACAGGACTGCACCCAAGAAATACCTGATTCTATCATTAATTTCTCCTCTGAACAGGCACAAGCTGCAAGGCTCTAAATATAACCGCTCAGGCAAAGACAGAACAATACTTATACAGTGGTTTTCATGGCAAAAGATTAAAAAAAAAAAAAAAAAGACTTCACAAGCTATATTTATAAGCAAGTAGGATTTTGTTTTCTGCCCAAATCTGTTCTTTTACCGAAACACCTCTCCACTTTACTCTAAATTATACATTTAAAATTAACAATTAAAATATACATTATGGTTTGTTTAATTATCCAATATTTTTTAATTTTTGCTGCATGTAGCGGAACTCTGAAATTGCAGTGATGAATACAAATAGTGATTAGTATCAGATGCTTCTTCAGAAGATACAAGAAATCCCATAACAGACAATTAGGGAACTTCTCCATAAGGGAAGTTTCTTCCTACCCCCCAGTCAGGTAGTGGTTTTCCTATGGCCTGAAACAAGATGGTTTATATTCACTGAAATAAAATAAAATGTTTTATCCTGCGTACATGTCCATAAGTTCCAGTGGGAAAGTATGCACTGTGTAAACAAATATTTTTAAATAGTTTTTAATTTCCTTTAAATTTCATTAGATGACTCATTTTTATAGTTGTGAGAAAAGCTTTAGAGGAATGTTCAATTCCAATATTTGATTTGTTTGGGTCATGACCCACACACTGTCTAAAAAATTGTCCCAGGACCCAAAGGAATTCTTTAAATAAACGAACGAAAATATAAATATTTATGCATACATAAATAAATGAATAAAAATATCACCAACACACTGACTCCTTTCAGTCACAACTGAGGGGAAACCTTAGTAGGCCAATAACATATGCCATTAAAGACTTGATTCTACGACCTGCTTTCAGGGATATCAAAACATTCTGCTTATGCCAACAGCAAACTGAAAACACAGAATAAGAAAAAGGTTACTGAGACTTCAAATAGCTCTGGGGAAATATCAGACTTGCAGTGATCTGGTTTCTTTCAAACATTTCTCCTCCATTAATGAGCTGTAGCTGGAGGGGGGTGGGGGGGTAGCGCGTTCCACTAGCCTTTCTGAATCACATGCTCAGAATTCACTGTGAGGAAGCAGGGACAAGGAACTCTCATTTCAGAGGCTTCTTCTGATTTAAAAATGGAGATAAATAGAATAGTCCAAAAACTGGACTGGAAGGGGACAAGGGGAGCAGGGGAAAAAAAACCACCTCAGCTATATTTACTTTTACAGAGTTTCACCTCAAATGGGAGAAGGTTTTAGGACTTCTAAGGGGAAGAGGTCTTCCTACCCTATGAGATCCCGGAAATCTGTGGGGAAGGAAAGGATGAGAACTGTGAATGCAAAGAAGCCCCTATAGAGGACTGCCTTCTATATAATGCCCTGTTGTTCCCAACTCCATGGTAACATAGATCCTTGGGAAGAGGTCTTAACAGGAGTTCCTAATGAAAGTTCTCAGGGTTAGCAGGGGAGGATGATGCTATGGGTAGTTGGTCTTCTGCTCTACCGCCTTCCACGGCTCTCAGATATCTCTCTAAACCCCCCAGAGCTCCAAAATAGAAGTTTCCATGGTTCTAAGGGTGGGGACAATGGAGTGAGTCTTCAGCTTTCTTCTTGAGGTCCCCCAGGAGAGAGGCACTCCCTGATATTGGTAAACATTCTTATATGAGAAAATGAAATGAAACCAGGAAACATTGGACAAAAAAGACGAACAAAGAATTTCATGCCATTTCAGTGGTCTTTTTGCAGTGTGATTCCTGTACTGACTGAAGATTTCACACATGAATGCCTCCCTCCCCACGCCCATGGCCGCCCTTATTCCTGTCCAGAATAGATCATCTTGAGCTCTGTTCTTATACTTCTCAATACACACATGGGTACTGTGGATTATGCTTAGTATTCCTAATCATGCCATGTGTTATTATGACATGACTCTCTTTGTACATAATGCCACATTTCTGCTTTTTCTTTTAAACATCCTTGTAGGATTATTCTCTTGAGCTCTCGATCATTCTGTTTCTCATTTGAGCTTCTAAAATTTAGTTTCAGCAATGGATAATACTTGAGTGTTATTTACTTCAGATTCCTCTCTTCCTGAAGTGCCTGTTTGCACTATTTATAGGCACTCTTGAAAGCATGCCTATTGCAAGAAGCTCCTTAACAGACCTATCTTTCACATTTAACAAGTTCTTATGCTTCTTCTGCAATAATCAGAATCTTTTTGGTAATATTTATTCCAGTGGTATATGGTCGGTTTTTCTCAGCCAATTTCTGACTAAAAATATCTTCATGAAACCACTCAATCAAAATCAATTGCCAGAATTTTTTTTTCCAATGTGCTATGTTTAGTCAATGCTTTGCATGTATACCTCACTGGGTGACCATCTCACAGAAGGAAAGCCGTCAGTGCATTTAAGCTTGTGCAACTGAGATTTTAGGGTCATTGTTCAATCGTAAAATATTTCTGTGCTGGTGCATCTATGATTTTGTTTGTTTGTTGTTTTAAAATTTCCAGAAACTTTTCTCATGCCTCATCTCAGGCCATTCTGTGTTGTCCTCAAGAAGCATTCGGGGATGGAGGGAGACACTTAACTGTGACAAATCAGGCATGAATTTGCTTAGCTATTTTAGCATGCCAGTGAATCTCTGTAAGTCCTCATTGGTTGAAGGATTTTCCTTTTGTACAATTGCCTCTATCTTTCTAACACTGAAGGTCACCGAATAGGAGTTTTACATAACTATTTGCATTCAGCTTCATCTGCCTTTTACTCCTGTTTAAATTAAAGTCCTTTTCCTTGGCCTGCTGGTTACTTCTAAAGAAAATGTGGCTTTCCCAAGCAACATTCTTGCCTGAATCAAAGTATTCTTGAGTGACTTCACCTAACAGTTCGCACTCCCCATTCTCCCACTGAAATGTACTGTAAATCAGTGCTTCTCAAGCGATCTGATGTGGGGGACTGGCCATTTTTTTTCCAATGTGCGCGCAGACCACCACTTTGAGTAGCACTGCGGTAAATCATTCAGTGCTTTGCAGCCTGCCATATGTAGTATGGTGAAGGATTTAGCCTTCTCCCATTTATCTTTAACACCACTTGTTTCTAGGAAACTTAAAGCACTGCAGTCACCTCCTCCAGCTCTCTTGCAGACTAAGATTCAGGTTACTTCAATTGCTCCATTGTTGTAAGAGATTCATTTTACTTAAAAGACATGACATACAGAAGTACTGGAAAGGAATAGATCTCTATTTCCTTGTTCCAGTGTCTGACATGGGTCTGGGTTACAAAAGGGTATAGTCAGGATCCATGGACACAGTAAATGCTGTTATAGTCATATTGTATTATGAAAAACGAGGAATAAGGAGTTCCTGGTCTCCCTTTCTATACCATTCATTATGTATACTTTTACCAAGTGCCCTCTTATTTATTCTTCTTTTGTCTAAAACAGTAACAAAAATAGTTTCTATCACATTATTGCATAATTTGAGAAATAGTATGTGATCATATACTTAAAGCCTGTGAGTAAATGAATGTCAGGGGAGTTACCACCATAAAACTGATGTAACAGAGCAGAGAATCAAATCCTATCTTTGCACATGTGTATAGGGATCAGAGCTAAAGGGATACCGTCAACTTAAATTTGGTCAAAAGATTATTCTTTATAACACCAATAGAAATATTTTCATAATGTTTAATTCAATTAAAACATATTATAAACACATAACTTATTCCCCTGCAGTGCCTCACCCCAAACACTGAAAGTGAAAGTGACTATCAAACTCACTAAAATTATATTTGTCTAAACTGAGTGATATACAAAAAAAGGAATCATTATAAATAATGACAAATTAGATTAACATTCTTTTGTTTTTGTAATATAAGGTGTTATTTAATAATTTAGGTAAATAAATGTTTACAATATACTTCATTTTGTTAAATCTACATTAATTTCATTGTCATACTTATCCAAATATCTCTTTACTGATTTAAGCACTAATCCTACAAACATTTACTTTGCAGTGTTACATACTTCTAAGTATACCTGGCAATTATTTGTTGGCTAACTTATTACAGGCTTCCTGGTAGAGAAGTAGGATTCTTGATCAGGGATTTGAATGCTGAATGGGTAGGGAAGGGTGTTCCATGTATAAGGGGTGGTGGCATGAAAGAACGTGCGAAGGTGGTTGAGAGAGAATAAAATAAACTGGAAAACAAACTGGCATCATCGGAGAAACGTCAGAGATGCGGAGCAACATGAAAAGAAACAGTCAGATAAGCAGGGAAGAGTAGAGTTATGTAGTGCTTTGTAGGTACCTGTTGTGGTGGTGAGGGGAAAGCAGCAGAAAAATTCAGAGTTGACCTGGACACGATCAGATCAACTGGTTAGGAAGATGATCTTAGTAGCTGAGTTTTGTATGGTTAGAACAGGAGCGGAGCACAAACATTGGTGTTAGAGAGCCCAGAGAGAAGGAGGTTGCAGTAATCATTGCAAGAAAAAATTGGATGAGAGTTTTTGCTGTGTAGACAGAAAGAAGAGGTCAGGTACTGCTGACTGTGGTCTGATAATCAGGTACAGAAAGTCAGAGATGAGCATAAGCTACAAATGTCATCAAAATTCAAGGGGAGGTGGATTTAGTCTGCTAGTTAAGCCCACTAAAGACAAAAGTCTGAGCTACAATTTCTGTAACTGAAGTGGATTCAAACTCTCCCAGTGTGTTCTTGGGAGGCAAGAGAGCCTAAGGGAGAATGGATTCAGTATTTCAATTCAGGCCTAAGTCTAAGCAAGATAGAAACAAAAAGGATTCTGTTAGAATGGCTCACCAGAATCTAAAAAAGAAATAGATGGGAATAAAAAAACAAATAGATGTGCTTGGATATTCCTGTAATAGGCACATTAAAATAGATAAGATGACCAGGGGAAAAAAGCAGGTAATTGCTATGAATGGCTTGTTTAGTCCAGACAGTATATTTGATGCTATAGAAAAAAACCCAAAGGGAAGGCTTTGTCCCTACCCGAAGGAGTTTACAATCGAGATGATTTATTATGAACTAGTCACTTATTTACAATTTAGCTACCATATCTGAAGATGACAGTGGAGGAAAAAAAATAAATCAGAGTGTGTCAAATCAGTGCAGTGCATGTTTTGTTTCATTATGAATGTAAAACATGACATAAAAGTGCAATTCTAATTTGATATGCAAATCCCTCTACACTAACCTTGACTGTATGACAGCAGTAAAATGACAACATTCTCTAAAATTCACACCTTAATTCTGTATTACTGCTTTTCTTGTATGTTAGTAAAAATTTTGAAAAATGAAACAAAATTATGACAGCTCTAGTTAAGACAAAACGTGACTACAGCAAAGGGATTTCTCTTCAGTGCGGGTGACCTCTTGAAATATTTTACATTGCAGCAGATGGCGTACAGCACACAGAGCAACTTGTCCCTTCAGTAGTTGCAATTAATTACAAGAATCTTAATGTCTGGTTGCCTATCTAGGCTGATTTATCATGCCTCAGCCTTCACATCGAGAAGTCAACCATCTCTTCTATCATGGTAACTAATGCTTCATGGTTCTGAAGGTACCTGTTGCACACAGAACTAAACTACATCTCTTATTAACACAAATACACCCCTGAAGTATCTTCTCCATAACACAGGAATGTTAAATCCCCAAATCCCTCCTAAACTCATCTCCCATATGGCACTGAACTGAAAAGAGGCAGCTTTAGGAAAACAAATGGACTCAAACCATATGTTAATGAATATGATGTACAGCAGTAAAACAAATGAAAAAATGTATCACATACATGCTATAAACAGATTTAGCTTGATCAAGAAGTTACTGGAGCTACAGCTCCAATCCTTCAATATCACATTGCATTATTGACTAGACGCATCATAAGTGGGTTTCGGCTTCTTTTCAAACATTAAGCATAGGTACTGCAGAAAACACAACACTGGACTAAATGGGCCAATGGCCTGCTCTAGCACATCAACTCCTATTTTCTTATGTACATACTAAGAACAAATTAAAAAGAATGATAAATCAAGAAACAAACAAAAAATAATCACAATATAAACACAAACTGAAAGAATATGTATTTTTCCATTGTAATTACAATAAATAAATTTCAGATAGAACTGGAAAAAGTAACACAAAAAAACTGATCACAAAAGTTATTGTAACCAGTGAAATAAATAAATGGGTAAGCCGTTACAACCAGGATTTCTTGAGAAACTAAATCAACCAACCGGCAAGAAATGCGCTGAAGATCTGTTAAGACAGCACAGAATATAGAATACATAAAATGTGATCATCTTTTTATTTTACAACCTAACTCAAGCAAGCAGCATAATTCTCAACCACTTCACTTCCTTCTGAACTACAGTTTAAAAGCAACACCACTAACATCATTTAAATCATCTTCCTCTTACCTTTAAAAATAACTCCCTCAATTATGCACACCTGCATCTCTACTTACGATGCATTTGCTTCAAAGCTGCTTTTTTACACAAGGTTTGGAATGGGTTTCTTGGGGACAAACATTCGTGAGGCGATCACAAAGGCTACTTGGGCTCACCTATGCTCTGAGAACAAGTGACACAGGCAGGCTACTCTTAACATCTCAATTGTAAGGAGAGCGAGGGACACCCTTCCTTCTAAAAGTTCCTGAACGTGCCTCTTGGTGTGTCTGTATTCACACTGTCAGTCTTGGCAGGACCATCCTGGGATGGATGGAGATACTCAGCTAGGAAGTACTGCAGGTCCCCGCTTGCCCTATACCCCTCTCCAATACCGCATAGTGGGATCCAATCAACCCCTATTTGCATTTCAAGCCATTCCCGCAGCTCTACATTTCCCTTTAGCCCTGGTCGCTCTTTGGGGCACCCTGTCTCTCTGGCTTTGTCTCTCTTTCCCTGCCTGGGTCCCGCTTTGCGGAAAGCCCCAGCCCAGGGCAGCCCCGGCCGTTCCCCGGCTGACAGAGGCTGGGGCAGGGAGAGGGGCACCAGGGCAGCTCAGCTCGGCGGGCTGCCGCCCTCTCCAGCCGCCCGCGCACGAGAGGAGCGCGGACCAGCGGGCGCCCCGAGCTGTGGGGAAGCGCTTACCTTAGCCAAGGCACCGGCGTCCTCTTCCGCCGCCGGGCGAGGCTCTTTTGTTCTCCGGGGAGGGGGCGGGGGCGGGGGGTGAACGCGCTCTCCGTGCTCCCCGCCGGGGCTGAGCGTGGAGGCTGAGCCGAGGCAGTCGCCCGGCTCGTCGGCGCTACGCGGAGCTCTGCCCAGCCCTGGCAATGACAATGGAGCGTTTGCATGGCGCGGCGGCTTCGCCTGCGCGGGGAGTCTGAGGGCCGCCACCTGTCAGCGCGCCGCGGGCAGCCCAGGCCGCGCCAGCCTGAACCGCCCAGCGCCCCGGCGGGCCCCGCGCTGGGGCTCCCGCCGGCCCCCATTCCGTGAGGGGCATCCAGGGCAAGCGGGGTAGGGGAAGGGAGTGGAAAAGGAGCTGCCCGGTGGTGGGGGCAGTGGAAAGCAGCCACCCGGGAACCCCGGCTTCTGGGGGGCCGCAAGAAAGAGGCGCCCAGGAGCCCGGGTAAGAGTGGAAGCAGGAGCTGCCCTAGTGACTGGGATTGGAGCCGCTCTGTCGGCCTGCACCTGCCTTAAAGCCCCCACTCCTGCTCCCTGTGGGGAGGGCTCGTCCCCTGGTAGTTTCCTGCCCCATGAGCTGTGGTGAGGACACAGCCTGACCCCCCCACCGCAACCGCAATGCTTCCTCCACGCCCGCAGGCCCTGCTGCGAGAAGCCTCATGCTCATCTGCCAGCCCCACTTCTCTAGGCCGGGGCTGGCCAAAGAAATAAGGGGGCCGTTAAATTGTGATAGCCCAGGCTTGGCCAACGTGTGGCTCCGGAGCCACGGCGCTTCAGAAGTGACTATGCGGCTCCTTGTCTAGGCACCGACTCCGGGGCTGGAGCTACGGGTGCCAACTTTCCAGTGTGCTGGGGGTTGCTCACTGCTCAACCCCGGGCTGTGCTACACGCCTGCCCCCACTCCAACCCTTCCAGCCCCTTCCCCTGAACCTGCCAAGCCCTCACTCCTACCCCCCCACCCCAAGCCTCCTGCACCCCACAAAACAGCTGATCGGGGGGAGGGGGCGCTGGGAGTGGCGCAGGAGAACTGCTGCCATATTAGCGTGGCTCTTTGGCAATGTACATTGGTAAATTCTGGCTCCTTCTCAGGCTCAGGTTGGCCACCCCGTAATAGCCTCTTTAGTTGGTAGCTTTCCTCCTGTAGCATCCCAAAGCGTTTAAGCGGCTCTACAAAGTATGCACAGGAATTGTTTCATCCACCTTGAAATGCAGCCACCTGCATGTGAAGCACAGCAGTAGTTTACAGTGGTGCAACTCTCCTGATTTTATTGTAAGTCTTGAGGTGGTGTTTTTTTAAAGCCCTAACTACTGCTGTCAGGTCAGTATGTTGGAATCTCAGCTTTAATCTTTAAGAGAGTTTCTAGGCCTCACCATTGCAAAGAAAATCATAAAAATCTGATCCCCACTGTACACCAAGTGGTTAAAATAGAAATGACAACTAAAAAGGACCCATAATTTATTTTTAAAAGCTCATTGTTCTGGGGCTGACTCATAGTTTTTTAACATTTGGGGTTGGCAGTACTAACACAGCACTTCTATTGTACATGGCAGTGTAGAATATGAAGTGAAGAATACCCACGTAAAGAACTAAAACTGCCAATCAACTATGTGTTTTAACAGAAATTTGTTAGTCTCTAAGGTGCCACAAGGACGCCTCGTTGTTTTTGCTGATACAGACTAACACGGCTACCACTAGGAAACCCATTTCCTATAGGTTCATTGTCAGTCTAAAGAAGTCGTATGGGTGGAACGTTGCTAAATTGATGTGGGATAGCCCAGCCAAACTGAAATGAATTAATGAATGCTTAACTTCTCACATCCAACCTTGGACAAAAGTTTGGCATCACTCCCCTCACCTTGCTACTTGACCAGACCAAATTCAATCCACAGAAGAGTGAAGGACTCATTTCATGTAGTCTTTCTGCCAAAAGCAGGATTTTCTGGTTCATCTGAACAATGTTACCAACTCTTGAGATATTTTTCTAAAGACCCCAGCTCTTGCAGCAATGTAATTATGTGAGAATTTGAGTTCTCATTTTAAAAAAAAAAAGTATGTTCCTGATCTTCATCATTGAGGACATGAAAACATGACCTAGCTCCATCTGAAAGGATCAAAAACTAGAAGGCAAATAAAAAGAATTCAAAATGTTTTGTTTTTAAATCTCATGATTGATTGATTTTTGGTGGGGGAAGGCAGATTTATGATTTTTTGACACTTATGGTTAGCAATAATGCCATATTTGTACACTGAAAGGTGAACACAAGGCTGCTATTTGTTAATTCTTACTCAAACACTATCCCATAAAGCCCCATCCTTCAGATTTACACTGTAGTTAAAGCCATCTCCTGATTAGGTGGTACTGTATAAAGATCTACCTATAAGAACAATATTGCTAAAAAAGTTCTTAAACCACGTTGCCATAGAGAGGGGAAAAAGTAAAATTCCCAAATTAAATAACTAGATTTACATAAAATACTTTAAAAGTACTTTTTACCAGAAGAAAAATATATTGCTTGCTACTGATCAATAAAAGTTGCATTTATCCTCTTGAAAAAGTCAAACTAATTTCCACATATGATTCAGATGATAATTTCAGATACATAATCATCTTTTTGTTAGGACATCTTTCATGCAGGTGTCTGGAAGAATGACAGCCTATGGGAAAGTATTATTCTATAATGTCATTTAAAACAGCTTAAAAGCATTTTATACTCTGATCCTAGAAGTGGTTATTCAGTTCCCTGCCAGAGAAGGTCTGATCCCTGCAATACATTTTCTCGTGCTATATAATGACATTTTAAAAGTCCAAGGAAGACACTTGTCTTGGAAGATTACTCCTGACATCTGTCAATGTTTTTAGCCTGCTTTTTCCCTTACTTAATTTCATTCCATTGATCCTAGTTACACCTTTGTGTGCCACCCTAAATAACTCTGCTCTATCCTGGGTGTTTGCCACTTTAAAATATTTGTACATGTATCAAACTTGAGTTTCCTCTCACCTACACTGGTGTAAATCAGGAGTAAGTTAATTGAAGTTACACCAATATTAGACTAGTGTAAGCAAAAGGAGACAGCCGATCACAGGGGTGACCAACCTGTGGCTCTGGAGCCACATGCGGTTCTTCAGAAGTGGATATGTGGCTCCTTGTATAGGCACTGATTCTGGGGCTGGAGCTACAGCCAACTTTCCAATGTGCTGGGGGGTGCTTACTGCTCAACCCCTGCCTCTGCCAGAGGCCCTGCCTCCACTCCACCCCTTCCCATTCCCTCCCTTGAGCCTCCCATGCCCTTGAGCCTCCCCCTCACCCCCAAAGCCTCCTGCACACAACAAAACAGCTGATCAGGAGGTGCTGGGAGGGAGAGAGAGGTGCTAATCGGTGGGGCTGCCAGTGGGCAGGAGGCGCTGGGAGCGAGCAGTGATTCATCTGGGAGGAGTTGCCTTCCCCATAGTGTGTCTATTAGGCAGTGACAATTAAACCCACAGATCCCCATCAACATTCTGTTCCCCAGAGTCCTGGTTTCTCTACTGGTATTCCCTGCATAAATGAGCTCTGCAGGTTATGGCTAAGGAAGATGCTGTAATGGGACTGCCATCCCACCTCTGAGGCTTGGGGTCACTATTCCTTTAAGACAGGTCCTAAGAAAATATACTAATGCCAGCTTCCTGCAGCCTAACCCAAATGGAAAGGGTGGGGTGAAATCACAGGGCAGCTGTCTTTAGCATGGTCCAGATGAAAACAAAAACACACACAAGACATCTTCCTTCAGGCAAGGATGTGGGAGCATATAGAGCTCTTCTCTCAACCATACACCCCCCTCCTTTGTGTATATTACTCCTTTAAACATGCAAGAGTTGAATCAACACTGAAGAAACCTGTCCTGGATACATCAGGATACCGCCCAGTGTCAAACCTTCCATTCCTGAGCAAGCTAAAGTATAACCAATTGCTTGAGTGCACTTGTGGTTTGTTATTAAGAATGTTTGAGGGACCAACTAATATAGCCAAATTTTATTAGTCAAAGAAAGCAGTACAAAAAAGAAAGGAAAGACTTGATACATTACCAGTCCTTCTTAGAAGCAGTTTTCTCACAGCATTCAGATCACCTTACACAGAAGGTTTCAGAGTAGCATCCGATGAAGTGAGCTGTAGCTCACGAAAGCTTATGCTCAAATAAATTGGTTAGTCTCTAAGGTGCCACAAGTACTCCTTTTCTTTTTACACAGAAGGTATGCTCTGAAGTATGCATTCAAACTAACCATTTTCATAATATGGCTGTTTACACATCACTCAAGGCTAAAATTCACCCATCAGCTTTTTACTTTTTTTTTTATTCCAGGATGTATCTTTCTTATCTTTTGGTTTGGATTCCATATTCCAAACCACTTGGACCACCCAATCTGTACCAGGACAAAGAATGAATGCACCTTGTCTCTGACAGGTTTTATATTCACCTGTGCAAAATGTTGAATTTGCTGTTGCAAAGAACTGGGATATATATCTTGGCATAAATGAACAGAACTGTAGGAAAAGCATAACACAAATTCAGTTAGCATAACTTGCCATGCTTTACACAACATTAATATAGTATACACTACACCTAACATATATGTACGGGCTAACAAAGCTCAGAGAAACTAGCAAAAGGACAGCTACAAGCTCATCTAATTGATGCTAGTGACCCAGCATAGTCTGGAGTTGGGCCAGGACCAGGAAGGAAAACTGCATTACTGGCATTGATGGATGATTTTCTTCTGTCAGTGGATAGAGGGCAGACATCCATTCTCATCCTCCTGGACCTCTCTGCAGCATTTGACACTCAACTATAAAATACTGCTCTCTCATCTGAGAGAGGTGGCAGGGGTCCAGAGTAATGTGCTAAAATGGTTTGAATCATTCCTGGAGAGGGGCACCCTATAAGTAGTGATGGGAAACTGCACCTCAGGAGTGCAAGTAGGGCACTACCCTCCAATACGCAGTACCAGCAAGAGATTTTTAGTGGCTATGGGGTACCGGAAAGACTTGGGGCTAGGCCCCACTCCAGCAGAGGGGTGGGGTGGGGGTGTGCTCTGCTCCTTAAAGGACCAGAACGCAGCTAGGGAGGGCATTCATTCTTTAAATGGCTTTAACAGCACAATACATATGCTAACAAACTTAAACAAAAGCTTTGTTTAAGTTTGTTAACATATGTATTATGCTGTTACTGGTCAGGAGTCCACAAGAAGGGGGGGGGGGGGGAAAGGTGTTTCAACAGTGTTTTTGATTCTGTTTCTCCCCATTGGTCTGAATTATCCATGACATTCATACTGTATCACATCAAGTCCAAATCATTAGAGGAATGCCTCTGCTTGACTGACCAGAGGATGTTTGGATTCTGATGTCAGCCCAGTTCTGCAGCCTGACAGGAATCAGGTGTTGTCCTCAGTGTACACAGAATTCTTCTTTGCTGCCAAACTAGTCTAACATGCATTTTGTTAACTAGAACTGGAGCAGCAAAACAAAGAAAACAAGTGCCTCATTTTCCAGCTTTGTGGGTGAGAGAACTACTGTATAAGTGAAGATTATAATGCCTGACACTGATAGCCTTAAACCAGCTGCCTCAGGAATCTGCCAAGAACTTTGCTGAAAATATGTTCCTCAATTTAGCAACGGAGCTAAGACTTATCACACTTCTGCCTACCTTTATTTGAATGAAAACTGATCTGTCAGCTCAGGCATTGTCAGTTTCATCCAGAACAATTTACAAACTTGGAACCTAATCCTGTAAACCCTTAATCATTTGATCAATCCCACTGAAGGCCATGGTACTATTTGCATGATTATGGACCACTTTTGTGTACTGGTAAGAGTTTGAGCAGTCTGTTCCTATAAAGGAAGTTGAATCCCCCATTGAAATGCAATGTTTGGGTACAGTACCATAAAGCAGTTTAGGATACAGTTCTATTTAAAATTTGTCTTTTAATAAATCATATATATGTTGAAATGACTCTTCACCCAACTCCTATATTCCATATAAACAGACTGAATACTACATATTTAGGGGGGAAAGTGAGCAGTTAAGCATGTTGATGTTTGTATATACAAAGTAGGGTGTCAGAGGTGATGGGGACCCCAGGCTGGGGGTAGGGCGTGGAGGAGTCACATGGAGGGTCACGTGGCCCCCTTTGTGTTCCTCCCATGAGTGCACTACCAGCAAAAAATGATTTCTATTTGCACCACTGCTGCACCTCCATCACTAGACTCTCCCACACTTGTAGAGTCTTACAAGGATCCATTCTCTCTCTGGTCCTTTCCAGCATCTACTTGCAGCCACTTGATGAACTGGTCAGACAACATAGACTCAAGTGCCAGCAATAAACAAAGGACACAGAGCTATACATATCCTTCACCACATACCATTACTACCAAAATGGCCTAGTGTTTGGATAAGATTGGCTCACGGATGAAGAACAACTGGCCGAAGTTGAATCTAAGGAAGACAGAGGTGATGTTGGTGGGCAGAGGTCAGCATCTGAAGAGGTCTCAGGTATGGTGCAGTCTCTTTGGGTCAAAGAAACACACCATGATTGATCAATTCAGTCCATAGTTTAGGCATGCTCCTGGATTCGTCATCAATGCTAAGCTCGCACATACCAGCATCCATGAGTAACGATTTCTACCATCTCCAGTTGCCAAGAATCTCCAGCTCATCCTGGTGGATGATGACCTGGCCTCAGTTATTCACATCTTTGTCATCTTTCAGATGGACTATTGCAATATGATATACCTGGGAATGAAGCCTTCAGCCCTTAGGAAATTCCAACTAGAATAAAAAACTGCAACACATTTCCTCAGCAACAATGGCTACTGTGAATGCATCAAAATGTCCTCCACTCTTTATGCTGACTTCCTATACAATATCAAATGGAGTTCAAGGTCTTTCCTCAAGGTGTTCTAGGGCCTGAGCCTAGGTTACCTAAAAGATTCTCTAAAGCTCCAGGATGAAGACTGTGGTCAACAACTTTGCTTCTCTGGCTCAATGGAACTCCCTATAATAAGGTTAAAGCTTGTGCAGGAGACAGTATTTTCTCAGGGGCCAATTGGAGAATGTGGAATGAACTCCCCGCAGGAACTAAGGACCATCATAAGCCTCATCACTTTCTGCTCCAAGTGCAAGGCACATTTCTTTGACCTTGCTTTCTCTACCATAAATACATATCAACATGTATATTAAAAAGCCCACTACCAAAACAAGGCACCATACCGCATACACTCCTTCCCCTGGGGAGAGGATGAGAAAACAAACTTATGATAGATATTAGTCACGTTGTTTAAGGCACTACTGGAAGGAGCTGATATACCATAGTGATGAGCATGGTATAAGAACCTGTGCAGAATGGAACAGAACAACTGATTACATTAAAGCACTGTCAAAACACTGAAATGATTATAGGTGTCTTCTATTAAAACAGAAAAGTAGTAAAGAAAATTTGGTTTTTGAATGAAGTTATTATTAGCAGTGTTGAAAATATGGGGAAAACGAGTAAAAGAACAGCCCCCACATCTCTGCCAAAAAGAAGAAAAAAAGGAAGAGCTTTTCTCTCTCTCTGGGTTGGGACAACTCAGCTCCCCAGGGCTCCCCCTCTTTACTGGCTAACGAAGTGAGCTTGCACCACATTGGAGACTTGGAGGTGGGATCAGTAGAGGAGCTGATTCCTGACTGCAGTTTCTTGGGCTCCCAACCTTCCCACCAGTAGGTGGAGGAGCAGCAGAACTTCATGGGAAAAGATGTGTCCACTTTATTTGGCTCTTCCATCTTGCAGTCTCTCCTGTTACAAGATTCCCCTTCCCACCACGGAGACAGGGGAAGGAGGAGACCCCTCACCATCAGGGAAGAGGAGAGGCAGACAGAAGCAGAGACAATCCTCTCTCCTGCCAGACCACCTTCAATTCAAGATGGAGAAAGAGCCCATGGCAGACAAATGGTCTTGTTAGCCCCCTATCCCATCCAGGCACTCCAAAGGAGGTTTTGGTGAGAGGCTGAATAAAGGTGAGGTTAATGCAGGGGTTCACAAACTTTTGGACTGGTGATCCCTTTCACACAGCAAACCTCTGAGTGTGACCCTTCCCCTTATAAATTAAAAACACATTAATATTTAACACTATTTTAAATGCTGGAGGTGATGCAGTGTTTGGGGTGGAGGCTGACACCTCATGACCCCCCATGTAATAACCTCATGACCCCCTGTTTGAGAATCCCTGGATTAATGGAAGGCAACGGAGTCATACGGTATGAATGGGGAAGGACAGAAAGGAGAGAAAAAGAAAGAAAGAAGTGGAGGGAGGCCAGTGGAGAGCATGTGGTCTCCCATCTATATCCATCCATCACAGTGCAGCTGAAATATGTTGATGAAGTCCATGTATAGGAGTACGGTGCAGTTAAATGGGGTATAGCAAATGCTCTCTATACTCCGATGATAGGGGAATGACACTGTCCACCTTTAGTACAGGAAGTAGTACAACTGCTGTCTTTGATTTTGGGGGCTGTGATAAAATACAAATTAGGCTGGGCAGAAAGGTGAAAGGGACAAGGGGATGGGTGATCCTCTCCCCCTCACCACCCCACCCAACACACCTTTAAGTATTATTAAAAGCATCCATTTCAGAGAAACATATTAAAACATCTGTTTTAGTAACATACAGAACATGCCTCACATCCTCTCAAAAAGTTCAGTCAGAAGCAATAAATCAGAATCTTTTCATTTTCACTAATGAATTAGGAGAACTGCTGTGGATTTCCAAATCATGCATATAAGTGAATATGCAAATAAGTATGATCATAACATTCAAGGCAGCTCCACTACCAAGTGGGTTCATTTATTTGGACTAGTGCAATTTAGTTTGGTTTATAATAAAATGTAATCGTATTTTTATTAAATAAACTGCAGAACACTTACTAAAATAATACATTTTTAAATATATTGTAATTTTTAAAATAGTCATTGGTTTAGTTCTTCTGAGCAGCCCTACAACAACAAACCCCTATCTGGTGTCTGAGAAACCCCACACTCAAACTAGCATGCACATATGTCTTGCAGCCGCCTTGAGGCTGGGATGTGTGTAAAGAATGGAAGATGCCCCACCATCTAAAGTTAGTCAAAAATGGAGAGGTGGGGAGGGGGGGGGGGATGTTGTGGAAAATTTCAATTTTTGGAAGAAATTTGAAAAGAAATATTTTGGCCAAACAACAACATATTTTAACTTGGACGTGATGCTGCAGTGCCTCTTGGGAGTTGTAGTCCTATGGCTCAAACTCCCATTTCCCTCTATAGGCCAGGCTTCCTGGTCAGACTAGGATGCTCCTTGGTCTTCCCTCTTGGAGAGGGGGATGATGCATCATGGGAGTCCACAGCCATGGTTCATGGGAGATGTAGTCCAGCCAGCTAGCCCAGTCCAGAGAGGAGAATAGGGCCATAAGGCAACCGAACTACAACTCCCATATCGCACCATGGCAGCATTTCCCAATTAAAATATTTCAGTATTCTGATGACAGTTTTTGGCTGAAATATTTCAGTGATTCTGTGTTCGGTTTTTCAATGAAAAAAATCAAAATTCTGTGGGAAGATAATTTTTCATCAAAAAATTAATGTAGTTGAGACCCCAATTTTCCATCAACCAATTTGATGGGAAATTGTCAAACAGTCCGACCATCCTCAAAACATCCAAGAGGCTCTAGGATGGGAGAGGAGAGAGAAAGAATGTTCCTTCTCCATTCCAGCAGTCAGGTGGGAGAATTCAAACTTATCAGTCACCTACTAGCTGAAGCTGATGTGAAAAGTGGTAGCACATAGGACAGCCCCTGTTAGGAATTCTGTCCCTTTCCCTGGTAGCTGTCTTGGAGCGGTGGTGTTGACTGGTATCACCTGGGCATTCCCTCTGAAAAGGGGCTCCCATTCATCATTCATCTCTGTTTGGACCTCATGGGTTTAGTCCTCTGTTCTCATAGGTATTTGGTAAAATTGCCAGACCCATGGATGGTGGTGTGGATAGGCGGGAGAAATAAAAGAAAGACTGGGGTAAGTTAGAAAAGAGATACGTGGTATGGAGAGAACTTCTGGAGTTGACTGGGAGAGGAAAGCTATGACATAAAATAGGTGGGAGTAGTTAGAAAAATCAAGAGTACTAACAGCTTATGCATATTTGTCGGGTAGGTGGAGGGAGAGGAAACAGTTCATATTTTCAGGGCTTTCAAGGAGAAAGAATAAGGTAGGTCACACTTTTTTAAAAAAGGCAGCTGTTTCCCCACCCCCACCCTTGCAAGAGCTGAATGTACACAAGCACTTTCCTTTTGCTGGGAGCTCAGTTTTATAGTGGTGAACAAGCTGGTTGTTCCATTTCAGCTATTGGCACCTCTAATTTATGCAAAGTTGTTGGGATTTTTTTTCCCCCAGAGAGAACATGAGGAGTCAGAGGAAGATAAGGATGTTTTTAACTAAGCAGGAACAAGCATCAAACGAGGAATAATAGTTTTGCCTCTGCTGTGTGCTGCACAAAGGTAGCAGCACCATATGGAGGTCTTGGTTTTTAATAAAAATGAATACATGAGAGTATATTAATTTTTTTAAAAAGGAAATGCAGTTTGATATAGTTACCCCAGCTGTTCTGTATGGCAACGCAGAATCTACCAGTTTTGGTCTGCATAGTTTCAGAAACCCAGGGCTTGGGGTCTGCAAGAACCCACAAACTTAAAATGAAATTCACTTGAAACTGGGCAACCTGGAAATATTGACCAACAAAGGACATCTGGGGTGAAATCCTGATGAAGTCAAAGGAAGTTTTGGTACTGACTTCCATGAGGCCGGAATGTCACCATTGGAGTTCTCATGGAAGTCAGTACCAAAACTTGGTGAAAAGTACCATGGAAGTCAGTACCAAAACATGGTGAAATTTATGGTGGTGCATTATCTGATACCTGAAATTTATGGTGGTGCGTTATCTGATACATGAAAAGCCTCATGGAAGTCAGTACCAAAACATGGTGAAATTTATGGTGATGCATTATCTGATACCTAAAATATGGGTGTATTTAAACAGAAATGCAAATAAAAAGAAAGAATACAAATGGCTGTATTTGCCACAGAGATTATATGTGATCATGAATGGAAGTGGAGAAGTGGTGTGGTTAAGGAAAAGAGATGCATTCACATGTGCAATACCCCAATCCTGCCTGTCACTCAGGCTCATCACGTGGAGGTCATCTTAGACTCATACCTTTCTCTTGGGTCTCATACCCAGGCTATGTCTAAGTCTTGCCAATTCTGCATAATATCTCTAAGATACAGCCTGTCCTATCCAGCCACACAGTTAAAATGCTCATCCAGGCTCTTGTACCCCTTGTACCCCTTTCAGAAGTCTGATTTGTCTTGTGTACTCCAAGTTTCACCGCTCTTAAAAAACTCCTTGTTTACAAAATCAGACATAAAATACAAAAGTGTCACAGTACATGATTACTGAAAAATTGCTTACTTTCTCATTTTTACCATAAATTAAATCAATTGGAATATAAATATTGTACTTACATTTCAGTGTATAGGATATAGAGCAGTATTAAACAAATCATCTATATGAAATTTTACTTTGTACTGACTTTGCTAGTGTTTTTAGGTAGCTTGTTGTAAAACTAGGCAAATATCTAGCTGAGTTGATGTACCCCCAGAAGACTTCTGTGTGCCCCCAAGGTACATGTACCCCGGCTGAGAACCACTGTCCTAGCCAATTGCTCTGACCAGGTCACTCCTCTCTTTGTATCCTTCCACTGGCTTCCTCTCTATTGTATCAAACATAAGTTACTTGTCTTCTCTTCACAGCCCTTCATGGTGGCCTATCCCCATCCTACCTATCATCTTTCATTCAGTGCCAAAAGGTCAGCTCCTGCCTCTGATTAGCCCATGATGCCATTGCCACCATTGATTACTTATTACATTGTCAAACAAGCAGCTTTGTAGCTTCTCCTATGCTGCCCCTCTCACTTGGAAGGAGCTCCCCATAAACATCCCTAAAACCAGTGCATGATCCTCCTTCAAACTCTCCTTTGCTGTGATACCTACAATAACTTGACAATGGTTAAGCTGCTGGTGTGCAGACACCACTGCTTGTCATGCTGACCAACACAGGCCATCAGGCTGCCTATAATCCATCTGTTGTTTCTTGTTTTACATTTAGCTTATAAACTCTTTGGGCCAGGGGCTGTCTTTTTGTTCTGTGTTTTCCTGCACCTAGCACAATGGGGTCCTGGGCCATGACTGAGGCTCCAAGGCACTAGGATAAAACAAATTATTAATAATAAAGCAGCAGCAATTGAATATGCCAGTGTTTTTTTGTTTTATGGGGGGAGTTGCACTACTTTTCACTGTTTGGTTTTTTTTAATGCAACTGGGCTGTTTGTTAAATAAACACTTTTCAGTTTCTAAGCAGGGCTTTCATACCAGGGAAGCTTCAAAGTGATGTTCAAAGTACAAACAGGAATCAACAACAGGAGAGTTGAGTGATCTTTTTGGCTTATTTTATGCACTATTTTGGAATATTTGAGTGTTTGGGGTTTTTTTTAATAGTTCATTAGTTTAGGAGGCACCTTTATGGGGGGGGCAACACTTATTTGTTTTTGTGGCAAGATTTTTTATTAAAGATTTAAATATTGTCATGCTCCTCTACCCATGTTCTCTTTCTACAGGAGCCTATAGGCCAGCAGCAAGAATAGAATACTGAATTTGTACAAAGGTGTTGATCTTGCACACTCTGAAGTCAGTGGGAGTTTTACCCTATACTCTCTATTCCATCATCCAATCACCTGACCATTCCTCCCCAAAAAAGGCTAGATATAGGTCAGAGAAGAATGGGACAAGGGCTCAGATCTGTTTCTCAGAGGCAGCATACTTACAAAGGAACAGATTTTTGTCATTTAGCCAGAATGTTTGGTAATTGTTTACATTGTGCACTAAGTGTACATAGCTTCTCCTCATGAGCACTCTTGCTGACACTCTCAGTGCCTGCCCCTAGGCTACCTCGTGTCATTAGCTGACAAGACCATCAGATTCAGAAAACTGCCTCATCCATGCTTAATATGAATATAAAAATTCATGAGAGGGGCAAAGAGTAAGCAGGGTCACAGCTGACATACTGGTTGAGAAAGATGCTGGTGAATTATGCTAATCCTCTCTATGGGGGTGAGGAACTCAGCTGGCTAGTAGCCTAAAACCAAGAGCTGGTTCTCTGTATGTGAGCTTGTAGCCCAGTTTATAAAGCTGTGGGTGGAAAAGCTGATCTATTGGCTAGATGTTGGTGGATTTTGTGAAAAAAAATTGGTTTTAACAATATGTCTAATCTCTCTCTCACAAAAGAACCAGAGCACCAGGTCCCTATATTTTACTGAAGGATCAAAATAAGTCAATTTAATCTTAATTTATATGAACTGACATTATTATTAATGAGTACATGTACAGACAACAATGCCCTGACATTCAAGGCATCTTTCTTTATCCATTAGGAAACATTTCATTTTAATATGCATCAGTTATCTAGCAAATGCCACTTAATTTCATTGAATATTATTGTTTTATATAAACAGACAGATAGCATTTAATGTTGCTTCAAAGTACAGCTAAATCCCTCGTTTACACTCTCCATTTAAGACTTTGGGCTTGCACAGATGTCATTTAGGGTAGAATTTGGCCCTAAGAGACTAATTTTTGCCCTCAGTGATAATACAGTTGAGTTCTTTTGAAGCTACATATTTTGTATAGGTGATCCTCCATTAGGGACTCCACAGTCCTGGTTAATATTACATATTCCGGGTTGATTAAGTAATATTGTTATTCTTTTTTGACCTAGGTTACTCAATTTTCAGGGTCTAGTAAGTTGTTTCCATTTGGAGGAGAAATTGATGGAGTCGAGTATTTCTGAGATGCAATAACTTTATTTACAAAAAAAAAGTACAAAGTGGTGTTTCCCTGAACACAGGTCAAATCAACAACACAAGATAGTTTGTTTGCTCACAGTTCCAAGCCTCTTTCTGCCAGTATGCAGCCCAAAAGCTCTCTCCCCCCTAGCTTTTTTGCTCAGGGTCATGCTCCCAGGGCTTCTCTAGCTGTGTCTGGGGACTCTTTAGTCCTTCTATATTTTTGCTTCTTCTCACACAGATTCACCAATCAAAGCCACAGCCCCTTGTATTTGCTATATTAGTCTCCAAAGAAACCTGTTAGGCCACGTGATTAGGTTTCTACTCAAACCTGCCCTGTTTTGAGTGGTGGCTCCTTTTGTTTCAGCTACCTGATTCCATAAAGGAGCTTGATTATTTTTTTACATTTGTCCTAAATGAAGGGGGTCACTTATGCCCATCAGCTTCAAGGTGGTTTCACACAGCATAATGGGAGAGTAAAAATACACAAACCCAGCTTATGCTGATGAAAAAAATATATATATCAGTAGCTCATAGCATTATTTGGAGTGGATTGATCAGCCAAAAGAGAACCCAACATCCATAAAGCATAGTCACTGGGACAGTTGAAGGTGTTGTGACACATTTGCTAATATATTCTTGTTTGGGTTCACGTTCATAGTGAAAAAAGTAAGACAGATTTTTAATTGTTTTTCTCTTTTAATGATGATGTCTGTTATTAGTAACATAGGTAAAGAGGGTATATTTACTTATTGGTTTAGTGCATTAATTTTAGTGTGACAATATCTTATTAAACTTATTTTTAAGATATTGAATGGCCCAATCTGGTAGACACTTGCCTACAGGCATAGCTTTATTCACATGAGTAGTCTCCTGAAGCCTGTAAAATACTTAAGTGAATAAAGTTACTCACATACCTATGTGTTGGCAGGATCGAGCCTTTAACTTGTATTCATGTGGTTTAATTTTGTTTGGACAGGGAATTCATTATTAAGCTTCTAAAGGATTACAGCAAACAATGGGTCAAATTAATTTATTCAGTGAAGTTACACCAAAGATGAATTTGGCACAATCAACTATTTTAAAAAATAACACTGTAAAACATACCCTGAAAGTATCCTATTAAAACCCAAGCCTAGTGTTTTGTTGGAGGTGTTGGCAAAAAAGTCTGTCTCTCACTATAACCGGCCAACAAAATGTAAAGCAGATTTTGAAAAGAACCAAAAAAACCCTGCCAATTTTCAGCCTGACTCATGTTAGATCCGATCAGAAAGAGGGTATATAATTATTCTTTACTACAGAGGTTCAGACAGGTACCTTATAACAGACAACGAGCGCAATGGATAGGCAATCTGATGACTGTAAAATGTTGCAATATGGTAAAACTGTCAGATAGGAATTTGCACACCCAAGCCAAGCATACTGAAATCTGGGCATATCCCTTCTCAGGAAGCGTCATATTGTCAGGCATTGGCTGATGAAATGGACAGGCTCAGGGGCAGTGCCCACATTAGGTGTGGAGGCAGCCACTCCTTTTTGTCCTGAATCACATAAGTAATTCAGGAAGAAAAACATATGATTACAAAAAAGAGTTCAAACACAAACAGCAGCTATTTACAGAGATAAACACAACCAACTCCCCAACCACCCCTGAACTGTGGGAAAGAACAGATTCAAATGACAATCTGAATTTTGGGTCTCAGGCCCAATCATAAGTATTTGTTTTGCCATCATAAAACATTGTGCAACAAAAACATTCTGCTCTCTTAAACACCAGTGTTTTCCCTTAGATTAAGTACTAGTACAATGAAGTGCAGCTAGAACAGTCTATGTGTCCAGCTATTTTATGACCGACAGTAATGGAATAATTGGAAGCATAATCTAGTTCATATCTTTACTAGAGAGAGAATTTTAAATGCTGCACTGTCAAATTAAAAATTGCAGGTCAAATTATGCTTTCATTTATACTTGGGGCATTTCACCCATTATGGACAGTGACCTGATACGGTTTTGTGTTTCTGGTCACTTTCACTTTCTTGTTCTCCTGGCCTAGCACCATGTGCAGTATCTCAAAGAAGCATCTGCATTAAAATATCTCTTTAGATGTATTGAATTTAGATCTCTGTAAAGGCTAATGCAGTTATAACCCTGCTAATGTAACATTGTCAGAGCAGCTGCTTCTGCAAGATAGCTCTAAATGGTTTTGAGGGCACTGTTCCAACTTAACATGGTCAGAACAGCCTCTAATTCAACATATATTTTTTAAATCCAGCCAATAAGAAAAAAGTCAAAAGGAACCCAACATTACTGTGACATGCAAATAAAATGCAGCTTGTATCTGTATGAAAGCACATTTCAAAATCCTAATGATGTGAAGAACAGGAACACGAGCAAAAAAATAAAATAAAATCTACAATATTTCCTCCACATTTAGAGGTAATTGTATGAAGTCATTTGTCTATGCAGATAAAATAATGAGCATCTGAGAGCTCCAAATCTTACTGTTTCAGTGGGAATTCAACAAGTTCACCTCGCAGAGTTCTGTGAGATCTTCACCTCCCAGAGGAAGGTTGGTGTGATGTCACCATTAACGCCAACACCAACACAACATTAATTTAGTCATGTTATCCACTGTGGGAGGGGAGAGTGCCATGAGGACTGGCTTCTCTTCTCCAGCTCCCGATTTTACGAACAAACATTCTCTCCTTCTTGGCATTCCAGCTGGAAGAGCTATCACTGGGTAACTGGGAATGGGCACAATAAAGAAGAAGAGGTGGCAATGCTGCTCACTAATCCACATCTCCAGGTGAGAATCACCCAAGAGGACATTTTGTATCTTTCGCCACGACTAAAGTCACCCACAAAGCCTTTGTCTCCTCTTCTCTTCCTCACTTGTTTTTCTGTTCACCCCATTCCAGCAGGGACAGCATTATTCCATAAACTGTCAAAACTGATTTTCAGATTTCCCAGTGAGTTTCTCAATCCTATTCCCTGCTTTCCTGATGACAGCTCTGGCATGAGAAGCTTTTGATGGGTAGTAATCAATTGGAGTCTCACACAGACAATTAATTATCCTTAAAACAAAGCGACTTAACAGAATGACACGTGCCCAAACCAGACAATTTTCCACTATCCAGCATGTTACATATTTCCACTTGGACTCACCTTGAAAAAAAAATCATTTTTGCATATTATTTTGGTCTCCCTGGGAATGTGTCCAAAATAATGAGCAGTTCTATTGTGAGAAACAATGCTGCAACTGAGTTTTTGAAAACTATAGCTTCCAGCATATGGACCAAGTGCTGTAAACAAAATGTTCTTATTATTGTATAGTGGAACAATCGACACTCACGTCAGTGAGTATACAGTTCTTACAAGACTTCACCAAATGAACACCCTTTCACGTGCCCAGTAGAAAGAGGAATGGAAAATTATTTTTCCCTTTCATCCTCAGAGGATACTTTCTGAAATTCCCATTTGAGGAGGGTTTCCCTTTCCCAAATCTTATTGGAATAGTGTCCTCAGTTTAAATAGGATGTCCTGTCATGGGAATCATTTAAACTGAAGCATCAGTAGCTAATGTTCCACTTACTTACCTATATTTTTAATATTCAAGAAGTACATTCTTGAACTGTATATTTTAAAAACATAATATGCATATAGAGCCTGCTCGAAAGCCTAGTGAAGTCATGGGGAGTATTTCCATTGACTTTTGGATCAGGGCCATAGAGTGTTTCAAGGTTCTCCTTGTTCATAAGAGTCCCTGGATTGGAGTTCAGGAGCAGAACAGCAAAACTCAGGTTTAGGTCTTCTAGCCCTAGGCCTAAGTACTCAGACTCCTATTAATACAAACAGCAAAAGTATCAAAAGATGTTTTTAAATTTTAAAGCAACTAATGTAACTAATGGGAAATAGTTTACTTAGAACATAAGTCCCTTGGAGCAGGGACCATCTGTCTTGTTCTGTGTTTGTACAGCACCTAGCTCAGTGGGGTCCTGGTCTACGATTGGGTCTCCTAGGCACCACTGCATTAAACATAATAAATATGATTATTAATAATACCAGTTATTAACCATTCTAAAATTAGCAGAATTCTCATTTGTCCCCTTTCTGCCTTGTCTTCATTTTATTTGATAAGCTACTTTTTCTTTAAAACACTTATTCAGAAATGTTGAAAAAAGATTCTGACAGCAGTGATCAGTGTAACTATTGCTTTGTTTTACTCAGAGCAACATTTGTTCTCTTATCAGCATACTGGTTAGGCTCTAGGGTCTTGTAGCTTATCTTTTGGCCATACACTGTCAGTGTGTCTTGTAAAGAGCAGTACTTTTCTTAAATAAAAGGAGTTATGTACAGGAGCAGCCCTAGCCATTTTCCCAGCCAGGGCAGAAAACACTTTTGCCAGCACCCCTCCTGCCCCCGCAAGCAACCAACAAACCCACAGCCAATCAGTGGAACAAAACATCCAGCCCATCAGAACAGAGCAGCACAGTGGTGTGGCACTGTAATAGGGTTTCGGTGGCTGGGCAGTCTAGGGGTTAGATTGCTAGATACTCAGCCCCTCTCCAGCAGGTCCCAGCCCTGGCCCTATGTATGGCAACCTGTGAACAGGGGGATTGGTGTCCCTCCCAGTAGGGAGTCAGAATCCACTGCCCTGGGCTACTTCATACCAGTCCATTCAGTTTGGGGCATAGCCCCTCTAGTCCAATTTACCAGGCAGCTTGCTTTCCTCAGACAGCGCCTTGCTGCAATCCCAGTCTCCCTTGGGTGAGGCAGCCACAAGCTGGTGAGGGCAAGCCCCCTAATGTCTCTGGGGCTTGCTCAGTCAGGTACCTCCCATGCTGGGGGGTCCTCCACAGACCCCCTTGTCTAGGAAACCAGTGCTTACTTCCAGGTGGCTGCCCTGGCTAGCAGGCCAGTGCTTCATCCCTTCAGGCAAGGAGACAGTTAGCTCCTGCCTCTCCACCAATCAGCCCTGAAGTGAGCCAGACTCTCTTCTTTTATCCCTCCTCCAGACTTGGGATTGGCTTCAGGTATAGAGGGGTGAGGCTAGCTGTCCCAAAGGCTGGTATGCTGGCTGGCAGTTTCTCTGCTTCATCACAGGCACCCTCTGGACATTGGCACCCAGGTGGCTGCCCTGCTTGCCTGCAGCTAAAACTGGCCCTGGTTACATAGATGTGCATGGACCATTGATTTAATCACTAAGAACGCTGAGGTTTAATCATGTAGACTAGATCTTACTATTATTTGCAACAGAAATTCAAAGACCATTTCTCAGGGAAGGAGTTGTAATTGCCTAACAAAAGTATCTTAAGCTTGTGCCTTTTCTTGTCTGATTCTTATGGGCAGTTAGCCCTGGAAATGAAATAAATCAGGTGTGTGATTCTTTAAATTACAGATAAACCAGCTAAAATGTTTGCAAGTTTAACAAGGAAGCATTATTTCTTTATTTCTTTTCTATTCCATGATGCCACCTGCTGGCCATCATGTACTTTGATTCTGGGAATATATTGTACAGTATCTTGAAAGAAAGAGAAAGTACCTTGAAAGAAAAAAGGCCTTCAGCTTCCTTGACTATGGGATGCTGGTTCCAAGAAGAAGAGCTGCTGGGAAGAGATGGGTCCACCCGACCAACAAGGGGAAGAGCATCTTTGCACCTAGTGAATCGCCAACCTAGTGAAGCAGGCTTTAGAGTAGGTTCAAAGGGGGCAGGTGACAAAAGCTCAGTGTTAGGTAAGCATAAAAGAGATGACCTTAACACAGGACTAGATGTTGAGGGGGATGTGGAAAATTACAATAGGGTCATAGGAGCAACAAGAGGGAAATCAGTGGAGGAATGTGCAATGAGTATGGGGAATAAACATGAAGAACTGGAAGTATTAGTAAATAAGCTGAATTATGACTTACCTGGCATCACAGAGACTTGGTTGGATAAGTTTCATGATTGGAGTATTAGTGCAGCAGTTTATATCTTGTTTGGGAAGGAGAGGCAGGATAAAAAGGGAGGTGCTGTTGCATTATACATCAAAGATACATACACTTGTTCAGAGATCCAGAAGGAGGTGAGAGGCACACCAGATGAAAGTCTCTGGGTAAAGATAAAAGGGGTAAAAAAAATAGAGGTGATGTCATAATAGGGGTCTACTGTACCCCAGCAAATCAGGAAGACGAAGCATTTCTAGAACAACTAACAGAAATATCCAAAACATCAGAAGAGGTAGTAATGGGGGACTTTAACTACCCAGACATCCGTTGGAAAAGTAATATGGCAAAACACAACATTTTCAATAAATTCTTGGAATATATTGGGGACAACTTTTTGTTTCAGAAAGTGAAGGAAGTAAGGAGGGGGACAGCCATTTTGGACTTGAATCAGACCAAAAGAGAGGAATTGGTAGTAAATCTGAAGGTGGAAGGCAGTATGGGTGACAGTGATCATGAAATGATGTATTTCATGATTCTTAGGAAAGGAAGGAGTGAGAGCAGAAGAATATGGGCAATGGACTTCAGAAAAACAGACTTTAGCAAGGTGGTAGGTAAGGTCCCCTGGGAAGAAAATCTCAGGGAATAAAGGAGTGGAGGAGAGTTGGTGCTTTCTCAAGCAGACAATATTAAAGGCACAACTGCAAACTATCCCAATGTGAAGGAAAGATAGGAAGAATAGTAAGAGGCCAAAGTGGCTCTATCAGGAGCTCTTTAATGATCTGAAAATCAAAAAGGAATGCTACAAACAGTGGAAACATGAACACATTGGAGGAGGAGTACAAAAGTACAGCAAAACCATGCAGGGACAAAATAAGAGAGGCTAAGGCACAAAATGAGTTACACCAAACAAGGAATCTAAAAGGAGAAAAGATGAGGCTCTTTAAAGTATATTTAGATAAGATAGAGGTATTTAGGTCAGCAGGGCCTGATGAAATTCATCCTAGGGTACTTCAGGACCTAGCTGAAGCAATCTCAGAATCATTAGCAATTACATTTGAGAACTCATGGAGGACGGGTGAGGTCTTAGAGGATTAGAGAAGGGCAGCCAACATGTCTATCTTTAAAAAGGGGAACAAAGAGGACCCAGGAATTATAGACCAGTCAGCCTAAACTAGATACTCAGAAAGATACTAGAACAAATTATTAAACAATCAATTTGTAAACACCTAGGGCAGTGATTCTCAAACTTTTGTATTGATGACCCCTTTCACATAGCAAGCCTCTGAGTGTGACCCCGTTATAAATTTAAAACACTTTTTAATATATTTAACACCATTATAAATGCTGGATGCAAAGCGGGGCTTGGGGTGGAGGCTGACAGCTCACAACCCCCACATGTAATAACCTCGCGACCCCCTAAGGGGTCCCGACCCCCAGTTTGAGAACCCATGACCTAGGTATAATAGGATTATATGGAATAGCCAGCATGGATTTGCCAAATCATGCCAAACCATCCTAATTGCCTTCTTTGATAGTGTTACTGGCCTAAAGGATCGGGGTTGTGCTGGGGTGTCCACCCCATACAATGTCTGAACAGGTGAAATTGGCCAATTAACCTCATAGGCTTCTCCATTCATTGTCCCGAGTAGTCATTTGTGGCCTGGTGCTTCCTCCTCTGTAGTTGAATGGGCAGGCCTTTAGCTTTGGTTGGGCCTCGGCCTGCTGTTTCCAAGGTACCACAGTAGGTACAAACCTTCCAATTTCCTCAACAAACAAGGCAGGGGTCCTACACAACCCTGATTTGTCCCCACAGCAGATCTGCCTAGGGTGACCAGATGTCCCAATTTTATAGGGACAGTCCTGATTTTTGGGTCTTTTTCTTATAGAGGCTCCTATTACACCCCACCCCAGGTCCTGATTTTTCATACTTGCTGTCTGGTCACCCTAGATATGCCCAGTGCACTGAATAAACCTGTGGTCCTGTGGAAAAAATAGTATGTGATCATGTAATTAAAGACTGTTTTATAAGGCATGTGCACAAGGGAGACTAAGAGACTCTCTTGCCTCCAGGCAGCAGAGAGAGGGGAAGAGGAAAACACTCTCCCTAGCTAGCACAGAGCATGATAGTGGAGGGAGGAAATTGCATTAGATGGATTCAGCCAGCCACAAAATAATGAGATTACAATGGTCTGGCTTTGGTTAACAACATTTGCCTCACAATGGCACAGCGGGATTATCATGAGGCAAACAAACAGCATAGAACACACTGACCCACCATCACAAAGTAAACAACATCAAGAGGTTGTCCAGTGATTAATTTCTGTCTTTTTTGATTCCATTCACTGACTGATCATCTCTTTAACTCTTCAATTTTGTCCTATGGTAGGGGGAGTAGAAATCCAGCATTTAGTCTTGTCGCCATCATCCACAGAACCGTACTGGTCAATTTAGCAGCACGGAACAATCTCACTGGCTTTGGGTTTCTAGTTTTCAGCCTAGAGACACTCTATCATCTTGTATTAACCTTGATTTTTCTTCTTTTTCCAGCAGAGGATTTCTACTCATCCCCGCCCCACACACACCCACACACAATTTCTCCCTCCTGCCCCCCCCCAAAAAAAACCCACCCCATTTGCTGTAGAAATTAAAAGCAGGTTTCTGAGTCAAGCCAATCAAGGTTTTCTGAGGAGATGTTTTCCAATCTGGGAGAACACAGCAGCAGTTGATGCAGAGGAGGCTGGGTTGGTGTAGATTCCAATCCTTTTCCATTGTACCGTGTATGGGAGTGGATGACAAACAAATGACTCATACAGCGTGAGACTGGGTGCTCAAAAAATGGTCCAGCTTTTTCACCAAAATAAGTGGGAGACTTTGAAATTGTTCTTAGAACATGATCTCAAGGTGCTTTTTGTCCTCTGAACGGTCAGACCAGTACTCTTCTGCACCCACTCATGGAGTTTTCAACAACAATAGTATACTGATGAGACAACTAAGCAGGAGGTCTGATTTGTGAAGTTTAAATCCAAACATTGCTCACATTTAGGAGTGCTAGAAGCCAGGGTTCTTGTCTGGGCACCCCTCTAAAGGTAACACACTTAATATTTACCACAGAGTGTCTAAGATGGTGCAGTTCATCACTTTACCTAGTCTACCTCTCCTGTCCTACAGAGAAACATGCGCCTATATGCGGAACTGCCCTGCGCAACACAGAGGGAAGCAAACCCACGTTAACTACCCAGACTTTATGCATAGCCTACTGTCTCTCCCATACCATATTCTCCTCTGAACAAGCTCCCCTGCGGGGCCAGGTAGCTGAAACAGTCATTCAGCGTGACACTTTGCTCCACACATGCAGGCCTGGATACAGAGTTAGAGAGAGGAAATAATCACTGCAGCCTTAGCATCCCTCGGCATTTCATGAGTCCAGCCAGAGTGTTCACAAAGAGTAGCTATGGCCTGGAGCCAACAGCACAGTAGCAACCCACGCTGGCTGAGCTGCCAACTTGCCGATGAAGAAGAGCAGCATGGAGGGAGACTAAGTGGAGGTTAGCCCTTTACAACCTGTGGGTCCATGCTTTCATATTCAGCATCATAGTCTCTCCCCTGTGTGCAGTGCCACCTATCTGCACTAAGGATGGGGTGATGCTAATCAGTCCTGGCTGCTGTGCAAGCTTTCAGGTAAGTATTCTCATCCCACTCACCTTTATTTGCAAGGGAAATATATGGACTGCAGAAGTTAGAGATGGAAAACACTAATAAGACCATCTTGTCCATTCCAATGGCACGTAGCTGCAAAGGCCTGAGGAGCATCTCTAGTTACATTGCTCACAAATGAGTGAAGCGAATGAGCTTCCACTGTGGGAGGATGGCCTGGGAGCATCCCCCATACTTAAGGGAGGGAGAAAGGTGGGTTTGGCCCCCCATCTCTCTTCCACTTCCCACTGCTCTCAGCTAGGCACACAGATGACAGCCCCTGTTCATATACCCACTGAAGTCAGCTAACATACTCTTCAATTGGAGCTGAAGTTTATACTAGAGAGAGGCCCAGGAAGAGGGGGTTTGCCTCCTCCACAACCAAAGACTTGGGAAACATTGTCCATAGCAAACTTTCTATACAATAACATTTTAAAGTTTGGTATGGCTCCTGGTCTTCTTTCCTCCTTGCTTTGAACACAATGGCTTTCCTAAACTTCCAAAAATGTGTATATCTTTAAAAAAGAAGAATTGGATAAAGATGTGTATAATTTCCTTAGCACATGAAGTTTCAGCCCAATGACAATCACTCTTAGTTATGTGCTTCCCTGGGCATCATTAGCTACTGAGCACATTTGACCAGTATTACTCCACTGAGTAAATGAGATCACCAGTCTGGGCCAGCCAGGTAGGGAATCGCTCTGGACTTTCACCACTGTAACCAGCATAATTCCTGCTTTAACTGCAGTCAAGTAGTAAGTTTGAATTAAGCAGTGCACAAATTTTGCTTGGAGTTTCACAACCCTGGAAGGAAAGATGAGTGTACAGAACGTCCTTCTCCCCTTCATGAGCAAAAAGAAACGTTTGGCTTTGCAAAATGTGAAATACATTACTGTACACTGTCTCTAGGGGGGTTTCTTCTTTCACACAGAACAGTGTGCACTACATAGTGAATTAAGCAGCCACTAGATGGCAATATAATAAAACACACATAGGAGAAGTTTGTCAGAAAATGATTAACTAGAGCTATAAATATTCTCTCCTGTAGAATTCTGTCTTCTGCTTGTTTTCAGTTACAAGGCAAGATGAATAGGAGTGTAGGTTCAAGGTTCACCTAAGTGACCCTTTAGTGGATGCATAGGGTCCATTATGAGCCATGTTTATGTATAATTGCACTAAACTCCTATACTTGTGTTACTATGTGAGAAAAGGAAAAAACAGCTCAGTGGTTGTCCAAAAAAATGAGTTTGTTAGATTACATTAAAAAACCCTTGTAATGTCTATTAATAGAATACTTATAATAGACTTTAAAATGAAAAGACAAATGCCAAAAAGGCAAAGGAAACCTACTCTTGATTACAGCTATCATGCCACCAGCAGCTTAGACTTCCTTGGTGCCTAAGGAATACTGCATGTATTGTACATGTGAGGCCAAGTTTGGCTCTCAGATACACACACGTAACCTCTTTGACTTCAGTGGAGTGGCACATGTGAACTGAAAACCGTATTTGGACCTTGGCCTGCTCTTAAAAGGACCCACAGGAATACAGGAATCTGCCTGAGGGAGAGAGGTCTTATTTGATTGTAATACTCAGGAAAGAGATGCATAAAGAGGTATTTAGCCACATACTTTTCTTATATTGTTTACATCAGGGGACTGGGGATCAAGACATGTGGGCTTAATTCCCTGTGACCTTAGCAAGTTGCTTAAGCAAAAATACAAAGCTTTTCCCCACAAAAATACTGCTTTTGTTTTGCCAGAGACACAACTGGAGGGGCAAGGGGGTGAAAAACTGAGCAGTGGTGGTTGGAACCATAGTGCCTACATAATGCAAAAGCACGAAAAAATGTTTCCAAGGGTGCTGTAGGGGGATATTCAGAATAGGTACTACACCTTTTAAAAAACGTACAGCCTATACTCCCCCTAGCATTGGCCTCCACAGTTTACCAAAGGAACAGGGGTGGAGCCATGGCCACTCCTCACCTCATCTGGCCATGCCCTTTAGGCATGATTAAGGACAGGGAGCCGTAGAATGTTGGTCGTACTCTAGGTGAGAGTGGGTTCCCTGTGTCGCGTGGGACGGCCACCATTTGGCCCTGAGCATTCCATAAAGGAATTTCTAACTTAAACTTCATCTGTGGGCTAAACATGGCAGCCATATGATAATCTCTCAAAAGGAGGAGTGAAGAATAACTTGAAAAATCCTGTACAGTGAGGGAAACATTTTTGGTCAGAACATAAAGACCACTAGCACTATTGGAGAATAAAACATGGGCATATGTTGGAGTAGTCACCTCTGCTTGACTCTGGACTTTTCTCCGTCTGAAACTCAGAGAAAAGAATACAAAAAGAAAAGGAGGACTTGTGGCACCTTGGACACTAACCAATTTATTTGAGCATAAGCTTTCGTGAGCTACAGCTCACTTCATCGGATGCAACCGATGAAGTGAGCTGTAGCTCACGAAAGCTTATGCTCCAATATATTTGTTAGTCTCTAAGGTGCCACAAGTACTCCTTTTCTTTTTGCGCATACAGACTAACACGGCGGCTACTCTGAAACCAGAGAAAAGAAGTTTCTATTTCTCAATGTGCATCTTCACTTCATCACATTTCTTATTGAATCAGCCAGTTGGGCAAGAGGCCAATTTCTTCAGCTCTGCATCACTGAGATCAAAACGTATTGATTTGAATTAAGCTTTTAGGGAGGTGACTAATTATGTATGGGGTTAAAGGACTAAAGAATTGCAGAATATATTACCCAGTTGCCACAAACAAACCCATTTTGATAATCCCGCAGCTATGTGTGCTGAGTCTCATGTTACATCTATGGAAAAATATATGGTGATTTCATTGCAGGGAGCATATGATTATGCCATAGTTCTTAAACTGGAGTCCAGTCCAGTCCATCGACCACTGCTAACTCATGGAGCACTCCCATGTGCTTCTCTCACTTGGGGAAAGCACCCATTGGTCTTCACCTAGTGCTGCTTCCTACTAGATGTAGCATTGTTCAGGATTCTTTAAAAGGTTTGTGGAAAATATTTTGTGCAACTGAGGTAAATCAAACCAATTCAAGCAGCTCTCTGCATCCCTGACCAAATTGGTGGATGGCACAAAAATTAGAAAGGTAGCAAACACAGTGGAGGCTAGGACCAAGCCGCAAAATGACTTGGAGAGATTGGAGTAGAAGGCAAGGACAGATTTGGTAAAACCCTGCACCCAGTTAAAGGAAATTAAAAGCAGAAGATATGAAATAAGAGGATGTAACCAAACATCCTCACCCATTGTAATAAAGCCAGGTAGGGTTTTGTTTTGTTTCTTTAAACTGTATTTCCTTAATTCTGCCATCTAGTGACGTTCTCTATATAACCAAGCAGTATAGCTACCACAGAAGAAGTACAGGATTCAAGATTGGGTGTCCATGAGAGGATACATTAAGAAGTGATCCACAGCCACTGGATTAGATTATACTCTGGCAGTGTTCTATATAATACAGGACCTCTGTCATTTTCAAAGTTAAGTGAGTTGTGTAAACTGTGAAAGTAAAATTCTAAAGGCTCTACTCTTCCATTTAAATAATACCATCAGTGCTCAAGCAGCAAAGGGAAATGGGATGGAATACTTTGATTGTCCCCTGGAAATTGTTGGTTCCAAAAGCTAAGCAGAGATACCATACAAATATGGAAGCACACAGGTATTTAAATATAACTTCAACAATAAACATTTTATTCACAAAAATAAATACAAAATTACTCTGCTATTGTTATAAAGCACTGTTTAAAGTTACATTCTGAGAAGCGAGAAATAATTACTTAAATAACTGAAAATATTCCAAAAGTGAAAGCCACATAAAAATTTAATTTACAGCTTTGGCAAGGACCACCCCCCCCCAACATTCCATTCCATACATTCAAAGTCAAGGATAATTAGACAAAACAATGACTCAAACTGAACAGACTAATAAACCACAAATATACAGAATACATGAAAATGCAATTTCCTGTTACTTTAACCGATTCTTGTTACTTATAACATCAACTGCAAGAAAAAAATAAAATGCACATCTAACCTTGAAGGGCAAATGACCCATAACTGCAATAACACCACATTTGATTAATTAATATATTTTTAACATAACTGGTCTATACTCTTGAATGCTATTCAAAATTAATTTGCAAGCCTTTAGTTCTAGGATTTATAGTTATTTACTTCAGAAGTCATATATGTTCCTCCTAAAGTTGCTTGCTAGGCAGTTTAAACTGAAATGTTTTCCTGGTGGATGAGTAACCATACCACAAAAATCACTCTACAGAATTTGCAATCTTACTGGCAGTCTCAGCACTGGCAAATGAAGGGACTTAAATCTGAATTCTTAGCAAAAGGTGAGGTATATTGATAGGAAAGTATTTTACTGCCAGTACCCATGCTGTACTTTTTCTGGGCCAAGTCATAGCCTATGGTCCATTTATGGTATAGTGCCCTCAAGACCTCTGCAGCACACCTGTGCTCCACAGCCATGATTTTTCCACTCATCCTGAGGGGACTCTTTTTTACCTCTGAATGTAGATGGCTGCCTAAGGGCTAAGCCATCTCTTTACTGAGGTGGAATTCAGGAGTCCACTTACCCAAGATCCACATATGGTGACTGACAGATACTATCATCCAGTGGATGAAGATGAAGGTTATCAAGTTGAAGAAGACAGAAGAGAAGAACTCTTTCCCTCAGCCACCCTCCTTCCCTGCTCCATTCACCCAGTTCCCCACAGGATGATGGCTGGCTCCCTCTTCCTGACCACCTCTTTCTCCCCATCTTCCTATTATCCTTGGCCTGCAGTAACTTCCCTAGGCTAGCAGGAAAGAGGGGTCAGACTCCAGGAAGTTCTGCTCAGGAGGAGAAATATGGAGTAGGAAACACATTTGCTTGAGTATTTTGTCTCTTTTCCATGTCAGCCAGTTTTATGGCCCCTCACGTCTGGGTGGGGACACATCCTCCCACTGATGGGTGATGTGATAAGAGTCTTCAAATATGTTAAGGGCTGTTATGAAGAGGATGGTGATCAGTTGTTCTCCATGTCCACTGAAGTTAGGACAAGAAATAATGGGGCTTAATCTGAAGCAAGGGAGATTTAGGTTAGATAGTAGGAAAAACTTGCTAACTATAAGGGTCATTAAGCACTGGAATAGGCTTCAAAGGGAGGCTGTGGAATCCCTGTCATTGGATGTTTATAGGAATAGGTTGACAAACACCAGTCAGGGATGGTCTAAGTTCACTAGGTCCTGCCTCAGTTCAGCGGGCTGGACTTGACTTCTTGAGGTCTCTTCCTGCCTTACATTTCTGGATTCTATGATCCCCTCCACTTCTCCTCAAGGACTAGGCCATGGTTGGCTCAATACAGAGCCATTTTATACTAGTCTGTGTGGTGTTACTTCAGCTACTCCTTAAACTTAATCATGGCGAGAGATTTGGCCCAATGCAACCAATACAGGATTTCAGTTTCCTATATGTCCCTATCCCAGCTGTTGAACCCATGTTAAAATATATGTATATTTATAGGGTATTTAAGTTCCATTGTTGCACATGCAAATGAGATCCAGAACCCCCCTGCCCCCAAAACATGCTTGCAAATATGATTTCAATGCAGCATTTAGAGTATGGGCCAACAGATGTGCACTTAGAAGATCAAGGTCCAAATTCACTACTGTCATAAGCAGGTGCAATTCCATTGTTCAGTGGAGTTGTGCTCACTTACAGAGGTGAATCTGGCCCCAAATCACTGATGACCAAACTTCCACCCTGAGATCAAGAACAAATAGCTATTTGAAATTTACAGTTGACCTATATATGGATTTACCAGTTGCCGATTCACAGACTGCATGTGTGATCATTCAGCTAACTGGTCCAGAATTCCTGTACAGAGTGTAACACAGAGAATCAAGCAAAAACAAACAAACCATCAAAGAAAACAATAGCAGTAGGCTCTCCATTGAATTTCTATGCCATTCCCTTTACAGCTCTCTAAAGTCTGAGCTAATGTGGTGAATCATCCTTCCAAAATTACTTTGTAACTGTATCTATTTATGCATAAAATCTACTTGTTTATCCTTATAATTAATAGACACTAATGATTTTGGTCACTCTTAAAATGAATACATTGCCAACCCCAGGCATGTTAAATGTCGTCAGGCTGTTGTTAATGTAGAAAGGGTGAATTTAAAAACAATTATCTGAGGTGATATGACAGATATCCAATTTCTGTTAAAGTACAACAGAAAGAGGAAAGATTGAAGGAGACTCATTAAGAGTAATTTCAAGAAAAGAATTACATAACCGCTGCCAACTCTTAATCCTCACTGTCAAAGAAAGAAATGGCACACACCACTCACCTTAGCAATAATTACAGGGGATTAAAGGAGCACAGAGACAGAGGGGAGCAGATGGTGGATCCAGGATATGCAGGTGTTGCCTTTTTACAGAAGAGTGTAGAGATCAAGAGTGGGATTTAATGTTTTATACAGATGATGCTGAAGATGCCATGTAATAAAATGGGATGGTAGAAATTTCTCCTGCCTTACTCCACAAGGTCAGGGAAAGAGTTGCTTTTGAGCTATCAAAAATATAGGAATTTAGAGGTGGTTTGAGGTTGCTTTAGCAAAAAAAGAGATTAAATATGTAACACACAAAATAAGGGATTAAAAATTGTATAAATTGTACAGTGGCTGCCCATACAAGCCTGCCTTTCCCCCCTTAATTAAATAGAGGCACTCTCAGAATTTGCAGTATTCCTTTCACTAGTCGTACAGAATTCTGCAAATACTGAAGCAATGAGTTTTTAAAGGATGACCAGTTGTTATGCATGGTTGGGTAGGGGGAAGATGGCTGGGACCATAAATAGGCACAGCAGGCTAAGGGCTGGATTTTCAGAGGCGCTAAGGACTTGAAACACCTATTGACTTTAACTGGAGCTGTGGGCGCTCTCCGCTTCTGAAAAATTAGGCCCCTCAAATGCTTCCAAGCCTGCACTTCGTTTTGAGCACACTGGCCATTGGGTGGCAGGATTAGCCAAGCAACGTATAAATGGTAAGGCACAGTGTTCTGAGTTTAGCGGCATTGCAGGGAGGGAAATTAAGGAGGCTGTAGAGAGAAGGGCAATACAGAAGATGTGATGATTGCACACTGGAACTTTTCATGGCAGTGACACCTAGTCATGTTATTTCATACTGACCCAAACAAGATCAGTGGTAGAAGTCTTATCTCGCTTGTTCTATGATACACATGTCCACAGAACCAGAAGGAGAATCCCTTTTGATTTAGGTTCCAATCCAGGAAAGCCTTTAGCCTCTTTGAAGTCAATGGGATTACTCACATGCGTAAAGCTTCACCTGTGCTTAAGCTTTTTGCTGGATCAGGGCCTTGTAGCAGTGATCTACATCAGGATTTGCAAAATTGCAGTTAGCTCTTCGTTTACTTCAAAAGCTACTAGCTAGTTTTGGTAATATGAAAATTCTGAACAATACCCAGAGTTTAAAACAAAATGAAACTCAATGAGACACACCATCTTTTCAAGTTTCTGTTATTTCAGTCTTCATAATGAACTGAATCCTTTCTGCCTCCAGCACCAAGTCAGAGAAGCCTGGCTTGTGGCAGGGGATTCTTTTGGGCCTGGGGTGGGAAAGGATCCCTCCCCCATGTCATGGAGTGGTGATACAGTTGCTCTGTAGCAGTTAATCCACTGCTGAGCGTGCAGCAGTTCAGAACATTTCAGCATCCTGGATTAACAGGAAGAAAAGGCTTGTGGCTCTGCCAGTCCTGTGACTGCTCCTCCCCTCCCCCATCCTCAAATCCTGCTGCACAGGTACACAGAGGGAGTCCCCTCAGAGCTAGGCTCCACCGTACTCTGGGGTGCGAGTAGAACCCATGCAGGTTTCCCTCTGCATAGCAGAACCATACTGGTTTCACTGCCTGGAGCCTTCAGAAGCTATGAAGGAAGATACAGGATTTGCAGGAATAGCAGTCAGAAGGGCCGCATTGCAACACCTAGGTCTGCTTGCCACTCAAGTGATGAAATGCCATCCTTCCCAGAACTTGGAGAATTCTCCACATTCCATGTGGTCAGATATTTGTGCAGGAAGGGATGAATTTCATTTTTCATGTGTTGTCTAACTGGGCAGCTGGTGACTGATATATTTACATGGATGTTAGTGAGAACTTTTCATTTATTTTACTCATGTTATCTTTAAATTCCAGTGTCTAACACCACATATAAGAGTCAATCCTTATGGCACGTCAATGAGCAAGACCAAAAGCCCACTGCAGTCAATAGCAGTCTTTCCATTGTCTTCAGTGGACTTTGCAACAGGCCTTTGATTGCCTAAATTCTCAAGTAACTAATGATTTTGGGTGCTCAACCTGAGATACTTGATTTTCAGAAAGCATAAAGCACCCCAACCTGTGAACGTAAGAACCCTTTAAGGTGTCATGTCAGGCACCTAGAAATGGAAACCTCCAAAATCAGTAGTTACTTTTGAAAATGTAAAAAATTTGCTCAGAGCCCTTTTACTCTATAGCATTTCCTATTGTTCCTAGTTAAATAAAGTTCTACTACACAGCTCAAAGTTTTTGTTGTTGTTGTTTTTAAATCACTTACATTGCTTTTGGGTAGAGTAAATTTTGGAATTATTTCTAAACTCAATACCCTTACATATTTGAATACTGTTTAGAAGTTCTTCAAAATAATTAATTGAAAAATTCTCAATATAAAAATAATTAGTCATTATAGAGTAGAAAATACATATTTGGTTTAAGAATAGGTTTGGATTTTTATTTTGTTTTGTAATTTACCATAGAAAATTCAGGTGAGACACAACATCTGGTTTTCTCCGAGACCCTACTTCCTACCCAGTTTATCAGCTGGGTTCATTGAGGCATAAAGAGGTGAAGTGACTTGCCTGAGCTCACACAGAGAATCTTAATCCCAGTAGGATTAAAAATATAGGAAAGACCCTTTTGCTCCCAATCATTACCTGTTTGCCATTTGATCACAGTAGCTTCTTAACATTGCTTTTCTATAATGGGGTCTCATGAAATGGGACTGGAAATAAAGGGTACTTTATTGTGGTACCTTCACTACTAGAGCCTCATTTTCAAAAGGGGCCTCCAAAAATATGCCCATTTTATTTCCGGATGCACTGTTTTGCCGAGGCAAAACCCCACAAAACCGGGGAGGCTATAAACCCTGCCACAAGAAGTCTGACTCCTGTTATCTTACTGCACTAAATGTACATCTCTAGCTACTGATACACTCTCTTATTTCTGGCAATGCTTTATACACTGTTGTTCTACTTAACGCACTTTCCCTTGATTGACAGGCATAATTTCACTGTAATTATTCGCTCCCAATGGTAGATGCCTTCACTTTTATTTAAAAGGGACAGTGTGGGGGAAGCTAGGCCAAACCCGCCCCCTATATTGGTAAACGTCTCACTGTCAAGGATTTACTTGAAGGATGCCAAGTACTTTTCTTTAAAGTAATCATTGCTACCAGCTCGGTCTTCTTTTTTACATATTCAACTTAATGTAGACCCCACCGAAACAAACAGCATATACTCACCGTTACCCATCATAAATATGCTGGGGCTTTGTGTATGACACTACCCAGCACAAATGAGTTTCGTTAACAGACGCTCTGGTTTCTATAGGAGCATTGTTTTATACATAAAGGTATTTAAGCTGGAGAGGGAGCTCCCATCACATTAGCCTGAGATGATGATGAGCTCTCCTTATACTATATGCACTATATAAATGGGATGGGTACTTCACTCCTAAGTGGTGAACATACTCTCTGCGTGTATAGACAGGTGTGCGTACACACAGGGCCAGTTCTAGAGGTGAGCAAGCAGGGCAGCTGCACGAGCTGCTAGCTGCCTGGGCACATTGTACAGCTGCTGCTCTGCCTTTTGTTTGTATTCGGAGACTGATTCTTCCCCCACCCCCTTTTTCTTTTTTTTTTTTTTTGCTTGGCTGCTCTGGAGGTTTGCATTGTGCAGTAAACATTTTCCACACTGGCCAGCAAGACACCTCAGGCCATTACAGCGCACACGTGTGCGCTCCCCCGCACCATGAAAGCCTGGCCCCTTGTTACCACACCAGTTAGCTGAACAAGTGACTTCTACTTTGGACAGACAATTGCTGTGCAGAACTGTCCACAAGGGGACTTTTCCCATCTTTGCATTTAGGCACTACAGAGCTGCTTGTGCAAGGGGGAGAGATCAGGAAGGCCATGCTCCCTATGTGCAGCCTGCTTTCATCTTCTGCCTCCAGCTGGGGAAGCATGGGCTACTCCAGCCCTAGGCCTGCAATAACCCTGAACCCATTGCTGCTGCAGCAGGTGGAAGTTGGGGAAGAGAAAACACTGCCTTCTCAAAGAGCTTTTTCAGAGGTGTTTGGCCTCTGCCTAGATCCTTACCTCTACTGAGAGTTGTGGTTCCGTTGACAGATGGCTCCTTTGGCACTGTGTGCTGGGACTGCTGCCTGCTATTGTGTGTGGTGTTGGGCAAGCACTTCATCTTCAATGCCATCACTCAGTTCCTCAGTTGCAATGGGCTCCCCTCTCCCAGAAGGGGAGGGGCTTGGTAGCCATGCACATTTGATGGAATCACCTGTGGTCCAGGACTGCTATAAAGCTGCCAAGGGCCTGTCCCAAGACAGGCCTTAGACTAGGATCTGTCCTAACAAAGAGAAGTTTAAATAAAATGCCACCTTTGGAATCCTTGTCATAGGACCTTTCAAGACCAACTTTCTCATTGGAGTGTTTGCAAGAGGACATGGTCAGAGAAACATGTAGAGTAGGCACCACAAATAGCTAATTAAGTACCAAATACTAGAAACAACAAAATGAGGAAATGAAAGCCCTAATTTGAGGTTTTTAAATTAGGCCACTATGTGGAATTCTGTGGGGCCAAAGTGCTGATTTATGTCAGTCAAATGTAGGTGCAGGCATCCAATTTCAAAATGTGGGCATTACACGTTCACTATTCTTGAGTTTCCTGAGGGGAGAGGTGGGTGGGGAAGATATTGACCCTTCTAAAAAAAATACTAACAGTAGCAATCAGGTAGATATATGGGACTATGCTGTTATGACTTAAGTTTTGGTCTCTGTTGTCTCTTGTAGTTTAACGGTGGTTGCCTGAAATTGTGGCATGTATGGTACAAAGGTTTTAACAGAGTTTTCATATTTAAGGCTACTTTTGATAAAGGGATTTAAATCAGAAGTAGTATCCTGAAGAAACCCCATGTCTTTGAATAAACCATTTGTGTGAAGATGACACATCACTCTAGAATTTTCTGTTAAAAAAATTTCATTTTCATTTTTTTTAATCGATGTTAGCCCTAAGTAATAAAGGCTCCTCTCAGGACTGTCTCCATCACTGAAAATGTCATCGTGGTCTGAAGGTTCTGAAAAGCCCTCAGAAGAAACAACAGAAAGGGATATTGTTTTGCTGGCTTGGCTCGGATGTTGATCAGGCAATATTAGAAATGCCTGATTTCCCACCTCCCATGACCTAGAGAAAGGATCTGTAACTAAGGAGTCTTCACCTAAGAAGCATCCATTAAATGAACCACTTAGATTCTTTTGCTGTTCACAAAGCCCACTTGATTTGCAGTTACTGATAATTGTAGCGTACTTAATATTGGACTGTCTCGTAATTCCTTCACTGACTTTGTCATCATGGGAACTCTCAGAAAGGCTGTTACTGAAATGGCTGCTAGAACAAGCCGAGTCATGCTCAGAGTCTTGAATCTTTGTGAACATTGAATCAACTGCTAATAAATCTTGCTTGTCTTCACTTTTCAATGCTTTAGCAACATTGATGTCTTCCAAAACTATTTCTGGCTCCAGAAGAAGAGGCCCAAATGATATTGCTTCAGGATGCTTGATAAAAAGATGCTCAAAAGTTTCAGGCTAGAAGAAAAGACATATTTTAATGCTCATCTATCAGTTAATAGTTTTATTTCAATGTGAAGTTACTGTACTTAAGAGCCACAGATGAAAACGTTATAAAAAGTACATTGATGAAAAACAAACAAGACCTAAGTCTGCTATGTGGCAGGGTATCAAAGGGGGGAACTGAGGATAGAGAAAGCAAGCACATGCCTGTGTCTTATACGTGCAGGGAAGGATTGCTCCTGGAAAGTGCTGAGCATTCTGGCTTAATTCAGCAAAGTCCATTAATTTCAATGGCACTATTCATGTCCTTAAAATGAAGCTAGTACTTTAGTGCTTTGCAGGATAAAGCCTTATATGCTACAGGATTTTTTTTGGCATTTTATTTTAATTGCATGAACAATTTGGCATATTAGAAATGAATCAAAATCATTTACACACAACTGAAATGACCCTGCCTGTTACAATTATACTATCTAGAGTCAAATCCTGCCATCTAATAATTTTTTTAGGCTCTTCACCTGTGAGTAAGGACTGCGTGTTTGAAATTTACACACACACACACACACACACACACTTATTTTAAGGAAATGCATCTTATCCTACATCATAAAGGATGTGAAATATATATAAACATTTCAAATATACCGCAGTATAAATTGATAATAGGAAACTGGCTTTCCTATTTACTACTAAGAAAAGTTCACTTTAAAGTATATACCCACTGATGAATTTAATTAAGACAAATAAAAAAAATAATTAGTTAAAAACAACAGATTGTGTTTATGTTAATAAACCATACAGATATTATATCACAGCAGGAAACCTTCCAAAGTAATGATTCCAAATTTCAAAATGCTTAGGCTGTTGTACATTATAAAAAGGTATGGTACAATTTTATCTATCTTAGGCTCGTGGGTGTTTGTTTAACCTAGAATAGCCATCACCATAGCATTTAAGCCCTGATTTAGCAAGGTATTTAAGCATGTTTTTAAACTACTCACACATTTAAATGTCAACACTTGCTTTGGTACCTTGCTGAATTGTAGCCTAAATGCTGATTTGGGATAGCTTCTGCAGTGCTTGCATGCTCAGAACTCTCATGGACTTCAAAAGTACTGTGAATATGACATTTAAAATTAGCAAACTGATTACTGAAATGAGCTGCAGACAGTTGCTACAATGCATATACCAAGCAATGTCTTTAATTCATATTGAATGTCCCTTATTGAAATTTATCCTTCCCTAAGGCAGATCACCTATGAATCCAGGTAGGAATGTAGGAACTGTTGTAATGAATCAGATCAATGGTCCATTTAGTTCAGTATTCTCTCATCAGCAGTGGCCAGTACAAGATACTTCAGAGCAGAAATCCCACAGTAGGCAGCTGTGGACCTCTCGGCAAGCATGTTTCTTTCTGACCACCAATTACTAAAGGTTGACTTATGCTCCGAAGCATAAGCATAACTCTGGATATGAATTCTACAGAATCACATTAAGAATACTGCCTATCACATTTTATCAAATATCAAAAATTAAATTATCAAATACCACTTTTTAAAATAGACATTTCAATTAGTAAAGGTCACTTTCTGCTGAATCAAACACATCACTAAGTAAAATATATTAGATGAATATATAAATACAATGAATATACAATCTCCTGAGAAAGATGTAATACTATAATATAATGTAAATAATGACAGAGTAATATGTGTAAATATCGCTGTAAAATATGTTCTCAACAGGTGTGTCGTATGATTTGTGCAAATATTTTATAGCAGTTAACATAATTCTATGAAACCAAAAGGGAATACTCATGGTGTTAGGTGGCACAGAGTAAAATTTAATTCACACTCATTTGCCAGACACAAGGAGACTACAAAATATGCTCCACTCACAATCCTGCAGTCCTTAGGTCCTGCTTAACTTTACACACTGGGAATAATCCCACTGAGGTCAATGGGACTACTCACACTATGCAAAGTTAAACATGTGCATAAATCTTTTCAGGGATAGTGCCATAGTCATTACTCAGCCATATCTCCCTTGGAAATCATTTGGAGCTTTGGATAAGTAAGGTCTGCAGGATTAGACCCTATGACCCAATCCTGCAAACACTTATTCACATCCTTATCCTTAAGTACAAGAGTCATTTCACTGGAAAATCAGTGGGATCATCCATAATCTTAACATTAAGCACGTGTGTACATTTTTGCAAGATTACAGTACAGATGCAGGATTTACCCATCCTATGCTGTACTGCATTAATGGTTAAAAATGATAATATTTTGTTAAACTAATACTCCATAAATACAGCCTTGCAGTATCAATCATAGAACATACTATATCAAATACACACATTAGTAATCAATTATTGACTCTATTTAACCTTGCATTCTGACAGACGTATCAAAAGAAAATAAGAGTTACACGTGGCTTCAGACATAAGGATGTTAGAGGTTTCTAGTGCTGATATGTGGAAGTTTTATCCAGGCAATGGGTATCAAAGCTAATGAGAGTTACAGTACAAGTTCTACACTTCGTTTTTCCCACTGGAAATTGCATTCAAATAAATGAGGGCAGAATCTGGCCCCAGCTCCATAAATTCCTTCTATTTTCAAAGGCGTATAGACCCTGGCCTTGGATGCACATGGAATCAGAGAGACTCAACGGTGCTCATCTGAGGACAGTATGGGTACGTCTACATTGCAATAAAAATAACGAGTCTCAGAGCCTGGTGAATTGACTGGTTCACAGGGCTTGGTTTGCAGGGCTATAAGTTGCAGTGTAGACAGTCTCCCTCTCAGTCTGGATCCTGGGCTCCGAGACACCCTTGCATCGCAAGGTTTCAGAGCCCGGGCTCCAGTCTTTGCCCAATGCCTAAACTGCAATTTTTAGCCCCACAGCCCAAGCCCTGTGAGCCCAAGTGAGCTGACCCGGGCCAGCTTCAGCCATGCCATGAGTCTTTTATTGCATTGTAGACATACCCATGTGGCCCATTTTTCACTAAGATTAATAAAGTGTACGAAGGAAGCATGCATTAAATATATAGACTGTATTGCAGTACATGCTGTCAAAGGTCACATGACCCTTCAATTTCCCATTCAGCACAATACATTGTGACGGGGCAAGGCCAGATGGCTATAGAAAAGTAGTGGGAGATAGATATTTTAGCTCCAGGCTAAACAAATCCCTGGTACCAGGATAAGTGAAATGGCAGCTGCTCCAGGTCAATTAAGACACCTGGGGCCAATTAAGAACTTTCCAGAAGGCAGGGAGAATGCTAGGTTGATTGGGACACCTGAAGCCAATCAGGGGCTGGCTGAAACTAGTTAAAAGACTCTCAGCCAGTCAGGTGGGTGTGCATGTCAGGAGCTGTGGGAGGAAGTTGTGCTGTTGGAGAGGCTGAGTAGTACACACCATATCAGGCACAAGGAAGGAGGCCCTGAGGTAAGGGTGAAGTGGAGCTTGAGGAAGTGAGGGCTGCTGTGGGGGAAGTAACCCAGGGAATTGTACATGTCATGTTTCTAAAAGGTCAGCTACCATAGGTGATACTATTAGGGTCCTTGGGTGGGAGCCTGGAGTAGGGGGTGGGCCTGGGCTCCCCCCCTGCTTTGCCCCTGATTAATCACTGAGACTGGGAGACAACAGAGACTGTGCAAGGAAGGATAACTTCTCCTCACCTCCCTCACTGGCTTATGATGAAAATGGCTCAGTAGACTGTGATCCTTGTCCCTAGAGAAAGAAGGGTTATGTGGAGGGTCACAGTGAGCCTCTGAGGCTAGCGAAATCTGCCAGGAAACGCGGGACCCACAGAGGCAAGGACAGAAATTTGTCACAACACTTTATATTCACATGCATAACTTCTTTCTCCTTAGCTAGGAACCCAACAGGACATAAGAATATGGAATAATGTCATGGGAGTATAAATCCTTTACTCTCCTTTGGCTGTTCGTAAATTAGTCTAACTTCACTGATTTCAATGGGCTTACTCCTGATTTACACCAGCGTGGGAGGAGAATCAGGCCCACAGTCCCTGATCCAACATGTGAGTTATTGGGGCGGTGGTGATAAGTTTCCTTTTCTATATATAGCTAAATTAATTAAGTAAATAAAAAGGTCTCTGTGCTACTCACACTCACACACTTCCTCCAGCAATATGCAAATCTTTGTTCAAAGCCCTACAGCCATATTTGATACTTTTCAAAATTGTAAGGCATTTTCGCCATCCTTGTCAGTATAGCAGCACTGTGATGCTAGTCCACCGCTCCATGGAGCTAATGGAAAAAGTCTCACTGACTTCAGGGAGCTTTGTATCAGGCCCTATATTATATATTTCAATGAACTTTGTTTAATATTAAATGATATTCTTTGCATTCTAACAATACAGCAACACTTCAAACAAAAAAGAAAAAAAGACTTTAATAGGTTAGCTATAAACAGGAAACGATGCTAAATGGAGATTATACTAAGCAGAAGTTGCCATATTAAGGGTAACAACAGATTTGTACACACACACACACACACACACACACCCACCCCTAATGTCAGACACTATTATTAAAGTGGCTGTGATAATAGCTTTGTGTTTAAATGATAGTGAGTGAAGTACCTGTCTACACAACACAACATGGACAATGGTGCTTGTCACAGAAAACTTTGGCACAATGAACATTCTGAATTATTTCTGCAAATTCTTTGGACTAAATTCTGCACTCAGATGCATGTGATCAGCTCCCATTGACCTTTATGGCAGTGCTGTGTACATCCTCAACATGCCTGAAGTCAGTGGAAATTCCCAAAGCTGTTCAGCTTCAGAATCAGGCTAGTTCTTGGGCTAAACAACCAATAACTCTGTTAAAGAATTATTTTAAGATGATAATGGGGCAAGTCTTGCACTTAACTAGCTGAATCTCAGACCATTCTGATATTTCTGCTTCTATGGCTCCAGCCTCATAGGTGCTGGGCACTCTCATCTCTTATTGAAGCCTAGGAGATGAAAGTGTTCAGCCCTCTGCAAATCAGAGCCTTAATAAACAGGTCACTAAAAATGTGATTTAAAGCAAGATTTTTGCCGACATGTGTAGCAAACCCTGCTCTAAGCTGCAATATGGCAATTGTTCCTGATTTTGCATGGGCATCTTAAGTTTTGAACAAAACTATTTCCAGGACTATCTTTAAATCAATCATCATGTATTGTATCTGTGTTTCCTGTCTTCTGAATGTAAACAGAAAAATCTTCTAACAATTCTGTATATGAAGTCTGGGAGCTGGCACAATGGTTCAGCAGGAAGTGATCATGATTAGACTTCAAAGAATGTCCATTCTCTGTTTAAATGAAATGAAATAAAATAAAAGATGAGAAAAGAAAACTTCACTGGGAATGAAAATTAAATATCTGAAAAAAATCAAACAGTCATGGTCCATTAGATGCAGTTTCTTTATGAAATAGTAATCCTGAATTTTTAAGTTACTATCTCAATGACTACACAATAAGTGTCAAATTCTGGAACAGAGGGACAAATTCTCAGCTGGTTTGAACTGGTGCCTGTTCATTTAAGTCTGTAAATTGGCACAGGTCAACTGTAGCTGAGCCAGTTTGCACCAGCAAAGAATTTGGCCCTGGGTGTGGACATGTGCCCTCCCCGCCCCCTGACTTCAAAGGGTGTCATACAACTAAGAATCATCTGGTGGCAGGATTTAGCTCTACTAAACACTAAGCCTGGACTTTGACTCAACTTTGAGTCCTAGCCCCCACTTCCACCCACACAAAAATCAGTGTGACTCAGGTCAGCAAACATACAGGACCTGTGTCCTGGCACGCTGCTGGAGGAGTGAGTCAGAGCCCAAGTCCTGCTCTGACTCGAGTCCAAGCCCTATCCTTTTTTGCAGTGTGGATGCAGCTTATGCTGCAGACCAGAGTCAGAAGGTCTGCATAATGCAGTGTGAATGCATTAGCATGGCTGTGAGACCTGGGTCCAGCAACTGTTAAGCCCAAGTTTACAATGCAGTGTGGATGCTCAAGAACAGGCTTGGAAACACTGGGTCCACAGACTGAGAGTTACAGTGCAGTGTAAACATACCCTAAGATTGCCCATGAATTTCAAAATAGGTCTTGATCCGAGGTTCTGGCCCACATCCAACTGTCAGCTTTCTACGGCTGAAGAAAACTCCTGTGTTTTGCCACTCTCCATGGCTTCAAGATCTTGTGTTTGATTATTTGGATAATTCTTAACAGTTTAACACTTTAAACTGAATGTAAGTGTGTGAAACACAAACCCATATTAAAAAAACGTATCACTATGGAAACCCATACCTTCTGAAAATTAACTCCTTGTGCCCAGGAGCAGTTCTTGGGGTTTGGAACATCCTCCCAGAACAGTTTCTTCATTCTGAAATGTTTCGACAAAGCATTGGTTTAGTACTGATTATACACATTGTATATGGCAGTGCTCAAGACAGAAATATAGAACTGCTCACTATCATGGCAGCACAAAGACATAAGCAGAGACAGGGTAATGGCCTGATTTTCAAAGGTACTGAACATGGGCTTTCAGAAATGTCTAGTTCCCAGTGCTGTGTTCAATCCACTAAACCAGAGGTTCTCAAATTGGGGGTTGTATTTGGGGCGGGGGCATGAGAAGCTTGCTGCACTCATTTTACCCACAGCAATGAATAACTAGCGGGGCTGATTCCTCCAGACATATCAGCCTGCAGATGGTGCTGTGCCTTTGACTCTTGATGGCACCGTGCATTGCGATGGATGTCTGTTAAGCTTGCATAGGAAAAGTATACAAAGTCGTTGCCATCTGTACGTTAATCCGTTTGCTACGATGTGGCGTGCACGTTTAATTGTAAGCATTGACCACGATCGCAGTTTTGCTTTTGCTTTTATTACAATGGGTTACTGGCTCATTCATGCAATTGCTCTGCTTCAAAAAACAGGCACACCCATCATACTAGTAACAACAGTGTGATGCTAGTAAGCACTATCTCACTTCAAATTGACATTACTCCATACTTAAATGGCTCTGTTTGAATCAATGCCTTACAGTTTTTAATATTTAGTGAGAGTTGCATGTGTACTTGTATGGTGTGGGGGGTATAAACGACTACAGACATGAAGAAGGGGGGGCGCGATCAAATACGTTTGAGAACCACTGCACTAGACTATGCTGCCTTTCAGATAATGTACATCTCAAATATATAAATGGTCCCAAAAGTTAACTAGGTGTGAATGTTTCTATAGGCACACACTTTTTAAGCTGCAGTGTCTTCTTATAAGCACATTTAGGGAATCGTATATGGAAATAAACAACATGCCTTTGTTGCGAGATCAGCAAAGTTCCAAGCAACAAAACGAAGGATGAAATAACTATTGGTAGAATCACATAGATGCCTGCATCATTCCGTTTTTCACTCCTATCTGAAAACGAAAGGAATCTGTTTCAATCTATTTGCAATATTTCTCCAGTTATCAGTCCTAACTTTACTGCAATTTAAAATATCTATAAATAGAACAGTTTAGATAACGATCAGTATGCATACAAATCAGAAACAAATTACTCGCTGTACATTAGTAGGTTATATATGCTTATTGTATCACCCTTAAGTAAATTGTATTGTGTCACACCAGGGACCCCTGACTTGTGTACAAATACACAGGACGTGAAATTACTCTAAAAACTCAGTGGCTCCCATGTTTCTGTGGGACAGTCCGTTGTTCCCCTGTTACTCAGAATCATCACTAAGGCAAATAAAGGGAGTAGCCCATACACAGAAGAACCATGGGAATATAGGACCTCAGAAACCCCTTGGGATTGTCCCAACATATGCCCTTCCCCTGCAGAACACTGACCCTTTTGAAAACATGGGTCAAAACTTGAAATGCATTATGATATTAAATAAAATGTAGAGACAGTGCCAGGAAAAGTTGGTGGGGGTACTCCACTGACTTCTAAGCTATGCCAATTTATATCAACTCGACTAGGGTCAGTTATATCTCAATCACTGTGTTTTCAAAACAGTTTTCTTGTTGTTTCTCATAAAAACATGAGCAAGCGTCCATATCATATTCAAAGGGAACTTTTACTAACCAGCTGCTGCTTAATAAAAAAAAAAATTAAGATCATATTGGTCACCTTTGATGAATCCATCAGTTGTTTTGGGGTTGCCTACTCCTTCAGGGAATATTGGGTACAGGCTAAACTGGTACTTCTCAATAAGAATAAAATGATCTGGAAGGAAGAAATCAGACTTTTGAGTTTAAATTCCAATTTAGTAAGACTATAAAATACTAGCCTCTAGAGAGTCTTTGATCTCATGCAACAGTGGTTCAAGGGAAGCCCACAGGAAAAGAAGAATTATTTTCTCTCGTTTAATCCTTTAAATTTTGGATTCAAATGTAGACCCAACAATCTATTTTGGATATATTAGCAATTTCTTCTTATGGAATTATTAGCTTTTGATGAAAAGATTATAAATATTAAAGCCCCAAAGCACATACAGTAAAATCTGGATAAATAGTAGATATATGTAATATTTATATTTAACATACATTCAGCATATATTGGTGTTAGCATAACATATATAACTGACCTTTCCTCTTCATCACTTCCTCACAACCAAATACAAACCCACACATGTACAGGATGTAAAAAAGATGAAGCATACTTTTTCCCCAAGTTCAATATGGTAATGATGATCCTTAAATGGATGTAAATCAGGAACAACTCCATTGAGATCAATGCAGATATATCAGCATAAAGCAGGTGCAAATGAAAGGAGGGTCAGGCCCAGAGTGAATATGGAGGTTTGTGCAGATCTGAACCAAGGAGTCTGCAGTTCCTTTGTGCGCAGCGACTAAGGTGCGTATGGCTTTGCGGACCAATGCCCACGTGACACAAGGTGATGCAGGACCAGGGCCTGGGTTTTTAACAGCAATAAGGACAAGTCAGCAATCCTGTATCAGCCCAGGTCATTAACTCTATAGTTGATCCTCAACTGACAAGTAAGATCCAGTACAGCCAAGAGCAATCTTTAGCACTCAAAGTATTCTTTCATTACAAAAAAAAGAGAGAGAAGGATACAGCAGAGAAGCTAGATTCATGTACCCAGAAAGTGCAACCTTTCACCACAGTGTAACACAGGTAAAAATATCACGGGTGTTTATTTTCAAGTACAAACTCACCATAAATATAGTATTTGCTAATATTTGGAGCAACTCGTATCCATTTCATTTGTTCTTCCTCATTAAGGTTTTTCCATTCAAGAAAAAAAGACATCACATACATTTGAGGTGAAAGTGTCCAGGTCAGAATTACACAACTGCTGTTTACTGGATAAGCACTGAGTGACTGCACAATATTCACTGATAAAACAGAAAAAAGCATGATTAAAATGAGATCAGCTATAGCAAATCAGAGTTGGATTATACATGCTAAATCTCAGATCCCACACAGAGATGAAAAAGATTATAATGGTTTAGGTTCTTTGTTGTTTATTTTTGCATCTCCACTTAAGTCAATGAAGTGACATTGTTTTACACTAGCACAGGACTTATCTTCACAGTGGGGTAATGTGCTCTACAAAGGTGTGATTTCTAAAGCACACCAACATGTTGCACATTAATTAGTCTATGCAGATTCTGACAGTTCATATAGAAGGTACCCTAGCGTGTTTTAATGTAGTACTGTTTGAAACAGCACTACATTAAAGCACGCCAGCAGCGTCTATATGGACCGATTAATGTGAAAATCGTTAGTGCACTTGAGAAATCGCACCCCTGTAGAGCATATTAGCCCACCCTGTAGACAAGCCCTGAGTATCTGGCTCCAGGTGTTAAACAGATCAAATCTGTGGGTTGTGTTCTCACCACATTTCACACAGTGTTCTCTCCTTAAGCAATATTCCTGTTTTGAGCAATATTCCTGGTTCTTACCTCGATCTTTCAAACTTTCACTCCTTAGTTGAGACATACTGTAATAGCTAAAAACCATCAAAATGTCGCTAGCAAAACAGAGCATAAATCTACGGCTCATGTGGTGTTACGCTCTTCTATGGAAGAGGGATAAGAACCTAGGTGGCCAATTTCCATCTTGCACTCCTACTGCTAGCTGCAGCCTTTCTGGGGTACGTTCATGCACACCATTAGCCAGACTTTGACCCATAGAAAGCACATGCATTTAAATACTAGTTGACAAAATTTCAGCTCTGCCTACAGATTGCAGTAATGCTTCCCATGACATTTAAAATACAGACTACCACCTAACAAGGCAGAGTCTGGGTGAATCAACAAAGAGGGTGCTACTATGAAGTGTAAAGTCATAATGAATAAGTGAGCTGTCAGAAAATGCCGAGTCAATGGAAATCAAAATGTTCCACAGGAAGGCGTTGATTTCATCAAAAGTCTTGACAGAAGCAGCAGGCTGGCCAGCGAGCCCGCCTGCCTGGTTTCCTGCCAGCCCACCTGGCTCCCTAGTTTTCCCACTGCTCATCTGCAGAGGGTTCTCAGAAAGCTGGAGCATGTCAATCAAGCTGCTCAATTTCCTGGGATCTCCAGTTCCCCTGCAGTCCACCAGGTAGGCTGCCAGGCTATCCAGTTCTCTGGGTCCCCCACAGCTCACACAGCAGGCTGCCAGGGCTGCCCAGCTCCCCAGCTGGCAGCCGAGGGATCCAAGCATCCCTCAGGTGAGCAGCCAGGATCTTGGGGTGCATATTTCATTTCAGAACAACCAAAAATGTTCCCACAGTGGGAATGCTTTTGCGTTGCTGAAACTAAATATTGGGAAATTTCAGTTCTGTTAAAAATGTGGAGTTTCAGGCTTTTCATTCCTATTATAGCAGAGAAAGTCATCATAAGAGGTACATTTTCCTTCTGAATAAAGATTTCTTTGTTAAAAGAAAACTGTCAAAAGCACAGTAGGCATTCCTAATGTTAAACATCTTCTGAATGCATCAGTGTTATTACTAACCTGTTAGTCTTACCTGTGCTCATTTGCTGCGACAGAGTTAAATTAAAATTCATTGAGGAAGCTCCAATTGAGTTAACAGCTAGCACTGTAATGGTGTGTGCATCCTCAGTCCATGGAAACATACAGGTAGTGCCATTGGTGACATATTCAGTCCAAGTGATGTTTTCTGAAGTGTGATGCTTTACAATATATCCACACACACTGCATAATGAGTAATTCCTCATCAATGGCTGCAGGAAATATCAGTATATTTTAGCTTGCTAGGGTTTGATTTTCACTTGACAGTAGAGAGCAGCCTTCTAGTTCTGAGAGAGCAGGACCCTAAATAATACCCATCAGGGAGACGACTTTTCTTATACCTAAAATATTGCTGTGCATTTAAACAGGCTAAAGTTTTTCCATAATCACCGACGCCTGACATCTCTACTTACCATAGCTCCTAAGACAAGTGTGATTGAGGAAATGCAAACCTTTAGTTTGCTCTGGTAACTCATTGTTTTATCTTATTATTTTTAAAGGATGCAGAGCCAGAAGGAATTGCCATGATCCTAATTTGGGGAAGTATTTTCAGTAAAAGAGACTCAGGACCAGATGCAATAATGCATGCGAGGCTGCAGGCACAGTTACCATGACTACATGTGCAAATAAGGGTAGTTAGTCAGTCACCTAACTAATCGTTTGCATGTGCAATTACACTGTTTGCACGTAGAGTCATAGCAATTGTACAGGGGATGGTTTATAGTTGCTGGAACAATTCTGCACACAGACCTTGGCCTCCTTTTCTGAGAATCTGGCAAATGGAGATGAACATCTTTCAATATAATTTGCATCCACTGTTTTTAAAGACTCCAAATCATAGAGTTTAAGGCCAGAAGGGCCTCACAACCAAAATAAGCCCAAAGGAGACTAGATTGTGTGCCAAAGGCAGAGAATAAGAGGGACTGAGGTGCAACAATGCCCGAGGGTCCTGCAATGGCAGGGAAATGACTAAGTGAGGTGTACCCAGATAATTCTGGAAAGCAACCCACAAGCTGCAGAGGAAGGTGAAAATCCCCAAGGTCCCTGCCAATCTGACCTGGGGGAAATTCCTTCCTGATGCCACACATGGCGATCAGTGAGCATATGAGCAAGAACCAGCCAGCCAAGCCTTTGAAAGAGAGAAGTCTCAGTGTCATCTCAGAGCACTGGCCTACCCTGTCCATGGTCCCATCTCCATGTGGCCATCTAGATGCTTTGGAGGAAGGAAACAAAAAACATCACAACAGAATACATGGGGGTGGGGGGCCTGGGGGATCCCTTCCTGACACCTGCAGGTAGCCAGCTGAAGCCTTTGTTTTTTGGCACATGTAAGCATCAGACTCAAGTGCAATATTTAAAAAAAAACTTTTTAAAATAAATGAATGGTACATCTTTGCAATTATATTTTATTGTGTATTGCCTGGTCAAGTCTTAAGATATCATGATTTGACTTATACATCTGATATTGGAGTTTCTATTCCTCCAAACTGCAGCGAATCAGTACAGCCCAGATGGCAAGATTTGTCTCGACAGGAAGGATGGTGAGTGCTTTACACTCTGGCCAAAATACTGTCCTTCCTATCCTGGGTGCTGGGAGGTTGGGAAGAGGAGCTGGCGATGCAGTGGTTCTTTAGCAGAACAAAAGGACTTGCTTGCTTTGAGAGGCGGGGATTATGTGTATACAGTATATGCTGTGTGGGTGATGAACAAATATGAGCAGCAAATGACCCCATACAGCCTGTACTACTGATTGCCCCATGTAACTATGCTTAGGGTACGGTCAGATCCTATTCACCCAAGATGGGCCTCTGGTGTGACAACCAGGGCAGTTAGCAGGGTCACTGGCGAGTGTTCTGTTGAACTGTAAATCTGGAATCCTGCCCTGCTGCTGAATGAAAATGGCTGCTGACTGACTGAGTGAACGGAGAGTCACTGTGACCTCATAACCATCCAGAGCAACAGCAGAGGGAAGGATTCTATCCTATTAAGTTGGAGAAAAGGGAAGAAAAACAGCTCTGCCAGCTTGTGGTAGAAAAGACTTCAGTGTATAAGGAAAAGGGAGAGGGAGAGACAACTGCAGAAAGCAGTAAGGAGAAGAGAGAAAGATATGGGAGGAAAAGAGGTAAGAACTATATTCTGATTATATTCTGAGTATATTGCAGTACTGCCACCAATGTTTTTTAGGAACCTCTACTACCTGACAGGGCTGCTGAGTGAGAGGTGGTAAAATCAATGAAGCTGTGTCCTAATTGTACTGTCTATAAAAGGACCATGAATAATGAATGTTTGAGTCTGTCATTCAGGACCGCACGTGCTTGCTCTATGCCCACCTCCAGTAACTCCACCAACACTTTTGAATCATGCATCCCACAAAGCCATCAAACTGTGGCATTCATCCATATCATGAGTGAGAAACAGAGACAGTGAGAGACAGAAGCTGAAATACAATTCTTCATACCTTCCAAACTAAAGTAACGTTTTTCTGCTTCCTTATGGGATCTTCATTAATAACTCTCCAAAATTCAGGACCTCTCAGGGGAGCTGCAAAATTACATCCATTTTAAGAAGGAGAACAATTTCACACATACATAAAACTATAATCTTCAGAGTATATTTACAAACTACACGCACCTTGGATATCCTGTACAATGGTATACGCTGGTTTACTCCAATCACTCCAGTAACCTAATCCATCTAGTCCACTGCAGCGCACCTGAACAATATATACAACACAAAGGTCCAGTACCTTTATCATGGCTGATCTTGTTGGTGCATTTGAAACCTCAAATATCTGCAAAAGAATTAAAAATACTTAGATTAGGAACACCACACAGTTTTCTAGGCATCTGACTGAGATCTTAATTCCTCAAACTGGTATATTCAGACCTCCTGCCACTGAGTCCAATGAAAAAGACAGCCCACTAATATAATTTTGCTGCAGAAAATAAATTCTATTGCAAACTAAAATACTTTATCATTTAGAACGAATTCAACATACATTGGTTGATTGACATGGACTTTGCATGCACAAACACTGCAAGGATGAAAACATTATTTTGTATTAAATATAATAGTACCTCCCACAATATTTCTTCCTTGTTCACAGAGTACCGAATCTGAAACTTAAGATCGCTGTTCGAAAATGCTGGGTTTGTCCAGCTCACATTCAGCAGCCCAACATTCTTGGCGATTTCTGCCTTAACGTTAGAGGGAGGAAACGGCTTCACTAGAAAATTGAAGAGAAAAAGCCACTGAAATGTAGACTCTGAAATATCTAATATTCTATTTTTCTCCTCTACATTGGACTGTATTGTGATCTTAGCTACAGCAATGCAAATTCTCCTCTGATATCAGGGGTTATTCCAGATTTTCTCAGGTTTATCAAATCAAAATCTTCTCAGTTTAATGTCTAGTGCACCATACAGGTTTGCTTACTCATTCACTACAGATGTAACTCAACTGTAATTGACAAATTGAATGTCTGTCCCTGAGATATTGCCCCACATCAGGACAAAAAGCTGATATATCAAAACTTTTTCCACAGAATGAAAAATTCAGAAAAATTTCAATTCGGAAATGTCAAAACATTTCATTTTGGTTTATCTTCGTTTCACGTGGGGTCAAGTCAGCATTGATGTCTGCATCCATTTCAGCTTCCAGGCTGCCTCCTGGAGACTCTACTACAGGGAGCTTGCAGAGGGGCATCGTGGAAGATGAAGTAGGGCTAGAGACCGGGGGCCAAAGGGGAAAATGGGGGCATGACTAACCCAGAATTACAACTCCCATGACGCACAGCAGTGGCTCAGGCAGAAGTAGAAACTAATATGGAGTCAACCTGAAATTACATGTTTTGATTTTCCAGATGGAAACCTCTGCCAAAATTGCTCTTTTCCTATGGAAAATTTCAATTTCAACGATGCCCCATTTTACAACAAGAGAATGTTTTGTTCAAAGTTCTTTGAGCAACCCTACTAAGAAGCAATAAAACAAAAGGGTAAGGAGAACTAGAATGACCACTTTGTTGGCAGTACGGTGCAGAGCATGCTTCACTCACTGTAGCTCAACAGCTTTATCTTATCTCTACTGTATTTAGAGTGATGAGTGTATAACTCAGACTTTTAAAAACTCTTCAGGCCAAGTATATCTGAAAGCCTTCATTTGCCAGCGCTCCTCAATGTACATTCCATTCAGCTCAGCTTATTTTACCAGCCATTTAACAAAAGGAAATCTAACGCATTTCTAGCTAGATTACTTACTAACTTAACAGAGTTTCTGAGACTGCATTCCTGATCTGTTCCCGGCAAAAGCATCACACAGACAGACAGACCCTTTGTTCCCCCCCCCACTCCAGCTCTGAAAGTATCTTGTCTCCTCATTGGTCATTTTGGTCAGGTGCCAGCGAGGTTATCTTAGCTTCTTAACCCTTTACAGGTGAAAGGGTTCTGCCTCTGGCCAGGAGGGATTTTATAGCACCGTATACAGAAAGGTGGTTACCCTTCCCTTTATTTTTATATGACACGCCCCCCAAATCACAGATAGGGTGAAAACACAGGCTGTGATTTCTTCCTGGAGCTCTAGGAGAAAACAGAATTAATAAGACACATGCACCTCTAAATATACTACCAACTGTATAAAGACTAACAAAATTTCCCACATCTCAAGGACGATTTTAACCAGTTGATTCTGGGAAACTTTCATGGGAGAGTGCATCAGCCACTTTGTTAGAAGCTCCTGAGATGTGTTGTATGTTGAAATAAAAATCTTGGAGAGCTAAACCCCACCAAATATGTTTTTTGTTATTTCCTGTGGCAGTATGAAGCCACTGTAGTGCAGCATGGTTGGTTTGCAGGTGGAAACGCCGTCCCCAAACGTATGGGCGTAGCTTTTCCAGAGTGTGGACAATAGCGTAATATTCCTTTTCACTGATTGACCAGTTGCTTTCCCTCTCAGACAGCTTCTTGCTGAGAAACACGACTGGATGGAATTCTTGATTCGGTCCTTCCTGCATTAAAACTGCTCCCACATCATGCTCGGACGCATCTGTAGTTACTAGGAACGGTTTGTCAAAGTCTGGGGCCCTTAGCACAGGGTCAGACATGAGTGTCGCTTTAAGCTTGTTAAAGGCCTTCTGGCACTCTTCAGTCCACTGAACTGCATTTGGCTGTTTCTTTTTGGTTAGGTCTGTCAGTGGGGCGGCGATTTGGCTGTATTGCGGTACAAATCACCTGTAATATCCAGCCAAACCTAAGAAGGATTGGACCTGTTTCTTTGACTTTGGGACACACCACTTTTGGATAGCATCCACTTTGGCCTGTAGGGGGTTGATAGTTTCTTGACCCACCTGGTGTCAAAAATAAGTCACTCTGTTTAGGCCTATTTGACACTTCTTAGCCTTAACAGTTAGTCCTGCCTCCCTTATGCGCTCAAAGACTTTTTGTAGATGTTCCAGGTGTTCTGCCCAGGAATCTGAAAATATGGCCACATCGTCAAGGTAGGCGACTGCATATTCTCCCAATCCTGCTAGGAGATCATCTACAAGTCTTTGGAAGGTGGCTGGTGCATTTCGCAGCCCAAAAGGGAGCAGATTAAATTCATACAGCCCGACATGTGTGGTGAAGACTGACCTTTCCTTGGTGGATTCATCTAGCGGTACCTGCCAGTACCCCTTGGTTAAGTCCAAGGTAGAGATGAACTGGGCCCGTCCCAGTTTCTCCAATAGTTTATCTGTGCATGGCATTGGATAGTTGTCTGGGTGAGTTACGGCATTTAGCTTACAGTAGTCCATGCAAAAACGTATCTCCCCATCTGGTTTGGGAACTAGAACCACTGGAGATGCCCATGCACTGCCAGAGGGGTGGATTACACCCATCTGTAGCATATCCTGGATCTCCCGATCTATAGCAGTTTTAGCTTGAGGAGACACCCGGTAAGATTGGGCTCTAATTGGGTGAGCATTACCTGTGTCAATGGAATGATATGCCCGTTCAGTCAGTCTTGGGGTGGCTGAGAACGTCGGCGCATAGCTAGTGCACAGATTCCTGATCTGCTGTCGCTGCATACACCCAAGGGTCATGGAGAGGTTCACCTCTTCCACGCCACCAACACTTTTCCCTTCGTAGTAGACACCTTCAGGCCACTCAGCATTATCTCCTCCCTGAGCTGTAAACTGACAAACCTTTAATTCTCTGGAATAAAAGGGCTTTAGAGAATTAATATGGTACATCTTAGGCTTTCGGTTGGAGGTGGGGAATGCCATGAGATAATTAACAGCTCCCAGGTGCTCTTGGACCGTGAATGGCCCTTCCCACGACACTTCCATTTTATCAGCCTGGAGTGCCTTTAAGACCATGACCTGGTCCCCTACTTCGAAGGAACACTCTCTGGCATGTTTATCATACCAGGCTTTTTGCTCTTTTTGAGCATCCTGTAGGTTTTCTTTAGCAAGGGCTAAAGGAGTTCAGAGGGTGTTTTGTAGATTGGTTACAAAGTCCAGAATGTTAGTTCCTGGAGAAGGTGTAAACCCCTCCCATTGCTGCTTCACCATCTGTAATGGCACCTTAATCTCGCAGCCATATACAAGTTCAAATGGTGAAAACCCTAAACTGGGATGTGGTACAGCTCTGTAGGCAAAGACCAACTGCTGCAACACTAAGTCCCAATCATTGGAGTGCTCATTTACGAGTTTACATATCATGGCCCCCCAAAGTTCCATTAAACTTCTCCACTAGGCCATTTGTTTGATGATGGTAAGGTGTGGCAACCAAGTGATTCACCCCATGAGCTTCCCAAAGGCTTTCCATAGTTCCTGCCAGAAAATTAGTTCCTGCATCTGTGATGATGTCGAAGGGCCAACCTACCCTGGCAAAAATGTCCGTTAGTGCCTGACACACACTTTTAGCCCTAGTGTTGCTTAGAGCTACTGCTTCTGGCCATCGGGTGGCAAAATCCATGAAAGTCAGTATGTACTGCTTTGCTCTGGGTGTCTTTTTCAGAAAAGGACGCAGAATATCCACAGCTACTCGCTGAAATGGAACCTCAATGATGGAGAGTGGCTGTAGAGGGGCTTTGACCTGGTCTTGGGATTTTCCCACTCTTTGGCACACCTCACAAGACCAGACATAGGTAGAAACATTTTTGCCCATTCCCTCCCAGTGGAATCACTTTCCCAAATGGTCTTTGGTTCTGTTCACCTCAGCATGGCCACTAGGATGATTGTGGGCTAAGCTTAATAGCTTTACCTGGTACTCAGTTGTAACTACCAACTGTCTCTGAGGATGCCAGTCTTCCTGGTGTCCACCAGAAAGAGTTTCCCTGTATAAAAGTCCTTTTTCTACAACAAACCTGGATCAATTAGAAGAGCTGAGAGACGGTGGGTTGCTCCATGCCGCCATCCAAGCTTTCTGGAGGCTTTCATCTGCTTCCTGTTCAGTCTGGAACTGTTCCCTTGATGCTGGAGACATCAGTTCCTCATTGGATTGTGGACCTAGGCTTGGTCCCTCTGGAAGCGATGCAGGTGATGGGGCTGTTTCCGTTGATGGTGAACCACTCTCCGCTGGTGCACTATGGGGTATTTCAGGCTCTGGCTGAGCCTCTTGTGTTGGGTCATCTGCTGCTGCTGCCAGTGCAAGCTCGGTGGTGCCCTCTGGTGTTGGAGCTGTAGATGGGGTTGCAAGCGCTGGACTCAGTGCTGGCAATGGTTCTGGTGCTGGTTGCTTCGCCAGTTTCAGTTCGGGGACTGGCTTGGGCTGGGTCTCTGGGACTGGATCCACTACTGCCATTGCAGTTTTTGGCAGAGGATCCAGTTCCACCACCTCCATGTGGGTCTCTGGTAACACAGACGGGGCCCTGGTGGAAGGCTCAGGAACAGGGATAGGTGTGGAAGCTTGCTTAGTCTGGCTGCGGGTGACCATTCCCACCCTCTTGGCCAGCTTTACCTGGTTGGCCAAGTCTTCCCCCAGCAGCATGGGAATGGGGTAATCATCATAGACTGCAAAAGTCCACATTCCTGACCAGCCCTTGTACTGGACAGGTAACTTGGCTGTAGGCAGATCGAAAGAGTTGGACTTGAAGGATTGAATCATCACATGGGCCTCTGGGTTGATTAAGTTGGGGTCCACTAAGGATTGATGGATAGCTGACACCTGCACTCCAGTGTCCCTCCATGCTGTAACCTTCTTCCCGCCCACACTCACAGTTTCCCTTTGCTCTAAGGGTATCTGGGAGGCATCTGGGCCTGAGGACCTTTGGTGTGTCCCCGGTGCAATGAACTGTAATCTGTTGGGGTTCTTGGGGAAGTTGGCCTTCACATGCCCCAGCTCATTAGATTTAAAACATCGCCCAGTTGGCTGGTCACTGGGGCGAGGTGGGTTGCTGGAGAATGGTGTGGTGAGACGATAAGGTGTCTGGGGTTTTCCTTGGGATGTAGGTGGGGCCTTCGGTTGCCCCCAGTGATAGGGTTTTGTTTCCAGTTGCCCCTTCTGATATTCGCCCCAACTGCTACTAGTTTTTTTTCTTTTCTGCCACCTCCACCCATTTGGCTCCAATCTCCCCTGCCTCAATTACAGTTGTGGGCTTCCCATCTAGGATGTATCTTTCTATTTCCTCAGGAACACCCTCTGAGAACTGCTCTATTTGCATTAGGAAGGGCAACTCTTCTGGAGATTTAACACTTGCTCCTGATATCCAGGCATCCCAATGTTTCACAATGTGGTGGGCATATCGGGTAAATGACACGTCTGGTTTCCACCTTAGGGCTCTGAACCACTGACAGGAATGCTCGGGTGTTAGCCCCATTCTGACTCTCGCCTGGGTTTTAAACAGTTCATACTTGTTCATGTGTTCTTTAGGTATTTCAGCTGCCACCTCTGCTAAGGGTCCACTGAGCTGCGGCCTCAGCTCTACCATGTACTAGTCTGTAGAGATGCTGTACCCAAGGCAGGCCCTTTCAAAGTTTTCTAAGAAGGCCTCAGTATCATTGCCTGCCTTGTAGGTGGGGAACTTTCTGGGATGGGAAGCAGTATCTGGAGAAGGATTGCTAGGGTTTGTTGGTATATTCTGCTGAGCCTTTGCCTTCTCCATGTCCAGGGCATGCTTTCGCTCTTTTTCCTTTGCCTCCATTTCTTTTTCCTTTGCCTCCATAGCTCTCCTGTGGGCAGCCTCTTGGGCTTTCTCTGCCTCATTCGCTGCCTTCATAGCTCTCCTGTGGGCAGCCTCCTGGGCTTTTTCTGCCTCTTTCACTGCCTCCAGTCTGGTTAACTCCAGTTTGTGTTGCGCCTTGGTTTCTGTCATCCTAGCTTCTCTGTTTTTAACTAACTTTACACCCAAGAGTTAGAAAGAAAACCACAAAACAAAACAAAAAACCTGGCTTGTAAAATTTTGCTGTGCTGTAATGTGATACCTATGTTCTCTGATAGCTATTCTCAGCCTACAGAAAAATCCTTAAAAAAAACAAAACTAACACCTCTGTCTCCAGGCAAATAGACAGAAAACCCTCTAGCTGCTCTTAGCTTTAAAAAAAAAACAAAAAAAAAAACCTCTTCAGGTCTGTGAAAAACTTGTGAATTTCCCTGCAGGAGGTTAACTACCCTGCCTTTAGGTAGAGAAAACCCCAGCTCAAAAAAGAAAAATCACTTTGTTATGCTTGCTGCTCTGTCCCTCAGGCAGAGACACAGAATTTACAGCTGCAATCCTCTTTTACAAAACCTTTTAAAATCCTGCTGTGCTTCTGGTTCAAAATGATCTCAAAAAAATCTCAAAATGATCCCACCGCTCTGCCACCATGTCAAGGTTCCTTCCTCACTCTGAACTCTAGGGTACAGATGTGGGGACCTGCATGAAAGACCCCCTCAGCTTATTCTTACCAGCTTAGGTTAAAAACTTCCCCAAGGTACAAACTTTGCCTTGTCCTCGAACCCTATGCTGCCACCACCAAGCGTGTTAAACAAAGAACAGGGAAAGAGCCCACTTGGAGACGTCTTCCCCCAAAATATTCCCCCAAACCCTACACCCCCTTTCCTGGGGAAGGATTGATAAAAAATCCTCACCAATTTGCATAGGTGAACACAGACCCAAACCCTTAGGTCTTAAGAACAATGAAAAAGCAATCAGGTTCTTAAAAGAAGAATTTTAATTAAAGAAAAAGTAAAAGAATCACCTCTGTAAAATCAGGATGGTAAATACCTTTCACGGTAATCAGATTCAAAACATAGAGAATCCCTTTAGGCAAAACCTTAAGTTACAAAAAGACACAAAAACAGGAATATACATTCCATTCAGCACAGCTTATTTTACCAGCCATTTAACAAAAGGAAATCTAACGCATTTCTAGCTAGATTACTTACTAACTTAACAGAGTTTCTGAGGCTGCATTCCTCATCCGTTCCCGGCAAAAGCATCACACAGACAGACAGACCCTTTGTTTTCCCCCCACTCCAGCTTTGGAAGTATCTTATCTCCTCATTGGTCATTTTGGTCAGGTGCCAGCGAGGTTATCTTAGCTTCTTAACCCTTTACAGGTGAAAGGGTTCTGCCTCTGGCCAGGAGGAATTTTATAGCACCGCATTCAGAAAGGTGGTTACCCTTTCCTTTATTTTTATGACATGAGTGTATAACTCAGACTTTTAAAAACTCTTCAGGCCAAGTATATCTGAAAGCCTTCATTTGCCAGCACTACTCGATGTACAGTATGTATCCTAGGAGTACTCTCCTCTGCCTGAAAGCTAATGGATATTTGATCTGTTAGATCCTACTAAGAACTTAAATTACTTTAGAGCGATAGTCTTGTTAGTCTGTATCAGCAAAAAGAATGAGGAGTACTTGTGGCACATTAGAGACTAACGAATTTATTTGAGCATAAGCTTTCATGGGCTAAAGCCCACTTCATCAGATGCATGCAGTGGAAAATACAATAGGAAGATATATATATACACAGAGAACATGAAAAAATGGATGTTGCCATACCAACTCTAACGAGACTAATCAATTAAGGTGGGCTATTATCAGCAGAAGAAAAAAACTTTTGTAGTGATAATCAGGATGGCCCATTTCAAACAGTTGACAAGAAGGTGTGAGTAACAGTAGGGGGGAAATTAGCATGGGGAAATAGTTTTTACTTTGTGTAATGACCCATCCACTCCCAGTCCTTATTCAAGCCTAATTTAATGGTGTCCAGTTTGCAAATTAATTCCAGTTCTGCAGTTTCTCGTTGGAGTCTGTTTTTGAAGTTTTTTTGTTGAAGAATTGTGACTTTTAGTCTGTAATTGAGTGACCAGGGAGGCTGAAATGTTCTCCGACTGATTTTTGAATGTTATAATTCTTGATGTCTGATTACTTTAGTAACTTGCAGCTGCTGTGTTGGCAAGTGCAAGATTCTTTTGGCACATTGTATAGGCAGTATAAGTACAGGACCAACACAGCCCTGCATACTCCACTATGTGCAACGGTACACAAGTATCTGAGAAAGAGCATTGAAGGCCAGGATTACAATATGTCAGTGTCGCTAACGTCAACTTCAACAGAATCTGCAAACACATTTGTCAAAACAGGATTAAAAGACTGAATTATGTTTTTGAACTAGAAAGGACCACCTCCTTGAACTGCCCTCGTTTAAATATGTTTGAATGCTCAAAACTATTTGTGAACTCCAAAAATGACCACATTGTTAGCTCACACTGTCACTGTACTATCATTCATTAACTTGTTGTCTCTGTAGTGCTTGGGAAAACCAAATACAAAAAGCAAAACGTAAAACACATTTCTACATCCCAAAACCTCTTAGGGAAGTGGTATGGCCATAATGTATTGGGGTTGTTCCTTGGGCAATTCCTTTGGTCATTGTTCCCTCCATTTAAATTTTAGCTAGCAATGGAAGATTTGGTTTAATTTATGCTGAAGTCTTACTATCTGGGTGGATTTGGTCTTCTCCTCCCATAACAGAGGCTATGTCTACATGACTGCAGTAAGTCGAACTACGCTACGCAACTCCAGCTACATGAATAACGTAGCTGGAGTCGACGTACCTTAGGTCGAGTTACCGTGGATCTACACCGCGAGGAGGTCGACAGAAGAAAATTTCCCATTGACTTGCCTTACTCTTCTTGTCGGGGGTAGAGTACAGGGGTCGACTGGAGAGCGATCTGCAGTCAATTTGGTGGGTCTTTACTAGACCCGCTAAATCGACCGCCAGTGGATAGATCTCAGAGCATCGATCCCCGCTGTAGTGTAGACCATCCCACAATATTTTACTCTGTTCTATGCTTGCTGTACTTTAACAGTCTAGTTTGAAAAAAGACGGAAGTGCTTGTTTCAAATATTGACTAGAGCTGGGTGGGAAAATGCTATTTCTGCTTTCATATAATGTGTGAAAAATATTTGGGCAGAAATTCTGTGAAGCACAAATTTGCCCCATACAAAACTCTTTCTTTTGTCCTTTGGAAAACCTACGTGGGGCTTAAGACCTAGGTGAGTCCTAGGCCAAACTGTAAACCTTCTCTGTAGACTTTAAAAGGCACCATTCCTGAAAACTCCTAGCAGACATTGGTTTGACCTGTAGCCTCAAGACAAGTTTAAGCAAAGTATACTGTTAATGTTACAGAAGAAAGTTTATTGAACCTGCAGTCTACACCTGTATCAAAAAAATCCACTTAAGGGATACCGCTTGCTGCAAAGGTGCTATGGGGAAACCTTAGTAAGGCCCTGAAATAGCAAAAGCACTTGAGCACATGAAGCGTCCCATTGGCTTTAATGGGAACACACACGTGCTTAAAGTTACACGTGTTTAAGTGTTTTGCTAGATCAACAATCTAATCTACCAGGGAGTCTAGGACCTATACAATGAAATGTTCAAGGTAATAATATGGGGCACAAGGCCTTCACAGAAATGTTTATTCATTTGGGGGGTTTTTAATTTGCTGTTTTGTTTTTTTTAATTTAAGCCTAGAAGAAATTCAAGGCACAGACTCTTTATGGTTCTTATGTCAGTCCGGCTGAGCAATCAGGAAGAAGTCAATCACAAAACATTGGTTTTCACTAGCAGTTTCTTCTCACATGCCAAAACTTGAGCCCCCAAAGCAGAACTGTCAAAAAGCTCAGTTCCCCAGTATCACTTTGGAGTGCAACCTTTTTGGGAGCATGTGTGTTATTAACCTTCATAGCAGAGAATTAAGAGAAGATCTGAAAATATACAGATGCATAGCATAGATATTAAAACAGGAATAAAACCCTATTTTTTCAACAGGTATTTAGGGATAGATCAGTTGTTACAGGAGTAGGTAGCACATAATTAGGGATGGGGAAAGGTTTGAGGTTTGAATGGAACTCTGTGCTATGCAGGGATAGAATCATAGAATCATAGAATCTCAGGGTTGGAAGGGACCCCAGAAGGTCATCTAGTCCAACCCCCTGCTCAAAGCAGGACCAATTCCCAGTTAAATCATCCCAGCCAGGGCTTTGTCAAGCCTGACCTTAAAAACCTCTAAGGAAGGAGATTCTACCACCTCCCTAGGTAACGCATTCCAGTGTTTCACCACCCTCTTAGTGAAAAAGTTTTTCCTATTATCCAATCTAAACCTTCCCCACTGCAACTTGAGACCATTACTCCTCGTTCTGTCATCTGCGACCATTGAGAACAGTCTAGAGCCATCCTCTTTGGAACCCCCTTTCAGGTAGTTAAAAGCAGCTATCAAATCCCCCCTCATTCTTCTCTTCTGCAGGCTAAACAATCCCAGCTCCCTCAGCCTCTCCTCATAACTCATGTGTTCCAGTCCCCTAATCATTTTTGTTGCCCTTCGCTGGACTCTCTCCAATTTATCCACATCCTTCTTGAAGTGTGGGGCCGAAAACTGGACACAGTACTCCAGATGAGGCCTCACCAATGTCGAATAGAGGGGGACGATCACGTCCCTCGATCTGCTCGCTATGCCCCTACTTATACATCCCAAAATGCCATTGGCCTTCTTGGCAACAAGGGCACACTGCTGACTCATATCCAGCTTCTCGTCCACTGTCACCCCTAGGTCCTTTTCCGCAGAACTGCTGCCTAGCCATTCGGTCCCTAGTCTGTAGCTGTGCATTGGGTTCTTCCGTCCTAAGTGCAGGACCCTGCACTTATCCTTATTGAACCTCATCAGATTTCTTTTGGCCCAATCCTCCAATTTGGCTAGGTCTTTCTGTATCCTATCCCTCCCCTCCAGCGTATCTACCACTCCTCCCAGTTTAGTATCATCCGCAAATTTGCTGAGAGTGCAATCCACACCATCCTCCAGATCATTTATGAAGATATTGAACAAAACCGGCCCCAGGACCGACCCTTGGGGCACTCCACTTGATACCGGCTGCCAACTAGATATGGAGCCATTGATCACTACCCGTTGAGCCCGACAATCTAGCCAGCTTTCTACCCACCTTGTAGTGCATTCATCCAGCCCATACTTCCTTAACTTGCTACATTCATACATTCATAATACATTCATATTTCCCCCCAAAAGCTATACTGAGGTGAATGAGTGCCTCTGTGTATAGTTTTCAGAGTAGCAGCCATGTAAGTCTGTATCCGCAAAAAGAAAAGGAGTACTTGTGGCACCTTAGAGACTAACAAATTTATTTGAGCATCAACTTTTGTGAGCTACAGCTCACTTCATCTGATGAAGTGAGCTGTAGCTCACAAAAGCTTATGCCAGTCTCTAAGGTACCACAAGTACTCCTTTTAGTATTTATAGTTTATTTTTTCAGTAGTCTCTCTTCTCTTTTCTATTTCTGCTCCTTTTTTAAAGCCTCTTCTAAGCAAATGTGAACCCTGTAACATTTGAGTGAAAGTAAAACATTCAAATCCGTGGGGCCCAACTCACCCATGGTCCCTGAAGTCACTGCAACATGAGTTTGCCACACGGTTTCTAAGTGGATGTATAATTATTCCCTCTCCTTAGTACTAATCTTGAAATATTAGTTGGGGTCTGTTTAGAAATATACATCAGATGAAACACTGTCCAGTGAACATCATCAGCCTGTGAATGAAACTAGGTGATCAATTCTCTTTCAGGTTAGCATTATTAGTTTTCCTTTGTACTGTGCCTAGAGGCCCCAGTCAGGATTTTGGTCCCACTGTGCACGGCATTCTACAAGCACAGTAAGAGACAGTCCCTGACCCTAAAAGCTTTCAATGTAATTTGAGACAAGGTGCGACAAGTGAATCTGACAAACAAAAGGATGAAAGGGGAAATAAGAATAGCAGTTACAGAGGTAATAGCCAACTGCTCAGTGATTCCTAGTTGCTCCAGCTAAACTTCATCTTCTTTGTATTTTTTTATTTTTATCTTTTTATTTATTTAAAGGCCATCAGCTACCCCGAGCAGCCACAAAACGTAGACATCTGTGCCTGGGTAATTTCTTGTAAACCTCAGAGCAGAGGTGTGTCTGGAGGAGGGTTTGAAAAAGTAGTCAATAACCTTTATGGACCAATTCAGGCAGGCAGTTCCATGCTTAAGGCAGCATGGAAGAAAGTGTAAGAGACATTTGTAGTAGAAAGTAACAGAAAAACAAGACAGACATCACTGGCACAGTAGAGGACACAGGACAACACAATAAGATAAGAGCAAGCACAGAGAGAGGCAGAGCTATGGAGGGACTTCAAGGTAAGGTCAGAGAGGATTCCTTCCTTTCCATACCACTAATAATTGAAAATGCACTTTTTTGCATGCCATGAATTAAAAAAAAAACCCACAAAAACAAAAACTAACAACCTTTTTTTAAATCCAGTCTTTCTTGTAAATGTGTCTGCAATGGCCACAAATTGATAAACACATAAAACTGGTTCTTTCAGCTGAAAACGTATTGTGTGAAGTTAAGGCCTAATCCAAAGCCCACTGAAGTCAATGGAAAGGGTCTCATTGACTTCAGTGGTCTTACAATCAGGACCTTGCAGCTCCACCTACAGCATATAGACATTGCTGTCCAAGACCACTATTGGAAGAAGAAAGATATTAAAGAAATATTTTGACATACCCACATCTGCTGGAATGACACAGGTTGGTGGGGATTCAAGTGTTCCTAGTTGGTGCTTTATCTCTATCCACATGGTATATCCAGATAAAAGAAAAATAGGCTGAAATGTACACTCGTAATAATGATTCCTCTGTAAATGGCATTCTTTTGCCTCGGACTTTGGAGGAATACTTGGGAAGTCAGAACAATAGATACTACTCCTTAAAAGAGATGAAAATATTCAATTAATAATTTTCAACAAAGAGCTGTTTCTGTTATGAATAAAACTCCAAAGAAAAGTAAAGAAAATGCTGTCATGCTGAGGCTTAGAAATAATACTGCTTGGAAATCTTGAACTTCACATGCCATGTTTTAAGCCAAAGTCATAATAACATTTATTTATCAACTGCACTCTTCTCCTACACTCCCCAAAATTACAGTAGAGGATCATCCTTTTCAAAGTAACATTGAAACATAAAAAGGAAATAATACTTTCAATTAAACAAAGGGAAAAATATTTTATCCTCTTGGTGTCCAAGCTGTGCTTACAAAATTAGAACTGTTATAATCATTCTTGACTCAGTGTTTGGGGGTTTGCTTGGTTTAATTAAAATTGCACTCCATGGCTCAAGGCAATATGGTAATGAGACACCAAAGATTCTTCCTCGAGTTTACCACTTCAAACCTAGCCCATGCCTGACTTAAAGCAGTTATGGCTGTTGCTGTGGCCTATGTAAAATAAGTTGACGACCTAGAAGACAGGATTTTCACAGCACTTGATCACCTACACATTTTGCCACTCATTAACTGGCAACTTTTTGGGTGGTGTCGGCAGAGAGGAAAAGGAGTTTGGGCCTGATCCAAGGCTCACTAAAGTCAATAGGAGTCCTTCCATTGAAGTCAATGGGATTTGGATCAGGCCCTGAAAGGCCCCATGGATAATGAATTACTTTCCGAGTTCCAGAAGTATTTCCTCCAGGGCACAGTTAAGAATGCTAGCAGTGTAGTGTTAAGAGTTTACACTTTTTTTAAACTTGATGTAGAGATTGATAGGACTCCCTTCCCACCATTTCTGTAGAATCCAACCACCTCCCATGTATTTAAAAACTGAAGCACTAAGAACAATCTCTTCCTTCCTTCCTTCCCAACCTCCAGGAGAAATTGCATAGTGAGTTCCTGGGGAGGGTGAGTGTGTGTGCGTATGCGCTGGGAGAGGGCGGGGGAAGTGATGAAATTACTGAGGTAAAGTTGAGTCAAAATAGGATTTGCACATTTAGTTCTGTGTGTGCCTGGGCTTTCTCCCTCCCGTGACCGTGAACTTCATTGTCTAGTTCCAGCACCTGGGGCAGTTCTGTTGCCTGCACTCAAGAGCCTCTCCCTAGTGAATGACAGTTTCATTGAGCCAGTGGAATGAAGCTTTGGTGGGAGGTCATGATCATAAAGAACCAACCTCCTTAATAGCTAGGGCCAATCGCATAGAGGGCTTTGACTATCAATAGGGCCCTACCAAATTCCTGGCCATGAAAAACGCATCATGGACCGTGAAATCTGGTCTCCCCCCATGAAATCAGGTCTTTAGTGTACTCTTAACGTATACTATACAGATTTCACAGGGGAAACCAGCTTTTCTCAAATTGGGGTCCTGACCCACAAGGGTACTGCGGGGGGTGGGGTTGCAAGGTTATTTTAGGGCGGGTCACAGTATTGCCACTATTACTTCTACGCTGCCTTCAGAGCTGGGCAGCCGGAGCGCGGTGGCTGCTTGCTGGGAACCCAACTCTGAGAGCAGCACGCCGCCAGCAGCAGCGCAGAAATAAGGGTGGCAATACCGTACCACGTCACCCTTACTTCTGCGCTGCTGCCGCCCTCACAGATGGGTGGCCAGAGAGCGGCGGCTGCTGTCCGAGGGCCCAGCGCTGCAGGCAGCAGTGCTAAAGTAAGGGTGGCCAGACCATACCATGCCAGCCTTCCTTCTGCACTGGTGCTGATGGCAGCTCTGCCTTCAGAGCTGGGCTCCTGGCCATTAGCCACCTCTCTCCAGCTCTGAAGGCAGCGCCGCCGCAAAGAGCAGTGCAGAAGGAAGGGTCACAGTACCATGACCACCCCCACCCCAACTCCTTTTTGGGTCAGGAGCCCTACAATTACAACACCACGAAATTTCAGATTTAAATAGCTGAAATCGTGAAATTTACAATTTTTAAAATCCTATGACCATTAAATTGACCAAAATGGACGGTGAATTTGGTAGGGCCCTAGCTATCAGGACAAAACACCTTGACCTGGACTCTCTGTTGAATGGGAAGACAGTACAGAGAGCAGCAACCTGTTCACAGAGACTAGTATTGCTAAGCAGATAGGCTGCTGCATTTGGCGCCACTGGGAGTTTTTCCCAGGGGTGTGGCTTCTCTCCTAGATACAATGAATTGGGATAATAAAGCCCAGAGATCACAAATGCATGAATCACCCTAGCCAGGTCTCTTTGGATACTTGGAGGACTTCCGTTTCCAGAGCTATCAATTCAGCACTTTAGAAGAACTGAACATTCATTAAAATAAAGAAATAAAATAAGGGAGAAAGAGCTTTTCCTGCCAGTGTGGTGGTCAGTGCTTACTCAGTTATCGTTTTTCAGAATAAAACCCCATAATTCTGTGCCCCATTAGAGCCCTTCTATAGCCAATTGTCTTGTTGATTTCTGACACCAAGTATGTAAGACACACTAATACAGTAGATTTCCTTCTATGTCCCAATTACCTGTTCAATTGTAGGAAGGGAAGTAAGTTCTCCTATTCTAGAAGGGCAATCAAGGATGTGAAGGTGAATTTGGGACACGGCAAAAGCACTAACTGGAATGGCCATTGGGACAATACAGAATATCAAAATTTGGCTCTCCATTGCCAGTTATAAGGTACATTAGACCATATTGTTCAACCTTCTGATGCTGCACGGTGGCTTAAAGACTCTCAAAAAAGTGAAATACTAACACCTGAAATGTCTGACAGAATTTCTCTCATTGGTTCTCTCTTCCACACTCCTTGTGCATTTACCCCTCCCTTCCTTCTTAGTTATGTCCTTTTCTTTTCCTTCTCCATCCATTTCCCCTTTCTCTAGACTCGTCCTAAATTTCCCATTCTCTTTCACTTCCTTCCATCTCTGTATTTCCCTCATTCACTCATTTTTAGGTCTCTTATCCTATTCCTTCCCTTTCCCTCCTCTTAGAATCATAGAATATCAGGGTTGGAAGGGACCTTAGGAGGTCATCTAGTCCAACCCCCTGCTCAAAGCAGGACCAATCCCCAATTTTTGCCCCATATTCCTAAATGGCCCCCTCAAGGATTGAACTCACAACCCTTGGTTTAGCAGGCCAATGCTCAAACCACTGAGCTATCCCTCCCCCTTAGTTCTTCTGTACTTCCCATCTCTTTTCTCTTCCTGTCCCTTCCTCCCCTCCTGCCTGTGGTGCAAAAGTGTTGATCATCCAATCCACCAGGTCCACTCCATTTCTTCTATTGGACCCCTGTTCCCTCAGCCTGCAATACATAAAAGGAGTGGGGAATGGAGCAGAGGGGCTGTTGTGATGTGGGAACCAAACAACCAGCTCTTCCCCCTGCAAGACCTCTTGGGGACATAGTGCAACAAGAGAAAACAGCTAAGGGCTTGTCTACATAGGGACACACAGAAAAGTTTATCCAAATTAACTACAGGTGTGAATTTGAAGTGGATTTGTTAAACTCCATTAAACCCACGTATGGACATTCTCAGTCAGCATTAATGTAGCCTTAGTTTAGTTTAGCTTAAAAGTTAAACAAGCCGTACGAAAAGAGCCAGGAAGCAGGCACACTAATGGCAGAAAACTTGAGGAGCAGGTGTTAGAGGTAAACATCCTGGTTCAGATCCCCAGCTGGTGCAAATGAATATAGTTCCATTGACTTCAATGAGCATATGCTGAGTTGTGCCTGCTGAGGGTCTGACTCCCAAAGTGCAATTGATGTGTGATGGGTTATTCTGCCTAACTGGACACACATGGCTGGAGCTCCATGAGAATGAAATCCCCTTTAAAAATCTACTCGGTATGGTGGTGTTAAAATAAATCCTAACAGGCTGCCCAAAAGCATACATAGCTATCAGCTTCAGATGAATCACAAAGTGTGAACTGGGTGTGGGGTGGCGCAAAATGCTCAAAGTGACATTTTGTGGCTCATGAAAAGAGGAATGTTTTCAAATTTTCCCTACGATACTAGAATTTGCATCCAGGCCTGTGGAGCTCAGGCTTTTTGACCTATCCACGAGAGATGTAACTGGTTATTTAATTGGACCCTAACATTTAATATATATATATATATAACATATATATAACATTTAGTTATATTTCTCCTGTTAATGTCAATAAAACGACCGCATAGTAAATCGCTACATTCTGCTCTAAAAATTTACCCCATCATTCTCGATTTTTATTAGATGGTGTGTGCTGTTTTTGTTGGCAGTGCTGATTGGTAGAGGAGGGTGGAATAACAGCCCCATCAAACAGTGCAAGGGCAAAATATTGTATCACACTAGAGTGTACAATAGGATTTTATTTGCAACATTTTAATTGCATCAACAATTGAGAGGAAAACAGAAAGTAGCACAACAGATTCATGCTTCTGGCAAAAAACAGGATTGATGCAAATATAGCATGTTTAACTCTAACCTTTAGACTCCAATTTTGAGGATGGCCTTGTATACCCCCAAAAGGACACTGATAAGCACTACATAGCCATTTCTATATATTAAATTATCTTCACAGTGTTTCTAATATCACCACCTTAGATAACTAAAACAGAAGGAATTTTTCAAATCAAAGTTTATTCTTAAATATTTATGGTGGCTGCTTAAATCTGGCATTTCATTCAGTTTGCGCAGTGAAAACAGAGTCGTCAATTTCTCTTAGGTTTCTAGATTATTGCTGGCCAGTTACATTGTGTGTTCTTGTTCACAATGTTGCAGGCAACTGTTGAAAATAAAGTTGTCTGTTGTTTTAAAGAACCTGGAAATATTGCCATTAGTCAGTTTTTTAAAAATTTATTTTCTATTTTATTCTCACACAATGTTTTCTTCTCATTTAGATTTTTTTAAATAAAACTTCAATAGAATCAAAACAAAAACAAACCAACAAAAAAGCTGGTATGCACTTATACACCGCGTTCGTGTCAATGCCTGACCTATGCATTGACCTCTAATGAGATTATAGATATTAGGAAACACCATTTCTCTCAAGCAAATTTATCAGACATGTTTGAGACCAACATGGAAAGATGAGGGAAGGAAAGGGGGAGAGCATGAAAAGGTATTTATTCGAACATAAGTGGCTCTAGCAGGTAGTCAAGGCAACATTTAGCCCAGGAATCAACTAGTCACAATATAGTCCTAGAAAAGGTTTCCATATGAAATCCTAAGGGTTCTGTTTATTGTTCCATCCATGAAAGGCTTCACTATAGTGCCTATCACTTAGTATTTATGGTCCAATCCTACAAATACTGTTGAGCTCAGTGGAATCACTCACACTTCACACTGTGGGGCCCAATTCAGTTAAATCCATCCCTATTCAAGAAAACATTTAAGCTTTCCTGAATCGGGGCTTTGCAGGATTGGACCTTAAATGCTGATTTAAGCTTCTTTGCCAAAAGGATTCTCACATGTCTGATCTAGTCCAATAGGGAACAAATCCAATGATTTCTACTCAGGGAGGTTTTGTTTTTCCATTTTATTTATCCAAGTACTAGCGCAGTTATAGGAATCTTTTGTGTTTAAAATTATGAGATGATGTGAGAGAGACCTTTTCATAGGGCGCTCCTGGCACATAGGTATGAATGGTGCATCAACTATGCCACAGATTTTCCCCCTAGTAGCATTTCTACTCTGTCCTAAGGACAGACAAAAATGAAAGCTCTGGGGACCTAAGGAAGAGACAAAAACATATGACATTCTCTGAAATTATTTGGTACCAGGGGATGACAGGAAAAAGTAATCATGACTTCAGAAAAGAACCAGTGGCTGGAGAAGCTGATGTAGGGGAAAGGGTTTAGGATATATGGAACATTGTTCTAACTTCTGTGGTGAAATGATCTCCACTTCTGCAAATAGGAAACCCACCTCTTAGGTCCTACCTAGTGTGGATGCTCAGAATTGTTTTGAATTAGGAAATAAGGGGGAAACTGCAGGAACAAAAGGAAAACTGGGTCTGAACAGAACCTCACTTCCCCAGCTTTGCAGCAGGGATTTGAATTCTATTGACCAAATGTCTCTAAGCAAGAGACCAAATTTGTTACACCAGAGAACATCTATGAAGATTCCAGTATCTTCACTGGCATAGCAGAGATCAAAATTTGGTCCTAAGATTGCATGTTCTTTCCAGTTCAACTATAAGACTCAAGGGCCAGGCCAAACCTTCTGAAAAATTAGACCATGAATATGAGTAGCAAACTGAAAACTACTCCAGCCACTAAAGCTGTTAAAACTGTAAAGTAACAATCTGAACAAGATCTTTTTCTTTTGGAGTGAGCCAAATTCTGCCATCAGATATTTAATCACCATGTATGTGTGGAAAGTTGGATGTAATTTAATACACATGAACAACTAGTCTCGGTCACACAAATTACGATTCAAGCAAATTTTCCCATTGTGAAAAGCCATACAAATCAAAATCCATTGTGGCAAAGCAAGGTGGGGATTTATATTGCAAAACTGGAACAGAGTTTGAAAGAAAACAGAAGGCTTAAAAGGTATATTAGTTTGCTCTGCCAGGACTCAGCCCTGCTGCCAGTGGAATCAAAACAAATTCTCACAGCAGTTATTTAGTTATATTTTCTGCTTTAGTTTTTAAACACGTTTTGTCCACCTTTTCAAAGTTGGCCTCCAAAATTGTGTCCAAAAGTTTTGCAGGTGCTGAATAATGAGCAAATACAAGCCCCATACTGGGTACTTTGATTTCTTATGACCTAATTTGTGAACACGTGAGATTTGCTGGAACCTATGGGTTCCATTTTGGAAGCCAGCTGGAAGACCAGGTGAAAGTTTGATCCACAATAGCTCAGCAGATTTTATATTCACTGCTGTTGAGCATCTATTACTGCATTAATATTTCCAAAGTAACAATTTCCAAACAAATATAATACATTAAAAACTATACACACCTGTAGTATTTTAACTGTAAAGAACTCCCCACAAGCAATGTATTTGTGTTTGCGGACCATCTGCAAGTCATTTTAGTTAAGTACCCATCAGTTTCACATGTGATATTGATATTGACATCTATTTAAAACACATTAAAAATATTAAAATACAAATAAAGATAAAACTTAAGGAGAAAAAACTATGCATTATAAATCACTGGTGCCTGAAAAAGCTTTTTGGAATCATAAACTGAAATGTTCTGACTTGAAAATATCAAGTATACTGAAGTTTATAAAAAAAAAAAAGTGAAGTTATCCGGAATCTTACCTACTACATATAATTCAGCATATCGATGATGACATTCCCTGTTTTGATTACAACAGTACAATGCATTATAGAAGAATTTTCCTCTAGGTTTTGTTGCATTCAAGTTGAAAAGAGTAACTCTGCTGACACGATCATTCACAAGTGTATACTGTCTCACTGGGATTTCTTCTGCTAAATTCAGCCACCAAACAATCTTCTTGGACAAAATCATCTTGTTTTTGTCATTATAGAGGCAATGAAAGGAAACATTAGAACCAACACTTGTCAGTATCTTAGGAGGGAAATACAGGACATCTGTTACAGGAAAAGAAAAAAAAACAGCAAAAGAAACTTTAAGAGATATGAAACGTCACACAAAAAGGGAGCTTTACAAAATTTTATAGGACAATCAGAAATGCTTATTGCTATCAAAATCTTGCTCCTAAACACAGGAGTCCAACTCTTACAATTTAATGAGGGTTGCAGGGTACAGGGACAGCAGAAGAAGAAACAACCCATGACTTCTTATTTTATCATTCTTTGTATCTATTTGAACATTTTTATCTACATGGACTCTCACCTTTAATAGCCTTACTCATGAGGGAATAAATGCAATGGAACAAATGCAAGGTCATATAACATGCTGTATTATCTTACACAGGGAATACATTTTAAGGAGGGTGCACCTATGTTACATACACAAACATGCAGTTGCACAAGTGAATGGGCAACTGTGTTGGCAAGTAGAAAGGAAATGCTGGTAAACTGCAAGCTGCACGAAGAGTTAGACATTATACTTCAGTGTGCTGACTTTAACATAAAAAGCCTCTGTAAATAGGCGTTCTTTCAAACGTTAGAAAAACAGTAATAATTTCAGTGTTGTGACAAGAGTTTGCAATATAGAACAGGCCCATCTATAGAACACTAGTCATGCAAAACACATACAAAATATGTTGTACAATCACACACTACAAAGGTGCATGTGCGCTCAGTTAAAAAATGTATACATCATGGTGAGAAGATCCATATTTTAAAGTTTATTTTGAAAAATCCATCCACTCAACTATTTGGACCTATATATATGCTTATATGCAAAGAGCATATAATAGGCTGAAGACATGCATCAACTGAACAATTCTCCTTAGTATCTCAAGGAATAATTACACTCATAATGGACCAAGATGCTCCCAAAATACTGTCTCTTGAACAGTGGTGCAAAGCACTCTCTCTTTGTCATCAACATAGACTTTTCGATTAAATACAGATCAGAGTATAATGCTAATCAGTTGGATAAAAATATAACTGCCTGATTTCAGCATTTTGTACTCCCAGTGTTAATGTGCTTGCATGAATGCAAAGCAGCCTCTTTGTTGCTCCCAACTATCCTGCTGGTTTTACTGTTCTTCCATTGGTTAATGCTAACATTAGTCATTGGGAGACTAGGCAAATTTGAGCTCCCTGCAGAGAAGAAATTACTCTCTTTAAGGTTGTTATCATGCTTACCACAACATGATTTTTGGCCAGTGAAATGTGTTGAAAACAATTAATACCCTACAATAAAATATTAAATTGAGAAATTATCTACTGCATCTCAGTGTTTTCCATGAACTGTACATATTTGTATTTTTATATGTGCATATAATCTCTCTGAAGGTATATATGTACACACACACACCATGTATAGAGGTACAGTGTAAGTTTCCAAATGTGAGTGCCTAAAGTTAGGTGCATAAATATGGAATTAGGTAGCTAAGTACCTGACCTAATAATCAGAAGGTGACAACTCTCTTTGAAGACCACTCCCTCTGGAAAAATCAGGTTAATTTGAGGCACCCAGTTTAGAACACTTTGACCAGCGTGCGTCCACATGGAAAGCACACTAATGGGCCTACTCCACTGCCTCCTCTTTGGCCTGGGCGGCCTGGATTGCCTTAATTCATCTCTGGTGGGCCCGCTTCTCTGCCTCTTTGATGGCTTTCCTCTCTAGCATTCTGAGCTCTGCCATCTGCATCCGCTGCTCATACGCCTCCTTGTCTCTGCAGAGCTGTTATTTGGTCAGCTCTACCAGAGCGGCCATCTCCTGTAGGGAAGTAAAGTCTGGCTGGTTTCCCAACCCTGCGTCCTCTCTCGCCTTCTGCTCAGAATACTTCATGAGTCAGGTTTTCAGATCCTCCGCTGATTTCCCCTTCTGGGGTAAACCATATTTCTAACATAAGCTCCCAAGATGCTTTTTATCCATTGTGTCCAAGGATTCTAACTGGCTCATTTCCCCCTTTCTTTGTTCTATTTCTCTTAACCCAAAATAAACAGAAGAAAATAATAAACTTGTACTTTGCTCCCTTGTTTCTGAGTCCATTACAATCTGTTATTGCAAGTGGTTGGAGCGTGAACTTCTGTTCACTGATATTGGGGTGCAATTTCGGCAATGACTACACCCCTATAATGTTCTTGGAATCACCAGCCCATTAAGGTGTTGTCACCCCCCGCTTTGTAACGTAATGATATGCTGCTATGGCTGAGCATTTTGACACCAGTAGCCAGCTGACAAAGATTAGGTCCCACCCTGGCTTCCACCAGCCTACTTAATTCTCGTAGAGTGACCTCAACAATCCCTTCTGGTCCCGAGTCCTCGCAGCTCTATCTCCCCGAGTTCTTAACTACCAGACACACAGACTTTTCCCCTCTGGTTCGTCATACCCAAAGGTGTGAAACTTGCCCCCAATTATAAGTTCACTTTGGCACATACACTCCACACTGTTGAACAGAGATGTGCTTGAGGTAAAAGTAAACAAAAACTTTATTTAATAGAAATATCATAGATTTAAAGATAAAACAGTGAGGAAAAACAAACACATACAAGTTGCACAGAAAACAAAGAGGAAATCTCTGGCTTTACCCTTTTACTTTAGCTCAATTCCCTTTTCTAAACACAAGTTACCTATTGCCCCAGAACAGTTTCCCAGTGTGCCCTCTGTCCTAGAGGGGATCCAGTGCTTCACAGACAGCACCCCGCTTAGAGTCTAGCCCTCCATTTCTGGATAGCCTGTACGCCAAATACCTTCCCTTTTAACAGCATTTGCAGGTTTGTTATTTTTCCCCCTTGTTCTCAGACTATGGAAATTCCTGGTTATACAGAACAGGATTTTCCCAGATGTGGATTTTCTTTTCAGTTTCAAGTTGTTTCAATATTTTCCATTAACTTTAATGGTCTGCCATGGTTGCTTCCTGGCTGGACAATGCTAGGTGCTTGGAGCCGGTTTCCTGTAAATACCTGGCCTAGCCCTGCCAGATTGCCTCACCACACTACTGGGAGGTGACGCTGTAGTTAATATAGTTACAATTACAATTTGCGACACATATATACATGCATGCATTCAGAACCAGAACCTGTATATAAATCTCCTAATGACTATCAAGTTCACGACATTACAAGCTTTCATAAAAGACCTTACTTGACATGTTTTGTATACACAATAACATTGTCTACAACCATCTGATTCAAGTGCTTATTTTCTGGGTTTCAGACCCCCTTTCTTCCCTCCCCCCCAACCGGTCTCCCCTCTTGGGAAGAACAGGGGAAACACAATGCAAGAAAATTGTCAGCATCCCCAGACTGACCATACAGGACAATTTACAATACAGTGTTGCTAATTCTCATGATTTTGTCATAAGTCTCATGATAATTATTGTTTTCCTTAAACCCCAGCTCCTGGAGTCAAGTGGACATTTGATGATTTCAGACTTCATTCTTAAAGAATAAGTAAAGTTTCTGACCCCTCTGGCTCCAGAGAAAGCTTCAAAATGTAACCTCAGTGCATCCTAAAGGCTCAAAAAGCAGAGGCAAATAAAAAGAACACCAAATCTATTATTTTTACATAATCGCAAGATTTTAAAGCCAATCTCGTGATTTTTGGTGAGGCTGACTCATGATTTTTGAACATTCGGAGTTGGCAATACTGTCAATATAAATGAGCAATCAAGATGAAGGGATAATGAGTTGCCAAAAAAATTCTCTCTCTCACAGTAGGCTTTAACAATAGAATACAAGAGGCATTAAGGTATATTCTTTCAGTGGAACCCCCTTTGACCCAACTCATCTCATTGGCCTCAGAGGAGCCATTACCATGCAACGTGTCAGGAATCTGTGCTTTCATAACTCAAGTTATTCGCCTAATTGGTGTGTGTAATAAACTTTTGAAATTTTGAATTCTACATGCAAGTTTGTGCCAGTTCTGAAACTGATTTACTTATACCATCTGCTAAAAAAGTGAGTTTAAATTGCATTACTTAAACTTAGTAAAGGCTCCTCACTGAAGGATGGGAGGCTACTCTGAATACTATTTTGGGTTGGCATAATGACAATGGAACCTTTAGGTGTAGCCAAATTTTGGTGCACTATTTATAGCATTTACTATCCACCTTTGTTGCCTACATGTGCTGTAGGATTTTGTAGTAGAAAGAGTATATACACTTTATCCATGTGTAATACAGATCAAATAATATATGCACACATTTATTTCCACAAAACAAAATAGGCCAGAAATATCTATTCCAGTCCTAACAATGGCTATTTAAATTATTGTAAAGGACATACCTTCTGCATTTAAATTATAAGGTGTGCTCCAATCACTCCAGAATCCTGGACCATGAAGACTCTTGCACCGTACTTGAACTAAATATGAAGAACCAACCAGTACATTGCCTATGATGAGGGAGGTTTGTGTGACAATCTCAACCACCTGTTAAATTATATCAGAAGCCATTAACATTATCATTTTGCACCACTTCAGAAAAATGAGAGAAATCAAAGGAAAGAAGCTGTTTATTTTGAGGGTTAGTAGGACTGCTCAAAAGCATTCAACTTTATCACATCTAAATCAAGCAGGTTAGAAGTTACATACGCCTGCAGAAAACAACTACAATATTTTGTTGTGTGCTGTTAAATAGATGCTGCTTTTCACCCCAGGGATAGCTGCATTGTGGCAGTGGGAAAAGTGATTCATTAATAGAACTATATACCACACACACACACAGAGAAATCCTAGCTCCACTGAAGCCAATGGGAGCTTTGTGATTGACTTCAGTGGGACTAGGATTTACCTGTGGATAGGGTTTAGTGGTCTGTAGGTGAAACCCATACTATGAGGGGGGTGGGTCTTTGTCCCCTTCTAGTGGCTGCACCATATACGAGGTTTATGAGTCTGCTACTGCTTCCAGCTAAGCAACTTAGTCCTTTTGCTCATTCAGCAGAAGCTAACAATTTCAGTGCTGTAGATCCTGAATTCAAAGCCTGCTGTTGACCCAAGCAGGTTTGGCGAAATGAGCACTAACAGCTGCCCCTGAGATGGATTCTTCCCTCAAGTTGTGATTAGATCATGGCCACTGTAGAATCTAGACAGACAGTTGCAGCAGACTCTCCTTAAATACAACATTAGAATGACTTCATCTTCAATAAAAATAAAATAATAATAATAGAACAAGTACACCCACCTGCCAGGCATTTTGAGTAGCATTCCCAGAAAACTTCACTTCATACTGAAGTGGATACGGTGTTATTACTGGGTTGAACCAACAGATCTTTAACTGTCCTTCATCTGTCATTTCTAGTCGCAGGTTCAATGGAGGTTCAGGCTTTACTGTAAAAATATTAAAACCAAGCTTCTACTTTATCTGTTATAGTTACTGTCAAGGTTTGCTGGCCACAATGTTTGTATTCACCACCATTCAATCAGTGACCTCTCTCTCTTTTAAGTCTTGTCCGTAAGCTTTATGTTTTAGAAGATGCTCTACTCTGATTTAAATATACTTACAGCAAATAACAGAAGCCTAAATTATTCTTAAAACTGAATAGCAAGCAGTATTTTAGCAAACATGGTTAACTATTGGGTCATGTTGTTGCAGAGATGACTGGAGCCTGCTTGGGGTGGGGGGGGGGAGGGAGGCACAATTTAAAGGTTTGGCCTCGAACAGCTTGAGTCACACACCCCCTTACCCTCATTGACCCCTCTCTGCAGCTCCCAGGTGTTCGCTCCAGTGGAGAGGCAGCAGCAAAACAGCTGGGAGCTGCAGAGAGGGGCCGCTGCTTTCGCTCTGTGGCGAGAGGCAGCTGCAAAAACAGTGGCTGTTCCTGCAGCTCCCAGCTGTTTGCCGCTGCCTCTCCCCACAACCACAGCTTCCAACTTGCCAGCTCCAGCAGCTGCCATGGAGGGAGGGGATCCCGCAGCACCATGTGACCGAGCGGAGGCAGCAAACACTGGCAAAAATCTAGGGGAGAGATGACCCCATATAACTCCCTCCACATCCCCTCTGGAAGCCGGGAGAGGGGATCTCGGGGATCAGGGCTGAAGCCATGAGCCCCAGACAACATGCCCCAGCTCTCGAATTTCTGAAGATTGTCATATGTGGCTCGGAGGGTCAGTAAGTTCTGCCACTCCTGGCCTAGTAGTTGCCTTAAACCAGAATCAGCTTCTTGCTATCCAGGGTCCCAATTCTACAAAGCACTCAGACACACACAAATGTTTTGCTGAATGGGAGCTGGCTCGTAAAGTAGCCCCATCCATTTTACTATTATTAGGATTTTGGCCTTGTAGGAGACCTGAAATGAGGTGAAGGAAAATTAGGGTTTTGCATGACTCTAACTGAGATAAAGAGGACATTTCAGAGGGAGGAAATGGACAACTACTTAGGAATAATAATCATGCTGGGTAAAAATCAAGAAGCTTGGATTCTACTTTTACCAGGTACCGAGTACATTTATTTATCGCTGTTCACTGACGACTGTGGTTGGCCTGTCTTTTCGGGCACATTTGTTAAGAAAACATTGAGGTTCTCTCACTCAGGATAAACACCTTTAATAAATGGTGTAGCATTACACCCCATATTCTTCGTGGTAATATTATTATGATATGAGTATGGCATAATTATGATGTATTTTGTGCAAGATAAGGCATGTGAGATATCATTGGAAAGGTTATAATTTACTGAATATGATTATCCTTCTTGTATGCATGTATCATTTTAGTATCTGAAGTTAGGGTCTATGTATCTATTACCCCTGGAGAACGCTCACCAGAGAGAATGCAATCAGTCTCGATGGCTGGCTGGGAATGGCCATTAGGGAAAACAATAGGTCTTTGAATATGCTAATTTCTCACCGGGAAGCCTTCCAAAGGACGCTACTAACAGCCTCCAAGTTATGGCCGTTATGGCCCTACAGAGACATATGACCAAGTCACCTGGTACTGGACTCCATTTTGGAATACCAGTGTTTTTCCATTGACCGGGCAGGGGAACAAACGGGGAAACAAAGGGGTCCAGCCATATACAAAAGCTGTTTAAGGCAGGAGAGTGACATAATTGTGGTTCGTTCTTCACTGACTGTCCGCCCAAGAAAGAAGACTGCTGGAAACACCTGAGAAACAAAAGAATGAACTGGGGGAGATGGGCTGAACCCAGGCTAGAGGGTTATCTAGCCTGTGAAAGGAATATCTAGAGGTTTAAGCTGCAAGCAAGAGCAGCTTGCTTTCAAGAATCTCTGCAATTTGCCTAAAACAACATTTAGGGTGAGAATTTGCTACTTATATCCAATTTCTTTAGTATATTGAGCTTAGATTGCACGTTTGTTTTATTTGCTAGGTAATCTGCTTTGCTCTGTTTGCTATCCCTTATTATAACTTAAAATCTCTCTTTTGTAGTTAATACATTTATTTTTGTTTTGTCTAAAACCAGTGTATGGAAAGCATACTTGGGGCAGAAAGCTGTGTATATTCCTCTTCACATTGAGAGGGCAAATTTCATGAGCTTACGCTGTATAGATCTCTGTGCAGCGCAAGACAGTATAATTTTGGGTTAACCCTCGGGGGGGTGGGGGTACACTTGAACACTGGGCAGTTCCTTAGCTGAGCTTTCCCATGCAAAGCTGATTTCAGTGTCTGGGTGTTTCTGCAGCTGGGTGTGTCCCTACCTGTACGTGTGCTAATCAAGTGCAGTCTGAAGCCTGGGGGAGGGCTTGGCAGGCTGCACAGCAGTACAATGTAAAGGGAACCCAGGCTGGTTGGTCAGGCACGCTCAGTGGTACCCCAGTTCCAGGTGGCACATCAGGGGGAACCCGCCACAAATGGTATTTTTCAGTTTAGAGTAAACAGCCAAGCAGGTGTTTGTGACCTGAAAATGAGGAACTTCTGAGTTTTGTAGTCAGTGCTTCAGAGGGCCATCTTAAAGGCAATACTGCATCCTGCAATTTGATCTGCATGCGCAGACCCCCTGAGCCCACATGGAGCCTCTTTGACTTTAATGGAGCTCTGGTCAAATACAGGAGTCCACCTACATACATCAGATTACAGACTTGGGTCCTTAAATACAAGGGGGTCATTTTCTGACCTGCTTATGCTACAAGTGGTCTCATTGAAATCAATAGGAGTATTCAAGGAGTAAGGAACTACTCAGCTTTGGTGAGAGTATCAGTACCTAGCCCAAATGTATCAATATTTGAGTCGGTGCAAACTAAATAGTTAGGGCCAAATCTCTCAATCTGTCTGTGGCAGCTCTAATTTAGTCCACACTTTGACTAGCTTCAGGGGAGACAGACAAGAGTAAAGGATTCAGGATGTGGTCCATTGCTTTTAAAAACTTTATTCTGCAATTTTGATCACAGAATTTTTTTTATGGTAGTACAGAAGCACTCTTTTAAAAAGACTGAACATTACCATATTGTAATCTAAGTGGTTGCATGGGTAGACAATGTTTTCTCATTTTGTTGCCACGTATTCTGTTGCTATGGCTTGTGTGTGCAAAGCAAACAACTCGCCTAGCTAATATTCGTCTTTTTATTTTAAAACTCATTATTCCTTTTATCAAGATCACTAATGGGAGAACATATTATTATTAAAAATTATACATTTCAAAAATGACCTTCTGACCTTACTTATTGCTAAGAACATATTGCATGAATTATATCTGTGGTCACTTTTAATACTGGCAGATGCAGCTGTGAAACTTAAATCGATCCTGTGACAAAATTAAAATGAAATATCAGTATAATCACCTCATCTCCAAAAATATTAATTTCATTTGCAACTAAGATGAAGTTTTCATCCAAAAGGTTTTTAATTCTGCTTTCCAAAAAGTAATATTAATAAGAAAATACAAACAAACAGTTTTTCATTATAGCTAAAAAAGTCCCAACTATTCAGCAAATGGCTGTATATTTATCAACCATTAATTATGCAGATTGGATGGCAACAAAGTAACGTCAAATGTATCTGTCATCTGATTTCACTGAGCTGATGGGCTGGTGAAATAGCAGAAATAAATTTTCCACTTTTAAAAAATGCGCAAGTTGTATCTTTAATGATGGAAGTGTCAAAATGAGAGCAAGAGAGTACATGCAAATGCTGCTGATGAGAATTTGCAGGTTTATTTTTAAAGCAAATAGCAAAAAAAATATTTTTCTGTAAAAAATTAGGTAATAATTATGAACCAGACCATTGTTCTCCACATACTGATCTACCTCCCTGCATTCAAAGTGAATGCTCAGGTACCCCAAGACATTGTTCCTCCTTCTACCTAGATTTGCACTGAAGAAGGGCAAAGACTAGGAAGACTGGGGGAGGGGATACACATCAGCCTGCAGAAGTTACCCTGAAGAATTAACACAGCTGCAGCTGAAGTCCTTGCAAAAACTGACTAGTCCCAAAATGAGGACTTCCTGATACTGCTTTCTATAAAAAAGGTGTACAATAAATTGAAAACTTACCAATATTTATGGGTCTGACGGACATTAAAGGTGACTGAAGAAGTGTTACCCCATTTATGATGTTTAACCATGTAATATAAGTGTAGTTGAGTTTCAGTGAAGATATGTGACATTCATACTTGTCAGACCCATTGCAGTCGCAGGGAGTAACCATGAAATTGCCTTTTAGAGAATCTGTAGACATGTCTTCCAATGACAACTCTGATCTATATTAAAAAAAATAGATCAATATTTAAAAAGCATCACGTCCTGGACAATCTTCTGAATATTCTATTAGATTGATCTCTTTGGATTAAACAGTAGAAACAGTACTGAAAACAGCAAAGTACAAGAGACAGATCAGTCTGTGTGCTTTTTCTTCAGCTGTACCTTTGGGGGCGGAGAAGGAGCCGAATGAAAGATATTTCTGAGGCCTGATCCAACATCAGAATTGCCAGACTGGATCAGACCATCTACTCCAGTATCTTGTCTCTGACAGTTTCCAGAATCAGCTGCATCAGAGGAAGCTTTAAGAAACCCTCCATTTGGCAGATGTAGGATAATTTGTCACTCATGAAGGTCTCATCCCAATCCCTAATAGTCAGATGCTAATTAAACATGAAACATGAGTTTTTATATCCCTTCCAAAACGTATCATTAAGTGTTATAATAATACAATATCCTGAAGTTATTCAGCCCAAACCAGAATTTTTGTGTGCGCAACAAGCTGCAGAATTTGGTCCAGGTTTAGGATATGTTTCTAAATTACTTATCAGCTACACATGATTGTAACTGATAAATATTGTATATACACAGCACAAAGAATGTACTCTAAAAATCTAACTTTAAGTGATTACTTCCAAGATGATGAAGCTTTGTTTACTTTGAAGACATACCATGTTTATTTCTTAGATAATTTGACTTTTTCTTAGCAAAGCAAATCTCATTTAATCCCAGGCATCACTAGTACTATTGCTTTGGACTGGCTCGTGGAAAGTATTTAGTAACTCCCTCTTTAGTATTCTGTTTTGTTTCTTTCTAAACTGAAGTACAGCCCAAGAGACTACTTCTGGCTGAACTCTCCAGATTTGTTTTCATGAATTTTTCACATGCTGGAATACTTTCCTTTAGAGATTAGCATACAAATGAAAATAGTCTTATTACAAAAATCTTTGAAAAAAATATATGGTTTAATAAAACCTTGCAAAATTTTAAATGGATAGCACTTGAACTGCTAACAAGAAATAAAGATGTTTATTTAACAAAAATAGTTGGATCAATTTTTCCAGTGATGGAAGAATACATTTATGCTTTCAGAATTTTTTTTAAAGGAAACATATGTAATATTTAGGGCATATTGAAATATACCAGCTGTACAACATATTACTGTTGATGTGAAGTCTTGTGCAGCATACAAATGGAGATGTATGCTGCCACACTGTAATTTAGGTTAAAACTCATTCAATTCTTACTAGTACCTGATTCAGACAGGCATTATATCACACTTCCTAAAGTGTATGTAAAAGTTGCCTTTCAAGAAATGGCATCTTGACAACCCATTTTACAAACTTGAGAGGGCATCAGTATATCTAATGTACACATCACTACACAGACCCTCAATACATACATTTACATGCATACACACACACAAGTTGCACTTAAAACACCTAATTCTCCACTCCCTTGTATGTTACTTTCATGTAACCCCAATAACTGTAATTTACACTAGTGTAACACAGAGGAAATCAGCCCCAAGGTTTCTTCCATTTTCAGCAATATCAGCAGTTCCAGCAGTATTCCTATTTTAAGTTAGGAAATATCTCTGAAACTGAAAGTATCTTTTAAAATGAAAGAAACTTTAGAAGTGGACCACTGCATACATTCCAGTAGACAGAATGCATGACTGTCTAGTACTATTATTTATTGGCACGAATATTGGATTGCCACATTGGTGACGATAACAAAGGCATAGGTGGGTTATACAGTTCACCACAAATGTCTTTCTAGGAACTCGAGCATAACAGCCGTGAATACAGGGCCCTGGGAGCAAGGGTGAAGGAGTGATGTCTCTACACAAATGCGATAAGTATGGGAATAAACAGGAAGAACTGGCAGTATTAGCCATAAGCTAAATTCTGACTTATTTGACATCTCTATACAAATATCCTAGTCATGTTCCAGAAAGACAGGCTAGGAAAAAAGGATATGCTGTTGCCTTATACATCAAGTATATATATTACTCAGAAGGAGGTGAGAGGCAGACCAGTTGAAAGTCCCTGGCTGAAAATAAAGGGGGAAAAAACCCGAGGGGCGATGTCATGCTAAAGGTCTACTTTAGAACACCAAATCAGGAGAGGAAGGTGGATGAGGCACTGTTAGAACAGAAATATCCAAAACACAAGATGTGGTTGTAGTGGGGACACTTTAATTACTCAGATATCTAATGGAAATTTCCTCCACCTTCTGAAACAAAAAACTGTTCCCCAGTACATTCCAAGAACTAAGTGAACATACTGAGTTTTATGTATTACTTTTCCAAGGGGGCAGCCATTTTAGACCTGAAGCTGAACAAGAGAGAGGAACTGGTTGTGAATCTGAAAGTTAATGGCAATTTGGGTGAAAGTGACCTTGAAATGATGATTTCAGAATTCTAAGGAAAAGGAAAGAGTCAGAGCAGTAGAATAAGAACAACGAACTTCAAAAAAGCAGACTTTCACAAACAAAGACCTAGTAGGTAAGATCCCATGGGAAGAAAATCCAAGGGGAAAAGGAGTTCAGGAGATCTGGCAGTGTCTTGAGGAGACAATATTAAAGGCACAAGCAAACTATATTCTGATGTGAAGAAAAGATAGCAGAGATGGCATCAAGAAGGCAGAAGCGTTTAATGTCTATTTTGCTATAATCTCCACTAAAAAAGGAAAAACACAAGCCAGAATAAGGAAAAGAACAGATTAAAAAACATTTAGAGAAATTAGATGTATTCAAGTCAGCATAGCCTGAAGAAATTCTTCATAGGATGTTAAAGAAACTAGCTGGTGCAATCTCAGAACCAGAAGCTGGGAATGGGTGACAGAGGATGGATTACTTGATGATTACCTGTTCTGTTCATTCCCTCTGAAGCACCTGATATTAGTCACTGTTGGAAGACAGCATACTGGGCTGGATGGACCTTTGGTCTGACCCAGTATGGCCGTTCTTATGTTCAGAGTGTTCAAGGAACAGCTATGGCCTGGGGCCAACAGCAGAGTAGCAACCCAAGTGCTGTGTTGCCTACTTGCTGATGAAGAAGAGCAGCCTGGAGGGAGACTAAGCAAGGTTCAGCCCTTTACAATCTGAATGACTTGCATAATGGTGCAGGAGAGAGTAAAATGCCTTACAAAATTTGTGGATGACACTGCACTGGGAGAGATTGCCAGCACTTTGGAAGACAGGATTAGAATTCAAAACAACCTTGACAAATTGGAGAATTGATCTGAATTCAACAAGATTAAATTTGATAAAGACAAGTGCAAAGTACATCACGTAGGAAGGAAAAGTCAAAAGCACAACTACAAAATGGGGAATAACTGGCAAGGTGGTAGCACTGCAGAAGAGGATCTGGGAGTTACAGTGGATCATAAATTGAACGAGTCAACAATGTGATACAGTAGCAAAAAAGACTAATATTCTGGGACGTAATGAAAGGAGTGTCATATGTAAGACATGGGAGATAACCAGTGATGAGCTGCTAGAAGCTGAAGAACCGATTCCTTCAGTCGCTCTGGGTCTTCAGCAGCACTGAAGGGCCCGCCACCGAAGTCCCGGGGCGAGTGAATGATGTGCCGCCGAAGTGCCGCCGAAGGACCACAGGGCTACCGGGTGAGTAGAAATTCTCAGGGGAGCCTCCCCAGCCGAGAGCTCAGGCAGGACGGACAGGACGGTCCCGCGGGCTGCATGTGGCCCGAGGGCCGGAGTTTGCCAAACCCCTTTAACAACCAGTTCTAAATCAGCTTCAAAATTTAACAACTGGTTTGCACGAACCGGTGCAAACCGGCTCCAGCTCACCACTGGAGATAACTGTCCCTTTCTACTTAGCTCTAGTGAGGCCTCAACTGGAGTACCTTGCCCAGTTCTGGGTGCCACTCTTCAGGAAAGATGTAGACAACTGCAGAAAGTTCAGAGAAGAGCAACAAAAATAATAAAAGGTTTAGAAAAGCTGACCTCTGAGGAAAAATTTTAAAAAACTGGGCATGTTTAGTCTTGGGAAAAGATGACTAAGGGGGAACCTGATAACACTCTTCAAATATGTAAAGTAGATGGCGATAAATTATTTCCCCATATCCATAAGAAGTAACTGGCTCAATCCACAGCAAGGGAGACTTAGGTTAGATATTAAGGAAAACCTAACTAGGGTGACCAGAAAACAAGTGTGAAAAATCAGGACGGGGTGTGTGTGTGTGTGTGTGTGTGTAAATAGGCCTCTATATAAGAAAAAGCCCCAAATATTGGGACTGTCCCTATAAAATTGGGATATCTGGTCACCCTATTTCTAACTATACAAATAGTTAAAATCTAGAATAGGCTTCCAAGGGAGGCTGCGGAATCCCTATGATTGGATGTTTTCAAGAACAAATTAGACAAACACCTGTCTGGGATAGTCTAGGTCAGGGGTGGCCAATCTGTGGCTCCAGAGCCACGTGCGGCTCTTCAGAAGTGACTATGCGGCTCCATGTACAGGCACCGACTCCAGGGCTGGAGCTACAGGTGCCAAATTTCCAAAGTGCTGGGGGTGTTCACTGCTCAACCCCTGGCTCTGCCACAGGCCCTGCCCCCACTCCTCCCCTAAGCCTGCCTTGCCCTCCCTCCTTCGCCTCCCTCCCAGAGCCTCCTGCATGCCACGGAACAGCTGATCGGGAGGTGCGGGGAGGCACTGATCGAGGGGGCTGCCAGTGGGTGGGAGGCACTGGGAGCGGGGGGGGGGGAGCTGATGGGGGGCTGCTGACGTATGACTGTGGCTCTTTGACAATGTACATTGGTAAATTCTGGCTCCTTCTCAGGCTCAGGTTGGCCACCCCTGGTCTAGGTTTTCTTGGTCGTGTCTCAGCACAGGGTAGCTGGACTACAGGACCTCTCGAGGTCACTTCCAGCCCTCCATTTTTAAGATTTTATGAAAGCTACAGGATGAAATAGGTCTCTCCTTCCAAGGAAGTTATGCCATAAAAGGTAAGATGGCTCTCTGACAATGACTTCATCTCCGTCTTGGCAGCCCTCCCGATACTAGTATCTTTTCTGCAGTATATTTTCAGAGTCCTATTTGACTGATCTCTATTCTTCAGACCTGCTCTGTAATGGACAGCATGAAGCACTTTCTGTTCATGACGACGTCAGACCAAGCCTATCATACTTGGGGATGGGTGAATCAAAAATCCTTTTTTTAAATGCTGAAACACTTGAGCTGTCAGAGACCATATGTGAACCACTGAGGAGCCTATAACAAAACAAGGCCATTATTTTCATTGCGTGTATGGCCTAAATATGAGAATATTGGCACTTGTTCATGAATTGAGGCCTCCCAGAGAGAAACAAATGCCATGAAAGCATACTTTTAAAGCTGGGACTGTTTTCAAACTATTCTGGCCTGCATGTGAAAGGCATCAGTGAGTCAACAGGGGAAGCTACCCTTACCAAAATATGAAATAAACAAGTCAGCTATTCCTTCGGAACATCAGGCCTTGCTAAAGAAAACTATAATTGACCTTCACTCCTGGGAGAAAAAAAATACTACCACCACATGAGGAATGTTAAATAAGTTTGCTCTATAATGGTAAAAACAATAACAAAAATACTAAAGATAGTCTTTGGAGAGGAGAATGACCGCATTAGCAGTAAGTCGATAATTTGGAGGAGATGTGTAAATCAATTTAGGGAATCTGGAGTAGAAAGCTGACAAGTTTCTTTCAAGGTAACAATTACAGTAATTTTTTGAAGTGCCAGAGAAAATGATACTGAAGAGAGCAAAGCCTTCAGAGACCTCAACCTTGGGTAATGGTGCAGCTCAAGGCAGTTGTTAATACACTGCTAAATTTCCTGGGCAGGGAAGAGCTTCATCTAGAAATTGGAATAAAACTTCAGATCAGGGGTGGGCAAACTTTTTGACCCAAGGGCCACATCAGGGTGCAAAATTGTATGGACGGCCAGGTAGGAAGTCTGTGCCTCCCCAAACAGCCTGGCCCCCGCCCCTTATCTGCCTCCTCCCACTTCCTGCCCCATGACTGCCCCCCTCAGAACTCCTGACCCATCTAACCCCCCCTGCTCCTTGTCCCCTAACCGCCCCAACCCCTATCCACACCCCTACCCCCGACTCATCCAGCCCCACACACACACTTCTTGTCCCCTGACCACCCCCTCCCGGGATCCCCGTCCTTAACTGCCCCCCCAGCACCCCACCCCCTATCCAACCTCCCCTGCTCCCTGACTCCTGACCACCCTCCTCCCCGAACCTCTGCCCCATCCGACCGCCCCCTCTCCCCCCAGGACTGCACCCAGGAACCTCCTGCCTCCCCTACCCCTGCCCCCTTACCATGCTACTCAGAGCGGCAGGACAGGCTTGTTGGAAAGCCTGGGAGGTGGGCGGATGCAAGCCGCACTACCCGCATGGCAGCATAGCTATGGGGGAGGGGGGTCAGTGGGGGAGGGGCCGGGGGCGAGCCTCCCTCGCCAGGAGCTCAGGGGCCGGGCAGGACAGTCCCATGGGCCGATGTGTCCTGTGGGCTGTAGTTTGCCCATTTCTGCTTTAGATCCTTGCAAAATCAGAAAATCCATGTTTTCCTGGACTACAGGATGGATCTGCAAAAGGATGCAAAATGCTTTTGTACTCTGCAAAACTAAGAGGGGAACAAACAGAAAACAGAAGTCTCATCTTTCGAGCCTCTCTCAAAGCTCTACAGGATAACCCACAGTCTGTCAGGTCTTCTTGGCCCCTTTGAGAGTTTCTTCTGCAGATTCCGCTGGCCTCTCCAAAAAAATCAGTTCATCAAGCACTTGAAGCCTTCTGAATCTCTCTTGGTTTTTCTGGGGTGCTCCAATATGTGTCTCCCTGCTCCCACTGTGGCTTGATGTCTTTGCAGCTCTTCTCACCTCATTTTCGACCTCTTATACAACTCATCACTTTCACTAACAAGGTGTTAGAGTTGTTTATTTTTCAAATAAATTGGTTAGTCTCTAAGGTGCCACAAGTACTCCTTTTCTTTTTGCGAATACAGACTAACATGGCTGTTACTCTGAAACCTGTTTTTAAGCTCTTATTTGAAAAATGCACAGAGTGAATTGTATAGTTCTGAACATATCTGCCTTGGTAAGCCTTTTTAGCTCAGTTGGGATTTGAACCTGGGGGCTAGGCATGCCTAATCTACTCAACTATCCCCATCAGCTAAGATTTTTCTATTTAGTGATGAGCCCTGGTTGGAAAAGAATGGAAGTGGGAACTATTTTTAGATGTAATGGTACTTCAGACACAGAAAGCATAGAGAATGCTAGAAATGGAAGCCTGTTAAGACTTTGGCTTTAGGTTATCTTATAATGTTTGCCATTTAGAAGTCCACATTTGCTACCAGTTATCCCATTTATTTCCTACATTCAGAACAGTAATAACTGTGGTAACTGGTATCTGTGGGTCAGCGCTGACTTTTTAAACAGGGACCATTGTCTATAAATCCTGTTTGATCTATTATTTATTATTTATAATACAGAATCCATAGGAGACCCAATCAAGAGTCGTGTCCCACTAGGATGTAATAAGAGACAGTCTCTACACCAAAGAACTTACAATCTAAACAGATACAACAACAAGGGGCGGGAAGGAAGTACTATTATCCCCATCTTACAGACAGGGAACTGAGGCACAGAGAGATTAAAGGATTTGCCCAACATCACACAGGAAGTCTGTGGTAGAGAAAGGAACTGGACTCAGAAGATCTGAGTCCAAGTCTATTAGCCACAAGACCATCCTTCTTCTATCATTGTTAGTGGAGACTCCCCTACCTCAAGGTGTTATGCAGAGCTGAAGCAGAAGCAGGTGGCCTTCCAGTATGGTTCCTTACATGAGTACTAGCTGTCTGAAAATATTACATGAAAAGGGAATGCAGAAACTTAAAAGTGCATAAGGGATGTATGCCACTCAATCCAGCAGTAGCCTATAGAGATCAGCATGCTCTTGAAGTGTAATCTAACATTCACTTTTAAATCACTGATTTATTAAATTTAGTTTAAACATATTAAAAAGAGACACTAAAGCTCTAGGTGATGAACATATTTTACCCTTCAAAAGCATGTTTGGAACAGTGGTAACTTCTTTTGTGTATGTAAGAGCGCTACAGAGTGGTTAACTCTATAAGATGCATCAAAAATTCTAGATTTTATATTAGGTATGGTATTAAAATGACAAAGAAGAATAAATTTCTTGAGGAGAGACAATATGATAAGAGGCAAAAGCACAAGCAGGCAGAAGATCAAGCATTCAACCTTAAAAAATTATGGGTTGCATATTGATTGAGGAAGCCTTTGACCTAGTTAAAATAAAATAAGCAGTTTAATAAATATGAGGAAAGGACAGAAAGGATAGGAAACACCCTGTGTTAACCATTCAAGCCCTGAACATATACCTGACTGATATTTTTAGACCACATTTTGATAGAACTGTATGGAATTAAGAACAAATGGGCATATAGTATTTTATCCACTTGTACTGACTAATGCTATCACTGTGTTTCAGATCACAAATACTACTGTAAGACAACTCACTCATAGGATCTTTATTGGTGTTTTAGGATATCATCATAAATGGGAAGCTTCAGATATATTTTACTTACAGAACATATGAAAGATTAATCTTAACTTCTCCATTCAAGTACGACTTCTTATTTGACAATTTCAGGATACAAACAAACAGTTCCAGGTCTCCTTTAGTCCAACATTGAATGTTCCAGCTTAAATCTAAATTTAAAAAGGTAAACATTTTCTGAACCACATTGAAACCAAAGACATTTAAAGAAATAAAACAAAATTTACCAGTAAGTCTTATGCACCAGCACATATGCTGCACTGAAAGGAACAGGAAATTTCAAAGAAATAAAATCTGGTACTCTCTCATCTGCATTTGGGCTGCAACCAGGCAAACATTTAAGAATGTATGTTATATTGCTCACGTGACCAGCCCTTTGGAGTTTGGGGCTATTCATGTGAGTAAGTACATCACCACTGTTTGCAAGATTGGGGCATTAGTCCCAGATTTTTAAAAGATATTTTTGTGTTGCTGCATTCAGCATTGCAATACCCAACTGATTTAGGAGCCTAAATCTCTTTTTCTAAAGGGTTTTTAGGCACTTAGCAGGCAAAATCCCATTGACTGTTGGTTCCCAAGTGCCTGAATCCCTTTGGAAAAATATTTAGGCTCCTAACTCCAACACCTAATGCAGCAACATCTAAATACCTTTACAAATCTGGGTTTTAGTGATCTGGTAGTCTCTTACTATAGAGAATGTACAGAGCTGGACATAAAATCAATGTAAATTATAATCACACAAATTTGTTTAAATAATAAACTTTCTTACTTGTAACTAGGGACAATTTTTAGTGGAGGGGGTAGGAGGCGAATGGGGTGTGTCAAATTTCTGATATTCTTTAATCTTTTTGCGACAGTTCATGACCACAACCTCTATGCAGCATTAGAAAACAATACAATTATTTGGATTACTTCTTGAATAGACCACCTGACATATGAGGCAGTGCTAGAAATACAGGGTAAAATCCTGACCATACTTAAGACAATGGGACTTTTGGCATTGCCTTCAACAGGACCAGGATTTCACACAAAGATCCTTTTCTCCACCATGTACATTGTGTGCCAGGGGCAGGAGGAATAACCAACTACATTTCAAATTACAGGATGCAAGATAAAGTCACTGTGGATGATAACATGGACATGGAGGTGGGGACAAGATTTGCTCTCTCAAGCTAAAAATCCATTAAAAATGTCTACATCCTTATTTACAATTTCCAACATTCCTCTGACCTAATTCTACCATGATGCTCACAAGGAGTTAGCTGACTAATAAGTGGTAAAGGTAAGGGGGAGGGCGCAACCGAGGATAGTTACCTATATAGCTAACAAAATGGATTTATATTATCAAGATGTGGTGATTCACCACTTCTACCTCCTTATTTGCATGTTGTACCCCTTTCCCTTACCTTTAGTCTGCCTTTCTACATGGCAAGCTCTCCAGGACAGGAATTTTGCCTTCATTTATGTTTGTACAGTACCCCGCATAATCCAGGCACAAATGGAAACAAATACTAGTATTAGGAAAATATTTGAAAAACAACGAAAACGTGATGTCCATTACTGAGTCACTTTAAACAATTACACTACAAACCTACCTGTTTGCTGAGGAGCTAAGCTACTTATTTCTGAGGAAGTAAATTTCTTTGTTTCCATGCCTGCTGTGTACAAAGAACAATTTGTATGTGTTTCACTCCAAAGGCAACAGAGGAAACTCTCTTCAGCCACCAGTACCAGAGAGTTGGTTTCAGCAGTTCCATGCTCTCCGTGCAACCCAGGACTGCTCGCTACAACACCAGCAGTCAAAGGAATGACAGAAGTCTCATTCGGTGACGGGCAAGGCAACATAAAGCTTGATGCTGGAATCTGATGTACCATACAGTGAGCAACTGCCATTTGAATAAAATCTGGAAATACAAAGAAATAATGAAGGCAATGAGTTATGCTACTTGGAACAATGAAAACAGAGCAGCTGCCGTTCTAAAGAAACAAGTGTGATTAAAAATATTGGACAAGAATCTCCAAGTGCCAATCTCTTCTGAATTGGTACAGACTATTTTATTCAGTTAGGCTTCCAGAACTCATCCATATGCCTCATACTTGACTGAAGTCACCCTGCTCTTTTTTCCAAAATAACTGCATTTTTTAAAAAAACCCGAGATAGTCCAATACAAGAACTCGAGGGGGAAAAGTGCTCTCCTGGCTTCAATTGGTGTAAGTTAATTAGAATCAAACATATTAAACAGGGATTGAAGTCAAAGGAGCTGCACCAATTTAGCAGAGAATTTGGCCCCAGATCTGGGCATACAGAAACTCTTGGGTCTTAAAATCCAAACCCTGGTCCGCATTTTGCGACTATATTCTATATTTTTACAACCTGGATACACCCAACTTTGGGATATTCACAAGCTTGATGTTAAACAATAATATATGAAGATATAATACCCATTAGTGAGGAGGACAAAATATATGAGTACAGAAATTGCATAAAAAATGTTATTTGTAACTGTGATAAAGAAAGTGGTGGGGGGCTCCCTTTTATGGACACCCAGCCAGCCAGTTAGCTATAAAGTCCCTCTTGGTGGCAGCTTGCTTTACCTGTAAAGGGTTAAAAAAGTCCCCAGGTAAAGAAAAGGGAGTGGGCACCTGAACAAAAGAGCCAATGGGAAGGTTAGAACTTTTTAAAATGGGAAAAAAGCTTTCCCTTTGTCTCTCTGGGCTGCAGGGACAAAGCAGCAATGCTGTAAACAGTTTTAAGCCAGGTATGATCATAAATCATCAGTTCATACCTAGAACTACTTATCTGAAACTCCAAATGTGCAAGTAGATCAGAATGTTTAGCTAGACGCAATCAGGTTTATTTCTGTTTATTTTTAACAGAAAATCCTCTGTGCTAACCCCAGATGCTTTTGTTTGCTTGTAACCTTTAAGCTGAACCTCCAAGAAAGCTATTTTGGGTGCTTAATTTTTGTAATTGTTTCTTTTAAGATCTAGCAAAAAGCCTAAGTTCCAGATGTATTTTTTTCCTTTTTGTTTTTAATAAAATTACCTTTTTTAAGAACAGGATTGGATTTTTGGTGTCCTAAGAGGTTTGTGCCTGTTTGATTAGCTGGTAGCCACAGATAATTTCCTTTGTTTTCTTTCTCAGCTCTTCCCTGGAGGGTGGGTGAAAGGGCTTGAGGAATTCCCAAGTGCTCCTTCCTGGGTTCAAAGAGGGTTTTTTTGCATTTGGGTGGTGGCAGCATTTACCAAGCCAAGGTTAGAGAGAAACTGTAACGTTGGGAGTGTATTACAAGCCTGGAACGGCTAGTATTAATTTTTAAAATCCTTGTGGGGCCCCCACTTCCTGCACTCAAGGTGCCAGAGTGAGGATTCAGCCTTGACAGTAACATTTTCTAAAGACATGCAAAACCAATCCTATTGTTTACAGCAACAATATAAAAAGCTCTATTCATAATATGTGAAATCTTGGTCCCGCTGAAGTCATTGGGAGTTTTGCCATTGAGTTCAATGGGGCCAAGTCATTTAACATATCTTTTCTTCGTCTTTTCTTCCCTCCCCACCCAATCAGAGGCATCTGATAGGTTTTGTTCATTGTTACAGAGCACATTGCAGTAGTTTTTAAATGCTTCTACAATACTTTTGTTTGTGTTGTTACACCAGAAAGATACTATTTACAATTGTTAAATCCCCAATTAAGAGGGTTGCCAGGCATCTGGTTTTCGACCAGAACACCCGGTCAAAAAGGGACCCTAGTGGCTCCGATCAGCACTGCTGACCAGGCCACTAAAAGTCCGGTCAGCAGCTCAGCGGGGCTAAAGCAGGCTCCCTGCCTGCCCTGGCTCTGAGCGGCTCCTGGAAGTGGTGGCATGTCCAGCTCCTAGACACATGGGTAGCCACAGGGACTCCGTGTGCTGCCTCCACCCCGAGCATCAGCTCTGCAGCTCCCATTGGGAGCCAATGGGAGCTGTGGGGGCAGTGCCTGTGGGCACGGGCAGTGCACAGAGCCCCCTGGCCCCTCTGCCTAGGAGCTGGACATGCCAGCCGCTTACAGAAGCCACCTGAAGTAAGCGCTGCCCGGCTGGAGCCTGCACCCCAAGCCCCCTCTCGCACTCCAACCCCCTGCCCCAGGTCGGAATCCTCTCCTGCACTCCAACTTCCTCCCAGAGCCCACACCCCAACCCACTGCCCCTAGGGTGACCAGATAGCGAGTGTGGAAAATCGGGACAGGAGGTCGGGGGTAATAAGCACCTATATAAGAAAAAGCCCCAAATATCGGGACTATCCTTATGAAATCGGGACAGCTGGTCACCCTAACTGCCCCAGCCCTCAGCCCCCTCCTGCACCCAACCTCCCACCCCCTCCTGCACTCCGAACCCCTTGGTCCCAGCCCTAATCCCCACTCCTGCACCCAAACTCCCTTCCCGAGTCTGCACCCCAGACCACCCCCCTGCACCCCAACCCCCTTCTGAATCCCAAACCCCCTCATCCCCAGCCCCACCCCAGAGCCCACACCCCCAGCCAGAGCCTGCATCCCCTCCCGTACCCCAACTCCATGCCCCAGCCCTGAGCCCCGTCCTGCACTCTTCAGCCCCAGCTCTGAGCCCCCTCCGACACCCTAACTCACTCCCAGAGCCTGCACCCCAAACCGTTGGCCCAGTTCTCAGCCCCCTCCCACACCCAACCTCCCTTCCGGAGCCTGCACCTCACACAACCTCCCACACTCCAAACCCCTTGGCCCCAACCCTGATCCCCTTCCTGAACCCAAACTCCCTCCCTGAGCCCGCACCCCGGATCCCCTCCTGAACCGCAACCCCCTGTCCCAGCCCGGAGCTCCTCCTGCATCTCACACCCCTTATCCCCAGCCGGAGCCCTCACCCCTTCTCACACCCCAACCCCCTGTCCCAGACCAGAGGCCCCTCCCGCACCCTGAACCCCTCATTTCTGGCCCCACCCAGAGCCCGCATCCTCAGCCAGAGCCCTCACCCCAACTCTCCGCTCCAGCCCAGTGAAAGTGAGTGAGGGTGGGGTCCTGCACTTAGGACGGAAGAATCCAATGCACCGCTACAGACTAGGGACCGAACGGCTAGGCAGCAGTTCTGCAGAAAAGGACCTAGGGGTTACAGTGGACGAGAAGCTGGATATGAGTCAACAGTGTGCCCTTGTTGCCAAGAAGGTCAAAGGCATTTTGGGATGTATAAGTAGGGGCATTGCCAGCAGATCAAGGGACGTGATTGCTCCCCTCTATTCGACACTGGTGAGACCTCATCTGGAGTACTGTGTCCAGTTTTGGGCCCCACACTACAAGAAGGATGTGGAAAAATTGGAAAGAGTCCAGCGGAGGGCAACGAAAATGATTAGGAGACTGGAACACATGAGTTTTGAGGAGAGGCTGAGGGAACTGGGGATGTTTAGTCTACGGAAGAGAAGAATGAGGGGGGATTTGATAGCTGCCTTCAACTACTTGAAAGGGGGTTCCAAAGAGGATGGATCTAGACTGTTCTAAGTGGTACCAGATGACAGAACAAGGAGTAATGGTCTCAAGTTGCAGTGGGGGAGATTTAGGTTGGATATTAGGAAAAACTTTTTCACTAGGAGGGTGGTGAAACACTGGAATGCGTTACCTAGAGAGGTGGTGGAATCTCCTTCCTTAGGAGTTTTTAAGGTCAGGCTTGACAAAGCTCTGGCTGGGATGATTTAATTGGAGATCGGTCCTGCTTTGAGCAGGGGGTTGGACTAGATGACCTCCTGAGGTCCCTTCCAACCCTGATATTCTATGATTCTATGAAAAGAGAGCGACAGAGGGGGCAGGGTGGAGTGAGCAGGGGGCAGGGCCTTAGAGAAGAGGTGGGGCAGGGGTGGGGCCTCAGGGAAGGGGCAGGGCAGGGGTGTTCAGTTTTGTGTGATTAGAAAGTTGGCAACCCTACTAATTAATTAATGTGTTTTACACTAATACATGGCCAGTTAGGTAGATAAGCCCAAAAGAAGAATTTTCTACAAAATGAGATCTAGTAAAAGGTGGTATTTTCTATCAAACTTAGATGCCTTGAAAATAAAACCCTATACAATGTAAGAGCACACTTGTTACACTACATGGCTACTGTTCATAAATCAGAGCTTGAAGTGGGCTAATAATACTTCTGATAATGATAAATAGGCCTCTTTGAATTAAAATAGTTTTACTTATTGAAATGCATGTAATTGATTTGTATGTGTCCTTGGTTTTAGTGTAATGCCTAGAAAAACATATGAATATTTTAAACAGTTTATTACACACAAATTCATTCTTACTGAATGTTTTGCAAATGGATCCCACAGTAACAAGAGAGAGAATTTGTGTCTTTTGCTTCACAGGCACAATCTGCTTGCTAAAATATTTACATAAATTGAATAGTAAACCAATGCAAAGTGAAAAATAGGTTTCTAAGATGATTAAAAGTAAACTCATGTTATTACCTCAGTGTCTGAGACATTCAATTTCTTTGGATATACACATTTTCTCATCAGCAAAACCCTCAATGGTATTTTCTCTTGTTTAACAAGGCAGGGTCTGTGCCTTGTTAAACATCAGCTTCATTAGGTTTCCTGGCTCCATGTAGAAGACTCAGTTGACTGAACAGAATATTAGTGCCTAATCCATGATGTGAAAACAAAATGAGGGACATGACTCCTAGGGGACAGGACATATAGCTAATATGCTACCCATTTTACAGCTGGCACTGAAAGGGGATTTCAGTTTGTTTTATACATGCATAGCTTAATTTTGAAGGCCAAATCACAGGGCAGGATCTCACATGACAAACTAACCAAATCTCATAAGATCAGTGTGCCTGCCATTATTACAATATTTTTTTCATGAAATGTAAATGAAATGAATAAGCTACAATAAAATTGTAATAATATTATTTAGCATGAGATTATATATTTTATATCCCTTAATAAACACATAATATTTTGTTATAAATCAGTAGGCTGCATTAAAAGTATTCACTTGCCACTGATATAGGAATTTATTTACAGAACAGGTACAGCACAAGTAGCAACAGTGAAAGCTGTTGCTCACACAAACCTACATAACAGTGACTAAAGACAAATGGCTCTGTCTCCCAATGCAAGTCCCCTGAGCACTCCAGTTGCTCTGTTAAAAGATACTTCTGTAAATGCAGAGAATTTTTAGGTTATATTAATTAAGTCTTAAGTCAAGTAGTGACCCATTTGATATTGAATGAATAAAGACATGAAGAAATTCTAAGAAAACCCCCAATTGCTGCAAAGATCTGAAAGATACAATTTTTGAAACTTAGTGCACTGGATTAAAATATCTGCTTTACCTTTCATCAACATCTTTGGAAATTTAGAGGAACTTTTGCCAAATAAATAAAAATTACAGATAAAACAAAAATCAAGAGAAGTCTGTTCTACAGCATATACCAACATTAATGTGTCTGACAAAATTTATGCACGTCTGATTTAATCTACTCTGTTTATTTCTTCTATTTTAGAAAGGAAAACTGAAGTACTCATATTTGAACTATTATATTTACCATGAATTGAGCACTCATTACAACAATTTTGTATATGAAGCAGGGGGACTGGTTTAGCGCAAAAACATACCTAATAAAATAAACACTTTGTGTAAAAAGTGAATATAAGTTTTGTTACGACTTCAGTGTAGTCAGGATTTTACCCTCAGTTGTTGGTATTGTCCATAAAATTCTAACCTGTATGAATGCTAGTTAAGCTAGCTGTTCTAGCTTGTCTTGACTAACTACATTAACTTACTGTATTACAGTTGCAGGTTTTTTATCATCAGAAAGTTATTGTCCAGTCTGTAAGGTACTGTGCATCCAACATTTTCATGAGAAATGAGGGCATTCAGCATCTTGCAGGATCAAGCTTTTACTTTGTCAAATCAAAGGCTACAGAATTTTTATTTTTATTTTAAACAGTTTCAATATCGTCTCAGGCAACTTACCCAAGTGCAGAAACACAGTCAAAAGTTTATGCGAATACATCTTGTTCTGAACAGTGGATCTAAAAAACAACCAAAATTTAATAAATTAAGAACGGACAGAAGAGATTGTTTCCATTTCAGAGGTACATGTCTATTATTCTACATGGATCTTGGCATCTTCTAAATGAGTATTCTTTGAAACTTCTGAACTTATGAAAATATATTGCCTGAAAACACCAGGAGTCTATGTAATTCTTAAATTAAAAAATATTGTGCACTTTATTTAAATCAATGTTTGCTCCTTTACAGGAAGGAAGACAGATCAGATAGCATCATAATAGAAAAGTAACACTGCTTAGAGTACTGATTAAATTTCAAACAGCCGATCTCTAACCATTACAATTAGGAAGCGCTCTTCAGTCCTCGTGCATTTTCTGACTCACGTGGGGCTTATTTCCTGTTCTTCCTCTTCAAGGTATTGTGAATCCACAGTTAAAATGACTATGAGATAATAATTTCCAAAATACAGCAAACATTTGAGCACCATGATTTCTGCAATCCATTTTCATCCACAAAAGAAGTAATCTGAACAGTGGAACTTAGCTAAATACTACAATTAAAACATAATGGATTAGTACCTATATAAGATGTAGTTTGGGATTTTTACCATGCAGTCTCATAAATTCTACTCAAACCGAATTACAGAACACATTTATAATTATGATCGAGGTATCTACATTTGCATAGATATGGATTGTTCAACAGGTGTCTTGGGTTTTCAGTTTAAGACTCACACAACTTGACTGCATAGGCGCTGGAGCACCCACGGGGAAAAATTAGTGGATGATCTGCACCCATCGGCAGCCAAGCTCCCCATAACCCCCGCCCCACCTCCTCCTCCCCCCCGAGTGTGCCGCGTCCCCGCTCCTCTGCCTACCTCCCAGCGCTTCCCACCCAGCCACCGCCAAACAGCTGTTTGGCAGCATTAGCACGCTCCAGGAGGGAGAGGGAGGTTTTAAAAAACTTGAATGTTTAACTAAATTCAAAATTCAAAAATTCATATACTTGTTTTGTTAAAATATTATTGCTGTTGAAGAAAAAAATCCAGAATACTTAATGTTGTTGTTTTAGTTAAATAAAACAATTTAGATGTCTGTCTGGTGATGTTCTCCTCCTAATACAACATGGCAAGAAAATCCTGCAAATATTAATGATTAACCTGTTGAATTGGAGATATTTATGAAGTCACTGGGAGGTGAACTATCAGTTTCAATTACCTTTGGTAAGTGAAATAACAAAACAATCATTTATTTTCTGATATAGCTGTAAAACTAAATATGAAAAGTTTAAAAAAAACACACTTTAAAAATGTATAGCGTGTACCTTCTAAAAATGAAAACTACATCTATCTCTGAGTTGTGAAGAGTATGTATTAAGGTTATAACAAACAACAGGAATGCACTTTTATGTAGAAATCCATGATTAAATCGAGTCTTCCTGACTAGTGATTTAAATCAAATCCACTGTGGAACAAAGAACTTTATTATAATAAAGAAAACAGTATTATTGCTAATGCTAGCTTCTGTCTTCTTTGGTCTCACTGTGGAGCTTCTCGGTAAAACTATCTGCAGCCCCCACTACTGCTTGGCTTCCTGTTACAGACTTAAGAGACAACAAACACACACACATCCTGTATAATCAACAAGTGCTCAGTTCAAAATCCTAAATTATAAATACAAATGAGTCACTGGCTTTGTCAGCCATCCAGATCTGATCATCTACTGACCTTGAGAAAAGTTTCCTTCAATTGATTCACCGATATCAAATTCCCAAAAGAAGTAGACTCCAGTCCAGTAGGTTCAGAACACTTCAACAGGATAATCTCCCTTCATTAAGGTTGTGGTACCAGTATTCTTCCTACTAGGGCCAGGGTACATTTTGGGCTGTATCCCAATGATCAAAGAAGAGAGCCCAAGATCTCTTAGATTTAGTGTTTCACTGCCTCTACTTAGGATAAAGATTTTCCCTTCTGGTTGGTAGTGCTGTTCTGATCTGTCAAACCATAAACAGCTGAGCTGGGCTTACTCTGGGGACTGATGTGGGATTTCCCCTATAGTTCTGCAGAGTTAAGGTAGGGTCATATTAACATAGAATACTTATCTATCAGTACTTTTCCCTCCACTAGTCCATCCTCTAATAGGTGGACATGAAATCTTGAAGTAATATACCAGCTACAGCTCTTCCTCCAAACATGTCCAGAATTACCATAGAGTCTATGGTAATTCTGGACATGTTTGGAGGAAGAGCTGTAGCTGGTATATTACTAACAGATAGAAATGGGGGGGGGGTTATATTTTACATGATATAATAACTACTACTAACATATACAATTATATATTTCTTTGGAAACTGGATCACAAAAGGGAAAGGGGGGGTTCCTCTTTCACCATGCACCAGGAATTTGTGGTTAGTAGGCCAGCTGTTTCTCAGCGTGAGAAAACAGCTCCTGAAGCACAGAAAACATACTGTGTTTGTTATATCAGGAAATCAGACTTATATTGCACTGAAGTACATAATTATTGTTACTGTCCATTTTTATAGGTATCATCACAATTGTGCTATAAAAGTATCTCATCTTGACTCTGGCACATCTTGATCTCCTGGTAGGAAATTCCACAGCCAAGAGAACAGGTCCTGACCCAAGTCCCTAGAGTTTCCTCTTGAGGACTGTCAGTCACAGAGTTCCCATCAATAGCTGCCACAGAGAAGAGGCTGACACACACAGATATCTGGGCCCTATCCCATTAAAGGGCTTAAAAATCAGTGCCACTACTCTGGTTTGCATTAGATTCTTATGGTGCTACTTCGAAGTAGAGCATGGAGCATCAGTGAAATATGTGCTCTCATTTGTCCCTCTTAGTACATAGACCACAGGTTGATGTATTAGATGCAGCTTCCATGTTGCTTTCACAGTACAACCTAAGGAGAACACTAAGCAGGTTCACAGTGATCCCTACAACTAGATCCATAACCAAGAAAAAAAGTCATACTTGTCTGGTTAGAGGAAGATGACAAAGGAATCTCTGGTCACTGTTTCCATTCTGGGTAACCAGACAGTGATTAATCAAACAGGACTTTGAGACCAGGCACTAATATCACCACCGCTAAGATGTCCTAGATAGAAAATGAAGTCACAGCTCCTGTCAGTTCCTTAAAGTGCTTGCTTTTTCCTACTACCATCACATCCATCTAACTTGGATTTAGTTTGGGCAGCTGCTTTTTATCCTAGTTCCAACAACATTCAGAAACCAGGAAACAGTACTGTGCACATTTGTAAAGCAAACACAGAGCTAGGGGTCATCTGCAGATTCACTGAACCTCTCCAGAGCTCTGATATAAGAGCTGGGCAAAAAAGGATGACAGAACTGAGCCCTGTGGGATTCCACAGAGGGGCACGCTTAGGGTAAGATAGCAGCTGCTGCTCCTGTTGTGTTAGATTGGGCCCCGAGTTTAGTGACTCCCCCCACCCCCCAGTGTGAACAATTACTTTTTTTTTAAAAAATGAAGACAACTAAAAAGAGTTAAGGGGGAAAATGCAAATATTCTAACAACAGTTACAGAAAATAGGGAGCAAAATATAAGCACTCTGAAATAAGCAGGTTTGTTACTTCCTTACTTGGAAATGAAGAGTAATTTTTAATGCCACACACTTGAAGCTGGATCTTTTATTGTCTCTTACATAATTCTAACTACAATTAGTTGGTGGGAAGGAGCAGGGGGAAGTCAAACCACTATGGCAATGACAGATCTACAAGTCATGATCTCCAAGAGACAAAGCTGCACCAGATACTGCAGGAACACTACTGACTATTATCACAAAGGTGGTATAAGCATTTCTATTCTAGCCACCTGTTTTTCAGTCACTTTTCAAGCTGAAATTTTCCAGCCTTGGCCTCTGTCCAAATAAATTAGTTGGTACTCAGGCTTTATAAAGTGCAATGTTCTGTGGCTTGCCAGAGTAGAAAAATGGGCAGAATAATCAACTTTTCTAAGATCAGATTCTGGGCTTAGAAAATGTTTACAAACCTAACATCACCCAGGGGCTACCATCCAAGCACCATCTATCAAGATGCAGTAACAGCACTTAAGGTAAGTGTATGCACACATATGCAGTGCAGGAAGAGATAATACAAGAAGGCTGGCTATCTTTCTGCGCTGGTTGTGATGGCAATGGAAGGAGACAAGTCTCCTGTAGCCTGTCCCTGTAGCTTAACATCCTGGGCAGGTGTCGAGCTATTCTACCCCAATGCACAAATAGTGGTGTGTTTTTTAATTGCAATAGCATCTAGCACTATAGGGTCAGGGCTCCACCATCCTACACACTGTGAAAACAAATCATAAGTGAAAGCCCCTGCCTTGATTAGAGACAAGTATGACAAACAAGAGAATGGAAAGGGGGAGGCTGATGAAACTTAAGACAGGCAATTACAAAGGTGGCCTTTATTGCACAATGCACTGGGATGACTAGAAGGGGAAAGGATTCCAGACCCAGACCCAGACCCAGTTTTATAGCAGAAATGCAGTTGGAAACAGCTGGTGGTTTATACCCTCCTGCCTACAGGGCCTTTGGTAATTTGCAGATGAAGTGAGTTGAAAACTTTTAACTTTTCTTCTAGATTCTCTCTCTCCCGTCCCCCAGCTCCCTTGGTAACGCAAACATGTACTTTCTTTATACATTAAACATGCAATTTAAAAATAAGGGGTGTGATATCAAAAAGGTCCAGCCAGTCAGAATATTAAGTGACAAATAGTGTTGAGTCACTTAAGCTGTTATTGTTAATTTGACCGACTGGTTAGGAGTTTAAGGCCTATTTTGCAACTTTTACCCATCCAAAGACAAAGGGTGACATCCTGGCCCTGCTGAAGTCAACGGTAAAACTTCCATTGACTTCAACGGGGCCAGGGATTCACCCAAACATGTGAGTTAGAGCTTCAGGATCCGGGCCTTATTTTGCTAGTGGTTTATTTAAACTGGCTAAAGATTGACCAAGCTGGGCTCAGAAGACCCAAGAATCTCAGAGGATGGATCCCACAGAAACGTAATTACCTGAAGATCATGTTTCAATTTTCTCAGTTTTCTTTCATTTGCTTACAAAAAAAAAAAATCTAACAGCTGCTAATTAATGGGAAATGGGAACATAATATTGTGAGCACACACACAGCCCCTGCCTTCAAAAATAAAAAACTATCACAGCTGTTTTTAAATATTAAATAGACTTAAAAACAAAAAAAAACAACCCACACAGAACATCCTAGAAATAATGCTTATGCATATAGGCAGCAGGCTTGATTTTCAAAGGCACCGAGTATGTGCAGCTCCCGTTGACTTCAGCAAGACCTGCGGGTCCTCAGGCAGCACCTCTGAAAATCAGACCACTGGATTTTTATTAGATTTGTTCATTTTTGTATAGAACGTTCTAAGTAAATGAAATACTTTGGAAACTAGAGGTGAAACTGATTTTTAGTGAAAGTTTTTCTTATGTATTATGCCAAAATTTTAATCATAAAGACCAAGGTCCTTCATTTCTCCATACACTAGGTACTATATAGTCAGCAACAGAGCAAGTATCCCCACATCACCTCACCAAAGTGCCTCAGTTCTGAACCTCAAGAAACTACTGAATGAACATGAAGGCTAGGTAGCCCTTTAATTAGCCTCTCTTCCAAGACTGCCAACAAGAGCTCCGACTAGTCTTAAACATGGTAATGGGTTCTCTGAGGCCACCTATTTATTAGGAACTAGACTGAGATCACCGGCTCATTTCCTAAACATCTAAAGTGCTGTCACATAACTCTCATTTAACATTCCACTCCTTGGAATCCAGGCCAAAATTTGATAAAAGAATTTTTGCACTTCCTACTCTGCCTTAAATATATTCTCTATAATCTATAGTTTACATAGGCTCACGATGCAAATTCACTGAAGTGACCGAGGTTTCCCAAATATTGGCTATTTTAAAGTACTACTAGAAAAAATTGTAACTGTTGTTCTTTGTAGGCACAAAATGTTTCCTTCGGCACTCAATTCTGCACTATTGAATGCGTTCACTTTAGTCCCTCTATGCAGAGCTGCTGTAAATATTTGACATTTGAAGCTTTCCTGTATAGCTGCACGTGGTAGTTAAGGGTTTTTCAGTGTTTTCATTATAAATGCTATTTATAACTTGTTTGCCAGTAATTAGTGGATTAAATTTCATGGTAAGTACTGTTTTGTCATTATGGACCCTAATGGCTCCTATAGTGTCAGTGATTCACAGATTAATGAACGGTCTACTGCATGTTCATTGAGACTTGTTTTCTGGTGACGTGGACATTAAACATGAACCGGGTGGGGGAAAAGAGTCTGTGGCCTTATGCCACAGATGCTAACTGTCTTCGTGGAAGACTGACGTACTATCTAATGCAGAAACAGGTTTAAAAAAAAAATCCACAGTGATAAGTTGTAGTTCTCACTGGAATACTTACAGATATTTTTAATTGTATATCTCTAAACTACATATGGGTCCTTTCCTACTTTTCCCATCAATACTAAGGGAGAAAGAGGTCCATGGATCAGGTAATTGATTTGACAGGTCACTTTTAGGTTACAACTTCTTTAAGAAATGTCTTCAGTGCCTGATTAACATAAGCAAACAGCACTGAATGTGTATATCTTAAAAGAGCTGCACTACCTCCATTCCTCTTCCCTATAACCCAAACTAAGGGCATGTCTACGCTTACCTCCGGACCGATCGATCCAGCAGGGGTCGATTTATCGTGTCTAGTGAAGACACGATAAATCGACCGCCGAGCACTCTCCCGTCGACTCCGGTACTCCACCGAAACGAGAAGCATAGACGGAATCAATGGGGGAACTTCAGCAGTCAACCTACCGTAGTGAAGACACCACGGTAAGTAGATCTAAGTACGTCAACTTCAGCTACATTATTCACGTAGCTGAAGTTGCGTAACTTAGATTGATCCCCTCCCCTAGTGTAGACCAGGCCTAGCAGTCAGTTACCTCTAAAAAGCAGGTGAGGAACAGCACAGCTCTATAATAAAGAACAAACATTTTCTAATTTGGGTGCCTACAATTAAGAGTCTAAATATGAATTTAGGCACGATAGTAAAGGTGGCCTGATTGTTCTAAGACGCTGAGCAAGCATAACTCCCATTGACTTTCTGGGAGATGTGGATATTCACTACTGAAAAATCAAGTCACCTTGATGGAGATGCCTAAATTAATCATTTAGATGTACAACTTTAGGCATTTTTGACAAATGTAAAAAACCAGGGCACATTTATACTAACTCCCAGCAGCGTAACTTCGGACCAAGCTACAGTATTTCTAAAGAAATATTCTTGTATTTTTGTTTATAAATAATCACAGTCTATTTTTTATATAAGAAAGGTCTTTGTGTACAGATTCTGACCCTTTTTTTTTGTAATGTGCAAGCCCCACATGATGCAGTCCAGAGTTAGCCAAAAAAACCCAAAAAAACATCATGGAACAGGCCATCCAAGTGCCCTGAGAGAAATACAGAAAAAGAACCCCTCCACTAATCACAGTCCCCTACTTGTCACCTACCACCCCACACTGGAACCCATACAGGGTCTGATCGAACAATTGCAATCCATATTTGATGGGGGCCTTATCCTGAATTTTTTCCAAACCTCCTCTTCTGGCCTGCAAACAACCCCCCAAGCTCATCATCAGAAGCATGCTCCCCACAGACCAGGGCACATGAACTCATAGGGACACCAGACCTTGCCAGAACAACAGATGCAAACCCTGCGGACACATCTCTTCTGCTACAATGATCAATACTACCCCCTTCCCCACACACACACACTAACACCTTGCAAAATCTCTGGGTCCCACAACAGGTGTACCACCTAATCCAGTGCATCAAATACTGCAACAACAAGAGTATATAGGAGAAACCAGACAAATCACTGCGCTCTTGAATGAACTCACACAGAAACATGATAAAAGTCAAAACACCCTCTCACCCGTCAGTGGACACTTTTCACGGTGCAAATCACTCCATATCTGACCTATTAGCCCTCGTCCTCAAAGGAAATCAGCACAATGCCTTCAAAAGACCAACACAGGAACTTAAATTTGTAACTCTGCTAGATACTAAAAATCAAGGTCTCAGTAGAGGCACTGATTCTATGGCTCATTACAACAGTTTTTAACATACTAATCCTCCTTTTTCCTATGACTGCAGAGGTGTTAATTGCGCACTTCATTTTAAGTGGTTTCCTGCAACATGTGTTATCCCTTTATGTTTAACAATCTGTCCCATCTTGTATTTAGCTGGTGACACTCTGGTTACTTTTTCAAGACCTGAAGAAGAGCTCTGTGAAGCTCAAAAAACTTGTATCTTTATCTTCCACCAACCGAAGCTGGTTCAATAAAAGATATTAATTACTTCCTCCACCTTGCCTCTCTCGTATCTTGGGACCAACACAGCTACAACACTGCAAACAAAAAAAGTAAATATGCAGACCTATTCACTTTCATTTCCAAAGTCCTACTTATACCCTTTTGAAATTATTTCAAAACTGTCATTTTATTGGCTGTCGTTTTTACAATATTAGCAACACATTATTTTTTATTTTTTTTCTAAGTAACAATCTAAGGCAAAAGTATAGGCTAATAGATTGTAAATAGAAAATAAAATAAATCAGATCATGGGATCTATTCATAGATTTGTATTTTTAAGCCTATATATTATATATATTATGACAGGGTCAGGCCAGATGGCTACAGGAGAGTAATAGAAGGCAGCTATATTAGCCCCAGATTAAGTAGGTCCCTTTTCCCTGGGTAAGGTAACAGGCAAGGTTCCAGAACAATCAGGAACCTTCTGGAGACAAGACAGACAGGCTGATTAGAACACCTGCAGGCAATCAAGAAACTGCTAGAATCAATTAAGGCAGGCTAATCAGGACACCTGGGTTTAAAAAGGAGCTCACTTCAGTTTGTGGTGTGTGTGTGTGAGGAGCTGGGAGCAAGAGGCACTAGGCGCTGAGAGTGAGAACGCATACTATTGGAGGACTGAGGAGTACAAGCATTATCAGACACCAGGAGGAAGGTCCTCTGGTGAGGATAAAGAAGGTGTTGGGAGGAGGCCATGGGGAAGTAGCCCAGGGAGTTGTCGCTGTCGCACAGCTGTTCCAGGAGCCACTCTAGACACTGCATTCCACAGGGCCCTGGGCTGGAACCCGGGAGTAAAGGGTCGGCCCGGGTTCCCCCCAAACTTCCCAACTCCTGGTCAGACACAGGAGGAGTTGACCTGGACTGTGGGTTCATGAAAACAGCCACACTAAGGGCTGCCATGAAGCTCTAAGGCAAGCAAATCCACCAAAAAGTGCAAGACCTACCAAGGGTAGGAGGAGGAACTTTGTCACTATATATATATATATATATGCGCCAACTTCAGACTTCAAATGTATCTCTTTGGCTAACGTCTGTTGCTGGGACTAATTCCAGGAGAACTCAACACATTACTTACTTGGCAAATGTCTGGTTCCTTGTGGAATTAAACTCAATAGCAAAGTGGACTCTGACTGTTTTGTTAATATTTTACACACTCCAACTTTTAAGAAAGTATGAAAGAAAGTCTATAGCAAGCTGGTCAAGAAGATGCAATGCAGAATGTCTTTGTTCCACAAAAACCAAGCTGCGCTTTTCATTGCTTTATTAAGATAAAACAAGGCAAGCTGCATTCACATTTGGTGAAAGAAATAAAAACACAGTTCAGTTTTCCTCTTACATCATTTCATTAATTAGCTGCTAAGACAACTGGGGCTGAAAGCCATTTGGGGGAGAGCCATCACATACTACTGATGATATATCATTATTGTTTTTAAGACTATACACCCGGGTGCTGCAACAATTTTTATAGTGGGGATGCTGAGAGCAATTAAACCAAACTGTAAACACTGTATATAATGGAAATCTCTTCAAGCCGGGGGTGCAGCAGCATCCCTAGCTCCAACTCCTACGAATATACACATATTCCAGTAGTGCCAAAGAGAGACATACAAGCTACCCTGTCCATAAACAAGAGCCACCCTTACCCCTGTTACCCATAAATTATCCTGTATCTATTGTAAACTCAGGGTTCAACCTTGGCTTTATTTCCAGGGTATTTTCAGGCTAAAGAGTGCACAATATTACTTCCCAACTCTTTTGTAATCATAGTTCTTAGAATTTTTAAGCAAGCCCAAGGCTGGCTTCAGTCGCAGGCTGGGCACGCTACCACCTGGCTGAAAGGGCTGTGTCCAACTCCCGGACCCCCTTTCCCCACAGGGACGGGGCTGCCGACTTCTCGGAGAGAGCTGCAGAGTTAACTAGAAGGCAGACCCTTCGCTGCACTTCTCACGAGTCCCGTCCGTCATGAAGTATTCAATCACCTGCATAGTTCGTGCCCGACACCTGTCCTACAGCTGGACAAAAGTCACCCCTCTCAGAAAGCGGGACTCGCAGGGGGATTTGTTCTGTTTTAATATGGAGGAGTTAAGTGGGTCCTAAATCCTGGCTTCACTGACCAGGCTGATCCTCCCGGGAGGAAGCAGCAGCAAGCTTGCTTTCATGAATACGTCGGCGGGGGCTTCTCCCCCGCCTGGCTCCCGTCCAGCGGAGGGGACGCGTCCCAGGCTGGGAAGCACCCTGCAGACCCTACGTCAAACGACCGGGCTCCCCACGACACGGCTGCCTTGGGGGGCTCTCGCTCTCCCCCTCCCCCAGCGGCCGCCGCCAGGAGCTGAACGCGTTGCAGGGCGGGCAGCAAGCCCGGTCCCGGCGCGGGGGCCAGCACGTACCTTTCCGAGTGCACTCAGCCGGGCTCGCGGCGAGCTCAGGACTTTTGGGGGGCGGGCGCCTCAGCCCGCTGTGGCGGCCCCTTCCTCCGCCCGGACTCTCCACGCGTGTCGCCCTGCGGGGACCATCTCTCCCTGGGACGCCTCGTCCAGCCCCCCGCCTGCTGCCGGGCGGAGCGAGCTGGCAAAGCGCCTTCAGTGCACGCTCCGCAGCGGGGCGTGGGTCCAGCCGCCCGGAGGAGGAGCAGGGAGGCGGCCCGCGGGGCCAGGCGGCGGCTGCCCTCTCCTCCCCACCTGGGCAGCGGCCGCCGCAGCTCCCACTGCCGGGGCTGTCGGAAGCGGCGGCCGGCCAAGCGCTGGAGCGAGCATCACGTGGCGCTCAGCGGCTGCGGCTCGCCTGTGACCCGGGCCGTGAACCCCCCCCCGGAGCCCGGGCCCGGGCCCGCTGCGGGGGCCCGCTGCGGGGACCCCGCGCGCACGCTGCTCCCAGCCAGCGTCCCCTTGCCCGTGGCGTCTGGGCGGGCTGCTGCCTCTCCTTCGAACCCTGCCTCCGTGCGCCTCAGGCTCAGACCCAGCCGCGTCCCCGGGCTGCCCCCGCTCGGGCCACACCCAGCCCTGCCCCGGACGGCTCCAGCCCCGCGGCGGGCAGACTGGCCCCTCGGCTGTGCGCGGCCCGGCTGACAGGAGACAAGCACCTCATCCTTAACCCTGTGCCACCCCACTTCCGAGCGCCCCCTGGGCAGCTGTCAGGGCCTTGCCAGCTCTGTTCAAGGGGGAATGAGGGCGCGTTTGTTTTAGAAGGGAGATGCTAAATGCCTCCTTTAAATACAGCAAAATCCCGCTCCCTGGGACTGGCATGTCACCTTCCAACCCAAACTCCATCTTCACCAGACCTCAGCCACTGAGCTAACAGACTGGTGTTATTTATGGGTATTGGGGGTGGGGGAGCGGCTAGAGGCCCTTGCTCCAGCGGTGCAAATAACTGCTCTCTCAGCTTGCTGGCAATGCTGGGGGAAGAAATAGAGGGGGGAAAAATGTTTGGGATCAAATAAAACATTTGGTTTGACCCAAAATTAAGCTTTTCAGTTTGAGCTTTGCTTTTTGTTGTTGTTCATTTCAAACGAATGTTCAATTTCATTTAAACAATTGAAAGTTGCTTCAAAGTGACAAGTTTAAACGTTTCATGTCAAAACTGCAAAAGCACAAGGCTTTGATTTTTTTTCCCTGGCTTCATCTAGCCACCACCAATATCTGTGAGCCACTGACTTGTGGGTTTTAGTTTATCTAGCTGAGGTTAGTATTCACTTAATATCTGTGAAGAAATCACATTTAAATTCAAATAAATGAAGTGAAGGTAATATTTTTGGTTTGGGGGTTTCTGTTTTTATATTGTATTTCTTTCCTTAAGGATTGATCACAAACAGTTGACTGCCAATAACAGATACTTTCAGAGTTGTTGAGGTGTAGTATGGTCCCAAGACAGAGAGACAAGGTGGGTGAGGTAATATCTTTTATTGGACCAACTTCTGTTGATGAAAGAGAGAAGCTTTTGAGCTACACAGAGCTCTTCTTCAGGTGTGGGAAAGGTACTCAGAGTGATCGATACTAATATTTAAAATGTAAGCAGTTGCTTAAGAGTGCCTGGTCAGTTAAGACATATGCTATTGATCCTGTTCCTCAGTCAGATGAGCACATAAATGCTTCCACAAATGTTTGTGTATTTATCTTTGAAATTCACTTTCTTCAAACATTCATGGTATTAATGCCAGACTGGTTGACTGGGCAGGAAGTAAGAGGGTGGGAGGAAGAGGGACAAGAAAAGCCACACAACATGAGTTTGGCCAAAATGAATTCATTTAAAAAAAAAAACCAAACAAAAAAACAGAGTAAGCATTCATAGATTTATTTATTTGCAGTATTTCCCCATGTTAACCATGTATTGACAATACTTATCTTTTTCCTAACGCAAAGTGGGTCTGTTTTACCTAAATTGAGAATTTGCTGGGAACAATCAGTGCTATCTGACTCCATAGTAACATTTGTAAAGAATTAAACTAATGTTCTGTTAAAGTTTTTGGTTAATGGTTTTAACCAGGCAGCATACACAAATATCCAATTACTAATGTAAAAGATGAAATGAACTAAAAAGAGGAATGTTTGCCTACTATTTAAAACTACTTTGTGTTTCCTGGATGATCTTTATATTTTCACAGAATGATAAAAGTAGTAATAAAATTAAAGTTTTCAATTATTATAACAATGTAAATATCCCTATTATTGTGTGAGTAGAAGGACAAAGATTATTTGCTTTTTAGGGGCCATTCAGATACTTCAGATCCCTTTACTCATGTTAAATAGCATCTTATTCCACAAATAACCTATTCACTCCAATAGGACTACTCATTGAGCTAGGTACTATTCAGTCTGAGTAAGGGTATCAGAATTTGGCACTAAATGACCTTATTTTAAAAAAGTGATGAAAATGTTAAAAGTTATTCCCAATTTGTAGAAAGTATGTAACAGGCATTGATCACTGATTACATGAAGGTGCAACAAAAGGAAAAAAAATTGATTAGTTAACATTCGTATTTCAGATAATTATTATGCTCTCTAGCATAAAATGTAGGACGAAATCCTGGAAGTTTTGCCATGTTTCTTTAAAGCAGCCAGGGTTCCACTCCTACTGTTTTGGGCTATTATTGCCTACCTATTTGGGCAGAATTTTCTTATTTTCATTGAAGAAGGTATATTTTGGGGTGTAAGTAGTCTGCAGGAGTATTTGTGCCTGTGACCCTGCAAGTAGGACACATTCAAGTGCCCCTGTTTTCATGTCCAGATTGGGTACATAGTTAAGTACAACATTTGTTACTGGTTTGCTCACCCAAATCCTCATTTTCATGTGCAAATGGAACATTTAAATTCATGACTTTTGCATGCCCCTCATTGAAGGGCCACTGTAACTTTTAGACTCAAAGACATTCAAAAAGGGCCAGGCTCTGATATCCAACAGGAAAAAGTACCACCTTACTCTATAAGCAGACCCCTTCACTGCAGTTAGACTCTTGGGACTAGTCAGCGTGATGGAGAGTATCACAATCTGGCCCAAAGTATTTTTTTTTTTAAAATATAGCTCTAAATTCACCATCCAGAGAAGTTGTTTGGGATTTACTTTCTCTTAAGGAAGGTACAATCTGGGGCCTAGAACAGGTTTGATGTTCCTTCAGAACATCCTTGTAGCAGATTTCCCATTAGAACTGATCTCTGGACCACGGAAAAACCAAGATAATGTTTTAAAAATAAGAGTAATGCTTAGCCTGTAACTCAGCCAATGAGCCATTAAGTTGAAAAATGTAGATAACTTTTTCCCATGAATTTCTTGAACACTCATTTACATGAGCTGTCTGGGTGCTGAGTGACTTTTTTCATCTCTCCTTTTATGCCTCTTAACTAATAACATTTGCTATAATATTTCAGACATTTGTGGAAATGATCCATATATTTGTTTTTCTTTTTTAGTTAAAACTCCGCTTCAAATTGGTGAAACCCCACTGGTAGCAAAGAGAAAATTCAGTATCCAGAACTGAATTTAACTATGAATTTAACTTGAAGGGTTATAGTAAGTTTTACAAATGCTCTAATTTGTAATGCCCACACCTTTTGCTGAAATGTAAAAGGGGAAGAAAAACTATAGATTATACAATATATAGTTCCTGGTTCTAAAATGAATGATGATACACTGTAGAAGCACTGTACTTTACCAAAATTACATGCCATATAGCTATATTTAGAAGTCACCTTCAATTAGTAACCCCAGTTCTGATATGTAAATGAAGATACAAAACAACCCAAACATAACTCTTATTTTCTACCCATAAGATGTAGTCTTTACATATAGTATCCTGTCCTTTATAAATAGGTATTTATTCTAGTAACCCATATATCATCAGAACATACATATGAATTGCCATACTGGATCAGGCCCAATGGCTATCTAGTCCAGTATTCATTTTCCACGGTGATCAGCACCAGATGTCTCAGAGGAAGGTGAAAGAAACCCCACAGAAGGCAAATTAAAAAAAAAAAAAAACTACAGTAGGCAGATATCACACAATGCAATTTTCATTGAGACAAATACTAAAGCCACTGCCTTGTATGGAAATTGTACTTGAGATCTTTGTGCTTATACATGTATTTTTTCCATTATATTAAACCTTTTCCAAAACTTCCATGGAAAAATATCTGGAATCTGCTCAACTACTGCTAAAGTTCCTTCCTTGCCAATCACTCTTTCCATCTCACCTCTCTCTCTGAATTCAGTCACTACCCCACCTTTTCACCACATCATATTTATGCTTCTTGTCCTCACCATATGTCTTTCACAACTCTGCCACCTCTATTTATCTATTCTTGTCGGTTATCATGTCACCTCCTGCCAATGATACCAGCCTTTACCTCCCAGTTGTCCACTTTTCACATCTGTCTTCAGTCCTTCTTCCTGTCACCTCTATCATATTAAAAAAAACACCCTTTTCCTTCAAATTCCTCCTCAAGATCCACTTCTCCCATAATACATATAGTCATTCTTAGCTGGCTAATTTCTTGGGTAAGAGATATGGTTGGGAATAGTGGGTTATATGTTAGCCTTTTAAATTGTATATTTATTCATCTCGTTTACCTATTGCTTGTCTTCTTGGATTGCGAGCTCTTTGGACCAGGAACTGTGTCTATGTGTATGCAAAGCAGCTACTAAGCACATCGTAGGTACTACCTTAATACAAATCAAAAGTAATGAATAAAATAATATCAAAGCACCAGAATTAAATAAAAGATTCATCACTGTTAGAAGAGCAACATGTATTATTCCTGGGACAGCAAAGTAATAAGGCTTTAATGTTTGATGTTGCTTGTTCTTGTATTTTTTCACTGCATAAACATAATGTAATAACTGTTAGGAGAAGCAGTAAAAAGAGAGAAGCAAATCTGAGAGGTGAGCTGTGGAAAAATGTTTACTAAATTATTTTTGCTTTTATTTTTAAAAGTAATCTTGTTGAAAAGAAAAAGCAGCGTGCCAGGGGAAAGCACATTTTGTCCATCTAATGCAAGCTATTTTACAGCCTCTTCTTTGTGTATCTTTTCTGAGTAAGTGGGCTTGAACATAATATCACAGTGTGTCGTGGACAAGCCCACTTCAGTCGTATAAATAAACAAACCTACTGGCTGATTTTAATTTGTTTATTGACTTTCCATAGTTCATGATCCATGTACACAGAGTAGTGTTATCGGACTCTTTACTCATTAAAATAGTTACCAACCTTCACTTAATAAAGATTTTAAAAGTATTCTTGAATTCTAGTATTTAATATGTTTTTATTGTTATAGTCCCCCCTTACGTTATTATTTTAACCAAATAACTTGAATGGTATTTTCTATAAACATGAAACTCCATCCATCTTCCATTACCCTTTCTTTGAAACCTTTATCTTGCCATCCATCATACACTGTACTGTTATGCCCTTAAATATTTTTATCTTGATCATATGTGAAACCTCAAAGAAATTTTTAAGACTTATTCCCCTCCCTTAACATAACTTATTGGGGAAAGTCCCCCTAGCTCCCAGTCTCCACATCTAACTAATTGATCATCAGTTGCACAGCAAAGAATTTAAGATTGTTGTAAAAATACAATCCAGAGCTTTTCACAAAAGGACAGGGCAGGGGGAATGAAACAACGTAATTATATTTCCAAAAACAGAGTGGAAGCAAATTATGAAAAAAGAAGGTCTGAAACTTCTATATGAAAAGCTATGGCATCATTCCCCAGGTAACACTGAGATAAAAAAAGTTTTCTGAGAGTCTTATCTTTACCAGATCTTCCTCAGCCTCCATTTTCAGACTTGGACTCTCTCTCTCTCGAAAGATTAGATAAAATAGAAAAAGCCTCAAGCAGCCTTTCAAACAGTGACACATCAAAGAATGTTCACTATGAAATACCAGATTCCAAGTGTTATTGCAAGGCAATTGAGAAGACTTCAATGGCCTGCACTTACACTTTACAAGGGATTAAGAACAAGAAATATCTGGCTCTAAGCAAAGGTTCACTGACAGAGCAAAGTCACAGAGCACTTTATTCTATTTAACCTTGATAATATTTTTAATGATGACATAAAAACAATCCCATACTTTACACCAATCCCTTTGGAGATCGGAGAGCGTGGCTGTCTATCATTGTATCTAAGCTCTGCACAAAATTAAACAGCAGAAGTTAGAGACTGGTTGTGCTCTCTGATCTCCTCAGGAAGAGCAGTATGAATATAGTTATATATTCAGCGAAACACTATGTTTATGGTATGCTGTAGTAATATTTGTTGCAGAAATGCAGTGTCAGATTGTACCATCCTTACTTATGTTGAATAGTATTTTTCACCATGAATAATTCCATTTAAGTCATTGTCCACTGCCACAAAACTGATTGCAAATAGCCTTGAGTGCAATTTGAGCACCCAGCTAGATTAACTCCATGGCACACAAGAATACTTGAGGAAATATGCCCAACTAACATTCTGAGGTGCATCGTGAACCAGAGCCTTGAGAGGTTAAGACTGAGGGGGAATTCTAGCCTCCCAAATCAGTGCAGATTTATGTTGCCCTCAGCAACAGGTGCAAACAGGCAGCATGACCAGACAGAAATTGGCACCTGCTGAAAGGAGCAATGAAGAGAACCCCTGACCTGAACTGCTCTGCTAATGGAAATCCTGCCTTGTGCTGTTACTATTCCTTGTGCAACAAATACACCAGGCATGATCTCTACTCCCCCTCGCTGCTCAAGTTGTTGGATACATAGGCAAGCCAGGTAATGCAATTCCACATGAAGAGACCTGTACTTCATCTCAGATCATTATGTTGTGCATATGATACTGGATACCATCAATACTAGGGGATTTCAGTCTGAACTTATTATTGCAGTAGCAGGTGTAATTCCAAATCTCATTAGTTCCATTTTATAACTGCATTTAATTTATTGTATCACTTAATAGCTACATATTTCTTTTGCACAAGTGTGCAGTGAAAAACTGCTTTGAAGATTATTTTTTTCTAAAGTTTACCTGTATTGCATGAGTGGCTTCCAACCTGGGGATGAAACATTCTATTTAAAAAAAAAAAAATCTGTTTAGTTCTGAAATGTTCATCTGCATGACTTTGCTTCATGTTGGGTGGGATTTTCAAGCCATCCCTTTTCACTATATGATAAATGCAAAGAAGGGCACTTCCTACTGTGGGCTATTTTAATTCAGTAGATAGTTTTGATGCTGTAAAAGTTTTTTGTACCTGGTCTGTGGCACCCAATTCTGTACAGCTAATCAAGGTTTCACATTAACAATGGGAGCAAGACACCCAGTTTGTGATAGATAATTTCTGGAGTTGAAAGTAATGACAAATAATTGGGTTGAACTAATTTATTTAAATGTTCATGAACCCTCAGAGTTGCTGTCAGCAATCCCCAGTGCAGATTAGAAATAGCGCAGGAGGAGTTTAGGCATGTTCTGCCCAAAAATGCATGCCCTTTCTTGAGGGATTCATCTTCCATTATTCCTTGAGGCTGTGCATAGTCCCATGTCTTTATTTGGTATTATAAACTGGCCTCAAGTTGCAACTGTGGGAAAATGCAAACACAGACTAAGATTGTTTTGGAGCAAAGTCAAACTAAAATACACCTATTTTAACCAGAAGAAAGTAGAACTGAGCAAGATTTTTTTTAAATATACTGGATAAGAACATATTATATCAGACCAATGGTCTATTTAGCCCAGTATCCTGTCTTCTGACAGTGGTCAGTGTCAGATGTTTCAGAAGGAATGAACAGAACAGGACAGTTTTGAGTGAGCCATCCTCTGTCGTCCAGTCCCAGCTTCTGGACCTTGGAGACTTAGATACACCCAGAGCATGGGGTTGCATCCCTGATCATCTGGCTAATAGTCATTGGTGGACCTATTCCCCCTTGAACTTATCAAATTCTTTTTTGAACCTAGTTATATGTTTGGTCTTCACAACATCCCCTGACAATGAGTTCCACAGGTTCACTGTAAGTGGTGTGAAGAAGTACTTCCTTTTGTTTGTTTAAAACCAGTTGCCGATTGATTTTATCGGGTGACTCCTAGTTTTTGTGTTATGTAAGAGGGTAAATAACCACTTCCCTATTCACTTTCTCCATACTATTCATGATTTTAAAGACCTCTATCATAACCCCCCCTTAGTTGTCTCTTTTCTCAGCTGACCAATCCCAGTTGTTTTACTCTCTCCTCATATGAAAGCTGTGCTATCCCCTTAATAATTTTTGTTATCTTTCCCTGTACCTTTTCTAATTCTAGTATTTTTTTTTAAGATAGAGCAACCTGAATTGCACACAATATTCAAGATATAGGTGAACCAGGGATTTATACAGTGGCGTGATATTTTTCAGTCTTCTTCTCTATGTCTTTCTTAATGGTTCCTAACATTCTATTAGCTTTTTTGACTGCTGCTGAACATTGAGCAGATGTTTTCAGAGAACTATCCACGATAACTCCAAGATCTCTTTCGTGAGTGGTAACAGCTAATTTAGTCCCTAACATTTTGCATGCATAGTTAGGATTGTGTTTTCCAGATGTGGATTACTTTGCACTAAACATTGAATTTCATCTGCCCTTTTGTTGCCCAGCCACCCAGTTTTGTGACATCCCTTTGCAACTTTTCACGGTTAGCTTTAGACTTAACTATCTCAAGTAATTTTGTATCATCTGCAAATTTGGACAGTGGATCTATCAGATATATCTGTGAAATTAAATGCACTGTGGTGGCTTTTGACTAGGAATTTTATTCTATTTATTGTGTAGATTGTACAAGTAAATCTTGATGGGACATACAGAGCTAAGATAACTTAAAGCGTCAACAAAATGGAATTTATTTTTTCTTCTCTATAAGAAATCCAATCTTTTCTATAATTCATATACTTGATATTCATCTCAACAGCCAAGCCTGCAGCAGGCTTAAAGCTCCTTGTCACCTTGCTCAAAAAATCCATTAAATTCTGGCCAAAGACAGCCACACATATGGACAAGCTAATCACTTGGTTTATGAGGAAAGTTTAGAATGATCTAATGAAAAATGTAAACCTGATTGTCAAAGGTTATCTGTGCTGTAGCATCCAATCTGCTACGTTAGCGAAGTGGTATTCTTAAAGAGTTTTTGACACCTCATTGAAAGTGTTGAGGAATATATTTAGATGCTATTCTACAAACATGTACAGTATTAATCAGAAAACTTGTTTGCCTTAATTTTCAACCCACTTGGACACTGTCATTGTCCACTGCCATCGGACACTGGAGGTTGGAAACTGGGAGCAGCCCTTGAGCCTTCTGAACAGAGAGGTGCTGAGGTGGTGGTATTCAGATCCAGGCACAGGTGAAGGCTAGGCCTCCGGTTAGAAACAGGAATAGAGTTCAGGCTTGGATGCACTTCTAGCTCAGGTAGGGGATTCTTTTATCCCTATTCACATAGGAACTAAGGGAGAAGTGGAGGATCCCCTTAAGCAGGAGAAGAAACCTAGCTTCCTCCCAAGCATCCACAGAACTAGGAAGGAAAGGAACAGAAGAATCAACCATAGTTTCTTCCACAGCTCCTCTTAAGATCTTTTCCTATTTTCCTCCTCTCTTTATCCTGGGGAAAAGAGAGACTAAAATATTGGGTACAAGGATCCCCATCTTCCTTACTGACTGTTGCCAGGGAGGTGGGCATGGGCTGAGAGTCTCCCTGAGAAAACATCTCAGCCTTGAGTATCAATGTGTCCCATTAGTAAAGAGCGAATGGGAGCTCCAATTGGGCAAAATAGGTAAGAACGTAGCCCTAAACAAATGTGAACTTTAAACCAAAACACCCAAAGTTCTTGTGTTGCTTCCCAGGAAAGTTTTCTAAGCTCACAGGGGCCCTGATCCTGCAAACTTTTATGCAAACAAGCAGTCCCACTGAAGTCACTGTTTGACTGACCAGAGTCATGCAGTGGAGCTGATTCTCCTCTTGCTTACACCAATAAGAGTAATTCTTTTGGAGGCAGTGGAAATTGGGGTCACTCAGCATCTCTGGTTTCAAGTCAGGCACTTTCTTCAATGCTTAAATATGGGTTTTGAGTGGGGATTTTCCAAGGAGGCCAAGAGAGTTAGGTGCCCAACTGTCACTGACTGTCAATGGAACTTGGGCACTTAACTCTTTTGGACTTTCTTGGGAAATACTGGCGCTAATTGCCAGATCTTTAATTATAGGCACCATTCTGGTCTTTTGTGCCTCAGTTTTACCAACTGTAAAATGATGGTAATTAGTTACCTACACGGTGTTGTGTGGCTTTACTTTCTAATATTTTAAAGCATTCTGAAACCCTCAGATGGAAAGTTGTGTACTATATACAATGATTATACTATAACTTTTTCCGCCTAAAACTATTGTTGCTGCTCAGACAACACTCCCATTGGATTCAATGGAAGTAGTGCCTAAATAAGGAACAAGTAAAGACTACAAGATTGAACGCATGAAGAGTAAGAAAACTGTATGAGAAAATCCAATCATGTTATTTGGTTTGTTAGCAGAACATCTCATTCTAACTGGCTCACTGTACCATGCCAGGTTCTTACAGCCAATATGTCATATGCCTTACCCACAATGTTTTTGTTTGCGGCAAATGTTTAATAGCTTAATGCTATTTCCCTTGTTTACTCCAAAATGACACCAGTGTAACTCCATTGACTTCAGCTGAGCTAATCCAGATTTACAGCCACATAACTGAGAGCAGGATTCTCCCCCGCACCTATACTGAAGGATATCTGAGTCATTTTGTTAAAGAAGAATGAAAAATATCACTTTCAACTTAAGAAACAATTGCTGGTATCCAAGTGCACATTTGTTTACCTTCTAGGACAGAATCATTCATCATTAGCTGTCTACCCCTCATTGACAGTGATTCACCCTGGAGGTATACAGGAATGAATCACAGTTTACTAACGACAGAGATGCTAGCAGCAAAGTAGGGACCTTCAAACCCTGACTCACTCTCAAACTTATTACGCCAATATCAAGAGAAAAAACTTTTCAACAACACAGGCTTTGAAATAAGTTCTCCAAATTCTACAAGGAGCCGGTCCAGTCCTGTTCCTGTTGAAGTCAATGGAAGTTTTACCTTTTACTTTAGTGATAGCAGGATTGGGCCTGCTAGTGATTGATTACTTCATTTTTACTGCTCAAGGATTCAAAACTCTTAAAATAAATTTTAAGAAAGCTGCCCTGGCCTATAGTTCACATATACACCATGATCAAAATCAGATCTGGGTAACTAAAACTATTACCTATGAAACAATAAAATCAAGGGCCTCATTTTCAAAGGTGCTGAGCACCCACAGCTCCCATTGACTCCAGCTGGGGTTGTGGGTGCCAAATGAGTGCTTCTAGAAAGGCGATCCTATTGTGTAGCTTTAGGAAACTCTAGCCCCTCGGTCCACTACTAAATGAATCCATATTTCCTCAGCCTTTGAGCCAGATAGGTAGGTGTCTTTTTCCTACCTTATACATGTATGTCTGAGGGGATATGCAATATTGGTGTAGCTGTGTTGGTCCCAGGGTATTAGAGAGACAAGGTGAGTGAGGTAATCTCTTTTATTGGACCCACTTCTGTTGATGAGCCTCAGGAGCTGATACTTTAAAGGAAACAAAAATACAAAACAAAACCACAAAAAAAGAGTTGGCAATACTTTGGTGGCAGCCCTTTCTCTCAGATCCATGCCTCACCGCATTTGCTATCCATGTGTCTTGTGACTTTTAGACTGGATTACGGTTTAACACGCAAACTACAAAGGGTGCGGAAAGCATTGCCTGATGATGCTATTCCTGCTGTGTGGGTTGGAGTGTGGGGAAGTAGAGAGCCCGCACAAGAAAACTAAGGACCCCTCTGCACAGCATGGCACAGAGCTCCAGAACAATTTAGTGCTACTCAGTGTGGAGGTGGGAAATCTAAGCAAGTCAAGGTTATGAAAGGGACATGTCGAGTAGATTCATGGTCCCAAATCTCATGGGTGTGCATGCACACGCATCTGGTGTGGAGAGGCAGGGAGACAGGGACCCAGTAGGCCACATCTCGTGCACTTCCCCATATCCAATAGTTATGACCATCATAGTTGTATATACACCTTTGTATTCCAGTAGCTTCTATGGGCCCCAATGAGGATCAGGACGCTGTTGTTCTATTTCTATTAATCTTATTTTGGGGTCTGAAATTTACATTGCCCCATTTTTTCAAGACTGAAAAAGAATAGGCTGCATGTAGGCAACAGTTTCTGGCTCATTAAGAGTGTCAGCATAACCTATTTATACTAGGATAGGTCTACTACCCATTTTCCAGGGGGGCAAAAATCCAGGCAGTTCCTCTGCTGATGACTTCTGACCTTGTCACGGTTACGGGGGCTATTTGCACCTCTGTCTCTATTCTGGTCTCTCTGAGTGCATCTGATCAGATGCTAGGCCTCCTGCCCCACCTGCTTTGGAGTGGAATTTCACAATTCTCCCACTCAGACTGGGATCTGGATACAACACCCCCTCTGTGCCAACTGGTTATTACCGTGGAGATCCAATGGAACACAAGCAATTCTTCCCTGTGGGAGCTGGTGACCAGAGCTATACACAGGTGGTAAAGAACCTTCTTAAAGCAAGTAGGTTTATTTAGCAAATGGAACAAAGCATTAGGAAAAAAAAATTTCAAATGAACCACCACCAACATACACACATTTAGGCTCATCTAACCTTGTGCTTCACTACAGACTCAGGCTACAGCTATACTGGGAGCTAGGGCTGTGAGACCCACCTGGCGTAGACTTACTTGTGCTAGTTTTCATTGAGTCAGCATGCTAAAAATAGCAGTGTAGCCCTGGTTGCATGAGCAGTTGTAGGAACAGCAGTGATCTGTGCTATGTATAACTTGTATGCTCAAAAGGCCTGTTACGCTTTCCCCCCCTTTTTGTCTCCTCTCCCTCTTTGAATACCTGTGAGGTGGCTTTCCCCCTCCTCCTCCTTCCTGGAATGCTTGTGGGATGAATGGGCTGGTTGAACAGCTGAAGAGCTCCCAGGTAGACAAGGTGTCTGGGACTCTAATTAGGCAGCAATCACATGCCCAATGCATGGACACTGGCCCACGTGGAGTGTGACCAACCAGAGGCGGCCAAGTCATCTCTAGTTGCAGGTCATGAGGAGCAGGTCCTTAAAAGGTGCTCAGCAGTGCATGCACACGCTTGTACCTCCCCTGAAGGCCCTTCGCCTGGACACCTGGCCAGTGGTTCGCCACGTTGCATTCCATTGTGCCTCAGGAAGACTTACCTTCATCACACCGTCCATCGCTGCGGTGTGGGACACTTACCTTGAAGGATCCTGACATCTCCAGTGTTGGGCCTGTCCTGGGAGCATGAGTATGCAAGTGTGACTCGACTCCCCTCCCCCTTCTTTTGAGCTGAGCTATCAATATAATAAACGTGCTGCTTTCTGCCAAACTCTGGTGGGTCATTAGTCCTCCCTCAGCTTACTAGCTGGCCCAATTTCAGGTAAAAGCAGCGGCATAGGTGCTGGAACTAGAGGTGCTGGGAGCTGCCGCACCCCCTGGCTTGAAGTGGTTTCCATCCTATACAGGGTGTACAGTTTGGCTCAATGTCTCTCGGCACCCCCACTGTAAAAATTGTTCTAGCACCACTGGGCAGTGGTGAATGGCAGCACAGGCTAACTGCCCCCTGAGTACAAACCTGCCTGGACTCCACGGGTATGTCCATGGGGCAAGTAGCTACTCACCACTTCCCATGCTGTCTCAGGGAGGCTACCCTTGTTAGAGCACTGTGTGTGATTCCCAGTTCGAATGGACATACTTGTGCTAGCTCAAAATGTAGACGTAGCCTAAGTTAAATGGGTTTCCCTCAAGTTACAGGAACAGAACAGGCCCCACTTCTATTCTTTTAGCAAGCGCTGGAGTTCTTGGGACCTAGTCCTGTCTCTGCCTTCCAGAGTATGCACCCCTCTCTGCTCCCACCCTGCCACACACAGGAAAATTCCCTTTTCTCCAAGCCCCCTCCCCCTGCCCAGTGTGTGCCTGAGCCCAATCATCATATCGCTCAATGCTTTTTTGTTACAAGGCCGACTTGTGAAGTCTTCCTTCTACTCTGTTTTTTCCCAGTTGGGCAGCCTGGCCAGCTAAGATAATGCCCCTGTGATGGTTGGTCCATTGTTTAGCAGTTAGACCAATCACAGGTCTTGTGACAGGTGTCAGGAATCAGGGCTAGCAGTAGATCCACTCTGTAGGTAACCTAATGAGCACAACTGGCCTATGAGGCTACCTAATTGGCTATACCACCTGATTGGTTGGAAATGTCAGCAAACAGGCTCTTAAGCCCAAGAGCTGCAGCTCAAAGTGTTTGCTCATAGCTACGATAGCTCCTGTGCTGGCCAGCTTATTTGCAGCCCTGTTCCTGCTTTACCTCGTGCCAGGCTCTGACCTTCCACTCCAATTCCTGACCTTTGACTTCAGCTCTGGCAGCTGGTCTCTGACTCCTGCTCTGACCACTAGGCCCGATCGCTCATGTCCCTGTCATATGGCAGTGAGGAAACATAAAACTCTTTTTTCCCCCCTGATGTTCCAGCCCTCCATCTCAGGAATCCTACAAAAAACAAACAAACCCCCCCACATTTTGGGGTCCAGATCACTATTTATCACAGCCTCTCTTTGGCAGAATGTGGGGTAAAGTTACACATGCTGTTCCTTGTATAACTGAGGTGTAAAAAGGAACTGCATATACCCCATTGCAACCTGCAGGTTCAATACACAGTCATCCTAGCCTTTCCCTGCAGGCTACTGCTGTAGCTAGCATTTAAAAAATAAGTACATTCACTGTCATGTCAAGAGTAAAGAATTACTGAAAGTCACTTGCTTCTAGCACTGAGCAAGGAATTTTCTTAGAATGAGGTAAATCTACTCAATCTCCACTCTGCCTCTTTATACAAATAATTAATAATAATTGTAGTGCCAGGAGCCCCAGGCATGAACCAGGAGCCTATTGTTCCAGGCACCATACAAACAGTTCCTGCTCCAAACACATGAAGTACAATGCAAGAGACAACAGGTGGATACAGATAGTTGGGGGGAGCATAAGGAAACAATGAGGAAATGTTGGACAGAGCTTTTGCTAGAATCTTTGCCTTCCCCAACCTTCATCTTATCTGGCTTTTCGCTAGTTTTAAGAAACCGCATATGTATCCTCACACACGGCTGCATGATACTAGTCTCCCAAGGTTGACTTATTATTCCACATTGACTACAGTCACTATCTCAGAGGGTGCAGTTAGAAAGATATCTAGCAGAGTGTTGTTAAAAGCCTGATGAAAAAAATCCCACCTCCACTTGGGGAAAAAAAAAAAAACTAACTGCCTCTGTAATATAAGAAATATTCTCCGAGACATTTATATGCAGCTATATATTTGGGATGTTCACTAGATAGAACTGCGTGCAGCCAAACATGAGATTTTCAGCATGCAGAGAAAAAATAAATAGGACAGATACAAATACATACACAAATGCACATTGTAATAGAAGCTGCTGTTGCCATATCACCTTAAAGCTTCTGAGGCAAGAAAATATGTATAGAGGACGAAGTAATGATACAAGACCCATAAGGAATCTCAGAGGATAATATAGAATTAGATAACTATTCATGATACAAGTGTAATATGTTTGACTCAAGTACTACTGTAATTTCCCAGTTTTGCATCAGGCTTTCTTCACAATTTAGTAATTGAAGCCAATAGCCAGCATCAAGCCTCTAGGTTGTTTAGTTTTCTAATCCACCAAGTTTCAGTTGTACTCATGTAAACTAGTTTCAAGTTTCTAAAATATACTTATTTACTAATCTATAAAGTGTGTGCAATTATATGTTTAAAGAAACGAAAAAGGCAGAAACGAAACTAAAAAGGCAGAAACCAGACAGCCTCCTGGGATTTCTTATTTAAGCATATAGCCTCTTCTGGATGCATGCATCCCACTCCTGCTAGCGGATGTTACATCTTGTCATTAAAAGAAGAAGGTATTACTTACAGGTCAGTGTCGCAATTTTAGTCAACATATTACATTTTTAAATGTCTGGAAAAGTTATTGTAAACAAGGTAACTCGGAATATACATCTTTGTTTCTTTATAAATGTATATGTAACAGACAATTTTGTGGATTATTGCATGTATAGTGTACTATGTTATGCGGAGGGAAAATGGTCTTTTGGGCAAAGCACTAGATTGAGACTGGATACCTGAGTTCCTAGCTCTGTCACAGACATCCTGCTGTGACCTTGGGGGAAGTCATAATTAGTTTCTGCATCTCAATTATTTGCCTATAATATAGGCATCATGTTCCCTCCCTCTGTCTTGTCTGTTTAGATTGCAATCTTTTCAGGGCAGGAATTTTCTCTTACAGTGCATGTGCACAGTGCCTGTCACTATGGGGGCACTGATCTCAGACTGTAGGCATTAGCATAGTATGATTATACTCAGCTTGAGGGAAGTGAATGCTACTAGGCATTTTGCCCTTGCAATCTTTAATACACGTCCTGGTCATGACATGAAATAGGGATTACTGTCAATCCACACTTCGTTATCCTCCAGTTATACTTCTGTGGAGTCAAACTTATTTTGCTTTGCACTAGATCAGAACACAAGCATTACACACAGTCCTATGTACAACTCATCTGTTTACTTCTCATAGTCTCCTTCAAGAACATAGCATTCTGCAGTGCATGTTGCCTCTTGTTCTCCCTCCCAGTGGGTGCAGATCCTCAGAGTCTCTCTGCCTCATAACAAACTCTTGCCATTGCTGGACCAAGAGCTTTTTCCTCTGTAGCTCCTGCCACCTGGGCCAGCCTTGCTATATGTAATATCTTCAGTTATCTTTGAGCCGATTTCACATCTTGGAGGAAAAACATCTTTTTTATTTCTTGCCTCTAACTCTTACATTTTCCTTCCTTTTCTAATATTTATAGCTCTCTACAACTAACCTGTACAGGGAGTGTCCTTACCCAGTATGGTTTCAGACTCTACCATGGCCTCAGTTTCTCCTCCCTGAGTTAAGACACTTCACACTACAGGCGTTCTTAATACCATTCCCTTTTTGGGCATGGTTTATTACCATACAATACTGAAAGCCTTCCAGCCCTCTTCCCTGGGGATCAGTCTGCCTTTTCAGTTTATAAATGAGCTTCAATATCAATATTCAGTTTATAAATGGGCCTCTTGGGTCGAAAGCATTCCAGTCCTTTATCAGGGCATCCTCTTCCATAGAGCCCACCCTCCAGGCTCACGGTCCTCCTCACTGGAGTTTCTTACCCATAACCCTTTTCTCTCAAACTCCAGCATTCCCAGCTGGTTCCTGCTTCTGGCAGGATGCATTCCCCAGACCTGCCACCGGGGTGCTAAAGAGACTCTTTGATCCCTCACTCAGGAACTCAAGCTACTTTTCCTATTTCACAGCAGGCCTGGTTCTCCGTCACATACTCCCACCATCTGACTCTAGTGTCATTCCCATCACTTGGGGAGGTAGGCAACAAGGGAGGCTGAGCCCTGCCCCCAGGTCCCTTAAAAGCCCAGCTCACCCTGTGACACTTCCAGTCACTTACACTACAGGAAATACACTACACAAAGCCTAGTTGTATTGTATGGTTTGCCTCCCATGTCTCCTTCCCTCTCAGCATGTGACCAGGGAGTTTTGGCTGACAGCTCACTGATTTTCTAATTAGAGAAGCAGCACCTTCCGCAACAGAAGTAACAATGGTATACAAGAGTGAAGCAACAAGGAAAGTAAAAATTTTGCACTTACCTGCTCTTCTCAGTCTATTGGGCAAACACTTGACACTCACAGATCCTTGGAAAAAGTTTTCAACATAGCAGGGCCTGAGCACAGATGTATTATTTAACTCATGATGGAGGTTCTCATTGAAACATGTGCAGAGTTGCATAAGTTATGACAGAAAAAGAAGCATGCCATGCACACATGATGCCAGAATAGAAATGCCCGCCCTCCCTTCGGAAAGCTGAGAGGATCAAGAGTTCCAGTGCAGAGATGCATACAGATGGAGGGCTAGACTGTGCTGTTTAAGACACTGTACTGAGTAAGGGGGGGGTATGATATTGCACTACCATGGGGGACGGGGAAGCAGCCGAATGCTTGGTGCTTTAGGAGATGCAATGCCTGCCAGTTCTCCCCTGTTGTGCTGGGTCAATAGAAGGCAAGGAAGGAATTTAGGACATTTCTTTATGCGGTACAATATATTCCCTCCTGCTCCATGTGGCGAGCTAGCTATGGTTGGAGAGCATCTCTAGTACAGCACCTGCACTCCCTCCTCCCCATTCCGCCACATGCCCAGAGCAGTGATCTGGGCAACCCTGACACAAGCTGTGGGAGGAACCCTTGTTCCTTTCTGCGCCCCCGCATGGGTGCATAGGACCAGGGCACAACCTGGCCCCAGATGACTAGCACTGTCCCATGACCTTAACACTGGCCATTTCACCATTTTGCAGAAACATAGGTGCTGGGGGTGCTGCGGCACCCCCTGGCTTGAAGTGGTGTCCATCCTATACAGGGTTTACAGTTTGGTTCAATGGCTCCCAGCACCCCCACTCTACAAGCACCATTTCTTAGAAATGTACAACTCAAAAAAATAGATAACAGGGGTGGAAGAAAGGGCTGGATACGCCAGTATGGATAATACATGCATGCGAGGAAGCAGCAGCATGACTACAATGTAGAGCAAAAAAGTCCTTTTCTGGTGGGCTTTGCAGTTTAATTTACACATCAACAAGTTATATGGGTTTCATATGTCTTTTTACTGGCCTTTTAAATAAAAATACCAGTTACTATAGTAACATTTACATCACAGATTGTATTTACGGTGCCTCCAAGATACAGAAAACCAATCTGCCATGTGAACTTTTGTATTTCACAGTTTTAAAGGCAAACCTGTTATCCAAAAAATTGACATTTTTGTCCTTAAGGTTTTTACTACTCACATTACAATTTAAGATACATTTGGGCTACTTTTATTTTAAATGACTTACCTTAGAGCAGTGGCTCTCAACCACAGGTACACACATACACTTGCGGATACACAGAGGTCTTCCAGGGGGTACATCAACTCATCTAGATATTTGCCTAGTTTTACAATAGGCTACATAAGAACGGCCACACTGGGTCAGACCAAAGGTCCATCTAGCCCAGTATCCTGTCTTCCGACAGTGGCCAATGCCAGGTGCTCCAGAGGGAATGAACAGAACAGGTAATTATCAAGCGATCCATCCTCTCTTGCTCATCCCAGCTTCCGGCAAACAGAGGCTAGGAACACCATCACTGCCCATCCTGGCTAATAGCCATTGATTGACCTATCCTCTATGAACTTATCTAGTTCTTTCTTGAACCCTGTTATAGTCTTGGCCTTCACAATACCCTCTAGCAAGAAGTTCCACAGACTGCCTGTGCATAGCGTGGAAAAAATATTCCTTTTGTTTGTTTTAAACTATTAATTTTATTTGGTGACCCCTAGTTCTCGGGGCGGCAGGTTTGTATAATTTTTGGTAGTGCCCAGAACGGGTCCAAGTCCCGCCCCCCCACACCTGCCTAAGACTCTGGGAGGGAATTTGGGTGCGGGCTCTGGGCTGGGGTGCAGGAAGTGAGGCAGGCTCTGGGTGGGGGGGCAGGCTCTGGGCTGGAGCAGGGAGTTGGGGTGTGGAAGAGGGTGTGGCACTTACCTCGGGTGGCTCCTGAAAGCGACCCGCATGCCCCTCTGGCAGCATCTCCTAGACAGGGCCGTCGGGGGTTTCTGCGCACTGCTGCCTGTAGGCACCGCCCCCGCAGTTCCCGTTGGCCGCAGTTCCTGGCCAATGAGAGCTGCAGAGTCAGTGCTTGGGGCGGGGGCAGCACACAGAGACACACCCCCTCCCAGGGCCGCAGGGATGTGCCGGCTGCTTCCGGCAGTGGCGCAGAGCAAGGGTGGGCAGGAAGCTGCCTTAGCCTTGCTGTGCTGTCGGTGGTAGCGCCTCCCAAGCCTTTTTAAATTGCCCAGGAGGTGACAGGCGGGGCTGGGGGACGCTTCAGGGAGTAAACAGTTTAGTTCTAACTTTGGTTTTCTATTGGGGGGGGGGGAAGCATGTTAAAACGATGATTACTAGTATTCCTTTGGGCGAATAGACTCTCTCTCTGGCTGTTCCACTACAGTAGCAACATGGGATGACTTGTAAGCGATCTCTGCACTTCCTGGTCCACACTGTCCCTTTTGCTACCTCTATATTCCTTCACCCTTAATCTTATCAATACTTTTCCATTTTCAGTTTCCTGCATCAGTCCATTATAGTCACATTGCCAGACACCTGTCAGTCTGCGTCATCACTGTTGTGCTCAATACTACAAAGAGCAGCACATCCTGTCACCCTTGCTTAACTGTTGTGTAGTGTTGCTTTTGCAGATCCTTGGCCATCTGTCTATCTGCCTCCCATCCTCTGGCATCCCTATTTAGGGCTGGAAAGATATACCCTGCTTTGTTTAAGTCACGATGTCAACGCAAGTTTGGATGATACCATGGTCAGATTTATCCTTGTTCTAACTCCATGGAAACTGATGGGGTTAGATGGCAGAAGAGGTCACTAACTATTCAGATCCACACCCACATCTGGATCCATACAGAAAAGGAATCTAAAATCCCAATTCCTACTCCTTGTTTCTAATGATGCACTTGGCCAGTTTCTGAAGGGCTTTCCCCTAATGCTTCCCTTTCTGCTTGGAGGCCAATGTATGAGTCACATGCCACATATAGATTTCCAAGCTACAGCAACAGAATACGGTAATTCAAGACTTTCCTGTTTTGTACAAATGTGCTCAATACTTAATAGGCCATGTGTGCTCCCTATAGTGGTCCATTCTGAACAGAAGAAGAGGTCCTGAGTTAAAAAGGAAACAGGAGAGGAATACTGGGGGAGAGGGGAAGAAGAGGAATATAGAACAAATATGATGTAGTTTTATATGATGTAAAAAAAAAAAAATTACTGGTGTATTAGCCAGGCTTCTTGATTCCAGTCAAAAAGCCTCTAGATCATGCACTTACCTGCCTGGAATTAGCTACTGGAGAATATAAGAGAGAGCACAGGCAGATAATTGAATGAGTGAGGATAAGCAGCATTAGTAACTCCAGACAGAACAGTCTCCAATGGACTAGTTGGTTTTTCCCTCACATTTTCATTCTTGATGTATGCTTTACTCAGACTATAGTGAAAATGCGCATGAATGGTTCAGTGGCACAGAAGGAACATTGCTGGCCACATAAAGTTCCTTTTAGCTGGTGCTGTAACTAAGTCAAAAGTAAACTTTGCTCATGAGTTTAAATGGAAAAGGTATTGTCGAATCTATTAACCATATAATCCTCTACAGGAATAAGATTGAGGCTCAACAATATGCACCTGTCAAGGTTCCTTCCCCAGTCTGAACTCTAGGGTATAGATGTGGGGACCCGCATGAAAGACCCCCCCAAGCTTATTCTTACCAGCTTCAGTTAAAAACTTCTCCAAGGTACAAACTTTGCCTTGTCCTTAAACAGTATGCTGCCACCACCAAGCGTTTTAAACAAAAAGAACAGGGAAAGAGACCACTTGGAGATGTCTTCCCCCAAAATATCCCCCCAAGCGCTACACTCCCTTTCCTCGGGAAGGCTTGATAATAATGCTTACCAATTTGTACAGGTGAACACAGACCCAAACCCTTGGATCTTAAGAACAAAGAAAAATCAATCAGGTTCTTAAAAGAAGAATTTTAATTAAAGAAAAGGTAAAAGAATCACCTCTGTAAAATCAGGATGGAAAATACTTTACAGGGTATTCAGATTCAAAACACAGAGGATCCCCCTCTGGGCAAAACCTTAAAGTTACAGAAAACAGGAATAAACCTCCCTCTTAACACAGGGAAAATTCACATAAAACAAAAGATTAGTTTATCTGCCTTGCCTGGCTTACCTATACTGGTTGCAATACTGGAGACTTGGATTAGGATGGGTTGGAGGAGATGGATTTCTGTCTGTCCTCTCTCAGTCCCAAGAGAGAACAAACACGTAAACAAAAAGCACAAAGAAAAGCCTTTTCCCGCCCAAGATTTGAAAGTATCTTTTTCCCTTATTGGTCCTTTGGGTCAGGAGCCAGCCAGGTTAGCTGAGCTTCTTAACCCTTTACAGGTAACAGGATATTGCCTCTGGTCAGGAGGGATTTTATAGCACTGTATACAGAAAGGTGGTTACCCTTCCCTTTATATTTATGACAGCACCAAAATAAGGTAAATGCTATTTCCTATGCAAAAAAAAAAAAAAAAACAAAAAAAACAACAATATCCAAAAACGAGCTTTATAAAAGTTTCTCAGGAACCCAGTTTCACAAGCATCTTGCATAGCATCTAGGTGGTAAGTGAAAATGACAGAATATTTTATAAAATTTCATACAGATCTATTCACAGTTTTATTCCTGGCCTTTTTTGGAGCTCAGAAGCCTTGCATCTTGTGAAACCAGGCAGATTTGAAAAATTTCACATCAATGAATTCAATATTTCCATAATGAAATTCTGGTCCCATTGAAGTCAGTTGGAGTTCTGCCATTGACTTCAGTGGGGACAGGATTTCACCCCAGATGTGAAAGCTGGTGTTCGTCCAGACAAAATACCAAACATTTTTTTGTTTTGTGGGAACCTGAAACTACCATTTCTGAATGAAAACAGATCCATTTTAGAACAAGAGTTCACAGGCTTTTCAAAAAGTGACTATTTTGTAAATCAGACAAACATGAAAACCTCTCCTTGCTTAGAGAACAACTTGTACAGCCCTATTCAGATGAGTTACCCTTCTGTACACTCATGAATAAATGAAAAGGAAGGGAAAACTAGAGTAAACACAGTATTAACTAGAGGAGCAAGTGTTCCAATATCCTAGAAAATAATTCCAGGCTAATACAAGGATATTGAAGACAGCTGCTCCTCTCTTTACTACGCTGAGTGCTTATCTTATTTTCTTGTGTCATGCTGTTTCATTACAACATAAACAAGAAGACACTTTAAACAAGAAAATAAGATGTTTCAATCAGTACTTAGTAGCAGTCCTTAGTGATTTTTAAAATAAAAATATAAAATAGATTTAATCTATTCCATTAGGTCATAATGTCAGTTGCAGTAGTAGTGCATCAATGGGATTATTCAGGAGTTCCAGAACTTGTAAGATGGTTGAAGACACTCAGTTAAACATGTCTGAAGCATGAAAGGATCACATTATCATTTCATTTCTGCGCCTTAGGTATATAGTGTTAAAAGAACATTGAGGTTAGTCTTTCAATTGATGCTTCGTAGATTTTAAGGCCAGAAGGGACCATTATGATCATCTAGTGTGACTGCCTTCATAATGTAGACCACAGAATTTTGCCCGGTGATTCCTGCATCAAGCCTAACAACCTGTGGTTGAATTAGATTCTAAACTAATAAACTAACATTTGTGCAGTGCATCACTTCTAGGCCTCGTATTCATGGCCCTGCACAACTCTGGCTGAGCCTCTCTCTCAGCTCATGTCTCTTACATCCCTTTGTCATTACCTCTGATCTGCCAGTAAGGCCAGTTTTAACATTATCTCTTCTCCCACTCCTGTTTCTGGAAGAAGGCACAGAGTGTACCTGTGCATAAGATAACCTCCCCATTCTCTTATTTCAGATCCATTCTGATGACTCATTTCTTCCACATTACCCATATCAAACATCACCTCTAATGTAATGCTGGGGTAGAGAGGAAGGAGAATTAGCTCAGAGTTAATACTTAACTTGGATTTTTTTTTAAACTCCATCCCTACAAATGTCCTGGAGCATCTTCTTATCCCGGTGTCTTTAAGGCCAAACTGCTCAGGTAAAGTTGCTTTATTTTTGTGGCTCATACAGTACTGAACCCATTGTCAGTGTTCAAATAAGTACACTGATTAGCCTGTAAGCTCTTTGGGGAACCTTGTCAGTTTATCTACATGACTGGAATACGTTAGGCAATATAAACTCTTATTGGTATGGGTCTGGGATGGATGCATTACTGATGAGTGGTTTGCACACAGATCATATATTATATAACCTGCATATACATGTTGAATATGTTTATGCTTATCAGAACTATAGCTGGAGCCACTATAGTTACATAGAGCATTTGCTTTTTTATCACCAGCTGAAAAAATATGGTTCATATTATTTGGAATGATCATACGACGTTTAATACTGCTAATAATTGTAATTCACTTTTGATATGGCACCCAGAAGTACATGCTACTTAAAGTTACACAGAATGTGTGTCAGTTCATACTTCTGTCCAGTTACTTATATGGACTCCATCACTGTAGTATCCAAGCACATTGAAGTATTATCCTATGTCTTGTAGTTCTGGTTAAGCAACCATTGTAGTTTTCAAGTAACCATTGTCTGTTTTAATGTGACTTTCTAGCCTTCTATTTACTTGAGGTCTATCAGGCCTTCATTCTGTTTTGGCTCCACTTTATAATAGATTGTATGCTAACTGTACAGAGAACAAACTTTGTTCTAGCTGTGTTTCATAATTGCTTAACTCGCTCCAGAGTCACTGCAATGATGAAAACAGATCTTTATTTAAAATTAGGTCAAATGTTTTTGAGCAAGATCATGGCATTTTATGTACAGATTTGGAGTTCCCCCCCACCAATTTAAAGCACTTAGTAATCAAATGCTGAAGAGATTTCCTACAGTTACATTACAAAAAGGTACAGTGACCAAAATGTTAAAAAATTGGGTGCCTAAGATTAGGCACCTTGTGATGGGGTGTTCAACCCACACCAGAAAGGAAAGGGTTAAAAAGCAGCCTAGAGAGGCTGCACAGGCAGCAGCCAATAGGAGAGAAGCTGCACAGAGCAACCAATCAGGGCCCAGAAGGCTCATATAAAAGGGAACTGCAGGGCACAGCAGGGTTGGCTACTGCAGGGAGCTTAGGGAGAGAGGACTGTGTTCCTAGTGGGCTTCAGGAAGGTAGCAGCTTGGACAGCCCAGTTGCTGGCAGGGACCTGAGGAGCAAAAGGGAGCTCCTGGCTGACTGATGGGACTTGCGGTGCTGGGGCTGCAGGGAACTGGCCCAGGAAATTGACATAGCACTGGTGGAGAAGTTAAGGAGAGGCAGCAGGAGGCTGCTATCTACAGGGTCCCAGGGCCGGGACCTGGAGTAGTGAATGGACCCAGGTCCCTCCACACTCAGCCCTGGGGAATTGGCAGGACTGGACTGAGCTGAGCTATCCATCTTCACTCCCACACTCCTCGAAGGGGGGCAAACATGGATGGTGACACAGCCAGAGGGCAGAGTTATTAAGAGGATGCTGTGGTTCCTGGGCTGAGGTGGGTCTGCAAGCAGAGATAGCAGTGGGAGAGGTACCACCAGGAAAGGGTGTGCTAAATACCCAAGACTGCCAGCAGGAGGTGCCACTCTGGTGAGTGAACCCCATCACACATGGTGGAGAATGCAGGCATTTAGTCACCCCTGAGGGAAGGGGACTGAGAAAGTGATGGAGAGAGAGAGACTGTATATATCAGTTGCCCTGATACAAAAGGCTAGAGATAGACTGAGCAGGACAAGGACCCCAAAGGGAGAAGAGAGAACATGGAAATACCCCCGGTACTTTGCTGAGGGAAATTATCCCCTACCAGGGCGGATGCTCCCACAAAGGGGAGTAGGGAAGCAACGGGGGTAGGTCTGTGCCACATGGAAACTGATTATAGAAAATCAGCAGAGACTGTGGGAAGTCCTGGTATACATCCTGGACTACTTGGGGAAGGTACCAGTTCACCAGCAGTATTCATGCTGGGTCACAGGAGAGAAGTGGAAGGAGGCAGAAAGGCCAAGAACCAAAAAGGCACTCTAGAACTGAGAGACTATAGGCCAAACCCCACAGGTATTATGGTTGTGGGAGCAAGAGGCACCTGCAGAATATCCCCATGTAATTCAGAAAAAACTCAGCTGTACCAAGAGCAAGCACAGAAGCAAGGGCCCAGGGGGCCCCACCCAGTAAAGGGTTTGAAAAAAAGGAGAAAAATCCTGTTTTTGATGTGGGGAGAGTGGCCATATAAAGAGGCTTTGCCCGCACAGAAAGAGGCCCATAGGAAGACCAGTGAGGTGGGGAAGCCCAAAGGACATATAGAAGAAGATGAGGAGAAACTGGGGCAAGGAGAGAGATCACCAGGGAGGAAGCTGAGAGATGCAGGGACTATTACTGGGCTCAGACCCTGGGAGAAGGGTGCTGGAGGACTCTGTGGAGCCGGTGAAGCAGCTGCAGGGGAGAGTTATAGCTGCAGAGCAGACCTTGCAAGAGGCTGTGCAAGACATGGAGTTCCTGCAAAAGAAACTGAGGGAAGACCATGGATGATAAAGGGAAATTACTTTGCATGGTGGACGAGATAAGGCAGGAGAAGGATGCTGTGAGAATGCAGCTGTGAGGGAAGAAGGGGAAGGGATACCCTCCCCTTCAACACTGGCCAACCTGGGTGGTGGGGTATGTGATGGGGTGCTCACACTGCACCAGAAAGGAAAGGGTTAAAAGCAGCCTAGGGAGGCTGTACAGGGAATAGCCAATCTGGGCCCAGAGGGCTCACATAAAAGGGAGATTCAGGGCAGAGCAGGGTCAGTTGCTGCAGGGAGCTCAAGGAAAGAGAACTGTATTCCTAGCAAGATGTAGGAAGGTAGCATCTTGGACAGAGGAGTTGCTGGCAGGGATCCAGGGAGCTCCTGGGACTTGTGGGCTGGAGGGGCTGAGATGAAGGTGCTGGGGCCACAGGGAAGTGGCCCAGAGAATTTAAGGAGAGGCAGCAGGAGGCTGCTGTCTAGGGGTTTCTGGGCCAGAATCCAGAGTAGTGGATGGGTCCAGGTCCTCCTGCCCACTGGGGAAGTGACAAGACTAGACTGAGATCTATCTTCTCCCCCCCTCCAACCCTGGAAGTGGGGCAAATGTGGATAGTGACACCAGAGGCTGAATCATGAAGAGGATGCTAAGGTTCCTTGACTGAGATGGGTCTACAGGCAGAGGTGGTGGTGGGAAGCATGTCGGCTGAGAGAGCTAATCCCCAAGACAGTCAGCAGAAGGTGCTGCTCTGGTGAATGAACCCCGTCACACACCTAAATAGCTATCAAGTAACTAGTAATACCTAGCTATTATAGTGCACTTTTCATCTGTAGATCTCACTGTTCTTTACAGAGGGTATCGGTATAATTATCTCCATTTTTAAAGAGTGGAAAAGAGGGGTACAGGGACATGAAGTAACAGTTGAAGTGCCTAACCGTAGGCACTGAAGTTTGAAAATTTTGGCCAATATGTTTACTTCACAGAGCAATTGGAATGCTGAAGACAAACCGTAGGCAATATGCTGCTAGGTACTGTATCAACTGTATTCTGTTTTAATAACCATGGACTTGATGCTTCCCTCAACCTAAATTGTGACAGGAGAGGGAAAAGTAGGTAGAAGAGAGCTGGAAGCAAATTTAGAAGGAAGGTGCATGCCAACAGCATGCTCCCCCAGCCACATGGAAGCTCATCTGATGCTCACTTGTCACTGTGTGGTTGAAGCCGCATGGGTATATGGTAGTGCATTGTTACGCTGAGGCAGACAGATCTGGGGAACAGCTGTTCTATGTGGTATTCTTCCATTTCAACAGGAAACCCACATGGGAATTAATGCTGCTTCAAGCAATATTAACTCCAGTCTTTGAGCCTCTCACACACATGGAGGTTAAGAGTCAATAGTTCCATTTTCCTCTGGCATCAAGATTCCTTTTGTGGAGTTCAGAGAGCACCACAGAGACTTAAGCTCTTTTGTATTCCTGCCTTGCGGTTAATGATGGAGTCCGTTGGGATAACCCCACTGACCCCAAGAATCCACAGGACACTCACACATCTCTGTCTGAGGTCAAACACCACAAGGTAAAATTTAAGTTTCAGACAACTTTCCCCTCCTCCCGTGGGTTTTCCTGTGAAGGTAGACACTGCATACAAATTCATCTGAGCTATCCACATGAAATCACAACATTAGAGCCATGAGAAAATTCAGCTACAAAACATATTGCAGAATTTCACCTGTAGCCTATGTTCTTGGATCTTGTTTAAAAAATCATAGTCCTTGGTTTGGCCCTTTAGATGTTGTTCTCTCTGAATAATATGATCCCCCTTTATCAGGTGTTGTAATCAAAAGGTCTTTGCTTGAAATGTGTCAAATGCAAGTCTGATTTGATTCAGGTGAGATGGATCTTTTTGTAGTAAAAGGTCATATTTAATACAGTATTACTCCAACATACATCTTATGATAGGCTTTTGGAGGATTTTCTGTCCTGTTGCTTCATTAGATGATGATTTATAACAAATTACTTCAAATATAATTTAAATAGACCTATTAAAGATTGACACTAACAGTGTACTGGAAAGTAGAACTTTAAGAGGCAACTTTAAGATTCAGCAACATTGTACAGTTGTTCGATCTCATTTATTCCTGGGTGGTGCGAGTATTAGTATATGGCCAAGATTTTCAGAGGGGACAAGTGATTTTGGGTGCCCATCTTGAAAGGGCAGGCACTCTGCACGTTCTGAAAATCTGGCCACTGTGTGGTATCTCAGGTTGGGCACCCAAATATCGAGGCACTTAAAAAAAGGTCACTAGGAGCTAGTCATTTTGGAAATATTGGCTACATATAAATAGATCCTTGAAACAGGATACTTGTGTAGCTCCAGAAGAGATTGTTCTATTCAAACAAGATATAGCAATGTATATGAAAGAGGTGACAAGAAGGCAACTAATGTAAGTGTCCACCGAAAGCGGACCTATTCATTGTTAATTTTTGTAGTCTCATTTCCAAGTCACTACTTTATTAATATCCTTGTGTATGTTGGGATTCCCTCAGAGACCTCTTTCCACTTGGCTTCCCAAGATCTCAGCTCAACTTCAGATTTTGTCACTCAGGTATTTTTATTCGGCATACAGCAAAGCTACTCAGAGTTGATCAGACTCAAGCATAGAGGGAGGATGCAGGATCCATAAACACAAAAAAGTTACACAAACCCTCTTCCTGTATATATATTTACACATCACATTTACCATACATTGCATTACACATTTTGTGACTGACTTAGTTACTTTGTAGGAACCCATCCCTGTACAGCATGTTCTGTCCATGCACGATTTACTCTTTACCTCATTTTACATTTCAGGCTTACCTTGTCTATTGTAAATGGTTCCAGGGGTTCCCCCTTACCCTTATCTTGGCAAGTTCAGACATGGTCTCATAGTTAGCATGGACATATTTCAAGCCTGCTGATCTATTTACCTCCCTAATCCTGTCTCCCAAGAAATAAGCCCACTCCCACCATGTTGAATTACTCAAGTCAAGCCAGGCGTACAGTGTAGCAACCACAAGTGTGCTGGATGCTTTAGAGATACATAGATAGCCTCATACCTGCCCCAAAGGTCTTGCAGTTTAATGTCCTGAAACTGAATTTGCATGGACATCCCTGAGCTCATATGGAGCTCTATTTACTTCAATGGGGGTTCATCCAAGCAGAGCTAATTGCAGAATCAGGGCTTAAATATGAGAGCGCCTTATCTCAGCCTTTTAAACTGAAGCTAGCAGTTACATTAACACACTAAAATAAGAACCCACACCACATCACAGGTATTTCCTCTCATCACTTTCTTGAAGTAGACCTCTCTTTTTTTCCTCTCTTTCTGTCATGTTATATCAATGGTGTTGAATACTAATGAGGAAATGAAACACATTGGTACAAACCCAGTCGGGGTGCTGGAACAATATTTACAAGGGAGGTGCTGAGAGCCACTGAACCAAACTGTAAACCCTGTATATAATGGAAACCACTTTGAGCCAGGGGGTGAGGCAGCTCCCTAAGCCCTGGTCTACACTGGGGGGCGGGGTGGGGAGGTGGGCGGGAGAAATCAATTTAAGTTACGCAACTTCAGCCACATGAATAACGTAGCTGAAGTCGACGGACGTAAATTGACTTACCATGGTTTCTTCACCGCGGTGAGCTGACTGCTGCTGCTCCCCCATTGACTCCACCTGCGCTTCTCGCGGAGCTGGAGTACAGGAGTCGACGGGAGAGCGCTCGGGGTCAATTTATCGCGTCTAGACTAGACATGATAAATCGATCCCTGCTAGATCAATCGCTGCCCACCGATCCGGTGGGTAGCGTAGACATACGCTTAGTTCCAGTACCTATGAACTCAACCTTTCATTTTTAAATAATCAAGTCAGATACCACATTCCCAACCAGAGAGGAAGCATTATCTAGTGGATAAAAGCAAGGGACACAGACACAAGAGTCATAGGTGCTAGTGCTGGCTTGGACTTGCTGTGGGATGCTCGGCACGTCACTTCACAAGAACGTTGGAAGGCTTAAATGTATTATTTGTAAGTCAGTTTGAGATTCTTGGATGAAAGATACAAGAGAATTGCAAATATTCCTGACCCCTGCTTTGTTCCCAAGTACTAAGAGAACCAGGCTTCCAGTGGGTATTTTTGGGATACTAATGGACACCTAAATTAATGCCAACTACATTTTACCCACTGATAATTCTACCAACACTTACCTGTGGTTTTCTTCTGCTTTGCCACTTGTCATTCCATCCGCTCCCAACCCACTGTGTGAGAAAGAGCCGGGGGGGGGGGGGAAATCAACTATCAACCACAACTAACGAAAGTAACTTCAAAGACGTTTAGTTTTGGCAGGGAATTCTGAACCAAAGATGTTTAAATGGGAGCAAAATAGCCTAAAACCTGTTCCTATGCATCTTATTTAAGTAAAAATACAATAATAATAAATGTCTATTACTGCAATTTAAAAAGTTTGCAGAAAGCCAGGGAAATGCTATTGAGTTAATTCAATTACTAGAAACGCTACAGGAAAACATGTATTGACTGATCCTCATAATGAGTTTACCTACAGACTTCCTCATTACCTTCACATTACAAAAGAGATTTAATGTTGAAAATAAAATTAGTTTCAGGAACTTATACCTGGCACCATAACTTAGTGGAGAGGTGCACAATAAAACGTCCATTTAGGTGTCAGAAGAACAGATGGAAGAACAAACAAACATTGGGCTTTGCCCTTTGATTTACTTAAAAACTCTTTTACAAAGAAAAAGAGTTCAGTACTTCCCTATGGGAAGTGATACTGAAAGTCTACTTTTTGTTGATTTGTCTATTAGTCTAATTATTCTTGGCACTGAAGAAAATGTAATATGCATAGCCATGAGTTATTATTATTAGCTACTTATTCATCCATCACTTGTCAGCAGCAGCATTATAGAACAGAATCTGAAGTTAGAACTAAGCTAATTAAAAACTTCTGTCACATAAATGCATTTTTTTTTATTTGAAGAGAAACCCCATGCCCTGAAAAGTTTCAGAAGACACCAGTATTTTCAGCTGGATCACATGTTAACACTAAAGTTAGACATAGACACACACAGGGCCAGGCCACGTACTTTGAGATATAAAACAGCTCATTCCATTTTTATATTAAATACGGAACATTTTAAAAAGTTTAATTCAGAAAAAACCAAATTAGAGATGACAAAAGTATTTTGAAACATTCAGACAAAGAACAAGACTGTAGTGAAAATGTTAAACATGGGGATATTTATCATAAACGTTTCCCAAAATGCTTGTTTAAGTATAATGTAGAACATACTGTATACCTAACAATACCATAATAAAAGGGTCTAAAATTAGTCTTACAGACAACAGGCTTTTGAAAAAGTCATATACACCTCAACTGCCTCTGAAAACACAGCCATAACCCCTCCTTAGTTTGTTGATGGTAGAGTATTATATCTCGGCTGCTCTGTGGTCCTCTGTGAAACCTTTACTTGAGTAACTGATTGCCTTTCCCCCCACTTGATATTGCAGGCAAATTATTCCATTATATTGTGTCTTCTCATGAATCACTAAGTATATAATCAGTGTTGATGGGTCTAAAGCCAACGTGCTTGGAAGTCAATGGAAAGATCCGCACTGAAGTTGGGCTATGCTCATGATCTCCTTACTAGTCACATGATCTCAAATAGTCAATGAGAAGATAAATGCAGTGTAGCTGTAACCATGTCAGTCCCAGGATATTAGAGAGATAAGGTCGAGAGGTAATATCTTGTATTGGACCAACTTACATGATAAGAGAGACAAGCTTTCAAGTCACATAGAGCTCTTCTGCAGGTCTGGGAAAGGAACCCCAAGTGCCACAGCAAAATGAAAAGGTGGAACAGATTGTTTAGCATATGTAGTTAGCACATATGGTAAGGGAGGGCTTAATCCAAAGCCCACTGACTTCAATTAAGTTGACTCAGGCCCCCACAGGTCAGGCTGCCTAATTTATTCAAGAGGAGTCCTACCACCACAGCTCAGTGGGTGGGTGAAGTTCTGTGCCTGCAATGTGCTATTCCTGGGGCAATTATGTGCCAAAAAATTTAATTCTGCAACAAAATAAATTCTGTGCACAATATTTCACATCCTGCATATTTTTTGTCAAAATAACACAATAGAATCATACCAGTTTCAATTATTTTTGGTCATTTATTTCAAAATACATGTCAACAAGCAGGTTTGTAACAATACAGACCACAAAAAAGATTCAGGAAATGTTTTGACAAATAGATTTACCAGGCATATTAATACAGAACTCAGAATAATAATTAATTTAAACTACAATACAGAAAATGTATTTCCCACACCCCTCAGAAGCAGTGCAAAGGTTTGGGGGAGTCAGGGGTAACTGAGGAGCTGAGGGAGAGGGAAGTAATTGGTTGGAAGGAGCCTGGGTGTGAACTTGGAGGGTTGTTAGGTATGGGTGGGAAAAGTATGCAACAGATTGGGGTTTTTTTGGGGGGGGGGAAGGGGGCAGGGAGGGATTGTTAAGGAGCTTCCCCCATGCAGACCCTGACTGACCCCAGCCTCTCCCATTCAGTAAGGCACATCTGCCCATCCCCATGTATCCCTGCACCCTCCGTCCAGGTGTCCCTCCACCCCCAGACATCACCTCCTTGTCCCCATGTGGCCCTGTGCCTCCACTCCCATTCAGCCCCTGCCCCAGTCTGTCCTCCCCAACTAGCCCTTATGAGTCTGTCTGACCCTCCCCCCTGCAGCAGCCCTATGCTGTCTGTCTCCCCATATCCTGTCTCCTGACCCAGGTACTATGAAGAAGGCAGGCTCTCTCTCTTCCCTAGCTGGTGGGAAGGTGCTGCTCTGTTCCATTGCCATAGTGCCCTCTGGTGGGCAAAAGGCAGAACTCTAGCAACTTTCCAGCAGAAGCTTTTTTCTGCACCAAAAGAAATAAAATTTGCACGGCTCATCAATTATATGCGCACATAGTGGTGCAGAATTCTCCCAGGAGTAATGTGCAGGGGGTCAGACAAGAACGATCATGATGGTCCCTTCCGACCTTAAAGTCAATGAGTAAGTGTCAGATTGCCAGTTTGTCCTCATTGATTTCAATTCTGCCTTCTGAGATGCCACCATATCTCTAACTTCTGAGGGCAGAAGTAGGCCCAAACGGTCTCAATATCGGGCAACTATTGCACTTGCTTAAAGAAGATAACTTGCTGCAGAAAAAACAAAAAGCAGCATCCATATAGTTTCCAGTGATGTCGTATGTCTATGTTCTCCAGTGGTAGAATAATTACAAATAGGTGACTTCTTCATCCTGGCTTCATTATACAGAATTCTTTAAGCCTGAGAATATTTTCTCCCCTAGGGTTTGTTTCAGAGGGAGCACATTAAAGGAAGAAGTGAGAACAGGTTCAGCTATGCCCCTGTAAACACATCCTTGATATTAGGTGTCCTGAAGGACATTTTGTTAGAGACTCCTGCAATTATACACATTTTGGATGTTACATTGGTACATTAAGTACTATCTAGTCCCTAAAGTGGAATTAGATGTACAAAATTATGGCAGTTTTCTATTAGGATCTGATCGAAAGCTCACTGAAGTCAACAGGTGTCTTTCCATTAATTTCAAGGGGCTTTACTGAACAACAAGATAATCAATCAGTGATCTTATTCTGAACACTTTTACTATGCCAATTACATTGGAATATGATTTGCAGTGGACATTATATATAAACAGGGATTACAGGCCTCATTCATCAACCACTTATCTGGATTTATATACAGTTTAAGTTAAACAATATCCTGTTCACACCGTATATATAAAAAAATCACATACATTAAAAGAGGGACATTTCCAGTTTGTTTGTTTTGTAATTAAAATAAGGGTCTGATCGCTGAATCTGTTCCCAGTTAGATTCTGCTTGGCCTGAATACATTTTTAAAAGGGAGCACAACAAGATCTACAGAAGATGACATTCCAGGGTATTAGCCTTATCTTGCTACCTAAACCCACCAGTTAACCAAAACATTCTAGAGGAAAGCTATTGATTACAATTAGTGTTCAGCAACTTCTATACATGCCTTTCAGTGTATCTCTCAAATCCACCATCAAGTATCTATCTAGACAAGATGTTTATAATCTCATTCAATGTAGTTATGGCAGAATGAAAATTCAAGCCTGAGTTTTAATGAAGTGATATTATCCTGCAAAAAAACAAAAAACAGAGGAACACATTTACATATATAGATAGACAAAGTAAGTTACACAAAAAAGCATGGCCTGCCCCTACCTGCCCTATAGTGTCTTTGCTACTAATGAGCAAAAAATAGGGTAAGAATAGCAAGAAAGTCCATTGAGCTTGAATGGATGAACTGGACTTGCCAGTGCACATATTTTGTTTGTTTGTTTTGTTTTGCGCTCTGTGTGTGTGTGTGTGTGTGTATATAAAGTCATTCTTTTACTGAGGGACAGCAAACTCTCTTGTCCTTTCTCTACTTGACACAAATTATAAATTAGAAACTTAGGGCAAGGAGAGTCAAATCCATAGACAGCCATGGTGATTAGTATGGTATCTGTAAACGAGCTCTTTTTGAAGCTGAATTGCCATTTGACTGCCTTTCATTCAAACTGGAAGCTTGTGGATACCCTAAACCATGTTTTAAAATGGCCAGCCTTACATTTGAAAGAAGTCTGACGACCTTGACCACCCTGTCCAACAGCCACCGAGATGTGATGGAAGAGGTGTGGCCTGTCTCCCAGTATGCTTCTTCTAGACATCAATAGAGCACCTAAACATCTGTAATATGACTGGGATACAGATTTACCTGGAATAGACTTAACAACACAATTTAGGTACAGGTTTCAGAGTAACAGCCATGTTAGTCTGTATTCGCAAAAAGAAAAGGAGTACTTGTGGCACCTTAGAGACTAACCAATTTATCTGAGCATAAGCTTTTGTGAGCTACAGCTCACTTCATCGGATGCATACTGTGGAAAATACAGAAAATGTTTTTATACACACAAATCATGAAAAAATGGGTGTTAATCACTACAAAAGGTTTTCTCTCCCCCCACCCCACTCTCCTGCTGGTAATAGCTTATGTAAAGTGATCACTCTCCTTACAATGTGTATGATAATCAACCTGGAAATCCTGGGCGCCCCATCATCTCAGGCATTAGCACCCTGACAGCAGGATTGTCTGGCTATGTAGACTCCCTCCTCAGGCCCTACGCTACCAGCATTCCCAGCTACCTTCGAGACACCACTGACTTCCTGAGGAAACTACAATCCATCGGTGATCTTCCTGAAAACACCATCCTGGCCACTATGGATGTAGAAGCCCTCTACACCAACATTCCACACAAAGATGGACTACAAGCCATCAAGAACACTATCCCTGATAATGTCATGGCTAACCTGGTGGCTGAACTTTGTGACTTTGTCCTTACCCATAACTATTTTACATTTGGGGACAATGTATACCTTCAAATCAGCGGCACTGCTATGGGTACCCGCATGGCCCCACAGCATGCCAACATTTTTATGGCTGACTTAGAACAATGCTTCCTCAGCTCTCGTCCCCTAACGCCCCTACTCTACTTATGCTATATTGATGACATCTTCATCATCTGGACCCATGGAAAAGAAGCTCTTGAGGAATTCCACCATGATTTCAACAATTTCCATCCCACCATCAACCTCAGCCTGGTCCAGTCCACACAAGAGATCCACTTCCTGGACACTACTGTGCTAATAAATGATGGTCACATAAACACCACCCTATACTGGAAACCTACTGACCGCTATTCCTACCTACATGCCTCCAGCTTTCACCCTGACCACACCACACGATCCATTGTCTACAGCCAAGCTCTGCGATATAACCACATTTGTTCCAACCCCTCAGACAGAGACAAACACCTACAAGATCTCTATCAAGCATTCTTACAACTACAATACCCACCTGCTGAAGTGAAGAAACAGATTGACAGAGCCAGAAGAGTTCCCAGAAGTCACCTACTACAGGACAGGCTTAACAAAGAAAATAACAGAACGCCACTAGCTGTCTCCTTCAGCCCCCAACTAAAACCCCTCCAACGCATTATCAAGGATCTACAACCTATCCTGAAGGATGACCCAACACTCTCACAAATCTTGGGAGACAGGCCAGTCCTTGCCTACAGACAGCCCCCCAACCTGAAGCAAATACTCACCAGCAACCACATACCACACAACAGAACCACTAACCTAGGAACCTATCCTTGCAACAAAGCCCGTTGCCAACTGTGCTCACATATCTATTCAGGGGACACCATCACAGGGCCTAATAACATCAGCCACACTATCAGAGGCTCGTTCACCTGCACATCCACCAATGTGATATATGCCATCATGTGCCAGCAATGCCCCTCTGCCATGTACATTGGTCAAACTGGACAGTCTCTATGTAAAAGAATAAATGGACACAAATCAGATGTCAAGAATTATAACATTCATAAACCAGTCGGAGAACACTTCAATCTCTGGTCACGCGATTACAAACATGAAAGTTGTGATATTACAACAGAAAAACTCCAGATCCAGACTCCAGTGAGAGACTGCTGAATTGGAATTCATTTGCTAATTGGATACAATTAACTTAGGCTTGAATAGAGACTGGGAGTGGCTAAGTCATTATGCAAAGTAACCTATTTCCCCTTGTTTTCCTAACCCCAACCCCTCCCCCCCCCCAGGCCTCCTCAGACGTTCTTGTTAAACCCTGGATTTGTGCTGGAAATGGCCCACCTTGATTATCATACACATTGTAAGGAGAGTGATCACTTTACATAAGCTATTACCAGCAGGAGAGTGGGGTGGAGGAAGAGAAAACCTTTTGTAGTGATTAACACCCATTTTTTCATGATTTGTGTGTATAAAAACATTTTCTGTATTTTCCACAGTATGCATCCGATGAAGTGAGCTGTAGCTCACAAAAGCTTATGCTCAGATAAATTGGTTAGTCTCTAAGGTGCCACAATTTAGGTACAGATGGGCGCCTAGTGGGATTTTCAAAATCATCAGGACAAATTAGGCACTTAACTGATTTCAAGGGAATTAGTTGTGCTTTTGAATATCCCACAAGTTACCTATCTGCATCTATAGGCACCTTTGAAAATCTGTGCCTTAGTTAAAAGATAAGTGCTATAGCATAACTAACTCCATACATTGTTCATTTTTCAAACCACTAGTAAACAAAGAGTGCATTTTAGAGATTGTTTTATATCAAGATTCTTTTAACTAAACCTCTGTAGGCTAAATTAATCTAGTCTGCAGATGTTATCACTAGGGGCATATTTGAATGATTAGTTAAGGGTTCAGCCATTTCCTCTTTGGATGGTGAATAAGATGCCTGAGGGTACATCTGTTAGTACAATAATATACCATAACTGTATGCCCCAGACCATCAATATTTTATTTTTGTACAGTTTGCTTTGATTCCAAAGTAAAATGCAGATTGTTCAAGTTACACTGTAAATGTTTTTACTACTTTAAAACCAAACTAAGGGTAAAATCCTTCTCTGACACCCACTTGTGGGACGTTATCTCTGATATTCTGATCTCCCTAAAATGTCCAGATCTCTCACTGCTGCCACTGAGATTTTTACATATGTAGGAAAAGCAGACTATCAAAGGTAAGCTTGGGAAGTGGAGAATTTTGCTCTAAAAATGTAGCTTAAAAATAAGGGGATCAGTTAAATAACTGATCACCTCAGGCTGAAGAATCAAAGTGAGGCTCTAATCCTGCAAACATTTGCTACCAGACAGAATACTTACTACCAGTGGTGAGCTCGAGACAGTTCGAACCGGTTCGCTAGAACCGGTTGTTAAATTTAGAAGCCCTTTTAGAACTGGTTGTTCCACAAGGGACAACCGGTTCTAAAAGAGCTTCTCAATTTAACTGGCCCAAAGTGGTGCCTTAGGCGCCGACTCCATGGGTGCTCCAGCCCTGGAGCACCCAGGGGGAAAATTTGGTGGGTGCAGAGCACCCACCGGCAGCTTCCCGGCCCACCCCAGGCCCCAGCTCACCTCCGCTCAGCCTCCACCTCCTCCCCTGAACGTACCGCCCTGCCCTGCTTCTCCGCCCCCCCCAGGCTTCCTGCGAATCAGCTGTTCACGCGGGAAGCTGGGGCAGGCCGAGAAGCAGGCCGCAGCTTCCCGCTCAGGCCCAGGGAGGCAGAGGTAAGCTGGGGGGGGGGGCGCAAGGAGGGCTGCCCGCGCCGCAGCAGGTAACCCGGGGAGGGGGGGCGCAGGGGAACGGCTCCCCACCCCAGCTCATTTCCGCCACCCTTGGCCTGAGTGGGAAGCCGCCGCCTGCTTCTCAGCCCTCCCCAGCTTCCCGCCGAACAGCTGATTCACGGGAAGCCGGGGGGCAGAGAAGCAGAACTGGGCAGTGGGTTCAGGGGAGGAGGCAAAGCGGAGGTGAGCTGGGGCCGGGCGGGGAGGTGCAGGTGGGTGTTCTGCACCCACCAAATTCTCCCTGTGGGTGCTCCAGCCCCAGAGCACCCAGGGAGTCAGCACCTAAGGCACCACTTTTGATGTGATCAGTGGGGGAGTAGCCGCTCCCCCTGTTCCCCCCCAGCAATGCTCTCCCGCCCCTAGGAGCCCGAGGGACCTGCCGGATGCTTCCTGGGAGCTGCCCCAGGTAAGCACCTCCAGGACCCTCCCACCTTGCCCCCCAGCAGGTGCCTCTGGCTCTTAGGGGTGGAGTGGGCACCCACTACGGTGACACACGAGACCCTCCTGCCCGGTTCTGGGGGCAGTCAGGGGACAGGGAGGGGGGTGGATGGGGCTGGGGAGGGCGTCAAGGAACATGGGGAGGTTGGATGGGGCAGGAGTCCTGGGGGGGGCAACGACCCCCTCGTGGGATGAGGAGGGAACCTGTTGTTAAGATTTTGGCAGCTCATTACTGCTTACTACCCTGAGTAGTCCCATTGATTTCATTGACACTACTGAAGACGCTGAACACTATGATGCCTGAATTTTGCAAGATCAGCTCTTAAGCCAGTTCATGACGACTAATCAGTTATGGAACAGAGATGGAGTTTTTCCATGGCAGAACTTCGGAGACAAAGGGGACACATAATAAGAGGGGCAAAAGAACTGAATTTAATATTAGCTTAACTAAAAAGATCTATTCGAGTGTACTATATCATACAGTAACTTTGATTTGCTAGCAACAAAGGCCATAAAAAACACACACAATATTTTGCAACATCAGTTTTTACAAAACCACAGGGCTCTCCCATTTGTAAACTATTAGTTATAGTGGTGTGCCTATCTTCTGTAGTCCAACCATTAGAAGGCAGTCATGCGTGAGCACATTTAGCACATTCATTATAAGGCAGTATCAGGGATACATACACGACCCAATTTGAAGGTGCACAGCACAATACAGGATCAGGCCCATAGAGCTCAATCCTGCCTCCATTTAAATCAATGGCCATATTCTCACTAAGGATTTAGCCATTACAGCTACCACCACTTCTATTTTTATGTTGTGCAAGACCTTTTTTTAAAAGTTATTTTAAATGGAGGACTGGGAATAAAGTTTCCTACTGTGTTGTGAAATACCAAGTTTAGGCAGGAATTCAATGAATAAGGAAATTTCAGTACGAGTTTAAAAAGTCAAAACAAAGGGTAACTGAAACATATAAATGTCACAATCAATCCTCTAACTCCAAGCATAAGCTTTTGTGTAGCATAATAAATACCCTTTAATTTCTCCCCAATTCCTCAAATAGAAAAACAACTCCAAGCACAGTAATTCATTTACATGGACCAAGAAAACAACACTAACGTTATTCAGTTGCTGGTAAGTGAAATCCAAGCCCGAGAATACAAAATAAAAGTTCATAGTCATAGGTTTTAAGGCCAGAAGGGACCCTACCCTTATGATTTAATCTGTCCTTCTGCATATTAGGTCACAGAACCTCACCCAGTAATTTCTGCATCAAGCCCATAACTTCTGTTTGAGCTAGAGCATCTCTCTCAGAACAACATCCAGTCCTGATTTAATGACTTCATGTGATGGAGAATCCACCATTTATGCTTAGCATTTTTAACTTCACATCTGAATCAGTTCATCTAATTATAAGCATTCCCCAGAAAAACATGTCATTGAGTAGCTGCAATAAAACCACAAAATAAATACAGTAAAACCTTGGTAATTTACACTCGTGATTGGAGACCCATTGCAAATGAGTGAATTAGTAAATGAACAGCCAACAAAATGAAGACTTCTGCATCACAAAATGGACTTGGATCACTGTAGTTTCATTTTAATTATTTGTGAGAATACCACACTGAACCTTAGTGTGCAAAACACTTAATTCCTACTTTTCAGACTTCACTCTACTTAATCTTGGTGTGAAGACTGTGGGGAAAGAATGCAGATTAGCAAGATTGTACATAAAATAGCACCACCAGCCACACCTAGCATCAAAAATAACAGAGACTGTATAAAGGGCCAATGAGCCTTAGTCCTCACCTTTCTCATGTTCTCCTCAGAAATGTTCCATTGGAACCAATAATCCCTTCCTCTTTCCCAGTTGTTTTATCCCTCCTAGGTTCATAAATGGCCTAACAAGCATTTGAACACTGAAGGCGAGCAAGAGGGAGACACATCTACAACCACAAAGACAAGGACTGATGGCCCTTGTAGAACGAAGTAGCAGGGAATGGTCAGTCAGTCTCTGTGAAACTAACCATTGGGTGTAAGCAGGGCTCAGATTACAAGAGCTTTACCTGGTGTCCAGAACATTCATGGAAATCTAGAACTGGTCTGTGAGGATTCCAAAATAGCAGTAATAGCACCAGAAGAAGTTTTAACTCTGAGAAATAAGGAGCTACAGGTGATTCTGGGATGGAGCCAGGACAGGAGTAGAAGCACAATCAAGGCAATCTAAGCATAATCACGAGAACTGCTCCATGTGCAATTTCAGGTAGAGGTCAGCTACTAGAATGGGACTAAGGATAGCAGAATAAGCACGATGATTGTGTCCTAAAAGTCTGGGGCCCAGATTTTTTAAAGGTGTTTGGGCATTTGCTATGCTCAGCATTGCAAACTCGACATGTCATTTTCAAAAGGGATCAAGGCATTTAGTGCCAAAAGCCCATTGACTGCCAATAGGATTTAGGCTACTAAGTGCCTACATCCCTTTTGAGAATGAGATTTAGGCTCCAAAATCTGTTAGGCATTAAACACTGAATGCAGTAATGTTTAAATACCTTTAAAAATTTGGTCCTAGGTCCCTTAATAGCTGCATTGCGCTCTCCGGGAAGCGGATTGAGATTAATTTGAACACTTACCAGTCCAAGAGAACAAAATACAACTCCACTACTATTGCAGTGAATCCATAGAGCAGTGTTGACATTTCAGTAGAGGAATTAGGCTGGAATCTATGGTGCCTGCAAGCCAACTATAAGAAGGAAGAGGGGCTACAAACTGCACAATATATGGTGAAGTAGCTAGTTGGAACCCTAAGCAGAATGAAGCCAAAAAGAAGGGAGACGCATTTTCAACTTGCCAGATCAGTACGGGGGCAGCAAGGGATGGCCGGCCTATAGTTTCAGAGCATTATAAACCTACCTTTGGTGGAAGGAATTATTTGCTCCAGAGCATGAATACCATTTAATAACACTGAGCTGCTGTAGTAAAGACACTTGTAGGTCAGATGGACTGTTATGGGTACAGCTAAAATACTCCAGCCTTCCAAGCAAGCTGCTCTGCAGCCTAGGAGACTGTAACTGGGGACAGCTGTGTTATCTAAGCAAGGAGGATGTTTTCTAGGCAGTACTTTGACTGTATATATAGATTGAAAGGGTATTTTTCCATTGCTATTCTGCCCTAGTAATAAACTGCTTTTCTGTTGAAATACTGGAGTTACTATTGTTGTTTTCTCTTCCACACTACCTCTAACACATCCAAAAGTCCTTGTGGGACTAGACCATCTGATTTCTAGGAGGCCTCAAAATCCTTCTTTTCTGCTTTCCCAATTACCCTGGGAAAGGGTATCTATTGCTAAAACACACTTCATCAGGAAGGGTAAAAGCAACCAGAAGCACAAACTATGGAATAAAATCATCATCAAATGCTTCCTTCTATGCCTAATTAGTCCTTAAGTTCCAATGTAGCCACAATTCACCAGTCAGCACTTCTTTTCATATTTTATTAAAAAGCACTGTCCCCGTCACCCACCACCATTAAGCAGCTGTCATGTTTTAAGAGCCATTTAATCAATTAGCTGCTAGCACCTGTGTGCACCCAGCTTAATAAAATAGTCCTTTCATGCAGTATCACAGATCAAAAACAATTACAACAGAGCAAACAATGTCACATCTTAAAATCATTCTGTGTAAACAATTAAGGTCAGTTTTCTAGGAATCATTATAATGCTTTACATCATTTTTAGTTAAATATAAAATACCACTATGTGGCTGACTCTAGTGTATTTGTTTTTGATTGTTTGCTTAACTTCTGTTTGTGAATTTGTTGCTCATTTAAATTGAGAAACTACCAGCACTATTTAGAGGCAGGAACCGGGAACGTTTTTCTCAGGCCTTAGGAAGGTGGCTCCAAGTGTAATCTAAGCTGTGAATGTAAATGGATATAATTAAACTAGTGCAAACTCCTCTATGGACACCCTCTTATTCCAAAGTGGCTCTCTTCAGTTTAATTTAGGTCAGTTGGGAACAGGTTTAAGATAAACTGTACTAAACCACTCAAACTGAAATGAGAAACTCACAGGGATTTGCATTGGTTTAACCATCTCAATTGAGAAAACTATTTAAATTAAACTGGTTCAACTTTCCATGTAGACAGCTCTGCTACTGTGCCTAGTGCATGGCCTGCAAAACCCTTCTACTTCTAGGCCTAACTCCCTTGTGTTCAGAGGCAGTTATGTAAGATTGTTCAGTGATATGTAACGTTCTGTAAAGTGGACAAATGATCACTGGGAGATAGTGTGAGATTAGAAGCCTCCTTATCCCTGGTGATCTATATCACAATTTGAAACCTGTTCCTTGGGGTTGAAATGCTAACACATTTACACACTGCCCACCCTCTTTCCATTTAGAATTGGGGAAAGTACAGAGAATGGCAACAAAAATTATTAGAGGTATAGAACAGCTTCCATCTGAGGAGAGATTAAGATGACCACCACTGTTCATCTTAGAAAAGAGACAACAAAGGGGGGATATGATAGAGATCTATAAAAATCACAAATGGTGTGGAGAAAGTGAATAAGGAAGTGTTATCTATAGGGTTACCAGATAGCAACTGTGAAAAAATGGGGCAATAGGCACCTATATAAGAAAAAGTCCCCCAAAAATGGGACTGTCCCTTTAAAAACAGGACATCTGGTCATCCTAGTTATCTACCCCTTTATGTAACAGAAGAACCCAATGACATTAATAGACAGCAGGTTTAAAACAAACAGAAGGAAGTATGTCTTCACACAACACATAGTCAACTATGGAACTCATTGCCAGGGGATGTTGTGAAGGCCAACAGCATAACTGGGTTTTAAAAAAATAGATAAATTCATGAAGGAAAGGTCTATCAATGGTTATTACCCAAGATGGTCAAGAATGCAACCCATGCTCATGGTGTCCCTAAAACCTCTGACTGCCAGAAGCTGTGACTAGACAATAGGGGATGGATCACTCAATAACTGCCCTTTTCTATGCATTCCCTCTGAAGCACTTAGCACCAGCCACTGTCAGAAGACAGGATTCCGGGCTAGATGGACCATTGATCTGACCCAATATAGCCGTTCTTATGTTTAATATCTGTAAGGGAGGGCAGTCCTCTTGTGAAACATTCTCCACGCAAGCTTTGAGAGGCAGTTATGAAGTTGAGGGCCACCATGGACTAACCTACTGAAAGAATGTCTGGAACCAGCTCCCATTTGATGGGAAACAGATGTTCTCTCAATATTAACATATACCCAGACACATTGCTTACTCACTAGTGAATTAAATACTGAACTGTGTATGTCCTTTGAGAGTCCCATAAAGTGTGGTGACAGTCTAGGAGTACAAAGTGGCCTATAAAAAAAATATATTAGGCCTCTGAACACCCCAGGTCAATATTGTTACCATTTTATGTATGAAGAAACTGACGCAGAGGAACGCCAAGTCACTGCTCAAAACAGCACAAAGCAAGCTAGTTGCACAGCTGTTGAGAGCAGGGTTAGCGGATACGGTGGTAAAAACACTAGCGCTCAGTCAACATTCTTGTTACCACTCATGAAGCTGTTCCTGTGTTAGAGCAACAGAAGAACGTGAGAAAAACTTCTACAGAGCACTCAATTTATATTAGTGATAAGCTCTAAAGGAAAGACTAATTTCCAGGAGGGCCCACCTGCACAGCATTTTCATCAGGTTTAATAAGCACGCTAGAACGTGGTTTAAACCCAGGTGCAGTGGAACAGTGTTCTTAAGATGGTTATGGTGACAAGTGCCAACAGGATGCAAGCATGGCAAAACAATGTTCCAAAAGCATATTCTAATCTAGGCAGGAACCTTTACTAGATAACAGTAACTGTTCCTATCTGAATTAGAATACGGTTTTTGAAACTTGTTTCACTATGCGTTGATCCCATCAGCACTGACCATCTAGGCAGGTCATTATACTTGCTCTAGCATGTTAATTATGCTTTTGTTTCTTAGCCTCTCTCTTTGTTAGGTGTAATAAAAGGCAGAGAATTTTAAAAAACATTAAAAACAGAACCCACAAAAGACAGACACAGGACAACTTGAGTGTCATCTACATTTAGGCAGTTTTATTAGACAACTTGAAAAAAGATGAGTGCTTTAATTTACAAATGTATTAATAATTTCAGTAACCTGGCAATTATGGAAAAGAAATATTTTACAAACATTACAAAAGTTGTACTCTATTTTGAAATACAGAAAAGGCTATTAGTCAACAGTAAAGATATATATTATGTGATGATAGTTTTTCAATCCGATTGCAAAATAGTTTTTTTATGTCTATGCCTTCTCAAATGGACAATAAATCTTGAGGCTAAGGCACTTTGGATATATATTCACTAGCATATAAGAAAAAACATTATAAGGAGACTGCAATAAATGGATGCTCTTATGCCTAGTAGTGGCTGTCAGTGCACCAGACTCTTGTGAATGGGCACAGCTCTTAACAAATAAACTGAAGGTTATTTCTTCCTACTTCTGATAATTTAACTAAAGATTAATTCAGGCAAATTTAGATTTAAGGAGGCCAGATGAGAATTCTGAGATTTAAACTCTTCATTCACTTTAACTATTATTTCAACTTCTTTTAAAAAAGGAAAACTGTGATGATAATTGCATGGAAACTGACAGTGAGAATTAGCGTATGGAGTAATTTTTCAGGAAAAAATGTTTACGGTCTCCACCCAACTATGTTTACTGTCTCCAACCAGCTATCTACTGATTTGTAATGTACCCACCCTGATGGTAGCTAGGTGCAACACAAAAAGTCTTCGAAGCATTACAGCAGCCTCAGTAGGACCTTGTTTTCTGTTCCTCCCATTCTTTTTAAAAGATTGTTTCTGATGCTGATTAAGAAGGGGATAGTGATAGCTAATGTCTCACAGTCTCTTTATTTCCAGGGAACTGCAACAAACCCCCCTTTTTGAGTAAAAAAAAAAAAAAAAAATCACCGCCACCTTAAAGAAAATTCTTTGGAGTGGTAACTGTGAAATGTGTTTAGTGCATCCTTTTCATTTCTGTGTACCAAGTCCAAAGAGTGAAATATGAAACATTCATTTAAACCCCGAGCGACCAATCCTTTATTCAAATTAGTTCCATTAAATTTAATGGGGCAACTCACAAGCTTAGTTACCTGTAGGATCCAACACCATTTGTTCTTTAAACTATCCTTTTCTTATTTTTCACTCAACTAAATGGTGGAGTGAAAGAACAGCAATTCGCGATACAAAAAATTACTTCTTCAAAATCCAGGCAAAACAGATAAACCAAAAGTGAATTTTCCTCAAACAGCTCAACTCGTAATTTGAGCACGTAACTTCCCTGAGTAATATTTTACAATTATAACATTCTACACTAAAATCAGCATAGTGCAACAAATTTTACACATAAGGATAGTGGCCTTGATTATGAAAGTCATGAACAAAAACACAAGAACGTTTGCTGATGTTCGACAACATACTCCTCTGTTAAATATCCTACAGTGAAGGCTAGCAATGATAATTTTAAAGATGCCAGGAAAACTAACCTTTAAGGAAGTGTTTTACAAGAAAAATTGTGTTTCAGATACACTTAATGATTTTCAGTTTCCTTCAGTTTGAAAATTCAGCAAATAGCAAATGCTACATCTAATCTTCAGTGCTGTGGAAACTTTCATCACATCAATATAGTGCAGTCTCAACTTGGAAGATAAAATAACGGTTTTGTGTCTAAACAAATTTAAAACTATATCTATGTGAAATATATAATAAGCAACATATTCCTATCAGCAAAGTGAAATTTGAGTACATTGCATTATTTGTGTTTCAAAAATATTTTCGGTTTACATTTTTTTCATTGATAAGAAGAATAAACCAAAGTCCACAGACTCAAAGCATTGACATAGCAGTAATGAATTTTTAAGCCTTTATTTGTGTGGAAATCCACAGGATGTCAATTGTGGGAAGTTATTTTGGACATCAAATGCTTGAGCAGATATTTTTCTAGGTTAGGGGAGATAGCATACATCAGTTCCATAGGCCAGACTCTTCATGGCTGTTGCATATTTATTCATGGTATTTTATTCTCCATATCTTCACAGGCTGGCAACATTCAGTTATGAATAAATAAGTTGCAAATATGCAAGCATGAAAATTGTTCGTTCTCAAATTGCTATTCCACAAAACTGGTGATTAAAATATCTACCCAATCTAAATATTCAGTTTCTTCTAATTGCAAATGTCAGAATTTGACGCACCCATTTTTCTATGACAAAATAAATTAGAGTTTCTAGTTCCTTGCTCCTTTTCAGGTGTACTGAAATTTATTACATATGCCTCTAAAGTTAAGGTCACGTCAGAATAAACCTCTACAAAATTAAATGCTTCCTTCACAATCTGAAGGATTCACTGTCTTATAGTAGTAAAATTTGCTAATATAATAATAGTGTGATTATGTAAATGTTTATTAGAATAATGACATTTAAAATATATTGTACTGTTTGAATATTACCATTTTTTCTTACAAGAGTTGAAAGTAAGAGTTTGAGTAAAAGCATTTGAAAAAAATTGACAAGAACTGAGGAAATACCAAGTCCTATAGTATCTGCTGTATTAAAGACGTCTAACTGGAACACTTCACTTCTTTATAATTCAGGCATTTGACCCACAATACAACAGAGGTGTTCAATGCATTCTGATTATAAACTTTCTGACAGCAGTTTGAAATATTTCTTTGGTGGGGAAACTATACATAAGAAGTAATGTCAGTTTATAACATGGTAAGACATTAAAATGGAGTTATCAGATTACCCCCAACATACACCCACAGTACAACTAGAGTGGGATGAAAACACAATATTTTCCTTTTCTATTTGTTGACTGCTGAATATGAGTGGAGGGGAGGGTGTTTGTTGACTCTACTTCCCTTTACCTGTAGTAGTGAGTTCCAAGACCAGATGTGGTTCTGGTGGTGCACTATGGGCCATTAATACAAAGGTGAGCCTGAGAATGCAGAGAAATTACAACATAGCATCCTAGAACATCCAATACTTCTCACTCTCCCTTTATCGTGGATTAGAAAAGAGAAACTTGGCAGCAGCTATTATAGGTATTCAATGGGTTTTTTTTTTTAAACTGAGAGAACAAGCTATTGAAAATTACAATTATTTGAATACAAAGGCAAATATTTGTTCCATCCTAGTCACAAAACGGAAGTTAATCAAGTTAGCGAAACCAGGAGACTAAACAGTATAGTCAATATATAGGCCCATTTTGATTATGCTGTTAAAAATGTCAGATATGTTAGCTGACTTCCAACATAGATACCAATAGTATTCTATCAAAATTAAAAACTAAAAATCAATAAAATAGTGCACACTGTGTAAACAAAGATTTAAGGACAGATTTAGCAATTGTGATTTCAGCTTATTCTGTACCTATTTAAAAAAAGCTGTCAGAAGGCTCTTTGCCCTTAATTTGGCTGACATACAACTGTAAAAAAGCATAATTATGTTCGGATAGCATAAGGCTACATATGTAGGTACAAACATTCCAACACACACACATACATATATACAGTATATAAACATGTGTGTTGCATATCACCATCATTACAGTGAAGTCCTACCACTGCTCCCAGCTAAAGTCATCTCCTCTACCAAATACAAGAAAAAAGCCTAAAATGGTAAGAAAAATGACTGTGTTGCCAGCTAGCACAAGACCACAGGCTCCCCACTTGATCTGAAATACAAGATGAGAAGAAAAAAAATCCTTATTTGGTTTACATAACGTGTACAGTTCTATGTTACTTTCATGCATTAGATAAGCTAAATGAAATATTACACATGGGTGCTAAAAGCATAAGGGACAAGACCAACAAACAATTGATTCAGTTCAAGCATTCAATTAGCAACCACTGAAATAACTAGTATTATACTTATAAATTCTCCCTTCATTAGACAGTCTTCTTTAATACATTATCTTTCAGAACTAAATAATTATCTTAAAGCATAATCCTCTTGGCGAAGAGAACATATAATACAGTATACAGAGAATTCTTTCAAACTCAATGCTTTCTCCTAGCTTTTATGAATTACAAATTGGAAGATATTCCATAAAATCAAGGCAAGGAATAACAATGAACAATAATTTGCAAAAATAAATAGCAATAGCTTTTTGTAGCCAAACAATCCCATGCCCCAGTGTTAAAAATATTTTGCACTTAGGAGATGTTGCTAGGGATTAGAGTACCCTCTTGTGGGCATTTCTGGTTTTGCCTACTGTCAAAAACCTACAATTGCTAAAACAATTTGTTTTTATATAGGTTTCAGAGTGGTAGCCGTGTTAGTCTGTATCAGCAAAAAGAACGAGGAGTACTTGTGGCACCTTAGAGACTAACAAATTTATTTGGGCATAAGCTTTCGTGGGCTAAAACCCACTTCATCAGATGCATGCAGTAGAAAATACTGTATTTTTCCACTGCATGCATCTGATGAAGTGGGCTTTAGCTCACGAAAGCTTATGCCCAAATAAAACTGTTTTTATATAGTGTCCTTCATACAGAGCATTACAAAATACATTAAAATGAAGCGTACAAAAGCCTAAGCAGAAGAGGAAGTCTATAAAGTGATATTAAGAAAAAAAGTGTTTCAGTAGTTTAGCAGCAGAGAGGAAAGAGCTCCACGTACATGGCAAAGAACCAGTGTCAGACTGAATCCATCCCACAGAGGAGCAGCTCAGGGATGGGGCAGAGAGGAATGGAGTTAGTGGGTGGATAAAAGGTAGGGCAGAGCAAGTCTGTGGAATGCTTTGAAAACCAGGAAGGTAATTTCTTTAAGCAAGAATTTCATTTTGGCCACATAATTTTGGAAACCCTAAATTGCAGTAAACAGAATTTTTAGAAAACCAGAATAAGAGAGCTGTAATACCCAAGACAGGAAAGGAACAGGCATAGATACAGATTTCAGAAGAGCCACTATCAAGAATTCTGGAAATGGGAGTAAGCAGACTAGTTAAGGATCATAAGGGATGGAAATGAAAGTTCATGAACAAAAATGACTCCCAAGATTTGAGCTGAAAAGAGCAACAATATAAGCTAGGCAGGGGCATGAGAACTGTCAACAAATGTGCAACAGTAGTAAGTTTCTTATCATAAGAAAGAGTCAGCAGAACGTACCGCTTCAACACGTGCAAGAATTATAGGCATTCCAAAGGCAGAAACAACAATTCCAGTTGTGAAGAAATATGCCAATTCCCTGCAGGCACTGCTAGCGGCATCAGTGTCATCGCTTACTCTTTTTGCAATGAAGTGAGGAATGGGACAAAGGACGTAAAATATCAAGACAAACAGGGGCCAGTACACACTGTGGGAGAAAAAGCCCCAAAAAGAAAAAGTTACTTTTCACATTGAAATCAAATCAGACAGACAACTTTATAGATTTCAAAGGGATTTTCACATACACAAAATTAAGTGTGTGTGTCTTTGTAAGATCAGGACCAATGTTTGTACTAAATAACCTACTTTTTAGCCTTTTGATTATCAGAAAACAATTGATATGTAAGCATGTTTAGTCACTATTGGACAAGGTATATCTAATAGTTAATCTTAAAACTCAGTGAATTTTACAGTTATTTTTATATACTTTTTCAAAAATAAACCATCTGGTTGTTGTTTAGAATTAGTAAAATTTAAATATCATTTGTATTTTTTTTAATGCTGCTTGTGAATGTCAGATAAATTCACCTCTACTCCATTCAGTATTACTATTTTAATAAAATCAGTAAAATATTAAAATCAAATCAATACTAGAGAAATCTATTGCAAAAATACTACTACAAAGTTAAAATTACAGACTCATTAAACAATACTATATTGCTACCCGAGACTCAGTGTACAATGATTTTACTCCAGTTTTTACAGGAGTTAAACATCAATGAAAATAGTGGATTTACAATAACTATAGCCCCATTACCAACTGTTGGTTCTGGACCTTACAATGGTGTTCTAGGACAGTAGGTTTAACATGAATAATCATAATGCAAAGCTAAATGGGTTACAAAGCCATCCAATCAGAATCCACAATTCTTAGTTAACTACTGAACTTACCTTTTAGCTAATAAAACAATGGTTAAATGTGCATACTCCAAATTACATGGGACCGACATACAGCTAGACTGCATATGTGTATTTACATGGGCAGTTCAAGAACACAAAGTTAGAACAAAGTCAATTTTTGTTTTTGAACTGAATTATTTCTTACCCATAATATTCTAGGGCACATCCCAACATAAGAAACGTTAGACCAATGGCTCCACTGAAGGATAAACCAACAAGGGCTGTACAAGAACAAAGAAATGGACTGTTATGCTGAAAACTCAAAACAAAACAATAATTATTATAACTTTAAGAGGAAGGCACCCTGACATTGTCACAGCAACACTTTCTCCAAGACTCAGTAAAAACTGCCCTTGACTTGAATCAGCAGCTGCAATGCAAAGTGATTCATTATTTCAATTCATTGTGTGACTTGGTTACAATTGATAATTGTAGCAGATACATTCCTCATTCGTTTGATTTTTATTCTGCACCTTTTCTGCTCTTGATACCATATTCTTCATTGAATGACCATAGCAACAACTTATTGATGCTTCAAAATAGAATTTAAGGGATTTTTACTCTTTTTAAAGTTTCATTAAAATCTAATAATAGCATTTTTATACCTTGTGAAATCAAGACACACCACAACACAAATAAGGCTTTTATTAGACTTTAAACCATTCCCTACATTGTTTGCAATCCACACACTGCAGCAACCTAAGAGTGCATGGAAAGCAAAAAATGAAACCAGCAAGTCTCTCTCATTACCCCCAAGGTAAAAAAGGCCAAGGTATCATTGGATCCTGATCTTTGAGGATAAGGCCTTTTGTAACATCACTTCAAGCCTTCCAAAATTATTCACAACTTTTACAGATGTCAGCCACTTCAGGGAACACTAGGGTGACCAGACAGCAAGTGTGAAAAATCAGGATGGGGGTGGAGGGTAATAGGAGCCTATATAAGAAAAAGACCCAAAAATCCGGACTGTCCCTATAAAATTGGGACATCTAGTCATCTAGGGAACACCTGCGGAAGGGTGCGGGAGCTGGAGAGCTACTCTGGAGGCAAAACGAGAAACAGGGGATCCAGAGAACTGAGGGGGACCAGATTCGGGGGCAGGGAGGATGAGGAAGAATCAGAGGTGTGTGAGGGGGCCACAAGGGAGAACTGGGGGTGTCCAGACTCGGAGGCGAGGGGGAACAGTGGGGAGAAATGGAGGTGGGTCCAGGACAGAAGGAATGGGAGAATCGTGGATGTCAGGGAGACTGAAAGGGGCAAGGGGGAGAGTGACGTGAGGAGGAACAAGGACAACCCAGTGAGGGAGAGGCAACGAGGCTCGGGAGGAGGGAACAGGAGGAACTCAGCAATGTTGTGGCTCAGGAGGAGGAATCAGGGTGTCCAGGCTCAGGGTGGGGGCAAATCAAGAGTGACAAGGCTTGAGAGGGTATCATGACTGGGCAGGGAGGGAATCGAGGGGTGACAAGCCTCACAGGAGGGAACTGGGGTGTCCAAGCTCGGGGGGGGGGGGGCAATTTGCGTGTCGAGGCTCGGGAGGGTACCGTGGCTGAGGGGGCAAGATCAGGAACGATGAGGCTCAGGAGAGTATCACGGTGGTGGTGGGGGAGGCAATTGAGGTGCCCAGGCTTGCGGCGGGGAGGAGAATCAGGGTGTCCAGGCTAGGGTTGCCAACTTTGGTTGGGCAAATTCCTGGAGATTTCATCACATAACATAATCTTTAAATCCTGGAGACTCCAGGACAATACCCTAGTCCAGGCTCTGAAGGGTCCCGTGGTTGGGGGGCCGGGGCAGTGGTAGGGGGGAATCTGGGTGTCCAAGCTCAGCTCAGGAATACAGTGGCTCAAAGAGGAGGAATTAGCGAGGGTGTGTGTGAGGAGACTAGGGGGTGGGGGGGGGTGGAGATCAGGATGTCCAGACTCAGGAGTGTAGGGTGTCTGGGAGAGGAGGAAGCAGGGGGTGAGGAGAATCAGGGGAAGGGGATCATGAGTGACAAAACTCGGGAGGATAGAAAGGTTGAGGGCAGGGAATCGGGGGGTGACGAGGCTCGGAATCAGAGGGGTTACGAGGCTCGGGGGAGGGAGGAATTGGGGGTGACGACGAGAGGAATCGGGGGGTGACGAGGCTTGTGGGGGGGATCGGAGGGACAAGGGGGGTGGGAGAGGAGGAGGGGGCCTCACGAGGCTCGGGGGGCAATCGGGGGGTGACAAGGCTCGGAAGGAGGGATCGGGGGGTGACAAGGGGAGGAATCGGGGGGTGACGAGGCTCAGGGGGAGGAATCGGGGGGTGACGAGGCTCAGGGGGAGGAATCGGGGGAAATCGGGGGGTGACGAGGGGAGGAGGGGGTGACAAGGCTCGAGGGAGGAATCGGGGGATGACGAAGGGAGGAGGGGGCTGATGAGGCTCGGGGGGAGGAATCGGGGAGTGACGAGGGAAGGAATCGGGGGGGAGGAATCAGGGGTGACAAGGGGAGGAATCGGGGGCTGACGAGGCTGAGAGGGAGGAATCGGGGGGTGACGAGGCTGGGAGGGAGGAATCGGGGGGTGACGAGGCTCGGAAGGGGGAGTCGGGGGAATTGGGGGTGACGAGGGGAGGAGGGGGTGACAAGGCTCGGGGGAGGAATCGGGGGGGAGGAATCGGGGGTGACAAGGGGAGGAATCGGGGGCTGACGAGGCTCGGAAGGGGGAGTCGGGGGCTGACGAGGCTCGGAAGGGGGAGGAGGGGGGAATCAGGGGGTGACAAGGCTCGAGGGGAGAATCGGGGGGGAGGAATCGGGGGGTGACGAGGCTCGAGGGGAGAATGGGGGGGGAGGAATCGGGGGGTGACGAGGCTCGTGGGGAGAATCGGGGGGGAGGAATCGGGGGGTGACGAGGCTCGAGGGGAGAATCGGGGGGGAGGAATCGGGGGGTGACGAGGCTCGTGGGGAGAATTGGGGGGGAGGAATCGGGGGGTGACGAGGCTCGTGGGGAGGATCGGGGGGACGAGGGGGTGATGAGGCTCGAGGGGGAAATCGGGGGGTGACGAGGGGAGGAGGGGGGCTGACGAGGCTTGGAGTCAATCGGGGGTGATGAGGGGAGGAATCGGGGGGAAGGAATCGGGGGGTGATGAGGCTCGGAAGGGGGGATCGGGGGATGACAAGCGGAGGAATCGGGGCTGAGGAGGGTGACGGGGGGCTGACGAGGCTCGGGGGGGAGGAATCGGGGGCTGACGAGGCTCGGGGGACACTCGGGAGCTCCCCAGGAGCCTGGGGGAAAGTCTCCGGGGCAGGCCTCGGCCGCCCCCGCGCGGGGCTGCGGCGCGCCGCTCGGTACCTTTCACCCCCGCCATGGTCGCGGGGCGCAGAGACTGTAGCGCGAGCTCCGCTTTCCGGGGCGCCGAGCGGATCTGCGGGCTGCGGCTACTTCCGGCTTCCGCTAACGGAGACACCCCGCCCCGGTTAGCCCAGCCCCGGCCCCGGCCCCACGTGGCCACAGGGGGCGGGAGCCATTAAAGGGCCCGCGGCGCGAGGCTGCCGCTTCCCCACGCGCGACCCCCCAGCCCCGCCCCGCCCCGCCCCGCCCCAGCCGCCCCAGAAGGGGGAGCCCGTGTCCGTTCCCGCCGCGGCAGCCGCGCTTGTCCACGTGCCCCGCCCCGCGGATCTGGCGGGTGCTTTATTCCCCCTCCGCCCCCGGGGAACCAACCCTCGGGTCCCACTGAAACAACGAGGCTGTTCGGAGCCGAGCCCGCGGAAATCTCCGGCGCCTGGGCTCGTCCCCAGCGAGCCCCTTCGCCTGGGCCGGCTGCAGAGGGAGGGCGACCAGGCCCGGGGCGTTTCCGGGCGAGCTGCCTTGGGGGCCGGCGGCGGACCCTGTCCCGGGGAGACTTTTTCTCTCCCAGGTGTTTCAGTGTAATAAGCCTTGGGGGCACAAGAGTCCTGAGCAGGCTGAATACAAATTGCTGCTGCAGCAGCAGCCTCAGGCTTTGCTTCTGTTTGCTCTCCTTGTCCTGCTCCTTCCCCCATCAGCCCTACTAGAGTCTTGCAGGAAAAGCCGGTAGACAAGGCCTGCAGTCCTCACCTGAAAGCCACCGGGAAAAGTTATTTTTCTAGGAGCCGTCTTGTAGTGTTGCCCCGACTTAATGTGACCAGGTGTCCCCATTTTATAGGCACAGTCCCGATATTTGGGGCTTTTTCATATATAGGCTCCTATTACCCCCTCCCTTCCCCCACTCCTGTCCTGATTTTTCACACTTAGTACCGGTCACCCTGTCCTGACTTGGCTCATCTAAGGAAACAGTCCGCCAGAAGTCAGCTGGTTTGAATTTAATAATAAAGTTGTGCTCTACAGCCCACTGGTGGTTTGAACCAGAGGTACTGCAAATCCGGATCAGGGGTTGCCACCTAATTGAAACATGAGTACCAAGTTTATTAATTTGTCTCCTATAGAAAACCAGCATCAAGATTATCCAGGTGCACTACAATGTATTACTTCATTAGATCAGTCTTGCTTAAAGTCACAGTCACTGACATGGGCCCATTAAATGGGTTTGCCATTTGTATGGTAGCGCAGTAGGAGTAGAGAAGGATGAACGTAGCAAAACAAAACAAATTGGTAGACTTTGTGGCAACTGAGAATTACACATTCCACTGTTCTTGGTGTATGTTTGATAGAAATGGAGGCAATATGAAATGTTATGAATACTGTAGGAACTGCAGTGTATTAACCTATGAATACTGATATGTACCAATGGGACCAGGTCAATGAGGGGAAGTTACTCGATATCGGGTTAAAAGACTTTCTTGTGTGAATGCACTGGGCTAATTCTTAGTGGGGTTAGGGCAGTATTTATTATATGCCTAGACTGCTTGAATTCAGTGGGAATTGCACAAGAAGGCAAAACAATGTCTTTCCAGATACAAATAGGTATGTACACAGCAGAGACAAGGCAGGTGCGGTAATATCTATTATTGGACCAACTTCTGTTGGTGAAAGAGACAAGCTTTGGAGCTACACAGAGCTCTTCTTCAGGTCTGGGAAAGGCACTCAGAGGTCTGGTCTACCCTACAGACCTATATCAGTAAAACTACTTCACTCAGAGTATGAAAAATCCATCCCTGAGCCACAGTTCTAACCGACCTAACCCCCCATGTAGACAGCACTATGTCAGCTGGAGAGAGTCTCCCACCAACATAGCTACCACCTCTCAGGAAGGTGGATTAACTATGCTGACGTAAGAGCTCTCTCCCATCATCTTAGAGTGTCTTCATTAAAGCACTACAGTGGCACAGCTGCGCCAATGCAGTGTTTTAAATGTAGACTGGCCCAGAGTGTTAGAGCTAAATACAAGGGTGGAACAGAAAAGGAGTTAACACGTTGAAAAGACCATTTAAGTGTCAAGACAAAGGAGTGTTATTGGCTTATAGATTGTTGTAATGAGCCATAAATCCAATGTCTTTATTATGTCCATAATTTTTGGAGCCTAGCAGAGTTATGAATTAAAGTTCCTAGGCTAGCCTTTTGAAGGTGGTGTTTAGGTTTCCTTTGAGGATGAGGACTGAGAGGTCAGATATGGTGCACATTAGGAAGATAGTATGGCCAGTTTCAAGATCCTGTATCTTGTCTCCAGGACAGCATAAGCCTTGTTTTGCCAGGCTGGTAACTAGAGACTAAAAACCTAGAGTTAAAAAGTACTGAGTAGGAGAAGGGCATTCAGTGGTGAGCAGCTGTCTAGGCAGGCAGACTCTGCAGAGGGAATTTGAAGGAATGGGGATTTCCCACATCCTGGGAATGGTGAGCATTAGGGAAAAGCAGGCATACTTAGGCTGGTTTATTTTAAAGATTTATTTTCTCTTAAGTTCATTTGTTCTAAATAAGTGATACTTTGGTTTAATGATGCTGCTTGGTCACCCATTACTGCTGTTCTTGGTCCTGAGGTAGTAGAATTGCAGGGTGTGAGCCCAAGTCAAGGCTGCTGCTAAGGTAATCATTGTGGATACACATGGGACTAGCACCCTGCACTTAGAGGGGGTATGCTCAGAGAGTTGTTATCCGCTCTCCTTTGACCTGTGGGGTTGGGCAGGGCAGGTATGCGGAGTAGTTTGTTCATGTACATAGGGAAGGCCTTCATATCCTCCTAAGATCTTTCAATTAAACTTTTCAGGAGGTACTCTGCAATCCTCTCCTGAAGGGATGGCAGCCTTATTTCTTCCTCCACAGTGGGCAGCTTTACTGCACCACTCCGCCATCAGGTCAGCTGGTACTGCTGCAATAAACTAGACAACAGCATACCAGCCCAGAAGGCTTCGGGAACCAGCAGCATTTGTGCTCTCTGCGTGTGTCTGACCCTCAGGAGATACCAGATAAAATCACCACTGCTGGTAGAAAATAGTGCCAGTACTCTGTACTGTTGCCTGGTTCTGTACCCATGGAAATAGGGGTCACGATTTTATTGTTTCATTCAACCAAAAAATTCCCTCTTCATTTCACCCCAACCTCACCCTGGTGGGCCATGCTCCCCCTGGCTGTGGCTGGAGGGCTGTACTGGGGCACTCCAAAGTTGAAGTGTCGATAAGTATGGCTTACATAAAAATTTTGTGGGGAAAAGGAAAGAGCACTCTGAAACTTAACTTTTGCTTTCCATTGGGACTGTAAATAAGATACATCTGTCTATTTTATCTGTAGCCATGCAGCCTTCAAAGGTGCCCCATCCTACACCCAAATCTGCTAGCATTAGGGTTCCTCTGGGTAGAGTATTTGGGGGTAGGGCATTCTGCCCTAGGGTTGTAGTTCCTAGGGAGAGTGTAGTAGGAGCTTGGGTTCGGGTTCCTATGGAGAGGGCTTTCCACCTTAGGGTTAGTATTCCTATAGGTAGGATACTTGGAGCTAGGGTGAGGATTCCTATGGGAAAGGCTCCCCACCCTACGCTCAGGGTTCCTATGAATAGGGTACTTGGAGGTATGGTAGGAGAAAGAAGAGAACATGGGAGACTATGGTCAATAAGATCCTGCAAGCCAGTGCTACATGGACTGAGCTCAGAGTATCTGGTGGGTGAATACAGCAAACACCATGGAAAAGAAAAAAAGTGGACAGGAGAATGGCCCAGGAGTCTCCCCAGCAAAAAGGAGAGAGAGAGATGCACCAGGACATAATGTGGCTTCTTAGGCTTGTCCTTCTTTGGCTTAGGCAGCCAATATAAATACTGTAGACTAGTGTTTCTCAAACTGGGGTTCGCGAGAGTACTCTAGGGAGTGGGCAGGTGCCGCTGATCAACTCCTCCCCCTCCCTCCCAGCACCTCCTGCAGGCTGGGGAACAGCTGTTCAGCAGCATGCAGGAGACGCTGGGAGGGAGGGGGAGGAGCGGGGAGGGGGCGGAAAGAGGAGTGGTGAGGTGGAGCAGGAAGAAGTCGGGTGGGGCCTTGGGGGAAGGGGTGGAGTGGGGGCAGGGCCTGGGGCTGAGCAGGGGTTTGGTTTTCACTACATCCCTCAGCAATCTGTCCTTGAAGAAATAGTCATGCCTCCCCCTTGTTGTGGTTCTCCCTGGGGCTTTGCAAATTGTAGAGATCCTTGGTCCTGTGTTTGCAACGTTCAGGAGAATAGTGCAGAGCTCTGTCAGAGATGGTAGGGAAGCAAAAAGTGCCACAGGGGTTTGTAGGATTTAAAAACACACAAAAAGCTACAGGATGGGGATGTTATTATGGTACAGATAAAACTGCACAATGGAAACTTGACCCCTAGCTCCCAGTCACATCTACAAGACTTGATTTCTGCCCCACCATGCATTGCGAAAGTTTCCCAAAAGAAAGAGTGCACCAGATGGTGGTGAGTGCCACATTAGGATACCTATCCATGGGGCACCACACTGTGCTTTGACACAAGCATTCCTGGTAAGTACATGCAGCGCTGACCCAAGCAGCCAAGTGCACGCACACACGCAACACAGTAACTGCAGCCGCTTCCCACCAACATAGCTTACATTGACCAAAGTTGGTAGTGTAGACATGGCAATAGGCACAAAGCCATAATCACGGCAAGTACAAACCTACAAAACTGGATTTCTACTTACCCCCATCTAAACACTTGTATAGATATATACGTAAATGAAATCAGACTCTGGCCTCTTGGGTTTTTTAAAATAATTTTTGCTTTTTAAAAGTCATTTTCTAGTTGTGTATTTTCCCCCCAATATACCTGTTCTTCATATACCTCAAGATATTATTGCCCTATTAATCTGTCTTCAGCAATGGAAACCAAAAGCAAACTAACTTCCTCATGCAGCTTGTTTGCGCTAAAGCAGTGGTTTTCAAACTGGGGTATATGTACCACCTCTCATCAGGGGTACAACACATTTTATTTAGTACAGAGGTTTTCAAACTGTGGGGCATGCCCTGCTAGGGGGGCACAGAGGAATTTTTTTGGGGGGGGGAGGGGAGAAGAGAAGAGGAGAAGATACGTAGTGATGCCAGTTACTCCTTTGAGTTACAATTTTTGCACCTTCTAACCTTGTGGGGTGGGGTGGGGTGGGGCTGGCCTGAGCCCCCTGGGATTGTTGCTTCCCTTCCCTCCCATGTTCCTCTGTGCCCCCCAGTTTAAAAACCTGTATTAACTGTTGCTAAATGGAAGGCAAAAATCTCAGGGGGGCGGGGTACACATGCCCCTCCACATTGCCTCTTGCTATCTCAGATGGAAGTATGTGGTAAACTACGTTATTTGGAAAAGGGTACGCAGCCTAAGAAGTTTGAAAACCATTGCTCTAGAGGAAATGTAGCCTATACATAAGTCTCTAGGGAGCACCCAGTGTTGATTTGTTTCTCCAGGAAAAAATAGCAATAGTTACTTCAGGTGCATAGCTGAGTGGGTCCATTCCTCCTGAGAAGTGATTAAAAGGCGGTCTGTTTAGTCACATGTAAAAATCTTGCAAAATACAGTTTTAACTTCATCACTAACGGTCCTGCTTATACTATATTTACACAGTTTTATTCCCAAAAATTGTATTCAGAGTAATAAAGTGGATGTTTCTTTACAAGCACAGCACATACCTGAATTTATTGAATTTGAGCTTTTTAGTATATATACACAAATGTTTTAGACTAGTCACATTTTGAGTATATAGCATATTTACAAAAAATATTACAATAATTTTAGACAAACAGTAAACCTGAACATTGATAAGCTCTGTCACTACGAGATAGGAAAAATAAATTAAATTGCAGAGTTAACTAATTCTGAGATAAGTAGGTCCCAAAACTTTCATGCATCCAAAAAAGGTTGGAGAAGAATCAAAGTTAAAATTTGGATGGTTTGTATTTTGTGAACATTACTGAGTTACCCAGAGCTCTCTGCCATGACAAACTTGATACAAAGCTAATGTAGTTTATCATTTAAAAAAAAAAAAAAGTACATTACATCAATGAGATCCTTTTATTATATAGGCATAGTTCACACAATATCTACAAACGTGAATAAGAAACAAAATAAATCAACAAACCACAGGAACATGATTCACATTCCAGTTATCTTTTTAAATAAGACAAGCACATACTGGATCAAAAACATTTCATAATATGTTAATAAATAACATCATTTGTTATGGTTATCTTGAACATTTTGAGGTCTTGCATATAAAAAGGAAAAGTGTGTTGGTATCACATTGTCAGTTCATGGTAATAAATAATGGACCAATACAACAAAAAGATGAAGTTTTATACAGAAAATAATGTCTTTTGACATGTTGCCTTTGCTGTAAATATTTTGCCACTGGAAAATTAAAATTTAAAGTAAATAAACAAAAGTGGATTGTCTTTAAAAACATCAGCTTTCCAAAGCTTTTCACATCAGATATAGATCTTTTCCTTAAAGAATTAATATGGAAACCTTTCTGCCCATCCTATGCATATGCTGAACTTTTAAAGCTAAAGCAGATAGGAGATTTCATCTCATCCATGAAGTGTGGTCAATAAACCATTATTTCTAGTTACTTTACAAAAGGAAAAATAGTCTGGGTCAAAGTAATTTGCTGCATAACTAGATAAGAAAGGCTTCAGCATCAGAAATGCCTGTATGTTGCCATTATTGCTTCAGACCAATGCAACTCAAATATACAAACTGCCCTGTTGTTACCTCAAAAGGCCAGACAAATTCCACATGCCTGGATAACTTGCATACTGTGATCTGAAGAGTGAAGTGGTAACAGATCCCATTTCTATCATGACTCCTTCCCCAACTGCTCTGAGAAACTTTTGGACAGTTGGCTGGAATTGATAAAACACGTTGATGCAAGATCTTCCGAACCCTCAAGTGGGAAATGTTTTTAACTAATGTGGGAAGCTTCTGAAGCAGCAGTATAACTGACACAGCAATCTTAAAAAACATGGGCTACCAGACCGTTCTACTTATGGGTAGAGCTTCACCAGGAATGTGGTAAAACCTTACCATTCACGTTCTACAACTATGGACTTGCCCCACGCCCACACAGTTCACTTTTCCCTGAACATTGTGTCTTGACAGGTGTTTAGCTTAGGCTGGTGTATCATCAAATATTTGATCTTCAGTTTAAGTCACTCTGCTCTATGATGCCGTAGACTTTGTTCTAAATATTTCACTGCTTGGCTGTAATGTGAAGTACAGTTCTCTGCTTAAGGCGTTAAATTGCCATATTGACTTATCCTGTTCCTCAGCTTTGCCTTTGAGAATATCCTAAAAGTGATTAGATATCAAATGGTTATTAATTATTATTAAGTGTGCCTAAACCAGGTCCCTGGAGCCGAACACTTACATTTGGATCTCAGCTTGGACATACTGTCCAGTTATTGCACTCAGTTGCAGTGCTGTGTCTCATTATAATTCATTGTCAGAAGTGGGACGTCAAGTGTCCCAACACAAAACAGTTCCACCTTTGTCTAGAATGCGTTCCTCCCTCACCCCACTTAACTCTGGAAGTATGGGATAAGCTTCCAAAGTATTATGAGCAATTTTAGTGACACAGGTCCCTTTAGGAGACATGTGGCTAAAATTCTCCTGTGTTTTTGAAATGTGTGTGATGTATGTATGAGGAAACACCCATTTTGTTCTTCGTGATAAGTGGTAGGTTCATGAGCAATTTTGAAACTTCCAAATTTTGGTAATCTGTGAAAATCGCAAAGTTGTGATCAGAGACTATATAAGCACGAGCACAGATCTGAGAAAGTATGTTAATACAAAGGCTTTTGGCCTTGGTTTTCAAATTCTGACCAGGCATCATTTAGCTCCATGAAGATCATCTTTGCATACTGTTCATATGGCTGCCCTGTAGCCTAAAAGAGAACAAAGTAAAGAATCCATCACTGATCTGCTAGACCAGAATACATACCATTGACATTTAAACACTGTTATATTCTAAAGTACTTAGTAGTTTACTTTAAAAACAAACACACACAAACAAACAAACAGCTTCTCAGTTTGTTTTTGCTTCACTAAACCTAACTGCTCTTACTGCGGGTTGCTCACCCTGGGTACAGCTTAATGAAACATCATGGCCCTCCTACTCCTCCATAGCTTTTCAGTAGACGAGGGCTACTCACAGCTAGTCTGCAACTTCAGAATATAGCACTGCAGCCCCAAGATGAGGGCAATGAGGGTTTTAATCTCAGGTTTTCGTGAAAGGACACTGAATTGGCCGTCACCTTACGTGCAATGGTGCTGCTGTCTGACAGCAGGTCCTTCCAGCTCCCCAACAGAAGCATCTCCCTCCCTATCTTGCAAGCCTCACTTGTTGCGGGTCACAACCCAAACATTCTTCTCAAAGGTCATCCCTGGTTATGCAAACCCAGTCTTGCGGCCACGGGAAGAGCAAAACCAAAGCCACCATCCTCTCAAAGATGGAAGCATCCCCAGACTACCAGCCTGGGATTAATGGATCAAATCTGAACATCAATCTCCTGTTTCATGTCACACTGTTGACAGACTGTAGCCTGAGATTCTTCTATTTTCAATTATAAAAGGAAAGATCACTTTAAAAACAGCTCTTCCCATCTGCATTCATTATAAACTAATGCTCTGCAGGATGTTTGATAGTATGGTATGTGACAAAGTTCCTCTTCTACCTTGGTGGGTCCTGCGCTTATTTGCAGATTTTGCTCACCTCAGAGATTCACGACAGCCCTCAGTTTGGCTACTTTCATGGCTCAAATCTGCCGTTCATTCAGATAACCTCATCACTGGCCAGCATGGGGGGTGTGAGGGGGAAAAGATAAGAACGATCCCCGCAGTTTCTGCTGATCCACCATGCGGGTTGGGGACCATCTCAGAGACCTTCACCTCTGGTGGAAGCTCCTGTGTTGGGTCAGGAATTGGGAGGTTTGGGGGGGAAACTGGGCCCGCCCTCTACCCCAGGTTCCAGCCAAGGGCCCTGTGGACTGCAGCTGTCTAGAGTACCTCCTGCAACAGCTGCATGACAGCTACAATTCCCTGGGCTACTTCCCCTTGGCCTCCTCCCAACACTTTCCCACAGGACCTTCCTCCTGATGTCTTAACGCTTGTACTCCTCAGTCCTCCAGCAGCACATCGCCTCAGTCCCAGCTCCTTACGCACACACCCCACTAACTGGGGTGACAGCCTTTTTAAGCCAAGCGTCCCGATTAGCCTTAATTAATTCTTGCAGCTTCCGAATTGGCTACAGGTGTCCTAATTAGCCTGCCTGACTTAATTAGTTCTAGAAAGTTCCTGAGTGTTCTGGAATAGTCCCTGTTATCTTAACCTGGAACTAATGTATCTACCTTCGACCACTCTCTTGTAGCCATCTGGCCTGACCCTGTCACAGGTAGCAGTTCATGGATAATTTGGCTTAAAAACTAAAATATGAGGATGACCCAAAACCCTGAATCTGAACATCCTTGTATCTGGGGGAAGTTTGTACCTAATTTGAACTGCCTGGGGCTCATTTAAGGGGCTGGTCTTGAGAACACAGTTAGCAATTATTTTTATTCAGTTTCCCTATTCAACCATTTAACGAGTTGGTGCAATCACATCTCATGCTTTCTAGCTCACCTTTCATTTGCACTAGTTGTGCCTTATTCATGAGATTAATTCTTAAAAAAAAAAGAAAAGAAAAGAAAAGGACAGACAGACTTACTTTGTCAGGATGAACAACAAGCACTGCTCTCCGATAGACCTTCTTCACTTGTTCTGGAGTTACAAGATCTGCCATGCCAATGGGTTTCCATTTAGTCTCTCCGGCCCATAACACTGTGTGCATCGTTGACAGCAGTGCTCTTATGTTTCTTTCCTTCCCTTCAATCCATTCTAGGATCTGGAGATAAGAGAGAATTCTCAACAAGAAAGCATCCATTACCGATGCGAAGTGTGTCAAATCCACATTTTGCCATTTGGATGGCAAGGGTTTCCAAGGATCACTCCCCCCGACACTCAGGGCCAGATTTTAGGACAGGTTGAAGGGCATGATATCAGAGAGTCTCAAAGTAGGGAAAGCTTTTTTCTTTTTTAAAAGCACCTCTTACAGGGCTTGACTGTCTTTTTATAGCAAAGCACGGGTGGAAGGCGGCTTTAGAAGCAGGTAGCGTTTATCTAGGCAGCAAAACCTTAAAAGTTTGAGGAAACTATAGGAGAGTCCTGCTTTTCCAATTTTTGAAGCATCCGTTTAAGGAGTTGGGAGCCATGCATCTGAAGTGGATTTTTACCCACGAAAGCTTTTGCCCAAATAAATCTGTTAGTCTTTAAGGTGCCACTGGACTCCTTGTTGTTTTTGTGGATATTGACTAACATGGCTACCCAAATACTTGACATCCAATTAGTCTGAAGATTACAACTAGTTGTAATCAAGCTGGTATTACTGTTCATTTTGTAGGTTTAGAACATTTTGCACCTCTTATCTGCACATCCACACTGATCCCCAAGCCTACCACTGTCAAATTTAACACGAATTGTATTTTGCTGATGAAGTTTACTTGGTTTTGGATTGAGCTATTCCTCCTCCCTCCCCATTCTACCTCAATAGCTACATGGTTTCCCACTTGGAATGGCTCACCCATGACATAATCTGGCAATTCTATCAACAAGTCTGCTTCAAAAGAAAGAATTTCAGCAGAGAAAACAGGAGAATGCTAGAACATATGGGATCAACAAATACAGAGAACTAAATGCAGCCCTGACTTTAGCAAGTACGGCTAACTTAAGTCCTATGGCAGACCACCAGCCATGGCGATGTCACCGAGAAAGAAAACTCAGTTTACCACAGAGACTGATCTAAACCATAAGCTAGAACTCCAGAGCTGCAGGAACATTCCCAGAGGAATGTTCTCAAATCCAGAGAAGATGTAAGGATTTACTGAAGACCTGAACACTGTCAAGTTCCTTCACCCCCTCACTATAGATGTATTGAGATGGGGGAGCAGGGAAGGTGGGGGGGGAAAGAAGGGGGAAAAGAAAATCTTACCTTTGAAAGGCTACTTGTGAAGTTACAATAAGAATTTTCCAGCATGCCACATTATAAAGCTTCTCTTTTTTCTCTGGTACAAAACCACACAAAACCCAACCAACCAAAAAAAATCCACAATTTGCTCAGCTCTATTCTGGACTAACATTTTAAAACAAAGTGCTCTTTACTCTAAATAGCAAAAAAAATTTGTTTTGTGATCTTGGATTTGAGAATTGGGATTGTCCAAAGACAACCTTCCCCAAATTGTGGTATGTCAGGAACCGGAACATTTGCTGGTGGTCTCCAGAGAGCTGACTAGTCACCTAGTGCGAGCTCTTCATTTCTAGCTGCTAAGTTGTATTAAGATGGCTAAAAATGCATTATATGCTTTCCAAGCATTTCTTTTCCATGCACATGTAACTCACTGGTGTGTGTTACACGGCTCTCTCGGAGCCCAATCTGCACAGGACGCAAGTCGGTTACAGACACAGCTAAAAGTGGTGCCTCTTTAGTTCAAACTGTAGCAATTCAAGCTTTCAGCTCTTGGGATATCTAGCTCAATCCCCAGTGTGCTGGCCGAGAGGACAGATCTCACATAAGTAGTTAAGGATTGTGAGTGGAAAGCAGGGGAGTTAGTGATCGTTTGTATTTAAATGTGGCTCTACTATGAAAGTTTGATGCCTAGCTGAGGAATTCAGTGTGACATAGTAAATTTTAGTAGATCTTGGACATCAAGCATGCAGTAGATGAATGCATACTAGAATGGAGTGAGTGTTAAGTGAATACAGGAATACCATAAACAAAGGCATTAGTAGTTTCTTGCACAGGAGTTTGTTCTTAAAAACTGAGCTTGTGGAGAGTTAAAAGTGACTAGTTTTACTAATTATAAGGAAGAAACTGAGTGGGATTTCAGTCTTCAGCTTGCTGGAAGGAAAGTCTTTTCAAATGTGGGTACGGTTATCACACTACAACAAGAATGCAGCTTACTTTTAACTTTTCAGGGTCCATCTCCTTAGCCATTTCTTCTTTTCTCATTTCAGCTATTGTTTTAGGTCCCTTTTTGTCTTTGTGGGCATTAAAGCCTTGACCACATAATAGGTCTTCAAAATCAGCAGACACCTTTGGTTTTGAGTCTTAATAAAAATCAGAAAGCTTAAGTTAGAGTCTACTCTTGTAAATAGGCAGTACGATTAAACATCATCTTCCTCAAGCTGCCCACCAAAGCAATATTCTGATCACAAAGCACATAACCTCTTAATACTTCAAGTCTGTATGTAAACTCTCACCTCATGATGTAGGAACCCCACCCCCTAGAGTAAAAGGCATTTTCAGAAATGGCAACTAGTTGCATGTACCCAACTTAATACACTTGGGCTTCAGATTCAGGCATTCCAAGCACTAGGCTCCAGTTGAAGGGAAACACGTATGTTCTGCAATCAGACAGGTCTAGCTGGACACTCAGACACACACAAAAATCTACAGCCACTTTTGGAACATAAGCGCAGCCATACTGGGTCAGACCCAAGGACCATCCAGCCCAGTATCCTGTCTTCCAACAGTGGCCAATGCCAGATGCCCCAGAGGGAATGAACTGAACAGGTAATCATCAAGTGATTCATCCAGTCACCCATTCCCATATGGCTGCAGAAGTGTTAGGAATGCAGAATTTCCGGAATACCACCAAACTTCAGAATCATCATTCCCCTCCATCTCTCCCTGCCCAAGTACAAAATGTAATTGCCCTTGGAGATCATACAATGATCAGCTTGGTTGTATTTACTCCGGCCATAAATTGTTTGTCTCTTTTTGCAATAACCTACATTAAATAGCAGCAAACATTTTGGAAGTCATTGGGGGGAGGGGTGGGAGAGAGAAAGAGAATAAATAAATCTTACCAGCATTGGCTGGTCCTTTTCCACGATCGTTTTGCCCACCAGGCATTGCTGAAAAGCTCACGTTGTAGTTAGGCCTGTTCTGTGGAGAGGCATGTGCTAGGTTTTGCTGGGATTTGGACTGTGATTGTTGCCAGGAGTATCCGGAACCTTGCTGCCAACCACTACCTCCCATTGGCTGGGGAGATGGTTTCTGTGGAGAGCCCATAGGAGGGAATCCTCCACTTATTCCCGTCGGTGTGGTTGGTTTACTGGCAAATGAAGACCCCCCTGCAATATAGGAAGAGGTGAGGAGAAGAGAAAATGTTAGCAGCATGTTCCAATAGACAGGACACTGGTCTTAGAGCTGGGAACAGAACCCAGTGTCCTGACTCAGCTATTGACCTGTTGTGTGACCGGGAGCAAGTCACTTCACTGGTTTCCTTTGGTCTTGCCTATATTCAGTTTGTAAGCTCTCTGGAGCAGGGAGTGAGTGTTCTTTACTAAGTCTGTACAGCACCTAGCAGAAAAGGACCCGGACCTGGACTGTAACCTCTAGCGGCTATTGTAATACAAACTAACAATAAGCACAGGAGCTCCTTATGTACTATACATGGTGGACAGTCAGGAACCAAACAATTTCTTGTGGTGGTTACAATGGCAAGCAACATTTACCATGAGATTGTATGTGTAGACACACACTGCTTCCTGAGGGGCATAAGGCGCCAAAATGGCCAAAATAAAATAGTGATGTAACAAAAAAAATATAGATATCAGCTTTCAGAGCTTAAAGTATCAAGCTGAATTCAGATACATTTAATGTAAGTTTGATCAAGTTCATGTGATCTAAAAACGTGAACTATGCTGAACACTTAAAGGTTGGGCCATATCCTATGGAGTCCAAGCTCTTGCTTGTTTTTAGAATCCATCATGTCACTACACAGATTCACTGAAGCAAGACCAACAACTGCTCTCTTACATAATGCATGGCACTTGTTTGTTTTGTTCTGGCAGAGCAAGTGGCAAGCCAGCAGAGGGAACTGGGAAACCTAATTTCAGAACCATGCTGACATTGACACAGATGAATAAAAAAAAATGGCAGCCAAAGGCATGTTAGTTTGCCCAATGTAAGAAGCAGAGGGCAGGAAGAGCTGGCAAAAGAAAAAAAAATGTCTGCGTTTAGTAAAGTGCAAGCGGGAGAAAGTCGGAGATATTGAACACATAAGAGGGTCTTAAAAACCAATGTGATCAAAAATCTTTCCAATAGTAGAGTTTGGTGGCCTCTGATCATTTTGAAGGCCAACCTAAGCTGAAAGCATTTTATCTAGGAGTCAGAAAGTGAAGCGTCATTTGCAGGGAGACACAAATTAAGACAGGATCCTTGGGCTTCCAGGCCCCATCTTTAGGGAAAGTGTTGATGGAGCAGTGAGTCAGGGCAGAGCAGCAAGGACAGAAAAAAGGCATAGCCTAGAGAGGAAGATCAAAGCCCAGACAGAAGAAATAAACCCCACTCAAAAGGCAGGTGGAGAGTCATTCCCAGGAACCCCTGAAATTTTGGGTGGTCCAAAACATTGGTTGAGCCAAGCCCCGTTTGTTGTTTTATCACGTTTGTTGACATCAGATTTAAGCTAAGGATAAAAATCAAGGCAGCAGCCCCTCGCAAGTTGAAACTTGCCATTGGCAAGTCATTGACTTCATGTTATACCTTACAAACCCATGCTGCCTAACAGTGGTGAGGTCCCAGCCAAGTCTTTCAACAAGCTCCTATAGATGTAAGCTCAGAAGAAGTCCAGCTTTGAAGAGGCATAAAGAATCTAGTCCACCCCTCCCTTCTTTGAAGCAGCTGTTTTCCAAAACCATCTCCGAGGTTCAAGTGTAGTAAACTGCTCCAACCCTCCCGCCCCCCAGAAATATGCTGCCTCAAACCCCAAGCTGCCCATTTTAACTCAACACTTCCACATTAGCATCTCTTCTAAATGGGCCAACCATATAAATTTGATTTGTTATTAAAAAACAACCTGCTAAATTTGCACCAAGAGCTCCTAAATCAGCAAATGGATCCAGAGTTTGTGGTTTGGACTGGTGCGTGGGAGTGCTATGGAGAGATCCTGTGGGACTTGTAGCGGCTGACTTGCTTCCCATACCAAGGCCACCTATAGAGAGAAAAAGAGTTTGTAAAGCTGATCTTTAACATCAGGTCTGCTCAAACTTACCATTAGGAGTCATACTAGTATATCATCTTAATGTTTAATTCAAGCCTGCTCTTGTAGAACATTGAGGTGCCGTGTTTGTTGAGCTGACATTTTATACTTAGATAATGAACTATTTACTCTTCAATCTCTCTCACACACACCATTCAACACCAACTATGCAAGAAAATATTAGGCTTGGTATTCTCAGATTGCTTCTACAGCAGCCATGGTATTTCGCAATCAAATATAGTGGGGGCGGAGGGAAGTGAAACACTTTAAAAGCCTTGAATTAATTTTATGTAGTGGCTACCCATTAGACACAGTTAGGACTCCACAATGTATTTGAAGACCTCAGCAGCTGAGAAGTTTGCATTTCATGAGATACCAGATACATTTTGCAGGGTTTTTGCTCAAAATGAGGACTATTTTCAATCAAATGGTTCAATTTTCAAGCTAAATCCTTCACATCTTCATATCAATTTTTACATTGTAGCATGCAGGGTTTGGAAGTCTTGTTCATGGATGTTTTAAAAAAAACACACCCCACCAACCAGCCAGCTTTCACAGATTGTGAGAAGTAAAATTTGGAAGTTAGAAGATGGCCATACAACCTCATTTAGACTTTTATTTTTTTGAACAGGGATGTGAAATTCTTCATGAAAAATGGTTTGCACTACTTCAGTGTTCACTGTTACTACAGTAACCTACAATCTTGTCATCTTCAAAGGACAGCAATTTCATTTGCATAACTTTGAAGGAGGATGCACTAGATCCCTTAAGTTCAGAGGAGAATCTTAGTTGTGTGTTCCATCAATGGAATAAATATAAATCGTTGTAATACAACATAAATGAGTACAGTTTTTAGGTAATGGAAGATTAAACCAGCTCTCTTCAGCTAGTGGTAATATTTTCCCCATTAAAAATTCACCTTTAAAAAGGGATAGAAAGTGGTACCATACAAACCTGATTTGTTGGACCACTCCCAGCCAGCTGAAACATCTGGTTGTATGGCAACCGTTGGTGTACTAGAAGCTAAACAAAACGATTGTTATTTATTAAGGTATTACCCTCCCCCCCCAAAAAAAAACCCCAAAAAACCAAACCAAAACAAAGAAAACCCTAACCCAGCCTCAGAGGAAAAACAAAAAAAGTTAAAGAAACCTATAGTGCAGAATGAAATTGCATAGTGGTACTCTGTGGTTGTCTAGGATTTGGTAATGATGGAAGAGTCATGTATTAAGTCACAGCTATCGTGACTAAGGTTTCTCTTTGACCCCACCCCATTATGTTTTGTAAAGTACGGCACACAGATTTAATGTCTATTTCAAGTGACTCAGTTGTACAAGCTGTACAGTCCAATACAAACTTCTCGGATTTGGTTAAAGGCAATGCATAAAATCAATGTGGTCACCACCCATTAGGATTTTTAAGTATATAACTGTAGCTATCAAATGGGGATGATTTTACGCTGTTTTACCTTTAGGCAACAAAGTTAGTTGGCTTGCACTCAATTTGATCAAAAATTAAAGGTTGTGCCAGTTTGAGATGCCTATTACCACACATTAATTTACCTGAAAGAATTTAAGTAGTGACCAGAGCACAGAACTACTGTAGTGGTGGAAGGTCAGAGCACAAAGTATCTAGCACGTTCAACAGATGCCTTCGTCTTGGCAAGTTCCAGCAGCAGAAGAATTCAAGTTTTGAAATGTTTGTGGAATCCCATGTTTTAGAAGAGAGTGTGTGTCTGTTAAAAACGTGACCTGTCTTAGGGCACCGCTACACTTGCGGATGTAGAGTGCTTGGAGTTAAACCAGCCTTCGTAGAGCGCAGTAGGGAAAGCGCTGCAATCTGTCCACACTGACAGCTACAAGTGCACTGGCGTGGCCACATTAGCAGCTCTTGCATCGGCCACAGTGCATTGTGGTAGCTATCCCAGCATGCAAGTGGCTGCAATGTGCTTTTCACACATGGGGGTGGGGGTGAGGTGGAGTGTGACAGGGAGTGTAGAGTGTGTGTGTGTGGGGGGGGGAGCTGAGAGCATGTCAGCATGTTGTCTTGTAAGTTCAGATACAGCAGACTCCCCCTACCCTCACCTCTCTCACACACACACACACACACACACACACACACCCCATTCCACACTAAGCCCTGATCTACACTAGGACTTTAGGTTGAATTTAGCAGCGTTACATCGATGTAAACCTGCACCCGTCCACACAATGAAGCCATTTATTTCGACTTAAAGGGCTCTTAAAATCGATTTCCTTATTCCACCCCTGACAAGTGGATTAGCGCTTAAATCGGCCTTGCCGGGTCGAATTTGGGGTACTGTGGACACAATTCGATGGTATTGGCCTCCGGGAGCTATCCCAGAGTGCTCCATTGTGACTGCTCTGGACAGCACTCTCAACTCAGATGCACGATTGTTTGCCGTTGCTCTGACGCAGGGAGGGGCAACTGACGACACACGGCTTACAGGGTTGGCTTCAGGGAGCTAAAATCAACAAAGGGGTATTTCAGGCAGGACTTCATGGAGGGTTCCAATAAGAAATGGTGCATCCACATCTCAGGGCTGCTCGGCAGAAGATGGTACAATATGACTGCTAGCCATCCTCATCTCTTGCCTGCCCGGCAGAAGATGATGCAATAGGACTGCTAGCAATCCATATCGCCTGCCTGCTCACCATAAGATGGTTCAATAGGACTGACTGCAGGACTAAAGAGAATGACTTGATCAAGTCACTCCAAATTTAGTCCCTGCGCCCATGTCTGCCCAGGCGCTCCTGATTGACCTCACACAGGCGACCAGGAGCACCTCGGACATGACAATGACAGCTACCAGTCCTATTGCACCGTCTGATGCCACAAGGCAATGGGTTGCTGCTACTGTGTAGCCATGCAGTACCGTGTTTGCCAGCACCCAGGAGACATATGGTGACGGTTACCTGAGCGGGCTCCATGCTTGCTGTGGTATGGCGTCTGCACAGGTAACTCAGGAAAAAAGGCACAAAATGATTGTCTGCCCTTGCTTTCATGGAGGGAGGGAGGGAATGGGGGCCTGACGATATGTACCCAGAACCACCCACGACAATGTTTTAGCCCCATCAGGCATTGGGATCTCAACCCAGAATTCCAGTGGGCAGCGGAGACTGCGGGAACTGTGGGATAGCTACCCACAGTGCAATGCTCCGGAAGTTGACTCTAGCCTCAGTACTGTGGAAGCACTCCACCCAGTTAATGCACTTAGAGCATTTTCTGTGGGGACACACACTTGAATATATAAAACCGATTTCTAAAAAACCGACTTCTATAAATTTGACCTAATTTCGTAGTCATACCCTAATGGTTGCTTTGTCTCAGAGCAGATAAGCAGCCAGCTGCCAGAAATGGAGCTTTCAAAGGGCATATCCACATTCCTGCGGTGATTCAAAAACGAGGACAAGAGTGGCTACTTGACTTAAGGGGATTATGGGATGGTTCCAGAGGCTGATCAGAGCGCAGCAATGCAACCCCTCATTCACACAGACGCCCGGGTGTTTCAGCCAAGGCGCAACAAGCATGAATCTTCTCGCTGAGGTGGAGTACCAGGAGCGCTCTAGCCGTGGAGTCAGAGCGCTCTACATGCCTTGCCAGTGTGGACAGGTAGTGAGCTAGGGCGCCCGGGGCTGCTTTAATGCGCTCTAACTCACAAGTGTAGCCAAGCCCTAAAGGTAAAGAAAATAGTTCTAACCCAAGGTAGATCAGGATCATACTTTAATTCAGTGCTTTAAAATGAAGCAAGGCCTCATTCTTCCATGTATGTTATCTGCCCTGAAACCTACTACTATTTCCCTCTACCCTAGTAACGCTGACTCTTTTCATCTTAATTAGCCTCTTACAGTTTGTATGGCAACTTCCACCTTCTCAGTATGTATACATCTTCTTACTATATGTTCCATTCTATGCATCCAAGGAAGTGGGCTGTAGCCCACGAAAGCTTATGCTCTAATAAATTTATTAGTCTTGAAGGTGCCACAAGTACTCCTGTTCTTTTTGAAGTACTTTGGAATGCCTTTTGGGTGAGCACCACCAGGATACCTATAACTTACTTATAATCCCTTACACTTGAGTGCTTTAAATTAAAAAAAATTCCAGAAATTGCTGAACTCAGCTGAATGCTGCAAATCTACAGACCCTTCTATCTTTTGCTGAGCTTTTTGTACTACTCTTGAGCGACAGGGCTGTCTTGTGAAAGTAAGAACCCCCTAAATATAGACATAGCAGCACAAAGGGAAAATGCAAAATGAAAGTCAAATGAAAAATATGCCTCAATATAAATAAGCCTCAAGATCATGATGTGGTGACTTGCTTTGGACATAAACAGCCAGCCAGAATAGTTGCTTATCAAGAGCTGAACCTAGTCAACATTATAAGTTTGCACTTTCTGAACAATACAGAAACGGTGCTCCAGATTACATATGTCCCCATTCCCACCACTAGGATAGTGCATGGATTCTCTTCCGCACTGATTGCACGTATGGATGTTTGTGTTGGAAAGCGGGTGGGGGCTGGAGAACTGGGTAACCCTCACAGAAATTTCCACCCTCTCAGGAAAGATCAGCAGCCACAGAAACATTAAAGGAAAGCAAAGGTGTAACTGTATTTCAGAGGGGACAGCAAGTTGTTTCATTCTAATGAAGTGGTATAAAAATACCCAGATAAACCAAACTGGGTTTCTTTAATGCAGTGGAGAGAAACAAGTAGTCAGGTTTTCAAACATTATTGGACTGCACAACCACCTTCTGCCAAGTTCCCTCATTAATTCTCGACACTAGCACTGTAATTTAGTACCATAAAATAGCCAAGATACTATTTAACTGCTTTCATTGATACAGCCGGCTCCGATTTAGATTTCATTGATACAGCCAATTAACAAAGTTGATATGTCCAGTATCCTCCTCCCTTCCATGTTATGACAGAGCTAAAATACAACAGTGCCAGTGAGAAAAGAATCTCCTCTTTTGTAATACTAACTTTCCAATGAGAATATCCCACCCGAGAAAGGTGTTTTAGATGATCAGACATGAGAATTAATTTGGGGCTGAATTTGTTTAAGCCAGAGAAGGCTACAAGATCAAAAGTTCTCAGTATCTCAACAACGTGATCTCTAGTTCACTTCGAATGAGAGACTATTTGGTGGTACTTGCACCAATAAATGGGCATAGAGAGAAGATATTGAGCAGCAGGAGGAGGAGAGATTGCTGTCTGCAGAAAATCTCCTTGCCTTTTCTTTTTTAAACACACAAAGCTTAGCATCAGTCTGATGGAGACTCAAAGATAAAATGAAACAACTAAACAAACAAGTTTAAAATAAGTCTGATGGGAAGAACCATCAGAAATCTAGATCCAGTATGATGCCTGACTAAACATGAAGAGACTGGAGTTCTCTACCAGACTTCGTGTGCTGTGCCCTATTTAGTGCAATTAATGGTAATTTGGTTCATATCAGACCTCATAACCACATGAATACACATGCAGGCATCGCTGTTTAGCAGTCTGATTTCTTCATGTGCACAAATGGCTCAATAAATTAAATACAAATTGGGAGTGTAACAGGATTCAAATTAGAAATAAGCTGCAAATCTAGGGACTGAAAGCCCTTTCTTCTCCCTCCGTTGAGCAGCTGTGCTCTGGTCATTATTTCAGAGATAAGTATGTTTGTGCTTATTAATGGCTTGTTCCCTCACCATTACTTATACAAACACCTGTTTTAAATACCATAGATGAGGCATTGAGTTTCTTACCCACGTGAAAAGGGTCACTGTGCACTGTAGGTGAAGGACTTCTTGTTGCTTGAAGGAAAGGATCACCAGTGGCATTTGATGAACCAAGAAAAGATCCCAGTAGATCTGGACCAGATTGCTTTGGGCTAGTTCCAAATGGATCAAAGGCAGTTGCTATAAAAATGCATTTGAGGTTAATTTTTGCATTTCATACTATGGTTTCCCTTTCTAATTAGTCTGGATTAGATCTCTTCTCCTCAAAACAATTAGGCATCATTTGTAACTCCCACAGACACTAACAGGAGGTAGGATGCAACCAGGGGAGACAGACTGATAACTTGGATTTGCACTGAATGTACAAAAGTATTCCAACCAAGTGCTACAACTCTAGGTTCTGTTAGATATATCCATGGCAACACAGATGCACATCCCATCTGTCTTATCCAAGGAGGATAACTGCTCCTAAATTCAGCTGAAGTGGGATGCTATAGGAAGGTATTTTAAATTCTGACTTGCAAACTGTGTGGAGAAATGAGTGACTAGCCCAAAAACTTCAGGTGTTGGAGTCTGTCCAGCCTGTTCCCCTTCCTGAAACTATTTGAGAAATAAAATGGGGAGTGTTGGAAGTTCTCTAAAAGCTTTGAAGACACCCAGAGGATGTCATCAAGATTATGGAGTTTCCAAAAGGCTCTTGGAGAAATAGCTTTAGAGAAGCACTGGTGCCCTTCCTGTATATATGAACCATCTCCACATCTGTGACATGGTTCTGAGTTCAGCTCTTCCATAAATTCCGTTTTGAGTACATGCTTATCCCATAGCATTTTAATTTGGAGAAGCTGCCAACAACAAGGAGCAAAGTTTAAGAAGAGAGGGGAGCAATCTGATCTGACCACTTGAAACATTATTGTAACATGTTGTGTTACAGAAGACAATTGTGAGCGCTGAACACTGTATGAAGTGAAGTTACTTATGTGGTAGCAGCATTGTTCATGTTACTTAACGATTGAATACTGGCTTACTGTTCTCATACTTGCTTTCGAGGTCCTACACAACCTAGCTCTCTTGTACCTCACTCATCTGTCCTCCTCATTCTGCCCACTCCCTTTGACCACTCCCTTCCTGCCCCTTAACATATGATTCCATTCTGCCTGGAGATCCTTTCCTGACCCTACTGGCAGAGCTAGGGATGGGCAAGCCAGGTCATTGGCCTGGGCACCAACTCCCAAGGGAGTGCCTAACTGCTGTGCTTTTTATTTTCCTCTGTTCTGCTCTGATTGGCTGGATGGGTGTTTTATTGTTATTGCTCAGCTGTTGGGGGTGCCAAATGACTTTTCTTCCGTGACTGACAAAATGTCTAGGGCTGCTCCTGACCATTGCCACACCCTACCCTCTTAAGAGGGTGCTCTCACAAATCAGCTTTGAGGCTTATAAACCACAATCATATATCAGAAGCAAGATACTCAGGATGAGCACACTGCTCACACAGGGAACCTGGGTACCTTAGCCTTCACTCACTTCTTCCTTCTCCAAATCTCTGTCAGCGTCCTTCCATCCCTGCACCTCAAAGATTTGTGTTCTCGTCATGGTTTAGATTGCAACAGTCGCAATTTTCAATCTGTTTTGTAGACACATCTGGTGTCTGTGCACTAGTAAATAAAAGATTCCCTCTAACAATAGGACACTAGATTCCCTTATTCTACTTAGCTTTGGGATCTTCAGGAACTAGCTGTGAAAACCTCACATTTAGTGGGTGTTACTACAGTGAACTCTACTCAAGTCTGAGACCGCGTTGATCTAGTGCACTACAAACGGATTTTAAACACCACAGCATTAACACTGTTAAAATGATTGCAGAAGGTATATATATGATCAGGAAGTTCAGCATAGGCAGTTCAGCATAGGCACTGATGTACGTATGCTGCCCCAAAACAGGTTTTTTGAAACTAAGACGGATAGTTGTGGGTTAAAGAGAAACTGTCACAGCCTTTACCATATATTTCTTTAACTGGTTCTGAATAATGTGGGGTTTTTTTTGAGAGAGTAAAAAGGGAAGAAATTCAGCTTTACAGCTCTCAAAACAAAAAGCCCACCCACAATAGGAAAAAGCTGCAATGAAAGTATTGTGCCCAGTGATCTGGAATAGCTCCTCCAAAGCTTGCAATCAAGTTTGACCAGGAGTTTCCATTCTCTGTGAGCTTGCAGCTGCCTGTGGCATAGTTGATTAACCATTTCTTAGAGACTTTCCATAATCTGGGCCTTTGAGACTCTTGCCTTCAGCATTTCCTTCATAGATCCTCTTCATTCCTCCTTTCCCCCGCCAAGGAGTCTGGGCCCCGCCCCTTATCTCTGACACTCAGCCTATGGGCAAACTTCGACACTCAATGTCAGTATCATCTAAACAGTCTGCCTTGTACTTTTCAGCAGGCAGGGAGGAGAGAGAGAGAGAGAAAATTTTTAAGGTTTCAGTATTTGCTGGCTGAAAGAGAGAAGGCAGAAATAGCAGAGGGACAGACATGTGCATTGTTTCCATAAACTGGAGATGGACCACAACCACAGTTCCTCACCCCTCTGAGCTATGAGAAAGTGGAGATCCAGACTTTGCTATACAGACTCATCTCTAGCAAAAATCCAACAGCTGGTAGGTTAGAGCATACCCCTACCAGCCCCCACAGCGTCTCTCTAATTGGAGAATTATGAGACATATCTGCTTGTTTTCACAGCTTGGAATCTATAATTTCATTTAGAGGGACACTGGGTCACTGTAAGATTTATGAATTCTAAAACATTCTCCTTCTACCTTTGTTACACAGTATCATTTTAAATAGTCCCCCATCACAAACTATAAACTTACAGAAATAAAATACTAAATGTCACTAATAACTAATTCACATGGACATGAGTGTAATGGACAGGTCCCTTCACCCAAGAAGTATGCACACATTATCAGGGACCACTGAAAATTCAGTATTTGAGATTCCTTAGAGGGTGATGCTCTGTGTAGTGCAAAATGCCTTGGTCTCCTTGCAAGGCCTCACAGATACTCCAAATCCCTCCCCGTGTAGAGCCTCACTCGTCCATCATCTCTACTACAAGTCCAATAGCTCAGAAAGGCTCTTCTACAGCCACATCATCACACATTTGTACCAAGTCAGGGACTAGGCTAAGAAGCGTTACCTTCTCCTACTCTTGGGGACGGAGATGGGGATGCTGAAGCTGCAGAGCGTCGGGGGGTGGAGTGTGCAGATCCAGGCCCACCTACGTGAAAGACATCCTCAGCAGCTGCCTGTCCACCTTGACTGGGGGCCCTGGAACCACTGACCCCAAACAGATCACTCAACAAGTCTGAGTTAGAGGGGAGAGCAGTGGACTGAGTGGGGAAATTCTTGCTCATAGGGCTACCATCTAGACCCAGAAGGTCAACATCCTCAGGTGGAAGTGGTGCTGGAGTCTCTTGTTGCTTTTTGCTGTGTTTTGGAGTCCCATGGGTTTTGTCACTGCTAGCATTGCTGTGCTGACTGGAAAGGGATAAGAGTTCATCATCCGATTGTTCACTCTCCTCATGCACTAGTGCTGCCCGATCCTCAGAGGTGGGGTGAGAACTGCTTTTGTCAGATTTCTGATCTAAGCGAGCAAAAGAATTTATGTTAGCTTCCGGTTCTTTACGTTTTTACATATAAGCCGTTTATTAGCCTCCCATGGAAAAAAGGCAGCAATAGCAAAACACACGTGTTCAGCCAAATTTAAAATGGAAGTCCCAATTACTCTGTATTGTATGGAAATATTTCCACTTTACTGATAGGGAAACTGAGCCTACGGAACAGGACAGTGTAAGAGCCTGGATGAGAACAGAAGCTGTTCCTGGATCTAGATGTGGTGCCTAAACTGATTTGTCTCAGGTTTCATTTATGGGGGACTAAAACACAAGGCAAGGGCAAAAATGAAGAAGCATTTTAATGAAAGCATCACTTGAACTTTAATCCAGGTTTTTAGTTTGGTAAAAGGGGGAAATCCTCATGATGGATTCCTAAACTGTATGTTGCAATGATGCTGCAGGAGACTTATGCTATATATGCTATAGGAGAGGTTCTCAAGCTTGTTCACAGTGTGGAACATGTTCTATCAGACCATTACGTCCCATGGATTACCAGCCCTCCCATTGGCAGGCACAGACCATTTCTTCCCTGTACGTAGTCACATAAGGTGCCACAGGGGATGTTGTAAGTGAAAGAGCAATATTAGGAAAGGCAAGTATTTTAAAACTGTCGTTTACTGTGTATTAGCAGCTGGAATCAATGGCTCTGAGTTTGAGATTATGGACTACCTCAGTCAGACAAATCCAGGGCAAGCAGGCACAGTGATCTCACTACCTCAGAAGAAGGGAGTGTTCATTTTAAACTCAAAATTGCAGCATAACCAGTAGCCCACAGTGATCTAATGTGAAAGACAAGATCACAAGCTGACCCTTTGCTTGAGCACATTCATCCTTTAAAAACTAGAGACAACTTTTTACAACACTGGCTGAAAATACTAGAGGCCAAGTCCAAGTACCTTGCCAGCTGAGAGAGGAGAGGAATGCCCCCTGTCCAACGTTTTTTATGTTATCCTGAGGTGCATCTACAGGGCATCGACCTGCAAGACAAAGAACCAAACGCACCAGGATAGAAGGAAGTCACAAAATAGCAAAGGGCAACGTCAGTGTTAGAAGCTGAAGAACCTGCACAAAGTAGGGCAGTTCTCACCTGCCAAGGCGAGAGCGTCTTGATGTTCCTGGTGAGAGGAGAAGAGAATGCTTGCATTGATGTCTTTTGTTGTGAAGTTCTCCCAGGGAGGAGTCAGGTCAGTCTGTCTATCAGCAGATTCTATTTCTATCTCCAGTGTAACATGAAACAGCTGGGGATATTTGTCTGGGGAGTCGCATGCATCCAGTTCAGGTCTAAATGTTGACAGAAAGTTGTTCAGTTAAAAGTGGTAAAGCAATTTTTTTTTTTTTTGGCAGACAAAGTTTAAAGCCTTTAATACATGTATACGTCCACGTTCTTCATTTTTACACTTCTCCCAATCACTCCTAGCATCTTTTCAACTGCACACAAACAGCAGCAAAGTGGCAAGGACAAAGCAAGTATCTGGCATGTGTTACTATAAGATGAATCATACAAATCAGCAAAGTTATTCTTTAGCTAGTTCCCAAGGAAGGGGAGAGCAAAAATTGTACTCTAAAGACTCTTGCCTCTACTTCATCCTAACAGTCCCCATTTCAAAAAAAAAAATCAACCTTGCTTGTTGACAGGTTGTGCTGCTGTCCGCACTTTGTAGAAACCCAACAGCAGCTGAAAATATAGACACTCCTGAAGAGAGAGACTTCATTTAAAATAAAATGGAATCAGTTACCCAAATTAGCGTGCTCCGAGTTGCAAACTCATTGCCATGAGGTAGATGAGGGCTAGGGCCCTTTCCCAAAAATCAGCTACTCCATATCTAGACCTCGTCATTATACCAGAAACCACAACTGTGTTCTCCTATTCATCCAGTGATTGGACAGTCTGTAAATCAGTCCCCAAGAAAGTTCCTTGTCTCATCACATGGGTGTAGCCCTTGTCAAGCCAGTGCCCTCTGAGTCTGGGGAGCTGGTGTTCCCTTCTGTCTATTCTGTTACCTTCTCAATTATTGATTAGGGGCCTGAAGGCTGCATACTTCCTCCAGACTTGAAATTTCTGGTCTCACCCTACAACACCTACCATTTTCAGTTTCAGACCATTACTCATTTCTGCTCTCTGGCCCAGTGTGGGGTTTCTACACTCCATCACATGGATTAAGCTGCCTTCTGACTGGACTCTACCACTTTGCCTTTTTTCCTAACTGCACAGTAATAAGCTACTGTCACTGCACCATGTAAAGAGCATTCTCAGTATCTGATTTTGCAGTCCAATGAATGCAAAAGTTGTAAGCAGTGAACATTCTTAGAGTACTCAAGCCTTAGTTTAGTTATTTTAAAACTTTATAAAACAGAGTTAATGAATATCAGTAAAGCAATGGGAGACATTTCCCTTAAACACTTCTACAGAGAAAGTATCTTATTCCATTCACCCATGAAAGGGAACAAGATCTTACCTATTTTACTGTTCCACCTCATCCACCCATACTCCATACCACCATGCAGTCACCCTTGCAGGGGTTGCATACAGTCTCTGCTATATCTAAGGACCATTTGTTTTAACTATTAAGTTACCTAGGGCGCTGAAAACAAAAGTTACATCTCAGAAATTAAGATATTTGCCTAGGATAACTCATGTTCTTGGATATTTTACCACAGTGCACCAGCTTTGGGGAAGTAGTGGGCATAACTCCCCTCCCCATTAAACAGACATATGCAGACCTGAGCCATCTGAAGGGATGTCCTGGTATTAGTTATACTGGAAACAAAAGGGGAGACTTGCCTTTCTAGGGAGGCTCAGCAAGTCCAAGAGTGTTTCCCCTTTTAGGGACTTTCACTTAGTAGGCAGCAAATATAGTAAAACATTCTATTGAATATTCCAGGTGCTCCAAACAACTCTCCTTCTGCAGAGTCGAGAGTGGCTAGGAGCCAGCAAGACAAGAAGAGCGTACATCATGCATGCATTTAATATATTAAGTAACCTCAACCATTTAAAAAAATAGGGAGGAAGAGGACCACTCATTATGGGAGGCCCACATATATTTTCTGCATCTTCACAATTGCCCATTATGTAGTTTGGGAATCCCTGAATGAGTGGTACCTAGGGAAGAGATGGCTCCCTCAAAGTAAAAGGAAAAATGGTCTTCAGAAAGCCCTGTTTCTCATTTCCCCAGCACCTCAGAACAGGTATTTGAGAGACACTGATATAAAAGTCTGACAATTTAGTTCTTTATCAGTAATGTTGTCAAAGCTACTCAGGCAGAAGATACTAGAAGAGCTATTTATGCCCTATTTGTGTGCCGGTATGCATTAGTTATGAGTCAGTGATGGTCAGATTGTTTGTATGCAGCTAACATGCTGAAGTTTGCATGCAGTACTGGTCTTTGCCCTAAGAGGTACTTACTTCGTAAATTTTAGCATGGTTGTTCCCAGTGCTATGAATCCAGTATGAAATTGAATCTGGAAGATTTGTGTGTTTGACATCTTAAAAAACAAAAACAAAAAAACAAAACCACCACAAGATTAAATATACACTTCTTAAATAAAAGGGAATTAATTCTCTAGATTTATATGACACACAGGCAGCTAATTGGTTCTACTTCACTAACTGTTACCATATAAGTGAATACTCCTGGGGGAATTCTACACCACTGCACCTGCACAGAATTTATGTTCCCTGCAGATTTCTTTGCTTCCCCACAGAAAAATGACTTTGATGGGGAAGCAAAGGGAAGCCACAAAAGCAGTCATGCAACCCTCCCCGGCAGCATATTTTGGGAGCCCAGGTCAGCTGGCAGAGGTAAATCATTGTGGGGTAGGAGGCAGAACTGGGAAAGACCTGGCTGGTGGCTCCTACCCTCGCTGAGCTCAGCTGCTAGTCCCAGTGGCCCTGCGGAGGATGGGATTTCCTCTTCCTTTGCACAGCATCTGGGGCTGGGTCAGACCCACCAGGTTTCTCCCCCGGCTGAAGGAAGCTCTGCAAACTTCCCTCCCCCCGCTTTCTGCGCCCATTGTTCCTCAGTTGCACAGGAAGGAATCCACTCCTCCCTCTGCCAAACCCTGTGCCCAGACCCCCTCATACCCAGACCCTCTCGCCGAGCCTCACCCCCCTGCACTCAGAACCCCCTCAATGAGCCACACTCCCCCTGCATCACCCCAACAAGCCACCTGCACCCACATCCCCAACAAGCCCCAACCAGCTACATCTGGACTGAGCATCCCCACTGAGCCCCCCACACCCTCTTGTTGAGCTCTAACTCCCCCCACACTCAGACCCCCCTGCTGAGCCCCAAGCACCTTCACCTGGACCCCCCTGCAGAGTCCCATTACTGTTGCACCCGTAAACCCCACCCCCCCAGCAAGCCCCTGTGCATTCAGATCCCCCACTGAGCTGCCCACACTCAGACTGCCCCACATAGAACCCTCCCAATCCACACCTGGATTCCGCCCCCCGCCGACACACACACACTTGGATCCTGCCTTACTGAGTCTGCCTGGCTACATCTGGCACAGAGGGGCAGGGCCCTGGGGTGTTTCTGGGGCAGGCCTGGTCCTTGCGCTGTGTCAGGGTTGGGTACAGCCTCACCACTGAGTCCGTTTCCCGGGGGGAGAGGGTGTTGTGTAGCTGCACAGAGATCTCCCACTTCTGTGCAGCCAGTGGCCTGTGCTCCCCAATGCCATACCACATTTATTTGACAAATAATATTTTAAAATTCTGCACATTTTACGTGCAGAAGATTTGTTTTGTGGTTTTTTTGGGTGCACAATGCTCTCAGGAGAAAAGCGAATGAAAGTCTTTACTGACAGCTACATCACCGGATTTGTTTTTCAAGCATACAACAGCTTTTCTATCTCAGAATCCAATATCTAATCGATTTCAACTCTCCTTCCTTGCATGTAATTCAGAACACCTCAGTGCTGAGTAAACATTTCTCCCCTTTGTTCTCATTTCTCAAGAGATCTTAGGTTTTATTTTAGTGATTTTATTATACATCTGTTCTGACAGACAACCATGTTGCCACTATGTATGTTAAAAATCTGTTGACCTAATCGTGAGAGAATGCAGGAACTTTCCTCCTGCAAACGAAGACTCCACTCCAGCCCAGTCCACCCAGAGCATGGTGAAATGGTACATTAGCAGGGCCCTATCAAATTCATGGTCCATCTTGGTCAATTTTACAGTCACATGATTTTTTTAAAAAAAAAATTGTAAGTTTCATGATTTCAGTTCTTTAAACCTGAAATTTCACAGTGTTGTAATTGTAGGGGTCGTGACACAAAAAGGAGTTGGGGGAGGGTCACAAGGTTATTGTGGAGGGGGTTGAAGTACTGCTACCCTTACTTCTGTGCTGCTGCTGGCGGCGGTGCTGCTTTTAGAGCTGGGCAGCGGGAGAGCAGTGGCTGCTGGCTGGGAGCCCAGCTCTGAAGGCAGAACCCCCGCCAGCAGCCGCGCAGAAGTAGGGTGGCATGGTATGGTATGGCCACCCTTACTTCGGCACTGCTGCCTGCAAAGCTGGGCCCTCAGTCAGCAGCCGCCACTCTCCAGCCGCCCAGCTCTGCAGGCGGCAGTGCAGACGTAAAGGCAGCAATACCATACCATGCCACCCTACTTCTGTGTGGCTGCTGGGGTGAGGGGGGTGCTGCCTTCAGAGCTGGGCCCCTGGCCAACAGACGCTACTCTCTGGTTGCCCAGTTCTGAAGGCAGTGCAGAAGTAAGGGTGGCAATACTGTGACCCCCCCTAAAATAAACTTGCACCACCCCACCCCCACAACTCCCTTTTGGGACAGGACCCCCGATTTGAGAAACTTTGGTCTCCCTTGTGAAATCTGTATAGTATAGGGGTAAAAGCACACAAAAAAAATACCAGATTTCATACGGGAAGACAAGATTTCATGGTCCGTGATGAGTTTTTCATGGCCATGAATTTGGCAGGGCCCTATGCATTAGGAATGTGGAAATACTGGCTTGTTGCCACCTCCTTCCCTACGTGGCAGGGCAGGAAGTCCAGTAGACCCTTGCTTCAAGCTGGTTACTGGCAGAGGAACTTTCAGTTCTTGCAGCTGGAAGGATCTTGCCCGGTCCCCTCCATACACTACCAGCACTGTCACTGCCTACTCTGAGCTTCACTCCCAGCCTCTCCAAGTCTTTAGGGCCGTGCTGAACATTTTTATGGCTACTTTGCCTCCTTCCACCTCAATCTTTGACTGCCAGGGTCAGTCTTTGACTGCGTGTTTGTGCTGTGTGTATCAAAAGGTAGACAAACTATACTTTTGCTTGAAGTCGTCCTCCAATGGTTGATCTCATATGGTAGACAGAAATGACAACATCTCCATGAACAGTGACTCCTAATGGAATTATGACTTTCCCGTCTTGCATACGGAATTCCCTTTAAAACAAATGAGGAAGAAGTCCATGGTTATGCGCACTTCAGCAGAACCATTAAAGTTATTGCTGGTGTACTTCAAAATACATAATCTCAAAACTCAGACCGTGATTAGTGAGTAGAAGTAGCATTCTGTGCTCTTACTAGTGGTCAGTTGAAACGGTAATGTTTCACATAGAACTACTAGTATAGTGCTGAAAATAGGGGTAAGCCCAGCACCTCATCATAGAAGTTCAGACAAGCTCTGGCAGTCGAGTTTTAACACTGGGCATCAACTTCCCAGTAACATTTTCACTTCTAGTAACATTATCTTGCCCAATCAAATCAATCACAGACAGGACCCCGCCGCCGCGCCCTGCCCCCCCCCGCACAGCTTGGAAGTTAGATGTATTACAGTAAAAAAAGACTTTTATTAGCATCATTAAGAGGTAAGAAAGCCATAGTAACTTACTTCATTCTTTCATATTCCTGGGAGGTTGTAAAGATTCTGGTTTCTCCAATCAGAATGTCACAGAAGGGTCGACACCCATTTCTCTGCTTATTGAAACAGGGGACTGGACTGAGAGAGACTGATTTGATAGTAAGAGGCTTACAGTGAGGCTGGATAGGCTTTTCTACTATTAGATCACAAATGTATCCTAGGTATCTGCAACAAAGAGAGCCATTACCGAATGATCCCATCACTAGGGCTGTCAAGCAATTAAAATTTATCACGATTAATTGCACAGTTAAACAGTAATAGAATAGCATTTAAATATTTCTGGATGTTTTCTACATTTTCATTTCAATTACAAACACAGAATACAAAGTGTACAGTTCTCACTTTATATTTATTTTTATTACAAATATTTGCACTGTAAAAAGACAATAGCATTCTTCAATTCACCACATACAAGTACTGTAGTGTAATTTTTGTTGTGAAAGTGCAACTTACAAGTGTAGATTTGGGGGTTTTTTGTTTGTTACATAACTGCACTCAAAAACAAAACAAACGAGCCAAAAATCTACATTTGTAAGTTACACTTTCACAACAAAGAGATTGCACTACAGTACTTGTATGAGGTGAATTGAAAATTATTTCATTTCTTTTGTATGATTTTACAGTGCAAATATTTGTAATAAAAATATACACTGATTTCAGTTACAATATATATGACAATGTAGAACATCCAAAATATTTAATAAATTTCAATTGGTATTCTATTGTTGAACAGTGCAATTAAAACTGAGATTAATTCTTTTGAGTTAATCGCGTGAGTTAACGGAGATCAACAGCCCTACCCATCACACAATTATCACTTCTGTTTTCTATAAGAGAGGCACTTGGAGAGCACAAACTTGCACTGAGCTGCTTGTAAAGTTCTAGGAATGGAATTTTGTCAGTATTTGTACAACATGCATTTACTGCCGTCAAGCCACAAAGCAAACAATGTAAGCATTTTATGCCAATTCTGCATTTATAAGAATAAATAAAAATAGAGTCTATACTGAAAACAAACAAAACAAAAAACCCACACATGGCAGCCTGTCTCAGAGCCCAGGACTACAGACTTGGTGTAGCAGTATTGTCTGTCTGTTTGGTCAGCAGGCCTAGGGGTCAGCACCCGCTTCTCCAGTCTCTTTTAGTTCAATGTGTCCTGAACTCCTTGAATGGGGTTCAGCTGGATTGGCCTCTTTGTTGATAACCCCCTAGTCCCACCCCATCCCTGGGCTAGGCATAGGGGAATCTGGGGTAGTTAGGGGGACCAGGCTCTCACTCCACCAGGTCCCAGCACAGGGCCCTGAAAGGATGATAGCATTGTATGACCTACGCTTAGCCCACCTCCCCCACCCAATGCCTCAGTTTGAGGTGGGACTTTGCTTTCAACCCCAGAGTCTCAGGGCTGATGCAGGTGACCCTCTGGTGCCCCTACCTTTCGGGTGATGTCTAAAAGGCAGGGGAGGAAGACTCACAGCCAGACCTCTTTAATAAGAGCTTCTCCTCCTGTCTCAGGGCAGTGTTCCTCCAGGAAATGACTTCTCTCCTACCCCCAGCCTGGGCTGCTGGAACTCTTTATACTCTTTTCCCCAGGAGTATGCTTGGCAGTACCTGAGGGGTGGAGCTTTCCTGACCCAGCACTGCTGCAGCCTTTTCCCGGCCTAAGCCTTAGTGTGGCTTTGGAAACTCTATCACACTTGGACTCATGCTATGGTGCTAAAAATAGCAACGCAGACATTCCCACTCTGGTTCCAAGACCCACCCTCCTTGCAGGGTTCCAGAGTTTGAGGGGGAACATGTACACTACTATTTTTAAGTGCCATAGCAGGAGCCGGAGTCTGTAGACGCGGGCTCAGAGAGTCCCTGCTGCCGGTGGTTTTTTTGTAGTGTAGATATACCCTTAGAGACCAGTTAGCTTAGCTCCAGCTAAGTGCATTGGAGGGTTTGTTTCTATAATGATCTTAAACAGCACTTTTAGAAAATAAATAATGACAATTCCAAAACTTGCCAGGACACAGCAATGCTGTTTTCAGCTTAACTAGGCTAAGAATCTTGGGGGTTTAAACTTTTGTTTCTACATATTTATCACTGCATTTTTTCTGTTCACTCGGTGGGAGCCTGCCAACAGGATATTCTTCTGTTGCAACACAAACAAGATGTTTTTCACAGCAAGTTTCTGATCAGACAAACTAATTTTGGGGGAAGCTTGAAGCAATAGTAAGCCTTGTCTTAATTTTCTTTCAACCTAACGAACAAAGCCATCAGAAAAAAAAAACAAAAACAAAAAACAGACATAGCCTTCATCTATTAATCCTTGGCCACAATTTGAGGAAAAACAGCATTCACCATTCTCACTTTACACAGGGTGAGGCTAGGACACAGAGGCTAAGGAACTTGTCTGACCCTACATAGCTCTAGCAACATTAACATGCTAGGACTGGAACTCAAGCATTCCAGGCTCCAAACCCCTTGCTTAATACTTTAGACCATCATTACTCAGACTATCATGTGGCACGTGAGCAGTTCCACTGACTTCCGTGGGACTACTCACAGGAATGTTTGTAGGACCCAGGCCTGGACAGCTGAGGAGATGGGGACCACAGGCCTAAAAACAGTTATATGTTTTCAACTATGTTGAATAGTGCTTGCCCGACTAACATACTCTACCTTCTGTGGGATGGCCAGAGTCCTATTCCAGGTCTCTTTGAGTTGAGCAACTGAATAGCTGGGATTGGACTAGAGAAGAGATGACAGAAACAGAACATTGCACTGACCAGAACTGCTGATGCTGCACGACCATCCTGTCAGATAAAATGCAAGAGCACAAATCAGAGATATCCTGTTAATTGAAGGGAAAGGATAGTCTATTTTAACCCAATCCATATTTAAAAGCGCATTTCAGCAAGATTTCAATGACATGGCCATATTAGAGCTAAAGGAGGAATGCCTATAGAAACTCTTGTTTCGGCGCTTTCATTTCTAGTAATTAACATTTGAACCAGACTAAATCCAGTTGATAGAAATGGACTCAGTTATTTTACAGAAGTGCATAAAAGAGTAGTTGAGGATTCACACAAGATTTTGAGGGCTCAGAAATAACTTCTGTCTTTGTATTGGAACTTTTGCTGTGTTTTAGTAATTTGTAGTTTGTAATATTACACTACACCTGCAGATCTTGGGCTCACTGCAATCTGCTAAAGCAGGGATTTACCTTGATACAGGATTTGCCACCCCAGAACAGACTAAGGCTTAAGTATCCTGCTGAATATGGGCATGTGCTCGAAGTCAAAGGGACCACTCATGCCTTTTGAGCTTACATAGATCTCTTCTTCAGGGTTAGAGCTCTGTGTAAGCTCAAAAGCTGGTCTCTCACCAACAGAAGTTGGTCCAAAAGGTGGGTGAGGTAATATCTTCTAGTTTCTCGAATATCCTGGGACCAACATGGGTACAACATCATTACATACCTTGTGTTAAGCACTGGTTTAAAGTACCTTGCTGAAGAGGGGCCCCCATATTGGTAACCTATCTTTTGGACTTGGCTGGCTGTACAAGCTAGTTGGAGGGGGACGGACAAAGAGAAAAATGCCCTTTGACATACAAAAAATTCATTTGGGCACTAAGCAGGTCTTGGAGCTCGGTCATGTTCAAGTCTTTTAGGTTGGGAAACTACATACCTAGAGAACTTATGTGTTTCTGATTTTCACAGTAGAACTGTAGTCAAATGGAGAGTGACACTATTAGGCTTAATGTTTATCAGAAGTTTCCAGATGAAATCTGCCTAGATCATAGAAGGTTTTTACTGCCCAAAACTTGACAGCCCTGAAATGACAACCTGGGAGCCGAAAGTTAAACAGAACTCCTTCTGCATCATTATCAACCGTAAAGGTTCTACAGGCCAAAGAGTGTGATTGTGTAGGTGTCACTGACACAATCTTCAGCCTACACTGTCCTCAACATCTGTGCAATTACAGGGCCCTCAATGGGTTTGCCCAAGGCCCTGGAAACACTACGTTGTTAACAAGTCTGTTGATGTACAAGGAGAGACAGAATGTGGTTCATCTTCCTTAGCTATGCTGGCTCTGCGGGGCTAACTGGAGTAAAAGCCATCAGACTCGTTTTTCATGGAAGTTAGTAGAACTGACTCAATACTCACAGGAAGTAGATCTGAGGAGTAAAATGTCCCTCTTGTTGCAGAGAGAATTTTCAGAATAGACCCACACTTTAATGGTAGTTTTAGTTATTCTTCTTCAAGCTCTCCTCCCCCAACCAAACTAGAAACTGCATTTAAAGTTGTGACAAACCATAACACTCAAAGCAACGTCTGCTGTTGTGTCGGGCAGAAAAGATTCTCAAACATATTGCAATACATAAGATTAAAGGCATGAAGCATTTTTAGCATCAAGTTGAATTGTCTCTTTATATTTAAAAGTTTAGGTTTTTGCATACTGGCAGATTGTATAATCCTTATTCTCCTGTATGGATTTACCCTCATTGTATCCTTGTACAATGGTGCATTTTGTTGCTGGCCAGTTCCCCAGGGAAGCAAGAGTTTACAAGCAGAGATTACTCAAATGTAGCTACCGGCTGACTTACCATGCAATGGATGACACACACATTTTTGGGGTTCTGCTGTAACCAGTTGTGCATGTTCTTACATACAGCATAGAGATTATGCAGACTGGGTGCTTGTCTCATTGGCCAGCTACATTCAGATACCTAGGAGATCACATAATGAACAAACATAAAACTTCATAATCCCCTTAACTGAGACTGTTTCATAGATCTTTCCTGTCAAAAAGAGCATATCCCTTCCATACAAGGTAAGTGATGTGCTTTAAAACCCTTCAGCCTCTTTTTTCATGCAGAACTCTGCTTAATGGGGGAGGCATGAATTATGGAAGGGGCAAGAGAATATCAATTTCATATTATGAAACAAAAAAATCTTTTGTCCCTGACAATACATTTTAAAACTGTTTTGAAATATTTAGCATGCAACTTGGATCATCCTTACTAACTATTTAAAGCACTGAATTCTCTTTGCAAGGAAGAGTTGGATCAAATTGCTGTGCTTTGATTATAGTTACACTGTAATAAGTCCTGCACTAGGTCACATGGTTGACATGTTAGCAAACTGGTTCTTAAAGTTATGGCCTGGTTTTCAAGAGGAGCTGAGCATCGCCTGCTTCCACTGACTTAATGGAGTGGGATTTGAGAGACCTCCGCAACCCTGAACATCAGGCCACTAATGCCTGGACTCTTATGAGAGAGAGAGAGAGAGATCTGATTTCTACAGCAATCTTTTAATACTTTGAGTAATTCTTTGTAGAAAGGAATTGGGTAATAGTTTCTAAGATGTCAGCCAGAACATTATTCCTCAAATGCTAAGCTGTACAAACAAGCAAAGCATTTCTAGCTATCACTCATCCATATACTCTCTGAATAATACAGTTGTCTCAAGGACAATCTTTGCAGTGCTGTGCCAAGTTGCAGATTGGCTCGCCTTCCACAAACCTTTTTCTCCATTTGGCTTATTTTTAATTGAATTGCTTTTTAAAGAGGTTTCTGGCCAGAGGTAGGAAGCTACAGTACCAAGTTTCACTCTGTCTGAAGAGCAGTTTTTTCCCCAAGCAGACATTTGAATTCTACTTTAGGAATGGGGAGGGAGGGGGAGGGGTGGAGAAGAGAAGATGGTAGTTTGATTAAATCTTCCTAAATACGTGGAAGTTCCCTAGATGGATCATATAACCACTTAAAAGGAGAATGATATAAATTTGTCAAGGCAGCTTACTCAGACTGTCCATAACGTCTAAGCAATTAATTTGGGTTGTATTTAGTTTGAACCCTAATATTTGTAAGGGGATCTACAGCAAGGCCCCCTATAAGAATGTATTGTTTTCCATTGTAAGCACCTAGCAAAGTATCTGTTGCTGCAGTTAACCGTCTATAACACAAATTCTTATTTTAAAGTATGTACAATAGTTAGAAATAACCATTCTGCTCTGTAGCAGATGAGCATACATTAGGGAGTGCTCACATGAAGTGCAATGAGCATTTATTTGGCCATTCTTTTAGGTTATAATCATGCAAACTGAAATGCATTTTTTTTCCTGGACAGTTTCACATCGTGATTTTTTTAAGTGGAGTTGCTTGGACAATTAGTCCTGATTGTGTTTTGCTGTTCTCCAAGGGAAGCTGTTACTGACAATATGACCAACGACCCATGAACTAAATATCCTCTAACTAGGCCTTGACACAGCAGACTGTAAAGGCTCTGAAAAGCTGTTACCATCTATTAAGTAAATATGCATTTCCAGCAGTCCATAATTATGGATTTGCTTGGTCTGTAATCACAGGCCAGCAAGCAGATATGTAATTTGGAAATTTTTAAGTATATGTTATGTAGTTTTCTTTATTTGACATGCTACCTCAATATCATTAAGGAAATTCAATACAACATAAAAATAAGTGGAAGTTGTATACGGCTTTTGAAATATGGGGGCCTGTGGCCATGTTTATGATACTAGTGTTAGGACAGTAACATCAGCTTGTTTTTATGCATAAAATTTTTATTTTTAATTTCTCCCAGCTTCTTTGGGAAACTGCTGGAGAAGCCACTACCAGGGAAGTCACTAGAAGAATGGATTATTAAAGGACTAATGAGCATTATACTGTTCCCAGTTACATTCTTCCAGGGGCTCTACATTTTGCCTTGCTTATTTTTTAAAACTATATCCTATCTTCAGATACGGCAGCTACTTTTCCTCTTCAGAAGTCTGTGAAAGAAGAGGTGAATAAGCCAGTAGGAGGCAAAAAGGGTTATGGAAGATGAGAATTAACAGCAACTATGAATTTACAACATTTTTATATAAAAAAGATTTATTCCTCTTGAAAAAAAGGCTTAGAGAATAGGAAACTAATAATCCACTTTAAATAAAGAACAGAACAAGCAGCTACTGTGCGTGGAGGGGATTGGGAGGAACACCTCTCAGTTAGTCCTGTGCCAAAGCCTAAATGGAGAATAGTCATTCAAGGATTTTAGCTCCTTTAGGATCGATTAGTATTTTTCCATGTATACCACATCCATTGCAAGAGCACCATGGAACAATTTTACAAAATCATCTCATATATACACACACCTTATCTTTCCTGCCTGCCTAGTAGAGACAGACTATCCCAGCCCAGAACCTTAAGATGCTGCATTTTGATAAATGCTATTTATCATTTTCACCTCATGTTTTGAGGCAACAGCTAACAAAATGGCTAGTCAGTCTTAGTAGGTAACATACACAGTAGTAAATAAGAATATGAATACTATTTCCTGCCCTGCAGCATTCTTTCAATAGACAAGTACAGCAGCAATACCACTAAAATATTTTAAGTTGAGTGGCTGTAAATACAGATCCCACTGCATCTTCTATGGATACAGAAGAGTCCTGACGTTAGTTCAGTTTTTTTTGAGCACTCCTCATCTCAGCCCCATTGCCAACAAATATACCTGAATTTGTTAAGCAAAAGTGAATTAAAAGTTCCTTGATTATTTTCACCTAACAGGTTTTCCTGATTCACTGACAACATATAACACCATCACAGAAAGGCCGTTTACAAATGGAGCCTTTTTTTTAGTGATGTGCATTTTTAGCCATGGTGTGCACACAAATGTAAATGGAATGGCTACCAGCGATCTAGACAGTGGCTGCAAATAGACTTCAGTTTACTTAACAACTATAGGTCAGACTAATCTCTTGCTACACTAGCTTAAGTTTTGTAATTAATGTTGCATTTTGGTGGAAGACAGAGCTAGAAAGAAGGAAGAAGATTGCTTGTAAGAAAGTGTTTTGTTTTTTGGGTTTTTTTTTTTTTTTTAAAACCAGTTATGTCTAACCTTGCATATCTACAGGGATCTCCAAATGCTTTAAAACCTTCAAGAAATTGTAGCCCAACACTTCTGTCTGGTATCATTCTGGTTTTATAGAGGAGGAAATGAAGGCAGAAAGCATTAGTAACTTCTCAAATAATAAAAGTAGGGGCAGAGCCAGATACACAACCCATATTTAACTTCCAGATATAACTTTATTTTGTGAGGGCAGGAATATCACTGATTGCATCAAGATTTTACATAACTAGAGAGACAGTTTTGCAGCACAGAAGTATGCTGTTTTATTTTTAAAGAAAACTTCTTTAGAAGCACCTTTGTTAGGATACCTGTTCTCACCACTTTGCTTTTTTAATTCTTTCTAAGAGAGTCTGGTGAAGTGAAGTTTCCCTATGTACAGTACCAATACTGTAGGTGATTACAACGGTGACATCACACCCCATATTCTTCATAGAAATATGGTTGAGATATACTTTATGTAAGATGGCTCATGTAAGGTATCAATGGAAAGGTTATAATTTACTGAATGTGATTTTCCGATTTGTATACATGTATGAGCTTGCGCTGTGCAGATCTTTCTATACAGCGCAAGACAGTATTATTTTGGGTTTATTCCCCAAACGGGGTGTGCACGTGAATGCTGGGTGAATCCTCTCACACAGAGTGGACTTCAGTCTGTGTCTGCAGCTGGGTGTGGCCCTACCTGTGTGCGTTGCAAGAGGCCGGAGAGCCTAATTCAGCAAAACAGGGAAGGGAATCCAGGCTGGTGGAGGAGGAGGGGCTCAGTGGAACCCCAGTACATGAGGGGGCATCCCAGAAGGAGGGGGTCTAACCCAACACAACTACCCTCTGCTTTTCAGGCCTTCAACAAAATTAGCACCCGAGTATTATGCTGTTAGGCAGTCATGCAGATGGGAGCTACTTTCATTCATACACACTACAATTTTAAAGAGTTGTGCAACTCAGTCAGTATATAAAACTTAGTGTTAATAGACTGATAAGTCATTCTCTTAGAAAATTTTCTGAAAAAGTGCTTATTCCTCACTCCTCTGCAGCAGTTTCTAGCAGCTGTACAGGAGTCACGAGTAGCATAGCGGCAACTTAAGTACCCCTACAGTCCCTCCCATTGCAAGCTCCAGTGCAGGTACATGCCATAGCACAGAGCCCTCAAGGGCGGCTTTAACTTATGCCAGGGGCTGTTTGAGGCCCTATAGTAGGCCAGAATCCAGGGAGTGAAATGGGCATTTAAAGCCACCTTTGGTCCCCATCTCCCTGAGCCTTCTGTGCTCTGCCTCTTAGGAGGCACAGAACCTGCCCCCTTTGTTTTGTAAGAACTCTGAGTGAGATTGCTTCAGAGACCTCTTGCTGACTGTCCTCCAAAGTTTGTGATCCTGGGCTTTGGTATCCCAGAAGAAAGCACTTACCCGGTTATGAAACTTGGCACTACGATAAGACTTCTGTGACAAATTGAAGACCGTGTAGTGGTCAGGATGTCGTGAATCTAAGAACGTTCGCACATCTTCAATGTGATTCCTGAACCCCAGTTCAACCCCTTCAGCAGGAAAAGACATAACTGTCAAGACCAAACACACACAAGAGTGAGTATGGACCACAACAGGGTTCAGAAGTTGGTTCATAAACACTGAGTACTGCAGACAGCATGATTTCATTTACACAAGTGACTGACACTTACCAATGATTCTTGAGGTAACGTAAGAAATATCTAGCTCTCCCTTGGCGTAACTAAAGAAAAGAAAGCAGGGAAGACACTTGTTAACATAGACACCTATATACAGAAGCCAAGACAACAATGTTTCTCCACGAAGACTCACTTCAGATTAGGAATGGATAACAAGGGGCGACAAACTACTTAGTAGTACATTTGGAAGTTAAGTCTAAACAAGACAGAATCAGAGAGTTTTAAAATATTGCTTTCCAACAATGGACTAAACAACCCTCTCTTTTTTATATACCCAGTTGTCTTTACACCATTGTCTACTTTTTGTCAAAAAGAACACCCTCCACTTTATCATCAGCTGCCTTGACTCCAATTTCTAATGGAAATTTTTCAGCAACCTGAACAGTCAGTCACTTCCACAGACACCTGAAAGCCACTCCTAAGATCATGAACAATTGCTCTGCCACCTCAGAGTTATTCCAGAATAGACAGTGTGCACCACAAGGCGGCACCAGAGCACAGTGCCTAGTTGAGATGCAGTCAGCTGCAGTGATCAACAGCGTACAACAAGTCAACAAAATTTTCTTAAAAGGTAGTGGTCAAGAATGGATTTAAGGATGGGAACAATAAGGGGGGCTAAATAGGATGGGTGAATCAGTCAGTCGGGAGAATCGGTATTTAAAGACAAAAACGTAGGGTAGAAGTGGGATCGCATAAGGGATATAGAGGTAAGAGTAGTGAAGAGAGACTTGGAGAAGAGAATGGATAGGAAAGGCCCATCCCAATGTTCAGGATCTCTGACATTCATTCATCCCAAGGTTACAAATCTTGCTTTAGTGGCCTTAGCTTCATTTAAACCATATACCCAATTATAAGACCGATTCATTCATAAAAGTCACATCAAACAAATAAAAGAAAAGCTTTCTAGATAACCTGGAAAAAGACCAGTTTCTTTTTCCAATGCCAGTTAAGAACAAAGTTTCCTTCCCACTAACATCCTGGAGCTACAGTTTTTGTTTTACCTGTACTGAGAGGCTTTGGTTGTACTATACCTGGCAACAGATTGCATAACTTTTGAAGAGGTGTCTTTTAGGGTGTCCTTAAGGTTATCCTTCAAGTTGCTGAAGAGTCGCCCTGCTCCTCCTTTCACCATGTCTAGTAAGCCTCCCCCATAGGTGGATTCCATGTCTGGCGATGATGCCCCTTTAAAAAAAAAAAAAGGCTACAGATGTCACTCATTCAGAACAAAGAGCATGCTGCCAACAGGCACTCTGCTTTAGCCTCATGGTAACACAGCCGAGTGCTTTGCTTAAGATCAGGAAACAGGCTACTCTCACTGGTCTCCAGCTAAATATCGATTTTCAGAGTTGTGGAAGCACTCCTGCTGGCCAAGGTGAAGATGTTTAGAAGTTGCTAGCGTTGCGTGCAAGGCATCAGGTTGACAGTCTATAGCAGGGGTGGCCAAACTGTGCCTCTTTTGCAGTTACACTGCAGCTCCCGAAGCCTCCCAGAGATCCACCCCACCATTCTCCACCTACCATTTGGGGGGGGGTGGGAGGGGTAGCTGCTAAGGGCTTCTGCCCTGCGGCAGGGTGGGGCTAGGGGCTTCTGCCAGAGACAACTGCCAACTGTAAAGGGGCGGGAGGGGGGCACAATTTGAATGTTCAGTCCTCCCAACAGCTTGAGACATACACCCCCAGGCACACTCCCCCTCTTTCCCCCCATGGCCCCTCCCTTCAGCTCCCAGGTGTTAGCTCTGCATGGAGAGGCAGCAGCAAACACCTGGGAGCTGCAGGGAGGGGTCATTAATTTAGCTCCTTGGGGAGAGGCAGCAAGAAAAGTAGTTGAAGCCCTGAGCCCCAGCAGGTGCCACCCGCAGGGCTGAAGTTTGGCCTCCCCTGGTCTATAGAATTGGCACAGTAGGGGCAAGAGCAGAACAAGCTAGGCTACTTTTTGCCTTAACCCAGCCTCAGGATACAAGCAGAATTCAGTTTCCATTAAGGTTGCCCTTCCTATAACTGACTTCTCTACCATGAAATCTCTTTCAGACAGGCTAAAATATTTATTAGACAGCAACTCTTATCACAGCGGACGTGGTCACGAGCCTGAATGCATTTCAGAAGTCACAGGCTCTGTCTCCCAGTTATCAATCCCTGAACATCTAGTCTCCTAGGAGAAATACAAACCAATAACTTTCCTATTCTCTGCCTTCCACCCTCCCAATACATGCAACATGCAAGAGGGGAGATAGTCGGCATCCCATTTCACAGACAGGGTATCTTAGGAATGGAGATTGTCATGGGGTTACATGTTCCTGGCAATATACATTGTCAATAGGCAAGACAGGCTTGTCAATTTTACTGAGGGACGGCAAGACCATATTTGTGGGTCTTTTAAGCCATATATGTTTGTTCAGCAGCTTGCATAGTGGGCCCTGGACTAGATTGGGGCATTAATGTAATGTAAATAATAAGAAGAGGCATGTCTTCACAGTTGTGATTTAATGCTGTGATAAAGTGAATGTTCAAGAACAAAACAAGACAGAGTATTAGCATGGTAGGATGCAATGTGTTCTTATACACAGTATGTCCTTCATTGCACAAATAAAATAAGTGATTTGATGTTTATTTTTGTTGTAATCCTCAATAATTAAGTTGTGAAAAGCTTTGTTATAGATGCAGAATCTCTGTTAATTTCCAGCTGAAAGTATTGTTCTGGAAGTGACTTCCAATTGTGTTACAGATTGCAGTACACGGGTTCTTTTATTTCATTCTGCAACTGAACTGCAAAGCATCAGTCTAGCAAAAGATTTAAAAATCCTTTGATTATCTATAATTAAGGCTACGTTTTAGTCACAGACAGTAAACAAAAATTCACAGCCAGTGATCTGTCCATGACTAGTATTATATACCCCGACTAAATCTTGGGGAGGAGGGAATAGCCTAAGGGGTGTCGCGGGTGCTGTAGGTGTTGACACAGCCTTGTCGCTAAAAGTTGCGTAGTGTAGACAAGCCCTTAGTGTCCTAACCACTATCTACAAAACTCTGTTCTGTAGATGAAGAAATCATCAATAGAACTTCAGCTGTACTGTACCTACAGTTCAACTTCCATTTAAAAAGAGAAGAGAGCAGAATGTTTGAGGAAGGAATTAAGCAGATTTAAAAAAAAAAAAAAAAAAAAAAAAAAGCTACCCAACAACTTAGATCCAATTGATAATCTCTGCTAAAACTCCACTTAATTATGGTTTTCAAAACTGTTAATTAGAAGACTAATCAGTAGCCCTGGTGCAGTTCTAATGGAGACAATCAACAACCAAGGATCATAGCTGCGTTTAAGGGCACACCTCTCAATATAAGCTGCTCTCTGAATACTCGAGGGAATGATTCAGAACCTAACATACAGCTCAACAGATGGACACATGCTTGGTAGGGACGCACAGTTTGTGGCATAATGTTCTTTCAGCATTCGAAAGAATCTCTATTTATGGGGGGGAAGAAAACTAGAATACAAGATCATTCATATTTGGCAATAAGCATCCTTCTTAATATGTGAAGACAGCAGGCACATTTTGCAGTGTTGTTTGCACAGACTGTACATTACCAGGGTGGGGAACTAGGCTGCTGCACAAGACCATGAGATTCCTTCCCCCACTCAAGACCAATTGCATTGCAAGTGCCCATTTGCTTGTGCTTTAACAATACTAGAATGATTAATTAAAGCTCATAAACATAGATGTGAAATTCAGTGTTAAAATCTAGTAACATTTTATTCTACAATGTTAGGAGTGTGCAAGTGTATCTTCATAAAAATACACCCCTGCAAGTTAGACTGGTAGGGGTATCGCACCCGGCCTTCAATCCAATATTCTGCACATTTACTCATAGCAATCCAGTTAACTTTGACCTGGTGTTAAATTACTGTCTGGTGATCTTATCCTTGTTTGTGAAGAACCGATTCTTGCAGAGTATGAGATTTTTGTTCTGTATGCAACAGGAAACCTTTACTAATTCAATTATTGGATAGTCACTGAAAAGCTTAAGTATTTTAGAGAGATTGTCACTTTTGACAGCTTCTAGCTCTTTATAATTTGGTCATTATTTGCGATACAAGTTTTAGTCAAGGTATTTTGCAAACCATGACTTTTTACTTTTCCTAATAATGATGAAACTTTTAATAGTGTTTTTAATGCAAGTGTGATGTGAAATGCTAGTGAAACAGAAGCTAACATGCCTCCCCTTTAAAAAAAAAAAAATTGCATTAGCAATGACAATTCACCCCCCCCCCATCTTCTCACTTTTAAGATTTCCACATTAGTGGCTCAGACTGGTAAAGTGACAGTTTGGTTCATTTAGTTGACAAGTTCAAACATTCGTCTGTCAGAGAGAGAGAGAAAAAAAAATCCATTCATTTTCAACAGGCAAACTCTCATTTTGAAGACACCATGCGCCCATATGACCAGGCATACGTACCAGCTATTCATCATATAGCACTGCTACAGTTATAGGCACCTTACCATATGGGATAGCAGCCACTCCTAGATTCACCTACAAAAAGGGGTGCCATTGTTCCTTTTAAATTTCTGCTCATTGCATCAGGTGTCTGCTTGGTTCTTGTCCTAGATAATCCCCGTGTGATAACCAACTAAAACGGATAAACCCCCATTCAGATCGCCCTCTCTGCTCCCCCCGAAAAAAGTTTAAGATGTGCTGCTGCTCCTGGCAGTGTCCTTTACAGTCACTTACAATAAGGCAAGGCACTCAGAATGCTATAGAACAGTTAAAGATATGAAAATCAGTGCAAAGTCAAATAAAAGGGAGCCTTCTAAAAAGAGTGGGCGCTCATGCAGGAGTGGACTGACTGCAATTGAAAAGGTGGACAAAGACATTTAAAAAGGGGGAACAGTTCTGCGCCCTGGATGCCTCACAGAAATACAAAACACAACTCCTGGAATACTGGTGCCCATTTTTGGCTGGGATGCTGAAGTTGCATCATACTGGGGAACCAACATAGATCCCTAGCCCAGCGTTTTCTCTTAGATGGCACCAAACTGGTGCCGGGGATCACAGGGAAAGCTCCATGACCCTAAATCAATTCCATCTCACCACTGCAAATATGCTGCTGTGGGTAAAGAGATGGGCAGCGCCTTGAAACTCACCTTCTTGCCTCGCTCCTGATACAGCATCTAAATATAGCTGGCCACAGGAGCCATCTGTGTACAGGATTAAAGGTGCAGGAAGCAGTGCCCTATTCCACGCTTTCTGCTTCTACTCTCACACTATCCCATTTTACTGTGAGAGCAGGTGTCCCAGCCTCCAGATAACACCAATGGACCTCCCCAGGCATCAAGCAGCAGATATCCTTTGGGGAGGGAAGGGACAGGAGGAGCAACAGAGGAGAAGACCAAAGAAGAACAATTAATTCAAAGTGGAAGGAAGACAAGAGGAGAAAGAGATCTGAGTCAGAAGGGAAGAAAAGGAACAGACAGAGTGCTATTGAACCACAGCCTGGCATAACGGGATAGACTGGAGGAGCAATGGCCTAATGGATGGAGGCCTGAGCCCTATTCCCAGCTCAGCCACAGATTTCCTCAGTGACTTTGGGCAAGTCATTTAATCTACCCTGTGCCTCAGTTCCCCCATCTGTAAAATGGGGAATACCACCACCTCAGAGGCATGAGGAGGATAAAAGCCATTAATGACCAAGGAGCACTGATGCTACAGTGAGGAGGGCCACCTAAGTACCTAGACAGCGAGGTCTCTCCAACAGCAACACAAGGGTTAGGAACTACTGCCCTTCACTCACCTTTAAACTTCTTCTCTTTCAAGTTTCAATTCCTTTATGATCAGTCTTATCTTGCTTATGCTCCTCTAGAGCCATTTAATTATTGGTCTCTCTCCAGAAGAGGAAGAAGTCTTAAGAGTGAAAAACGACAACAGGCCCACAGCAGGTTAGCTAAACCTATTGTGCAAAGGTCACTGCTAGAGCTGGGACTAGAATCAGAGCTGCTGGTTCCAATGCCGTGCGCTACATACGAGACTACATCCTCCCTGAACGCTGGGTTCTTAGAAACACTTCTTATACAGTGTGTTTGCAGACAGATACTAGGAGAGTGACCGAGAGGATAGAGAGAGATGAGTTGCCTATATTTTGACAGGAAGCTTCCACAAGCATGTCACCTCAGCCTGTGAGAAACCCAGTGTGCTAGGACGCATGTGCTGGCAGCAACAGGTGCAGGGCTAGGACACTTTCCCATTTCAGTAAGGGCTTTTTCTTATACCTTAGGAAGGAAACAAAAAGCCATTAAGCAAACAAGCATTTAAAATGCACTTTGCAAACTTCCAAGAGCTAGTCTGAATATTAACGTTGATAGGACAGTATTTAACTTGAAGTGGGGGGTGAAGGCAGACATGCAAAGTCAGGAAATTAAGCCAGATAAGACCCTTCATTCAGACAACTCACAAACCAAGGCAAAGGCAAACAGAAGTACACAGAAAGAAAGCAAAGGAATCAGTCTTACTTCAGCTTACCAAGATCATTAGGGTCTTCTCCATAGCACAGCTCCCAGTCCAGGAACATTTTTCTTCCCTGCACTCTTGCACATGCTCTCTGCTCCCTTTTGAGAGAGACTGAATAGTCACCAAGCCTCCAGGGCTAACCCCACCCTGCTCTCTTGCAGATTCCTGCAAGAAGAGCAGACAGCTGTGGTCCTGGTAGCAAGTTAACCCTTTCTCACTCACTTCCTCCAAAGAATCAGGAGTGTTTTCCCTCCTGGTGCAATGTGGTCCATTTCAGAATAGGAGGGGAGGGATCTTTGGGGCTTTATAAAAATTACATAATACCCATGGATAAGCAATCACTCTCAGGAATAATTTAGTATTAGCAGTATCCAAAGAGGGAGTTACTTTACCAGAAGCACAGACATAGTCACCTTAATTGTGTCTTAAATATCATGGCAAAACTTTAACAAAGGAGCTCCCAGGAGTATGCTCCAGTGCCGTATGCTGAGAAAAAATATCTTCCTGTTTCCCCTAGTGGTGGTGACTCCTGTAAATTGATGGCAGAGTATATGTTAAATTTACTGTGGCAATAAAATAGAATATAACTTAAGTCAGAGCAGGAACTACAGATCAGTTCAAATATTAAAAAAATGGAAGATTTCCATTTTCTTCTATATATCAGTGCTGCTTTCATTCTGAAAGTATTAAATGCTCTAATGAATATACAGGGTTCCATGACAGAAGTCTGACACCATACTTAAAGGAGCTCAGCTAGTTCTTCTACTGACTTTGCACAGATACTTCAGTTCCCTGACCATTTCCAAATTTCTGGCTCTTTATGCCACATATTCCCCCAAAGTACTTCACTTTGCAGATCTTGGAATTGTTTTTTCCTTAAATCATTACCATGGCAGCGTCAGGGATGTAATTTCGTTTTGTTTTTAAAACATACAAAAACTTCTATAATTATGATCCAGCACTTTTCTTCAACATTAAGCTACACAACAGCTCTGTGATATAGGCAAAAAGGGGTCTAATCCTGCATTCCCTGAGCCCCCAGAGCTACCAATAAAGCCAGTGAAGTTTCCGAGTGCTTCACTATTATCCCCATTTTTACAGAAGGGGGAAAGTTAAATTATGACTTGTTCAAGGCCAGAGTGTCAATGGAGATTAGAACTGAGGATTTCCTAATTCACTTCTTTCCTTAGACTATGATGAGTCTTGACGCTATCTTCCATGCTTATCACTTAGTGCCTTTCATCAGAGGATCTCAAGTCATTTTAAAAACATTAATGGAAAGATACAAACCCACACTTAAATTGTGAAGGTGATTGGTATTTCTAAAGGACACTTCTCTGCACAGGTGACTCCTTTCAGCCACTGATAATGGATAATATTAAGAGCTGCAAGTGCTGCATTCGTTAAATATACTTGCAAGAGTAGCCATCAAAATCTAACAAGTGTTAGAGATAATCCTTTACCCATGCCTACTTGTAACTGCAAATTGGAGGTGATCAGTTATATGCTGTGCACCTCCGAGATTCATCTAATTTAAAAGAGACACTTAAAGCACTAAAGTGCATGGTAGTTTTATAAATGGAACTCACTCACATTGATGAAAGTTACCTGCATAAATCTATCAGGCAGCCAGGAAAGATTAGACCCTAGAAAACCTGCTTCTAAAGAATTAGAAAATTTGAAAGAAGAAATATTTAAGCTATAGCTTTGGCTCATTTGATCCAGCTGCCCTTTTAATTTTTGTGTTAGATTTTCAGTATTGTTAGATTCCCTAGAATCCTTCAAGTACAGGTTTACAAAAATTAAAACATGTATTGCTATTATAAAGCAATACCTGAGGTGCTCAGTCCCTCTCAGAAACATAGCCCATGAGCAAGATGTGCTCTGACAGAGTAGATCAGCAGAACTCAGTAATCAACTCCAAAGGTTTCATTCCTGTAGTTCTAGTAAATATCAAGACTTGCAAAGTGAACTTTGAAAATTGTACAACTTTTGCAGCTCTGTGATGTAGCAGCTTAGCAATGTTGCAGGGGCAGTCAGCTAACAAGCCAACAGCCTGTGGTTGCTCTGCCGTGACTGTATACAGCAGAAGAAAGAGGTTTGTTGCACGGTGGTCTAGTGCAGTGTTTCCCAAAGTAAAGTAGAGAGTGTACCCCTGACCCCCACCCTGGAGTGGAGGTGGGGGGGAGGGCACAGAGATGTCTCAATTGTTCTCCAGAGACTCAGCTTTCTTTAGAAAGAGTCTCTAGTTATTAAGGTTGCAAAGAAAACCTCAAAAAAGTGACCTGAGTGGAAGTAATGCAGTGATGTCCACTCGGGTCTGCAGACAGGCTGAGAAACAATTGTGCTGCACTGTGACCTGCCTCATTTTTCCCCATGCGCGCTAACTCAAATGCCGATGATACTGTACAATGTAAACACTGTTGATGTTCCATTGCTGGTCTAGGAATGCAAGAAGATCTACACTGAGGGATCCCTCCTTTTGGGTAGGCCTTTACAGCACAAGCGGGAGCGCAACTGGTTACATTCTCCTGAAGTGGGGCTCCACTTTCAAAATTTTGAGAAATACTGGTTGAGTGGATAATGCATTGGATTTGGAGTCAGGAGACCTGGAGGTCTATATCCAGCTCTCCCACTGATCTGCCACGTGACCTTGGGCAAGTCACTATCTGTGACAACTCTCTGCCTCTCACCCTTTGTTTTCTCCATTTTGGTTGTAATCCCTTTGGGACAGGGATACAGTATTTGTTTTTACAATGGCTAGCATGATGAGTTCCAGTCTTGGTGGGGCATCTAGGTCCTACTGTAACACAAATAGGTAAAAAGAACGAGTACTTGTGGCACCTTAAAGGTAAACAAATTTATTTGAACATAAGCTTTCATGGGCTAAAACCCACTTCATTGAATGCATGGAGTGGAAAATACAGTAGGAAGATATAGATATATGTATCTACACAGAGAGCATGAAAAAATGGGTGTTGCCATACCAACTATAACAAGAGTAATCAGTTAAGGTGGGCTATTAGCAGCAGGAGAAAAAAAGCCTTTTGTAGTGATAATCAGGACGGCCCATTTCCAACAGTTGACAAGAAGATGCGAGTAATAGTAGGGGGAAAAAATAAGCATGGGGAAATACCTATTACACAAAGTAAAACTAAGGGAATACAGCCTTTGACGAAGCACAATTGTTGTTAATTTTGATCAGAGAGAGGGTTCTAACTGAAAGTTTTGATTAGCTGCAAAGTAAATGACTTTTCTGGGTACTGTTCTAGAGAAAGAGTTATAAAAGGCAGTGACTTATCATATTTCTTGGCATTAACACTTGTTTATGTGTTAACACTTGTTTATGTGTTATGAAGTTACAGTCTACATCTATCAAAGCACAGATGCATTCTCTCAGACATTCATCTAGAAAATAACCAGTATATTGCTGGAGCATAGTTCTATGTAAAATGGCCATACATTAAGATCATCACCCAACTATTCCTTTATCAGTAAACATTCACACTTTTTTGAAGGTTGCAAGTGAGACAATTCTCTCGGACAGTGGTTTTCAACCAGTGGTCTGCAGACCTCTGGGGGTCCACAGATTGTGTGTTGGATTTCCAAAGGGGAAATCTGCACCTCTATTTGACATTTTTTAGGGGTCAGCAAATGAAAACAAGTTGAAAAACCACTGCTGTAGGAAGCTGGTAACATAACCAATTTACCTCTATGCTACACCCCATTCTCTCCTCCCTCTCAAACCCAAAGTCAGGAATAAACAAGGAAAAAGACTTATCTGACTTGTCTGATCATGTCCATTTCCCTTCATAATGCAGAATGAGAGTCCACCAAGTCAATGACAAGTCGGTGATTACAAATATAAGAATTGCCATTCTGGGTCACCCCAGTATCCCGTTTCCAACAATGACCAGTACCAGAGCTTCAGGGGAAATGTACAGAACAGGGCAGTTTGAGTGATCCACCCCATCTTCCCCGATGGGCTTCTGGCAGCCAGAGGTGTAGGGTCACCCCAAGCATGGGGTTGCATCCTTGCCAATCTTGGCTAATAACCATTGATGGATCTATCCTCCATAAACTTATCTAGTTCTATTCTGAACCCATTTATACTTCTGTCCATCACAACATACCATGGCAATGAGTTCCAAAAGCTAATTGTGCATTGTGTGAAAAAGTACTTCCTCATGTTTGTATTAAAACTGCTGCCGATTAATTTCATCAGGTGATCCCTAGTTTTTGTATTGTAAATAATACTTCTCTATTCACTTTTTCCACACCAATCATGATTTTATAGCCCTCTATCGTATCCCCCCTTAGTCGTCTCTTTTCTAAGCTGAACAGCCCTAATCTTTGTAGTCTCTCCTCATATGGAAGCCATTTCATACCCTTGATCATCTTTGTTGCCCTTCTTTGAACTTTTTCCAGTTCTATTATATCCTTTTTGAGATGGGACAATCAGAACTGGAGAGAGTAGTCAAGGTGTGGGCACAGCACATCCTGATATTAAACAGAAATTATATTTGATCTTAGATGAAAGTGTGTGGGAGGAGGTTGGGGGAGAAATAAAGGATGTGCAGGCACAATCTAAAAATGGATCCCTAATCACAATTTTGTCTTAAATTCCTACACGATGGTGGTTTATAATTAATATATGATGGCACCAGCACCCCCTAAGCATGTTAGTTTTATTGTGGTAAGTCATTTATACTTATTCCTGCTAACTTAGTCCTTCAAAAAAGGTTAATTACACATCAAAGCACCAGCCTGTGAGTATTACATATTAGGCATCAGTAGAGTGCTGATTCTGGTATGTATATGCTCACGACTGAACCTTCAGCTTCTGAAAAGCTAGTGTGAAGTAATGTTTTCTTCACTGGACCAAGGAGTAAAATTGTATTTTTTCATGCTTTTAGCCTCAGTCAATAAGCATATAATGGTTTCCGATACATTTTAGCTGTTAAATAAATTTAAAACACAAAATAAATTTGGATATCCCAAAATACACAGAGCGACAGCAGTGTATAAATTCTATAGTCACCATGACATGGGTGAGATGAGATTTGAGGTGGTGGAAAGAATTGCAAACTACTGAGGCAAATTCAAGGGACAACTCAGAAAGAGCAAAGATATTGCAGGTAAAATAAAAGAATTTGTAATTGAAATTAGATTCCTCATTGGCAACAAGACGACACAAACTGAAGAAAAGCTAAAATTACATATATATTTAAGAGGGGATCAAGGAGTGATAGCGCATACCCGTATATCTAAGCTTAGATGAGGAAAGTTTCTGTAGTCACTGATTAGAGACAAAACAAAATATCTGGAAAAGTACAGACTGGGAAAAGACAGCATGGATTAATAAGAAATCATGACTACATCTGATAAGATCCCCACAGTGACAATAAAACACAGGAGTAAAGCAGTAGACACTTCACTGAGATTTCAAGAAAGTTTTTAATGTTATGCTGTACAGATAACTAGCAAGGTTTATAAAATGTACTGAAAATCCAAATTTAAAACAAGGTCTTTGTAACAGGTTAGTGCTCACTGGGTACAACTTGGGTAAGACTAGGCACATGGCAGAGAACTTTGTTACATCCACTTTTCACGCATACTTTACATCACCAGGTGTAAAGATGTCACACAGTATACATCTGCTGTATTGACTCCCTGAGAAGGGAGACTGGAGCATCTGCGTGCGTGTCAGGAATGAGGCCCTGCAGCTGCATCTGTCCATTCATCAGGCAGTCAATGAGCACAGTAGGGCAACAGCAGAACAACCTGATTGGCTAAGGCAGTCAGGTGGCTTGCTCTTCAGCAAAGCAGTGGCACAGGATCAGGGCTACTCCATGCACACACCTGTGAATTCTCTGCCTCCCTATGCTCATCTCATCCCAACCCCTGCTCCTGCCTAGATGTGCCCTGCACCCAATCACACTCCAGTCCTGCCTTTGCTGTCTCCAGATAATCTGATTCTACCCTTCAGCTTTGATGCCTGGTGCTGACTCGGTCTCAAACCTTGCCTCTGGCATTTGGACTCTGACCACTAGGCCTGACAATGAGACAAAGTACCTTAGACATGGACAAATGAAAACTTAAACACTAGGTAAAAAAAGACCAGTATTCAGACACTAACTCAAGAAAGGGAATGGGGCAGGGAAGATGCCACCAAGCAGGAACTTGAAGTTCAATTTTAATATTAGCCAATGGTTAAGAAAATCAAGTATACACTGAGATGTATAGAGATGATTAGATCACAAATCCCATGAGATTATAACAGTGTTAAAACAGCTGGCACTCCTTCATCTGGAGAATTGTGCACCGTTTGGCCATTTTACAATAATCATCTTGAAGACAGCAAAGTTTAAAGACAGAAGAATAAAGGGTCTTGAGTATAGGGGGAAGCTAAATTCATTAGAAGAGGGTTGATAGTACAGGGTAATGATTGAGGTGCACGCAGCTCACCAACTACTGAATGGAAAGGAAATGCTCCTTCACTAAGCTGTTAAAGAGTCTTCAGCTATCCTTCAATGCCTCATTGTCAGGAGACTGGGTCACAGGTGGCCAAGAGGGTTTTTAAGTGGCTGAGGAGCCCAATTCTTGCCCTGCAGATTTTCCCACAGAGTGACAGGGTCAGGAACATAAAAAAAGATACAGAATAATTTTTTTCTAAGTAGGTAATTAGTATAAGAAACAGACAAAGTGGCAGTAATAGAAACTGCATAAAGAATGCTAGACGGGAGGGTGACACACTACAGGATACAAACACTGGCTGAGAAGGTCGAGGGGTCAGTATGAGCTGCAGGCTCTTCTGTAATGTGATGAATGTACCCAATCTGTATAACTGTCTATGAGTGTATTTGAAAGTTTTATAATTAAATGTGTACCTGGCTAAAGAGAATAATCATGCACGGTCATTGTAGGAGGTCTGATGGGATTCACGGACGTCAATGAGAAACTGAATTCTAGCAACATGCTACTGTTCGCATATGTTAAGGCTGCCTCCAACGTACACTACCCCATTTTACTGAAGAACAGCATTTTAAGCCCTTCCTACACTCTTAAGGCCTGAATTCCTCTCTTTTCCTGAATGTACAACCACATTCTTCCTCTATTTCAGATTCACAGCCTTTCAGCAACTGAAGCATACCGGTGTCATAGAATCATAGGACTGGAAGGGACCTTGAGAGGTCATCTAGTCCAGTCTTCTGCATACATGGCAGGACTAAGTATTATCTAGACCATTCCTGACAGGTGTTTGTCTAGCTTGCTCTTAAAAATTTCCAATGATGGAGATTCCACAACCTCCCGAGGCAATTTATTCTAGTGCTTAACCACTCTGACAGGGAGTTTTTCCTAATGTCCAACCTAAACCGCCCTTGCTGCAATTTAAGCACATTGCTAATTTACATGACAAATGTGTGGGTCTATCATGTAGCACCACACTGGCGATTCAGCCCTTAACTACCGCACACTGAAGCAGGAAGGTGTTTGCTGCATTGTGCTAAGTTTTAACCAGGTCAGCGGATTTCCCTCTGTGTTTTAGCCAGTGATGTGGCCTGTAAGTAACACTACACATACTTCAGTTACAGTGAAGCCACCCACATATACAAACACATACACACAATCTATTTCATGCAATATAGCCAAGATTCCAAATTGGTTTGGAAGCAGCAAACTGAAGGGGTGTAGGCACAGTACTCACCAGGCTAGGTCTCTGGTAGGGCAGCTCTCAAGTTAGGCCATGTCTACACTTGCACACTTCCCTGGCTACTTTTCCATGTACTGCTAGCCCGTGTATTTTGTGCCTGCACCAAGTGTCCACGTACGCTGTGCTGGGGCACAAGTATAGACTGGGTACAGGCATATTTCCACATACACATTGCTCCTTTTCAGGACCTGACGATAGCATCACCATTTCAGGGACAGTGTCCCAGAATCCTCTGCATCACTGGAGACACTCTGGGAACTGCCTTGCTGTGTGTTGCTGGTACTGTATGCCACCTTCACACATTTTGCAACGGCAGCTCCCAGTTCTCTCTCCCCTCTGCCAAACTGCATTGGAAGACATCAAGCAAGTCCAGAATTATGTCATTCTGCTACTGCTCGTGGGACAAATGTTCATGTGGTCCAGTACTGGCTGCTGGATGGAATGGGTCTAGAAATATTTGAGATGCCAAAAACGCCTGACCAAAGGGCTGAATGATAATCCACTGCAGTCCCACAGAACAGATATCTTCAATGCTGGGATTGCAATAGTATGCCCATAGGTGGACCGCTGTTTCTGGTCCTGAAGAACCAGCACAGTGTGGTGGGACCACATTATCTTGGAGTCCTGGGATGATGACCGGTAGCTGCGTAACTTCCAAATGAGAAAACAGACCTTCACGGAGCTGTGCAAGCAGCCTGCACCAACACTCCAGTGCAAGCCCACTCATTCTTGGAAATGCATACCACTCCAGAAGCAGGTAGTGACTGCCCCTCGGAAGCTGGCAACACCTGACAGCTACCGGTCAGTTCCAACCATTTTGGGGCTGGGAAGTCAACTGTTGGGATGGTGGATGTGCAGGCTGGCTATATTGTCCATACTGTAATCTATCCACAGGTGGTTACCATAACTGAAGTCCCTGAATTATAGTGGGATTTCTGAGGATGGGTGGGAGGGCAGTTCTGAACCATGCAGGGGGCAATCCCAGTACTTTGCCCCCTGAAGGGAGCCGGTGAATATGTGAACCAAAAATGTTACTGTGCATTTCTTCTCCAAGGCTTAGTGGGCCTCGGGTTAGTTCATGAACACCAGTGCTGGACACCTGTGAAAGGTCCATGATGCCAGGAGCTCAGGATTGTATTGAGGGGGGAAAAGGAACTCCATTGCCCAGAAACTATGTGGTTATATGTAGTGTTTCTGTGCCAACAGTTATTTTGGGAGACCCCACATACCCAGTCCTAACATGGCTCATGCAGCTGTATCCCAACATCACCAACCTAAGAAAAAGGGACTTGAACTACCGACTGAGTAGCTGCAGAATTGTGTTGAAGTGCACCTTTGGGCATCTGCAAGCTCATTGGCGAAGCCTGCAGATGCACGTGAATGCCATTGTAGCCAGCACAGTTCACATTATCATGGCATGCCAGGGCTTGCATAACACTTGCGATGCTAAAGGGGAATACTTCCAGAGCAAGTGGGCACAGGACAGATCTGGTTTTCAAAATCTATAGTCAGCTGGATCCCTCCCTCGTGCACACTGCTCCTGGTTCCTGGAAATTCATGATGCTATTTGCTCACACATTGTGGATCAGTGTGCAGCCAGAGTGTGACGCGATGGTGCTGCTGGAAAAACCCAATCAAACATTGCTACATAATGGTGTTGTGATAAACCTCAGTGGGTTTTGATCCCCTGCAGATGACGTTAATGTACTAACTGAAAGCAGGTAATTGGGCGGGGGGCCTGCAAGGTTAACACCTTTGGCGGGGTTTTGTGCCATGGAGAGTATATATGTACTTTCATGCCATCATTGAGCAATGGTTTTTGTTATAGGGTAACAGCTCTGTTTCAGGGTGCTTTATGGGGAGCACTGAAGCATTGTTAAAGTTATTTAAAAACAGTTCTGCAAGGTTTGCAGAGGGGCTTCACACATTCCTTCCTCTCAGTGTTTTCTGATACCGCTGCTCATAGCGCTTATCCTAGAATCACAGAACTGTAGGACTCAAAGCAACCTCAACAGGTCATCTAGTCTAGCCTCCTGCACTGAGGCAGGACTCAGAGTTATCTATACACCCTTGGCAGGTGTTTGTCTAACCTGTTCTTTAAAACCTCCAATGATGGAGATCCCACAACCTGCAAAGGTAATTTGCTCTATTGCTTGACTACTGTTACAATTAGGACATTTCCTATCCTGTCCTCAGTGATTAAGGACAACAGTTTATCACCCTCTTCCTTATAACCACCTTTTACATACTTATGTAGACTTATGTCCCGCCACAGGTTTTTCTTCTCCAGACGAAACATACCCATTTTTTTCAATCTTTCTTCATAAGTCATGTTTTCCAGACGTTGAATCATTTTTGTTGCTCTTCTCTGGACTTTCTCCAATTTTTCCACATCTTTCCTGAAGCATGATCCTGAGATTTGGACATAAGACTCCAGCTGAGGCTATATCAGTGCTGAGCAGAGTGGAAGAATTACTTCTTGCTTACGACACTCCGGCCAATACTTCCCAGAATGATGGGTGGTTGATTTTGTTTGTTTGTTTTTTGTCACTGTTTTTTTGCAACAGTATTACATTGCTAACTCATTTAGTTTGTGATCCACTATAAACCATAGATCCTTTGCTGCCATACTGCTCCCTAGGCAGTAATTTCCCATTTTTTATTTGCACAATTGATTACTGCTTCCTAAGTGTAGTACTTTGCATTTGTCCTTATTGAATTTCATCCTATTTATTTCAGACCATTTCTCCAGTTTGTTAAGGTCTTTTGAATTCTAATCCTGTCCTCCAAAGTGCTTGCATCCCCTCCCAGCTTGGTATCAACTGCAAATTTTATAAGTGTACACTCTATGCCAGGGGTGGCCAAACTGTGGCTCACAAGCCACATGCAGCTCTTTTACCATTAAAGTGCCTACCAGACTGAGTGGGGGGTGCTTGGGACCTCCGCCTTGCAGTGGGCTGGTAGGGTAGGAGCTTCTGTCCAGAGGGGAGGAAGGTCTCAGGCCTTCAGCCCTACAGACGCACCTGCCAGGACTCAGGACTTCAGCAGGAGTGGGGCTGAAGCCCTGAGCCTTGGCTCCTGGCAGACGTGCTCTGGCTCTCAAACTTCTGAAGATTGTTGTATGTGGCTTGGAAGGCCAGTGAGCTTGGCCATGTGTACTCTATGCCAAAATCCAAATAATTTATGAAAATACTGAACAGAATGAGACCAAGACATATCCCTGCAGGGACAAATCCCAACTCAATATGCCCTTCCAGCTTGATTATGAACCATTTATAACTACTCTAAGTATGCTTTCCCAATCAGGTGCACACCACCTTACACTAGGTTAGTCTAAGCTATATTTCTCTAGTTTGTTTATGAGACGGTATCAAAAGCCTTATTAAAGTTGAGATATATCACATCTACTGCTTCCCCTCTATCTACAAGGCTTATTACCAGGGCTTAAATTCTCACAGATTATTTCCAGAAGCTGCCCATGCTTCCCCGCATTCAGGGCTTGGGGCTTCAGCTTTGTGGGGGGTGTGCCAGGTTTGGGGCTTCAGCCCTGGAAAATATTTACCGGAGCTCTACTCCAGACAGCTCTGGCTGAATTTAAGTTCTGCTTGTTACATTGTCAAAGAAGAATATTAGGTTGGTTTGACATGATCTGTTCTTGACAAATCCATGTTGACCTTATTTTCTTCTAGGTGCTTACAAATTTGATTGCCTAATTATTTGTTCCACTATGTTTCCGGGTACCAAAATTAAGCTGGCTGGTGTATAATTCCCTGGGTTGTCCTCATTTCCCTTTTTATAAATAGGTATTATATATGCCCTTTTCTAGTCCTGGGGGATCTCTCCTGAGTAGATCCCAAAGACATTTCTTTACAAAGGATGTCAGTGTCATTATTCCCACTTTACAGATGGGGAAACTAACTATATGGCGTCATGACCCACAGGTCTCAAATCTGGTTTGTGGGAGCAGCCATGCTCCAACCCTCCACCTGGCAGCCTAGAAGATCTCTCAGGACCTGGTCTCAGGACCGTGGTCTTGAGCCCAGTATCATTAGTCTCTTGGGAATAAGCCTTAGCCATCACACCACACCAATTCATGGCCTGATGGGGGAGGAATAGGTGCAGATCATTGTGCAGGGGGACAAACAGGGATGTCTCCTGCATGGGCTTGGGGGCCACACTCAGGCTGGGTGACAAAGACTGGATTGGGCTCCTCATTCCCTTCTTTAATGCTTGGGGAGCGGGGGGGGGGGTTCCCCTGAGAGGTGCCAGCAGAAGATGTGCTGGGTGTCCAGCATGCTCTTCCCCGGCAGCAATGGTCAGATTCACTGCCTCAGCAGCAGTAGCCTGGGTGGCTGGGGGAGGAAGAGGAGTAGCAGGAGCAGGAGGTGCTGGCTATTCTGGAGAGGAGCAGAGGCCATGGCATCGAGCAGGCAGGCCCCGAGTGGTATGAGTTGTACCAGTGACTGCATGTGTGCATGGTCCCATTCCATCTGGGCATACTCTGCTCCGTGAATCAGTTCATCAGTGCCTCCTCCTGCTTAAGAGCCCAATTCTCCCTTGCCCTAAGGAATTCAAACTGCTCCTGACTCCTGCTGTCAACACCAATCCACAAGTCCCCCAGAGTCCTCCTCCATCTGCTATCTCTACTGCTGCCCTCCCAGCAGAATGGTTTCCCTATTAGAGGGGGAATGTCCTGGTAAGTCAAAGAGAAAGCTAGCATTATATTTCATTTCTCCTTTGGAGGAACCTAAGCAATTCCATCACATAACATAACAGTGCTGCCGACGGCTACAATATTGATGCCTTTTAGCATCCCAGGAATGCAACTGCTACAGTCTCCTTCCTTCAGACTATTTTTGCAGCCCGTGTCGAAGGAGCTGAGGGCAAAGTGGTAAAATACCAGCAGTACTGTTAATAAAATGTTCCATGGTTTACAGTGCATCATGGGAATGGTTGAGGAGGAGTTTGGTTCCTTTCAGGGATTACATTACTGGTTACCTATTTCTTCTTTAAAGGCTGGCCATCATTTGGAGAACATACCAGTGTTCATGGAATGGAATGAAGAAGTGACTTTCCAGTGCAGTGGAGGTCACCCGGCCACCTCTGCCAGAGCGATGTTTCTGCTAATGCTCACCCCTCTACATATTGCTGAGTGGAGGGGTTGAGTGAGCTATGAAGGTAGTCCAGGCCCATTTGCCCTGCCCTTAAAATTGAAGAGACAGCTTGAATTTTTGCCACACTAAATTTGCTGAATTATGTGAGAGCACTAGGAGGGAATTTAAGAGGAAACTGATCGTATTCTAAACAAGCAGACAGAGTTCCCATGGAAAAGGGCAAGAGAAAAACTTCCACCTAACCCTTTGTCTTGCCAGAAAGTCCAGCCCAAGTCCAGCACACCACTTTGAATGGGACAGGAAAGCAGTCAAACCTCAAGTGTATTTTCTTCCCAGAACTTTTGCATTAACCCTGCAAGCAAGTCGCCTCTCCACTCCTAAGAGACTAGACCTTGTGTTTGTGCAAGTGCTGGAGGGATGCTTCACCTACGCTCACACTCCACAGCTTCTGCAGGGTGGCTCAGCACAGGGAGAGGATAGACACCAGGGAGGGAGTGGGAATGGTAATAACCATTTGAAATGGTCATAGTGGGATTGGACTGCTCTGATGTTCCTTGGACAACTATATGTTTCCCTTTCAGGACCTAGACAGCCCCACACACAAGCAAGCAAAAACCCTGCTTCATGCAGCTCCTATACAGAAGGGGAAAGAAAAACGGTCGTGGGGTGTTTACACAACCGTCAGTGTCATGAAACTGTTCTTTCCTTACTGCTCCTTAGGAATCTGTTATAGCTTCCATTGAGTGCTTTACTGGGCTTCATGGGATTCTGAGCAAGTCGTTGGTTTACAGCCTTGTTTTGCTTTGGGACCACAAGGAGCTGGGGGTAGGAAGCAGCTTCAGGTATGTATTACCAGAGCAGGGGGATAGTTCCAGGGAGTGTGAAGGTGCATTGTAACTAACCAGCCTCATGTGCTGTTTCCTGCAGAGGCTCTGGTTTCTCTTGGCAGGGGAAGCTTCCTCAGTTAACCTGGTAGAAACGCAGAATCACATGCTCCTCTTCCTCCAGGGTCCCCACTGCCTCCTCACTGTGCCCCTTAATGGCATCTGGTCATACAATAAGGCCAGTGGAATTGAGGAGAGGGTCATGAGTCTCACTTAAGGTCCATACTTGCAGTCCTGGAGGGTACCTAGTCCAGCTCATCGTAGCATGGGCATGTGCTAGGTCCTCTCCTGGAGTGATCGTTGAGTCCTTCACTCTCCACTACAAGAGCCACGGGTGCTTCATGTGCAATGGGCTGGAGTCTAGTGAATCCTGTCTCCTCCAGACTTCATGAAAGGCCCTGTTAGAGGAGTATGTTCCTGCTGATCCAAGCGAAACTGTGGAGGACGGTGTACTCCGAGCACACACTGATCAAAACCCACGTGTGTTCCAGAGACCAGAGGCAGCTCTTGGAACATGATCTGTGGTCACCTGTCCTGAGCCACAGAGTTCATGGGAGAACTGATCTGAAGTGCTCAGCACAGGTTGCTATACCCCGGCAATGGAAAGTCGGGGGGCGGGTCAAGTCTGAGTCCTTTATGCCTTTAGGTAAGGGTCAGGCAGTATGTAAAGGGATGAATGCATTGTGGGAATAGCCCTGGAGGACTATCGATACCCATGACCTGGCACACACCCACTGGCCATTTCGGCACTGCACTACAGGGCTAATATGGGGCCATGCCACAACAGAGGCATGTACCTACTCAATCCCTCATACATGTAGCTTTCGTTCTGTGTGCTATCATTCAGCAACATGCTTCAAGATTTCGGATATGGGCAACAGGGAGGTTATGACACATCAAGGCACGTGTAATGGTGTAAAGTCACAAGTGCAGGTGTAGCCTTCCAGGACGTGTGCCAAGCTTATCTACTCTTCCACACACTTCACACCTTTTACGGTTCCTATTTTTAGAACCTTTCCCCATACACACACTTCCAAAAAGGGAGATTCACCTATCTCTCATTTTCAAAAAAGAGGCATTTCTTTACGTCCTGTGTGAATTATATAGAGTCACAGAAATGCAGGGCTGTAAGGACTTCTGGAGGTCACCCAGTCCATCCCCCCCACACTGAGGTGGGATTAGACTATCCCTGACAAATGTTAGTTTAAAAAAACTAAAGTCAGGGATCACCCAGCCTCCAGGAATGCTGATCACTCAAATGAGGCAGTATTAATAAGCAACTTGCAAACCCATCCCTAGCATTTACATCAATTTAAATATTTTGTCCAAATACTGATTTTACTAAACTTGTAACTTCCAGGAAATAAGTTGTCATCATGTTGTTTTGGCTACAACTTTTATCTGGAGTTCTGTACACATCAGGCAGAAACTGCCTCTGGACTTCATATATGTCCCAAATGGTTTCAATGACTGCAAAGGCAAGTTCCTGGACAGTCTACTTTTACAAATAATGTAGCTCCTTTAGAAAAGTTGTTGGGCCTTATTCTCTCCTGTAGGGGCATGAGTGACTTTGCCTGAAAGGGAGAATAGGCTGCCTCACAGGGGTGTTGTGCAGATAAATGCATTAAAAGATTGCAAGGCACTTAGATATTAAGGTAATGGGGGCTATGTAAGTAACTAAAATAGAGCTCTTGAATATAGTAACACATGATTCTGTGCATAAGAAGTTGAAGTATTGGCCATGGTGGCCACGTATAAATTGAAAGGTGCAGAGCATTGTTGCAGGTTCTTGCCATGCAGGACAATGCACTGTAATAGAGACTACCAGAGAAATCTTCAATACTTGCAGGAATGAGCTTTGTTTATTATGCAGTCACTGCTAATGTACAGAAAGGCTACGTCCACTCCTAGACAGTACGTCCTAGTGGCTAGTGCAATGGACTGGGAGTCAGGTTCTAGTGCTGGCATTGCTAGTGATCTACTAGATGACCTTTAGCAAGTCACTTTCCCTTCTCTGTGCCTCAGTATCCCCACCTGTAAAATGGGGATAATGATACTGACCTCCTTTGTAAGGCACTTGGAAATCTACCAATGAAAAGTGCTACATGTGAATATTCTAGCAATTAAATTTAGCAAATGTAATTTTTCTTCAGTTTCTTTCAATTTCAAGTCATCATCCCCCGCCAGCTCATGTAAACATACAGCATTATAAATTTCATGGATAATCCTTACATTTGTATACTAATTTATAAAAGCAACACAAAATGACCATATAAGTAATTTTTTTTTTCTGAGTAAAGCCTTAAGGTTTTATAATCAGACTGCCTTCATATAAACTTCATGACATTTTTGAGAACTCTAGGAAATATTACTGCTGTTTCTTCAGAACTTTACAAGTTTTCCTCGTTATCTAAACAATATTCTTTCACAACAACAAGCAGATATTTTAAGGGAGAAGTACAAAATAGCCCAGTGTTACAAGTACCCTGAGCAAAACATCTGCATTGTGAGCAATTCCCCTCTCCCCCACACCCATTGGTCAATCAAGTTTATTTATACCGCATGAAAGATTTTCCTTGTTTGTGAAATTTACATTATGATGAGAAAAATGTGCTGGTAGTCAAAGTGATTAAATGCTGAAACTTGTTGAAGCCATGAAACTTGTGTTTTTAAAGTTTACACTAAAACTAAAACAGAAAAAACAGCATATAAAGCTACTGCCACATCACATGCAAGAAGAATCAGGCCATGCTATTCAGTGTTCAAAACAAAGAGGCTTATGAAATGGAACCTTCTCTTTTAAAAATGCAGAGCACAAAACAAAGCAGACATTGTCTGAGAGATACTCTATCTCATTGCCAGTGATATGGAGATGTCTCTCTCCTGACTCAGTCAGGAGTAAGCACCAACACACAAGGTTTTGATTGGTGGGTATGCAAATTTAAAGCAGTTAAAGAAATCCTGACTTTACACTTCCAATGGATTTTAGATAATTTTCAGATTATGAATAATTTAAGAACTGTACAAGACTAATGTGAACAGCAATTTCATTAGTTTTATTGTGTTCTTACTGTTACTCATTTTCTTTCAATATTCAGCTTTTTAGTGCGAGAGAGCATTACTATGTCACAGAGGAAGCAAGAAGCTCATTTTACTCCTCCATTGCCTATTCCTCATTCTCTAACCACCTTCAGCCATCCATAAACTCTTCGCCATATTCCATATCAGATAGTTTTATATTTTAGGTCTCTTTCCACTTTTGCTCAAATCTTCCATTGCTAATTTTGCCATTTTTGTCCTTGTTCTAAGTTCAGTCCACTCCAACGCTGTGTACACACTACCTCTTACGTCAGTATAAATTATGTCACTCAGGGATGTGAATACGCCACTCTCCTGAGCGACATAAGTTACACCGACCTAAGCGCTGGTGTGGACAGCGCTATGTCGGCAGGAGAGCTTCTCCTGCTGACAAAGCTACTGCCGCTTGTGGGAGCTGGAGTAATGAAGTCGATGAGTGAGGTCTCTCCCATCGGTTTACAGCTCTGCACTAGCAGCGCTATGGTGGCACAGCTGCATCTGTTCAGCCGTGCGGCTGTAAGCTCTGTAGTGTAGCCATAGCCTAAGATTCCTCTCTGGAGGTTGGTCGTTCAGATTATTCTCGAACAAAGATAAGCAGTGAATCTATTATAATGACATAGGGAAGTCTTGTAGTGGTGGCAGTCTGGGACTATTTTCTGCTCAAAGTATGCAGCCCTTGTACATATACAAATACATTATGATAGTTTTTAGTTACAGGATCACAGAAATTTCTCACTAAAGCATGCACTGTCTGGGTACCCCTAGGAGCGGTGAAAGGCTGGCGCATGCTCAGTGAAGATGGAATCTTTTAGCAGCAGCAACTCTCTACTGAGCATGTACAAACTAAGATTTTTTTCCGAAGACTTATAAATTGGCCAAATTTGGGCAGATTTTTACAGGGACAGCAAAAGGCACATCCCTGATACAAAGACCTACCATATTTCAAGTCCCTGCTCCAAAGCATGGGGGTGGTAGAGCTGGTCAAAGAAAAGGGCTCAAGATATATTTTTTTTAAAAATATGGGCAAAACAATGTTTTCTCCCCTAGCCTTTTTCTTGGCAATAACTGCACCATTTTGCCTTAAATTTTCTTGAAAAAATTCAGATACCCAGCATGGAAATTTCAGCTAAAATGATTAAAGTTTGGCAAAGTTATATGCAACTGAAAACAGGGTCTTATAATGGAAAATGTTGGTCAATCTTAATAACCACTGATACCAGCCCTATCTGGAATATAGTGATTGAGAACAAAAACTATGAAACGATGAGCTAAATCCATGAATCCTACCAGTAAGCGTGCAGCATTACTGTGGGTCATTTATACCTTCGCATTCCTACTTAATCAAAACAAAAAGTAAAATCAACACCAGGTATCGGCAACCTTTGGCACGCGGCCCATCAGGGAAATCTGCTGGCAGGCCGGGATGGTTTGTTTACATGCAGCATCTGCAGGTTCGGCTGATCGCAGCTTCCACTGGCCGCAGTTTGCCATTCCAGGTCAGTGGGGGCTGCGGGAAGCGGCGTGGGCCGAGGGATGTGCTAGCTGCCGCTTATTTTTATCTTATTTGTTAAATAAAACAAATTCCCTACCTTGTGTTACCAACATCTTAAATTATTCAAACAGGAACTTTCTCCATTTCACTCAGCTTGGACAATGGAGACAGACCAGTCAGGTAGTCTCTTCTTTTCATGTGCTAACATGATGTTGTGGGGGCTCAGGCCAAACACAGTTACATGTTACAGAATCAATGGAAGGGGATGTTCAGATCAAAACATGACTTATTTTAATTAAAATCTCCCATTCTAGTCATATTCCATTTTATAATTTTTATTATGTGTGTGTATATACACACACACACCCCACCCCATCTCTATTTGCCTGAAAGTGCTTTTTTTCCCCCCAGATATGCCAGAATATGGGTTTAGTAACTTAATCCTTCAAAAAAAATTTAAGGTATTCTTTCATTATATCTGCATAAGTATCTGGGAAGTTAGAATACAGCCTAAAGGTTTGGTTATTTTTATTGCAAGGAGTTATTTATAGGATTGCAAGCCTATGTTTAGACCTACTTTCAATCTTTAAGTACCATCCAAAAAAGGTTTAGGGTTTTTTTTGTTTTGCTTTTTAACTAGAGGTCCAGATTCTGAGCTGGGATAAGTTAGCACAACTGCACTGACTTTACTACACCAGCTGAGGTTCTGATCCAGAATTCCCAATGTTATGCCTTCACCATCATCCTTCACCACCCTCAGTTCCCGGATTACTCTATAATATATCTACATCTACACTTTCCTATGCTTCTAGAGTAATGAAGCTACCTTAAACTTAATGTTGTCAAAATGTGGATCTTAAACAACGTTTTCCTCACAGAACAGAAATAACATACAGTGCCTACCTGGAATAAAAGGAATATATTTTGTACATCTGTCTATATTTCACATGGTCCGTCTCTGGGCACTCCTCCTCCTTCTATGCACAAACAAGTCCCTTTAATCTTACATGACTTGAGAAGACAATATATTATACCTGGCAAACCTAAAACACCAGTGCGATGGGCTGGATCACAGAAACCCCCTTGGGGATGCCAACTGATGTGCCAAAATTACTTCTGCCCCTGCTTTCCCTGCCCTGGCAGCTTGGAACTTCAGTGCCCTGCCTGGTTTGAGTCCGATCCACTAGCCTGCTGCAAACCCAGAGCCACGTTTGAACCATGTCCCCTAACAGCTGCAGGCTTAACTGAAAGCAGCTTCAGAAGTGTTCCTGTCTTTAACACTCAGATGCTCAACTCCCAGTGGGGTCCAAACCCCAAATAAATCCGTTTTACCCTGTGTAAAGCTTATACAGGGTAAACTCATAAATTGTTCACCATCTATAACACTGATAGAGATGCACAGCTGTTTCCCCCTCCCCCCCAGGTATTAATACATACCGTGGGTTAATTAATAAGTAAAAATGATTTTATTAAATCCTACTTTCTGTATTTAAGTGGTTCCAAGTAGTAACAGACAGAACAAAGTGAATTACCAAGAAAAATAAAATAGAACACGAAAGTCTACGTCTAATACAGTAAGAAAACTGAATACAGACAAAAACCTCACCCTTAGAGGAATTCCAGTAAGCTTCCTTTTACAGACTAGTCTCCTTCTAGTCTGGGTCCAGCAATCACTCACACCCCCCGCAGTTACTGTCCTTTGTTCCAGTTTCTTTCAGGTATCCTTGGGGGTGGAGAGGCTCTCTCTTTATCCAGCTCAAGACAAAATGGAGGGGTCTCCCAAGGGTTTAAATAGACTCTCTCTTGTGAGTGGAGACCCCCCGCTTTCCCCTGTGTAGAATCCCAGCTACAATATGGAGTTTTGGAGTCACATGGGCCAGTCACATGTCCATGCATGACTCAGAACTTACAGATAGCAGCCATGGTTCACATGCTACCTTGAACATCCTCAAGTAGACTTTTTATGTGGATTGAAGCATTCCAAGATCCATTGTTCATTAAGTGCTTCTTGATTGGGCACTTAATTTGCACATTCCTTTCTCAAGAAACTGACCAAATGCTTTACTAAGGCTACTTAAAAATCAAGCAAGTACGCAGCCAATATTCATAACTTCAAATACAAAAATGATACATGCATACAAATAGGATTAATAGATTCAGTAGATCATAGCCTTTACAGAGATATGTTACATGGTATATGTAGCATAAAACATATTCCAGTTATGTCATATATACATTCATAAGTATATTTCCATAAAGCTTTATGGGGTGCACCGTCACAACCAAAACAAGTGAAAGCCAGAGTTTGATCAAACCCATCTATGTCATGAAGTTTTGGTAGTTTACATTGGAAACATATAGTTTATCCCAAGTTATGCCCCAATTTCCGGCACGATTTTCTCCTCTGGGTTTTCCTTGTATAACTGGCACTTTATTAATGTACTATTGACACAGTGAAGAGCATTCTTAAATGTAACACTAAGAAACACTATCAGCAACATAACAACATCAAAACTATGGGTCCAGTTCACTTCACGGCTAGAGGAGCCCAGACTCCAGCACCCTAGTGCACCAGGAGTGCAGGTGGTACAGGCTACTGCTAACACCTGCTCTCCTGAGTGCCCAGGCCCAGCGAGTACAGCCCCTAAGTGGGTATAGCTTGCCTAAGAGGGATCCAGAGTAGGTCAACTAGAAAATGTGCTCATTGAGCCTCCATCAATGAGATTCCTATGGAGCTCCAGACAGATTTTAAAGCTGCCTTTCCCCATTGGAACACCTGCAGGAGAGCAGCAACGATTTCTCCTCAGCCACTGGTGTAAGTCTGGCTTAATAGGAGGGCTTGCTATTTGACTCTGGAAACTTCTTTCAAATGTACTGATACAGCAAAGAGGTGAAGGGCCAAATTCCCAGCTGTTACTCCAGTTTTACCAAATGGTTCTTTGGTGGAGTTCCACTAGTGCAGAAGTGACGTGATGCAGTGAAGTATCAGGTCCCCAGTCTTTCAGTACACCCAAAGACATGCGGGACAGAGGTGCAGTAACAACTGCCTCAACCAAACATGCCAAGTCATTGCATTCTTGGCATCTTGTATTCTGAACAGTCCAAAGATGCCAGACAACTTAAAGCTACACCGAGGGATCACTTTGCTTACCACCCAAATACAGCCAACTCAGTGACGGAAATATGGCAACTGTTCCAGAACAGCATACCAACACCAACAAACACTAAACATAATTTAAGATGGGAAGTGAAGAATATTGTATCCTGTTGAAAAGCCAGGGGAAAATCATGTGGGTAGAAAGTAAATGAGTTATAATTTGGCCAGAAGACTCCATCATGGATTATATATTGTGTGTTCTGAATATACAATATGTAATCCATATTAAAAAAAAAAAAAAAAAAATCAGGAATCACTTTCTCTCATCCAAAAAAAAAAGCACAGCACAATTTTCCTTAACACCATGATAAGGCATTGGTTTAGAGAGAAAAGTACTACCCACTGAATCAACATCACTTCTTGCAGCATTTAGGTGTTTGGGATCGGCTACACTGGCTTGTTCTGACACTAACCATCTTGTGACACTGCACCACATCACAACTGGTAGTTTTATACAAATTACCAAGAAAAGAGATTATCTTGACACTTTTGCTGTGTGCTCCCTTTGATAGGATAGCTCAGTGGTTTGAGCATTGGCCTGCTAAACCCAGGGTTGTAAGTTCAATCCTTGAGGGGGCCATTTAGGGATCTGGGGCAAAAATTGGGGATTGATCCTGCTTTGAGCAGGGGGTTGGACTAGATGACCTCCTGAGGTCCCTTCCAACCCTGATATTCTATGATTAACCAGTTTTACTAGGTTAGGTTTACTGTTTTTGTCTTGTAGGACTATCTAATTTCACCCACCTACCCATCCAAATTTGTACAGCTTTAAAAACAAATTATGTCCTTACATTCATGAGCAACTCCCCAGTGGAAGTCGATGGGAACCACATGCACACCTGTGAAGTCCTTTCAGCTCTTAAAACTTGTTTTATTCTGCCGATTAGCTAAATTATATATGTATGTATTTACTGTAGACTACAACTGATAAAATCTCTTATTTGTCAGCATAAAAAGTTTAATTGGGAAGACCAGGTGGAAGAAATGGACATCAAGTTTTAAGTAGAATATCACAGTTGATCCAGTATTCCTGATCTTGTTGAGAATACTCCATTAATCCAAAAATGGTCTCATTTTTAGCAGATACAAATCACTATCAAGAATCTCATGAGCCAATTTCAATAGCATATAAACAGAATATTCTTGTTGCACTGTCTGGATACACTGTTGCTTGCATCAAATGGATATTATTAATCATGCTAATTACAGCAGTGCTCATGGGCCAACCAAGAATGGGGTCCTAATGTGCTAGGTGCTGTACAGAGTAGTAGATGACCCTTGCCCTGAAGCGCTTACAATCTAACTAGACAAGACAGACACAAGGTGGGGGAAGAGGCATAACACACTAGCAGAGTGAACAATGTGATGGCACCAAACTGCATGTTCTATGATTTGTTGGGAGGGATGGGGGTTTAGGTCAGTGGGGATCATCTAAAGGGGGAGGAAGGAAGAATGAGAGGGGAACAGGACAGATGAGAAGAGGACAAGAGAGGCAGGTGTGGAATAAAGCTGTGGTGAAGAGACTGTAGGAGAGGAAGAGGGTTGGAGCACTCAACAAATCAATCAGCACAGGGCAGAGAAAGTCCAGTGAAACCTGTAAAAAGTCCTCTGAATGTCCAAAAGATGGAGTGTCTGGCTGGTTCCTCTCTGCAGTTTTTCCCCCAAGACCCCTTTGTGGTGTAGAGCATGGGGAGAGGTGGGCAAACAGACCTGCCCAAGAGGGCTGGGCAAAGTAACAACAGCAAAAGATACTCCCAGAGAGAACTGCTGACTGAGCGGAAGGAAGTGCAAAAGGCTAATCAGATTTCTCAACCATTAAAATAGAATACAACACAAGTGTAATGCCAAAGTGTTGGAGAAGTCCTGGAAATAGCCCTTCATCATTCAATGTATTTTGAGCATGCACACTCTAGAAGTTCAAAATAGGAGTTATACAGTTAACCACACAGGGATTCCTGATATTTACCAGTAGAACTTTTGATATGGCTGAAAATTGTATGAATACCTTTATATAGAAAAATACTATGTAACCACCATGAACACTTGTTTTTACTGAGAGAGGAAGTGGTGAAAATTGAACAAATAGAGCAATTGCAAGAACACTCAAGTAACATACAAGCTAACATTAAGCAAAGGTCACCATCTGACATTTACTATACACTAAAACGAAAAGGAGTACTTGTGGCACCTTAGAAACTAACAAGTTTATTTGAGCATAAGCTTTCGTAAGCTACAGCTCCGATGCATCCAATGAAGTGAGCTGTAGCTCATGAAAGCTTATGCTCAAATAAACTTGTTAGTCTCTAAGGTGCCACAAGTACTCCTTTTCTTTTTGCGAATATAGACTAACACGGCTGCTGTTCTGAAACCTTACTATACACTATTTGCCAGACCTGGCTAGATATAAATATCATCATCTGCCACACTTAGTTCCTCTATTTCCATTATTCTAATCAACTCCAAGACCAATACAATATATATTAAAAAAAGAAAAGGAGTACTTGTGGCACCTTAGAGACTAACCAATTTATTTGAGCATGATGAAGTGAGCTGTAACTCACGAAAGCTCATGCTCAAATAAATTGGTTAGTCTCTAAGGTGCCACAAGTACTCCTTTTCTTTTTGCGAATACAGACTAACACGGCTGTTACTCTGAAATATATATTAAGTAGACCATAGCCTCCAAGTGTCTCGATGGGTGCCTATATGAGAACCTAGACAGCTAGAACGTAGCAACCTACTGTGAATAAGCATCAGCTGACATACTGAGTCTAGCAAGCAAGTCTAGCACCGACATCATGCTCTTAACTTAAAGTAGATTTCTAAGTTCTCTCAGAGCGAGAGGCAGTTGGTTATAAACTAGAAAGACATGATTCATTTGCAAAAACCCTACATAACCTGAACTTTCCCCATATGTTCACAAATGTAACTATTTCTCTGTATGGTACTTCTTATGTCTGTATGGTACTTCTTATGCCATGAATTCTTTTCCGCAAGGAAGAAATTTTAACAAATTATTTTTGTTACTTGTAGTGTCAGACTTAGTTTGACAGGTGTGCCTTGGGACTGAACTTCCCATCCACGGAATAAAGTATTCAAGGAGACTGTGGCAGTGCAAACTTCCCTATATCATCCTCTAAGAGTGCGTAGACATCAAATTGGACCCCTAGAGCTCAAAAGGGTACTTCTATGACTACTCAATATACGTTTCCACTCTAAAGTTCTCTGAAAAGACTCTGGGTAGTAATTCGCAAAAAGAAAAGGAGTACTTGTGGCACCTTAGAGACTAAAAGTGAGCTGTAGCTCACGAAAGCTCATGCTCAAATAAATTGGTTAGTCTCTAAGGTGCCACAAGTCCTCCTTTTCTTTTTGCGAATACAGACTAACACGTCTGTTACTCTGAAACCTGGGTAGTAATTGTGATGTGACCACATGGCCCACTAGGAACTGGACTGAAACCAATTCATTTTGCAAACACTGAAAGGCCATCAGATAACTATGTTCAAATCACTAGTGACTGAGGCAAATTTGAATATGTGACCTAGAGGTGAAGGGCTCTATATCCTATTACCAATCACATGGGCCATCTGGTCCCTCCACTGCGAGATTTCACACACACACACACATAAACTATTCGTACAGCATGCATCAAAATTTATCTGATTTAATTCTATGAGTTGTTTTTAGAACAAAATGATTCCCAAATGACTTCAAAAGAAATCAATACACTATATTCAGGATTTCTCCCCCTTTTATTTATTCCCATTCACAATGGTTTCACAACAGCTTTTCTTCTCTTTGGGGGAAATGACAAAGAAATCAGTTGCAATCATAGTCATTTGCTTTTAATTTTACACTACCAAGAAGTGTTTCTGATTTCCAGCTCTCGTGAAATTGCATTGAATCTATGAATGACCTGACCACCACCCAAAGCACCTAGGTTGTTACTGCTCTTATGAAAGCTCTTAGGCCGGACAAAGGACTTCTGTTGTCACTTACCATACAGGCTCATGAACATGGTGCCTTATAAAGGTAACTCCACCATTGTTTAGTTAATCGATGCTTACAACACTGCATGAGCATCTTCAGGATAGTTATTTCCTATTCAGTATATCTAGCTGCACAACAGCACAATGCATTTCTCATTTAGATAATGAACTCCCTTCTGCTCTCCTAAACATGCTCATTTCGAAAGATTTACCATGCCTGGGAAATGCACAGACTGCATTCTGATGAAGGTACATTTTCAAAAACGTCCTGCCATAAGAAGTGTCAGCAACCCCACCTCCCCAGGAACAATACATCAGCCCCCCTCGTCCATTAGCAGGGCAGAGCCGCGGCACCTGGGCTGTGTTGATTCATTGGCTAGTAATGAAGAGCTCTTTAAATTTGCAAGACCCTGCCATCTCAGGTGTCCTCTCCCTAGACACCGGTGAGGATCACATCCAGTGCAGCCGGACCCCCGTCCCTGCCAGCGCCTGGCTGGGCCAGCTCAGTCAGCCCCAGCGGGGAGCAGGAAGGTGGGCCTGTACCTCGGTCCCCGTCCCCGGTCAGCCCTGGGGGCGGGACGCGGGAGAAGAGAGGCCCCTTACCTGAGCTGTCCATGGTGCTGCTGCCGCCGTCCAGATGCTGCGGCTGCGGCTGCTGTCGGGCCGGGCTCCGGGCTGCGGCCAGCACGGCCGGGATCACCCCTTGCTTGCTGCCGCCGCCGGCTCTCTCTTTGCTGCCCCCGCTGAAGTCACCGTTGCTCTCCACCAGCTGCAAAGATTCGTACCCGTCATTGCTGGGCTTTTTGCGGTAGCTCCCGAGCAGGCTCATGGGCGAGTCGGCGGCGGGGAGGCTCCGCGGGCAGGGGCGGGAAACCGCGCGCGCGCCCTCGCCTTCCCCGGGGTGGGGGGGTGGGGGTGGGGGGAGCGGGGCCCCAGCGGGGCGCTGTGTGCTGGGCGTGGGCCGCCGGCTCGGCTCCGCTCCCCCGGCTGGGCACAGGGACTCCACCGGCGCGGCCTTGGCACAGCGCTCCCCGGCGGCCGCCACAGCCCAGCGCTGGGTCCTCGCAGGCTCGGCTCCCCTGGCCGGGAGCCAGCTCCTGTCTGGAGCCCCGGCTCGGGCGCAATCCAGCTCCAGGGGGCGTCTGGCGCGGGCCGCGCCCTGCCTCTCGCGGCCTGGGCTGCGCCGCTCCGACAGAGAGGGGCGGGGCACGCGTGGCAGCGGCCCCCGCCCGGCCGGGCAGGGGAGGGGAGGGGGTGGGCCGCTCCGGGGAGGGTGAAAAGGCCCAATGGCGGCCTGGCTCAGGCTGAGGCTAACAAAGCCTCTTAAGCGCCCACCCCCTTTTTAAAGGGTTTGACGGGGGTGATTTCAGTCTTAGGCCAGAGGCCTCACTGCCTCTGTTTGAAAATTCTGTCTCACCTGTGTGTAACCCCGCCCCCCCCCATATATTATGTTATCTACACACGGACACCCTATATTATCTACATACGCACCCCACACCCTATGTCTTATCTACTCATGTCTTCTCCGCTCTTTATTCTGAACCCAGTTTTCTCTTAGGCGTCAAGGAGTTTAAAAAGAAAAAAAAAATCGAGAAAGTCTCTCTGATTTGGAGCCATAATTCACCTAACCTAACCATACCATGGACTGTAAAACCGCAGACAAACTGCTGTCACTGGTACTGCTGAGACACTTGGACCAAACCCCCTCAAACAAATTACACCGGACAATTCTGTCAATGCCACCTTTCTCGCCGTAGGGCTTAGACTAAACTGATAGTGGTAGAAACAGAAGAATGGCCACACTGGGTCAGACCAAAAGTCCATCTCGCCCAATATTCTGTCTTCTGACAGTGGCCAAGGCCAGGTGCCCCAGAGGGAATGAACACAGCAGGTAATCATCAAGTGATTCATCCCCTGTTGCCCATTCCCAGCTTCTGGCAAACACAGGCTAGGAACATCATCACTGCCCATCCTGGCTAATAGCCATTGATTGACCTATCCTCCATGAACTTATCTAGTTCTTTTTTGAATCCTGTTATAGTCTTGGCCTTCACAACATCCTCTGGCAAGGAGTTTCGTAGGTTGACTGTGTGTTGTGTGGAAAAAATACTTCCTTTTGTTTGTTTTAAACCTGCTGCCTATTCATTTAATTTGGTGGCCCATAATTCTTGTGTTCTGAGAAGGAGTAAATAACACTTCCTTATTTACTTTCTCCACACCAGTCATGATTTTATAGACTTCTATCATATCCCCTCTTAGGCATCTCTTTTCGAAGCTGAAAAGTCCCAGTCTTATTAATCTCTTCTCAAATGGCAGTCGTTCCATACCCGTAATCATTTTTGTTGTCCTTTTCTGAAACTTTTCCAATTCCAATCTATCATTTTTGAGATGGGGCGACCACATCTGCACGCAGTATTCAAGATGTGGGTTTACTATGGATTTATATAGAGGCAATATGATATTTTCTGTCTTATTATCTATCCCTTACTTAATGATTCCCAACATTCTGTTAGCTTTTTTGACTGCCGCTGCACATTGAGCAGATGTTTTCAGAGAAAGCAGATGTTTTCAGAGACAAAAATGATTTTTTAAAATGCTGGCTCTCTCCCCGTTCCTCTCCTCTCCACTCCCAAATAAATTTTAGGAGCGTTTGCTTTGTTTGTGAAAGGTGCTTATTTGATAGCCCTGGATCATGAAATCCCAAATCCCTGAGTTTATTCTCTGAATGTTGACTATGCCACTATCCTGAATATGTGCTTTAGCCCAGGTCTAGGGTTACCATAGTGCAGGAGCCCCTGTGCTGAGACTGCCAAACAGGATCGGAAGGATGGCATAGTGTTGGCATGCTGGACTGGGGCTGGACTACACCCAAATCACTGCAGCTGTGCCGCTGTAGCCCTGCTAGTGCAGACGCGCTCTGCCAACAGCAGAGAGCTCTCCCATCGGCAAACTACATCCACTTCTGCAAGTGGTGGTAGCTATGTCAATGGGAGAAGCTCTCCCGCTGACATAGTGCTGTACACACCGGCACTTAGGTCGATGTAATTTACGTGACTGGGGGTGGCTTTTTTACATCCCTGAGCGAAACAAGTTATACCAACATAAGTGCCGGTGTGTAGAAGCCCTGGGACTCAGAAGACCTGTGTTCAGTTCTTGGTTCAGATACAGACTTCTGGTGTGATCCTGGGCAAATCACTTCATCTCTCCTCCCCATCTGTAAAAAATGGGTACATTTCCCTACTTCACAGGGGTGTTGTCTGAATGTAATCCATTAACGATTGTGATGTGCTCAGATACTAACTACAGTGCTGAAGCCTATGTGAGTATCTAGATGCAGAGATCGCCAGCCCATACTAGGTTAGAATGGGTGGCATCAAGTTGAAATGTTTGGTTTTTATCATGAATTACTAGCCTATCTTCTGTTTGCTCAGTCCAATTGATTTTTAGACATTTGTATAGGTGGATTTCTCACTGTATAATGCAGAAGAATGTCCTTGAACAATACCATAGTCCCATGTTGCTCTGCATTTATATTTTAAGCACCCTAGGTAGTTCACATTTTAGTCATTTCCATTTGTAGTGATCTAGGAGTGTCAAATCTGACATACGGAATATAAAAAAAAAAAAAGTTTATCCACCATGAAGCTTGCACAGCCCAGCAAAGCAATCATAGAATATCAGGGTTGGAAGGGACCTCAGGAGGTCATCTAGCCCAACCCCCTGCTCAAAGCAGGACCAATCCCCAATTTTTGCCCCAGATCCCTAAATGGCCCCCTCAAGGATTGAACTCACAACCCTGGGTTTAGCAGGCCAATGCTCAAACCACTGAGCTATCCCTCCCCCCCCCAAAGCAGGACCAATCCCCTATTTTTGCCCCAGATCCCTAAATGGCCCCCTCAAGGATTGAACTCACAACCCTGAGTTTAGCAGGCCAGTGCTCAAACCACTGAGCTATCCCTCCACCCCCGAATCTTATTGCTATACATGTGTGTCCTCCCCACATCCTGCCCTACTTGTTGTTTCATCACCATTTGGACATAGCAAATCAAATTGTGTTTTCCTGTAAAGCAGTAGTCATGAAAGCAGTAATGCCAAGAAGAAATTCTATTGCAATTTCCACAATTTGAGGTATTAAAGACACTTGGCTTTCAACTTTATGCTTAACACTCCAGGAGAGGGGGCAGCTGGTACAATCATAACTTGTCATTGTACTATTGATTATATAACTCCTCAAATTCTATATTGCTGGGTAGAGAAGATTCTAGGCCACAGATGCACCTATGCAAGGAGAACCCACAAGTTTGAAAGTGACAAAATAAAGGACACCATCTCCAAAGATGTAATTTGGAATAAAAATCAAGACTAATTCTGCAGTAGGTTTGTATAAGTTCTTCCCCTTCATTATATTGTGTTAAAATACTGTATGAAGTAAAATGCAGAGAGCAAATCTTGCCAATATGCTTCATGTGAGAAATATGATGACAAGAAACCAATCTGAATATCCAGTAAAGCAAAACTCATGTTATTTTTTCAATTAATCTTGACTGGATCCTTACAGTGCTGAGAGACACACTTCACATTAGGCAGCCAGTAAATCCCGAATGATTCCTACACTGCCCTTATGCAAGCTGTGAAATTCTGTACAATCAGTCAAAGTGAATTTATTTCTGTTTTCTTTATTCAAAAATACCAAACTAGTGTCCCTGCTCAAAGTGCGACTATTCAATTTTTGCAGTGTTTTCTGAAAGAGTTCTTGGTCCTGTTAGTCCTTGAGTAAAGCCTAGCCCAAGTTGGAGTGGAATAGCCATAGTACTAGCTGCCCCACTCTAAGGGGCGGGACATTTGCCTTGTTTAAGCAAACTGTTCCCTAGTTCACTTACTGCTCTGTTTTCTGTTATCTTTGTCCAGTCGTAGCACCAGAAAATCAGTAAAGGTGGAGCCAGACCCTAAATCTTAACTCATCCTGGACAAGTAAATACTGAGAATCTCTACTGGACACTCCAATACACAGCCTTTCCTGTTATAAAGTGCAGTGGGAACCTTACTTTGAAGTCATTTTTCATTAAACTGTTTCATTGCAAGAAGAGGTTCACTGTAGCTGGAATTGTAACTTACACTTCACTTTGCACTGAAACAATTTGATATTTGCATTATACTTCATTAGAAACGGAGTTTCCTTATATTCAAGTTTGTTATCAGGTTCCATTGAAATCTGAAGCACATGTTTTTCTGGCCCAAAATTTACATTTCCAGTATTTTACAGGCACGTTGCACTTATATTAGACAAAGCTTAATCCATGATTCTTCTATGAGTTCTTTCCTTCACATTTTGTAAATGAGGGTGGGAATCCACAGAGGGATCCATCTTTCATGCATGGATCCTCCCCTTTTATTAATTATTATTATGGATTTCTTTTATTACCATAGAGCCTAGGAACCCTAGTCGTGGAACAGGATCCCATTGTGCTAGGCACTGTACAAACACAGAACAAAAAGACAGTCCCTTCCCCAAAGAGCTTGCAGTCACTGATGATGCCACCTTTAGTTCCACTACTTTTCTGCAAAGGCCCCTTCACAGGGTGGGATTTGACCAGGGTGATGGTGACCCCATGTTTGGTGAGGCCTGAACACAGGGATATGCATCATGCCCCGTGGACAGCTTAATGAAGAGATAGTGCTGCAGTCTAGGGCCACATAATTTTTTTTCCCAGAGATCCCCTATAAGATGGAGTGCAGAAGGAGCAGCCATAACTGGTCATTGGTATCATAGTTCCAAGGGAAAAGCAGAAGGATATTTGTCCTTCCTTGAGGTCTATGTAAGATCAAGAGTACCATATAAGACTTAAGTATAATTATCTACATCATGCAGAATTTCCAAAAACCATAGCACAAGAGAAACACAGCATGCTAGGGAAGCTCATTAAAAGTGTCAGGATTTATTGAACAAGAGCTAGTGATATTAAAAATTTGAGATAGACGGTATATTCATGTCTGAACACAAACGCCATAAGGTGCCATAAATAGTATGGGAGTTGGTAGCAACCTAGGGAGGCAGCATCTCCAGTCTCTAGGACATTGGACTGAGAGTCATAATAAATGGCCGCTATTCCCTGCTCTGTCGCTGACCTGCTGACCTGCTATTGACTGCTTGGGCAAGTCAATTCACCTTTATGTGCCTCCAATTCTTTGTCTTATCAACTGCAAGCTCGTTAGAGTAGAGACTTATGTGTTGCATGAGAACGGCTATACTGGGTCAGACCAATGTCCATCTAGCCCAGTATCCTGTCTTCCGACAGTGGCCGGTGCTAGAAGCTTCAAAGGGAATGAACGGAACAGAGCAGTTACCAAGTAATCCATCCCCTGTCATCCAGTCCCAGCCTCTGGCAGTCAGAGACGTAAGGTATGTCTACACTGCAGTTAGACACCCGTGGCTGGCCCAGGCCAGCCAACTCAGGCTCGTGCGGCTCAGGATATGGGGCTGTTTTATTTCAGTGTAGACTTGGGCTACAGACTTGGGCTTGTGCAGCAGACCAAGCTCTGGGTCCATCCCACCTCTCAGGGTCCTAGAGACCAAGCTCCCACCCAAACCTGAACATATACACTGCAATTAAGTAGTCCTGTAGCCTGAACCCCACAAGCCTGAGTCAGCTGGCACGGGCCAGCCATAGATTTCTAATTGCGGTGTAGACATACTCTTAGGTATACCCAAAGCATGGGGTTGCATCCCTGACCATCTTGGCTAATAGCCGTTGATGAACTTATCCATCATGAACTTATCTAATTCTTTCTTTAGCTCAGTTATAGTTTTAGCCTTCTCAACATCCCCTAGCAATGAGTTCCACACACTGACTGTGCATTGTGTGAATAAGTACTTCCTTAGGTTTGTTTTAAATCGGGTGACCTCTGGTTTTTGTGTTATGTGTTTACACAGTGCCTCGGACAATGAGGCCGAATCTCCACTTGAAGCTTTAGGCAATAGAACTAAGTGGTGTGCTCTCAATTCTTCACTGATATAATTAAGCTGTGCAGTGCTAAGAAAAGTATGACTCAATTTAACGAAGGTACAAGTATAACTTGAAAGTTAGTTTGATATCTTAAACAATTCCTTTACAAAGTAAATTTTATCTATAGAAAATATGTATCAGCTCAAAAGTTATTCCACTGTGAACAGTGCTAACATATCACATTGCATAAAGGCTTCCACAGACCAGATGTTCCTGAAGCGAGTACATGAACTGTAACTGACTCCTTTCAGAGATGTACATAGGTGGAAAAGTAGTGGTGTGTTTTGAATTGTTGGACACATAAGAGTGATAGATGTGCTATTTTATAGGCTGCCAGCTCCAGTTCTTTTAAAAAAAAAAATCTTTTTACAGAGTAAAACAATTAAATGCAACCCCAAATCTTTTTTTCTTATTTCACTAAACTTTTGCCCCAACTTTTTAACTCATCTTTCTCAAATATGTAAACATCTTCAGCTATGTAGCTTTTATTTTATTTAAAGTGATTTAGTAATGTATTATACCACCATGGATTCAGCTCTGCTGGCTACAATTTCAAATTCTACAGAGTGAACTTCATTTCTTCTACTTGCTTCAGATTTAGAGCCTCTAGCATCACATAAAGCCAAGGATAGTGACCACACATATATGCACAAGTACAAGGTCTAGTCTGTTTTACAAGTTTTATTAAAGTCACAATTAAAGTTATGATTACCTATGCATATAAAGACCTATGCTCAAGTTACAAATATAGTCATGCTCACATCCTTAACGATATTCTTAGAGTCTGATGGATGCCTTGCCAACTGATCATCAGTAGAGGGATGGTTCCTGCTGGAGTTTTCCCATAAGGAACTCATTTTACGCACTCTGGTTGCCCTCTTTTTATCTTGTGTTTCTGACTACACCTAACACTCTGCACATGCACATGAAGGTGTCCATCCTCTTTTTCCTCATTTGTATTGTGTTCCCCAAGAATATTGTATACCCCCTGTTTAATAGGTTGTTTGTAGTCCCTTTATTCTCATTACCATCAACACACATAGTGCACTCTGTGGTTAGGGCCTGTGTTAGAAAAAATGTGCCTCTAGGGCATTTTGGGATCTAAAATTTATCTTACAGCTAATTTTTCCCAATATCACCCATTGGTACATTTGTTCCCGTAATTTTGCAGCATAGGGTCATTCTTTGGTCACTTACTTATGTCAAGCATTTCTTATGCCTATGGCCTAGTATGGTTAAGTTAAAATCTTACAGGCCTCAGCATGTAAGCCTTGCATTTTAGCCCTTCGTACCTAGATACCTAATACATACTTATCCCTTCTAACTACTAATTAATCTAATAGTTCTATAATCCTACAATTTAACTTTATTTAACATACAATGATTATGCATAACTTGACGTTAGTTAATCAACATCACACAATAAATGAATGATAAAATGAAGTAATTGGCTACTGCTAATAACATTCCCCTTTGACTTGTCTTTAGCTAAAAGCCAGCGTTTGGAAAAACTTAGTTAATGATGCTATGTAATTTCCTTCCATATTGCCTTAAAATAGGATATTTCCCATATACTTAACTAGTAACACTGATCATGAACAATGCATGTAAGTATCTCTCATCATAGTATAACAGCTGCATGGCTAACCAAATATCCTAATGTCTGACAAACAGGTCGCTCTGTCTGGTTTATAGAGGTGAGGGCTGTGAGCTACGCCTGAGGAGAACTGATTAAAGTCTATGGCAACTCTAAATAAGGCTTGCTAATTTCGTATCTGAATATTTCACTGGACTCTATCCCCATTAAATATATAAAAAATTGCCTGTATCAATATAGTATTTACATAGGATATTCATTCCCTTTTATTAGTCTATTCTGTAATGTATAAGAAAGTTTTCCTGAAAGTGTAACTCATTTGTATTCTCAATTAGTTAATTAAATTGGCTCTAAACGCTGTTTAAGGTATGTTTTTGTTTCTTTCATCAATGTAGTTCAGAACAATACTACACATGCAATAAGGAACTGAGAAGCAGAACAAAGCCAACTTCACCCTAGCTACAAAAATTTATGGTTGAAGTTTGCAACTAAATTTTATATTTAAAAAAGACTGTTGAACAAAAGGTGTGTAATTTAAGGAAAATAATTTTGCATCCTAAATCATGAACTAGTTGTTGCTTTGATTACTACATTCAATTCCTTTGAAAAGTATATTTTATTCATTATTCTGTTTTACCATCGTGAAACCAAGTTAGTGAACTTTTGGGGGCACTGTTGAAATATTCACATATTTCAACACATATTGGGCTAGTCACCAAATGTTGTTCTATGCATTAAGGGCCTGATCCTGCTCCCATTGAAGCCAATAGAAAAACTCCCTTCGATGGGAGAAGAATCAGGTCCTGAAAGCCTCATCCAAAGCAAAAACCTTTCCACTGACTTCAGTGGGCACTGGATCAGGTCCCAAATGAGGCTGGATTTACACTGATGTTTAATATGCCTGTGTTTTGTGGAATATTGTCTAGACAAAGAATCTATATCCTCAGTTTTCACTGATATGGCCCTCTCTGGTTATTCCAACAGATAGCACATATTTCTATCAATCTGAACGTACTTCATTGAATGAAGCTCATTAAAGTACATTCAGATTTTTCATTCAGCATCTGAAGTGGCTCCAGCTCTAAGCCCATTTCAGTTTCAGTCAATGAGGCCTAATGAGTCTCTTTCCTTGGCTTTCTTGTATCACAGCATTTTTTGATTTGAGGACATATGAGCAAAAGGGAATAAGCAAATTAGTGGTCATTAAAGCAGCCCTTTTTATGGCAAACTGCTGCACCCCAAGGGGTTGCCCAAACCACTAAAGGAATTAGTGTCTACAGCATTAAGAGTCAAGGCCCAGGAGAGCAAAGAACGTAGAAGGCAGATGACAGCGTCAAAAGGTAGAATCCCTACAGCAATTCTGCCCTTGGATACCTGTGACTCAAATTTTGAGATTCTGAAGTGCTTAGTGGCTGTACTTGGAACTCATCCCTGGAAATGCTTATTCAATGAGAAGTCCCAGCTCAAGCAAGAAGTCACACTGAACTCAATAGGACTTACCCACATGAGTAAAGGTTTGCCGGATTATGCTCTTAATCTGGCAACCCACCCCCATGCATCATGCAGTTATTATAATCTAGTGCCAGGGTGGCCAACGTGTGGCTCTGGAGCCTCATGCGGCTCTTCAGAAGTTAATATGTGACTCCTTGCATAGGCACCAACTCCCGGGGCTGGAGCTACAGGTGCCAACTTTCCAATGTGTCGGGGGGCGGGGGGGGCGGCTCACTGCTCAACCCCTGGCTCTGCCACGGGCCCTGGCCCCACTCCACCCCTTCTCCCCAGGCTCCTGCCCCTTCCCCAGATTCTGCCATGCCCTTGCTCCTCCCCCTTTCCCCCAAGAGCCTCCTGCATGCTGTGAAACAGCTGATTATGGTGGGCAGGAGGCATGGGGAGGGAGAGGGAGGTGCTGATCAGTGGGGCTGCCAGCGGGTGGGAGGCACTAGGGGCAGGGAGCTGATGGGGAGGCTGCTGACGTATGACTGTGGCTCTTTGGCAATGTACATTGGTAAATTCTGGCTCCTTCTCAGGCTCAGGTTGGCCACCCCTGGTCTAGTGGTTTTAAACATGTAATATCTGTGCCATCCTCCAAGGAAGAGAATTCCCCTTAGTGAAAATAATTAGTTTAATAAATATAAGAGGAGAGTCACAAAGATAGCTTTCCTCTTGTTAAATGTTTAAGGTACTTAGAATCTATAGCATAGTAGCTAGTACATATTCGATAGTGAGGAATTGTATTCCTTCAATTCCCATTGTGTTATTTTGATGTTTAGTGTAGTTAGACTGCAAGAATGTAGCGTAGTTAAGACTCATAAATTTTGGAAAGCTAGCAGAATCCTTTCTAGCATTCATAATCTACGTAATCTAACCTTTTTACTCTAATACTACATTCATCTCTTTGGTATCTGCACTGCATCATTTACATGTTAAAGGTCCAATCTGCTGAGACACTGGCTGCCAGTTCTTGATACCTTACAGAATTAGAATCCAAGACTGGGTTTACATTCTCTTTCAGACTATTTCAAAAACACTTTAGTCTCTAGCAGCGGTCATTACTGAAGCAACCATTTTTTTACACCCTTTTAAAAAAAATATAAAAAAGCATGACTTAGTTTTCTTCTTCAGTTATAATTTAGCACTGTAGATAACTTCATTGTTATACAAACAGTTGGATGCCCCTGGAACACTAGAAAAATACTATTTTATCTTTTTATTTAAAAATAAAATTAAAACCTCCCATCTGGACATATTAGTTCCACTCATGCACATGAGTTCCATTTCTCGAGACCCTATCTGAATGCTTGAATAGTATATATATTTTATATGCACCCATATCAGAGATGTACCGGTGCTGCATGGGACTTGAGCTCCATGATGACCTGCATATTATGTAGCCCTTTGCAGTAGTAGTAAGATGTGCCTCTATTTGAATTATTATTTGATGGCTTGTGCTAGGACTCCCAGGCTCTTAGATGTATAGCAGGAAGCTGGAAGCCCTAGCCCTAAAACAGTCTGCAGCTCCCAGAAGCTGCAGACTCTGGCAGTCCAAGCTCACCAGCAACCTACCAGGTGAGCTGGGAGGAAACTAGGCAGGTTTCTAGTAGAAAGCTGCCTGTGTTGGGCAGAAGATTGTTGAAATCAAACTGTTGGTTTATATGAATTGGCATTTTCCAACAAATGTTTCACTGGAAAATTCCTGGCCAGCTCTACCTAACCCACATTCATGTCACCCTTATCCATTGTACTATTGGAAACATTTTCAAAAGTGCCTAAGTTGCATGGACAACTCACGCTTGAAAATGGGGCTTAGGCTCCAAAGTCAGTTAGGCGTGTTAGAAAATTTTACTCTCTGTCTAAATTCAGGCCCTGATCCTGCAAACCGTTTAATGGGGGCAGACCCTAGGCCTACGCTGAGTTCTCTTGACTTCAGTGGGCTGTAGAGGGCTCCTCCCACAAAGATCTGATTACATGGCCAAGGCCTTAGATTATGAGTTCTGGGGTACAAGGAGCTATGCCCATTTATGGCATTTTATGGGTAATAAAATTGTCATCAAACCATGGAAATACCGGAATGGTAGACTGTATCAGAACAACATGTATAGACTGAGAACACAAGCTTATAAATTAAATTACAATTATACTCAGACTCAAACTTTAAGATCAGAAGGGACCATCATGATCATCTAGTATGACCTCCTGCATATTGCAGGCCACAGAACCTCACCCACTCCTGTCAGACCCCAAATCTCTGGCTGAGTTACTGAAATCCTCAAATTGCGGTTGAAAGACTTCAAGTTACAGAGAATCCACCATTTACACTAGTGTAACCTACAAGTGACCCGTGCCCCATGATGCAGAGGAAGGCGAAAAAAAACCCAGGGTCTCTGCCAGTCTAACCCAGGAGAAAAATCCATCCCGACCCCAAATATGGTGATCAGTTAGACGTTGAGCATGTGGGCAAGACCCAGCAGCCAGACACCTGGAAAAGAATTCACTGTAGTGACTCTACTGTAGTGTAGAGCCCTCCCCATCTAGTGTCCCATTACCAGCCATTGTAGATATGTACTGCTAGCAGTCGCAGATTGCCTACAATGGCATGTAGCTAGTCTGATCATATCATCCCCCGCATAAATTTATCAAGCTCTATTTTGAAACCAGTTAGGGTTTTGCCCCCACTGCTCCCCTTGGGAGGCTGCTCCAGAACTTCACTCCTCTGATGGTTAGAAACCTACATCTAACTTCAAGTCTAAACATGTTGATGGCCAGTTTATATCCCTTTGTCCATACACATGGAATATTGATATAACAATCAAATGCCAGTAATAAAATCAGTGTAAAGGAGCTTTAGCTCTATTGGTTCATCCCTTGTAAGAAATACAATAGGATTGCCTATTATAGTACCATTTGGAATGTTCCTCTCCACAAAAGTGATAGTTTTCCACTTGTTCCTGTTTTCATGCTTCTCCTTTATTAGTCTTTGCTTTCCTTCTCCTTAGTTCCCTTCTTGTCACCCTTGTTCGCCTTCTCATATATGCCCTAGATTTTTTTCTATTAAACTAGCCTTACCTCTGCACAAATTATTTCTGAAAGTCCTCTCACTTGAAGAGTTGTTTCTAGTTAATTTCAGTCTGCACTTCACCCTTATGCTCTATTTGCCCAGAGAGAGCATTTCTCTCTCACTCTCTGATTTGTATCTGGGAAAGAAATCAGGGATTGCTATGCAGTAGCTGACTCTAGAAAGGGTTTGCAAAGTATATTTTGAAGACATTTTCAGTAGAAGTGTGTATCACCACTGAGGTCCATAAGGTGTTTCCACAACAAACTGCTTTACATAAAATGTAATTTCTACCAAATGACCTTTACTGTACCATTAAAAAAGAGTGTATTGTTACATTAAACACAGATTGTGTGTGTGTTAAAGTTATGTTACAGGTCATAGCCAAACCATCAAAACCAAGTACATTCTGATCTGAATTATGGCTGTACAGAGTCCTTGTTTCCGCATTCTAACACTGTATGGGCCTCTGTCATCAGTTCCCTTCTCACCAGTAAGTATTGTCTACTTTTATATTCAAATCTATCGTAACCATTACATTACCACCAGTGCCGGTCCACCAGTGGGAGCTCTAGCATAAGCTCCAGCCGCTGCCTGCATTTTTAGCAGTCTGTCACGAGCTGGCCTTTGATAACTTTTCTTCAAAACTAGTCAGACACAGATGGATTCTGGAGAGCATATAGCCTTCTAGATCAGCTGCAGAGGTCTCCAAAATATATGATCTCCTAGGAGCCTTACCTAGAATTCTTATGTCCAGTCCACACCTTCAGTGAACTTTCATTGAGGTAAACAGGAACTTTGTGCGGGGGGGGGGAGGGGTCTCTGTCTTGCCAAGAGATTGCGACACTAACTTATGCTCCAGTAGACATGCAGCTAACTGATAAAATATGGATTCAGGCACCATCCTATCTGAATGGACACTTAACACACTCTTGTGGTAGAAACTATATGTAGTCATACATAATATGAAGAAGCGGAGTCTCATGGTTAAGGTATAGGAGAAGGAGTCAGTCCATCTGGACTCTGTTCCTGATTCTGACACAGAGTATGTGTGTGACACTGGATGACTCAGTTAACTTCTCTGTACCTCAGTTTCCTCATCTGTAAAACAGGGCTGATGCGCCCCTCCTTCATGTAGAGTTCAGAGGCTTCATTAGGCACTGGTGAGATGCTATACATTGGCCAATAATATTTATGCAGACACATTACTCCCAGGCTTAGTACGTGAATAGTGTTTTCAGGAAAAACAATGAGGAGTCCTTGTGGCACTTTAGAGACTAGCAAATTTATTTGGGCATAAGCTTTCGTGGGCTAAAACTTACTTCATCAGATGCATGGAAAATTTTAACTTTTGGAAATTGTCACTGGAAAATAGGTCCTTTTTGGATCCAATCTAGTACCAAATTATAAGGGCTAGGTAGGATCTGGTGATCTGAATCCTTGTTCCCCTCTCCCTGAAATTCAAAACTATTTGAATTGGCTGTTCCTGTTTCACCCATCTCTAGTAAAAGGCAAATGCAGAGGTGAGAAATGTTTCAGATTTGCCTTTGAACATTGAGACATTTGACTCATGCATTAAACATTTGTTTTCCCATGTCAGATGAAACCAGGAGTGCTACTGTAGCAAAGTATAAAACAAACAGGGATCTCAAAGCCTTGTTGATGTTTATTGGAGCAGATCAAATACCTCAAAAATATTTACAAACATTTAAGCCATGAAGTCACTTTGGTGACTATTCAAGGCCCTTCTTATTAGTTTTACACAAATATCTGTATCTGATCTTGGGTTAGCAAGAATATTCAGCGAAAGAAAGAATCACAAACACATTTGCAATTGTACTCTCTCAAATACTTGCACCAGAAGTGTTCATGTAGCCATCCTGAAAGTATTTTGTGGGTTTGAGAGTGAGTCAGTCAGGGAGCAGATCCATTCCCATGTGACTTATGGTGTTTGCGCTAGGAGGTTGTTCCCTTAAGCCTTTCTTGGAAAGTAGTTCACAAGTAATCTACAGCCAGAAATGTTTGTCTAAACTATCTGACAAATAATTTTGAACAAGTTTGTAAAAATCTACGTCTGAACAAGAATGAGTCATGAAAAGAGCAAAAGGCGAGTTTAATCAAAAATCACATGCTGAATAGTTGGCCCAGCTCTACTAAGAATCTTTAAAACAATTCATCTGAATCTGAAACTCTTCTAATTCTCTTTCCCTATGGGCCTCCTTGAGCCTTGTCCCAATTGTTATCTGCCCTCAGACAGTACCCATCATTAGGTCTTATCTTCACTATGGAAGGCTCTACCATATGCAGAACTATCCCCTTGACATAGCTTCCTTCCTCATTTCCTACTAAAAAAAATTCCTCAGCATTCTTATATCCAAGGTTTTGTAGTGTGACTAGTGTTGGCCCCATAATTATTATGGTCTTCCTTCCCAACCCTTTCTTTCCTTGTTTTGATATTAAACCTCATTAACTGGGTTTGCTTGTCTGAATTTTGAAGGGTTGTAGTCATTGTATTTTAATCTTGTTAAAACTTTGGAGAGGAAGTATGGAACGCTGGTCTAAGTACAGGATTTAGTATTAGAAAATAGGCATTTTTGTTCTACACACTGTGACTTCTTGGCCACGTCACTTAACCTCTTTGTGCCTGTTCACACTTCTGAAAAATGTATATCTTAAAGCACCACTAACTAACCAGCTAGATTTGTGAAGGGTGAGAATTTTAGAAGCACTCACCGTTGGCCTAATTGTGTTCCCATTAAAGTCAGTGGGAGTTTTACCATTGATTTTAACAGGAGCAGAATCAGGTCAATGTGGAGTTCAACTTACTCAGCTATTTGCCTCAATATTGTGCAGCAGTGAGTCACAAAGATTAATTAGCCATTTTGTGTATAAGTAATCTCTATAGCTGCATGTTGCATTATAGGATTTTTCAGTTGTGCCTAGAAGAGCAACATCAACAACGCAAGAGTTTAGGAATCCGTTTTTGCTTAGAAGTATAACTTTGCAGTGCTTAAATTTCTTTTTAAAATGGGATCATTCTCAATGAAACAGTGCAACTAGCTAAAATAAAGATTAAAAACATCAGACTGCCTTTTAGAAATAACGGCAAATAAGTTACCACTGGATAATTGCAATTCCTGCTGCTGTAATGTTCAGTTTAGGGCACAAAAATAATTGAAACAGAGTTTTGGTTCAGTTAAGAGAAAATTATTTAAATATAAATAAAACCCAATTTTTTTTTATTTAAAAAAGTTTTTTAAAGAAAAGCTTAAAAACCAAGAACCTAATAGATTTCCTTTAGGGTATATTTGAGATCCCTGAGCATATTTGTTCAAATGTCATTTGACACAATCAACTGCGTGTCCAAAAATCCTCATGACCTGATTTTCAGAGGTGTTAGGAACCTTCAGCTCTCATTAGCTTTAATACTCAGTACCTGTGAAGAGAAATCAAGCCATCTGCTCCCCACTAGCTATGATGAAATCAAGGAGAAAAACTCAGTGTATAAAATGTTTTAATGAAAATTTAGAGAAATGTAACATGGCATTCACCATATTGCATCAGATTACTATTCCATCACATTTTATATCCTACCACCCTGGCGGTTGCCAATGGCTGATATTAACCCACATTGCACCTAGCCTATCATTATTTGTATGATGAGGTGGTACTGAGAGGCCTCAACTGAGATCAGTGCCTTATAGTGCTAGGCACTATAAAATCCACAGTAAGAGACATGCCATGCCCCCAAAGACTTACAGTCAAAACAGACAAGGAGTCAAAGGGAAAATAGAAGCATAAAGAGTTGAAGTGACTTGCCTAAGGTTGCACAGCAGGTCAGTGGCAGAGCTGATAACACAACCCAGGTCTCCTGACTCCCAATCTGGTGTCCTACCCACTGAACCACAAGTCTGCAATAACTATGTGAAGCTGTACATGAGGAGGCGAAGAGAGGGTCCTTCTTTCCCCCTTCATTTCATCAGCTTCATTGCCTCATTCACTTAGCTGACCTTGCAGAACTGTCCCCAATGTTATTGATGGTACCTGATAATATCCAGTAGGCCAAAAATGATTAAATGTGGGTCAAAAAGTCTAATAGCAACTGTCCCAAGAAGCACATTTCCTTTACCTCCAAAGAAAGGCACGGAGCAGGGAAGAGGCAATAACATGACTAGGAGCATTAGAAAAAAAAGAAAAGTAGTAACCAGCAACGGCAATGAATTCACTAGCTGTGTTACAAATGTACCTATACACACCTACCAGGCTGCATCTTTCTTAGTAAAAATTCCTTTTCCTCTACTTTGTCTTTCTTCTGACACTTTCTTCCTCCCCCTTGTTGTTCCATCTCTCTTTCCACTCTCTCCCTTTTGCTTCATACAGGGAAGGAACACATGTGAAGAAGCTGTTTATATTCCTCATATTAAACTCCCAGGGGTGCGGAAGGAGCAAGTTCTTAGAGCCACTGACGCTCCCTCCAGCATGCAGGCCACATTTGAAGGGGCATCTTCAGATCAACTTAGGCTCCATGTTTAGGTTGTGTGAAATCAAGGTTTTGAAAAATCTAAAGGTCAAAAGCTTCCATTGCTTTTTAAAAAACCCTATTTCAGTGAAATGTTTTTTTTTTCATTTAGTTGGTTTTAAATGTTTCCCTGCAGGGTGTACAAAACCCCCTTTGCTGCAGTGCCATAGAAAAGGAAAATCAAAGCAAAACGAACTTGTCTATTTTCATTTTCCAACCTGAGTGAAATGCAAAGGAAACAATCTACATTCCCAGTAAAAAGAGCAAAGCAAAACTTTAAAATTCCTTTGTAAACAGTTCTGTTTTCACAGGCTGAGGTGCTAATCCTGGGGGATTATTTGTGAAGGTGGATCCCTGTGCCTACATGAAGCCTCATTGATTTCAGTAAAACAACGAGGAATCCAGTGGCACCTTAATGACTAACAGATTTATTTGGGCATAAGCTTTTGTGGGTAAAAAACCCACTTTTTCCTCAAGAAGTGGGATTTTTTACCCATAAAAGCTTATGCCCAAATAAATCTGTTAGTCTTTAAGGTGCCACCAGACTCCTTGTTGTTTTTGTGGATACAGACTAACACGGCTACCCCCTGATACTTGATTTCAGTGAGGCTCTGTGCAGGTGCCTGGGTCCTCCTGAGAGGGGATCAGCTTACAGGACTGTGGGGCCTTAGATGCTAATGCAAGTAAGAAAATGCCATAGATTTCCCTCAATATGATTTCTAAACTGACAGTTTTCCTTGAACAAGTCCACAAGTGAAGTCTGGCCCATGAGCTGTAGTTGACTGTAACTGAGCCAAACATTTAAAGATTTGCCATCTGTAGTAACTCACCCTATCACTGTTTTCTTCATGAAAGTTTCTCTGCTCCCTTGTAGGATCCCATCCTGTTATTATTATATATCCCTAGTGCTTACTGAGGCAGTGCCCAGGGCCCCCTTGTGCAACCTGCTGTACAAACGCAGAACAAAGATAGTCCCTACCCCAAATCTGCAGCACTCCTAAACATGCCATGCATCTGCTCTAGTGGATGGAATTCGGAGGTTCAAAATTGTCACTCATCTCTCCACTGTCTCCAAAGTGGTTATTCACCTGTACAGCCCATGCTGCTGTTTAGGTTGTGCCCTCTCCCAATCTGTTGCCATCAAAATACAGAGTAGCGTGTAGCTATGAAAGAACAACTCGTGCAAATCCAATGAAGAAACATTTTTGCTCATTGGAATGGGAACAACTTTTGGCATCGCAAGAGGAACCCTCAGGATTTGTAAATTCACTGGTGCAGGGACCCCGGGCCTGAGTCACAGTCACAAAGAGGGTATGCCTTCACTGCAAATTACGGTGTAATTGTAGGGCAGGTAGGCCCACTTGTGCTTGTTTTAGTCTAGCTAGCACAGGTAACCATAGTAGTGAAGTTGCAGTACCATGGATCCCAGCATGAGTCAGCAATCCAAATACATAGCCAGAGTTCTCAGTGAACTGGTATTGGAGTAGGCAGTAGTCTGCTCTGAAGCCCACTCTGCCTCATTCGCACTATCACGGTTACCAGTGCTAGCTAGATTAAAGCTAATACAGGTATGCCTACCTGCACTGCAATCATACCTTCATTTGCAGTGCAGATGTACTCTGAGGCCCCTTTATCCCCCTGTGGTAGTGTAAGGGGCATTCAGATGGGTGCAAATGTCATTTGTGCACACTTAGAGGCCCCTCTACACTGGGCAAGTGGAGTACAGAGACCTTAGTGTAAATGAAAATCAGGACCCACGTCATCCTCTGTTTTGTTCACCACTGAGCTCACTGTTGGTGTTTAAATGATTCTTTTGTGGATTACAAAGATTTGGAGTCTGCCCTGTGATGTGTCTTGGCTTGCATTCCTGAGATGTATTTTGATGTTGTACAACAAAAAGATCATCAAGAACATTTAAATGAAAGCAGGCTTTGTCCAGCAGAAGGGATTTGCTTCTCACAGAGATGTGAAGTCACATCTGCCTTCTGCACCTGGTTAAGTGAATCAGCAAAAATTTTGTTGAGCCACAGGATTTGACTTTGCCTCTCCCTGAAAGTGTGACTAATAGTGGTGAAGAACAGGGCTGAGGAAAAGGCTTGAATCTCTCAGAAAATCCAGTTCTCCAGATAAACACACTTCAGGTTCTTTGCTACCAGTTGGGATAAGAAACATTTAATTTACAATCACTCAGATCAATCCTGAAAGTTAACTTTGAGGGGTCTAGTTTGCACAACTCTAGCTGAGACAGTCTTTAAATGATCATGAACATAGAGTTTGCAATCTAAGGCCTCAATCATGCAAATATTTATGCACATGCTTAATTTTTCTACTACAAGAAAACCCATGGGATTAGGGTGTAAAAAAGATGGTCTCCTGCCCTATATACCAAATTACCTGATTTATTATATGCTTTAAAAGTGACCTTGCCTTAAAATTTCAGCAACATTAGTTACCATCATCTGAGGGGTCTCTTTTCTGATAAGGTCATGTGACCCTGTCTTAGCTAATAGCAAAACAGGGACCAGCTGTAGGTTTTCAGACCTTCCATTTAAACAAACATATTTGGCCTCAAACAGTTCCCTCCCACCTCTGTGTCCCTTCATCTCCAGGATGTTGCTAAATCTCCAGCACATGTTCAAGGAATCACAGCCACATACACATATTAACAGGGAGGCCAAGAGTCAAAGCACAACTCTCCTGGACTAGAGTTAGAGGGTAAGATCACTTAGGGAATTCCCTCTGTTGCAGCTTGTTGTTGCTAGAGTCAGATGAACTTTACCCAGAAGTGGGGTAATACTCTGCCATTAAAATCTTAACATTCACCTCCTCAGGCCCTGCAGTAATTTAAATGAAAAAATGTTGTGGTACTCAGTGTGGAGTGGTGAATGAGTTGTTAATGGTGCCTACTGTAGGGGACATATTTTTAAGGTTCCCACAGCTCCAAGAATGGTAACTGTGGACATTCTGAATTAAAGTTAATGAAATTTCTATTTTAAAAAATAATTTCTACCTATATTATTGGCACACCTCCAGGGTTCCTTACGGGGCAGGATGGTCTGCTTACGCCATTGGATTGGGACTCAGGAATAGGGCTGTCTGGAAAAAAAATGTATTGTGCAAAATGTTTCTAAAACAGAAAAAAAATTATCTAAATTTTCCACAGAAAAACATTTTTGGCAGAAATTCAAATAATAATAATAAAAAAAACATTCAGCCAAAAGTTTTTTTGATTTCTGGGCATTCTGTTTTTTTGATTGAAAAAAAATCCCATGGATTGCAGACATTATTTTAACCAAAACCTCAATTTCTAATTGAAAACCAGTTTCAGGAGATCTGGGTCTAATTCCTAACTTTGCCACAGCCTTCCTGTATGACCTTATGCAACTCCCTTAATCTCTGTGTATCTGTGCCCCAACTACAACACAGGAAGTGCATCTCCTCTCCCACCCTTTGTATTTTTTTGTCTATGAAGTTTGCAAGCTCTTCAGGACAGGGACTATGTCTCACTATGAGTATGTACAGAGCCTAGCACAATGAGGCTCCAGTGTCTGCTGAGGCCTTAACATGCTATTGTAATATAAATAATTAGAGTTTATAAAGTAATATTTATGGGTATTTTCATGTAAGTGGCTTTACACAGCTGCTTATGCATCAATACCAAGGTGTATCAGTATCTCATTACATCTGATTTTTAAAGCGAATGGAAATTATGGCACCCTATTTATCTGGTAGTGTTACAATTGTGGTTTATAGAATATATTGTGCATGTTTATAGAGGTTTATTCTCCTCTCTGTGCCTTAGCGTTAACAGGTGTGTGACACACAACGAAGAATAGATTCTCACAATACCTTAGTATCAGTTAATACATTTCTGAATGCTTCCAAAGCATATTGGCTCAAGATCAGTAATCGCTTTCCAGATTCTCTATTCATTAGTCATGTTGATATTATGTCCTTATCTACAGTACACAGGCTCTAACACTGATAATTGAAATGTAAACAGACCTACAGTGACCTATACAGAATCCTGAGTGTGTATTAGATATTAGATTGAAAGCACTGTCATTTATTTATATCCTCTGAAAGTGTAGGATTGGTTTGTTTAATGTTGATCCAAAAATCCCCTTTACAGGGCATTTCAAAGCTACACTCTCTCCACCATCAAAGTATACGGACTTTGACAACCGTTTCCTGTTATGTTGCTCATCCAAGTAGAAGCAGTTTTAGAAAATTTTTATAAAAAAAATACACCACTCTGTCAAAGAGATTGGAGTGGGGGTGGGAATAAAAACATACAGCAGGAAACAGAACAGGTTTGGGGCCTATGCTATATGGCTACATCCAGGATTAATCTGCACCAGGGTAAAGCCATACGTGAAACAAATTCGTTCAGTCAGCAATTGAATGTTTGAGCTTACACTACCAACGACATGCAGTAAAAAACAGTACTAAAGGGCAAAATTTGATTCCTCCTTAAAAGACAGAGCTCAAAAATACTGCATGTATCAGCTGTTAACATTTCTGGGGCTACAAACAAGCAGGGTCTGTCACAGCTGACTAAATATAGCACAGCCTGTGTTGTCTTAATGCTGTGTGTACCATCTAAATTACTTGATTTTTTTTCCCCTTGAATGATGCTGTGACTCAGAGAAAACCCTCAGTTTAGAGGATGTTAGAAGATGGAGGCCCTAATCCAAATTCAATATCTGAATACAGGGTTCAATTTTCTAGTGCTGCAGGCCTTTTTCATTCCCACAGTATCCAAAATATGGACAGCAATATAGGGCAAGAATATATCAGGAAGTAAAACATTTCATGTTTTAAAGCCTGAGGAACGTAGAAACACTACAGTACGAAATATGTACCTTCGAAATGGTATTTAATTCACAGCCTCAGAAACATACCTGACATTCTGTGATTATTTGTTTCTGCCTTCACCTCTCAGAGCAGTTTTGTTTGCATCTGTCTTAATAAGGTCAAAGCAAACTACATTTAACTGAAAGTGATAAAGTCTTTTCTGAACTGAAATATAATTTTCAAAATTTTCTAGCTATTAAGGTCAGTTCGACCATATGTCCTGAAAATATATATGCCTGTATTTCTTTATATTAAATATTTTATTCTTAAACATATACCTGGTTAATCTTTCCCTCAGAAGCCGAGATGCACTCGGCTGCTAATCACACCATGCAGTTATTATTTTAACCTGGAAACATCACATTATTTTTCTCTATTGAAGGTAATATGCTCAGATGATGACATAATATTAAATATACATTTAGGTAGTCAAACAAAGCTCTAATGGTCTATATATAATTAGCTAGGTATGTGAAAAAGGGGATGTTTTTTCAGTTATTCAAATGCTAAATATTCAGCTATGCACTTGCTAAATTCAGCATCTTAACTTGCCATCAAATGGTAATATGTGATATATTGAAATCAGAAGCAGATGTCGATGCAAAATCTTTCCCTCAGCATATTATATAACTGCATTTTTTTTTAACTAGGATCTTTGCATCAAAGATGCAGGATGCATTTTTAAAATGGTTACTCAGGAGAATATACTGTAAACGGTCCCACTTATTTAATTATGCAACATCTCATTTTTCATCTATTGTACGCAATTCCCTTTATGTTCTTTTCTTACCTTTATTTTCAGATTCTTTCATTCTCCTCTTCCTCCTCTTGCTGCAGATCAGCAGGAAGCCCAGCTGATTTGCGAAATGCTGACTTTTGATTTGTCATTCACGGCCAGTCATAGGTCATGGAGGGTATGTCCATCAAGCCAGGGCACTGATGTGTGATAATTGTATGCAACTGTGTATGGTATTGGGTTATAGTTAGAATTATACAGAATCAGGAAAGAATGAGTATGTAAGCAGACATAACACATTTTCTAAAACGTGGCATGGAGTAGGATCTGGAGTAAAAGGATTTTCCCTTAATTCAATTCTGAGTCAAGTTTCATTTAAAAAAAAAATCTAAATCCTTTGGAAAAAATCAGTGATAAAGGAGCATGTAGGCAAAACAGCATCCAAAAGGTGTTCTTTGAGGAGAACCTTGAAATCAGAAGGCATCTAGTCAACAAGTGAGATGGATTAGAAATACAGATATATTTGTTTCTCTGTTTTGTCATTCCCCTGGGGAATACACTTGTGTCTACAGATCATAACAATTCTAATCCCTTCTTGCCTTAAACAATCAGTGTAAATCCAAAAAAATATTATGGAGTAAAGGAGAGTATATTGTGGTGGACTTGAAGCATGACCCATGTTTTGTGGATCTATAAATGCCCTAGCTAATTATTAGTATAACTTGGTTACTATTCATCCCATCATCCTGATCACAGTGCACCTATGGCTGCAGCAGGATTACGAGCTATGCATTCTGTTTCTTCTAAGCATGATGTTTTCAAACTAGTTCCAGTGATAGTTTTACCTATCCTTAAAGGTGCTTGTTTGGCCCTTATTACCACAGTATCTGAGCAGCTCACATCTTTAATGTATTTATCCCCCCTCACCAACACCCTTGGGAGATAAGGAAGTGCTATTATCCCCATTGTACAGAACTGAGGCAGAGACACTAAGGCACTTGCACAATGGCACACAGAAAGTCTCTGATAGAGAAGAGAGCTGAATCAAGCTCTCCCAGGCTAGTACCCTGACCACTGAATAATCTTGCCCTCATTCTGCCATCACAACACTGTCCGACTCAGAGCATGAGGAAGCCATCTGTAAAATAAATGTATTTTCATCGCAATTTTCTGCCCCACTAACAATTCATCCAGGTTACAAAGTCAGTGAGGGGGGGGAGCACTTCAAGGTGCGTCGTAGCAGTGCTTATCCAGGTAGCGTTCCTGAAAGCAGCAGCAGTGGAATCCACAAGTCATGGAACAGCCCACAATCTATGGAACAGAAGCCTCAAAAAACCTGCGTTTTCCCCAGTCCCTTGTGGTGACAACCAGCTTTAGTTAAATAGCATATGGGTAACAAATACATTTTGTAGGACTCTGACTAAGATTAACCTAGAAGTATCACTGGGAAGCACTCTTCAAAATAAAACTTTAGAAGACTCTTATTCAGTTTTGATAATAGATTTTTTCTTTTTTTAAGATTCATTTCATAGTTATTTTTTTAAATGTCTGTTTATCTATACTGGTACCTAAGGCTTTGTGATTGTCACTCCAACTTGCAACTGTACAGTGGCAGAGTATATAAAATCTGGACCACCTGCTCCAAAAGTACAACCACTCTTGCTTGCACCATGGGGAATCTTCTTTACCTTTTGGCAGTATCAGGCCTATGACACACAGCTGAGAAATTTGGAGTCCATCCATTACAGGATACACATACACCAGCCAGATTATGATTCATAAGAACAAAGTCCCAGTATATTTGCCAGGGTTAGATAGGGAATGTACATCATTATATGTGGGGGGTTTTCAGATATAGCCCATCAGTATTTATACAGGACCTGAAAAACCAGAGTTTCAGAAGACCTCATCTCCCATTTAGGCACCAAAGTCAGGGGTCAAATTTTCACATTGGATACTGAGCTATGTTGAAAATCAGGCCTGAAGTGTATGAGTGGGAGCTTCTGGGTACTAAAATCTTTTGAAAATCTGGTCCCAATTGTGAGTACTTAAGCACCTGAAAATCTACCCCTGTGTGTTCCTGGGGCCATAAATAATTACAAATGTAGTGAATCACACTCCCAGCCCTAAGGAGCTTTCTTAATCCAAGATTATCTACAGATCAATAAGGTGGGTGAGATATCTTCTATTGGACCAACTTCTTCTGGAGAAAGAAACACAGAACTCCTCTTCCGCTCTGTGTAAACTCGCAAGTTGGCTCTTCAACAGAAATTGGTCCAATAAAAGATATTACCTCACCCACCTGGGATCAACACAGCTATGACAACTCTGCAAACAACAGAGTAGAGCGGGATGTAAAAGAAGGGGCACTTGCTGGAGAAGTAGGAGCTTGTTCCAAGCATAGGGCAGCCATACTGAAGGTGGGAAGCTGAGAGCACATGTGAAGGAAACAAAGGCTGTGCGTCTACACTAATCTTTTGCAGGGGAAGTCTCACCAGCACTGGTGGGAGCACTTGAATGGTCAGAGCTCTGCCTTTTTTACCATCATGTCGTCTAGACCTGCTCTGAACAGGGCGAGATGACACCATGGTAACACCACCAGCGTCCTCTCTTCACTAACTCTCCCACAGACAGTAAGGAAGTCCTGGGACACTTCCCCAGATAATCTAGCATAGGCAAGACCAGAGAAAGCAGCAAGGGGAAAGGACTGAGAGGGACATAGAGAGGGAAAGTGCGAAGGATCCTGGCATTGGCTGGGGTAGGGAAATGATGCTACCGAGCATTTTTCCTACTGTACATTTCTTAGTCTGCTCCAGGCCGCTACAAAAGTACTTTGGGTTATTTCTGAAGATGAGGCCCTTGAAGTGCTCTAAGGCCCAGCCAGAGGTTACCTGACTCTTTGTCCTAAGGCTGGGAGTCTACACTAAGAAGTCAATGTAGTTGTATAGTTGTTTGTCCTCCTGGCACAGCCCAGCTTCACAGAGCTCTCCTCCTTGACCCGCCTGTTGAAAGGCCATTGTACACAGGAGATTGCTTTTAAATATTAGACACTTTGAATATTCTGATAAAAATAAACCCAAGCACCTCATGCTCCAGGATGAATCAGATACTGCAACAGGGACCTTTGCAATTCCTATGCTTATTTTTCACTGTTCATCAAAAGTTTAACTCAGGCCCACTACAGGTTTCAATGTACATTAAGAACAATTTCAGGCATGTTCTTCAACAAATAGCCCAGAGTGATACAAATGGCATTAAATTGTTCTCTCTTTGTTTTCTTTGCTCCTACACAATGTACTCAGTTCCCAGTGAAACTTTGGACAGAGCACCACAGACACAAGTCACATCTCCCGCTTTTGCCAAACCTTCTGTTAAATACTGACTCACTGTCCTCGTGAATCAGGCTAGTGAACTGAAGCTTTCCCTCCAGCTCCTAGCTGCAGAAATGAAAGTGAAGTTTCCTTTCAATTTATATCATTACATGTGCAAAGGAAAACGGGCTAGAAACTTTGTCTGTAACTGGAATCTCCTGTATATCTCCAGTTCTCCCAAATCTGAGAAGACCTCATGGGGCCCAAAGACCCAGCTCTGAGAAACATCATAGCCAAAAGGAACAATGAACTAAGTAGAATACAAGCAGCAAGCTAAATTAGTAAATATTTGGTTTTCATGCAGCTTGATTGTACACATGGAATTCACAGGGGAGGGAAGCTGAACCACGGTATTCCACAAACAGCAAGGACTTGTACAAATCTGGTTCGACTGAACAAACAAAAGACACTATTTTAAGCAATCTTGGTGAGTAAGAGAGTGCTAAGCACCAGGAAGGGAGCAGATGTATATTGAAATATCAGGCTGTTGCTCCTGAAATTAAGTCACCTAGGTGAATTTCAGAAGTTCTGAGCACCAGCAATTCCCATTGATGTCAATGGAGAATGTGGATGCTAAGCACCTCTGGAAAAAAAAAAAAATCAGAACCTCTGACGAAATGCCCTGTGGTAATGCCTGCTGGCCAGAGAAGAGCCCTAGACCCAGGGCATGTTTTATACATTAAATGGAATAGAAGGTAACATGGTAGGAATTGGGGGACAGGTTTTAAATAAGGCAAAAATGTAACCCAGAACTTGTACTATCTAGGCTTGGAATTTAATGACCACACCAATGAGAACTGATTGAACACAGACAGCCTTGCTGAAGGGGATAGGTGAAGAAAGCGTTTGGGTGAGTGTTTGTTCCTGTAAGGAAATGGGCATTCACAAACAAATGGAAAAGTAAAAAATTTGTAACCAGATTCTTTTGTACAGGCTTTTTAAACTCAAGATGCCTCCTCATATTACTACCCTCATTTAAAAAAAAATCCATAACCATGCACTGCTCTTGCTCACTCGGTCATTGGGGAAAAATAATTAAGCAACCAGAGACACAATAACCCCAGGAGCAGAAGGATGTATTACTATTACAGAGGCAGAGGAAGGAGTTACCCAAAAAGCAAGTTCTTCGTTTGCTGACATTACCTTCCCAAAGTAGCCCCTGTAAACTCATCCTGCCAAAAGCATGAATACATCTCTGCACTGATCCAGGTGTTACCATCTCCAAACTGCCAAGCTAAGATCCTTAAATCCCCAGTGAAAAATTAAAAATAAAAAGTGCCCATGTAGAGAAGTTTGAAGGACAGGGGCCGTAGATTGCAAGATCCCAGAGGCAGGGACTGTCTCCTTCTGCACACACAGGAGCAAGTACATAGCTGGTGCTCACCAAAGAGTGTGATCTTAGTGCCAGGTCTTGCCACAAATTAAACACCACATAAGACAGGTAGAAGCAGGGAAAAAAATTTATTTACATATCTCAAATGGCAATATAGCTGTAGTGATTCTCCAGGGACGAGACCACCCAAGAATAAACTCGCTGTTACATTTCCAGCCATCAGCAAACATACAAATACCAAATGGTTCCCAAGGAGAGAGGACAGACAGAGGAAACCTCCTCCTTCCAACCCTCACTTTGGTTTATTACAGAACTGTCACCACTTTATTTAAAAAAAAAACAACAAAAAACAAAAAACCACGCATAAGATTCACAGTAAAGTACCAAAGTCAGGGGATGAAGTGGGGAATTGTGTTGTGTTCTGACGGGAAGATTCAGACTGTAGGAGAAAGCTGAAGTAAAACAACTAACACAGGTAGGTTGTGTGACCCAAGTGCAGTGGGATAGTATGCAGTTCAAATTGAAATGTTTATCTCAGCAATGATTGGATCCATCCTTTAAAAACACAGTACAAGTATCTATAGATAATTTGCACACCAATATTTAATGAGTGCATGCCCTGTAAAACTAGACCTGTTCCTCTCCTAAAAAAAAGTGGATTTATTTAGGACCTAAAACCTCTAACAAGCCCCCCCATAGCAATTCTAAGGTAAATATACACACATGCATTCCATCCCTTTAACTACACTCCGAACACCCCACCCCTTTGCACACAACACAGACAACTAAAAAGGTAGAGCTGGACTCTGGGATGGGAGGGATCATCATAAATTGTTGGATTTGACAGAGATTGCCAGGTTGTACCTAGTTTCAAGTGAGTTTTGGGGTTCCTACCGCAATTCAGGGTCTCCTGAATTCTGCTTTGCACTAAAGAACAGGTGCGGCAGCCATTTTACAAACTCAAAATTAAAAACCTAGTGCTGAAATGACAGTGCAACCATGTGTAGTGTATTGGTGTTAGTATACTTCCTGAAGTCAATCACTACCACTCCAACCCACAGCATCATTAATAAACCCTGAGGAATGCACATGCTGTGAGTGCCAACCCTTTGAAATAAACACCACTTCATACTTATACAGTGCTTTATGTCGATCCACCAATGTCCTGCTGTGGTATGTAAATATAGTATTATCCCCAAGGTGATCAGGTGTCAAATTGATGTAAAGAATTTACAACTCTTTAAAAAATTGACATTAAAAAAGTTTGTAGATGCCACAAAGAATAGAGATTGCTATTTTCATAGATTCACAGATTCCAAGACCAGAAGGGACCATTGTGATCGTCTAGTCTGACCTCCTGTATAACACAGGCCACAGAACTTCACCCAAATAATTCCCAGACTATATATTTAAGAAAAACATCCAATCTAGATTTTAAAACTGCCAGCGGTGGAGATAGTATCAGTGAATTTAAAATCTAAGAACATTAAGAGGGGATGTGGTAACAGTTTTGAACTACATAAAAGGTTGTTACAAGGAGGAGGGAGAAAAATTATTCTTCTTAACCTTTGAGGATAGGACAAGAAGCAGCAATTAAATTGCAGCAAGGGAAGTTTAGGTTGGACATTAGGAAAAACTTCCTGTCAGGGTGCTTAAGCACTGGACTAAATTGCCTTGGGAGATTGTGGAATCTCCATCATTGGAGATTTTTAAGAGCAGGTTATACAAACACCTGTCAGGGATGGTCTAGATAATACTTAGTCCTGCCATGTATGCAGGGGACTAGACTAGATGACCTCTCAAGGTCCCTTCTAGTCCTATGATCAATGCACAAAGTTCTCTCATTCAAAAAAACCTGGACATTCAACAATTATCTTCTAAATATGGTAACTTTAAGGGAAACCTAACAATTAAAAAAAAAAAGTTTGCAGAAGAAAGGCCACCAAGAATGGAGTTTGCAGCTACTGCAGGGGAACAGGGCATGGATGCGCCTCCAACAGGTAGTTTTGTCACTTCTTCAGCAGAATGTTACACACACGTAGTCCAATGCACTGAGCACAGGATTACAGCCCCATGCTCAGAGTCAGCAAGTGACCTCTGGCCAGTCACATACCTCCATTTGCAAAATAGGGGCAGCATTCACTGCCTGGGGACTGACTAATGTTTATAAAGCACAATATGAAATATTATACATGCATGTAAAAATGGCTAAGGCTACTAATGGACAGAGAGAGAGGCATAATAAAGTGAAAGGTGTTCTAGCTACAGTTCAAAGGTGCATGTCTCCATCCATCCAGGAATTGTTGTGGCTCTAGCATGTCCAAATGTTGTTCTAAGCCATTCATCTTACATAACTGGAAGAATAAATTTCCCTAAGGGGAAAGATGCAGCATAGGATGCCCAAAAGAGCCTCTTGTCTGATGAAATACGACAGCCTGAAAAACAATGGGAACAGCAGCATTTGCACTTTCATAGGTTTTGATAAAGATAAGGAGAATGGTCTCAAGGAAGACTCTTAACTGTGTTGAAATGTGTTCAATACAGAGAGACAAAAAGCAAATAAAATAATGGATACAAATGAAAACCCCAAATGTCACTGTTCAAATATATCCCCCTGAACGGCACTGGAGGGTAGGACAGTAAAGGCAGTGAAATGAGACCCTGGATTTGAATGGTTTCAGAGTAACAGCAGTGTTAGTCTGTATTCGCAAAAAGAAAAGGAGGACTTGTGGCACCTTAGAGGCTAACCAATTTATTTGAGCATAAGCTTTCGTGAGCTACAGCTCACTTCATCGGATGCATACTGTGGAAAGCGTAGAAGATCTTTTATACACACAAAGCATGAAAAAATACCTCCCCCCACCCCACTCTCCTGCTGGCAATAGCTTATCTAAAGTTTGGGGACAATGTATACCTTCAGATCAGCGGCACTGCTATGGGTACCCGCATGGCCCCACAGTATGCCAACATTTTTATGGTTGACTTAGAATAACGCTTCCTCAGCTCTCGTCCCCTAATGTCCCTACTCTACTTGCGCTATATTGATGACATCTTCATCATCTGGACCCATGGAAAAGAAGCCCTTGAGGAATTCCACCATGATTTCAACAATTTCCATCCCACCATCATCCTCAGCCTGGTCCAGCCCACACAAGAGATCCACTTCCTGGACACTACAGTGCTAATAAACGATGGTCACATAAACACCACCCTATACCGGAAACCTACTGACTGTTATTCCTGCTTACATGCCTCCAGCTTTCACCCTGACCACACCACACGATCCATCGTCTACAGCCAAGCTCTGCGATACAACCGCATTTGCTCCAACCCCTCAGACAGAGACAAACACCTACAAGATCTCTATCAAGCATTCTTACAACTACAATACCCACCTGCGGAAGTGAAGAAACAGATTAATAGAGCCAGAAGAGTTCCCAGAAGTCACCTACTACAGGACAGGCATAACAAAGAAAATAACAGAACGCCACTAGCTGTCACCTTCAGCCCCCAACTAAAACCCTCCAACACATTATTAAGGATCTACAACCTATCCTGAAGGATGACCCAACACTCTCACAAATCCTGGGAGACAGGCCAGTCCTTGCCTACAGACAGCCCCGCAACCTGAAGCAAATACTCACCAGCAACCACATACCACACAACAGAACCACTAACCCAGGAACCTATCCTTGCAACAAAGCCCGTTGCCAACTGTGCCCACATATCTATTCAGGGGACACCATCACAGGGCCTAATAACATCAGCCACACTATCAGAGGCTCGTTCACCTGCACATCCACCAATGTGATATATGCCATCATGTGCCAGCAATGCCCCTCTGCCATGTACATTGGTCAAACTGGACAGTCTCTACGTAAAAGAATAAATGGACATAAATCAGATGTCAAGAATTATAACATTCATAAACCAGTCGGAGAACACTTCAATCTCTCTGGTCACACGATTACAGACATGAAAGTTGCAATTCTTCAACAAAAAAACTTCAAATCCAGACTCCAGCAAGAAACTGTTGAATTGGAATTCATTTGCAAATTGGATACAATTAACTTAGGCTTGAATAGAGACTGGGAGTGGCTAAGTCATTATGCAAGGTAACCTATTTCCCCTTGTTTTTTCCTAACCCCCCCCCCCCCCCGACGTTCTTGTTAAACCCTGAATTTGTGCTGGAAATGGCCCACCTTGATTATCATACACATTGTAAGGAGAGTGGTCACTTTAGATAAGCTATTACCAGCAGGAGAGTGGGGTGGGGGGAGGTATTTTTTCATGCTTTGTGTGTATAAAAGATCTTCTACACTTTCCACAGTATGTATCCGATAAAGTGAGCTGTAGCTCACGAAAGCTTATGCTCAAATAAATTGGTTAGTCTCTAAGGTGCCACAAGTACTCCTTTGGATTTGAATGCTTGCTTAAAATGGAGGAGATTACACAGCATTTCCAACAGGAGTTTAACACCTATTGGCAAACAGAAAAATATTCTCAAATGCATCCCTTCCCACACACTTATTTTTCCACCAGTGTTTTCCTCCGACTGTACAGTTGCATCAGTTTAGCAACTTTGATAAAGTTTATTTCAGATATTAGGAATTTTTAGTCAGGTCACATTTATTCTCTTCGCCACCTCCTACAGCAGCTGCTTTTCAAGGGCTCCATCCATAAATCTCGCAGACCCAGCATTCCCTCCATCACACTTCTCAGTAGCATGTGGGAATGTTAGTGCTCAGAAGACTCCTGCCCTAGCACCTTCCCTTCTGGCGGTCCTCATCCCAGAGAGAGGACACTCATGGCAACAAACAGGGACTACTACGGCATATGCGATTCCTAACATGGCTAGGAGTCCAGCAGTGGTCTGTCTCATGCAGTGAGTGGAGCACACCAGCATTAAAAGTCAGATGTGCACACAAGCAACTCCCACTGTCCCTATATTAGCATATTTTAAAATAATTTAAATACCCTTTAGCTAACCCCTCTGTGAAAGAAGAGGTTTTCCAGGAGCCTCATTTGTTTCTTCAAGCAGCAGTTTTACTTTCAAATAACCCCTTTTGTTGCTAACATATATTAAGAATTTGAGCCATTTCTTTTGTTCAGAGTACAGTCCTGTTAGTGGAAAGAACCAACCATTAGAAGTATGTTTTAACTAGATGGATGGTAGATCCCTTCAAGGACCTCCCCACCCATACAGTTAACACAGATCTCCCACGTGCTCTGCGGCTGCTCCCTGTCCTCCCACACCATGAGAGAACCTGGTTAGCCCTGTAATTCAGTTCTGCTCCGCTCGAATCAGTGGGAAGTCTCCCATTGAGAGCAGACCTTAGAACTCCTTAGTGCCTCCTTTAGACCATTACTTTCAGTGGAAGGCAACTAGGGGAGAATGGATAGGCAGCTGAGAACCAGGCCTCCCAACCCGGCAGATCCATAACTGGTGCTACATCTCCCATTCTTGGCCCCGCCCCCAAAACCCTATGGATTGATATGCACCCTGGTGCATAACATGGGTTCCCAGGCAGGGTTGCACACATGTCTTCATGTCCTCTAGGTTGTTCCCTCCACGCACCTCAAAACCCTGCCCCATACACAAGTGGAGAGATCAGTTCAGGCCATTAGGGTTTTTCCACTCAGCCTTTTCATACCACATCAGTGCAGTTCTGCTTTGTCTCACTTAGAAAGGGATAGTAATGACATTTCGAAAGCTGTCTGATCCCAGTCCAAAGCCATGCATTCCAACTAGGAAGGCACTGACCGCACCACATTGCACAGTGGTTCTAAAATCAAAATAGGGTCCAACTTCCTACTTATACTACTGTGAATGCAACAGTCACAGTCCCCAGTAAGAGATCGTACTGTGCAATACTGCTCGGTATCATCATGGCTAACACGCAAATGGTCACAGGATGCCAGCCTGTCTGATGGGCTAGTGATGACAATGGCCGACTGGCTGCAATACTCTGGGACTGCCAGAGTGTGCCTTCTACTGCCAGGAGCAGGAGGGGGCCATGATTTATAGAGAAGAAAATGGAATCCAGGATAAGGCTGGTGGAAATCTAGTGCACTGCTGGGCCAATGTCATGTGAGTGGTACGAAAGAAGGGAGGATGCGAACATACCGATAACTCATGTCTTCCCATCACAAAAGAATGCCAAGACAAAAATTAGCATCTTCCTGGCTGGGAAAAAGCATTAATGTACGATGACAAAAAAAAAATTAAGTAAAGATGACTTCTACTCAAACAAATCTCCCCAGGCCTCAGAAAGCCAAAGTAAGTTCCACCTAAGAATCCTCCCCCTACAAACTTATAGCCACTCTTCAGGAGTGTATTTTCAAGATCCAAAAGCAGGAATGACGACATTTCAGCAGCAGACACTTGCCCTGCTTGTTAACCGTTGTAATTAATCAAGTTGTCTATTGCAGAGGTTCTCAAACTGTGGCCCGCGAACTCCATTCAGGTGGTCTGCGGATAGTTCCCTAAGGTACACGCCTGGGCGGACGCACACGAGAGACTGATGGGCCAGCCACCTAATTAGTGGAGCCGCGCAGGCATGGCTCCAGTGGCGTAGCTAGGTGGAGCGAACAGAGGCACCGGACATAAACGAAAAGGTGCCGCCCACTTGTACTCACCAGACGGCGCTCCGGGTCCTCGGTGGCACTGAAGGCCCTCGCTGCTGAAATGCCGCCGAGGACCTGGAGCAAATGAAGGCCCCTGCCGAGCCGGAGCACGTGAAGGCCCCCGCTGTCAAAGACCTGGAGCAGCGGCGGGTGAGTAAAAATTAAAAAAGTCACCACTTGTGCTCAGAGGGGGAGCAGCCGCTCCCCCCACTCCCCTCCTGGCTACGCTACTGCGTGGCTCCACTAATTAGGTGCCTGAACCCTGGAGAAGACGCACATGTAAGGAGAGGTGGTGGCCCTGGGGGGAATAGGGAGTAGGTGGGAGGGGGCAATGGGGTAAGAAGAAGGGGTGGGCGGAATTTGTGACGTGCAAGGCTGTTGTGGCCAGAGAAAGAGGCAACTTTCCCCAGGTCCAGGGCTGCGGCTGCTGGGGAGAGGCAGTCCTCCTTCCCAGCCTCAGCTCGGGGGCTGCCACAGCGGAGAAGAGAGGCCTGCCACAGCGAAGAAGAGAGGGAGTGACCCCCCTCCTTCCCAGCCCATCTCGGGGGCTGCCACAGCGGGGGGCGGGGGTGGGAAGGTAAGACTACTGATATTAAAATATGAGTTGTGTGCTTTTATTTGTAGAATAAAAAATGTTAATTATTAAGTTTTTTTTTTAATATAGTGCTTTTATCCGAAGCACTTTACAATAGGTAGCTAACGGTACAAAAAACATTTGGAAAGATCATTAAGTGGTCCGCTGAGACACCTCAGCAATTTTCAAATGGTCCACGGGGAAAAAAGTTTGAAAACCACTGATCTATTGTAATATGGAGGTAGCCCTTCTAGTTGGTTACTGTGGACTGTAGCAAGCTATGCAACTGAAACAGCTTGGTATAAAGTTCTCTAAAAGCTATTCTGTAAAATTCAGCTTATTTCTCAAAAATACACAATCTTGGTTTTTCTTAAATAGCTTATAAAATAAGGCAACTTAAGGAGACATGGCCTTACGAGGTAAATCACACCCCCCGTTAATTAGGTACTGTAAGTATTAAAGATCAAGTCAAACAAATTTACAGTAATTCCAGTTTAGAAAAGCCACCACTACATCTAGCTTCATGACTCAACACATGAAAATAGGAACAAAGGAAACTGAGGAAGAGATTTCATACACCTTAAAAGGTGTTTGTTTACAACAATTCATTCACATGTAACATTGTCAATCCAGGAACACTTATATTTCCTCCCCACAAGAATCACTAGTAGTTAGTTCACAGTGTTTCAGATCACTGCAGCTGTAGCTGTAAACTGGAAATTAATGTCTACAGAGGACCAAAAAAAAAAAATATTACAGTAAAGCTTTCCCATTCCATTAGCTGTAACCAGAAACTAAAAATCTGAACAGGGAAAAAAGCCTATGTAAAACTCGAGACACCTCTAGAAAAATGCAGTGTTTTGTTCAGTGCTTGGAAATGTTTATGGCAAGTGTTTTTAGATGAGCTGCATGCTTAACTGTACATAACCTCAAGCACAAGACTAGACTGAGCATAAAACAACAGAAACAAGGTGGCGGGTGAAGGATTGTCTTTTAGTGGACCAACTTTCAATAAAAGATATTACCTCACCCACCTTGTCTCTCTAATCTCCTGAGACCAACACAGCTGCAACAACAATGTGTACAGAAAGTACCAGTCAGTTTTGCCTGACCATCAAGGAATGTACAAGAACAATTGCTTTTGATTCACAAAGTGCTTAAATACCACCAACTGGTTGCGACTCTTGCCATCCAACACATGTGCATAACTCACAGATGTCAATGAGAAGTGTGTCTGTGTAAGACCTGAAGGACCAGACCCTAAAGTGTTCCATTATTATGAGAAAAAGTAATCCCCTGCAAAAGGTATTTCCCCCCAGAATGGTCCCTGTATACCGAGAGAAGAAAGAACCTCAATTAGAAGGCAGAATAGATAGATACAATGAACTTTTTCCAGATAAAATTACAAAAAACACATGAGAATAAATCTTTGGGATAAACTAATACACTATGCCCATATCTTGTAGTGTTAAAGCTATAAACAACCAAAGCACAAACTAGTGCAACTCATTTCTCATGGACAAACTTAGGCTTACTCAGTTTCCTGGTCTATTGGTTGGCATGCATCATACCACTTAGTGAAAACTAGATCATATAGCAGCATTTATTTTTATTTTTTTGGAGGACAGCACAAGAATGTATTTAACCCCCAGGACTTTTTTTCCTTCTATGTTTATTAATACTGGAAATGTTGTGTTCACATTTGAGCTTTGCAATGTAAATATTTTCCATGTTACTCACTGATTCCCCATGGGGTCAAAGTCTGCATTTAGGGTTTTTATTTCTCAGAGGAAATAAAGAAGTTGCCATGTAGAGCTAGCTCAAGGCAAAGGGTGTTGTGGAGCAATGGAGCAGCACATTGCATATGTACATGGATTCAGGGAGGGAACCATGATAGGTTAGATATACTCTAAGTCTGTCTAAGTCTGAATCATTGGTTAGGGTTCCCGGATCACATCAGCAATACTTTGTAGCATGAAAACTAGAATTTATTCCAGCAGACTTCATCTTTTACAGAAAGGGTTCTTTTCCACCCTGACGCTGGCTGTAACTGCATTTCCAGAACTGTAAACTCCAGTAAAGCCAAGAAGTTGTTCCAGACATTGTACTATCCTCTAACTGGGCACAGCACCAATACGGCACAGAGAAACAAAATGAACAACCATATTAAATTCTTGATCCTTTACACAAGATGGTTAATTAGCTTCTTTGGAATGGACAGGCCGGACCTTGCTGGAAACCAGAGTGTAAACATAAGGCCAGATTTTGTTGGTCTCTGTCCCAGAAAATGAGTGTAGGACACCTCTGCTCCTGAAAAATATAATTAAGATTAGAAATTAGTATAATTTGATTGACAATTCTGGAACACATTAGGACTATGCAGTGTCTATGATCAAGAACAGATGCCTTCACATGCAAAGGAGCATGACCAATGAAAATGAATGTAGCCTAAGCTCTTGAATAACCATTCTAGATTGCAGGTCAAGTTTTGGGTCAAATTTTTGGTAAGCTCTGTGTAATTTATAGTAGAAACAAAAAGCTGATTATGCTTAATGTTCATCTAATCTACTCATTGATTCTTCACTACTTAGGGTATGTCTACATTGCAGCTGGGAAGCGTAATTCCCAGCTCAGGTAGATGTACATGTGCTACAAATAGCAGTGTGGCTGCAGCGGGAAGGGTGGCAGCTTGGGCTACCTGCCCCAGGATGTCCCTAGGATCTTGGGCAGGGGTGTACTACATTTTATATACAAGAGACTTATCTAGTCTGTCCCTCTGCAGTGCAGGTTTGCTCATTACAGTATATTTCCTAGCGCATTACAATGGATGTGTCATCAGAAGAACAACTGCAAGGTAAAAGCCTTAGACTCAGACTTATCAAAGTATGCGCTGAACTTTAAATATTTTACAAGCTTCAGTGGGACTACTCACATGCTTAAGGTCCTGGGTGTCTTAGGGCCTCAGTCCCTTGTATTTCATGTCCCTTTCATTCCATATGACTATTTCAACTTTTAAAATGTTACTGAATGCTGCATTGCTTTCAAATTTTCAGTCTCAATCACTAGATCATTAGCACAGAGCTGAAGGCAAGGCAAGGCAAGTATGACAAAACATGCCCCAAAATAATCACAGCATAGGCAAGAACATTAACACATGCTCTTAAGAGCCAGTCCTACAAATATTTAAGCATGTGAATAATCTTACTCATGTGATTAGACCTATTACATCAGGCTCCAAATGTGTACTGGTAAACAACAATAAAATGAAAAAATTACAGGGAAGGAAGCTGTAGCTGGTGAGTCACATTCAAAATTTTAGTGGGATAAGTTCTTCCAAACTTCTTGAGACTTTTTTTAGTACACTGTATACCAATGTCTGGTTTGCTAGTGTACATATAACTATGGAGGGTTGAGATAGTCCTTTCCACTTTCCCCCGTTGTTCATGAGATAAAACTGCATTTGAAGGCAGCTGGTGTGCTGAGAACACCGCGTAGCACGCTGACACCATACCCATCTGTTGTCTCTCATCTTATACTTAGATTGTAAGCTCTTTGGGGCAATGGACCATCTTTGTTGTGTTTGTACAGCGCCTAGCACAAGGGGGTCTTGGCTCATGACTGGGGCTCCGAGGCACTATAACAATACAAATAATCCATGACTCTGTTTTAGCTCTTAAAGAAAGCTGGTGTGGTCTTTGTGCCTAGAACATGCTGCCACTCTCAGTAAGTAACTAACCTCCATTTATCTGGAGTCTTAAAACTGATTTTTTGCTACACTTTATGCACAGGTTTTCTTTTGTTGTGTCTCTAAACTTTTTCTTTCTCATTGTCCAGTGCTTGAGAGGCTCTACCTAAAGAAGTTAAAAGAATCAGAAATGTTAAATTTTAAAATCTTCCAGCTTCAATCAAATACACAGCATCCCTAAGAGACAGGTAGGGATCGTTCCATTTTACAGACGGCTTCATCTCTATCCTCCAATCAATAGATCACAATTCCTCTCAAACATCTGCTTACAGATACACAGCTATTGCAATCATGCGATTCCACCGGCACAATCTAAAGCTGACAGCTGGAGTGATCAAAGGAGAGGGGGGAAAAAGGGAGCTAGACAGAAAGCTCCTTTAAATAAATAAATAAATCTAGATTAAAAACCATACATACAATTCTTTTCTCTCAGAGACATGTGTAATAATTTGTATTCTTTATCATTTAGACTGCATCCAAAAATGTGTTAGCCACGTTCTAAGCACAACACTATGTACGCTGAAGGGTCAACTGTTCTTACGCAGCAGATTAAACATAAAACAGAGAAATGGTGAATTTCCCTATAATTAAATTTAACAGCAAAATTAGCCTCATCCTCTAAACTGAACCCAAGGCAGGCTCTGCTTTTGGCTGAAAAGAAAGAGCACAGAATCTAGCTAGCCAGCGGCAGCAGAGGAGAAAGAAAGGCAAAGGAATCACATCTCACTGCCGGAGTTCTGGCAGGAGAGAGATCACCTGATCATTGCCTGTTAAGTTCACTCCCTCTGGGGCACCTGGCATTGGCCACTGTCGGTAGACAGGATACTGGGCTGGACAGACCTTTCGTCTGACCCAGTATAGCCATTCTTATGTACTATAGGGCTTGAAACAGGCTCTGGCATAAGGTACAGCAGCCCTGGGGTTTGTCCTAATTTAAGGCAGCTTTTCCAGGGCTGCTCTGCAGCCAGGAAGCCCCATAGCACAGAGCAGAACAGGCAGACTCCTGCTCCTAGACTCACCCCTTCCACTACTGCTACACTGCTCCTGTCCTGGGAGAGTTCTTTGGTCCACTGCAGCCTTTACACCTCCCATATGCCACTCGAGTGGGGCCCTGAATCCAGCCCCAAAAGGTATAGCATATGGCTGCTGATTATGGCCAGGCCAAAAATCTTAACACATACGCAATTTTGCTTGGGAGAGGCCACATCAAGATATCCCTGAGCAAGCCAAGAACAGATTTGTGGAGATGAAAACTTATCACTTATTTTTACAGGCAGGGTCTGTATTACTTGAGTGCGTTCAAACTCACTTATATAATTCTATTACTGGCTTTGCAGCTTCTTTGTATTTTCTTAGCCGAGCAGCAACAGCATCAGGTTTATCATCTTCCCGTTGAATTAATGGTTCACCCGTGATGTCATCGATCCCCTGTGTACAAGACAAACAATACATCATGAACACTGTGCCAGATTAAACCAGTGCCACACAGTGAGCCATGGGGGTTATATGGGTGTAACTGAGGATAGAATTTGGCCAGCTATAAAGAACTTGCATTCATGTCAGATGATATCACTGCAAGACACTTTACTTACTACAATATATATAGTAGATAAAAATCTGAGTTAAAGGGATAATTAACGTTGATCTATGACACTAGTACTAGTTACTGTAAGACACCTTGTATTCTCCCTTGATAACAATGGCATCTGTGTGCTAGCTTGCATAACTCCCAGGATAATCATTGTGCCATGACTGCACAATAAAACACTGTGGTATTCTGGACCACAGTAAATTATAGTAGGACATTTTCTTACCCCATGATTAAAATAAATCTCATTTTCCTAAATAAATATTGTCTGATTGGAAACTGCCTTGCACACAATCTTTCAGGTGCCCCCTTAAGGCCCCCGAGCATGAAAAACCTAACTAGTTTTCTAAAACTTATCTAGCAAGAAGAATTCAACTCCCATGCATTCAGTACTTATTAGAGTATAATAGGATTTCTCCCCTTAATATTTTTAAAAAGACGAATAAGGCATTCTCAAGTGGAGACATCTTTACTGATCTAGAAGTAGATTTAAATTTTCTCCAGCTAAATTAGTCTTTAATGTAGTAAATTCTCTTACATGTACATCAGGTGGGTTGAACTCCATATTATACACTCTTCCACTAGCTGGGTGAATCCAGCGAGCGCTTAGACGATCTTTTAGCGTCTCGAATGGGATGTTTAAATTGATCACTAGATCCAGGTCACAGATTCTGTCAAGTGCTTCAGCTTGCACCAGTGTCCTAGGAAAACCTGAACAGGGGATGGAGGGGAAAAGAAAGGAAAAACAAACAAACAAACTCATGTCATATGAACTAACAAAGGCAACTAATATTTATTGGATGGTGAAGAACAGTTTCACAATATCCGTGCTGGTGTTGAAAACCGCCAGTCCTCTGTTACAGCAAAAGCAATAAGTATCCGAGGCTTTGAATAGATGTACACTTAAAACAAATTAACACAAACACAAGAATTTACACTCCATGCCTTAGACAGGCCACTTTGTTGCATGCATAGTATCTATTAATTGCTGAATTCAAGTCGATACAAGGTATGTTCACCTTTAAAGCTTCATATGACCACCCTGTGTACCCAAGTTCTTAACTGTTGACTTGACTGACTACCTGCAAATAGCTCTGAAGTACAATCATCAGAATGCTGGGACTCAGATCTGGGATCAATTCCCAGCACTGCATCGATGACTTTTCGGCCAAGTCACCTAATCTCTGTGCTTCAGATTCCCATCTGTAAAACTGGGATAATACTTCCCTACTTCAGAAGGATGTTACAAGGGTAAACACATTCAATATTTGTGAAGGGAAAGCAAGCTGTATAAGTACTGAGACACGCCAATGCCAAGTATACCAGAGGCAGCAAGATCTCCAGGAGGGGGAGGGAAGGGAAGACGCCCTGGATATTGCATGTCCTATTCTCCAAGCCATGTGAAGAGGGAGGGAGGGAGGGAGGAAGGGCTGGAGGGAGTCTTGGCTCTTGTAGATATTAATTGCTCAAGGGAAGAAACGGCCCCACCTTTAGGGTCAGTCTATAGTCCCAAGAACAATACTGACGAAACAAACCTATTTCCATCATGAAAGTTTTGTCAATCTTGAGCTGTGCAATTCAACTAGTGACGCATGCAGCTTAATGTACAAAGCATGCGGTACCACATCAGAGATGCGTGAAGCATGCAGCTCTCAGGGCCTGGCTTTGCTTATTCATGAAGGTGTTGATCTTGCATAATCAAACTTAATGGAAGCTTTGCCATTGATTTCAAGAATCAAACTGTTGGGTCTTAATCTGGCACCCACTGGAGTGCTGAGGATACTGAACTGCCACTGGAATCAACAGGAATTGAGGATGCACCGCACTTCACAGGATCAACCCCTAATAGTGTAAAAACTATGCAACTTAATCAGCAAGTTACACATCTATTGGACTTGACAAGAATGGAGATCAGCGACAGGTCCCCCGGGCCAAGAAATTAAGTAATGGGATGATTAGGCCACATAACTTAATTGCCACGGTATAGGACTTATGGATTATTAATCAGTGGAGCACACCGTTTTTCTGAGAAAGGGAATACTAAGGAGACCTATAGATGAAGGGCACTCCATGGAAAAATTACTGGGGTTCTAAGTCTTTATCTCGAGCTCCGTTTTACTTGGGGTTGAGCGTGTTGCAGAGGGACCTCTGAAGAAGAAGAAGAAGAAAGGGGACTTCCCTCAGGTAACTCAGCAGTGACTTATCTGGCCATTTAAGCAGTGGTGATAAGGCTGTGCATCCCCAGCCAGGCCCCCACTCCCTATCCACCCCTCCCACTTCCCGCCCCCAACTGCCCCCCTCAGAACCTCCGACCCATCCAACCCCCCCTGCTCCTTGTCCTCGGACCGCCCCCTCCCCGGACCCCCAACCCTAACCACCCCCCCCGGGACACCACCCCCTATCCAGCCCCCCCCCCCGTCCCCTGACTGCCCCAACGCCTATCCACCCCCCGACTGGCCCCCTGGGACTCCCACGCCTATCCAACTGCCCACCCCAGAACCATCGAACCCCCCCTGCTCCTTGTCCCCGACCACCCCCTCCCAGGACTTTCCGCCCCTAACCACCCCCAAGGACCCCACCCCCTATCCAACCCGCCCTGCTCCCTATCCCTTGATTGCCCCGCCCCCTATCCACACCCCAGCTCCCCCGGAACCTCCTGCCCCTTATCCAACCACCCCCCGCGCTCCCTTACCATGCCGCTCAGAGCGGCAGGAGCTCGCAGCCCCGTCACCCAGCTGGAGCCAGTCACGCCACTGCGCGGCCCAGCAGGAACAGCGGGCCAGAGCGCGGGCAGTGCAGCAAGCTGAGGCTGCGGAGGAGGGGGGACGGCAGGGGCAGGGCTGGGGGCTAGCCTCCCTGGCCAGGAGCTCAAGAGCCAGGCAGGACGGTCCCACGGGCCAGATGTAGCCTGCGGGCCGTACTTTGCCCACCTCTGCTTTCAATGTTACTATATGTCTAGTAAGTACACTGCCGGTGCTATACAGCTCGATTTTTGCAGGCTACAGGATATTTCCATTCCTTTGCAAATCTCTTCCTCCCTCATGTATAATCAGACAGATGCAGCACAGTCCTAATTTTAATTGCCGTGGTCTGAGAGGAAAAATATTTTGAAGTTCCAAGGAACGGACATGTTCAAAGGAAACCTTTCAGCCTGGCGTGCCTGCCTCCTCACCCCCATGGGAGAAGTTTTCTTCACACAAAATGTCCTGGCTTCAATCATACTTGGTCCCTAGCAACAATTTCATTTAACCACACCAATTGGGATTCCTAATACCAGAGGAGTTGGTACTTATTGCTACCACAATTCTCATTCCATATGCACCTTCCCCTTGCACTACTAAAGCCGAATTCTGAGTAACTAATACCTATTCATCCAAGAGTACTACAGTAATTGAGAACCTTCTTTCCTAGTCATATAGCCTAGCTACTTTAAAAACAAACCACACAACTAAATGTACATGCTTCATCCCCTCCCCCAATCAGAGTTCCCTAGTGCAAAACTCATTCCCAGTTATGGGCATTGAGACATTACACTCCATATTCTTTATGAAAATATGCTTAGGATACGGATATGGCATAATTGAGATATACTTGATGCAAGATGGCTCATGTAAGACATCACTGGAAAGATTATGATTTACTGAATGTGATTATCCAATTTGTGTGTTTATCATTTCTGTATCTGAAATTAGGAATATTGACTATGTAACAATTACAGCTGTGTGTGTGTGTGTGTATTTGAGAGACACCCACCAGACAACCCACCATCACAGCCCTGATGGCCCATTAGGAACAAACAACAAGGCTGTGAAGATACTAATCTCTCTCCTTCCTGAGACTTGTCTTGGGACTAGCTGTAACACTACTAGGTCAGGTGGTCCTGCCACATGGTACTAAACATGATCTTGGACTTCTAGTAATTTTCCACTGACAGGATGGGGAGGTCAAGTTTGGGAAACAAAAGGCTTCCCACCTGATGTAAATTCTATTTAAAGCTGGGAGAGAAGGCATTCCGGACTTTCCCCTCCATGGCCTACCCAAGAAGGAGGACTGCTGAAAGAACCTGAAGGGACAAAAGAGACTAACCTGAATGGAAAGGCAGGAGAGTCCAGACTGAGACGGGGTACAGTCTGTAAGAAGAAATAAACTCTGAGCTACAGAAACTCTGCATCCTGCCTAATTCAACATTTAGGGTGAGAAATTACTTTGCGTGTTTTAGAATAACAGCCGTGTTAGTCTGTATTCGCAAAAAGAAATACACCTTAGAGACTAACCAATTTATTTGAGCATGAGCTTTCGTGAGCTACAGCTCACTTCATCAGATGCATACTGTGGAAACTGCAGAAGACATTATATACACAGAGACCATGAAACAATACCTCCTCCCATCCCACTCTCCTGCTGGTAATAGCTTATCTAAAGTGATCATCAAGTTGGGCCATTTCCAGCACAAATCCAGGTTCTCTCACCCTCCGCCCCCCCCCCCCAAACTCACTCTCCTGCTGGTAATAGCCCATCCAAAATGACCACTCTCTTTAAAATGTGTATGATAATCAAGGTGGGCCATTTCCAGCACAAATCCAGGTTTTCTCACCCCCCCCCACCCCCCTCCAAAAACCACACACACAAACTCACTCTCCTGCTGGTAATAGCTCATCCAAAGTGACCACTCTCCCTACAATGTGCATGATCACTTTGGATAAGCTATTACCAGCAGGAGAGTGAGTTTGTGTGTGTGGTTTTTGGAGGGGGGTGGGGGGGTGAGAAAACCTGGATTTGTGCTGGAAATGGCCCAACTTGATTATCATACACATTTTAAAGAGAGTGGTCATTTTGGATGGGCTATTACCAGCAGGAGAGTGAGTTGGGGGGGGGGGGCGGAGGGTGAGAAAACCTGGATTTCTGCTGGAAATGGCCCAACTTGATGATCACTTTAGATAAGCTATTACCAGCAGGAGGGTGGGGTGGGAGGAGGTATTGCTTCATGGTCTCTGTGTATATAATGTCTTCTGCAGTTTCCACAGTATGCATCCGATGAAGTGAGCTGTAGCTCACGAAAGCTCATGCTCAAATAAATTGGTTAGTCTCTAAGGTGCCACAAGTACTCCTTTTCTTTTTGCGTGTTTTGACAGGTTTCAGAGTAGCAGGCAAGTTAGTCTGTCTTGTTGCGTGTTTTGTTTTATTTGCTCAGTAATCTGCTTTATTCTGTTTGCTACCCTTTTAACCACTTAAAACCTGCCTTTTATAGTTAATAACGTTTGTTTTGTTTGTTATTAAACCCAGATTCTGTAATTTCTAAGGGGGGAGGGAGAGTAGTTGCGCATATCTTCCTCCATACTGAAGGAGGGGCCGAATGTACGAGCTTACGTTGTACAGATTTCTCTACAGCGCAAGACGAACCTTTGGGTCTACACTCCAAGGGAGGTGGACACCTGAGTGCTGGGGCAAGTCCCTTAAGCTGAGTCTTCCCACAGCTGATCTCAGTGTCTGTGTCTTTGGGAGGCGGGGTGTGTGTCTGTGCACACGCACTAGAGGAGGCTTAAGAGCCTGGCTCAGCAAGACAGGTTAAGGGGGTCCCATGCTGGCAAAACTGGTGGGCTCAGTGGTATCTCAGCACATCAGGTGGCATCTTGAAGGGGGCAACCTGTCATAGGTATGATGGCAACAGATTGTGCTAAACTGCATGTATTAAGAGAGAAGTTCCACAGGCAGCAATTATCTACTTAGCCATGTGATGCTGTGATTAGAGATGGGTCCAAATTGCATTGGTAAGACCTAGAGCAGATATTTTCCAAGTTTTAGGGGCAGTCAGATCTCGGGTTTTGAGTCAGACTACTCTAGCTGGGATTATGCATGTATAAGCACTTCCAAGACCGGCCACTCCTGGAAGAATGCAGGATCCAGGGGTGAGCAAGATGCAGTTCAGGGCTGGCTGTGTTATAATTCCACCTTGATTGCAGGAGTGTATGAACACATTCTGAGGCACATGTCATGTATTTTATTGCAGTTCATATCTCCTAGAACTGAAAGCCACAGAGAATAAAAAAAAAGTCTCTCGCCTCTAGTGTATTGTGTGTTAGTGTAGATGCATTCTTCCATCTACAGAAATGCCACTGTCACAGGAAGATACAAAATCCAGAAGCACATGTAAGCATTCAGAGGGTTTTGGGGGGAAGGGGGGGCAGGGGGGGAAGAGTCCCTGTAGGAGCTGAGTTCTATAAAAAACAGTTCATCTGACAGCACGTATAACGTATTGGTAGCAAGTACAGCTATAGGGTTTAATATAGCAGTTAAGGATATACTGCTAATTCACTCTTCCTCAAAGTAGACTGTATTTCTGAAATCCCATCCTGTGATGAGTGCTGGAAGCTGACCGGAGCCAGCACTCTGATCCCTTGAGCATCAGTCAGGTCCCCTGCCTAGAGGAGGCTGTTTGTGGATGTGAAGGCTAACAGGCTGATCACGCTGAATGAGCCAATTAGTCCATTAGCTGAGAGATGTCGGGAGGCCACAGGAAGGAGTTACTGGGGGAAGAGGACCTGGGCTAAATGAGCCCAGAGATCTCACCTAAGGGAGGCCTCTGTTCTTCTCTGGTCCTGTGGGAAAGAGCTGAAGGTAGAGAAGCACTGTAAACACTTTGTTATCACCAACACCAATCCAGTCTCATAAAGCGATGTAAATAAATCACACACATTTGCCACTTACTGGACAGCCTGAGAGGTGCCTGGGGATAGGTCTACGGTGCAATTAGACACCTGTGGCTAGCCCAAGTCAGCTGACTTGGGCTAAGGGGATATTTAATTGTTGGGTAAATGTTCATGGTTGGGCTAGAGCCCAAGCTCTGGGACCCCCCGGGGCCAAACCTGAACATCTATCCTGCAATTAAACAACCCCTGAGCCAGAGTCAGCAGACACGGACCAGCCACAGGAGTGTAACTGGAGCACAGACATACCCTGGGGTATCAGAGGACAGGGACGGAGCATGCCCTGTTACACACCCTTGTAGCTTCCTATGTAGAAGACTGGGCTAGTAAATAATAATATAGGATTTAGTACAGAGGATTAGGGATCTGTGCAAAGCATGCATTATACACAGCAAATTGCTTTTTCGGTATCACCCACCAACTGCTGTAGAGATTCTCACCCAAACTAGAGTAAATTTGGCACCATCATTCTGAAGGGGAAAAAAGGAAGAGTTTCTCCAAGCACTAACAGGTGTATGAGTGTGAGACTTGCCCAGAGCAAGATGGAATGGATGGTAATGTGGCTGTGGGAAAAACAAGGTTGGAATTATGAAACAAATCCTTAACTGAAAAGCAAAGCCAGGAAGCATGTTGAGAAGCCATCAGATCCCATGCTTCAGGGCTTAAATCAAGTGTACAAAACTAAGCAGCATGTATATTTTAAAAACCAGGGGTGTGGAGGATACTGTAGTGAGATGGTTTCTACAGCCATCACCAACTCCCTGAAATCCCAACTCCCATCCCATATTCTTACAAAAGATATCACAAAGGAGGGGGCAGGTATCAGACACCAACAGCGAGAAAACATTTCTGGAGGGCAGATGGGGCCTTTCAATCAGTTTAGGATGAGCAGCGTGGGGTGCCATATTTTGCTTAGAATAATCAACTGTCCAGGATAATGGTACCTAGTGAGGGCAAACTGTGTATAATGAAAAATTACCTCCATTGTTGGGGTCACTAAGCCCAGTCATTCTTGGCCAGGCTTTCACCCACCTGCTCATACAGGGACAACCTCTTATTGTTTTCTCCAAGCTCAGTACCACCACAGACACACACTGCCCCATGGCAGGGCAAGAGTCTAAGTACCTCCAAAAAAAAACAGTTATGTGCCATGCTCCAGCAGTTACCAAGCACTGGATGATCTGAGATTATAAACCCCAGCCATGCCTGACATTTACAGAGAGGTCAGCCATTGACACCCGAACCTGGATGCATCAGATCTAGAAACCTTCCCACATGTACAAGAAGTCAGCTGCCCCCTCATCTTGGATCTCTGCCTGTAACCCAAAGGAATACTGTGTAGTGCTATCCCTCCCAGCCTGAGGGAATGCTAAAGCCTGTTACTCTGACCACCAAGCAGTAATGATATGCTGCAGTAAAAAACGATTACAAATATCTATCTCCCTGGGCACCTCAGATCTGCAACAAATCTGCACCACCACATGTCATACCAGAGCTTGTATTCTCCAGGTACAGAGTGACATTTACTCCGGTCAGTTTTTATTGAACACACACACACAAAATAGGGCACCTTTATGCCAAACAAAGCGAATTGTAGAACGGCTCCCTGCACCTGCTCTAACGCCAACTGTTTTTTCTGCTCTGCAGAGCACATTTTCACTGCGAGCTCCTTTCTTTTTTGGGGGAGGGGGGCAGAGAGAAAGAGACAGGGCATGTTAAATCCCAGGGCCAAGGTCATTCAGACCTTAAGGGCTGTTTTGCAGCAGCAGAGCCCATGAAGTCCAAAAGGAAGTCTGGTTTTGTGATTTGCTCCAGGATGGCATTTTGAGTCAAACAGTCCAGTCAGCTGTTTGGTCCCTCACAACAGCACAGACTAGGGAAGTCAAAATGTTGCATTGTGGCAAAGTGGTGAAAGTCAGAAGCCCAGAAATACCCTAAACGTACACAGTCATAAATATTGTGTGCACACCCTTACTCTCTACACCTGTGTTTAAAGCCAGGAGCTGTGACGATTCTAGAACACCAGTAGGACAGATTATCTAGAGTACAGTGACTTATGCTACAGGGCAAGGAGAGTCCACTCCCCAGGATGCACTTGTGCCAAGGATAGACTGGGAAAGGAGGGAAGCTAGGATCTCAGCCCTGCTGCTTGAAGGCCTTTGTGATGTCATAGGCTGAGCTGCCTCAGTTATATTAAGTCATGTATATGTTTAAGCCCTTTAATTCTTCTCATTATTTTGCCTCCACTAGTTCCTGTGGCGAGGGGTTCCACAGGCTAGCCATATGCTGCACAGCGTACTGCAGTCTTTGTAAAGCTTACTGCCTGAACTTAATCATTCAGGAGGCGTCTCCTTGTGAGCACAATACTCATACTAATGGCATGACTGCTCTTGGTCCCCACTTCCCCGGGAAGCTATATTGGTAGTTAAAACCCCAGGAAGACCTGTGCACTTGGCAATGTATTTACTCCCTCCAGGGGAACAGCGGACTCTTTAAATGCTCTCTTTTCTGACTTGTGCAAGTGGGTGCCACACAGGTAGGGGTGTGTGTTTTAGTGGAAGAAGTGAAAAAGCAACAAAGGCAGAAAGTAGAGAAAAGGAAGGAGAGACTGGGAACATATGGATTTTGTGAAGGGGCCTCAGGACTTTCTAGCATCCCCCAGGCCAGAGGCAACATGGGATACTGGAGACATACATCCCCCATTCTTTCCTGCCTGGACCTGGCCATAGGACAGTTTTGCACCTCCATTTGCAGCAGCGTTGCTTGATCTAGCCATCCAGGTATTCTTATTGATTTGTTTCAGAGTAGTAGCCATGTTAGTCTGTATTCGATGAGCTGTAGCTCACGAAAGCTTATGCTCAAATAAACTGGTTAGTCTCTACGGTGCCACAAGTACTCCTTTTCTTATTGATTTCATCACTCTCGTATCTGTCCTCCAGTCACTTGTTTGCACCAGCAACACAACAAAATAGACTAGCAGGATTTCAGTGCCTGGAGCTGATGCACAAGAACTTGAGATTGAAATCAACCTCTGGGGTGCAGCTAATGCAAGCAGAGAAGGAGCAAAAGAAAGGGAAGCAGCAGAGACAAGGTAGCTGCAGAGGAAAGACACCGAAGGAAGCTAGGAGAGACTCACAATATGCATTTTAAAAAGTTAAATTTATGTTTGTACGGCAGCTTTGACTGGGTCCATAAATTCTCTAAGTGTCAACAAAAGCCACTGCAAGAGAAACAAGAGCCTGCAGTTCAGAGCGTTGGTGTCCTTCATAAGGAAACAAGATGATCATTTACACAAGCACCACAAACCATTCCAGTCACCTCATGGCAACATGGGCTAACACTGGTTGGTTTATTTGGAGAGACAGGAGCGCATCAAAACCCAGAGAGTTCTGGCAATGCTTTATTTGCTTTTCCATGAACAGCAACATTTCAATACAGAAATGATAAACTTCCAGTGCCCTTGTATTAATGAGACGTAGGTCTGAGTTCTAGTTTAATGATGGCCAAATTCTGGGATTCCCAGATTAAGGAACTATCATAGGGTTTGAATGATTATGCCCACCGGAAAAGGTCATCTCTCTAGGGCAGAGATCGACAGCCTTTGGCACGCAGCCTGCCAGGGCAAGCCCCACGGCAGGCCGGGAAGGTTTGTTTACCTGCCACGTCCGAAGGTTCGTTTACCTGCTGCGTCCGAAGGTTCAACCGATCGCGGCTCCCACTGGCTGCGGTTCGCGGTCCCAGGCCAATGGGGGCTGTGGGAAGCTGCGGCCAGCATATCCCTCGGGCCGCGCCGCTTCCTGCGGCCCCCATTGGCCTGGAGTGGTGAACCGCAGCCAGTGGGAGCAGCGACCAACCGAACCTGTGGACGCGGCAGGTAAACAAACCGGCCCGGTGTGCCAGGGGGCTTACCCTGGTGGGCTGTGGGCCAAAGGTTGCCGATCCCTGCTCTAGGGAATGCTCTGAACAGAGTTCAGTTCTAGTGTGGACCCTAATCTCGAGCATATGCATTTATAAACACCTAATTATAATGTAAATGAATAAGTGATTGCTTATACTGTGCTCGTTATCATGGTGTCTGAATGCCTCTCCATTAGTCATTTTTTACATTTAAGTTAGAGATGCTCAGAAATGTTTCTTCTAAGATTCATTGAAAGAAATGGAACTTTTGAAAAAAAAAACGTTCATTTTACCCCCTTACATCCACATAAACTCAAGCCCACTGCTCTACTAGTAAGTAAAATCAAATCTTTAGAGCAACATATAAAAGACTAAATGCAAGCAACAGTGGAGACTAGGGGCACCTCAGATTTTAAAACTACACTCACTCTGATAAAAATTCATATTTTAGGCCTGATATTTACAAAAGGCCTCTAGTTTTGTTGCATTTAGACATCCCGCTACTTGAGTGCTCCCACAATTGATTCTGGGTGTAAAATTTGGGGCTCAACTATTTGCAGGAACAAAAATTCATCTTCACAACCAAGAAGGCTTTTAAAACAAAAAAAACCACACAAAGGCAATCGTGTTCAAAGTGTTTTTAAGGGTTCTGATTAGCATACATGATGCATGGTTGATACTTCACATGTCTATGAACAAGAAACAGCAAGTGATTTATCTTGGCTTGTGTCCAGTCACTCCCATGTACCAGTTGCTCCATGTCATGATTTGGAACAGCAGTGTGAGAGACTGTTTGCTGCATAAAGCTGATCTAAGTCAAGGATTCCGACATACCTTCCCATGGGAGACTGGCCAGACACACACGCACTACTCCTCACAGGAGCGGAAGGGAAGGGGAACAAGCTAGGGGCTTGTATATCTTCCCTTCACCCCTCCCTGCCTTTTCTCTGCACAGAGGGTCACCAGCAGTGACTTCTCGTCCCTCCCCACCCCCATGAGCTAAGAGACAACTGTGACACAGAGTCCCTCAAGGTTCACAGAATTTCTGGTGGCCATAGCCCATAGTTTGAAAACTGCGGACACTGGGTACAGAGACCTGACCGTTAAGGACATGAAGAACCCACAGGGGAGAAGGGAGCTGTAGGGTGAATGGTGACTGCAGACATGCTCTGTAGCAGTTTGCTCTGTACTAGGCACTGTTCCCTGCTGTCTGACTACCATGATGGTGATGTAAAACCCCTTCCATTAGAGTGACAGTACCTTGAGTGGAGCTTCTGACCTCTTGCTTAAATTAACAAAATCTTTCCTCAGTACCTGTGATCTCATGCAAATAGGATCTGAGTTTCATTTTCAGAAGCATGAGTCTTTAAGAGGAGACCAGCTGAACAGCTCTGTCCTTAAAAGCTCTCAGAAGTGTTTTTGCTTTCTCCTCCATCCCTCCCTCGCTGCTAAAAATATTGAAAAGCTGTGGTTGGTTTTATTTGTTTTCCTGTGAAATCGTTCCTGGGAAAGTAATGTCTTATTCAAAGAAATAGACTTCAAGAGGTTGACGAGGACTGGGATTTTCAATCCCCAACGAGCCACCAGCACAGAGGGATACAAGATTATTGCACCCATGATACCAAATTATGCACATCAGTTTACTGACCGTCAAGTAGCCAATGCTGAGACTGCTTTTTCTCCAGCTCCATCATCATGACACTGGTGATGACGTGATCCGGTACCAAAAGGCCTTGCTCTAAATACTGCTTTGCCAAGACACCAACTTCTATTAAAGAAACAAAACACGTTTCAATAAAAAAAACAAACCAACAACAACAAAAAAAAACTGACACACCCCCACCCAACACACACACCTACCTTAAAATTTCCCCTTGATAACATTAATCCAGAAACCCCTCTCTAGCCTCCTTTTTGCTCATTAGCTTTGTTGGGAACACTTCCTTGTTATTGGTGACCAGGGACACTTAACAGTGCTGTGGGAAAACCTAATTTACCAGCTGTGAAGTTGTAGGCTAGGGAATAAAAGAGTGAGGCTGCCTTGAGGGACAAAGAAGGCCAAGAAAATGCCAAGTGATTGTTGGCAGTCTTTTCTTCAATTGATTGGGTGAAAGGATGCTGTATGGATTTCTTGATTAGTGGACAGTAGAACACAGAAGTGCATTTGTGCTAAACTTTTGCAATGCTGGATGTATATGCAGAATTTTAAGAGTGACACCCTGCCAATGTTGACCCCAAAAACTTAAATATTATATATTTATTTTATTTTACTTTACAAATTGCCCCCTCCCTGAAAGTGGGGTGGTTGGTTTTTTTTTTTTTTGAAGGAATAATATCCTTCCCACTGCATCTGCAGCCTACATGTAAGAACCAGGAAACAAAAGTGGCCATAAGTTTAATGATTCTGTTGAGTCATCAAGGCTCAGTGAAATAAGACTAATAATAAGCCAAAAATAAGACTAATATTTTTAAAACTCTCTTTTAATAATGTAAAGTTATTATTAACATAGATAGGGACATTTAAAAATTACTATTAAACATTTACATTGTGGTGGTGCTTAGAAGCTAACCAGATCAGGGCCCTATTGTGCTAGGTGCTGTATAAGTAGACTACAGATTTAAACCTTTTTCCTATATGTACAAGTTTATGCATAACCATTGCAATCCCTCAGAGAATGGATTTCCAGCCGAGTACTACAGGGACAATAGCAGAGGCTCCCATGAGTTTGAAAAATAATTAGAGTACTGGAACACTGCACAGACATTTTAGTAGGGTTAAACCTGTCTGAGAGTTTCCTTAATCCTATTCTTCTCGCTTCCCCCACCCCCAAAAATTAAGGATTAAAGTGGTATTAAAAATGTGCACCATCTCTTACATAGGACTTAGAAATAGTGTTTTGTGTGCAGACTTTATGGGAATGCCTAACAAAGTTAAACATGGTTCATCAAAAATCTGAACCCACACTTAAGCTTTTACACAAAGCATTTTGTTATTGTTACTGAATTCAGAACATTGCTTTCTAGCCAAGTTTTTCTAGACCAAGAGCTTGAATTTGGAATGTGTATCTTCTCTGTTTGAATATATATACACCCAGGAATGAATAATTTTAAATACTTTTGCAACCTGACTGTTATAAGCTTCAGAAATCTCAAGAGCTAGCTCCATTTTTTTTAAATCCAGTGTTCATTTTCAAAGTCCATTGTTGTACCAGTGCAAAACTCAGTGTAGTTAGGATAATTAAATCTGAAAAGAGTCTTGCAATAGCCAAAGTCACTCAAACAGCCATCACCAACATACAATTAGATCTAGAACAAGAACTTTTTATTACTGTTGTCATTGCAAATTTGAGTATAACATTTTCTGCTTCAAAAGGGAATGCTGTTTTTTCAACTAAGTATCACAGCCTCATAGGAAACGTCAGCATGAGGTGGAACAGAGGGTGGTTAAGGCACCAGAGTGGGACCCCAAATGCCTAAGTTTAACACTAGCTCTGCTACAGACTTCCTGAGCAGCCTTGGCCTAGTCACCTAATTTCTCGGATTCAGTTCCCCATGTGGATAATATCCCTTAAGTCACAGGGTGCTGGAAGTTATAGAACATTAAGAACAGTAAAAAGTATCACTTCTTGGAATAGGAATTTCACAATTAGAATAAAAGTGCATCTCCTCCTAACCCATATTTCATAGGCTTGAAATGCCTAAGCAACAGTTGCCACCTTAAACTAATATTTTCTGGAACTTCTACCAACTTTTGATCAACTCATAAATTTTCCAGTGAAGCAAGTGCATACAATAACCATGTTCAAATGTCCTTAACTAGTTTTTTTTTAAATGGCATGAAGTACATGCAAGTTGGAAAGCTATCCCTAAACTTCAGTACTAGTGTTAACTATCACAATTCAAGTGTTCCTTTTAAAGGAGGTTCCCTTACCAGCCTGGAGTTGCAACACTGTAGCCTTGCATGAGTTTGGACCTATGAAGTTTTTACCTTTTACTGGGTAGGAAAATGAGTATACCACACAGTTCTCTATCACGGAGGGGTTGCAGAATTAATACATCTGCAAACAGCGGCCTCTGGAAACACAAGTCATCTCCACCAGATTCCACCAACCCAGAAACAGAGATTCTCCAGAACCTTCATTTTCCTAACTGTGGCAAAATGCTATGCCCCCAAACCAACCACACACAAGCTCAAACACAGATTGAATCTTACTGAGAATTAAGAGCAATCATCTGAAGAGCACCATAATTTTTTAAATCCTATGCACTTAGAGAGCTAAAAACCTGATATATTTAAAACAGATAGATTAATCTCTCAAACAGCAACACATTTCACCTTTCAGAGTGGTAGCCATGTTACTCTGTATCAGCAAAAAGAACGGAGTACTTGTGGCACCTTAGAGACTAAAATTTATTCGAGCATAAGCTTTCATGGGCTAAAACCCACTTCATCGGATGCATGCAGTGGAAAGTGTATATACATACATACACACACACACACACAACATGATCTTGTGATCTGAAATAGGGAACAGTTTAAAGATTTTTAACCAGTGAATACAATAATCTATCATTTTTATCACTTGCTTTGGGTAGCATACACAGGCTTGGGTGGATGAAGACATATTTGGCTAATGCAAATGTATTTAATACTGTCCAATAAGACCTCCATTGGGAACTATGTCCTGCACTTGTAGGGAATGGGCTCATTATGGAGAAGTTTCAGAGTAGCAGCCGTGTTAGTCTGTATCCGCAAAAAGAAAGGAGGACTTGTGGCACCTTAGAGACTAAGAAATTTATTTGAGCGTAAGCTTTTGTGAGCTACAGCTCATGAAAGCTTATGCTCAAATAAATTTCTTAGTCTCTAAGGTGCCACAAGTCCTCCTTTTCTTATTATGGAGAAGGTTGCTCTCATCGACTGCTGGAGCAAACCGATGTGCTGCAGTCAGTCCATCTATAAATCTCGCAACAGAGCTGGGACTAGAATTCTGCTCCTTCCGTTCCATTTACACAGGACTCAGAACTAATGGGGGGGTGGAGAGGAAGAGAGAAAACTCCACTTCTTCAGCTGATGGTGGTAGCATCAGCAAGCCCTATATCCTATCTTTCAGCCAACCTCTAGAGGGCAGTGTCTCACATGCACACTCACCCCTGACCGAGCCAAGGTATGAATGAATTGCTTCACCAGTTTCCTTCCGTCTTTTTACCAAGTCTCTTCATCTTTTAGTCTTCTGTAGCTTTTACCAAAAAGTTTATTCAGACAGAATGTGTTTTCCCCTTAACTAGCTGAAACATTATTAAAACCTAAACACTATGTCTGGTACACAGAGTAAAGCAATTCACTCATTTTGCCTCAATATTCTTACCCCCATAGGATAGCAGTGTGTTAAAAATGGGCATTCCCCCTCTTTATTAGTCAGTGGGAAGTTTCTTACCAATTGGCTTGTGACTAATACTTTATCAGATACCATTGTTTAAAAATCAGCTTTATGAAACAAACAGTGATTGAATGCCAGTTTAAAAACAGAATTTTAAAAAAAGAAACAGAATAAAAAAAAATTTTCTTGGATTTCATTTATGCACAAATGGTGTATTTTTATGAGAACCGTCAAACAATTAAAAAAAATCACATTTAATCATGAGATTAAAACAAGATGTAATTAATCACAATTTTAATTGCAGCATTAAGGAATAAAAGAATGCCAATTTAAATTACAATATTTTGGATGTTTTTCTACATTTTCAAATATATTGATTTCAATTACAACACAATACAAAAAGTGTACAGTGCTCACGTGATACTATTTTTGATTACAAATATTTGCACTGTAAAAAAGATAAAAATCTACAAATTGAAGCATGAAGAAGTATGTGAATGTTTAGCATATCTGGCATGTAAATACCTTGCAATGCTAGCTACAACAGTGCCATGCAACCGTCCAGTCTCACTTTCTGGTGACGTAAATACGCCAGCAGCATCATCTCCCATAAATCTAAGCAAGCTTGTTTGTCTTAATGATTGATTGAACAAGAAGTAGGCTCAAGTGGACTTGTAGGCGCTAAAGTTTTATATTTTTTTCACATAACTGCACTCAGAAATAAAGCATAATAATTCTACATTTGTAAATTGCACTTTCATGATAAAGAGACTGCATCTCAGAACTTGAATAAGGTGAACTGAAAAATACTATTTCTTTCATTTACTTTTACAATACAAATATTTGTCATCAAAAATAAATACGAAGTGAGCACTGAACACTTTATATTCTGTGTTGTAATAGAAATCAATATATTTGAAAATGAAAAAAATCCGAAAGTATTTATAACAAACAATAATAGAATACCAATTTAAATGTAACAGTGTGATTAATCACTACTTTTTTTAAAATCTAGTTTATTTTTTTTCATTAATTCCTGGAGTTAACTAGGATTAATTGACAGCCCTAATTTTTATTATTTTTTAAACAAACAAGCCTTAAAAGCCCTCCAAAGAACAACTAGTTAATTAGGATCAATTGTATGGTTAAAACCCAGAATGAGTAAGAATCAGAGCACAGCTTTACCACCCCAGGGAGCAGGATAGGAAAGACTGCAACTCTGGGATCCCTACTTCCACCTTGATACAATCTGGTTCCAGTGAACTCCCCACTGACCTATATAGTAGGGGGAGTACCACTCTGGCAGCAGCTGTCCTATCCACCTGTGCCCAGCGGTGCAGGTAGCCAGCACAGCAGAGTAAGTGGACTCTTCACAGGTGCACAGCAGCATTCATGATTTGGCTCCTCGAGAGGAACCTTTAAAGAAATCATAAAGCAAAAACAGACAAGTCCAGTAGTTCAACACTTTCAATGAAGAAAGTGGTCAGAAACTTTCCTTCAGAAATGTGGAAGCCACAGGTTGATCAAGAATTGCTAATGGGATCTTTCTATAAATAAAACCAAATAAGATTGGGTCCTAGAAATATCCTAGAATTGAGATTATTGCTGCCAAGGAACATGAGAAGACTACAAGGATGTCCAATTCTGGCATGTGAGAATGTAGTCTTAAAAGAAACACTTGGGAACACTGTAAGGCAAAAAGTTCACTCAGTAGACTGCAAAGATGAGTCACTGGACTGTGATACCTAGGGTACTTCTCTTTCTATGCTGAAGTTTAAAATAGCATGGGGAAGTCAGCTATTTGCCTGTTGTTGTAGTAACAGGGTGAGCCTGTGTAGATACAGATGACCAGGAGTGACTTTTACCATTGAAGGCAATCCACTTCTGTACTGGAATAGTCACCAGCTGTAATGAATGCATATTGCCACCATTACTGCACTGTCGTTCACTTTTCTCCTGCTCCCAAGGTCTCTAAACACATCAGAGGGGAAAACGTCTGTCTTATTCAACCTGTGCACAGGCACCCCTTGGGCATGAACTTTTATCACACCCTTCTGCAAGCACATTTTGTGTTACCTGTTCACATGGTCTGCACTAAGCCAAGGGCTTGGCAAGAATGCACTTGTTGCTAGGGAGAGACACTCCCAGATTCAAAGCACTGAAGTTCCTAATATGAACTGGTATTCATAACTATGGGTATGTCTACACTACGGAATAAGGTCGAATTTATAGAAATCGGTTTTTTAGAAATTGGTTTTATATATTCGAGTGCGTGTGTCCCCACAGAAAATGCTCTAAGTGCATTAAGTGCATTAACTCGGCGGAGCGCTTCCACAGTACCGAGGCTAGAGTCGACTTCCGGAGCGTTGCACTGTGGGTAGCTATCCCACAGTTCCCGCAGTCTCCGCTGCCCATTGGAATTCTGGGTTGAGATCCCAATGCCTGATGGGGCTAAAACATTGTCGCGGGAGGTTCTGGGTACATATCGTCAGGCCCCCGTTCCCTCCCTCCCTCCGTGAAAGCAAGGGCAGACAATCATTTCACGCCTTTTTTCCTGAGTTACCTATGCAGACGCCATACCACGGCAAGCATGGAGCCCGCTCAGGTAACCATCACCCTATGTCTCCTGGGTGCTGGCAGACGCGGTACGGCTTTGCTGCACAGTAGCAGCAACCCATTGCCTTCTGGCAGCAGACGGTGCAATACAACTGGTAGTCGTCCTCGTCGTGTCCGAGGTGCTCCTGGCCACGTCGGCTGGGAGCGCCTGGGCAGACATGGGCGCAGGGACTAAATTTGGAGTGACTTGACCAGGTCATTCTCTTTAGTCCTGCAGTCAGTCCTATTGAACCGTCTTATGGTGAGCGGGCAGGCGATACGGACTGCTAGCAGTCGTACTGTACCATCTTCTGCCAGGCAGGCAAGAGATGAGGATTGCTAGCAGTCGTATTGTACCATCTTCTGCCAGGCAGCCAAGAGATGAGGATGGCTAGCAGTCGTACTGTACCATCTTCTGCCGAGCAGCCATGAGATGTGGATGGCATGCAGTCCTTCTGCACCGTCTGCTGCCAGCCAAAGATGTAAAAGATAGATGGAGTGGGTCAAAACAAGAAATAGACCAGATTTGTTTTGTACTCATTTGCCTCCTCCCCTGTCTAGGGGACTCATTCCTCTAGGTCACACTGCAGTCACTCACAGAGAAGGTGCAGCGAGGTAAATCTAGCCATGTATCAATCAGAGGCCAGGCTAACCTCCTTGTTCCAATAAGAACGATAACTTAGGTGCACCATTTCTTATTGGAACCCTCCGTGAAGTCCTGCCTGAAATACTCCTTGATGTACAGGCACCCCCTTTGTTGATTTTAGTTCCCTGAAGCCAACCCTGTAAGCCGTGTCGTCAGTCGCCCCTCCCTCCGTCAGAGCAACGGCAGACAATCATTCCGCGCCTTTTTTCTGTGCGGACGCCATACCAAGGCAAGCATGGAGGCCGCTCAGCTCACTTTGGCAATTAGGAGCACATTAAACACCACACGCATTATCCAGCAGTATATGCAGCACCAGAACATGGCAAAGCGATACCGGGCGAGGAGGCGACGTCAGGGCGGTCACGTGAGTGATCAGGACATGGACACAGATTTCTCTGAAAGCATGGGCCCTGCCAATGCATGCATCATGGTGCTAATGGGGCAGGTTCATGCTGTGGAACGCCGATTCTGGGCTCGGGAAACAAGCACAGACTGGTGGGACCGCATAGTGTTGCGGGTCTGGGACGATTCCCAGTGGCTGCAAAACTTTCGCATGCGTAAGGGCACTTCCATGGAACTTTGTGACTTGCTTTCCCCTGCCCTGAGGCGCATGAATACCAAGATGAGAGCAGCCCTCACAGTTGAGAAGCGAGTGGCGATAGCCCTGTGGAAGCTTGCAACGCCAGACAGCTACCGGTCAGTTGGGAATCAATCTGGAGTGGGCAAATCTACTGTGGGGGCTGCTGTGATGCAAATAGCCCATGCAATCAAAGATCTGCTGATATCAAGGGTAGTGACCCTGGGAAATGTGCAGGTCATAGTGGATGGCTTTGCTGCAATGGGATTCCCTAACTGTGGTTGGGATTCCCTAACTGTGGTGGGGCTATAGACGGAACCCATATCCCTATCTTGGCACCGGAGCACCAATCCGCCGAGTACATAAACCGCAAGGGGTACTTTTCGATAGTGCTGCAAGCTCTGGTGGATCACAAGGGACGTTTCACCAACATCAACGTGGGATGGCCGGGAAAGGTGCATGATGCTCGCATCTTCAGGAACTCTGGTCTGTTTCAAAAGCTGCAGGAAGGGACTTTATTCCCAGACCAGAAAATAACTGTTGGGGATGTTGAAATGCCTATATGTATCCTTGGGGACCCAGCCTACCCCTTAATGCCATGGCTCATGAAGCCGTACACAGGCAGCCTGGACAGTAGTCAGGAGCTGTTCAACTACAGGCTGAGCAAGTGCAGAATGGTGGTAGAATGTGCATTTGGACGTTTAAAGGTGCGCTGGCGCAGTTTACTGACTCGCTTAGACCTCAGCGAAACCAATATTCCCACTGTTATTACTGCTTGCTGTGTGCTCCACAATATCTGTGAGAGTAAGGGGGAGACATTTATGGTGGGGTGGGAGGTTGAGGCAAATCGCCTGGCTGCTGGTTACGCGCAGCCAGCCACCAGGGCGGTTAGAAGAGCACAGGAGGGCGCGGTACGCATCAGAGAAGCTTTGAAAACCAGTTTCATGACTGGCCAGGCTACGGTATGAAAGTTCTGTTTGTTTCTCCTTGATGAAACCCCCCGCCCCTTGGTTCACTCTACTTCCCTGTAAGCTAACCACCCGCCCCTCCTCCCTTCAATCACCGCTTGCAGAGGCAATAAAGTCATTGTTGCTTCACATTCATGCATTCTTTATTCATTCAATCACACAAATAGGGGGATGACTACCAAGGTAGCCCAGGAGGGGTGGTGGAGGAGGGAAGGAAAATGACACACAGCACTTTAAGCACAGCACTTTAAAAGTTTACAACTTTAAAATGTATTGAATGACAGCCTTCTTTTTTTTGGGCAATCCTCTGTGGTGGAGTGGCTGGTGGCCCCCCCACCGCGTTCTTGGGCGTCTGGGTGTGGAGGCTATGGAACTTGGGGAGGAGGGCGGTTGGTTACAGAGGGGCTGCAGTGGCAGTCTGTGCTCCAGCTGCCTTTGCTGCAGCTCAACCATACACTAGAGCATACTGCTTTGGTCCTGCAGCAGCCTCAGCATTGAATCCTGCCTCCTCTCATCACGCTGCCGCCACATTTGAGCTTCAGCCCTGTCTTCAGCCCGCCACTTACTCTCTTCAGCCCGCCACCTCTTCTCCCGGTCATTTTGTGCTTTACTGCACTCTGACATTATTTGCCTCCACGCATTCGTCTGTGCTCTGTCAGTGTGGGAGGACAGCATGAGCTCGGAGAACATTTCATCGCGAGTGCGTTTTTTTTTCTTTCTAAGCTTCACTAGCCTCTGGGAAGGAGAAGATCCTGTGATCATTGAAACATGCAGCTGGTGGAGAAAAAAAAAGGGACAGCGGTATTTAAAAAGACACATTTTATAAAACAGTGGCTATACTCTTTCAGGGTAAACCTTGCTGTTAACATTACATACATAGCACATGTGCTTTCGTTACAAGGTCGCATTTTGCCTCCTCCCACCGCGTGACTACCCCCTCAACCTTCCCCCCTCCCTGTGGCTAACAGCGGGGAACATTTCTGTTTAGCCACAGGCAAACAGCCCAGCAGGAATGGGCTCCTCTGAGTGTCCCCTGAAGAAAAGCACTCTATTTCAACCAGGTGACCATGAATTATCTCTCACTCTCCTGAGGATAACACAGAGAGATAAAGAACGGATGTTGTTTGAATGCCAGCAAACATACACTGCAATGCTTTGTTCTACAATGATTCCCGAGTACGTGTTACTGGCCTGGAGTGGTAAAGTGTCCTACCATGAAGGACGCAATAAGGCTGCCCTCCCCAAAAACCTTTTGCAAAGGCTTTAGGACTACATCTAGGAGAACCGCAAATGCCAGGGCAAAGTAATCCTTTCACATGCTTGCTTTTAAACCATGTATAGTATTTTAAAAGGTACACTCACCAGAGGTCCCTTCTCCGCCTGCTGGGTCCAGGAGGCAGCCTTGGGTGGGTTCGGGGGGTACTGGCTCCAGGTCTAGGGTGAGAAACAGTTCTTGGCTGTCGGGAAAACCGGTTTCTCCGCTTGCTTGCTGTGAGCTATGTACAACCTCCTCCTCATCATCATCTTCTTCGTCCCCAAAACCTGCTTCCGTATTGCCTCCATCTCCATTGAAGGAGTCAAACAACACGGCTGGGGTAGTGGTGGCTGAACCCCCTAAAATGGCATGCAGCTCATCATAGAAGCGGCATGTTTGGGGCTCTGACCCAGAGCGGCTGTTCGCCTCTCTGGTTTTCTGGTAGGCTTGCCTCAGCTCCTTCAGTTTCAGGCGGCACTGCTTCGGGTCCCTGTTATGGCCTCTGTCCTTCATGCCCTGGGAGATTTTGACAAAGGTTTTGGCATTTCGAAAACTGGAACGGAGTTCTGATAGCACGGATTCCTCTCCCCATACAGCGATCAGATCCCGTACCTCCCGTTCGGTCCATGCTGGAGCTCTTTTGCGATTCTGGGACTCCATCATGGTCACCTGTGCTGATGAGCTCTGCATGGTCACCTGCAGCTTGCCACGCTGGCCAAACAGGAAATGAGATTCAAAAGTTCGCGGTTCTTTTCCTGTCTACCTGGCCAGTGCATCTGAGTTGAGAGTGCTGTCCAGAGCGGTCATAATGGAGCACTCTGGGATAGCTCCCGGAGGCCAATACCATCGAATTGTGTCCACAGTACCCCAAATTCGAGCCGGCAACGTCGATTTAAGCGCTAATCCACTTGTCAGGGGTGGAGTAAGGAAATCGATTTTAAGAGCCCTTTAAGTCGAAATAAAGGGCTTCATTGTGTGGACGGGTGCAGGTTTACATCGATTTAATGCTGCTAAATTCGACCTAAAGTCCTAGTGTAGACCAGGGCTAAGTTTATTTACTTAGCCACAAGGGGAAGTTTTCTGTACAGAACCCCACTGACTTCAGTTGCAATCTACCACCACAGAAGCAGTTGCTGGACTGGGGTCTATGTCAGTTTCTCAAAAATAGGCCAGATCAGACATGCAAAACCTGAAGTCCCTGGACATCCTTCACTCAACACTGAAGCCGTGGTCACATTCTTGTACCTGGAGCACATACGGGGACCTAGAAGACACTGCAACATACTGCAGCTGATTAACAATCTAGAGAAATGCTGGAGGCCCCTTGTTAAAATTCCATTGCCACCATTACCTCTGTGAAAGGATGGTTAGGATGATTTCCTTGCCACTAATGGACTGCTCTTCCTCTCTGGACACTGCTAAGTCATCCCTACCAGATAGGGCTTGCCCCTGGCATTCATAAAACTTCTTCTGAAAAGCAAAACTTTTTACCTTTGGAATGAACCCAAATTGTGTTGGGTGTTAGGTATTGTATATCGACTTCTCTACAAAGTCTTCATCCCAGCCTCCTCTGAATTATGTCAATTGATTATTCTCTGTCCTCGCTCTAAAAAGCGGCCCGTTTTTCAGGAATGAAGTTTATACATCTCCAGGGAAGTTCACTTAATATGAGGTTAATTTGCCAAGTAGTGTTCTCTCCCTTCTAGGTCATGAGAAAGCATTTTTCTTTAAAAAAGGAAAAACGAATATATTCCCATAGTGATCTTCAAGGTTAGCCCAGGCAAAACTGTTGCAGTAACTGAACCTTCACCTGACAGAGGCTGTCACAGAACAAACCTAATCCTGAAGTGCTAAGACCTCCTATGAGGTATTTATGGGATTCCCCCACCTCTGTAATATTTGTATTATTTGCATTACAGTAGCACCTGAGATTGAGACCCCACTGTGTTAGGTGTTGTACAAATACATAGTAAGAGTCCAATCCCTAAAGAGTTTATAATCTAAGCAGACAATGACTGGAGAAATGGAGCTTTATTTACTCTATTTTACAGATGGGGAAAACGGAAGCACAGTAATTAAGTGACTTAGCCAAGGTCACACAAGGAGTCTGTAGCAGAGCTAGGAACTGAATTCAGGTCTCCAGAGTCCCAGTCCAGTGCCTGAACCTTCCTCTTCTCCTCCTTCCTACTCCCTGCCCCCAAACCCCAATGACTTACAAAACCACATCTCACATAACTGATGAATACATCTGTAAGGAACTGGCTGGTCTGATCTCTGAAAGTCCACAAACTCCACCTCCAAGGACAGATCCCTGGAAAGAGCCAGTAACCTCCTCTCCTTTTCCAGTTTATATAGAGCTTTTCTAGATTTGTTACAGCATACAGAGCTCTCCTGATTGAAGACACAAGTGTAAATACAGCCCTTCGATACAATATATTGCCTGACATGTCAGCTTTATGCTCCCACTGAGAAAGTTTCAAAGTGAAGTTTCTCATTTCAAACCACTTTCCCCCTGCTCTAAATATCTAAAATGCAACTTATTAATTATTTGTATTACGAGAGCATCAACTGATCAGGACCCCATTGTAATAGGTGCTGTACAAACATAGAACAAAAAGACGATCCCTGCTTGTATACTGATAATCATGCTCTAAGAAGAAGAATATAGCAGTAGGGATATATTACCGACCATCTGACCAGGACGGTGATAGTGACTGTGAAATGCTCAGGGAGATTAGAGAGGCTACTAAAATAATAATAATGGGGGGTTTCAACTATCCCCATATTGACTGGGTACATGTCACCTCAGAACGGGATGCAGAGATAAAGTTTCTTGACACCTTAAATGACTGCTTCTTGGAGCAACTAGTCCTGGAACCCACAAGAGGAGAGGCAATTCTTGATTTAGTCCAAAGTGGAGCACAGGATCTGGTCCAAGAGGTGAATATAGCTGGACCACTTGGTAATAGTGACTACAATATAATTAAATTTAACATCCCTGTGGTGGGGAAACCATCACAGCAGCCCACCGCTGTAGCATTTAATTTCAGAAAGGGGGACTACACACAAAAATGAGGAAGTTAGTTAAACAGAAATTAAAAAGGTACAGAGCAAAGAGTGAAATCCCTGAAAGCTTCATGGAATCTTTTTAAAGACACCATAATAGAGGCTCAATTTAAATGTATACCCCAAATTAAAAAACATAATAAGAGATCTAAAAAAAGTGCCACCATGGCTAAACAAAGTAAAAAGCACGGAGAGGCAAAAAGACATCCTTAAAAAAGTGGAAGTTAAATCCTAGTGAGGAAAATAAAAAGGAACAAACTAGCAAATGAAGTATAAAAATATAACTAGGAAGGCCAAAAAAGAATTTGAAGAACAGCTAGCCAAAGATTCAAAAAGTAATAGCAAAAAAATAAGTACATCAGAAACTTGAAGCCTGCTAAATTAGCAATAGGGCCACTGGACAATTGAGATGCTAAAGGAGTACTCATGGACGAGAAAGCCATTGCAGAGAAACTAAATGAATTCTTCACATCAGTCTTCATTGCTGAGGATGTAAGGGAGATTCCCAAACCTGAGCCATTCTTTTCAGGTGACAAATCTGAGGAACTGTCCCAGATTGAGGTGTTATTAGAAAAGGTTTTGGAACAAATTGATAAACTAAACAGCAATAAGTTACCAGGACCAGATGGTATTCTCCCCAGACTTCTGAAGGAACTCAAATGTGAAACTGCAGAACAATTAACTGTAGTCTGTAACCTATCATTTAAAATTGCCTCTGTACCAAATGACTGGAAGATAGCTAATGTGACACCAATTTTTAAAAAGGGCTCAAGAGGTGATCCCAGCAATTACAGGCCAATAAGCCTGACTTCAGTACCGGGCAAACTGGTTGAAACTATAGTTAAGAACAAAATTGTCAGGCACATAGATGAACATAATTGTTGGGGAAGAGTCAACATGTTTTTTGTTAAGGGAAATCATGCCTCACCAATCTACTAGAATTCACTGAAGGGGGTCAACAAGCATGTGGACAAGGGGATTCCAGTGGATATAGTGTACTTAGATTTTCAGAAAGCCTTTGATAAGGTCCCTCACCGAAGGCTCTTCTGCAAAGTAAGCTGTCATGGGATAAGAGGAAAGGTCCTCTCATGGACAGGTAACTGGTTAAAAGGTAGGAATAAATGGTCAGTTTTCAGAATGGAGAGAGGTAAATAGTGGTGTTCCCCATGGGTCTGTACTGGGACCAGTCCTACTCAACATATTAATAAATGATCTGGAAAAAGGGGTAAACAGTGAGGTGGCAAAACTTTCAGATGATACAAAACTACTCAAGATAGCTAAGTCCAAGGCAGACTGTGAAGAGCTACAAAAAGATCTCTCAAAACTGGGTGACTGAGCAACAAAATGGCAGATGAAATTCAATGTTGATAAATGCAAAGTAATGCACACTGGAAAACATAATCCCAACTATCCATATAAAATGATGGGCTCTAAATTATCTGTTACCACTCAAGAAAGATCTTGGAGTCATTGTGGATAGTTCTCTGAAAACATCCACTTAATGTGCAGTGGCTGTCAAAAAAGCAAACAGAATGTTGGGCATCATTAAGAAAGGGATAGATAAGAAGACAGAAAATATCATATTGCCTCTATATAAATCCATGCTATGCCCACATCTTGAATACCGCGTGCAGATGTGGTCACCCCATCTCAAAAAAGATATATTGGAATTGGAAAAGGTTCAGAAAAGGGCAACTAAATTAGAGGCAGGGAACAGCTTCTATATGAGGAGAGATTAATAAGGCTGGGATTTTTCCATCTTGGAAAAGAGATGACTAAGAGGGGATATGATTGAGGTCTAACAAATCATGACTGGTGTGGAGAAAGTAAATAAGGAAGTGTTATTTACTCCTTCTCATAACACAAGAACTAGGGGTCACCAAATGAAATTAATAGGCAGCAGGTTTAACACAAAAGGAAGTATTTCTTCACACAACGCAGTCAACCTCTGGAACTCCTTGCCAGAGGCTGTTGCGAAGACCAAAACAGGTTAAAAAAAGAACCGGATAAATTCATGGAGGATAGGTCCATCAATGGGTATTAGCCAGGATGGGCAGGGATGGTGTCCCTAGCCTCTGTTTGCCAGAAGCTGGGAACGAGCAACAGGGAAAGGATCACTTGATGATTACCTGTTCTGTTCATTCCCTCTGGGGCACCTGGCATTGGCCACCGTCTAAGACAGAATACTGGGCTAGATGGACCTTTGGTCTGACCCAGTATGGCCGTTCTTATGTTCTTATCATTTGACTCTGGACTATACAGCTGCTGCGAATACTGATCTAATGGTTCAGTACTAATCCAAAACCAAAAAAGTGTTTCAAAAGCTTAAGGCAGCATGAGAACAATGTAATTACCCAATATCGGATTTACAAAACCCAAGCTCTTGAAATGAATAGTGAAGGACATTGTAAGTGTCACACTGCCCACATAAACAACTCATCCTTAGCAAGTACACAGAAATGCAGATTTCATGTTCCAAAAGGAGGAAATAGAAAATACCATTCTCCTATGTTTTTCTCTCCATTCATTTGGTTGCTACAGGGTACATCTATATCATAAATTAAGATCGAATTGTAATGCAGGTAGGCACACCTGTGCTAACTTTAGCACTCTAGCTAGCATGGGTAACAGTAGCAGCAAGGACTATGTTGGCTTTGCCAGGCAAGCCACCCCAATACAAGCCAGCCAGGGACCCTAGGTACATACTCAGGTTGGTAGCCCATGAGCAGAGATTAATAAGGCTGGGATCTTCACTTACTACTGTTACCCGCACTAACCACATTAAAGCTACCATGGGTATACCTTCCTACACTGCAATTACACCTTAACTTGCACTGTAGATGTAGCCAGAGACTCCCGTGATGCTTTCAAGTAATGGCAGCATGTTAAAGTAATCTTTGGCCTTGAAAGCGGTAACCCTCAGTACAGCTCCTTAGCTGCCTGGCAGCGAGGCTCACCTTCAGGGATGTTTTAAACAATGGAAGAGAATCCCTTCCCCAGCACCTGTCAGTTGGCATGCACTGAAAAAAAGAGTCCAGGCTCAATAACCGAACCTCCAATGTGACAATTTGGGATTTGCCCTTGATAGAGAAGCTGTGGCCTGTAATAATGTGCAACATTTACATTCATATGTTCAGAAGTGACTCATGCAACCCGGTTTGCAGTCATTGGTCAGACGGCCTTAAAAGGGAAGGCGACGGGAGCAGTAGCATGCTGCTGGCGTCCCTGACCACACTAACCTTCCAGAGGAACAGCCCATCATTAAGAGGATTAACAAAACCTAAGCAGTGCATACAAATTAAGATTATTCCCTCACAACATCCTCAATGTCATTGCCCCATCTCCCTCCTCCAGTCACAAGGCACCCTCTTCCCCCTCCCCCAACCAGATCACACATTTGTCAAAACCAGGGCTGTGGTAGCAAACCTGCAACATTTCTTGCCAATAGATCTTGGGTTTCCAGCCAAGGCTGCTGGTATTGAAATGAAAACAAGACAAGAGAGTGAGAAAGTCACTGCTGTATTGGCTCATGGAGAATATATTTCCAAACACACAGACTCTGAGAAAGTGTGATCTTCACGGCACAGCTGCTGCAAAGTTCTGGAGTGCCCAGCTGCTAGGAAACTGGCATGGATGAAAAAAAAATGCAGCACAGAAGTCCTCAAGGAAAAGCCAAAATGGGAAGGGTTTTAATTTTTCAACGGCCCTCCAGTTATCTTCCCATGGCCAGATTTCTCAAGATAAGCTCATACTTTCCCCTGCACAAAGTAACCTTTTACATGATTTCTTGTTTATACTTCATCTAAATTATCTAACGTTAATGAAGAAAAGAGTTAATTCAACACTAGCAACAGTTAACTGTGTACTAAGACGGTTAAGTTATAACAATGATGGCCAACTTTCTGAGGCCAGAAGTCGTGCTTAGGATTTTAAAGACACCTGAAGTCATCTACCCCAAGGGCCTATGCTCCCCACCTCTTATGGGCATGGAGAAAGTCACAGACTTGTGTGTTCTGGAATCACTGCCATAGCAGGCTACTAGATTGTTCTAAACCCCCAGAAAGCTCCACACAGATGATCCACTAAGTAGTCTCAGTCATGGGTTTAGTGTGGAGGGGGGATAAGCTAAATGGAAAGAAAAGCGAAGGGAGTGGGGACATTAAAGGGAAGGGTTTATGGGGACAGGATAGAAGAGGGTAAGAGGGGCAGGTGTGGAGTGCAGTCAAAGTGAAGAAACTGTAAGGGAAGATGGTCGAGGGCTGGGCAGACAGCCAATCAGTACAGGGCAGAGAAAGTCCAAGTCCAGTCAAGGCTGTAGAAAGTTCTCCAAATGTCTCTGCTTTGGCTGCTCTGCTCCTACCTGCTGTAGTCTCCAGCTCCCTAAGTAAGAGGTCTATGACCCCCAGGGATTAAGAAAACACAAAGGTGGTATAGAGCCACCCACCCCCTCCAGCTCCTGTGCCAAATACAGCTCAGCCTGAGCCGAGACTCTAGCCCAGAGTTTCTAACTTTGATATTGAGATACAGAGTCGGGCACTTCACACAGTTTGGATACTGCTTGTTTGTTTTTTTTAATACCAGTAAAACAAAAAAACATGGAGATGGGAACTGACTAAACCAATGTCAAGTTACGAAATCCACAACATCTTCATCCCTGAGTCAGAGATTAGTAGAATGAAAGTATTTATTTACCATCTTCCCAGGAGGTGATGAGGACTTCGGTTGTACAACATTGTATCTCTTCAGATTTAAAATGACACAGATCAAGTAATGCCTGTGCCCTTTCAGGTGTCCTTGCCACAAGTTAAAGTTACATTTGTAGCACATTCCCACCTCTAGGACAGGTTTTGCTGCCTGGAGTTACCTGAGCAACTCAAGATCTCCCCTCTCCGATTCCTAAAGCAAATCCCACCCCCAGCCCTCTCAGCCCTCCACCCAAAGCCTGGTCAACTAGAGGAGACTTTGGACCACACGTGAAGGTCAACAAGTTCCAGCTATTTCAGACCAGGGAAGTGAATTCTGTATTTGAGGGGCCCTCACAGAGCATGTCCTGTCACCAGGTCCCTCTTCTGTAGGGAGCGGGACACAGGTGCCTCTGCTGATCTCTCCTGCAGCAACATCAGATGTGGGTTTATTGACATAGCTGCGTGAACTCAGAACCAAACCAAGCAACCCCTTCTTCTACTGCCCAAATTGAAAGCCTTGGTAGTGGCAAATATCTCAATTAAATGCCCTAGCTACCGCCCTCATCTCACCATAGTCATTTCAGCTTTATCTAGATTAATCCTCAGCCTACTTGTTCTCATCAAGACAGTGGGAAAGTCATTCAACAGCACCCCAGATTTGAGGAGACAGATGACCGCTGTAGTCTAGCAAAACACGTGCTTAACTTTAAACACATGAACAGTCCCCCTGAAGCGGATGAGTGCTCAGCACTTCCAAAAAGTCGGGCCACTTATTTTAGGAGCCAAACTGTCAGTTTGTATTTTTAAAAATCTTGGCTCTATGGTCATTAATTTCTCCAGAAAATACCACAAGCAAAGTATTACCAACTTAACTGAGGTTTATGAACTATTGCAGATTCACAGCCTAAAGACAGTTAACCAGATTCATGATGCAGGAAGCATATCCTCTTTCATACAGAGGACATTTTCTAAACTCGTAAGTGGACTTTATAAACAAGTTTACAAGCCAGAGAACAAGTAGTTACACATTTTCTGGGTTAATAAGTGCTATCTAGTACAACAGTCAGACCAATAAGGTTTATATAAAACCGTTTACTCTCAAATCATGATTTAAAGACTTCAGTAACACAGCCAGAGATTGTAGGTCTATTTTCAGGAGCGGGTGGGCAAGGTTCTGTGGCCTGCGATGTGCAGGTGGTCAGATTAGATTATCATAATGGCTCCTTTTGGCCTTAAAGTCTATGAGTCTATAATACTTGCTATCTTTAAGAGAACAAAATTACCAGATTACATTCTCTGACCTCAAACTTGTGGCTCTCAGGGTGGCTTCCTTATACAGCCAGTTTCACCTACACTTGGCACAATCTTTTCTATGTAAAAAGAATAACTCATGACTTGCAGAGATAATCCATAAACATCTGGAGCAGAACACAAGCTCCATCAGAGACAGGAAAGATCATCCCAAACTTCCCCTCAGTATGGTGGTAGGTTTTAACAAGTGGCCTCTGACCACCCTCCCCACTCCTGATTTACATGAGTATAAACAGATTTCTGCCCACTCTATGACAAAATAGTCATTACAATAGATCGTTAGAGAAATGCTCTTTTGAAGGGATGTGAGCCAGTCGCTCCTTTGCGTGGCAGCCCTTATTATCAAGCTGTTAGCTACCTAAATAATGGAATGGATATGGCAAGTCACATTATTTCACTTAACTGGCGAACTTATCTGAAGTTTCAAGAGTCCATCAGGATCCAAGCACCAACAGGTAAAGTTAATTATGAGGAGACTGAAAGAGTTCGAAAGAGTTCAAAAGAGCCAGAGAAGTATTAGCAGCTGGTTATTTACACCTACACAAGGGTTGTTTGTAAAGGGCAAAACAGTTGAATTTACAGTGGTGAGAGGTACCAGCTTGACTGCCCTGGAAGATTAATTCCACGAAACAAGCAAAGCGTGGGCAGTAATAGTGAAACATTTCTCCTGAACTGCCATGCCAGTGTGGCTCAGCACTGGGGTTATGATCACCTCTAGATGCAAGACAGTAATTTGGGATCCATGCTCATTAAAACCTTAACTTCCCTGATGAGACCACATACGAGGGGCTTGCAAAGTAGCCATCCACATATTAGGCATTGGGCTGAAACCAATTTATGTCACACAGGCCAAAACACCACTGTCAGCTTACTACTTTCAGTCCCTTCAAGAGGAAAGTCTAAGACAAGGCAAAGCTCCAGGCTCAGAGAGCTTGCAGCTCAAATCTCCCACCCTAAATGGGAGAAAGTCAGACACTGATTCCTAACTGCCTGAAATTTGGATTTTGAATCTCTACATTGGTTTACCCAGTCATACCAAGATGAAATAAAGATCTGGACCAGGTGTTTTGGCTGAGGCCCGATCTTTTCTTCCCCTTCAGAGGGGCCATGCAGCCAGTGGACAGAATTGGGAGTAAAGGACTCCTACTCTAAGCACACCTGTTCCATGGCAAGTCACTATCTACCTCACAGGAGGGTAGAAAGGATTAAGGATCATGGAGAGCTTTGAGAATGAGAAGAGCTAAATAATTTGAGCCACATTCAAAACCAGTGACTGATGAAAGAATCAGCAGCCCGTACTCCCGAGTGTGGCTCAGGTCACTAGTAACTATTTGAGTATATTTTTCCCATCCCTAATTGGAGATGGGCCCCAAACCTGAAGAGCAGGTATAAACCTCACCCTGTGAACTCTGGAACGGATTCTGACTAAACTGCCTCAAACCCAAACTGGATGACTCAGGCTCCTCTTTTAATGTCAAGATTTATTGTTCTCCAACATACTCAGACAATATACTCCAACTTCTCATGTTGTACTGTTGCTAACTTGACTGTTAGTTCAGTACTGTTTAAAGAAACAATCCCAGCAGCTTTGTAATGTATCTTTATGACAGAACCTGGGCTCTACCCTGTTTAACCAAGCACCTGAACAGCAATAGCTGACAGAAGCATGTTCATTAATACTGTCTATTTTCATTAAGCTTGTTACCTTTTAAGACAAATAACATTTTAAAGAGATCATGCATAGCTAGACATAGAAAGCAGAAGCAGTGAGTTGAATGATGCAATTAAAGCAAGAGGCAGAGACAAGCCACTCACTTGGAGGATATTTGACTCACACAAGCCAGAAAAATTCAGAAACACACAGCCTTTTGGCAGAAAGTTAAACTTGAGTTTTAATGATCCCATTACTACAAATAACCTGTGAATCCTTTTAAGGACTCATGATTCTGCATTCTTCCACAGACGGTTGTCTATTACAATGTTCAAAACTTTCACTGGATGGAAAGTTGATTGATTGGGCTTAATCCTGCATTATTAAGTACCATCTGAAGTCAAGAGGAATGGAGGGTGATCAGCACCACAGATGGAACCACTTGTAACCATGTCTCTACTCACCCAGCTCCTTGCTGTTGTAAGGATGTCCTCTTCAATACAGATGCATTTTCACTCTCAACATTCATTATGTTCAGCACTTTGCAGGATCTGATCTTTATTGACTAATTGAAGATATGAAGGCCTTAAAGATGACTAACAGAGTGGCCAGTAAACATTACAGATATAAAAAATATTCTGGCTTTCTTCTATAGCTACTTCAGAACACAGGATGGTTCCAGCTGAGCTTCATCTCCTTGCACTGCAGCTTCTTTATTGGACATATATTTGAACAGTTAGAAGTCCAGATGGTATCAGATTATTAGCATGGGTATAACCATCCCCTCCAGTTTTAAAAGCAAGACTAAAAATGTACAATCATGTTGCTGTTTGGAAAGAGTTTTCATCCAGATCAAGCAAGAATAAGGTAATACACAACAAGATAGGGTGCTGCGTTGCCCGTCAGTCCTCTCAACATATAGGACAGAACAAATTTAAGAGTCTGTTTACTCTTAAAGCTGAGTTTTCTTTCAATAGCACAGCCATTTAGTAAGCAGGTACGATCAGAGATGTTATAGCTCAAATTCAACACCATGGAGTTCTGATGCAACAGTGTACTCAGCCTTTTGATTGAGACACAAGACCTAGCTCCTCTTGTGGAGAAGTAAAATATAATCACGGTACTTTGGGTAAAAACAGGAGTGCCATCTCCCGTGTGCTGGTCAAGCTGCCCCTGGCTGTTGTATTAGTCTTCATTTCCTGAACTGTATACTGTCATGAACTTTTCAACAGCTGCTGCTTGACACCCAGAAGTGGCTGCATTTCAACAGTAGGTGGAACAATCAATTTTATATGCACCTTACCTGCACTGCATAGTATTTGTAGGAGATCCTTGGATTAAAATTCCTATTGGAGCATAACATTGAAAGGTTTCTTTGAAGCAAGAAAGATTGTCACCATCTAAAACGTTAACCAAGTAGTGCATAATATAGATTCAGAATGGGAATACACAGGGCCAAGTTTGGACTAGTTTACTGTAGGGCTAGCTTTAGCTAGCACATGGTATACTTGTAAAGGAAAAGGTGAGAACTGAAATAGAATTCAAGAAAGGCTAATAATTTAGGCCCCAATCCTGCCAAGATTTATGCAAATGAGTAGTCCCATTGAACTAGTAATGCACAGAGCAGCAGTGCTTTTTGTTTGCTGTAGTATTGTCCCACCCCTTTTTGTAAGCCTCCACAGAAGGGGTTTGTTTGCACGCATCCTTTTTAAAAAAAATGCAATTAAACTTTAAAAATAGACAATTTGGCTTTGCTGGACTAAAGTGATTAAGAATGTGGCCTTAAAAGGCCCAACTACAGGCAAATTGTATTTCTTCATAGAGTTTAAGACTAGAATGAACAATTAGATCATGTAGGCAGGCCTCTTGTTTATCACAGGCCACGACTTCTTGTGCATTAGTGTCAAGGTTCCTCCCCCACTCTGAACTCTAGGGTACAGATGTGGGGACCTGCATGAAAAACCTCCTAAGCTTATCTTTACAAGCTTAGGTCAAAACTTCCCCAAGGTACAAAATATTACACCTTGGACAGGCCGCTACCACCACCAAACTAATACTGGTTACTGGGGAAGAGCTGTTTGGACGCGTCCTTCCCCCCAAAATACTTCCCAAAACCTTGCACCCCACTTCCTGGACAAGGTTTGGTAAAAAGCCTCACCAATTTGTCTAGGTGACTACAGACCCAGACCCTTGGATCTTAAGAACAATGAACAATCCTCCCAACACTTGCACCCCCCCTTTCCTGGGAAATGTTGGATAAAAAGCCTCACCAATTTGCATAGGTGACCACAAACCCAAACCCTTGGATCTGAGAACAATGAAAAAGCATTCAGTGTTTTACAAGAAGACTTTTAATAAAAAATAGAAGTAAATAGAAATAAAGAAATTCCCCCTGTAAAATCAGGATGGTATATATCTTACAGGGTAATTAGATTCAAAAACATAGAGAACCCCTCTAGGCAAAACCTTAAGTTACAAAAAAGATACACAGACAGAAATAGTTATTCTATTCAGCACAATTCTTTTCTCAGCCATTTAAAGAAATCATAATCTAACACATACCTAGCTAGATTACTTACTAAAAGTTCTAAGACTCCATTCCTGTTCTGTCCCTGGCAAGCGCAGCATACAGACAGACACAGACCCTTTGTTTCTCTCCCTCCTCCCAGCTTTTGAAAGTATCTTGTCTCCTCATTGGTCATTTTGGTCAGGTGCCAGCGAGGTTACCTTTAGCTTCTTAACCCTTTACAGGTGAGAGGAGCTTTCCCCTGGCCAGGAGGGATTTCAAAGGGGTTTACCCTTCCCTTTATATTTATGACAATTAGGGTTTATCTGCACAGCAAGCTAGACTGTGAACCTACAGCACGCCAGAATTCCGCACACTAACAGACCACGCAGACCCTGCTATGCGCACTAAGAGTTCCACAGAACTTTTGAGTTATGGAACTTTTAGTATGTGGCAGCAGGGTCCACATGGCCAGTTAGCACACAGCAAGATGGCACACTGAGTCACATCCTGGCTTGCTGAACACTCACCCCGTCAAGTGGACAAGCCATTAGTGATTCATAATTTTTAAAATCTCCCCCTTTACTCTTTCCTCCCTACCCTCACGCACTTGGAGTTCCCCTCACACACACCCTCCCTTAGTGTTGCAACAATAGGTTTATCTGACCTGGATTTTCCTGGTTTTGAAATCTAGCCATCTTTAAAATAATACTTTGATGACAATCCAACTATGTGAGTATTTCTCCAACTTAAGGAATTAATCCCGCCATCAATGTAAGGGACAGCACATATTATCTAACGACTACAGCACTGCCTGTAGGTCACATATTAAAAAAAATACTCAACTGAAAAAAGTTCACACTGCTGTCTGAATGTTATATCTACTTTTGTTACAAAAGAATTGAAAGATGAGGGGCAAAACATTTCTCTGTTTCAGTTTATTTTGTGCAATTAATGGTTGTGTATATTCGGTTTCACTGTTCCCCCGTACAGTGAGTCAGTTTCCTCTCTGTGTAGGACTTTCAGTGTAACAGAGGAGAAAACAGCATTTTGGGGAAAAAGAGAACTGATTGCCTAACCATAAAAGTCAACAGAGAATTTGGGGGCCAGTGTAAGATATTTTTCAATTCACTTCTTAAAGTTAGTTGTATTGTCACAGCACCAGCTATGGACCAGGGCCCCACTGTGCTAGGGGCTGTACAAAACACAGAACCAAAACGCTGGCCATGCTCCAAAGAGATTAGACTCGGTCTACTTATAACACAACACATGGATGCAACGGGCCAGGGAAGTACAAGGAAACAGTAAGACAATACAAATTAGTGTAACAGGCAGCAGTCTTAGCATATAAAATGCCTAAGTTGACTGCATCCATTTAAATTACAACTAGCACAAGACCTCTTCTAATGCCAATAAAGTCAAAGCTCTCAGGAATGTAAACTGGACATGGAAACTGCAGGCATTCCACATCTTCCTGTCCCTCTAATTTTTAGTTACCTCAGTAAGAATACTTCAGAGGAAACTCACACCTCTGCTCCTGCACAGAATTACATCTCCAGTGAGGCCAGCAGTTCCAGGTTGAAACCCAACAAGAACTGCTGCACACTTATCCATTCCAAACTGTTCCTGGGCACCACATGGTCTGTGCTGTTGTGCAGGAACTCCAGTGTGAACCTCTTGAGGGAGGAGAAGAAACTCACATTGAAAGGGAAGGAGTGCGACAAAGGAAGAAGGAAACGAGACTGGACTGAAGAAGGAACAGAAACTCAAAATGGGAAGTGGGGAAGAATAAGGTGGTAGAGGGAAAGATAGGCAAAAATAAGGAGACGTGGAAAAGGGATGTGAACAGTCTACCATAAGAGGAAAAATACTGAGATCTAGGCAAGGCCTACAGTAGCAACTTTTGCTAGTATATCAATGTTGGTTAGGTCTGCTGTGTTTTCTGTAACATTTCTATACCACCGAAGCCCTGGTGCAGAGGCAAATTATAGCGGCATAAAGATGCTTGTGCCAGTATAGATAATTATGCTCAGGAAACCGGTACAACTAAGCTATAATCAGTAAAAGTATTTTTGCCAGTATAAGCAGTGTTAATGCTAGGAGGGTTTGCTTGCACAGGTACCAGAAAACTTCTTCTAGTGTAGGTCTAGCCCTAGAGAAGAGAGACAAGAGAAAGAAAACAGAGGGAATAAGAGACTGCTATTTGCTAATTCAGGTGGTATTTACATAACTACCCACCTTCACACCTGAAAGTGAATAGCTAATATTAATACACAAAGGAAATAGATTCTGGGATCCTCACTGAAATTCTATACCAGGGTGATAAGTAGACAAGGCTAGACCCTAGCTTGCATATGGAGCACACGCCAATGCTCTGTTAATGAGGGGGAATGAACTCCCCCAAACAGATACCACTGAAATTCAACCGCTGGCTCTGTTAGTCTTTTCATTACGAAGCCTGTTTCTGACGAGTTTATAACTTGGCCATAAACACTGGCTCCGAGATGAAACTTGGCGTATAAAAGGCTTAAATTCCTAAAGTGAATATTTTCGTTTCTAAGTTACAATGCCAATTTACCATTTATATGTTAGAGGAAGAAATGGCACAAGTTTTTATTTTAGAAAAAATAAAAATATTTCCAGAAGCAACCAAGTTTGAGCCAGTTTCATAACGCCTAGCTCTAAGAAGCCCAAATTATTTCCCCTACCCAGAGCTGGGAGAACTATGAGGGGCATGGGACTGTCAAGATCTTTTCCCATGCCTCTAGTTGCCCTGCAGCCCATGTGTCACTGCAGACTTTTCTGTTAGTATGACCTAACTCACTACACTACACAGGAGATAAGCGGACAGGCCCATGGCCGTGCCCCGGCACCACCCTCCACCCTGAAAAAAGAACCAGAGAGAAGTCTCTGCTGCCACAGATGGAGCCCCCCTACAGCACAGCTCCACAGTACAGTACACTTCACGGCACAGATGTGCCATAACCTGCCCACATGCAGCAGAACTGCACTGGTTCCACTAAAAGAAAAGGAGGACTTGTGGCACCTTAGAAACTAACCAATTTATTTGAGCATGAGCTTTCGTGAGCTACAGCTCACTTCATAGAATAGAGCATAGAATTCTGCCTTACCCAGAATTAGAATAACTTCGAAGTGAGCTGTAGCTCACGAAAGCTCATGCTCAAATAAATTGGTTAGTCTCTAAGGTGCCACAAGTCCTCCTTTTCTTTTTGTGAATACAGACTAACACGGCTGTTACTCTGAAACTGGTTCCACTGCCTTTCGAGCCATATGTGCCTGTAGAGGGGATGAGATTTAAAGCTTTAGCATTTAAAACTAAGCAGACAACCCCACTGAGATATTTGTAACACTATATAAGTAGGGAGCTATTTTTCACAATGAATTATGAATTGAGGATACACAATAGTTAGGGTATCACAAATTCACAGCATGTACACATATTTACACCAGAAGCCATTTACCATTTTGTAATATTTTTACTCAAAGTTAAGTGTGCTATATTTCCCCAAAACCACAGCTACCAGTGGATGAATGGGCACACACTAATTATTTATACAGGCTTCTTCTGAACCTCAATTACTATGTATGAAAGAATCACTGTAAACTTTTCAGAGAAAACTATTTAAAAAAAATTAACTGTGTGGATTTAGACAAGAAAACCAGGGAGTTACAATTTTTCACACAATGAAAAAAACAAACAAGCAGCATACAAGGTGAATAGTACATTTAAAAAGTTGTAATTGTATTCATTGATATTAATAACTCTGATAAGAAAACCATCCCTTTAAACTGCACACAGGAAAAAACCTACTACAGCAGCAGAAAACAGTGAGTGAACTTAACCCCTGTGTATTGCAAATCGTGCAGAGAGGCACAATTGTCTCCTGTTTCGGATAACTTGTTGCCGTTTTCATTAACCAAGAACTCTATTGCTTCTGTAGGGTTTTTTGTTTTGTTTTGTTTTTTCTAAAAACGAGATCCATAAGGTTAATCTGGTTAGGACGCCAACCTCTCTAAAGACTGGTCAGCCTCATTACGCACCACATCAGTGGACAAAGACTGAATTACAACATAACAAAAATGTAAAGAATCTGTTGGAAGGTGCTGCTTCTCTTCGCCCCCGATTACACTGTAAAAGCGGGTTGTGCAATACACTGAGCAACACACACAAGCCTGTCGACTGGCTCCTTGAGCGACGGTTGCTAGCCAGCGGCGAGATCATTTTGCAAAGGGCCCGATTTCATGGCACAATTCCCCTCTCGGGACAAACAGCGTTTAGGATCATCTGCCCCGATGGATCCCCGAGCCGCTTCGCCAGCCCGGTTGGTCTACAACACAGGGCGCCTCCTGCATGCAAGGAAACATGTAGGCGCTTCTGGGTGAGCAGATCCTCCACAGCTGGGCACTCCCCCCCCCCCCCACTTACCGCTCTTTGCCCTGATGTTCTCCCGCAAGAAGTGCCCGCTGGAAAGGTGCTGGAGCCCGAAGCTCTCGGCAATTCTCTGGCACACGGTCCCTTTGCCAGAGCCGGGGGGGCCCAGCACGACGGCCCGCAGGAGCTTGGAAGCCATCGCCGCCGCTCACGCGCTCAGAGCTCCCCGCTGATCCCTGCGGAGCGACAGCGACCCCAGCAAAGTTACAGAGCAGTGGCCTGGGCAGGAGCAGCCCCTCCCGATCAGAGCGGGCTGGGGCAGAGCCCGCCGGACCCCGCCAGCGCCAGGCCCTGCTACATCTCCACCCAGCGGCCCCGAAGTTACAGCGGAGGCGCCTGCAAATCGCGCGGGGGGGGGGGGTTCTTTACACGTGGGCAATTCTCCCCTGCGGGCTGTAGCCTCCAAGCCGCCGAGTAACTGAGTTCCTGGGGCTCCTTAGGGACCCCCACCGACGTCGGTGCCACTTGCAAGGGGAGGGGGGGGGGCGTCCTCCTTCCCACCCACCCCCTACCCGGATTGTACCCACGGCACTTCCAAAGAGCCACCTTCTCCGGGAGGGAAGCTCAACTCGCTAATTTTTAAAGGGATTGGGGGCGGGGGAGGAAAGGGGGGGAAACTCCTGCAATATGGCGTTTAAAAAATGTGCGAGGGGTTGACACGCTACTACTGACCCAGCACAGCACACAGCAGGCTGCCGCTCCGCCTCGCCTCGCCCCCGCCTGTGCCTTTAAGGGAGAGCGTGGCGGCGGCGCCCCTTTGCAAAGGCAAGCCCCAGCCGCGGGAGCGGGAGCAGCCGCGCGCGCTAGCTAGCTCCGAGCGCTCGCACTCGCCGGCCCCGGCCCGCACAGCGGCAGGGAAGAAGACGGCCAGTGGCGAGCTGTCACAAACCCAGCCCCGCCCCCGGAGGGCCCGGCGCAATGGGATCTGTAGTCCTATTGGTGCGTCTCTCCCACGCCCACCAGCAAACTGAACCGCCCACAAGGACTACAAATCCCAGCCGACCACACCAGCCAGCCGGCTTCCCTCCCAGCTCCCTCGAGGAATGTCTTGGGTCCAGGGCAGGGGCTCTCCAGCGGGGGGTTGGGACCCCTCAGGGGGTCCTGAGGTTATTACATGGGGAGGGGAGGGTCAGGAGCTGTGAGCCTCCCCCATAAACCCCACTTTGCCTTTGGCATTTATAATGGTGCTAAATATATTTAAAAGTGTTTTTAATTGGGGGGCGGGTGTCACACTCAGAGGCTTGCTCTGTGAAAGGGGTCACCAGTACAAAAGTTTGAGAACCACTGGTCTAGGGGCAACACTTAAGACCATAAGAACAGCCATGCTGGATCAGACCAATAATGGTCCATCTGTCCTGTCTTCTGACAGTGGCCAGTGCCAGATGCTTCAAAGGGAATGAAGAAAACAGGGCAATTTACTGACTAACCCCCATCCCCTGATGTCCAATCCCAGCTTCTGACCCTCAGAGGCTTTGGGATACCGGAGCATGAGGTTTGCATCTTGACCATCTTGGCTAATAACCACTGATGGACCTGCCCTCCACAAATTTACCTATTTCTTTTTTTAACTCACTTTTGCCCTTCACACCATCTCCTGGCAATGAGTTGCACAGGTTGATTATGTGTTGTGTGAAGAAATATTTTCTTACCTTTGTTTTAAACCTGCTGGCTATTTAATAACTCTTAATTGGGTACCCCTGGGGTAGTCATTAACCCATAGAAACTCAGAGGAGGAGTCTGGGGTGGGGGGAACCTACATTTAAAAGCAATTTTTAAAGGGTACTACTCCCATAATGTTGTGTAAGTGGCCCAAAATCATTCATTTGCCTTACAATGTGTAATTTTCATGGTTAGTCTTTCAAAACATAATTTTTTTCTCAATGAAATGCTTTTTAGCAACTCCAGGGCATGAGACATTAGGCACCGAATTAGGGGATGTCTCTTAAAGTACAAAACTCGAAAGAGAGGATTCATTCACATACTTCATCACTGAAAGCTAGTAGATATGTTGCACTGGAACAGCGTGTTACCGTATGGGTTATTATGAAAATAGCTGTTATAAAAATGATTTTTCAGACTACGGTTATTGTGTGTGTAGAATGTGTGCACACACAAAATATTTATAATGTAGCAGACTTGCCAAGTCTCATTCAGTTGGGAGCCTCCCTTGTTTTGAATTGTTTATAAAAGGAAACTGACAAGATCCAAAATTACACTTTTTTAAAAGCAAATATCTTACTAGTGTTACTAATAACTGTATAATTAAAATGGAAGGATATTTTTAAATATCACCTTTCCCACCTTTGCTGCTTGTTGATTCCTCCTTCTGCCTGGACAATGAAAACCGACTAGTCAGGTGACTTTCTGGTTTGATGCTGTCAGGGTTCTTTCCCCAGTCTGAGCTCTCGGGTACAGATGTGGGGATCCGCATGAAAGACTCCCTAAGCTTATTCTTACCAGTTTAGGTTAAAAACTTCCCCAAGGTACAAACTTTGCCTTGTCCTTAAACAGTATGCTGCCACCACCAAGCATTTTAAACAAAGAACAGGGAAAGAGACCACTTGGAGACATCTTCCCCAAAAATATCCCCCCAAGCCCTATACACCCCCTTTCCTGGGGAGGCTTGAGAATAATATCCTAAACAATTTGTTACAAAATCATCAAAGACCCAAACCCCTGGATCTTGGAACAATGGAAAAATCAGTCAGGTTCTTTAAAGAAGGATTTTATTAAAAAGAAAAAAGAAAGGTAAAAATAATCTCTGTAAAATCAGGATGGAAAATACTTTACAGGGTATTCAGATTCAAAACACAAACTCAGGACAAAACCTTAAAGTTACAGAAAACAGGAATAAACCTCCCTCTTAACACAGGGAAAATTCACATAAAGCAAAAGATAAACTAATCCGCCTTGCTTGGCTTACCTATACTGGTTGCAATACTGGAGACTTGGATTAGGATGCGTTGGAGAAGACGGATTTCTGTCTGGCCTCTCTCAGTCCCAAGAGAGAATAACCACGTAAACAAAGAGCACCAACAAAAGCCTTTACCCACCCCCCACCCCCAAGATTTGAAAGTATCTTGTCCCCTTTTTGCTCCTTTGGGTCAGGTGCCAGCCAGGTTAGCTGAGCTTCTTAACCCTTTACAGGTAACAGGATGTTGCCTCTGGCCAGGAGGGATTTTATAGCACTGTATACAGAAAGGTGGTTACCCTTCCCTTTATATTTATGACAGATGCACTAGCATAATGCTGCAATATCTGGTAACATGCTTCATGTTCACACACAGAAGCGATCCCAACATTGTGCAAGTGTTATAAATATCGGTAGTAGATTTCCTTCAAGCCAGGCTAACCATCATGTGGTTCTTCACTCTGCCAATCTCCACCATTACAGTGCCACTGAAGACAGGAATCATTAGTGTAATAATCCCAAGAGCACAAATAGTCTTCCCACTACTGTCCCATAGTGCACTGGTCAATGCTTAGGTGGCATGTCTGGTCTACTTTCTGCATGGAGGACAAGCCACTTACCTGTACAAATAATGCTGCACATGCAGCTTTTGATTTTAATATGTATTAATGGGGATTTATTTTGCAGGCTCAATGAATCAGGGAAATAGTGTCTGAGTTCTAATGAATTAACTACTACTATTGTTCAAAGTGTGGATAAATCCTAACACGAGAGTGAAAATGTTTATATCTCCCTAGCTCTCCCAGTGTCCCCTCCTTTCTGGGAATCATGGGATCTGGCTTCTATCCCTAGCTTTGTCATGGACTTGCTCTGTGACCTGGGACCTTAGTTTTCCCATTTGTAAATGGGAAATTAATACTTACTCACCTTTGTAAAGTGCTTGGAGGCCTACAAATGGAAAAGTGATATGGGCCTGAAATCCCCATGCTTGCAATGAGCCCATCTCCCAGGGCACATAGTTGGAGCCGGTGAGATGCCCAGCCTAAAGCTCCTATCTACCCACCAAGAGCCCATCTCCAGAGGGAGCAGAAAGTATTGAAATCTACAAACTGCTGAATCCTTGACCTGTGTGGTCTCTTTATTTAAAAGCTCCCCTCTATTGCTAGGTGATGAGAGATACAGAAAGCACTACAATAGCACTGAATGCTAACAAGATGCGGAATAATAAAAGCTATTCACCCATAGCTGACAAGGTCCAGTGTGAGATTTCATGGCAAAGATTAGGAAAAGGAGATGTTCTGGTCTGTGGGACAAACCAAGAATCCAGACTAAATGAAGCAGAAGCAGTAAAGGATTAATTGTCCTTAGCTGGTGCCTACTCCTCAGAAAGGAGTCTCATTTTCTTCTTTCAGCTACTTGTGACTAGAGTCCAAAGCAAGAAAGTATATATAAAGTTCATCACACAAGGAAACACAATAGTACAGAGCTCCTGCATTCTGGCTTCAGCTCTATTTAATTCTGTTGTCAATTCCCAGCATGCATAGGAATAAAAATGCTTGGCTTTATCAAGAGAGTGCACTGCATTGCTTTCCTCTTTTACTAAAGAAAACAAGAAGCATCTCTTCCTTCACACCCAGGGGCAGCCAACTAAAGCAAGGCTGGCTTTAGGGGGTAACTCAAGCAGGCTTCTAGGAAGTTTAAGTAAGGGATGTCATCATAGTTATACATAGGAAAAGGTTCATTCCTGTCTCCTTTGTATTCCTATGTGAGCATAGAATTCTGCCTTACCCAGAATTCTGTCTGACCACACAGGAGCGCTAAACTCATGCCTTTCACAGTGGGAAAGGTAGATTCCAGGTGGCATGCTGTTGTGAAATGATTACGTATGTATATTATGATAAAGCATTTCCTGCAGGTCCTTTTTTTGCCAGTACACAATGTCTAACAATAGTTTGGGTTGAACAGCACAGATAAAATCTGGTAGGGATCCTAGTAGGGTGTTTTGTTTGTTTATTTGCCTTATAAAAGTGGCTGTCCCCAAGAACAATAAATACAGCGTATACTGGGGAAACTACCGGTTTTTCAAATGGTGTCATGAAAATGTTGGTGGTAGCAGGTCCCCTAATGGAATGAGAAAGGAATGCAGACATGCCCATGGTTAACAGCTTTATATTCCCCCCATCACTTAGCCCCCTATTATGTTGGGATGAACAGGTTTCCATGGAATTGGAAACATGACTTTGCCATGAGGGTTTTACATAGCTAGTTCAATCCCCTTGCCACTCTGACTGCTGGTTTATGCTTTCCTCCACTGGCTACTAACCGTGTTTCTTAGTGCATCTGATGCCTTCGGATGAGTAATAATGGCTTTGCTGTCATGAATTAGCATCTGCTGTAGGAGGGTAAGTCTCAAATGTTAACCGACTCAATCTTAAAATTGTGACCAAAATTACTTGATTTTGTCTAAAGTTTTGGAAATCCTCCAATGAATTTAATATTGCATGATTTTTAGCAAATTAATAACTGCAAAACAGGTTTATTAAAGTTTAACCTTTCATTCAATGGATGGAAACTCAAAGAACATTGTGCTTGTACATGAGAGCCAAAAAGGTGTCTATCCAAGCTAATAAATAACATAAAAGGTGAGAAGTCAATCAGATATTTAACATTTTCAATTTTGAATCAGTGGTTAAAGTAAATTGAAAGGGAGGAGTGATCTCTCACTGACTAGAAAGAAAGGAGGGGGAGCTCTTGGCTTTTAGCAGAAAAGGGGGAGCTGTGTTCTCCCTGCCTCCTCCCCAGGGCCGAATCTAGGGGCAGGAGACCACCTGGGGTGCCAGCCTTGGAGTGGTGTTTTTGTTGTTGATAGAATGTTTGAAGTAAAAATGTTTCAGGTATTCCATATATGGATTCATTTTTCCACTTACCTCCTAGAATGTTCTGGACCTTCGCAGAATCTCGTAGAACCTTCCCGACTTTCTGAGAACTACATTTTCCTTGAACCTCTTAGAATATTGTCAGCCATGCCCTTGTAGGTATATAAGTAGCGGGGCATCGCCAGCAAGGTATCAGAAGAAGTGAGAGCACAGCTGCAGTATTGTGAACCTTGTTTTAATTGTGTAACTGTGAAAGTGTATTTGTGTTTTAAGCCTTGAAGAGTGTAAGTAGCAACTAATAAAGGACATACTTAATGAGATGCCAGAGATATCTATCAAATCCCTGTCTACTCAACAATATAAAAGAAATACTGTTATTTCTTTTGCCATGCTTAACACGTAATGTTTGATGACTTTCTAAGACTGTGGAACATACACTTTTCCCTAATACTGTCTGTTTTCCCCCGTAGAAAATAAAAGATGCCTCTGAAGAAGCTTTCAGGAGCCCAGTATAGGAAGCAAAAAGCTCAGTTGCAGTCTAGTTTGCAGCAAAGGGCACATTTGATGGGGAAATATCTGGAACAGAACAACACAGACTGGGCTTTAGGGCAGTAGCAATCATCCCAGTGCAGAAGAAATAGAGGAGCAAAGCATAAATGATGGAAGTCCTATTACTAAGGAATTAGCAGATTTACCTGAAGATAAGGAATGGAAATGTGAGGAAAAAGTGATGGAGAATCGTCCAGTTTTCCTGGTGGTGTGAAGGAGAGTGATAATAGAGAAGAATGTGGCTCCCATGAAAAGGAGAGTGATGACAAAAAAATCTGGTTTATGTGAAGGGAAGAGAAATGAGCAAGAAGAATCAGTCTCGCATGATGACAGAAACAGCAGTGACAAAAATTGCACACCACAGATCTATACATCAGATCCCACTTTATGGCCAGCGATCCTAAACTCTGCTGATATTGATCAATTTTGAATGGGCCAGGCAAAATCAAGGATATGATGTTTCACGTAAATGAGCAGATGTTTCCCTTGACTCTTCTCAAGGTCATACTGCAAAAGAGTATGCAAGAATAGTGAGAAACTAAATTGGCATTGGCTAGTTTACTCAAAATCAACTGACAAAGTGTTCGGGTTTTGTTGTAAAATATTTCACAAGAATGCCAAATTGTTGCTTGCGCTTTCTGAGTACAATTACTGGTGTAAGCAGAGTCAGGATGGGCTCCACCCTGACATCTGGTGGTGAGGTGTCGCAAGTTGTGGAAAAGAACTTCAGGGGCTGATCTCATTTGCATAGGCACACCCACCCTGCCTAGAATGAGGCCATAACTGCCCAAATGGTCACTTTGGCTGTTGTGAGATCCCCAGTGTCTCTGTTATTGGGGCGGGAAGAATAAATTGTTATTACCCTGATTATGGGAACTGTGCTTGGAACTGTACTTGGCCTTTTGTTACGATGGAGGGACTCGCCATCAACTAAGTAGCACTCGCTAGGCAAGGGACATGGGTTCCAAAACCGTGAATTGAGAGAGACTTGAGACAGGTATTAGTACCTGGTGGTGTGGGCCCCTTTGTGAGGGCCTGAAGCACCAATTGCACCTCTGTCTCTCTCCACTGTGGAATGTCAGAGCTAATTTTGGGTCCATTAAGAGTCTTGCTACAGGTACTGTGCTGCATTCACTTTGGCCTTATGGTGCACCAGCACTAAGGCTCCCACTACTATGAGCTGAAATCACCGAGAGCTGAAATCACTGAGCACTGTGTCAAGTCGTGGGGAGCCGGAAGATCTAGAATGCAGCGGTGCTGTTCGTGGATAGGCTGTCGGAGTGTTCGTGAGACGGCGAGCTGAGCAGAGCTGTTCGTGAGACGGCGAGCTGTGCAGAGCGGAGCTGGTCGTGGTGGAGCGGAGCTGTTCGTGAGACAGCGAGCTGAGCTGAGCGGAGCCAGTCGTGGTAGAGCGGAGCCGTTCGAGAGACAGCGGTGTGTCCATGAGATGGTGAGCTGTGCAGAGTGGAGCCAGTCATGGTGGAGCAGAGCCCTGTGGGGCAGTCAGCTTCAGGACACGTGAGGTGCCCCTTACCTCTTTCCCCCCCACACAGGCACATTTTAGCCAGACTGGGGAGTAACACTCTGCCGATGAACTTTTGAACTCTGGGGCTGGACTTTTTGGACTTTGGGTGATTTGTGGATTGCTGGACTCAAGAGACGTTTGGGTTCTGGGACTCAAGAACCGGAGGGAAAGGATGTGGCTCAATTTTCTGGGGTGGGTCTTTGCTCATGGTTTGGTTAATGAACACTAGTTGTGGTGTTTCCCCAATTTAATGCTGATGTTGTTTACCTCATGTTATTAAAGATTCTCTACTACACCGAGACTCTGTGCTTGCCAGAGGGGAAGTATTGCCTCTTTGAGGCGCCCGGGGGTGTGTAAGATTTTCCCAGGTCACTGGGTGGGGGCTCGAGCCAGTTTTGCATTTGCTTTGATGAGAAGGAACCCCTGTGTACTGAACCCGGCCCTTGCTGCTATCAACTTGGCCTGGCAGAAGGGTTACACTGGCATAACTTAGCTGATGCTCTGAAGCAACATGAAAAGTTACGTGGCCATTTTATGTCCTACTCTGAATGGATGGATCTTGAGTCCAGACTCAAGATGAATAAATGCATAGACGCAGAAAACCAGGGCATTATTAATGTAGAAACCTAGCATTGGAGGATGTGCACGAGCATCTGATCTGAATTACCCTCTTCCTTGCAAAGAATAATTTGGCTTTCCAGGGTTTGACGGATAAGTTGTTCACTGAACAGAACAGTCATTTCCTTGGTTTGGTAGAGTTCCTTGGGAAATACGACAGTGTCTTGCGTGAGCACCTATGCTGAGTAGTTTGTAAAGAAGCTAAATGGACCATTACTGTAGCAGAACAATTCAAAACAAATTGATTGACCTTATGTCAAGGAAGGTGCTTGATAACATATTGACGCAGCTTCACAAAGTGAAGTACTATGCCATAATAATGGACTGCACTAACCGACATAAGTCCCAGTGAAAAGATGTCATTGACAGTAAGATTTGTTGACAACAAGGATGGCTGTATCCAAGTAAAGGAACACTTCATCTGTTTCCGATCTGTGGGTGACTCTACTGGAAAAAGCCTAACAGAACTGTTTATGAATGTTTTGAATGAGAATAAAATAAACCTTTGGGACTGCCATGGCCAAGGCTACGACAACAGTGATGTCCAGGCAAGGATTCTTGCGCTGAATCCAAGTGCTTTCTTCGTGCTGCCGTTCCCTCAATGTGGTTGTGTCAGATGCCGTGTCATCTTCTTTAGATTCAGTATCTCTCTTTGGAGTACTGCAAAGGATGTATATCCTGTTTTCAGCATCAACTATCAGGTAGAACATGGAAGATCCTCACAGACAATGTTACACATCTGACAGTGAAGCCATTAAGGGACACTAGCTGGGAGAGCCGCATTGACAGCGTAAGGCCAGTGAGGTACCAAGTGACTGAGGTTTATGACACCCTGATGGAACTGGTACGGCTGAGTAAAGCCGAGGCTGGAATCCGACTGCAAAGCCTGGCAAACCAGATCACTGACTTCAAATGTCTGGTCTCAGTTATGGTTTGGCATGATATCCTGTTCCATGTAAATATTGTAAGTAAGGCATTACAAACTCAGTCAATGGACATTGCGGTTGCTACTGCTTTGATGAGAAGCTGCTTGATTTTGTTGTGGCCTACAGAGACAACGGATTTGAAGATGCTGCCAAAGAAATGGTGGAAAAAACTTAGGAGTTGAGCCTGTCTTCAAGAAAACTCGTATTCATTGGAAGAAGCAACAGTTTGGTTATGAGGGCAGAGATGAGGTGATGGGAAGCTTTGAAGAAAAATTCAAGGGGGAACTTTTTTGCTCGCTGGTTGACACTGTTTGAGTGTCCATCAAAGAAATATTAGGACAAATGAAGCACCACAAAAAGACCTGGGGGTTTTGTATGACCTTAGTAAGCTGCCAGCTGACAGGAAAACACTCTAGAACAATTGTACAGACCTTCACCTGACGCTGTCTCAAGGGGAACATTCAGACGTCAATGATAAAGACCTCTATGTCAAAATGGACAACATCCAGCACATTTTGCAACACAGGAAACACTTTCCACTCCAAGTTCTCCAATTATTTCATGATGCAGAGCTGAAGGACACTTTTCCTAATTCCTGGAAAGCTTTGAAGAATTGATGCTGCCAATCACAGTCGCAAGTGGTGAGCGCAGTTTTTCGAAGCTCAGGCTCATTAAAACATATCTTTGATCGACGATGGCCGACAAGAGACTGACATCGCTTGCTATTTTATTGCTTGAAAATGCCATTGGCCAGTCTTTGGATCTCTCTGATGCTGTGCTTCAATTCAGGAGGGCAAAGGCAAGAAAAGTGACCTTTTGAACTAAAGGACTTAAGGTTAACATTCTAAGGTTGTCACTTACTGTAACACTAGGTAATACTGGTCCACGCAGTGTTGGTGCACAGTTCAATTTCTTGATGTTAGTACATTTCAGTTATTCTTAAAATTAAAAAGTTTCTATATGCTTAGAGGAAATTATTCTTATTTGCTTATATATGCATGAATAAATACAGGTTCTAGCGTGCAAATGTATCATCTTATATGACAGGGATAAATCATGCATGCAGATCATGCATCAAAGTCGTGAAATGAGCTACAAATGCAATAAAAATAAAGTGTTCAAAAGTTTAACAAATGGGGGGTGCCGTTTGCTTGAGGGCTGGTCCTGCTCCTCCCCACTCTTAAAACTCCTGGTTTTACTAATCTAAGGTGGTGTTAGTAAAAGACCTAACAGGTTTTTTAGTAATGTGGTTTCTTGACTTCAATGGGAGATTTGCCAGACAAAAGACAACATGGTGTTGCCCATTGTTTCTATTTTGTAAATGTCCGCCTGGGATACTGTCATGGCTGGTTGGTAGACCTACAGTTTTATCTACCTTTGCTCTTACAGCCATTTGCAGTCTGCATAATGCTTCACATGTGAAACTATTTTTTTTAAATGCTTTAACCTTTTTTCCAGTCATATCAACTTCTGCCAGCAACTTATAAATAACCCAACATAACAAACCCGTGGGTGTTTGTGTGAAGAGGATCAATTCAGGGAGAAAACAGATTTCAGTTTCACAGGTCCAAATCTTTCATATCAACATGGAGCAGACAAGTCATTTTAAGAATGATTAAAAATGCTTTAACATCTCAACTTTTTTTTATTATTATGACGAATGAACAGAGCTCAAAGTTGGTATAGCTCAGCAGAAAGCGGCGTGGACATTGGAGGCATTTGATCAAGCAGAACAGGGTCTGGTCTCATCTTAACTGCTTCTGGTCTCCTGATTGTAAATCTGGGGCAGAATGTGAGTGAGGGGTGACTTTCTCTACGAGACGGTTAAATCCCACAATGCAAGAAGGGGTGCCCTCTGGTTGCTTGTCACTCTGACAGTTGGGACGCATCGCTGGATACACGGAGAGACGAGACACTTGCATATGTGTGTGTGTGTGTGTGAAGTTGTGTCTTGTCTCCGTTTTTGTTTTGCTCTTTTCTGGTCATGAGACCCGGAAGTTTTTTTTTTTTTTTTAAATCACATGGCAGAGAGATATAATAAAAACAGAAAAATGGCGACAGTCACGTTGTGGCGAGTCTGTGCTGCGTCATTAGATAATCTTCATGCAAAGATCGCTTAGAACAAAGAGAAGAGGGGAAAGGAGCCCCGGCCGCAAAGCTGGGTGAGCAGAGGGCAGGGAATAGGGGGTGCACGGGCTGCGATCGGGAGCAAGCGCACCCTTTTGCAGTTCAGGGATGGGTGGGGGAGTGTATTGCAGGGCGTTGCAATCTTGGCATCACACGTCCTGTGCTGTCCTCTCATAATTCACCTTTAGGCAGCGCTGGAAACGCAAGCCAGAGGTTTGTTTATGTCCGGGGGGAGGGGGCCTGTTTTTTGCGGGTGCGATCGGGATGGGGGAAAGGCAGGCGTTATCTTGCTGCGGGCGGGTGAGAGGGGAAGAGGAGTCTGGGTTGGGAATGTGTGTTTTCTTCACAGCGCTCTCCCTGGATCGCAGGCAGCTGCCTCGAGCCAGGCTCGTTTTTCCTCGCACGCGTTGTGCTGCTCCCAACAGCTGGGTGCGTTGTCTCCGGCTCTGCCTCGCCGGCTGGCAGCCGCTCCGCGGCCCGGGGGGCTCATTTCGGTGGGGACGGTTATGGAGGCAGGGTGGGGTGCCGGCGCACCGCTGTCCGATTGCCTTTGCGGGGTTGTTTTGCGCGCTGATGGGGAGCAGGGTTGAAGCCCTGTGGGTCTCCCAGCCCCTGGCCTTTCGGGCTATCTGTGTGTGTGTGTGTGTGTGTGTGTGTGTGTGCGCGCGCGGTTTTTAATGTTGCGCACTGTTATTTTCCTTCAGGATCCTGGCACTGGTTCCTTTCCGTCCAGCGATTGTAAATATAGCCTGGATCTTGTTTACATGAAGCATCCAGCAGGAGGAGCCTGGGAGGAGGAGGAGGAAGATGGAGGAGTCTCCACGGCTCGCTGGGGTGAGCTTCCCAAAGGGGAAGGAGGAGCCAAGGCGGGGCTGGAGTCTCGCTCAAGCAGCCTGGAAGGTGCCTGGTACGTGCGCGTGTCACTTTCAGACTCACTCCCCCGGCCCTGGCCGGGCAGAGCTTCCCATCAGCAGCCCTGGGGAGCTGGGTACCAAGCTATGGCTGCAGGACGGCGGTGCTCCCTCCCCTCCCAGACACGCCGCAAAAACTTGTCTGATGGTGCTTTTGTTCCCACAGCCGCGGGCATTGGCACTTCCTCGCTGGCTGAGATCAGCAAGGGAGAACGCCAGAGGGGCTTTTCCTATTCTCTCTGCTCCTGCCCACCCACCTCCCCCCCTGTGGAGCCACACCTCCAGTTCCCTCTACCTTTCACTTACATAGCAGGGTATTTACTTATTTATTGCAAAGAGAGGGCTTGGCAGGGCAAGTTCAGCTGGACAACTGGGGCGGGTACAGGGCCAGATCCTAGATCACCACCTTGTTTCCTGACCTAGGAAGTTATTTTTTAACAAAGCATTGGGACATTTTTCCCCTGTTGGCTAATAAGTGACAAGGGCCAAGTCCATAGCCCTAGTTCCAGCCATGTCAGCTTCTGTGATTATTAGCAGATGTTTTCAGTGCAGCCTGAGCTGAAAACAAAGAGCATCCCTTCTCCTGTGCCCCCCCCCCCGATATTGAGCTCCCCTTCCGTGGGAGATGTTGGTCCATCTAGAGCTGTGCTGGTGGGGTTATGAGAAAGAGAATGCTGGGGGACCCAGGCAGGTTGCTGGTGTTAAATTTGTTTGAATATTTTCATGTATTTTTCAGGAAGGGGCCTCTAGGAGCTCTTGTTTCCAGAAAAGTGACTGAATACTTTCCCATAGACTGTAGCTGATGAATGATTAATAATGTTTGAGATTTTTTTATTTAATTATTCATACATTTTGTGCACCAACAGCAGCAGTTAGAATTCATCTATCAGACTGTTAACTCAGCCGCTAATAGAAGTTTAAGAGGGGAAAGGAGTTGAAAAGACTAAAAGGTAAGTATTGGTGGAAGGAATCAAGCAGAATGTAGAAAAAGAATGGAGACGATTTTATAAACAATTCCCCATTACTGAAGTTTCATTGACGGGAGAGTCTCATATTGTTGAACGTACCTGTCTCCTACCTCACTTACAAGTGAAGAAGCAAATCTTTAAAAACTAATAAAGAAGAATTTAAAGCCATAGAAAATATTGCTTTAATAACTGTCCTGGCACACTAGAGTCTTTCACTTCTAGGTGCTGTAAACTGCACTGTAGGCAGGACCTCCTGCCATATTAAAATTCCAGTAACTTCCGTAAGGAGGAAAGTCACCTACCCAGTAGCCAAAAGATCAATTATATCCCTGTAACTGCAGTTTTCTGTTCTTAAGATCACACACACACACACAGTAAAATATTTGTAATAAAGGTGGTTTTCCCCCCCCATTTTTCCTAGCTTTGGATAAGACACACACCTCTTCATATTCAGTGTCAGAGTTGGCCTGTAAAAATCAGAGCTATAATTCCAAGCTACGTGGTAGGAGAAAAGAAAGAAAAGTTGAATTAATCAGGAGAGGGTAAATAGCCAATTTAGTTTTTAGACTCTAATCAAAAGGAGTGTTGTTTAATTCAGAACGCGCAAGAAACGTGGTAAGTTACTGACCCCAAAAGAAGAGAGTAGTGGAAATGGGGGGGGGGGGGACGGGCCGGACAAGCAAAATAAAAACAAATGTGAATAGAATTTTTTTCAAAAGCAAAATCTGACAGCAAAAAATAGAACATGGAATTGAAAAATTTAAAATCAAGTTAAAGTACTTGCAATGCTTTAGAAATAAACTGAACAAAAATACACACCAAAAAATGCACTTGAGTAAATTCATGTGTACCACATTGAGATCAGAGGGACTACTCCTGAATGTTTTCAGGATCAGGATCTATGTTACCCGACTACTGAGGAAAGCTCTCTTTTTATTCTAGAAAAGAAGGTGAGTGTTAAAAAGTGAGACAGCAGAGTAAATATATCACCTTATCGTCAGCAAACTGTAAATACATCCAGAGTGTCCAGCCCTTGTGATGCTAATAGAATGATCTAATGATGTTTTTGTACCTTTATATTGATCTTATTTTTAAGATATTTGAAAGCCAGGAAATACTTATTTTTTAATATAAATCTTTAATAAATGTGTGCTCCTAGGTTACCTTACAGTTACTATTTTCAGAAAATGGCAGATTATTCTAAGGATGCTGATAAATTTGCAGTTGATGGCAAATATATATCTTAACATTTCTGTACATATTTGCCCATTCATATTTACCTCCTGGAACAATATTGTATAACATATTGACTGGTCCCTTGTTTATGTAACATTTTTGTAATTTGTTTTAAAAATGCACAAATATTTTTCCCAGGAAGCTGTTTTTCACATTTGTCTCTGTATTGCCCTCTTGTGTTAAAAATATGTAAGAGACCATTTTGGTAGTACTTGGGCCCAGTTGAATGTTAAGCATTTCAGAATTTTAAAAGCATTTTATTTAACTTAAGGAAATACATATCAGTTTAGTTGGTTATTTATTATGTTATCCATAAAGTTCTTGCTCTACCCTATCAGAAATATTTAAGTACCACTTACACCAATTAAGTCCATCAAATTCTTAAATGGAACATTATGTGAAATGTAAAATATATTTATCTATTTCTTTACATTGTGAAACCTGATGAAACATTTATTTTAATATGCTGATCATTACAGAACTGATTCACTAGATTAGATGCCTTTATTCAAAGAGAAAAACTACCATGACTTTTTAAGCAGTACTTCAAACATGAACCAGAGAAAATATTTTGATAAACTTCTGTCATTGTTTGCAGTGTAATTCTTGATTTCAGCAGTTTTCATTTAGACCTCAGTGTATGGCCCAAATCAACCATCACACAGCCTGAACAAACAAGTCCATCAGACAGCAACTCTTTTCTTCAAACTCCAGGATCATTTCCACATCCAGAGCTTGTTACTATTTTGGATTTGATCCTGCTCCCACTGAAATCAATGGCAAAACTTCAAAGGGAGTAGGATTGGGCCTCAAAGGACCCCAGTGCTGCAAACATACCTGTAGGAACTTTAGCACATCTGTAAGTGTTTGCTGAATGGAGGCCTGAGGTGGTACTGTGAATCCCACAAGACAGAAACCTTGGGTTTTTTTGTGCGTCAAGGTCCTAGCACTTTCAGTGTGGAACATAATACTTAAGTTTCAAAGATATTATATCCACATAATTAACAAAACTAATTGATAATGGGTCCAGGTTAAATTTGTGCAGCTTCATTGTCTTAAGTGGAACTATGCCAATTATACCAGTTGAGGATCTTGCCTATGTAGTTTATGTGAGGGAACAGCACTCTACTTCAAATGCTGATTGAAACCGAAAAAAAATAATGAGAGGGAAAATACCCTCATTCCATCAGTGATTATCTCCATGGAACGAGTAAATTATTTCTCCCCTTCCCCAGTTAAATACGGTGTTCTGTAGACTTGGATTGTGCAACTCTGAAAAATACTTTAAAGCTGCTTTGAATTTAAGTGCAGTGATACCAGTTAACCAGGTAATTTTCAAAGAGTGGATAAATTAACTGAAGTTTCAGAACACTTCGTTCATTTCCACGTGTATTTATTAAACATGCATTAAGTCCATCATCCATGTCCTCGAAGAACGAACATTAGTATTTTATGTGATCTTTATTTTTGAAACATGCACAAGAGGAAACACTATGTAAGCACACAATAAAGCAAGCACTATTCTCTATGAGATACTAACAGACATAATGACTGACAGGCTGCCCTGGCTCAGTTATCACAGTGCTGATGCTGTCTATTCTAAAGGTACAGTACTGTGATAACTGAAGGATGGCAGCCATCTTAGCTTCACAAGAACCCAACGAGCAGAAATCAAAGATGATGTCCTTATTTTCTGGATACCTGACATGCTTTGTTTATGAAAATGACCAGATGCTAGAGCAGAAAGATGCTTGTTGTAAGGGTACATCTTGACTCACTTGAAGAAAAAAAATAAACGGCTTAAAAAAAAAAAAAAAAAGAACCTTCAGTTCTACTGGAATAAAAAAAAGTCACTTTGTATCTGTTGAGTTTGCCTATTAATTGACTGACCTTTTCTACTTGGAAGTTCTTTCAAAAATCATAGGCTTTGAAAGAGTACTCTAGGTCTTGAAGATGCACGCTATAGAGTTTGAAGGATGATTATTCATAAAGTAAGAATAGACGGAGGTCTTTCTCCATTATGGAACTCATTGCCACAAGAATTAAGAATGGATTCAGAGCCAAATGTAAAACCCACCTCTTCGCCCTGGCTCTCTCTCAAATTAAAGACCACCCCCTTCCCCACCCCACCTCTTGGTGGCGGGGAAGGGAGAGAGAAACACAGACATTTTAAGTAAAGGAAAGTGTTTGTGTACTGTGGCGATGAGGACCACATAGGTACCCGGATGGATCAATAGGAAACAAGGCAAGTTCTTAATGCAAGTAGTAGTTAAGACATTCATACCTTCCTTTCTTCGTGGATCTATCTAATCCCTCCTGTTTAAAAAGAAACATCAGTAGCTTCGCCCTTACGGATATTTACCTATGTTGAAAAGACTCAACATCTTTCCTTTCAGGTAAAGTGGTGGTGGGCCAGTATCCTCATTTCACAGATTGGGAGCTAGACCATAGAGCTTCAGGAGGGTGCACTAAGCCCCCTGTCAAACTGGTGGCAAAGCTAGGGTTAGGATTCAGGAGCTCCTGGCCCCCAGCTCATGCTCAATCCACTATTTCATACTTGCCTCTCCAAAATGTAATGAGATTAAGACTGAAAGACTCCACCCAACTAGGTGATTTGATAAAAGGACTATAAAGGAACTGGAGAGAAGGTGGTAGAGTATCTGTTCCTGATTGAAGCCAGAGTCAGAGTATTTTTATGAGCATTAACTTTAAAATATGTTTGGGCCTTTTTTAAAGCGGAGATTTTCAATACTCCATCTTTTGGTGGTTTACCCAGCAAAGACTATTGTGTGGAGCCTCTGTCCTGTCCAAAGGTTGTTCTAGATATGAAGCTGCAGTACTGGAAAATTAACACCAGAGGGGACCATTGGATCAGTTCTCTTTTGGAAGTGGCGAAGTTTCAAAGTAACCGGAACAGACACCTGCATATCATAGAATCATAGAATTTCAGGGTTGGAAGGGACCTCAGGAGGTCATCTAGTCTAACCCCCTGCTCAAAGCAGGACCAATCCCCAATTTTTGCCCCAATCCCTAAATGGTCCCCCTCAAGGATTGAACTCACAACCCTGGGTTTAGCAGGCCAATGCTCAAACCACTGAGCTATCCCTCCCTCCGTGGTGTCAACATGGTGTCCATTCCCAGCTCTGCATACTTCCTAAGGAAGTATACACATGTGACGCAGCACCCTTCTTGTTACCGGTGAAGGTTTCATTGGACAGGTGATCAATCAGCAGTGAGCTCCCTTTGTTCTCTGTACTGCTATTGCTACCTCAGACAGGGGGTAAGATGATATTTCCATATAGGTAAAGTGTCCTGCACCTTCCTCCAAAGCACTGGATACTGTCCATTGTTTGAGACAGGACAGTGGGTTAGATGGACCCCTGCTATTACCCAGTATGGCATTTCCTGCTTTGTTTTACTTCTCTAATCCTTTAATATAGACAGGCACCACCACAGCTCTGGTGCTGGACATACTTGAGTCTGTCTTTACCTTAATGCTACATCGCTATTATTGAACAGCTAGCTGGTTTTCGTTGCTTAAAGGAGGTTGTGGTGGTGTAGTACTGTTAAAGTAACACCTTAGGAGCACCCCTCAGGCACTGGGACCCCATCATGCTAGGTGTTGTACAGGCATAGAATAAAGAGACCATTGCTCCCCCAAAGAGTTTACATTCTAAGTAGAGATAAATAAGTAAGTAGATTAACTGTCAACTTTCCTTTTCTAGGTGAGTGTAGATGTAGAAGTGATTTGATATTTGTGTGTGTAAGTATCCTATGTAAAAATAATACAAAGTGTTATTTAAAGAAATATTGTATTACAGTCCTCCAAGTCCAACAATCAATGGGTCACCATAGATGGGATTAGTCCTTTGTTACCAGATTAGGCTAGCACAAGATGGGGTGCTGAGAAAACAGCCTCTTTAGCCCCTGTGAGATGGGAGCATCTCTTCAGCTATTTCTGAGGCCATTTTGGGAGCTGACAGATATTTGTGGAAGATGCATCCAGGTTCCTTGGTCAAAGGAACGCTCATGATCGTGCAGGGCCTTTGAGGTTGGAAATGCAGCCATGCATTTTAAGTCTCTGCAATGAGGAAGAGTTTTGCTGTCCAGAGAGTTATTTTAGACAATCACACTAAACACTGAAGGGGACTTCTAAAAAGATTACCTTCCCCAGGAGGGTAAATAGGCTGAATGCCCATAGCCTGTTACCACAGGCGCCGACTCTGTGGGTGCTCCGGGGCTGGAGCACATACAGGTAAAAAAATTAGTGGATGCTTTGCACCCACCAGCAGCCAAGCTCCCCTCACACCTCCCCACCTCCCCCGAGCGCCCCACATCCCCGCTCCTCCGCCTACCTCCCAGCGCCTTCCCCCTCACCCCAGCCAAGTTAGTAAGCTCCGGGGGGTGGAACAAGACTCCCATAGACTTCAATGAGCTTCAGATCAGGCCTCCGATAAGGACTTCCCTACCACTGCTTAAGCATCCATTTTATTACAATCTACCAGACTATGTAATCACACCCAGCTAACTACAATTAGTCATCAAAGCTTCAGGATACGTTGTGTTGCATATTTCACGTATGGATGAAGACACAGCAAAACTGCCTGTTTAAACTCAGAGGCTGTGGGGGCTCCTCCACAGACACAGGTTCTCATTTCCTGTTTAGACAGAGCGGAGGCTACCAAGGCAGGGCAGGAACTGAGAGCGTTATATGGGCCTGAAAACCCTTTGCAATGTCAGAACGAACAGATCAGTTGTATTCCTTCTAGCTCGAAAGGACTAGCCTTCAGAAATTCTCCTCCTCCCATATCTTAATATTGATCCCATACCAGATGATAGTATTTTAATAAATCTATACTGCTGTATATATTGCCAAACACAAACACCACAAGAAAAAAGTTTTTTGGGGGGAGAGGGAGAGAAACACTTCCTTCCTCCTATGTGCCACAGCAAAAGAAACAAAAAACCACCACATGCACACTGATATGTCGCTTTATTTTCCATGTAGAAACAAGCCCTCCAGCACCTCCAATATTCTGGTTATTTACCTCATTGTGATCCTGATCTAAAGTTAAAATCATGCCTTTCTGACACACAGTTTGGCTGTAGGTCCAGACGCATTTTCCATGTTGCTCTACTCCAGTGATTCTCAGCCCTTTCCCCACTAGGGCCTCCTTTTTCCCAACCAAGACACCCCTCTACCCTCACCCCACAGCGGGGCCACGCCTCCCCATTATACCTGCTCAGAACCATGAGGCCCAGGTTGAGAACTCCTCTTCCAATTGGTTAATTTGCATAATTACCCTTTCAGAAGGAGCCATTTCTATCATGTGCCACCTGGCCCATTTCTGGTTATTGTGATAGAACATTTACTGTTTGTTAGCACTGACCTTTAAAATTCAGAAATAGATTTTACATTATTAGGTGAAATCCTGGTCCCTGGTGGGGGTTTAATGTTACCAAAAGATTGTTAAATTTACAAATCAATAACATTATGCTCTCAATACATGATAGAAGAGGAATTATTGATACTAGGCCTGCTCCAAACACCATTGAAGCCAATAAAAAGATTCTTATTGACTTGAATGGGCTTTGGATCGGACTCTTACTCTCCTTTTCATACTATGAGCGGGGTAGAATTCTAGTCCATTTAATTCAGTGGCAAAACTCCCATTGACTTCAATGGGACCAGGATTTCACCTAATATTTTCAGATGCATAAAGTTGGTCCAGGGTCCTTTTGGTATTGATAAAGGTCCAGTTCCAGTATACAAGGAACTAAGGAAAGCTGGGAGGAGTTAATGGTATTATTGCTGAATGTGGCTGTCATTAGGACAGTGCATAGGGGGTAGAAAGGGATAGAACAGTGGTCACCAACCCATCAATCATGATTGACTGGTTGATCCTGGAGCCTCTGCTAGTTAATCGCAATCTCTGGGCCGCTACAAGTCCAGTGGCGCTGCGGGACTCAGACAGGTTGCCTGCTACTGCCCCATGCTACTCGCAGAAGTGGCTGGCAAGTCTTTGTGGCCCTTGGGGGAGGCAGCTCTGCATGCTGCCCCCACCCCATCCCCGCAGCTCTCAACCCCCTGCCCCAGCCTGGAGCCCCCTCCTGCACCAAACTCCATCTCAGAGCCTGCACCCCACACTCCTGCACCCCAATCCCCTGCCCCAGGCTCAGCCCAGAGCCCCCTCTCACACTCCAAACCCCTCAGCCCCACCCCAGACTCTACACCACCACCCCACATCCCAACCGCCTGCCCCAGCCTGGAGAGAGTGAGTGCGGGTTGGGAAGAGTGAGCGACAGAGGGAGGGGAGAATGGAGTGAGTGGGGGAGTCCTCAGGGAAGAGGCAGGGTAGATCCTGGGTTGATCTTAAATTCAAAGTGATCTTGTGCATAAAATGGTTGGAGACCACTGGGCTAGAGGATGTGCCATTGCCTCAATGCCCTGGCCCTCCTCCACATGTGGGGAAGGTACATTAGGGGTGCAGAGTCCTATTTCAGCCTTTGAGCTAGCAAAGCATCCATGGAGCATGCCACAGCCTAAGAGGTAGGATTTTCCCCCTAAACTCCTGCCGCACCCAAGCTCAGCTACCCAGCATTGATCCCTGCATTTTGCACTTACCCAAGCTATATGCACCACTCAGGATTTTGTTCAAAGATCTATTTTTAAATCTCTTTGAATTGTGTTTTGGTTTTTAGACTCAAAGCTCTAAAGCAGCATATTATAAACACTGCCAAGCTTGTGTTTGTAAAAAGCTAAGCCACTCCCTTCCTGCAACTATAAAAAAGAATGAGGAAACACTCTATTGACAGAAGAATGAACTTTATGTGGTATCCTTGGCAAAACGGGGAGCACTGTCAATGCTATTAGAAGTCACGCCACAATATGTCTACCGCGCTCTGCATGTGCCACGTCTCACCCTTTCATTGTGTCTCCCCAATTTTTAAATTCTGTTCGAAACATTAACATGCACTTACATAGCACATTTCATCCACAGATATTTAAGTACTTACAAGTTAATTAAGGTATCACTATCCCCATTTGACAGATGGGAAAATGGAGACAGAAATGTTAAGCAGCTTGACCCACAGACAGAGTCACAGACAGAGCTGGGACTAGAATCCAGCTCTCCTGCTCCCCCCCACCCAACAGATTGTAAAAAATAAGATATATGTAAGCACAGAATCCTAAGTGACTTGCTGAAGAGGATACCTAGAGTGAGAGTGTCAAGGTTCCTTCCCCACTCTGAACTTTAGGGTACAGATATGCGGACCTGCATGCAAACCTCCTAAGCTTACTTTTACCAGCTTAGGTTAAAACTTCCACAAGGTACAAACTATTTTACCTTTTGCCCTTAGACTTTATCGCTGCCACCACCAAATGTCTAACAGATATATAACTGGGAAAGAGTCCATTTGGAAACATCTTTCCCTCCAAAATCCTCCCAAACCTTACACCCCCTTTTCCTGGGGAAAGTTTGAAAAAAATCCTCACCAATTTGCATGGGTGAACACAGACCCAAACCCTTGGATCTTAAGAACAATGAAAAAGCAATCAGATTCTTAAAAGAAGAATTTTAACCTCAGTAAAAGAATCACCTCTGTAAAATCAGGATGGTAAATACCTTACAGGGTAATCAGATTCAAAACATAGAGAATCCCTCTAGGCAAAACCTTAAGTTACAAAAGACACAAAAACAAAAATCTACATTCCATTCAGCACAGCTTATTTTCTCAGCCATTTAAAGAAAACAGAATCTAATGCATCTCTAGCTAGATTACTTACTAAGTTCTAAGACTCCGTTCCTGTTCTGTCCCCAGCAAAAGCATCACACAGACAGAGAGAGAGGGGCTTTGTTTCTCACCCCCTCCAGCTTTTTAAAGTATCTTGTCTCCTCATTGGTCATTTTGGTCAGGTGACAGCAAGGTTATCCTAGCTTCTTAACCCTTTACAGGTGAAAGGCTTTTTCCTCTGGCCAGGAGGGATTTAAAAGGTGTCTACCCTTCCCTTTATATTTATGACAGAGGGTCAGAGTAAGGTTAGCACTCAGAAGTGCTGTGCTTCTAGGCCCAGGCTTATTCCACAAGGCCACACTTTAGTGCTCAGTTTGATTTGTAGAGTCCCCATACTTTTTCAACACCCAGTCTCCAAAGATTGTGGACTTCTTTATTAGGTAGCTACCCTGCCTGCTGATATTCTTAGCAGGGAAATACATTTTGTATTTGTGATGACTGGCTGCATCTTTTAGTCTACAAAATGTACCCTCTTGAGGAAAATTAGCTTGGGATGTGTCAGTTCTTCACCGTGTACACACAGCAGTCTCCTTGCATTAAGACAAGCTTGTTATGATCCCTCTATTTTGTAGCTGCTTGTCAGCACCACTAAGGAAGCCCATCAATTACAATCCATCAAACTTACAGCATTTCTAGAAGAACAAAAACGGTCAGGTGGTTTTCAGTTGTCTCCCTTGCTAGAACTCATCCCTTCCCTAGGATGAAAGCTCATGCCCTCTGTTTTAACTAAGTATAGAAGCAGGCAGAATATACTGAATAATTCAAAAAGAATGTATGTTCAAACATTTACACACACTTCAGATCCTCCTATTTAAAACAAGTCAGCACAAAAGTAAATGATTCACGGCAGCTTACCTTGCATATATCATGGCCTTCAGAAACAGGGGGAGCTTGAAGAATTTGTATTCATTCAGACCACCTGCTTAAAGTGAGTCTAGTGCTTAAGAAGAATGCCACAACAGCAGCAAGAGAAACTCAAGTCCCCAGTTTATCCATAAGAGGTACAGCACTGGCAGGGACCACTAGCTCATCCCTTGCATGTGCTTCACCCAGAGGCAGATTTACCACGAAACAAACCAATGACAGGCCCCCCGCCGCAAAATGCAGGACAAATCTCAGATAACCTGCCCCCAAGTCCTGGCCAGTGGTGCAGCAGGGCTCAGGCAGGCAGGTTGCCTGCTTGCCATGGCTGGTGGCCCCACGCCGCTCCCAGAAGCGGCCAGCTGCTGGCACATCTCTGCGTGCCCCTAGTGTGGGGGAGGCAGCTCCATGCACTGCCCCCACCCCAGGCAGTGCACAGAGACCTGCTGCCCCCCAAGGGGCGCGCAGAGACATACCAGCAGCAGCACAGCAGAGCTAAGGCGGCTCCCTGCCAACGTTGCCTCCCTCCCTCCAAGCCACTTCCAGAAGCAGCCAGCATGTCCCTGTGGCCCCTGGGGCAGGCCGGGGGGAGTGTCTCCGCACGTTGCCCCCCACCCCAAGCGCCGACTCTGCAGCTCCCATTGGCTAGGAACTGCAGCCAATGGGAGCTGCAGGGCAGAGCCTGTGGGCAGCAGCATGCAGAGACCCCCCCCCTTCTCCCCTCCCGTGCCTAGGAGCCGGTGCCAGAGGGGTGTGCTGTTTGCATTGGGAGCCGCACCACCCAAGGTAAGCATCGTCCCCCTGATCCCTCCCATACCCCACCCCACTGCCCCAGCCCAGAGCCCGCACCGAAACTCCCTCCCAGAGCGCAACCTCTGCACCCCCCCCACCCCAACCCCCTGCCCCAATCAAGGTACTTCACTTTATTTTCATTTACTTCCTATTACTTATAATATAGGAGGTGGAGGAAGAAAAAAAGAGTGAAAAACGGGAGGGGAGCAGGGAAGAAATGAAAGCATGTTCTTTTTCTTGGCTGGGTCCCAAGAGGAACGGGGGGCATAAAAATGAAGCTGTGCACAGGGCCCCACTAACTCTAAATCCACCACTGACTTCAGCCCTGACCCAGAAGGCACCACCTCTGGGAGGAGTTCAGCCTTGGTGTCTACGTTAGACTTTTTATCCCAAAGGTTTCCCTGCTGTCACTACCACTGGTGGGGGTATGCTCCTATGGACAAGGTGCCTGCTGACCCCCTTCCTTATCATTATAAGCACCATGTCTAACCCTGTATGCCAGCATGACAGTGCTGAGATGATCAGGCTCAGATCTTATCTACCCTAGCATTCCCATCACTACTACCAACAGCAGGGCTGAGCTGGTGGCAACAACGGGGAAGTTTTAGAGAAACAAGCCAAGGCCCACATGTACTACGTATTTAGTTCTTGGCCAAGTAACAACTGAGGTGGTTTTTAATAGGACAGTGACAACACATGTTCAGTAGGAACTGGACTGAGTCACCAACTTGTTTCATTTAAGCCATCAAACAGCTGTCAGATGCCAACAACATTCCTCTCTATTTTATCATCATTTAGCTTTCTGCACCCAACCACGTTAGTCACTTTATCATAGAGGATACAACAGTGCCCCTTGTCCTAAGGAATTTACTATTCAATTTCACACAACAAATGGGAGGAGGGTTGGTGGAGGAATAATGGGACAAGATCAATCAAGTAAGGGGCTGGAAAATCACGGCGCATAAGTCAGCAAAGCTCAGTTGAAGTCATATCATCATTTGAGAATCTGGCCCTATGCAGCTACTTAGCAAGGGATAATGGTGAACATTTTTAAAATTAAAATTAAATATCAATAAGATAAATGCAAGTACCATTTTGGGTTGATGCTTACAAAAAATGACAACAGAAGTGGTCCGTAAGGAGAGATTTGAACAAAGAGGTTAGTGGCCTTGCCAACTACCACTGGGAGGGTACTTCACATGTACCGCAGAGTAGAGGCTGTACTGATCTAGACTGGATATGGACTAGTAAGCAAGATGTGAAAGGCTCCATATTACTATTTGTTATCCACTCAGGTCCCTGGCCACACCCCAGTGCCTTCAGATATTAAGTATAATTATTTCTTTATGTAGCGACTTCCCTTAGCCTTAATGACTTCGCTTTCCCGAAAGTAACGCAGAACACATTTGTTGGCAGAATTTACATGATGTGCAAGATTTACTCTGGAGATACCATACTTTTCCTGCACTCCAATCCTTGCCAACTTGCTGAGTTCTATTAGGAAGTACAATGCTCTGGGGAACTTGATTTAGAAATTAAAACTATCCACAGGCCAATTGTTAAGGAAATCTCATTTTACCAAATTCACTTTTTGATGGAAAATTGACATACTGCTGCTGAGCCATTTACATCCTTCATTAAGAGGATGAAATCCCAGCTTAATTACAGTCCACAACTGACATTCTACTCAAGATAAAGATTACAGGAGCACATTTTCTACATGGTTTCTTCCTTAGTATAAGGGAACTTTCAGGATCTCTTTCACTCCTTGATCTGGGTGAAAGCAAGTGCGATGTGCCGCCGTCTTTTAAAATAAGCATGTAGAATACAATTGGCTCCTCATTCCACCTCCCCTCTGCAAACAGAGATTTTTTTGTAGTTTTCATTAACTGAAGAACCCAATAGTTTGTTTTGCTCTTTATAAATTCTGTGGAACAAAACCAGCAAGGTTACCTATTTCCATAGGAATTTAGACTATTACCCGAGTGTCATTAACCCAATTTAAGCCTGTAATAAATATAAAGGGAAAGGTAAACCCCTTTAAAATCCCTCCTGGCCTGAGGAAAAAAATCCTCTCACCTAGATAAAAGGTTAGAAGCATTCTTCTTCCCTTTGCCACACACAAGGTCAGGAATCTTTTCCTTCTTGCTACAGGTTTCCACACCCTCAGTCGGTAACACAATCAAATCACCTTCATGCTCTCCTTGTGCCCTGGCTAGGATCTCACCCTGATTAGACAGAGTTGCTACACCCTTTCCCAGCCACACACTAGCAACAGGCAAAATACAAGCACCAGAATTGTCTGGGCACTGGGATTTTACATGGTCGCCTCCAGTAAGTGTCTTAGTTACAGGGCCATTCTCCCTAGCAGACACAAACTTAGGACCATTCCCTTCCTGGGCTTTAGCTGAATCCAGAACCAACTCTGAGACAACTGCACCAACCATCACAGGCTCAAAGGCCCCTTCTGTCTGCTCCACAGACAAAGACGAGCTGGAGACACTTTCTCCTTTCCCAGACACACAGCTTGGGATCTCATTCCCCTGGTCCCAACACATAGGGCTGTTCACAGACAACTGCTTGAAGACCGGGGTAGCTCCCTCCATAGGCAAGTTAATACCCCTGACAGACACGGGCACATTTCCTTCACTGTCACAATTCTCCACCCAGCTAACAGGTAAGGTATAGGGACACTCATCTTCCACTCTCCTCGCCTTCCCACACTGCTGACTAGACAAAGCCATCAGCTTACAAGCTGCCTAGGCTCATCCAGACTTTCCTTACCAAGCACCTTGCCACTCCCAACAGATCCCCTGCTTTGCCTGTGTCTCCCCCCCCTCAGCTGGGGTCTCAGCTCCCACTGTGCTCAGCACTGCCCTTGCTGTCCCCGTGGGGGTAGTCAGCGAGCTCGCTGCTTTCTTCACTGCATCAGAGCCAGCATGAGCCCCCCTCCGGTGTGCAAGGGGGCAGGGTGCATCTCTCTGTCCCACCCAGCCCAAGGGGTCTAGTTACAGGCAGGCAGGTATCCTGAGCCTAGTAGCTCCTCCCTACTGCCAGCCAGGTCATATGCATTTTCACTGACCATTTCCCTCTCCACCGATTGGTTCCCTGGATTCAAATTCAAACCCACGGCAGTTACAGGAGCAGGGCCTGGATCCTGTCCCAAAGAGACACAGTCACCCCACAGCAGGGTCTTGCAGCTGGTATCCTGGAGAACCCCAATGACCAGCCAGCCCCACCCCTCCTGGGTCTGCACAGGGATCTGGGCCATAGGGAGGGTGAGGGGCTTCATCTTTGGGACCCTCACACAGCCCCTCAGCATCTGAGGCTGCACCACCCAGGGCCTGACAACAGTTCTCTCTGTCCCAGGATCTCGCCACCCCAGGAATGTCTCCCCACTGATCATCACCTTCCGCTCCCACTGGAGGTCCAAGGGGCCTGGCCCCAGGAAACTCCACACAGACATATAGGTTGGGGTCAGGAGTGGGAGCCTGTCCACCTCCCCACCCATCTGGCTGATGGAGTCTATGGCCTTGGGACCCAGCAAGGGAGCTAGACACCGGGGCTTTTCCGCAGGGTTCCCCTGGTTCAAATCGCCAGCTTGCTCAAAGGCAGTGAGGTGGGCATCCACATCCCACCCCTCCTTAACGAGGGGCAGCAATTTACTCTCCAGGTTCCCTGAGGAACTGGCACCCCGGGTCTATCCCCACTCACCCCTGGGAGGTCCCCTATGCCTCTCTGCTCCATCATCGCCAGTTCATGCTGCTGCTGTTTCTGCAGCTCTTTCTTGGACTCTCGCTGTCTCTCACAGTCCTCTTGCTCTCTCGGACTCAGCTCCAATCCAGTCCATTTCCGATCCCCCGATGGGGAATCCGATCGTGAAGATCCCCGTCTGGTCGGGGACAGGAGTCTTGGGGATGTCTGGCTACCACTCCAGCTGCTCCCAGATCCTGCTGTAGCCCTATTTGGGTCAGGAATCTGTTCCTTAGGGCAGTCATCCTCCTCCAGCTGCACGATTAACTGTGCTTTGGTGAACTTTCCAATGTGCAACCCTCTCTTTTTGCACAGGGTTACAGTGTCCTTCTTAAGGAGATGGTGACAGGCCATCACTCCACTGTTCCCAAGTTGTTGTGGACTCACAGGCCTGTGTGCTCTCAGCTCCCTACGGTTTCCAGGGAGAACCCCTAGTGTGCCAGCCCTTCTCGAGGTCACCACCTCTTTGCCAGGGTCAAGCCGCAGGCTCCTCCGCCCCTGAGACTGCTCACCGCAGTCCCCACGGGGACCCCATTACTGCACAGTCCTTCTCGCTGGTCACACACTCCCAGGGGTTAACCGTCCCCTGAAACCACTCCTCTCTGAGCCTTCAGCATGCCTGGTCCTCGTCAATCCCCCTTCGTTTTACAGCTCCACAGTCACTTACTGCAGGAAGCGCCATCCGCAGGATGCAGTACATCCCACCACTGCCACCAGTTGTCACGGAGTCCCTGGGCGATGCTCTGGAACTGCTCCCTATGAAGCCAGGCAGGACTCTGGGGAAGTCTCCTCTGGAGGAGCCTAGGCAGCCTTGTGAGCTGATGGCTTTGTCTAGTCAGCAGTGTGGGAAGGCAAGGATAGTGGAAGATGAGTGTCCCTATACCTTACCTGTTAGCTGGGTGGAGAATTGTGACAGTGAAGGAAATGTGCCTGTGTCTGTCAGGGGTATTAACTTGCCTATGGAGGGAGCTACCTCGGTCTCCAAGCTGTTGTCTGTGAACAGCCCTGTGTGCTGGGACCAGGGGAATGAGATCCCAAGCTTTGTGTCTGGGAAAGGAGAAAGTGTCTCCAGCTCGTCTTTGTCTGTGGAGCAGACAGAAGGGGCCTTTGAGCCTGTGATGGTTGAGAATAGTGCAGTTGTCTCAGAGTTGGTTCTAGATTCAGCTAAAGCCCAGGAAGGGAATGGTCCTAAGTTTGTGTCTGCTAGGGAGAATGGCCCTGTAACTAAGACACTAACTGGAGGCGACCATGTAAAATCCCAGACAATTCTGGTGCTTGTATTTTGCCTGTTGCTAGTGTGTGGCTGGGAAAGGGTGTAGCAACTCTGTCTAATCAGGTTTCAGAGTAACAGCCGTGTTAGTCTGTATTCGCAAAAAGAAAAGGAGTACTTGTGGCACCTTAGAGACTAACCAATTTATTTGAGCATAAGCTTTCGTGAGCTACAGCTCACTAGCCAGGGCACAAGGAGAGCATGAAAGTGATTTGATTGTGTTACTGACTGAGGATGTGGAAACCTGTAGCAAGAAGGAAAAGATTCCTGAACTTGTGTAAAAAGAAAAGGAGTACTTGTGGCACCTTAGAGACTAACCAATTTATTAGAGCATGAGCTTTCGTGAGCTACAGCTCACTAGCCAGGGCACAAGGAGAGCATGAAAGTGATTTGATTGTGTTACTGACTGAGGATGTGGAAACCTGTAGCAAGAAGGAAAAGATTCCTGAACTTGTGTAAAAAGAAAAGGAGTACTTGTGGCACCTTAGAGACTAACCAATTTATTAGAGCATAAGCTTTCGTGAGCTACAGCTCACTTCAGCTGTAGCTCACGAAAGCTTATGCTCTAATAAATTGGTTAGTCTCTAAGGTGCCACAAGTACTCCTTTTCTTTTTGCGAATACAGACTAACACGGCTGTTACTCTGAAACCTGAACTTGTGTGTGGCAAAGGGAAGGAGAATGCTTCTAACCTTTTATCTAGGTGAGAGGATGTTTTTCCTCTGGCTAGGAGGGATTTTAAAGGGGTTTACCCTTCCCTTTATATTTATGACAAAGCCACATATAAAAGTGGGTCAATACATATTATATAAACTGGACTCTATTCACTTTTCCTTCTCTACACCATTAAACCTTAGAAGTCATGGCATTATTCTTTGGGATGGTTCTGGACTTTTGCCTAGGTTATCAGAACAGAGTGTGTGCCAGATTGACAATATCCTGTACAAACCTTACAGAATTAAAGTTACTGAATTAAGTTTAATATCTTTGGGGTCGATTGTATAAAAATGCAGTTGTGTATAAAGAAAAGGAGTACTTGTGGCACCTTAGAGACTAACCAATTTATTTGAGCATAAGCTTTCGTGAGCTACAGCTCACTTCATCGGATGCATACTGTGGAAACTGCAGAAGACATGTATCCGATGAAGTGAGCTGTAGCTCACGAAAGCTTATGCTCAAATAAATTGGTTAATCTCTAAGGTGCCACAAGTACTCCTTTTCTTTTTGCGAATACAGACTAACACAGCTGTTACTCTGAAAGCAGTTGTGTATGTGTTTTTTGTGGAAGTGTATGTAACTTCCTCCAGAGACTGCATTAGTTAGTCTCCAAGAGAACATTAAGAACATCAAAGAACTTTTGCGGACAACATGTCTGAAATGGATTTCCTAGTAATTCTCTCCTCCAAAGCCAACCTTTTGAAGCTACGCCCTGGGAAGAGACCCACTGTCTCCTAATTACCAGCTCCTGAAAACTTCAGATTGAAGACTCCCACCGTACAAAGGCTGGGCTAAATGTTCATGAGGATGCTAGTTCTGAGCTGATGCTTTTATGAACTTGTGACAAGAGAGATGCCCTTGGAGGGGGGAGGGTCTGACGGACCCCCTGCCAGAACCCATGTTGGAGACAGTTAGGGAAAGGGGGCAATCTCTGGTAAGATCGTTAGCATATGTGTAGGTTCTTTTGTTGTTTTTAAAATGTTTTCTCTGTAATGCTCATACCCTAAGAATAAAAAGGCTTGCATAGAAAGTGCTGTGTGCTAACGGATAGCTGTGGTTGTTGCAGTTATCAGTCTCTGAAGAGACAAAGCAAGCAGGTCTGCTTAGGCAGACTATCTTTTGGTGAGAACACTGCAATGAAGACAGGGAACTGTTCATCTTGGGAATATTCCAGTCAGGAGAGTGCGTGACATAGGTCTCCACCCAAGAAAGACAAAGACTAGGGAGCTAGAAGCCTGAAAGCTAGCGTCTTCACTCAATCACTAAAGGGAAATACAGGTGCAGATGCTCTGAACTTTGACTGAGTTCTCTATGAACTTTGTCAAGTTTAATTTTAATCCTCACTCTCAATGCAAACTTGGAGACAGGTTTGGGGTTTTGGTTTTTTTTGTTTTTCCTTTGTGTACAGACTGCCCAGCTCCTTCATTAGTAAATAATCCTCAACTACAGTATCTCATACTATAATCAGATCTCTAGAAGGCCTTCACAAAATGCTTTGGAAGGTTAAAAATTTGATTCTCTTGCAAGTGCTAGTAATACTAATTAATACTTGATAAGTCATAGCATAAGAAGTGATCTTACATTTACACAGCACCTTATACTCCAGAGTATCCTCTAGTCTTACCACCCTGATCGTGGAAATATACATGCACCTACTTAGTTTTAACAAGTGAGTACTCCCATTGATTTCATTACAACTACTCACATCAGTAAAGTTAAGCAAGCCTGTAAGTACTTGCAGGATCCGGGCCTCAGTGTCTAAACCCATAAAGTTTGGGAGTTTCTTCTACTCCCATAAGTAGTAATACAAGGCTCACTGAAATCAATGGAAAAAAGAAAGAGGAGTACTTGTGGTACCTTAGAGACTAAAATTTATTTGAGCATAAGCTTTTGTGGGCTAAAGCCCACTTCATTAGATGCATATCGTGGAAAATACAGTAGGAAGAATATATACATACAGAGAACATGAAAAAAATGGGTGTTGCCGTACCAACTCTAACAAGACTAATTGATTAAGGTGGGCTCTTATCAGCAGGAGAAAAAAAACTTTTGTAGTGATAATCAGGATGGCCCATTTCAAACAGCTGACAAGAAGGTGTGAGGAACAGTAGGGAAAAATTAGCATGAGGACTGGTTTCTGAATGTTATAATTCTTGATGTCTGATTTGTGTCCATTTATTCTTTCGCGTAGAGACTGTCTGGTATGGACTTTCAAAAACCAGTCAGAGAACACTTCAACCTCCCTGGACACTCAATTACAGACCTAAAAGTGGCAATTCTTAAAAAAAAAAAAAAAAAAACCTTCAAAAACCAAAAACTGACTCCAACGAGAAACTGTAGAACTGGAATTAATTTGCAAACTGGACACCATTAAATTAGGCTTGAATAAAGACTGGGAGTGGATGAGTCATTACACAAACTAAAAATTATTTCCTCATGCTAATTTTCCCCCTACTGTTATATCTCTCTCTTCCCACTGCATGCATCTGATGAAGTGGGCTTTAGCCCACAAAAGCTTATGCTCAAATAAATGTTACTCTAAGGTGCCACAAGTACTCCTCGCTCTTTTTGCTGATACAGACTAACACAGCTCCCACTCTGAAATCAATGGGAAGACCCAAATAGGACTTCCAACTTACTTCAGCGGGCTTGGAGAAATAGACAGTGCTTCAGAACCATGCTGGATCAACCCCTTAAACTAAAATAAACAGAGATCCCTTTTGTCTACTACTACCATCCCACAGCTTCAGGATGTTTCATGAGCAATAAGGGATTCAGCAGGCAGGTAGAGTCGCAGGCAAGAGATCTTTATTGGGTATGCTGGGTGACCAGTACATGCTAAAGTCTCATGTACTGGCAACCTGGGCCCAACTTGCACTCTGCATTATCCACAAAGCCTTCCTGAAACCTGGTCTCTTCCCACTTCCATACTGCACTGGGGTGGAATATAGTGCTGTGCAGGTTCGGCTTTCTAATTGGGCACAGTAGACATGTGCCTAGGGGCATCAGCATTCTAGGGTGTGGCGGTTCAATGACAAGACAGCACAGAGCTTTTAGCAAGCAAGCAGCTGGTCTGCTAACAGGCTTCTGCCTGTCAGCTTTCCACCTTCCCCTTTATTCTTTCTCTCCCCCCGTGCATTACATTCTCCAACAGATAAAAGAAATACACTGGCTTTGTTTAACATTCTTATTTACCAGTTTCTATCTACCACATTCCTTGCTCTCGGGCCTTGAACCCAGTCCTGGGAGGCTTCCCACGGTTCATGTCATCTGGGCGAGATTCCAAGGTTGATGCCCTTGAAAGGAGTTGTGCGTGCACAGGTCCAGCACAACACTCCGGGTGTGCCCTGAATGTTGCCAAGCGCATAAACCTTGTATGAATCCTACATCCCCTCCTTTTTTGTTTATTTGTGCTCGGCCATCTCATGGTAGCCACCAATTTGCTTTTGCAAGCCAATTAACTCCCGGACAGACAAGGTCATAACTCGTGGAGCCTGCCAGGGCGGGTCTCGACAAAGCCTTAACAAAAAGGAAATACATTGCACACAGCAACAGCAAAAAATAAGCTCAAGAAGGTAAAGTGTCATTGGCCAGGCCCCAATTAGCCATGCTAGAGTACTGGGAAGAGAGGTTCGCGTAAGCAGCGAGCATCATCTCATTTCCGATTTCCTCAGGGTGATGACATACTGGAATAAGGCACGTACCTAACAATTCTTCAGCTGTTACAAAATCAAACAAACAAAAGTGGGTAACATTTGCTATTGAAGCCAATCTTTCCCATAGGTTATATGTCATTCGGGCTCGTAACGGGGGAAGCGCTCCTGAGCCAACCCCTACAGGAAATAGCAGGCACAAAAGGCATACAATCAATACAGAATTAGCAGTAATTTGGGCAAGAATTGCCACAAAGTCTCAGAAGTCTCTGGCTGTTGGTTTGCTGCCAGTCTTCGTTGAGCCGCGGCGACCAATGCTTTTACTGCTCCCCATGTCACGGGCTGGCTTGGGACGCTACGCCTCCTCCGTTTCCATCCTGCCGTTGTCGACCCGGGAGGCACCGCGTTCTCTTCCAAGGTCAGCTGAAACTCCGGTATGGGGTTTGACAGCCCCTGGTGCCACGCCATGCTGTTTCAGTGCCAGGAACCCACAACGGTCCTGTAGGGAGAGACACAGCAGCATATCCCCAACCCCAAGTAATTAGAGGCACTGGGCCCAACCATTGCGGATCAGGCAGCTGATGGTAATAGACACGCGGTCTTTCCAGTACCTCGGATTTGTGAAAATGCTGATCCGTGGGGGTCTGCTGATCTGCGTTCAGCGTTAAATTATTTAAAGTGAACAAAAGGACATGCAATTGTTGCTGAATGTCTCCTAAGGTTCGGAGACGCAGCTCCCCTTGTTTTAATTGTTTGTCGAGCAAGGTTTTTAGCATGCGATTTGCACGTTCAACAATGGCTTGGCCCATGGAATTATAAGGGATCCTGTGTGTGAGACGGACATCCCATTGGACACAAAAGGTGGAAAGGGCTGTGGAGCAGTAGGCTGGGGCATTATCTATTTTTATCTGGCTCGGGCGACCCATAACAGCAAAACAGGCTAGCAAATGGTGAACAACTTTGGGAGTGGCTTCCCCATACTGTGGGGTTGCCCAGAGGAATCCTGAATAGGTATCAATGGAAACATGTAAAAACGAATAGGGGCAGAATTGTGGCACGGGGGTGACATCCATTTGCCACAGCTGATTCGCTGCGGTACCTCTGGGGTTAACGGCATAAAAAAAGGTAGGGGCAGCAGCGGCACGGTGGGGGCAAGAACGAACAATAGAATGTGCATGATCAGCAGGAATATGAAACTGTCGGGCCAAAACAGAGGCAGACTGATGAAAAAAGGAATGGCTTTCGATGGGGTCAGAAAAAAGGGAATTTACCTGACCACGTAACGCGCGATTGGTGTGCACATTGCCTTCAGTAAGTAAGCCCAGGCAGAGGGGTATGACTGCGAATATGAGCAACAAAATAAGGGAAATTACGAGTGGTGAGGAGATACTGTAAGGACAAAAACAGGCGGAGGAGGTCCGCATCAACCTGAGGGGTAATAAGGGCAAGGGGTAAATGATCAATTACCTGATAAACATAATGCGTGTCCACGATCAAATTAAAGGGACAATCAGCAAAAGGTTAAAAGGCCAAAATAACAGCAGCTAATTCCAAGGACTAGTAAAGCTCTCCAAGCGCTGTGCATGCAAATATTATTGTACAAGTGAATGAAGCGCTTTCAGCTTTTCTAGGGGGAGGGGCCACTGGTCAATCCATACAGGCTCTAAGGATTGCCATACTAATGGTAATGTGGATGGCAAGGTGGGTGAGGGAGGATTTCGGGCCATTATATATTAATATCGAGGGTGGTGTCCAGCTTTGTAAGTAAGTCACGGCCCCAAATATTGAGGTGGACAGGGAGTACAAAAAGGCGGATTGTAGCAAGGGCATGGCCTCCTGGTTTGGAGACCGTGACCCAAGACAAACTTTGGCGCCCGGGTTTGCTACCCCCGATCCCCCACAACTCTTTAGAAGGAACTGTTGGCCAACCGACCCGCCACTCCGAATCACGAATCACTGTAATGTCAGCTCCAGTGTCCACCAGCCCTGTAAAAGGAACATTATTTAAGAGAAGTGTTAACTGAGGTTTCGAGGGGCGGACCGACATTGTTAGAGCAACAAGTGGAGAGGACGTGTTGTGAGATGGCGACTGAGCCAGAGTCAATCCAAAGCCGCCTCCGCCCCGGGCTCGATCCTCTGCAGCTGGCACCTGATAGGGGACTAAAATCAATTGCACAATTGACCGTCCACGCGGGAGCGACTGCGGAAGATGGGTCCACACCTGAACCTTAATAACGCCGTTGTAATCGGCGTCAATGACCCCTGGGATGACAAAAAAGCCCTGTTTCCCAGCATGTGAGCAAGGGAGAACCAGACCCACAAATCCGGCAGGGAGAGGTCCCGTCACCTGGGTAGGTATGGCGCAAACCTCCCCCCGGCAACTGAAAATCAGCGTCCTCCTGCATAATCAAATCAAGCCCTGCACTTCTGGCAGTCGCTGCCTTCATGGAGTCTATGGGTTTTAATGCAGAGGAACAGTTGTCTGAGTGGGAAACACCCCTGTTTGGCCCTGGGTTAGGGGGGAACCCATCGTGCGGTTTCCCGACCCGCTACGACACTGATTAGCCCAGTGATAGCCCTTCCGACACTTGGGGCACTTCTTTGAGGGGCGGGCAGGCGCCGTCGATGAGCGGCACTCCCGCTGAAAGTGACCCTCCTTACCACAGCGATAACAACGCTTCCCCTGCTTCCCGCTTTTCCGCAGGGCGGCGGCCAGAACCCCAGCTTTATGTGCTTGTGTGCCGATGTTTTGGCACGCCCACAGCATGTCCGACAGCTCTAGAACGCCAGCAGCTTGTGCCGCCTGGAGAGCACAGCGGCAATCCTCATTCGCATTTTCAACCGCCATTTTTAACAGAATCTCCTGAGCTGCCGCAGGGTTATCCACCTGTCGGAGGATAGCCTCCTACAATCTGTTGGTAAAATCCATAAAGGACTCTGATGCACCCTGACGGATACTGGCAAAGCTTTTGGTAGGCTTGCCTGAATCCGGGACCTTCCGGAAAGCATGCTGGGCACAGGTGGAAATAATGGGGAAGACGGCCTGAGGGAGTTGAGACTGCATCTGAACAGTAGCAAACAGGCCCTCCCCTGCCAAATGCTCATAAATGACACCTTGCTCTCTATATACCTGGGCTTGACATTCCGCCATCTGCCGATACTCACTAAGCCAAATAACATACTGACTGGGCGTCAGCATCATGCGCAACAGTGCCTTCCAATCTTCAGGGATTAGGGTGTACCCAGTACCTAGCCCTTCAATGAGACCACTTACATACGTGCTACTGAGGCCGAACTCGCGAATCGCTTTCTTTACCTCTCTGATCACCGAGTAAGGCAAACTGATCCAGTTTGCAACCTGGTTGCCCTGGCCATCATCCTGCCAGGTCACCGGACAAACTGAGACCAGATCAGCAAGCTCCTCTGCTGTAAGATCTGAGCGAGTCTTCGCTGCGTGAACCATTTGTTGCACCAGCGAAAGCCGCTGAGCAGACGCGGACGACCCTCCGGGGGGCCCCGGAACATGGGGCACCACGGTGGGATGGTGATAACACACCGGCTCCGGTGGGGAAGGCCAGGGAGGCGGTGGTAATAGAGGCACTGGGGGCAAAGCAGGGGGAGGGATGGCTGCAGGAGTGGACGGGCGTGGCGAGATCACCAGCCTCGCGAGGGAGGGCCTGTCCGAGGCGACACGCTGTATCGCGTCGCGGCAGAGGTGCCAGGCATGTAAAGCCTGCACGGGCGCCCGAGGCTCCTCGTGCAATGTCTGGCCCAACCGCTCCCAGTCCACTAGCTTAAGGGTTCCGGCTTCAGGGTACCACGGGCATTGGGCACTCACCTCCTGTAGCAGGAGAGTGAGTTCTCGAGCCGGGCAGTCATGCTGAGCCTTACGCAGCAAATACTGTAGCTCATTGCGGTGTTGCACTTGCAAAGCAGAGAGGGAGCTTCCCATACTTACCACAATGAAAAATACTCACCGGGATCCACGAAGCGGATGAGTGACGCGTCTGAAACCCTTGCCGGGCGAGGTGAGTGCTGAGGGCCCCACGTTTGGGTGCCAGTTGTGGCGGTTCAATGACAAGACAGCACAGAGCTTTTAGCAAGCAAGCGGCTGGTCTGCTAACGGGCTTCTGCCTGTCAGCTTTCCACCTTCCCCTTTATTCTTTCTCTCCCCCCGCGCATTACATTCTCCAACAGATAAAAGGAATACACTGGCTTTGTTTAACATTCTTATTTACCAGTTTCTATCTACCACATTCCTTGCTCTCGGGCCTTGAACCCAGTCCTGGGAGGCTTCCCACGGTTCATGTCATCTGGGCGAGATTCCAAGGTTGATGCCCTTGAAAGGAGCTGTGTGTGCACAGGTCCAGCACAACACTCCGGGTGTGCCCTGAATGTTGCCAAACGCATAAACCTTGTATGAATCCTACACTAGGGGCACCTAAAAATTCAAAGTTTGCAGCTCCCAGCAGAGGACAGTGCCATGCAGCCCTGCTGGAGCACTCCTACCACCAGGGAAGGTGAGGCAGCCCCCTGTGGCAGGGAAAGAGCTCAGCAGTCCAATGCAGGGGGCTCTGCCAGGCAAGTGGGTCGTGAGGGAGCCTGGCCTAGGCAAGCCCCACTCCTGCTCCAGCCTGGCTGATCATGCTATTCCCAAGGGGCCAGAGCAATCGCCGACAGGTGTAGGAGCAGGATTTTATAATTGTACTATGAGAATTAATGGATTATTTGATTTCATCCTGACAGACTGCCAGTGTCTGTACTGATGTTAAGGCAGGGACAGACCAGAACAATCCTTATGATTGATTATGGTCACCCTTTTGTTTTAGGATAAGTTATAATATCTACTATAGTTTTCTATATGTTTCACAAATTAGGCACTCTAGTTAAATATAAATTTATTTGTTTTAAGTTTAGTAAGTAAGAGACAGGATCTTGTCTTGTGTCTATGTAAGGAGATTCAAAATAAACTGACACTATTTGTATTCTCAAAGGTCTCTGTAAAAGACTGTTTGTGTGAATGAGGAATGTATGCATCAGGAAAAGATAAGGTGTGAAGGCAATTGTTATAGCCACATGGCCAAGGAAGAAGTGAAGATACTAAACATCATCAAAGAACCATCAACGTGCATCCATAACGAAGGAAGGGCAGATTGACAACCTGAGGTGAAGGCTGGCACCCCTAAAGACAGCACAATTGATTACATCAGAACCAGGACAGGATGACCCTCTCGGAGGTGTATTGGAATGTTTACATCAAAAGATGCACAAATTAAGAAGTAACCAGTCACAAACTGACACAGCCAAATCCATAGAACTTAACAGAGGAAAAAAAACGACTATAAGAACAGGGTGCTTGGCCATGGGACTTTCGTCTTGCCACACTCCAGGAGCATCAAATCGCGACTGATGGAGCCCTGCTCCCCTCTGCAGCCAATCTGGCTGGCCACTACATTGATCCAGACTCTGAACTGGTAACTATAAACATTGACTGGCAGGGTGTGTGTGTGTGTGAGAGAGAGAGAGATTGAAAAGCATATGCTAACTGTTGTATTCTCAATAAATGCAGCGTGCTGCCTTCTCCCCTATAAAGATCCCATGTGCTGCTTGGCAGACACAGTCACATCCCCAGTGGGGCCAGTGAGTGCAGCCGGGGGACAGGGTGTGGGAGAGGGGGTCTCTGAGGAGGTGGTGGTGGGGGCTCTGGGCAATGGGGAAGGTCCAGACAGGGCAGGGGGCAGTTGTGGTGCTGGGACTGTGTGGCGGGGCACCTAAAAGTTAAAAAAAAAAAAAAAAGTGGTGGGTTACCCCTGCTGCCCACTGTGGTTTGGAGATCTGAGCTGCCACAGGTATTGGGGGTACCCCACAGGTTACGGCCATCTCGGGGGCTCTGAGCCACCGCAGGCAGACCCTGCAGCTCCTGGGCAGCAGGGCCCCCTGGGGCTCCAAGCCGCCACAGGTGTCAGGGGATCCTGGAGCACAGAACCCCTGTGGGCATGGGTGGGGGGGCAAGCTTGGAGCCAGGGTCCCCGCAGCTGTCCAGCCACCGGGGGTGCCTAGGGGCACGCAAGGTGTAAATCCAGCCCTGGTGCTGTGCATGATTAAACTGTTAATGTTACGTTATAATTTGTGACTAAGGATAGAAAACATCTTGTAGTTTAAACTGCAGGCATAACATCAGTAAGCAGAACCTACCTGCTTTGGAATTTGTCCAAAACAAGGGTTAGCATTAGCAATTACCTCAGATATTCCTAGTCCTGATGGCTTATTATTTGGATCATTATTCTGCCTTTCCACACAATGCACCCTTCAGTTCCCACTTGATTGGAAGAGCTGTTAGAGCTAGAACCAACATTCTGCACCATCTCAGAGCACTCATCTGAATTTTCAACCATTAATCTAAAGCAGTACTATAACGCTGGGGCTTCGTGATGATACCAGCAAATAAAAGTCGGACTGCAGAGGAAGTGAGGGAAGAAAAAGAAAAAAAAAAGGAACGAGATGATTCAACTGGCCTGATTTTAAGCCGAGGGCATCCTCATTTACAATTCATCCCCATAGTGGTCTGTGGCTCAGAATGCAAATTAGCCACATCCTCTCTTTCTTGGTTCCATTGCCTAACTGGAGGCAAGCAGGATTTACTCCCATGTGATCTTCTTGGTTTTATTTTTAAATCAGTGAACAATTGTTCAGTGCTTACTATCTCTACTTACTAGGGGTTGAGCTGCTGTTTCAGTGTTTTGGGGGTGACGGATCCGAGAAGTAACACACACACACCCCAAGACCACACAAGCATTAAATTCCTCATCACCCTTGCACCACACTAGACAGTGCACCAGGGAGCATCAGTACATACCCCTCTAGGATGCATTCAGAAAGAGAGCCCTGTGCTCACTCTGCAAACAGATCTGTGCAGAGGTAGGACAAGTTTTCACTACATCACGACGGAGCTGCTAAGACTGGAAAGTACCCAATGGTAAGTGAAACTGTACTGAATAGGAAATACCAACTTCACCTGTTTGCTCTGTACTTACTAGCTGGCTGAGCTTATGGTATACACCAGTTGACACAGACACCAATATATTTTCCCCCACTCAGCAGAGAAAGTTGATCTTCAACATATTGTTGAGTTCTACAGATACAGATGGTCTGCAGAATAGCTATAAGGCAGAAATAGTCCCCCTAATTTCTAACACATCACCTGGGGTATGCTAGCAGCTGAAAGGCAGGTCTGTTGGAAGAACACCTCTGAAAGTACGGGAGAATGTGACATACTGCAACATATTTTGTTAGGCCACTTGATGCAGACACCCAAGAAAACAACAATGACAGAAATAGTCTGTGGATATCCTTTGAGTGGGACATAAAGATAGCTACTGAAAATACCATACTACTAAGCTAAAACCCTAAAAGAATATTCAGAATAGCAGATGCTGGAGAAGAGAAATGGGACATATGTAGCCTTATTGTAAATACAAAGATATGGGAGTCAGATCCTCAGCCCATGCAAACTGGTCATTTCAGTGGTGCCAAATTGCTTTATTGCTGTCTGCCTTTTTACTGTCCTCTTTGCACACCCAGAAAGGAGAATGAGCAATTTCTGACTTTCTCCACTGAAAAATATGCATTGCTTTCCCCCCTGGTGGGAACCCTGACTTGTGTAAATCAATCGTGGCACTGAAGCAGCAACGCAGAGTAATGCTTTCAGATCAGATCTGATACAATGCAACAGCATCTCTGGGCTCCTAAACCTGAGTGAAATAGGTGAACTTTCATGCTCAGGACACAAAGGAATTTAGGGGAAAGAAATGTAACCCCTTGACTTACTTCCCTCACATGCAGTTCTATAATACACCTCTCTGGATCAGGGAGCTAATCCACCATCTTGGCCTTTATCTTCAACAATTTTCATAACAAAGCAATAGCCCCATATGGCACTGTGAAACAGCCTTTAAACAAAAAAAAAGTTTAGTCTAGTTTAAATAATAATAAAGTGCAGAGTCAGTTTTCTTTCTCCCTGTTGAACCTGGATTTGGAGAAACTTTTGTTATCTTTGCTATCTTGTTATATTTGTTAGATTCCAAAAAGCAATACTTAGAAACTTTCAGCTCTGAAGAGATTTGTAAATTCCAGAAGTTTCAAAGTTCTAATATATATATATATATATATATATAAAGTTATTCTACAACTTCTCAAAGTTCTCAATGGATCTTCCAGACACAGGACTTTTGAGTTTCTTTATCCTCAGTAAGACCCAAATGCGGCTAAGATAATATATTTGTAACTATAATCTCTCATATTCCCACATAAACATACACAGGAGCCCTAAAATAAATGTATCAACACGTTATTGAAGCAGTTACACACTGACTTTTCTACATATGCTACTCACATGGCTCCATAATACTTGAGCACCTGGCTATTTTTAGTGTCTTTACCCTCACATCCCAATTCCACAGATGGGGAACTGAAGCACAGAGAGGCTAGGTGACTTGCCCAAAGTCATCCAGGAAACCCATGGCAGAGGAAGGACTTGAAACTAAGTCTCCTTCCTATGCTAGCGCCCTAACCGTTGTATGGTCTTTCCTCTCCTTCAGTGGAGTTACACCAGAGATTAATTTGTCCCAGTAAGTTTACTGGTGATCCTATCTTCCATCCCTTAATGGGGCACTGCCTTCCAGCATACCCACTTGGGGCCCTTCTTGGTAGCCCAGCAGGGGCCCTACCCTTAGCATCCCCGTTGGGTTGTTTCAATCAATTACCCCAACCAGACTGGTTTAAAAACACACACAAACCTTTCCTAGAGTCTAATTTAAATACTTTCTATGGAATGCAACTAACTTCATTAGTTACCCCAGTTCACCCCACTCTGGGTCCATATGAGAGTCCTGGACAGCTTCCTTTACCCTATTCAGGAGGCCCTCAGAGCCCCATTTCTAGAGCTAGGGTTATATTTTATACAGCTGCTCTTTTTTAAGTGTTCCTGGAGTTCCTAGTTCTCCTCAATACTGCAAGGCATAACTTTGTATCTCTTAAGTCAGCAGTCCCCAGCTCTCCTCCCTGAACTGGGATGTAACTTAAACCAGCTGCAGGGGTTTAACCAGATTCTTCCTCAGCTGGTCCCTTTTCCACAATCACTCTCAAATTTAGCAAGTAAATCTTCTCCTGCCAGAGGTTTCCCTGATATGAGGGAGGAGGCAGCACATATGCTAGTTCCCCTTCTCCCAGCTCATCACCAATTGGCTGGGCGAGAGGGGATCCTTGTCCCACCCACTCTGCAACACTCCTGGTCCCAGACTCTTAAAGAAATAGTAACTGACTTTCTCCCAAACAGTGCATATTGCCAGGACTGCTTTTACCCTCCCATATATCTTATTTTCTAGGTCTTTGCATACATTAAACCTCCCAAAATCTTAAAGGGCTATGCCACGTGATGGAGGTGGGCTGACCCTAGGCACCACCACCCTCAAGGGGCAGATTACCCCAGGATACCCCCCTCTTGCTTTTTGCATTATAATTTTTTTTAGGAGGAGAGACAGGGCTGGATGAACAGGGACACAGTTAAAAACTCACTGGGCCAAATTCACTCTGGTGTAACACCACTGAAATTAATGGTATTACATCACAGATGGGTTTGGCCCATTATACACCTGTTTGCCTATGAGCTGGAAAGCTCTGATCATAGGCAAACAGGCATGGTCAAAAACAGTGTATTTTGCGAAATAAAATGTATTTAATTAATTAAACTAACTACAAGGGGGGTGGGGTGTTAAATATTTCACTTTCTGGCAAAAAACATTCAAAATGAATTTTTCAAGAAATTCCAGTGAGAGCCACCACCCCTCGTACACACATTTTCTCTCACTTTTTAACTCCCATCCTTTTATTGCAGGGGAACAAAAGGGGGAAAGTAGGAAGAAAAGGGTTTTTCTTATTAAAACTAAACAAGTTGACCAAAAATGTTTTTTGAATGAAAAATGGGTTTTTGAGCAGAATAAAAATGTTCACAAAATTGTACAAAAATTTTCTACCATCTCTGATTTGATCAGCACTGAACACATGCTGACAGCGCTCTAATAACCTTCCACTTATCTACTTCTTCATGAGATGAAAAGGTAATAAGAGCACAGAGATTTATTTTAATTTTTATTCGGATGCAACTTCACTGACTTTCAGAGACACTCCTGATTTACACCAGAGATCAGAATCAGGGTCCAGAAATCTAGTTGGTTACAAATCAATTACAAATGTCAACCATTTAACTAGTCTTCAATTATATTTATGTAAAAGCCCAACCAATTCTAAACTGATGGTATCAGTGATTTAAAGCACTTAGGGCATACAGGACCACTCACCCTACCCTAATTTGCAGTGCTATAAAAGGAAACATTCTAAACATGTATATTGCTCTGAACAGCCTGAAGACAGCCTTATTTTGAGATGAACAGTGATGAAGGTGGTACAATTTGGCTTCTGACAACCTTAAAGATGACTTGCAAAGGAGGCAGGGAGCATGGATTTTGTATTGCTTTTCCTCCTTTAAGGAAGCCTGGGAGAAATAATTTGCCTCCTTTAAAATTCCTGCTTGATTTTTAACTTAGAAATATCAGGAATGTCAAATCTGGTTTTCCCTATTTTGTCAGAGGTCTTCCTGGAGGATTGGGGAAGGAGAATGTGTTCTAAACAAAGGAGCTTTTCTTCCAGCTGTTTATAGGCCATTCTACACTATAAACACAAAAGTATGCTTCACTGCAATTATATGTTGTGATACTCTTACAGAAAATCCTGTAAGATTGTAATATCCCTGAATTCTATACATGATTATAAACATATAGAAAGAATAACATTTTCTATTAAATTCTGTAGGTTTTTAGAATAACTTCTATAAAATCCAATTGGTTTCAATCCAATTGTATTCCATAGAGTAAGATACAAATCCAGAAGGCACCAAATACCTGAACAAAAGAATTTCTCACCACATACAAGGCCAAAGAGAGAGCCTATGGATAATGTTTTCAAAAGCACCTAAGTAATTTAGAAGCACGAGTCCTATTTTCAAAGATGATTTAGGCACTTAGGCCCTTGTAATCTGGGCCTAACTCCCATTGAAATCACTCTTAAAGGGCTTTGAGGATCTGGGCCTAAGTTTAATTGAAAGACTTGGGCTCCTAAGTCACTTTTTAAAATAGATTTAGGATCCTACATCTCTTAGATGCTTTTGATAATTTTACCCTAGACCTCTAGGTATTGTTACACCTGGTCTCTCGGGCACTAGCTATACAAATAAATTCTAGCCGAAGCACATTATGCATTCTTTCCCCTGGAATAATATTCTGTTTTTGTCAGCTGTTCACCTTCCATTTGGCATTCAAAGCTCCTTTCTTTGTACCTTCAGAGTTCATGGGCAGATAGAAATATTTCCAGCTTCATTTGTTGTGTACTGGAAACAACCACTGATTGCAAAGCGTGAATAATAAGTCCAAATGTTAGTGAGCACAGAAGGCAACCTTGGAAGACTGGTCTCATCACCAACATGAAAAGTAGTGGGTAAGATTGGCAGGAACAAAAGGATGAGCAGTGAAAGCAGTGCAGTCAGATAATGCAAGGGGGAGTCTGAATACAGGAAGAGAGCTAAAGAGATGTGGTGTCATGGCCTTAACTGGACACAGGAACTGAGTTCTAATCCTAAACCTTACAGAACATCTGTGGATTTGTGTGTCATAATATCTCTACCTCAGTTTCGCTACTAATAAAATTGGAATAATATTTCTGACCTGCTCCACAGTGGTGCTGTGAGCATTAATTACATAATATTTGGAAAGTGCTTTCAACATGAAAAGCACTATACAAATACTATTATTATTTATACTATTTTCTATACTTTGTATTTTACTCATCTTAGAAAATGGAGGTAGACTAGTCAGTTTTACTATCTGGGCCTTTTTCATGAGGTAGCAATCCTTGGGCTGCAAACCCTGTAAGATTGTGTTTAGTAAGGTGTGCCTGTGTTGAAAATGTTCCACTCCCCCCTTTTCCCTATCCCTTCCTAGCTTCTGGGAGAGATGGGGATTAATCCCAGGAGCTCAACAATTTTCCTCTCACATGTAACAAAGATATAGAAACCCTAGTTGGATCAAAGGTCACCATAAGAGCTACAAGCAAGGCCTTGAGGAATCACACATTTTTTAAAGAGCACAGGCTGAGTATCACTGATTTAAAAGTTTCAGCCCCAGTGATGTCAGGCTGATATTTAACATGTGTACCAAGCAAAAGATTTCCCTCTTTGCCAGTGATTAAACTCCACACACAAGGGATTAATGTGGGGCATCTCTTGTTGAAAACAAAACCTATTTCTAATGGCCATAAATCAGGAAATGAGGAAACATGCTCCGATGACGCTAGCAGTATTTATACTTTGTACCTGAAAATTATTCCATCAACAACATATTAATAGCATAGCACAGAATGTCGTTCAGCTGGTATAACCTGAAGATGGAGGCTGGAGAAGATCCCAGGAGAGAGGGGGAACTTTTTGAAAATGCCTGCTTTGTGCAATCTAGATTATTCTGAAGGTTAAAAACAAGTTATCAAAAATGTTTTCATAATTCATTTCTGGCAGTAACGAGCAATCAGTATCAAAGAAGGGATAAACTCCATCAGGGCAGTGACATTATTCAATCTCCTCTTGAACTGGAGGATCAGGAGTCCCCTCAAACACATCAGTGATTGAAGTCAATACTGTCATGCCCATTTAAATGGGTGGAGACTCTGGCCCTTTAAATTTATCAATTGTACAGTTCCAACACAGCAATAAAGAAAAGTGATCAAACTACAATATTGCTATATAGCTAAGAAAAATATCAATAATACTTTTAAAAGGCACAAAGTGACATTTTCTGGCTCATTCTCAGAGGTGAGAGGAAGGGTAGTTTTTAATAAGTATTCATTATTTTCATAAGAATAAATGAGCACTGGATAAGAGCATACATATTTCTGGTTTTTTACTATGGAAGTGAGTTTTTGGGCCAATTCTTCCATGCCTGGTCTTGCACATGCAAGCTTATATTGAAACCAATTGGCATTTTGACTGAAAAAGGAACACTGAATTGAAACCTTACTTTGTGATAGATATGGAGAGGTGACTGCCATTGTTTGCAGCAGGAGACATACAAGTAGTAAAGCCAATAGAGAAGTGATGTGCGTAATTGGAGTATTAGATTCAGTTTCTATTTGGTATTTTACAGTGGCAAATACATGAAGTTCTTAGTGGATCAAGTATGGAACAAAGATCCAGGAAGTCAGAGTGGGAATAATTTATTTTAAAATATACATTTTCTATAATTGGATTCATTATTATTCCCAGACCTGGTCAGAATTTTTTAAATACATTTTTTCAAATCAAAATTTGGCCTTTTTTCAAAAGCAAATTTTTTGGAAAAATCTTTCAAATTTTTCAGTTGCTAAATTTTTCCATTAGAAATTTGTTTAATGAAAAAAGAAAAAAAGTAACCCATTGGTATTTCTAAGAAATGTTGTCTTCCATTTGTGTTTCACTATATTGCCCCCATAAAACACCTGACTGGTCAGCTTAGCCACATGGTAGGTTTATTTATTTTTTTAAATGGTTCATTCATTTAAAATAAGTATTTTTAGATGAACAAAATTCCATGTTCAGAAATGCAGAAAATTAAAACCAGGCCACTGCAAAACACAACAGGATGAAAAGCACTTTCAGATTTGTTGAAATTTCCAGATTCTCTCCCGCAAAACTACTATTTTTCCCCCCATCCAGGTCAAATTAATCATCATGTAGAAAATTAGCAATCCTAAAAATGAGATAAGCCATCTGAGGCACAATATAAAGAATCAGAGGGGTAGCTATGTTAATCTGTACGCACAAAAACAACGAGGAGTCCGGTGGCACCTTAAAGCCTAACAGGTATATTTGGGCAGAAGCTTCTGCCCAAATAAATCTGTTAGGCTTTAAGGTGCCACTGGATAACCCACAATATAAAGAGTTAATTTAAATTATTCTTACATCCCCCGGTGCCATTTACCATGAAGAATCACACCGTGATTACTAATTGAAGATCCATTCCTGTGCTGCAAACCCTTACTACCAGGCAAAGAACCTGCTACTGCTGCTGAGACTACTAGTCACAGGGTTCGTCCCCGAAACTGCGGCTCTGCAAACAGTGGGCATGCAACGCCCCGCCGGTCACTCAGCTCGGACGTGGGATAGCAGGGCGCTACACAGCTGGTGAGCCCAGGGAGCACAGAGTTCAGGGGGGATGAATTAGCACGTTAGGGGATGTAAACAGCTTCACCTACAGACTTCTTCACAGTTAGTTTTGAGGCGTTCGTCTTTAAGCCCCCGAGCGGTGGCAGAGACGGGTAAATGTTGCTGGGACTTCGCGGGGAAGGGGGGTCAGGCGTTCACTTCTCCGTGTGACATTTAGTTCCAGGGGTCAGAGTAGCAGCCCTGTTAGTCTGTATTCGCCGAAAGAACAGGAGGGCTGGTGGCACCGCAGAGAGGAGCACGTTTATTTGAGCGTGAGCTTTCGCGAGCTACAGCACCCGATGAAGTGCGCTCTAGCTCACGAAAGCTTACGCTCAAATAAACGTGCTCCTCTCTGCGGTGCCACCAGCCCTCCCGTTCTTTATAGTTCTTGTTTGAACTTCTGTCACCCCGCAAAGCGCCGAGCAAAGAGCGAAGTCCGCGGCACGTATGAAACCTGATCTATTCGTCTGAACCAAATCGATACTTGATGGGAACTCCAAGCTCTTAGGTCAGAACGCAGCGAGCAGGATTCCACTTTCGGTAAAGCCCCGTCCTTCCCTGCAGCTGCCCCCACGCACACTTTCTGGCAGTTACGTAGCCTTTTAACACAGACTACTGCTCACGACAGCCGGGAACCGCCTGGTGATGGGACTGCTGCAGCCGCTGGGTCCTATTGTTCAAAGGGTTCACTCCTGGAGCTGGGATTTTTATACCACCAGAATAGTATTGGCTGGTTAGCCCAGAGAGGGGGGCACGTCTACAATTCTGGATCCAACACAACAGAAGTCGGGCGGTGGGCGCTGGAGGTTGCTTCCTCTCACCGTGCTAGGGCAAAAAAATAAAAATAAAAATGAAATAAAATTCCTGCAGGGAACTTCAACTGCTGGAGAATGTATTGTCCTGTGAACAACTCTTCTGGAAAGTCACCTTCATAATTGTTTATTTCACCAAATTTGTGTAGAAACATCCATCAGAATTAGGGATATCTGAAAGGGTGACTTGGTTTACTGAAAGATAGAAGTGTTTGTCTTGTACAGCAAAGGCCAAACTTATTACACATCACAATTTTCTTTACAGAAGTTAAGGTGTGATCTACAATATGTGGAAATGTAGACTTACATTTTCAAAGTTATCGCCATACTTCAATGCACCCGAGATTCAGAATCTTTGTGGAGAAGAAAAAATACATGCAAGTCAATCGGTAATGTCTGAGATCGGAAAAAAACAATACGCAGGGTAGATTTTGAATCCACCTTAAGCTGATGTCAGTCAGATGTTAAAACCTTTTCCTCCTTTTGTTGCGAAATAAACAAGGATGTTATGAGAAGACTTGATATTAAATTTATTTAGCATAACTGATTAAAAAGAGAGGACAAACAGAATTAGACCCCTGATACAGATACCAATACAAATTTCCCCCTAATTTGGGCATTTAAAACATGCAGTCACAATTAGTTTGTCTGGGGTTTTTTTAAGATTGCAATAAAAGACAACTAGGAATGTCAGAATTAAGTGCTTCTTAGTTCATGAATAGTATGGTTCCAATGGAAAAAAAATTAATTACTGGAATATAAAATATGACTGCTCCAATGACAGTGCAGTGATGTTTCCCTTATACTGAGTAATCTTCCAGTAATTCTTCTGCAATACAGTTATATAAAAGAAGACTATTCTACAGAGTATACCCTTTGGTAGATTAAGGACTTTGGGTCATTTACAAAAGTAACAGATCAGAATCAAGGAGAGAAAGCTGAGGCATGAGAAAGATAAGTTACATTTATTATCAGTCAGATATATTTGGCATCCAGTTTAGAGTAGTGAATCTTTGCCACTAAAGCATGCTCTGTTGAAATACTAGTACATAAAACTGCTCTCTTTAACATGAGAAGACCTTGACAAAGATATTTTATCACTAGTCTGGTTAAAGTAAAATAAATTGTTACTGTAGCCCAAACCCCTAGGTGCCAGTAGCATGCCCAATAGATGTTTCAGCAGGATATTGGTGGGTCTCAATACCCACTCAGATACATGGCTAAGGAAAAGGTTTTTACTAGGGCTGGTAGGAAAGAGGAAAAGTTGCAAATGCCCTAGGTAGAGAGGCTTAAACAGTTACAGTTCAAGAGAGCAATAGTGGTTCTGTTTGGGTCTCTGGGGCAGTCTAATTGAGAGCCAAGGCTCTTCAGTCCTAGTGCCCGGGATTTCCTCTTCAGTACAGTCTCTATTCCAGCAAATAAGCATTTGCAGGTTTCCAATCCAGGCTCAGTTAGTGGTTCTCATTGGGACCCTGGAGTACTGGTTTCCTGTCCATACACTGTTGTTCCCCCATAAATCTCACACAGATCTGCACCCAGCTGTGATGTCCAGCAGTCACAGCCCATTCCACATGCAGCTCTGTCCACAGTTCCCGGGGCTTCTCTCCAGCTCCCTGCTGCATACTGCTCCCACTTCCAAATAGAGCCCAGCTACTTCTTGGTTCAGAATCAGGACCTTTCCCCTTTCCTGGCAAGGGACATGGCTAAGGGGAAATGTAGTTCCTGTTTAGCCAAGAGAAAGGGGATGTACAGTGGAGTGCTGGGAGTTTTAGTCTCCTGCTGTGGAGATTCATCACATTTCAAAGAAATCAGTTTTATCATGGCATCTGCTTTGGGCAGATATTTCAAAATGTCAGGTGTATGAACCAAAGAAACCAACACAAAAATAAACAGCAATTTGTGGCTTTATGCAAGACTAGCAAAAGCAAAAAACAAAAACCAACAAAAACCCCATTTGATTAAACTGGGGCTTCAAGTTTTTCCTAATTTAAATGTATTACTTCCATTCATGCGTTTCACCTGAGTATGAGATAGTTTGAACCTCCAATGAAGAGATTAACTAAATTAAGATTAAGAGGTATACTAAATTCTCTCTTTGGGACACAAATGAACACACAACTCCCACTAATGTTAATGAAACCTACTTGCCTAACTCTTGTGTAATGAGAGATGAAATAATACTCCTAAAAGAGGATGCAAAACTATCATTCTGTGTGCGCTAAAAATATGTTAAATATGGAGTTGTAAAGATTATATTAATTGAGTGACTCTCTCACTCCGATGAAGTGAGCTGTAGCTCACGAAAGCACATGCTCAAATAAATTGGTTAGTCTCTAAGGTGCCACAAGTACTCCTTTTCTTTTTGCAAATACAGACTAACATGGCTGTTACTCTGAAATCTCTCACTGTCAGTAAGGTGAGAACTGAAGAACTGCTTACAGCTACTTATTTATAAGGTACATCAAAAGAAGCATGGACCATCCAGCTCTACTTTGGGGGGATACATAAGAGGGGACTACTAATGGCCATTTCCTATATTCCTCTCTGGAGAGCAGAAGATAATGGTGGCCCTATCTTCTACTTAGAAATCCTAGTATTCCACCTCCATGAGCTTTCCCCCAAAATATAGACACCTTCTCCTCATCCAAAACTACCCTCTCCATGCAAAAGTTTGCTGTGCCCATTTCTGAGATGTTCACTTCACCCATCAGTATAGTTCCCAATCCTATGCATTCTTCCTAAGCGTTGCCATCTGCCCTACTCCCTCCATGGTTCTGAGAGGCATCTTTTGCCCCATCTCCAAAGGAGGGAGCAAAACGTGTGTTTTCTTGTAGCCTAGTCTCATCCTCTCTCCCTAATCTAACTAGGGACTTCTCACTAGCTGATCTTTGGGATCCCAGTCCCTACCTCAATGAAGATGGAGGGTATAGTAATTACCCCAGTTTCTGTGAAGTGAGAGTAAAAGGGATGTGTGAACCTCACCTAGTCTCAGCCTCTCCCTTCAAGATGAAAAGCAAGAGGGTGGTCTTTTAAGATCAGCCCATCTCTCCTATAAGCCCCCCCCCACACACACACAGTAGCAAAGTCTTGTGGGGGTATCCACTAACTTAAATGGGGCTCCAAAAGTGAGCTGGGTCTACAGAATTCTCTGCTGCTGGTTCAAATCCCTACTGTAAAATAAGTCACACACAATTCTGTGCTTGTTTAATTTGTTCTGATTTTCTTTAACAGCTTAGTTTTCAGGATTTGGGGATTGTTAGGAGTACAGTGTGTTGGTCCTTCCCAGTCCTGGTCCTAATGATAGGGTGTGTTTTTTTCAAAAGCTCAGATGTTGTATTCTTCAGTTCCTTCAAGAGCTTTTTTCAGAAGTTCAGATATTACATTTTTCAGTTCCTTCAAGAATTTTTGGATCACTCCATCTAACCTGGGTGCTTTAGGCCATTTAATTTCTCAATATGCTCTTTGATCTCCTTGATAAATCTATCTCTACTAGTATCTACACTTCTGTAATTGTGAAAACAGCAACATTTCCTCATCATTGGCTGTAGTAAAGATTTATGCAACTGTCTGAAAAATCTCTTTATACTCAGTTGTCCTCTGTGTCACCTGGTGGTCTAGCAAATGCACAGACTTGCTTATGAGCTTCTTGTTTTTTTATTTACTTTTTTGCTTTGTATCTTTGCATATTGATTTTTTAAATGTCACTTTATCTTCCATCTTACTTGCCAGAGTTTGAGTTTATTAACACCACTTTGGCTGTATTTTCCATTTTAAAAATGACACTTTGTCTTGAACAAATTCTTGCTATGGCCCAGATCATGCAAGGTGCTCCAGGTGGGTGGACCCATTTGTCTGCAGAGAGCCCTGATTACTTTGGTGGGGAATCTGTCCGCATGGAATGACTTGTAGGATCTTAGCTTATCAATCTAGGTCTTTACATCAAACCCACCCCTCTGGAATCTGAGCAACTTATAAACCGATTCAATTGAGCACCTTTTCATTGTACTTTGGGGTGTATTAACAGGAGTATTGTATTTGGAAGGTAATATTCCTGTGTTCTACTTGGCACTGGTGAGGCCTCAGATGGATTATTGTGTCCAGTTTTGGGCACCACACTTTAGGAAAGATGTGGATAAATTCGAAAGAGGCCAGAGGAAAGCAAAAAAAAAAATGATAAAAATAAGTTTAGGGCTGTTATAAAGAGGATTGTGGTCACTGGCTCTCCATGTCCACTGAAGGGAAAGCAATGGAGTTGACTCTGCAGCGCCAGCAAGGGAGATTTAGGTTAAATATTAGGGGAAAACTATCTAACTAAAAGGATAGTTAAGCACTGGAATAGGCTTCTAAGAAAGGGTGTGGAATCCCCATCGCTAAAGGTTTTTAGGAACAGGTTGGACAAACAACTGCCAGGGATGGTCTGGTTTATTTGGTCCTGCCTAACTGCAGGTGGCTGGACTAGATGACCCCTCCAGGTTCCTTCCAGCCCTGCTTCCATAATTGTTATTAGTTAAGGCTATTTTGTAATAAGCTATCTTTAGCAACCTCTCTTTGTCAGATCTTTCTGTCCTGTTACCTTCCGATCTTTACCAACCCCCATTTCCCCCATCTCCCACCTTTCCTTCTTGAAGTAGGATGTCGCTGGAAGGCTCCCCTATCAGAGCATTTCAGGCTGAATTGTATGGAGTGACTTCTTGGGCATTAGTGACTCAATTGGTGCACCTGATAAACCAACCTCCTGTGCCGGAAATACGCAACCCTAGAGCTCAGAAATCTCCCTGCTCCTCGTGTGCGCTGCTATGCAAGGCTCTTTGGTCTCTGGGGGGCCAGCCTTCCATTGCAAAGCCCACCAGGGCAGCTCCCATATCGCTTCCCGTGCTGTGCTCAGCGCCGAGCACCCTGCCAGCCCTCAGCAAACGCCACGTAACGCCCGGGGGCTCCTTATAGCCGCTTCGGCGGCCCCTTGCCCCTAGAGGCGGACAGCCGGGGGCCGCCATCTGCGGGAGTGTCCCGGCTGAGGCTCCGGGGTCTTCCCCCCCCGCCGCCGCAGCGGGCGATCCAGGCGGCGGCGGCTGGTGTCCCTCCATCCCCACGGGCTGAGGGCGGGGACCGAGGGTCTGTCCTCCGGCGGAAGGTGACAAGGGGCGGAGGAGGTGGGGGGGGGGCAGGAAGAAAGGACCAGTCCACCTTAAGGCAGTGGAGGGGGGGGAACAGACGCCGTGCGCATGCGCAGGCCCCGCGGGACAGCCTGAGACGGGAGCGAGCTGTCTGCGCTGAGCCAGGAGGAGACGAGGCTACCGCGGAGCCAGCGCCGCTCGCTCTTCCCGTCGCCTCGAGCGCCCACAGGGAGCCCCTCCGGCCCGGGGCCATGCCGGGCAGCGAGTGAGCGAAGCGGGGCGGCCGGGCTCCCCCTTCCCCCCCCCCCAGCCAGCCACTCTCCCGTCGCCGCCTGGAAGCCGCACGCGGAAGCGGTGAGTGAGCCCGGGAAGCGGAGCGCGGCTGAGGCCGGGTGCGATGAGCTGGGCGCCCCCCGGGCTGCCCCGTCGCGCGGGCTGCCCCTGGAAGCCCAGGCAGGGCGGCGTAGCGGGGAGCCCAGGACAGAGCGAACCGCCAGCTAGGGGGCCGCAGAGCTGGGGGTGGGTGGGGGGCGGCGCAGGAGCGGGGCTGCGCTGGGCGGCAAGGGGCTTTGGTGTGGCCTTGAGTTTAAGACGGGAGATCAAGAGTTAAACATCCCCCTCAAAAAAGCTGCCTTTGCAATTTGGATTTTCACAGCCCAGCCAGAAGCGCTATGGCTGACATCCTGTTTATATCGTGCAAGAACATCCTGTGTTCTCCAGGCGGTTGTATTTGAGGCAAGGCACGCCCCCCCCCCCTCAATCTGATGAGTCGGGCTAGTTTTCACACATCCCAGTAACCAGAATGCAGTGAGAAGGATCAAACTTCGCCCCTGCCCCAGTTCTGTAGGATATGCATAAACATACAGGAATAATTCGTCCTGGGTGTTTGGTACTTATTGCAGTTGTTCTTAAAACAGTTGATCTGGACTCCATGTTTATACCTTGCAGATGTGTACTTTAGGGAATATTTGGGGTGGGTGGACAGGGAAGCAAGCTGTAACTCTTGGAAAATATTGACTTAGAAGACAAGCCACCATAATAAGGACTAGGTGTATCAGAACAAGGAAGTATACAAGTTGAAATGTTAGGCATGAAGTAGGAAAAAGGAACTCTCCTTTGCAGAAAGGAATAGGTGGTCCAGGTGGAAGCTCATAAGGGGCTCAACGCTTGACTGATTATAAATGCACCCTAAAAAGTGACATTTTTACATTGAGTTTAGACATTTCGATAAGAAAATGCAACCTGTTAAAGTCTATATCTCTAAACTCTTGTGGGCAGGAATCTTGGTAATGTTGGCAATACATAAATTTTCCCATCTCTGAGATGTTGACACCCATCACACTCGGTTAATTTTCTTTTTGATGCCATGTATAGTGACGTTGGAAAAACCTGTTAAATTTGCTACTTCATGTCACAGGTTGTGATAGTTTAAAGTGTTGAAATTCCATTTAAGAAAACAGTTTATATTTTCTGTCCACAGGAATAATCAAATCATTACAACGCTGGAGTGCAAAATTATATTCTGCAAAAGTATTAGTACGGTTTATTGTCATTGGAAGATACAAAATAGTGCAATCCTGATAAGTGCTCATTAGTACTAAAAGTAGTGTTATGGTCAGGAAAGATGTGTAAAAATGGCACCTTTTTTCTCACAAAATATGTTCCTTGTGATACTCAGGGCTTTGTCTACACTTGAAAGTTAATTCAGATTAAGGTAGGGTGAATTTAAAGTGCAATGGCTAAATATTTTTTAAAGAATTTTTTTAAAAATCTGTTAGATGAACCAAAGCTATGGAAAAGAAGACAAAAATGCTTGTTGATGCGAGTTGGAGTAAAATTTTACAAATGCAAGAATTTCTTGGTGGAGATGCACGAGCCAGAAAGGACCCACATTAACTAATTTCAAGATCACAGGTCTTCCACAACATCAGCTGGTGGTGGTTATTTTTTTTTTTTTTGGGGCATAGTTTACTTTAGGTAAATGAAGCCCAATACTTTGAAACATGATTATTTTTAGTTTTGGTTTTACTTGTGCAGACTAAGGACCAGGTCTGGCAAATGCTATTTACAAAATGTTTGCAGGATTGGGCCCAAGTTAGCATTGTCACTGCCAGTGTTGTACCTCTTTTTTTGGTTAAAGAGAAGATGCTCTCTCCTGGCACCCTTCATAATCTCTAGTTTATTGTGCATTTTAAAGACAGTAACTATAAAGTGTCCGAACTAGCTCTTGTTGGGCAAGCATTGAGATAGAATGGGTGAATTGCCTAACTGGCACATCACATCTGATCTTCAGCCCCATCCAAGTACCTGCACCCCAAACATCTAACAGAATTAACTGTCAGTGTTAGCAGTATAAACACTACAGTCAAGTCAGGAGGAGACTATTTAAAAAAAATATATGTTCTCAGAGTCTAGTAATTGACTACAGACGTAGAAAATGATTAATTGTAAAATATTTACTAAAATAGATCAATCCCAATGCTTAAGTATAAGGGGGACTAGAACAGAGACTACACAGCAGTCTTTCAATATGAAACTTGATTAAACTCAGTCTGGTTACAAATAGTACCAGTCTTATGAACATTTCAGCGTACATTAGAATCCTTTGTTTGAAAAATTGGGTGTTTGGGTAATAAGGAGATTCAGTCCTGCATAGCTTACAGATGCCATGGAAATAGTGCTTCAGGCCCTGAAAAAGTGGAGGATACAACCAACCCACAACTAAGCCGGCATTCAGAGTGTTTGGGTTTGAACTGAGCTAAGCATTACATTTGACAAGGTATTTTGATTGAGGTTTTTCAACTTTTCTTAATTTTAACTCCAGAGGCTTGCTTTGACAAATTACATTTTCTGTACAAGAGACTTCATACAGGCTCTTTGGGGCAAAATCAAAGTACAAGTTCCCTGACTCTGGTTAAGTACCATTACATATCTTAGATGCTGCTTAATCACTAGTGGACAGTGTGCACTAAAGTTCTATTGTGACCATATATGGGGAGTGGTAGGCACTTCCTCCAGGCACTTTTTAAGTGTGCAGGAAATTGCACCTTGAGCTTAGTTTGTACTAGATGGCATTATATGGCACGTGCTGCTATAAATACAAAGCAGATTACCTATACTGGAGCAGTAAATGCATTGAAATAACTTTGGAAGGTCAGAAAAAGAATTTATGGTTCTTGTGTCATAAATAAGATTAGACTGCTATCAAATGTGGAATATTAAAATATCATTTGCACACATATTCCCACAGTTCCCTTTCTATTTTGCGAATGCCATCTACTTTTCAGTTGGGATTCACAATATTTGCAAGGCATTTCATCAGATTCCTATAAGGAGGATTTGTTAATCTTGTACAGAGCAAGTCCACAAACCGCAGAGTTTTTCTTGGGAGGGGTTAGAAAAAGCTTACTATACTGTGCTTAAAACAATCAAAGTGTTAAACAGTTTAAATAACTTACTGAAGAATATAAACATGTTTAAAACTGGAAAGAATCTCTAATTTCATTGAATTCAAGAAATCTTAGTATTCAAAGAATAAGATATGAATCCTCTTTAAAAGTAACTAATATTAAAATATGGTTCTAAAAGAGAATCTGATTCTGAAATTAGAAGTACACCTCTACCCTGTCCTCGGGAGCCAAAAAAATCTTACTGTGTTGTAGGTGAAACCGCATTATATCGAACTTGCTTTGATTCACCAGAGCGCTCAGCCCCCCGCCTCCGGAGTGCTGCTTTACCGCATTATATCTGAATTCGTGTTATGTCGGATTGCGTTATATTGGGGTAGAGGTGTATTAACAGATTTTGGGAACAGTTGAGTATTTCCCTATTAATTTATTTATGGTCTTTATTAAAATAGTGCTAAAATGCAGGAAGTAAAAACCCCCACGTAAGTACATAATAGGAAAACAAACTGGTGTCTAAGTTACAAAATGAAAAACAAAGCTTTTTATTGGGAATTTTTCTTGACATATTAAGAAAAGAGGTGACAACTTTTGAAATCAAACCAATCCTTGTTTTATTAGTCTCCTTTTGTTTACTTCAGAAAGGTGAAATCCACAATAACGTTTCTAATACTCTTGCATACTTCCATTGGAAGTATTTTTCACACATCTAGGCTGAATGAAAGTTACAGTTACATAGGGTTCTTCATTGGATGAGTGGAAGACGCTTACTGAGAAAGGTGCTTTCACAAAGACTGTTTGTGCCGTGATCAAATGAAATTTGTAAAAGCTATAGAAATGTTAGTGCATTTTATAGTGTTGCAAACTAGTGCCTGGATCTCCCTCAAATCCATGCACAGGCTTCCCCCTTCCTATGTGGAAATATAAGCCACCACCACAATACTGTCTTCAAGGCCTTATAGGGAGATTCTGGAATCTGAGGTCTACACAGAGGGAAGAGTAGGAGGGATGCACATATCTCCCTACCTCCTCCTCCCCCCAGCTTCAAAGACTTTAAGCTGCATTCTTTTTTCTGAAGCGCACTCCAAAGGGATTCCTGGATCACCATGCTGCCACAGTTTAGTGGGGATGCATGAAGGGTGCCATGGGTCAGATCCAGTGTTGAACCAAATCCAGTAGAATCCATGCAGGTCTTTGGGATTCTGCCAGTTTGAAGGTGGGCTCTCCAGCTTATTGGGGATAGTACTACCTCCCCACCCCTTCCACAGAATCGTGGAGAAACTCCATAAGAGAGTCCTCAGACATTCTACCTCAGAGCTTATTCTGAATTTTTCTAAACAGCAAAGTGTTTGTATTATTTTGGTAAGTACAGGTTAAAAAAAAAATTAAAAATACACACACACAATCAATTTGTAAGTTTGATCATACATCCAGCCTGAGCTGGAGGAGATGTACATATTTTACACTGAAAACATGACAAAATAGGTTTTAGGCTTCATGAAGAATACCAATGAGCTAAAAAGCAGGTTTACAAACTAAGAGTTAATTTATAGAGAGGAGCCTGAGCTGAAAAGTTTAGATGCTGATCTCAAAGGAGTTTGGATCCATGGTCTTGGTTCTGGCCCCATACCTCATCTATTAGTAGTTAATGAACAGTAGGAAGTATATTTGCCCTTCAGTATTAAGGAGCTGTGTGCATGTGGAGGAGAAGATAATCCTTTGAATGATAAATTGCTTTTTGACATATGATTACTGTTTTGACATATGATTCAGATAGTTATAATGCTTTCTGCTTGCCCTGTTCAACAATAAAGATTTTTAAAGGGCTTGAAGGATACCAAAATCCATCTTACTAGGAGAATAGAACAAACAAAAGAAGAGGTACCTGAACCTCAAGAGGTAGGATTTTGAGAACTCAGGAGTAAAATAGTCAAAGGGACAAAAGATTTTTTTAAAATTCACAGACTTTTCTTTTTAAACTTGCTGTTACAATACCTACAGTTATTAAAAATGAAAAATTATAGGAAAAATTATTCTATTAAATTGCTTTGTGGTTTTGACAGTAGTTTATATATGGTCACTGTCAACATTTCCTTCTGTTTGTCTAGTTATATGAGTCTTTCACAGACTAGGAGACTTTTTTAGAATAATTAGGAAACTGACAAAAAAAAAAATCAGATTGACAAGGTGTCTCTTATTCCGGTTTTTTGAATTGCTCCGCTCCAGCACCAATAGTGACTGCTCTAGCTCCGCTCAGACTCTGCGCTCCGAATCAAATTAATTTTTAACTAAATAAAAAAGTGCATACTGTAATTTTGAAAAAAACATTTTTATTCAGACTTAAAAGATAATTTAAATGTCATCAATGATACAAACTAGAATTCATAATTCATTCTGTAAAAAATTATTGCAGCAATCAAGTCATCTTTCATAGCCTGCCGCAAATAATTTAAAATTAACTTTAAAGCCGAAAACAATAGCTCTACACTAGCTTGAGTTGTTGGTATGCTCTAAGCAATTCTACAGGCAGCCTGAATGCGGTGTGGATAGCTGTGAATTGCCTCAAAAACAGACTTAACTTTTAGCCTGCCAATAGACTCCATCGCCTCACAATCTTCATTACAATTATGAATTGCAGAAACTCGCCGGCGTCTTTCTTTATCCAATTTCTTTTCGAAGGCGTCATCTTCTGAAGAATTGGTGCTTGAATTATTTCCATTTCCCTGTGATGGTTGAAGACGTTTCAGGGATGGATGGGGATGGATGGTCGAACAAGTTCAGAGTGGAGACAGAAGTTTGAGAACAGCCTGCTATTTCTGAAGGATGTGAACTTTCCGAAACCGCAAATTTGATTGTGGATGACTCCTTTCGTTGTGTTCAGTTTTCTTCAACCTCTTTCGCCGAGTTCAAATGTAGCAATAGATTTTGTTTTTCCAGTCAGCAATATCAAGGAGTCCTTCCTTTGCCTTTGGTATTTCCCTTGAGGTAAGAAGAATCCGATACCATGGGTCAACATAAACATCAGCAAGGAATTGAATATTGTCAAAAAGCTTCTCTTTGCATTTCTGCATGGAGGATAGAATTCCTTCTGCAATTTGTCCACCATTTTCTTGCAGGAATTTTGACAGTTTTCACCATTCCTTCATTAAAACTCCTGGGGTTACATCAACAGCTTGAAGATTCACGGTTGCTTGGTTTCGTTTTGCCAAGAGGTCTCGCAGGTTCTTCACTTTGTCCCATTCAGCTTTTGTTAACTTGAGTTCTCTTGTTCCAGCAGCAGCCAGTTGTTCACAGTAAGCTTGAAAAATGAGAAGCCGATCAATCATCACAAATGTTGAACCCCAACGAGTCACAGTATCCAATGATTGAGTTACCCCATGTAGGTCAAGCAGAACACTTCGAATACTTGATGTTCGTAATTTGACAATGACTTGTCAGATTTTTGCCAGAAATTTTTTTGCATGTTCTTTGTTTAGTCCATCCCAGATTGCCAACTGAAGAGTGTGGATACCACACCTCATCAGTTGAACTTTTGAGTCGTCCTCATGAAGCCATGTTGGAAGTATGAGGCTAGGGTCACATTGCGCAGCAGCATCCATGTTGCGGTTGATTTCATCCATTCCGTTAGTTCCTTCATCAGGCAAAATAGTTTTGTCCACATCCCTGTTCTCAGAGGTAGAAATGGTTTCATTGTCCTTGCTGAAATTTGAGGGCATATGTCATGTTTGCTGCATTGTCAATGCAGATGCTCAGTACTTGCACTTCACTGATCCCAAATTTTTCTAAAATAGCTTTTACTTGATTTTTCACGTACGAAGAATTGTGACGCTCTTCAGTGTCAATTATGTCCAGTGTTTTTACCAACTTTCTTTTCCTTCTTCGTAGTACTGAGCATTGATTGCAAGGAAATTTCTGTTTCCACGGGTTGCGGCATCCGTTTTCAGATAGCACAATTTTTGATCCAAAGCTTTCTTGAGCTCTTTGCGACCAGACTCAGCTGTGCTGACAACTAAATGACGAACCGCATCGTGCCCCTTTGAAACGCCAAGCTGCTGATCCATTTCACCTGCAATTTTTTGGAATCCTTTGTTCTTTAGCCTGAAGGTAATGAGCGGTGTTAAGCTCAAGCAAACCATTTCCATCAGCCCTTCACAGAAAGTATTGGCATCCATGGTGTCTGTAACCTTTGAGGACTTCAAATATGTCAAGTTTTGTTTGCTGAATTTTGGGTTTCTTTTCAGATGAAGCTCCACAAAAAATCTTTTCTCCAGGAGTTTTCAAAGAGCCAGATGAATGTCGTTTAGCTGTGTCAGCTTTCTGTTTTGCCTCATCTTCCTGGTCCATTTTTGTAACCAGAGCCACAAAGTTTTCAGGATGGTTACGTTTTACATACCGCCAAAGGTTGAAACTTTTCACGGCACTCGCTTCACTTGTCCTGAAGCTACATGGTTTGAGCTCACCATTCACTTCCTCTTCCACCTTGCATGTTGCTGATTTCTTCTTTGCTTTTCCCAAAAGCCCAAATTTGGGCTTTTCAAATTCAAAAGTAAAGACGTCGTTGAGATCCTTTTCTGTAAATCAGCTATCAATCACTGGGGAGGCAGATTTGTTGTTTTTTTTTGGTTGAAGCCATGGCCAAATCTTCTTGTGCTGCTACCGCATCCAAATATTTCTTGTTATGATCTTCGAAAAGCAATAGACAAAAGCATTACATTTTTTTATAATGTACCTGCTTGTGATATCTTAACCACTTAAGGTACTTCAAATTTATTTTGGATTTTCTGGACAAAAACGATTGCCTTTTCTTTTTACACAAAATTATGATTAAAGTATATTTTAATATTTTAACATGTTTCTTGCAGTTTTAATGAAGTAAGAAGTATTTTTAATATAAATTTTTATTTATAAATTGCAAGTTAGTACTTATGAAATTTTGCTGTAAAAATATTTGAAATATTTTCCAACTTTTTAATTAATATCTCAAAAACACTTTAATATAGATATATCAATGAAATTTGGTATGTGCCATAGCGTTAGTACGTGCTATCGCTGTTCTACAACATTAATTGTTGGGAAGTAATGAGGCTACACGTTACAAGGTTGAAAATAAACGTTAACGGGAAAGCGGATTCAAATTGCAAGCACAGTCTTTTAGTAAAGAGAGCAAATTTTCAGAAATATGTTTTTCCTTCATCAGGCTGGAAACATTATACACGATAGAGCAAATAACAGATTCTAACTTGTATAATGTTTCCAGCCTAATGAAGGAAAAACATATTTCTGAAAATTTGCTCTTTACTAAAAGGACTGTGCTTGCAGTTTGAATCTGCTTTCCCTTTAAAGTTTATTTCCAACGTTCTGTCATACAAAATCATTCAAATAAAATTATTTAAACTGGGGGGGACTTGGCCAATTTTATTTAATATTTTTTAAATCTTCAACTGTTTAACAGATACAACCTTGGAATATGATTTAATGCTAAAACATGCATTAAAATGGTACTCTTAATTTATTTTGTATAATTAACCATTTCTGAGAAAACTGTTTAAAAATTTTAATCTGCTTAGATGCTTAGAATGATACAATTTTACTTATTTTTCAATATTGGAACCATAAATTTTAAACGTAATAAATAATAACCAAAAATTATTAACTTATTATGGAACATAATATTACTGCTCGTAGCTAGGGGCAGTCGACAACAAGCCTTTCTTGAAATATGAAATAAAAATGACCAACCGCCAGTTTGGGATGCCTATGGTTTAAATAATTTTGGATAATGTAATATGGTAGCACGTACTAACGCTAAGACAGAGACATAATTTCATTACTTTATATTACATTACTTTATATTAAAGCGTTTTTGAGATATTAATCAGAAATTAACTTTTCATCACCTCCTTGAAGGGACTGTAGCTGCCTTAGGAAGAATTTTACAGAAACGTTTTTTCTTAAAATGGCCTAAGGATTCACCCCCAAAGTTGCATTGGACATTTTCCAGTCCCTCTGGATATATCACAGAAATCACTCCTAATTTATACAAAAATGCTTACTGTATATTTATATGCCTGCTGCATGCGACTTTTTCAGCAAATTTAAAATTACAAACAATGCTACCAAAAGACCGTTGAACAGATGACTCATAAAATAAGTCTGCCAGAGTGATAAAGGACCATGTACAAATGAACACATGTACCAGTAATGGGAGCCCGTGTGAGAAATGAGCTTAAGTGGTTAATATCTCTTGCGATATCTTAATATATCAATAAACAAAAACTTTTTTGTAATATACCTGTTTGTGATATCTTAAATGTTGCGTCTTGCGTCACACTTTTCCGTAATCACAGCACTCAGCGCGTCTCATTGATCAACCCTTACAAAAGAAGTATCAACACATATTAATCTAACTAATCTATGTGAGTACGTACTCGCCTAACCTTCCCACAAGGGTGGGAGCAGTCTGCAGTGTTGCCGGAAGTCTGATAATTATCTGATTCTTTAATAAAACATATCTCCAAAAAACTTTGTAATTTTCTATCTATACATTAAATCTTGATTTTGGCTGAAGTGAGAATAACTGTGACACTTTACGTAAAGTGGTAAAGTAGCTGTTAATATCAATTTTTATATAATCTGAAACTTTGTCACCTTTAGGACTTTCTTGCTCAATATCATTCATTTTGGATTGAAAATGAAAAAAAAAAACCCAAAAACTGGAGCAGTCAAGACTTTCTGTGCTCTGGCTCTGCTCCAGCTCTGGGAGGCAAAAACCTGCAGTTCCACTGCTCCGGGCTCCAGCTCCGGGCTCCGCTCCAAAGCCCTGCTGTCTCTGATTGGCTAAGTAGGGTCATAAGCTATCTAATAAATAACTAATAGAAAAGAAATGTTAAGTTGGAAGAAATAATTGGAAGAACAAATTCCATTTAGCGCAATACAAAATTAGTCACTTTTCATATCTTGCTTTTGTCATCCTCATTATAATAGCTTGTTTTTGTCACAGTTGGTACTTGTCTGGATATTTCTGATGCCAACATTGACATGAATATAAATCTCTTTATTCAGATGAGTTGTATCATAAGTAATCTGTTAACACTTGTTGATCTTTTTAATAGGTGTCTTTTGCTGGACTGTTCATTTTTCTGCAGATAAAATGAGGGAAAGGAAAGGGTGGGAAGTTATAGGATTAAGTTAGCAGACAAAATTCAAATTATGCTGAACGAAGGGAGGAAGTGGCTGAGAAGCCAGTGAAAACAGATGAGTGGGGGTACTGACTGCAGTTTTTTATTTGATAGGAACATATTTGAAACTGGCCCTTAAAGATTCAAAGGGAATATTTACACAGGATCCAGTGACTCTAATGCCCGTTGAAGGATAAGAACATTATATTTTCTTTCACCGAAATGGATATTAGTTTTTCCATGTTGATATAAGAGAGACTCACTTTTGCTAAAAATGCTTATAGCAGAGAAACCCCAGTGACCCAGAATAACCGGTCACAGTTCTAATCCAGCTCTGCTGCTGCTAAGCTCCAAAAATAGCAAGAACAGTCTAATGTTAACTAGGTGTTAAACAAGTTATACGCTGTAGCAGGCTAACAAAACCACAACAGGTACTGACAGTTGATAGCTTTGTGCTTTAAGTGTTTGGAATCTTACTCATTTGAATGTGGTGATTTACTTGAAGGGGAGGGAGGTGTCAGCTGTTGGACTTGGCTTGTCCAGTACTCAGTGGTATGTCGTACTGACATGTTTCTGGCTTCTGACCTATTTAAGTTTTTAAAAGTTAAATTTCTAACTAAGCTTAAGATTATGAACAGATGTAGCTCTGGTCTCCCTGAGTCTGCATACTGATTGAAACACCTGAAATAGGTGTGTACTGAATCCTCCGCTTACCAATGAAGTGTTAATTCTTGGAGGGGGAGTCGAAAGACCTGTGTTCTGATCTTAGCTCTGCAACGTATCTGCTGTCTAACCTTGAGCAAGTCACTTCTCCTCTCTGCCTTTTTCTCCTTACACTCTGACTGTCTGACAGGCTTAGGCACCTTTCTCCTGTTTTTGTTTCCAGTGGGAGCTAGGTGCTTGACTGTAATTGATGTTGAAAAGCTCCCACTGGGAGCTTTAACACCCAAAAGCTCTGAGGGGCAGGGACTGTCTTATACTGTATGTTTTGGGCCCTACCAATTTCACGGTCATAAGAATAGTAAAAATACATAAAAATAGTAAATTTCATGATTTCAGCTATTTAAATCTGAGATTTCACAGTGTTGTAACTGTAGGGGTCCTGACCCAAGAAGAAATGGGCAGGGGGTGTTTGCAAGGTTATTGTAGGGAGGGTTGCGGTACTGCTACCTTTACTTCTGTGCTGCTGCTTCCGGTGGTGCTGTCTTCAGACCTGAGCGCCTGGCCAACAGCTGCTGCTCTCCGCTGCCCAGCTCTGAAGACAGCAAAGTAAAGGTGGCAATACCATGATGCCCCTAAAATAACCTTACAACCAACCCCCCCCTTCAACACCGTTTTGCGTCGGGACCCCACAGTTTGAGAAATGCTGGTCTCCTCATGAAATCTGATTTCACAGATGTCACGGGGGGTGACCAGATTCCGTGGTCTGTGATGCGTTTTTCATGGGCGCTAGTTTGGTAGGGCCCTATATATGTGTGTACCGTGTCTACTACAGTAGAGCCCTGAACTGCTGTGGCCTCTAACAGCTACTGTTGTTCAAATGATTAGTGACTCTGAACCCTAATGGCAACTCAAGTATCACTGCCATTTCATTGTTGATCACTTTAGCAGAACTATTCTGAGAAATATTCTGAGAAGGAATTGTAGAGGGTAGTACCAATTGTTCACCCATTGTGACAACTGCATAGTAGGAATTTACAGGGAATTGAGATCTTTTATTAAAATAAGTGATTAGTGGTAGTTATTAATCATCATCCTCTAACTCAGGGGTGGGCAAACTTTTTGGCCTGAGGGCCACATCTGGGTGGGGAAATTGCATGCAGGGCCATGAATGTAGGGCTGGGGCAGAGGGTTGGGGTGTGGGAGGGAGTGTGGTGTGCAGGAAGGGGCTCAGGGCAAGGGGTTGGGGCGCAGGAGGGGTGCGGGTTGTACAAGGTGGATCAGGACAGGCTGTTGGGGTTCAGGAGGGGTGCGGGGTGCGGCAGGGGGCTCAGTGCAGGAGGGGTGCAGCAGGGGATTCAGGGTGCAGGAGGGGTTTGGGGTGCAGGCTTCTGCCTGGCACCACTTACATTGAGCGGCTGCGGGGTGGCAGCAACATGCAGTGGGGCTAACGCGGGCTCCCTGCCTGCCCTGGCCCCACGCCGCTCCCGGAAGCGGCCGGCACCACATCCCTGCGGCCCCTGGAGAAGGGGGAGGCAGAGGGCTCCGCATGGGTACCTCCCCTGAAGCTCCCTTTGGCCGTGGTTCTCCGTTCCCGGCCAATGGGAGCTGCAGGAGGCAGTGCCTGCAGGCGAGAGCAGCGCACGGAGCCCTCTGGCCCCCCATTCCCCCAGGGACCGCTGGGATGTGGTGCTGGCTGCTTCTGGGAGTGGCATGGGGCGTGTGCGTGGCAATCCCGTGGGCCAGATCCAAAGCCCTGATGGTACCTGATACAGCCCATGGGCCATATTTGCCCATCCATGCTCTAACTCCTATATTAAACTTAAATTGATGAAAACTAGCCTGCTAATGTTCCAAGTGAAATGATATTTTTCAAACTGCTTCACTTTTATTAGCTGGAAATTCTTATAATGAATCCATACCCATTTCCACTGTAGCAAACAGGAAAACAATATCTGTCCCACTGTAATTGTATTTTTTGTTGACTAATCCACAAAGGATGAATCAGACTCATCCTGTTGCAAAAAGGGAATAGAACGTTGATTTATAATTTTAATTTGAAATAAAAGATGTGCCCTTACTACCATGTGGTAATCCTTCAAAAGTGAATATACTTGAGGTTCCTTGTGACACAGGTGCTGACTTTCAGCTTTCGTCCGGGGTGCTCCACCCCTGCTCTGCCTCTGCTCCGCCTCCACCCAGCCTTTTCCCGCCTCCGCTCCACCCCTTCCTCCAAGTACGCTCCCCCCTCGCTCTGCCCCTCTTCCCTCCAGCACCTCCCCTCCTACCAAACAGCTGATCTGTGGTGAGCAGGAGGCACAGGGGGGAGGGGAGAGGGAGGGAGGAGCTGATTGGTGGGGCCTGCCGAACAACTGATTGACGGGTGGCTGGTGGGTGCTGAGCACCCACTATTTTTTTTTCTGTGGGTGGTCCAGCCCCAGAGCACCCACCGTGTCAGCGTCTATGCCTTGTCATCCTGAACCCTAACCTGAACAGGTGATATAAGGATGTCTGTAACAGCAGTATACTTCCCAAGAGTCCCAACCAAGAGTTGGCATGAGCCTTTGGGTTGGTTGTGCTGATTTTATCTTGCAGTAAAGTTCTGTGGCTAACCTTATTTTATTTAACCTGTTTTGAGTTGGAGACAGCAGAGTAGGATAGAAGGACTGAAACTAGGTACATCTACATAACCGTTGACGTTTCAGAACTGACAGCTGGGCTTCGGTCCCAACCAAGAGTTGGCATGAGCCTTTGGGTTGGTTGTGCTGATTTTATCTTGCAGTAAAGTTCTGTGGCTAACCTTATTTTATTTAACCTGTTTTGAGTTGGAGACAGCAGAGTAGGATAGAAGGACTGAAACTAGGTACATCTACATAACCGTTGACGTTTCAGAACTGACAGCTGGGCTTCTTAGGATAGGTCTCCATAGCAAGCAGGAGCCTGCAGCAGCGAGCCTCAGAACCTGGGTCTTCGGACTCAGGCTCACAGTATGGCGCTAAAAATAGCTATGTAGACGTTTGGGCTTGGGCTGGAGCTGAGGCTCTGAAGCCTAAGGAGCAGATGGGCTTCAGCAGCCAAGCCCAAATCGAACATCTACACATCGGTTTTTAGTGCTCTAGTGTGAACCTGAGTCTCGCTGCTGCGGGATACGGCTTGCTGTGTAGACATACCCTCTGAGACTTGGAACTTGTGTACACTTGAAATGCTACAGGGGCTCAGCTACAATGCTGCAGTGCTTCAGTGTAGACACTACTGTCGGTATAGGTAATCCACCTCCCTGAGAGGCGGTACCTAAGTTGATGGAAGAATTCTTCCATTGCCCTAGTGCTGTCTGCATGGAGACTTGGGTCAGCTTAACTACCTTGTTGTAATTATGCCAACCTAATTTTCTAGCATATACCCCCTTGATATATTGGCTGTTCAATACTTTATTTTGGGCTCTGACTCAAAAGCAAGTTAGTTAAAACAAGAGCATCTATCATAGACAGCTTATATTTGGGCGGAGCTATTGTGTGCCCTGCCTCAATTGCAACACCTATGACAAATAACCAAAGTTTGCATAGCAGCAGTATGCTAGGAGTCTATTTTTCCCCTCAAGCAAAAGAAGAACACTGCTGTTACAAGAATGCTGGTTGGAATCCTTACTGATGCCAAGATTTATTTTCTTATTAGGCAAACATGATAAGGACAAGACAAAAGCAAACAACATACAAAAAGCAATTGGCTATCTTATTTGTGATCTCACTAGAGAATTAATGATGAGAAGATGGTGGGGTAGGCTAGACACTCAGTTTAAAGGTGACCCGCAAAGGATTTTTTAAATCGGGGTTGGCTTTTATTTATTTATTTTTTTGCTTTATTGTATGAACAGTATGAAAGCCTTAAAATTCTCCCCACTCTCCTCCATTGTCTTTTATCTTGGAAATAACAGAAATGGCCTGCAAAGTCTGGTCCTCCCTGGCAGCTAGTTTTGCTAGAGGACTTAAGGTGAGCCAACCCCCCCCATCCTCTTAAGTAAAGAAGCAAGGATGTTAAATTTTAAGATTGACCAAGTGTTCAGTAGGTATCAAAGTTTTAAACAGTCTTGATTAAAAAAACCAAAACCTTTCCACTCACTCAATTTGTACTTTCTTGCCTCTTGGTCAGTTTCACTAGTTCTTTAGTCACCAAAGGCTTTTTTCCTCCTCCGTTAAGATTTTTCCACTGTTGCTACCTCCTGTGCATGGTAACACCACGGTGATGCTAGCATAGACAAGATGGATGCCGTAGTGTGACAGTTGCCCTGAACTGTGACATCATAGCAATTTTGGGACAACTGTAGGAAAATAATGTAGTGTTGCTAGAGACAGTGTGTCAGGGCTTGCTTTAAAAAATAAAAAAGCTTAATTATCTCCTTTTGCTTGTTACCTTTAAATGGTTATTCATGGCTTTTCAGCCAATTATGTTATAGTAATGATCTGTTTATAAAATTTGGTTGTTTATTAACCAGAGGAGTTAAGAGCCTAACCTTTCCCTTAACTCATCTTAAAAAGTGATTGAAAAATCATTAGTTCTACAACTTGTTGCATAACATGCCATGTTTACATATTGTTACTCACTTTCCATAAAGACCTATATGGGGCCATAGGTGAGAATTAAGACTCTGTACACAAAATTGTGTCATTATTGACATTTTGTTTGCTGCTTCTGTTTCTTCACTCCTAGTTATTCTGATTTTAATTATCCTTCAAGGAAATGGTGATGTTGTTTTGGTACATCCTCCCAGATGCAACTTTTGAAAATCCATATCCAGTTTTGTCAATGTGGAACAAATGGATTTGTGATTGGAAGAGTCATTTGAAACAAATTGGACACTTCCGGATTTAACTTTTGTTTCCTTTGCGTTAGCTTGTCTTGGCATTCAGACCTAGACTCTGTGCAGAGTTTGTCAGGAGGTGAAACTCACCGGACTGGTTGAGTCTCACATTTTTACAGACATTATGCGGCACATAGAACCACAATAAAATTAAAGTAGCAGGTCAAGAACTTGGGCAGCTGCAGGATTCTAACAACTTGCTGTTGCTTGGCATCCGTAAGTCACTTACCACCAGTTTCCCCTTTTCAGCAGAGTTTAAGATCATACTGAAAATGGTTGTTTGGACTAAGCCATATTTGTTTACAAGGCATTAGTCAGGTGCTTAAGCTAGATGTGTCCCCTGTTATGCGCTACTGGATTGCTTCATATTGAGGTCTGTTCGTTTGCATTGTTTGCTGTTTGCGCAGTGTTGCCAAGCCACATAAATGTCATGGAGCCACTTACACAGTAATCATTTCTCTGGTGTATGCCTTTACTCAAGCGGATTGCCTCTTACACAATAAGAAAAAGGAAAACTCAACCTTTAAATATATATGAATCAGCTATGATTATAGGAAGGCATTTGTTCAATCCAAGTTATAAATTTTGTACATGCTCCTTGTCTTTCACGTTTAGCCAGGAAGTGGTAGAAATACTGAATCATGTTGGGAATGAGAGGCTATTTCAGCATTTTGTAGGTATGGCCTGCATTCCTTGTTCTTACCTAGGTGTACAACTTTGCATTTGGTTGGATTAAAATGCATTTTTTTTTTTTTGCATGAGCCTTACTTATCAAGGTATTAGAGTAGCAGCCGTGTTAGTCTGTATTCGCAAAGAGAAAAGGAGTACTTGTACAACAAGTACTCCTTTTCTTTTTATCAAGGTATTATTACCCTGTCCTCATTTACCATTCCAGCAGTCTGTCATCTGCAAAGTTTTATCGGCAGTTTGTATATTTATTTCCCAGTCACTGATGAAAGTGTTGAATAGCATCGGAGCTAGTACTGATCTCTGCAGAACCCCACTAGAAACACACTCGTTCCATGATCATTCCCATTGAGTGAGAGCTGGAAAACAAGTTGTTGTCCTCCAACTCTCACTCAACATAGAATCCTTCCCAACTTCTCCATTTTCTCTGTGGCATTTTTTGTCCTGATATGGTGGCCTGAGGATTGTAGATGGAGTAACATTGGTATAAGCATTCGACTTTATTGTTAAAAATATACCTATGGTTCTAGAACTATACATAACACTACTTCCCCTCCCTCCCTGTGATGAGTTCTATTTGAGTGGTTTACATTCCTAATGGACTCAGATTCTTCTGATGTAATCTTATGACTTCATGGCCTTCATAACAAAATCTCTCTCTCAGACAAAAATCTCTGACTCCCCCAGACAAAGGATGGCTTAATTGCCTTTTATTTAACTTTTAAAAATTAGCTATTGATTTTTTTAGAAAGTCTCTTAATATCTAAAAAATCTTGACGTTAGAGGATACTCAAAGTTCACATGTCTTCCAGAAAGTGCAGCTATGGTCAGAAAAATAACTCTAAAAACCAACATATTCCTATTCAGCATCTCTCTGATCCCTGTTTGCCTTAGGGTCATATCTGTTTATTGACAAAAAGGAATTTTTGCTCCTGCTAGCACTGCTGAGCCAATACACTTAGAAGAAGGAAAATTCTGTTTTGGTTCATAGATCAATAAAATGCTCTTCTATATTCCAGTTAGTGAATCTGCTTGTGGTTATATACCAAGAGTCAGCAGCACACAGCTTGACTTCTTTCGATTTGGCAATTTGAAAAAAGTCTCTTGACAAAGGAAATTTGAACTGGATGTCCTTTGAGAGGAATAAATATACTACTCCTGGGGGAATTCTGCGCCACTGTGCAATGCAGAATTTTGCAGAAATTAACATGTGCTCAGAATTTATTTTCCCCCCCACAGAAGTGGGCTGCAGTGCAGCTAGGGGCCACTGGACTCAGCAGAACTCTTGCACATAGAAGACGCTGTTGGGGAGGGGGAAGGACCTAGAGGGTTTCTGGCAGCTGCAGTTCCCAGCACGCCCTGAGGGAAGGAGTGGGCGGTGCTCAGGAAACTCCTTGCAAGCCTGGGACTGAGCATCAGGCTGTTTCTTCCTCTGGATCCATGGGCTCAGGGGAGGGGGAGGACAGTGTCTGGGCAAAAGGGGAGGCCCCCACAGCTGGGCTCTAGTGTGGGGGTGTGGGTATCTGGGCTGTGGTTTTTTTTGGGGGGGGTATTGGCTGGGGGGGCGAGGTTGTCGATATCTGCCCCCCCCACCCCTCCCTCGGCTGGGCTCTGGGGAGGAAGGGGACAGAGAAACAGTTAAAGAAACTCTTAGGACAACCTAGTTCCTCTCTACTCCTGGGGAAAATTTTGTGTGTCTGTATTGTTACAGACGTACTTGTTGACAGGTATTTTGAAATAATTGAAACTGGTTTCAATTATTTACCAAAATAATTGAAACTGGTGTGATTATGTAGTGGTGTTTTGACAAAATTTGCAGAATTATGCAGAAATTTAAAATATTGTACGCGGAATGCTCCCAGGAGTAATATACAACACCATGGTTTACACTGTAAGCTCTCTCATTCAGTTATCTTTGTTTTGCCTTCATGCTTGTATGTAAGACATCTGGCATTATTTGTGCAATTAAAATTGTTCCACAGCTATTTGACAATAAATACACTTAATGTATGACAGGGTGGTTAGAGCAAGAAGGGAGGGTGAAGTTTATACACCTTTGCAGTGAACTTCACTGTGAAACAGAAAGGTAAATATTGAGTCTGTCCTGTCTCTTTAGTGATCAAACGCAGCTACAACAGGGCTTCCCTCAGCTAAAGTACCGGTAAAGTGTGGCTTGCTTTAGCTAAGTTCTAAAGAAGTGGAGGAATCCTCTAGTTTTCTTCAGCTCCAGTCCTCTTCCTAAAGATCCTTCCTCATTACTACACTTGGCCCTGGGCTAAATACAGAAGTTGCACTGGTTTAGTTAAAGGTGTTGTTTTGCACAGCTTTAGCTAACTCTATGCAAACTTTGTATGTGGACATTTAGATCATGTAAGTCTAGTTTTCATAACAAGGGCAAGTTGAACTGATGTGTGCTAGGTTTAAACAGATGTACATGTCCACACAGAGTTGCATTGAGTTTAGCTAAATAGCTGCAAAACCATGACTTAAATTAATCTGACGTTTCTGTGTCTAGACAAGACTGCAATCCTTTAACTCTCTGTGTGCTTAGGCAGAACTGGTTCCACAAAGCTAACCTAGCCCTACTAACTTGTAAAGCTCTTCACACAGGTCCAGTACTTTTGGTCTTCCCTCTCACAAAATGGTGTGTTAATCCCTTCCCTGCCAACCTGTTTACAGGATCTCCCTTCCTAGTGATAGCATGAAATAGAATTCTTAAATTTTCTCTGGTAAATATTTTATATTTATGTGCAGTCAGGTTGTTGTTAGGACTTCTTCATCCCTTATACACAGGGCCCTACCAAATTCATAGTCCATTTTGATCAATTTCACAGCCAGAGGGTTTTAAAATTGGTTAATTTCATGTTTTCAGTGGTTTATATCTGAAATTTCGGGGTGTTTGTATGCATGGGGGGTCCCAACCCAAAAGGTACCCGGAAGTGGGTCTCATCTCCCCCCCCACAGCTGCCATGCAAGGGAAGGACAAGAGCTGTCCCCTCCCAGCCCAGCAGGGATTCGCACCCAGGAGCCCCGCTAGCTGTGGCCCTCCCAGGAGCAGGGGGATATCTGACCCACCTCCACAAGTCTCCTCCAGCTGCATGAACCTCTGAGGCTGGGCAGGGGGAAGGTACTCCAAGGTGGGTTTGATCTCCCTGAGAGTGGCCGTGCAGGGAAAGGACAAGTCCTCTCCCTCCCCAGCCCAGACAGGACTTGCAGCTAGGAGTCCCCTCACTGGGGTGTTCCCATCAGCAAGGGGGAGATCAGGTTTCATGGGGAAGGGCTTATTTCATGGTCTGTGACACATTTTTCATAGCCATGAAATTGGTAGGGCCCAAGTTATACATAACATTGTCAACTTCTGCTACAACATGTAACTGATTTGTACGATATACGTATACTATTTAGCAGTTAACTTATGCTGTGATACTTGCACCTATATGCAGGTGGACAGAGTTTAACTCATATTTTGATATTAAGTCACCAGCTAAGTTTGGTGAACAGTGCATCAGACAAATATGAATAATGAAATCAGTTATAGAAGTTGACTAATATTTCTTCATGACATTAGATTTTAGCAAAAAGAAAAGGAAGTACTTTTTGGCAAATTTGTTAGTCTCTAAGGTGCCACAAGTACTCCTTTTCTTTTTGCGAATACAGACTAACACGGCTGCTACTCTGAAACCTGTCATTAGATTTTAGGTTATGTTTAATTGGCCTTTCCATTAAACTCTTGTCAGGCAGCTTAGGCTTTTGTAAAATGTGTCTGAGGTAGAAATATCTGTCAAAGGGTTGAGTCTTTTTTCTGAAGTTTAATTGAAGTAGACTAGAGTGTTTGAAAAGGGAAAAGAATTAAGAGGAAATAGGTTTGCTAGGCACTTGAAACCAGATTTTTAAAGGTATTTAGGTGTTGCTTAGCTCAGCATTGCAAGGCATAAGTGACTTAGCAGTCTAAGTCCCATTTTCAAATGATACAAGCATTTAGGGGCTTATGTGCTATGCTTCAATAAGACATAGGAGCCTAACTGCCTAATTTACATTTGCAAATAGGACTGTTACCTTATATTTACTTCACAGTCCACCTGTAATTTGTTAGCAACATTAGCAGTTTGGACGACTATGATCTAATTTTTAGAAAACCCTAGGTGCTAAAGCATAGCCCATCATGTTACCAGAACTAACTAGCAAGCTCCTCCCTCCATTTAAAACTCTTAATTGCCCATACAGTTTGAAGCTTGGGCAGAAGATCATTACTGATTTTACTGAATTGGTTGGTAAACTAGATGTAGGTTAGACACCTCCAGGATTTGGCCCTCTTTTTGATAAGACTTAAAAAATTAACAAGAAGCCACAACTATATGCATTAGTTGCTTTTCAGAATATATAATTGAGCTGTTCAGGACCAGAAAATACACTGCAATTTGTCTGCTGGGATCAGATAGGATTTTGGCGTAACTTTGCAAGTTTAAGGCACAAGCCCAACACTACCTGTGAATGATCCTTAACTGGCCCTTGAGCAGACTGAAAATATACACATTTGTACTCTTGTAAATTTGAAAGACTGAGGGTTTTGGCATTTTTTTTAACTTTAATTTTGTCCTAACTAGCTGATTTAGGGCTTGCCAAAGTTATACAAATCCTTACTCATACTGAAAAAGCAAAGGTTTGTTTAATTAAAATATATGAGAAAGATCAAACTATGGCCCCAGTTCTATAAACACACATATGAATAATTTTGCTCATGTTGATTTCAGTGGAACTACTCATTGAGTACATATTCACATAAGATTGCAGGACTAAATGAGCCAAACATAGGCTCAGTGAGATAAGTTTAAGAAAAAGCTAAGCACTGGTAGAACTTAGTTGCATAGACTTACCTTACAAAGATGGTTTATGTTGTAGCACACATCTGTGGAACAAAGTAAAGGGAAACCTTCTAATTATAAGAGTTTGTAACTGTTAATTTGTACCTCTGTTGGAGAGGATAAATACCCTTTTGTAAAAGCTATTTAGAGATCAGGCAGCCTACAGGATTGTTTCCACTCTTAAAGCTCCCTTAATCACCGCCCCTTCTGCCCCATAATTGGGGAGGAGTTGTAAGAAGAGTTTTAAGGGCTTTTATACGGTGATATATTTTTATTAAGAATTTGACCTGATTGGAAATACTGATAGGAACATTAGCATTTAAACTGCATTCTTTAAAATCTAAAAGGTGATTCTCTAAAAATGGTATCATGAAACTCTGTGTTAATTGTGGTTCACTGATTTTCATATCAAGCTTTCTTAGTTTACAGGTAAAAGGAGGTCTTTTTCTAACTGCTAGATCTGCAAATAACCCAATTCAACCCCACAGCCTGTGATCTGAAAAATAAATTATCCTTTTCTCTTCATGCATAGTTGTTAGTAATAAAGGAAAAAAGTGGCAAAGCCAGATTAAGTTCTCAGTTACACCTGGGCTGCCCTAGTATCTTCAAATTATGTTCTGTTATAGAAACACAATCCCTTTAAAAGCCAATAGCAGTACACAGTTATAAATGAAACCTAATTTGGCCCCCAGAACTTTTTTTTATTGGTGATGATGTGAAAGGAGGAGAGAATCTAGCTTGACTTTCAGATCATAGGATAACTAGAAATAAAATTTTAACTTTGTACACCAAGCAAATTTGATATAGAAGTAATTAAAGCACAACTAAAGTGGGACCTCAGGATACTATTTGTATTCACTTTTCAAGATGGTATTGTATTTAGTGCAAGATAATTGAGCCTTTAATCCTGTAACTGGACACCTGGATGGGCCCTTTTAAGAAAAACAAAGAATTTTATGTTTGATTTCTTCAACATCTAGGCCAAAGGGGAAACTAGTAGCTAAGGAATATCATGTTTTCTGGATATCCATAAACAGGGGAGAGAGGATATTTGTCACTTTTTCCCTTCTTCAGTCTGGATAAAGAAGGCTTGGAAGGAGTTGTGTTTTGTTTTGTTTTTTCCTGCTTTGTTGTTGTTGTTGAAGTGCTCCTGGAAGAACTAGGGAAATTCAGTGGGAGTTTCTTAGTCCTTAGGTGGACAGGCAGGGGTTGAGTCTTTCACAAAGATAAATTTTCTCCTGTGTGTGTCTGAGTTAATTAGATGTTAACAAAAGCTAATAAAAAACCAAAGTTTTAAACAGTCTCTGACTAAACTCCATTCCTATCTCATTTGCCAAGGTTTCAGGGTCTTGATGTCACAATCCATTAGTTTGAGATCTTCAGCTGAAAAAAAAAAAAGCCTACATTTTTCATGTGTTTAAAACAAAATAAAGTAGGCATTTAAATACATTATAGAGAAGCAAAAGAGTGCGGAGTATTTTTTCCTTTGAAGGTCATCTTAAATCTTTGAAGGTATCTATTTAAGTTCTTGTACAGCATTAATCACAGTGGTATTTAAGCATGTCACAAAATAAAGTGTATGCATAAAGATATATTTTTCTCTTGTTCCTTCAGTCTTCAGGGACTGGACTTTGTGTGTGTGTGGTATTGTGGGAAAGGTTTTGCATTTTTCTCAAATCTGGGTATTTTTGTTATCCATTCAAATGATTTTTTGAATGCCTTTTATTTTGTCAGATCTGATCCCTAGCTTTCTCCTCTAAGCTCTTAGGGCTAGATCCTCAAAATAATGAGGAATCCGTTGGCACTTTAAAGACTAACATTTATTTGGACATAAGCTTTCGTGGGTAAAAAACCCACTTCTTCAGATGCATGGAGTGAAAATTACAGATGCATCTGTAATTTTCACTCTATGCATCTGAAGAAGTGGGTTTTTTACCCACGGAAGCTTATGCCCAAATAAATCTATTAGTCTTTAAGGTGCCAACGGACTCCTCGTTCTTTTTGTGGATACAGACTAACACGGCTACCGCTCTGATACTTATCTTCAAAATAGATCATTACATTGCATTCTGGACTCTTTTGAAAATCTGACAACAATCTCAGGTGTTGGGCACTTGAAAATCTGGCCCAGAGCTCTTTTGAAATAGTCTGGAATGAGATCTTCACTCCTGCTTTGGATACTTTATGCTGAGTAAAAGGGTTGGAGGTGTATAAGAGGCCCTAAATATTCTGATTCCAGCTGGGTGAGGATTCCATTGCCACAGAAGCTGTGAAAGATAGCAGTAATGTTGCCCTCAGAGGACCCCTCCTAACTCCACATACAAGGAATGTTCTGTGATGGGGTGGGCTAGGAGAGGAGCGGTTTGTTGGGGTGGGCCTCAGCAGTGCCTGGATTCTGGGCATTGCTGCAGCCCGTAGGACCACCTGGAAAGCAGTCTTAATTTAGAGAGGCCCTCGGTGCTCGTTAAGTTGCATGTGGGGTCTCTCCAGTCCCAGCCCAGATCAGGATGCAAAGTAGCTTAAAATGACACTGGACCGCCAAGCCTGTCACTAGGTTGTGACTTCTGCCTTTTTTTAGAATTTCATTACAGCTTTGGTGCCCACTAAGAGAAGGTGCTATGAACAATCATTGCAGTGTGAGGAGTCAGGGCTGATAGGTAGAGGACTGCTGACTACTGCATTAGTGCATACATGTCCCTAGCGCACTAGAGTGCTGGGTGTAAACTTTGTTAATTTCCCTTTTTAAAAAAGGGAAGAAATCTGTTTTACATGTAGTCAAAAGAGTATTGTATAGAGAAACACGGTTCTATTTTTTTTTTCTGCTTGAGCGTGCGAACTTGCAGATTAGATTTAACCATTGCATGTGCACGCAGAGCACATGCTGAAAAAAAATTTTCTTACTGTTCTGAAACTTCAGTGATTGTGCAGCTAATCGTTTTTTAAAATTAAACTCTTACTCTTCAACTTAAATGTGAACTCCAAAGCAGGAAAATGAGAAGAGATAAGCACAGATAGCTAGATTGTAGAGCACATTTGACACGGAAATATTTTTGTATGGCTCAGAAAGTTATGTCTGCCCTCCCCCCTCAATGAAATCTTGTGATAATACCTTGCTTATTGAAGCTGTTTCTGAAAGAATGAAGCATCCTGGGACCCCCTCAGTGAAATAATTAAATTGAAGTTTACAAAGAATTTGAAAAAAAATTGCAAAAATGAGTAAAACTTGTTCCTGTGTTGAATACTGTGTGCCCAGACCTATCTAGTTAATATAATATTGCACACACAAATCTGTTTAGCGTTACTAATTTTTACCTTGCAGTTGGTCGTTAATGTGTTTTATGGCAAGTTTTTCTTTAACATGGATTTGTTTTTAGAGTTAGATAATTACAGTCAACTGGATTAAAAATCCAAAATCTGATTAATTGGGGGCATATTAGATTGACCATCTCTTACTTCAAGACCAAGAGAAGGAAATTACAGTTCTTTTGAATGTTTATGCATTTTCAAGTTGACTTGATTGTTCTTGTGATTATCAGCCTTTTAGGAATTTAATCAAATAAATTAACATATTTGCATAAAATAAACATTCCTGTTTATCTTAAAAAGCACTGTTTACAGCTACTACCCTAAAACCTAAGGTTTACTAGGGAGCAACTAAAACTAGTACTGTGCTAGGATTATCAAAGAGAGACCATTACTGAAATATGAAGGGTTCCTTTCTGGTATCTATGAAGAATTTCCAGGTTAATGGAATTACAATAAGAAAATACCTTACGCCTCCCTGTTTTCTCTTCTCGGCTCTTTACCGCTCAGCCTTTTCCCACTTAATTTCTGCATCTCCATCTTTTCATCCTATTTTTTCTTCTCAATCTTCCTCTCCCTTTTCCCTCCTCCTGCCCTTCTGTTTCTTACCCTGTACATCTGTTTCCCCTTCTGTGTTCTTCCTGTTTTCTTTAGGGTCACATTCAACAGAGGGGGAAATGACCACACATTCAATCGTACCAGAGTATTACTTTTTTTCCAGTTGAGTGCAGCTTCTGGGAGGAGGAAAGGGAGATAAATGCCCTCAAACTTAAACAAATAATAATAATAATAAAAGTTATTGATTGTTGGTAGTGGCTAATGAGATAGCTGTGTGTTACTCCTGGAAGGATTCTGCGCCAAAAAATTAAAAATTCTGCAAATTTTATTTGTCAAAATAATGCAGTATAATCACACCAGTTTCAATTGTTTTGGTAAACTACCATACAGAAAAAAGTCACAATAACTATTCAGCATTTTGTAAACACATGAAAGTTAAGTTACAAGTACTTGGTAACGAATACCCTGCATTCCAGTTATAATCCTGGATTTTCATTTAAACTACATTAGAGAGCGTGCGCGCACACAGGTATGTACGTAGAATGTCATTTTAAATTGCTCAGACTGTCACACATGAAAGTCATTCAGTTTTGCTAATCATCGTCCTGGACCTAGCTGGGTACTTTGGGAAGTGTTTGGTTCTGGTTGTCCTGACATTTTATTGACTGCTTGGTAAATATTTTATTTGCCCTCAAAAGGCTTGCTGCTTTTTTTTTTTTTTTTTTTTTTTAATTTTTTTAATGGGTAAGTAAAAATCTAACCTCAGGAAAAAAGTGAGAAAGCGCATAGATCTTTCTAGCTGATTCCTTTACTGTCATTTATAAGGCTTTACATCACTCTGGCAATGTACGTGCCTTAAAACTTCTACAGGTTTTTATGCTCATGGGGGAATTGGCTGAGAATGGGAACAATGTTATTAAGCAAACAGGTTGCTACATTTCTGCCTTAGAGAATGAGATCAATTAACCATCAACAGCAACATTAACAAAATGTAGGGTTTTTTTTACAAAAGATATTTTCTTTAACTTAAAAACAAACAATTTTCAGTAACATGATACTAATATTTAATTAAGTGTTTTTTCAGTTCTCAAGAAGTTATTTTTTTTTAAGTTGAATTTTTATTTATTAGGCAGACAATACAAAGAGATTCACTTAGATTTCTGACTCTGTGCTTGTGCCTTCAACACTTTCACAACAGTCTTCTGCTCCTCAATAAGGAAAGCTCGTTTGATTCTATCACAGACACATTTAGCACACATGGAACTGCCATAGGCTCTGCTAAAATGCTTCTTTGTTTTTGACAACCTCATAAGGACTTTAGGGCGCACAGCACAAACATCGCGAAGTCTTCCTGGATACACACCACATGCAGACATTGGTGCCTTGCCAACTTTCTTAGTGTAAAGGTAAACAGTCCTGTTACCTGGTGTCCGGGACAGCCTGGTCTTGTTAGAGGCTGTGTTGTAGGACAACCTATGACGGTATGTCAGAGGCTGAACCATTTTTTATCATTTTACTAGGCAGGCAGGCTTCTACACTTCTGCCGGGGGACAGAGCCTTCCTCCTGCATAACAAAATACCCTACCCTCCTCCACGCCCTTCAAGTTGCAGTATCAAGAGAGAGGAACAGAGTCTCTCTCGCTTGTTGGCCAACTCTGCCCCCTGACAGTGATACGCGTCTACCCTGCACGCACGCCGAGCCCCCCGCAGTGATTTGCGTCTCTGAAGCTGATCCAGGAACGCTGGAACAGACACGCTGCCAGGACTGCTGGGGAAGAGACGTGTGTTCCCCCTGCAGATTTCTTTTGCGTTTTTCTGCACAGGGGCCACAGAAATATGTGGGCCATATGAATTCTGCACCCCCACAGTGGTGGAGAATTCTGTCAGGAGTATGTTGTGTTCAAGGAACCATAAAGTCTACTCTTGCCCCATCATGTTTCTGTGAATGCTTGAGAAATTCTTAACTCCTTATGTAACATGAGTGGTGCTCTGTATATCAGCCCTGAACAGTTTTAGGCTGAAGATGTCTGTATGGTTTTAAAAAAAAAGCAAAGAATAAAATTCAAATCTGAAACCCATTTTGTTTGTAAATTAATGTGCAATAGCTGTAACCTACTTTATTGATACATTTCTGGGTTGTTTTAAGAGCACATGGAACCCATTTTATGGTTAACTTTTATTTGGGGCTAGGACCAATTTAGCCATTTTAAAGCACTATATTTATATAAGCGAGCATGTAACCAGCCAGGGAACATGTTCTGCAGCTATACAGCTTGTTATGTGTCACTGTAGAAATGCATGGATACCGGCTGACAAACATGCTTCCTGACCCTGCTGCACTCTACCAGTGTTTATTTTAATAAAAACCCACTTAAGTATAATTTTATTCAGTGTCCATTCCTCAGAATAGTTCCGCTATATAGTTCCATCACACAGCCACAGACCTGGTTGCAAAGTTTGTGATGCATGGGGGCGGGGTGAGGAGTCAGATGGAGGGTCATGTGGGGAGGTCACATGCCCCCCCCCTTGTGTCCCTCCCAAGAGTGCAGTACCAGCAAGAAATTATTTCTACTTGCACCACTGATTGTGGTGTGTATGAGGTATGTGTGCTAAATTCCTTCAAGTTTTCTTCCTCTGCTCCCTCTCTTAGCTAATTGGTGATAGTGTTTCACAGCGAGGCCTCAGCTGTGGTTCCCACACCTGAGCTTGTCCTTTGACACTGCTCTGCCAGGGAATAACTGAGTATAGTGGGGCAAGCAACAGAGACCTCACTACTGGACCGTTTACTCCTGTTGGAATTCTGCAACAATACTATGGCTCCAAAACCCTGCCATTACCAGCCCAAGGCAGGGGGAAGGGTGGGAGAAGGGGAAGAAGAAGAAAGCAAGAGTCATTACAAAAATATATTTTAAAAGGTGAACTGAAAATTATGTGGGTTTTTTGTTTTAAAATGTGTCAAGACCTGAGTTCAATGTTGTTTCTCCTGCAGACTGATGGTACTGCTGACACTTAATCAGTATGTGAAGCTGCATTCCTGGTAACGATTTTAAGTAGAGATGGGTCATTACTGCTAAGTTTCATCCAGAATTCAAACACCCTAAAGTTCAGGGGAGTTTGGATCTCATGTTCCAGTATGGCTCATTTAGCTTTGATGTTAGTGATGATGTCGTTAAATCTTAAAGGGGAAATACAAAAACCCTAAATCGTACCCTCGCCTTGTCAGGTCAGTGACACAGGAGCTGATTTTACACTATTTAGAATGAAAAAGAATTACATTTTAAAACAAATGTCTCTTCTGTGTAATAATAGTGGATCTTAAATAGTTGTCTGTATATATTTATTTATTTTTAAAATTTCTGTTCACTTTCCTTTGTCATGAAAAGCAAGCAAATGCTTTTTCACAGTCATGGAAATGTACTATTCTAGGCACAAAACTTATCTACTGTTTATTGTGATGATGGCAATTGAAAAAACTAGTGATATTTTACTTGCCTGAGGAAGGGAGAGCGCAGTGAGTAATATTTCTAACGCAGATTCCACATAACTTGCAGGAAAATTATTATTAAGCAGCAGGTCCTGCATGGACTGGCTTGCAGGGTTAGGATCTTACATTGCACTCTACACCAAAACACTTCATTGCAGGTATCAGCTAATTAATATTTCCAGCAGCCCTGTGAAACAGTGAGTGCAATGAAGTTCCACTTCAGTGGTCTTTTTAATATGTTTTATTTTACCTAGGTGTTCCCTAAAATTTACTTCTGTTGTTTTCATGTACAAGAAATAAGGTTGTAATCAAACCAAAAGAAACTTGACGTAACTGTCAAGAATGTACATGCTGAGTAATTGCATGGTCTTACTTTTGTTATTATTGTTCTACCTCTCTCCTTCCCTTTTTAGGTTTATGACTCACTTGTTATGCCTGAATGTGGACAATAATCTGTTTGGGGCAGGGGATTTAAGCATGCATAACTTTATACATGTGAGTAGTTCCATTGTATTCAGTGGGACTACCCATGTTTGTAAAGTTTACTCACATCTCTGCATGATCAAGGCTGTTTCTTTGAAATACCTAACATGCTTTTGGGTTCTATCAGATAACAAATAGTACTGCTAATAATATGGCCTTTAACTTGTGTATTTCATGCAACCACTCATGTTCGTTTTGTTGAATGCACACCTTTTTTCTGCAATGAGATTTAACAGCAAATTTATACGTAACGTAGTGCTTCTAACAAACATCGTTCAAGAAGGCTTTTTCAGATGGAGTTTCTTCATTGCCTGTGACAAGGCTGAATCCCCACTGAGGCACTTCAAGTGCAGAAGATGGGGGCCCACAAGGATTTTAAAAATTAATACTTGCACTCCAGGTTTGTATTAAAGTCCCAAGGTTACAGCTTTTCTCTGACCTTGGCTTGGTAAATACTGCCACCGCCCAAATGCAAAAAAGCCCCTTGGACTGAGGGAAGGAGCACTTGGGAATTCCTCACTGTGGGGTACCCTCAAGCCCTTTCACCCCCCTCTGGGGAAGAGCTGAGAAAGAAAGCAAAGGAAATTAGCTGTTGCTACCAGCTAATCAAACAACATGCACAAACCTCTTAAGACACCAAAAATTCAATCCTGTTCTTAAAAAAGGTAAATTTTATTAAAAACAAAAAAGAAAGAAAATACATCTGGAACTTAGGTTTTTGCTAAATTTTAAAAGAGCAGTTCCAAAAATTAAGCGCCCAAAATAGCTTTCTTGGGGGTTCAGCTTAAAGGTTACAAGCAAACAAAAGCATCCAGGGTTAACACAGAGGAGTCCATTAGCCATAAGAAATAAACAGAAATAAACCTAATCGTGTCTTTTTAAACTCCTGATCTACTTATGCATTTGGGGGTTCCAGATAAGTAGTTCTAGGTATGGTCTGATGATTTATGATCATACCTGGCTTGAAGTTGCTTACAGCATTGCTGCTCCGTATTTCTGCTCTCAGGAGAACAAAAAACAGACAAAGGGAAGTTTTCTTCCCCCAGTGTTATAAAGTTCTAGCCCTCCTTATTGGCTCTTTTGGTCAGGTGCCCACTCCTTTTCTTTTACCTGTGGGCTTGTTAACCCTTTACAGGTAAAGCAAGTAGAGAACAGCTACTAAGAGGAATTTTATAGTTAACTGGCTGGTTGGGTGTCCATAAAAGGGAGCTACCCCCCACCCCCACCTTCGTTTATCACAGCCTGTAATTTGAACAGTAGTTTTATTTCCATTTACATAAGAGCTTTTATGTGAACTAACAGTGTGTAACTGATTTTAGATTATTTTGAATTGGTCATGAAAAAGACAAGATAATGTCTTGATTCTATTATATACCTTATGTGGGTTTCATCAGGAATTTAATAAATTTAGTAATGACTTTTTAAGTTCAGATGTATTTTTATAAACTTGACTGTATAGAAATTCCCTGAATGTGACTGCTACTTCCTGTAAACTGAAGTGAACCAAAGTTATTGCACAAGAAGGGATTTCCTTTACTTTACTGAATCACACGTTTAGCAGTATGATTTAAGAGAACTACTATAGAGTTTTTACATCTAGAAAGCCTAAATATTACAAAACATATGCAAGAATTCTAGGAAGATGATATTACTAAAGGGAGGACCAACTGCACCATGTTACCAGTAGGGATGTAAAAGGTTAACCTGCTACCTTGGTTAAGCGTTTAAAAATAATTTTAATTGTTTAACCGGTTAACTTTAACCAGTATTTACATCCCTAGGTAGCACCTGGGGAAAGGGGACAAGAAGATGCTTTCTGAAGAGAGATGCTTGGTGGCCTGTGAAATTTTAGGAGTGGTACCATATGTTCCAGTTGTTTTGTGTATGCAATAGAATACAGAAAGTGTAAATGAGGTTGGAAGATTGTCAGAGCCCAGACCAGTTTGAATACTCACTATTTCAACCTAAAATTAAGCCTTCTGTTTTAGGTTGATAATAATTTTGTGACGATCTAATCTCCCTTTTTCATGACTTTTTTAATACTTGGGGTTTCATTGGATGTGACTATACCAAGTTGTATTGCCATAATTAGATTTTATGATCAAACCAAACTTTATCTTCAACACTTTCACTCTTTAATGTTTCCACAACCTCTGACAGTTTAATTCTCTTTGAACACTGCAGTGTTAATTTGTGCAAAACCTCCTTTTAACTTCTAACTTTCTTTCCTTAAATCACTTATCTCCTGAAGTGACACTTTGGATGGGCTAGCACCAGCAGGAGAGTGAATTTGTGTGGGGGGGGTGGAGGGTGAGAAAACCTGGATTTGTGCTGGAAATGTCCCACCTGTTGATCACTTCAGATAAGCTATTACCAGCAGGACAGTGGGGTGGGAGGAGGTATTGTTTCATGATTTCTGTGTGTATATAAAGTCTGCTGCAGTTTCCACGGTAAACATCTGATGAAGTGAGCTGTAGCTCACGAAAGCTCATGCTCAAATAAATTGGTTAGTCTCTAAGGTGCCACAAGTACTCCTTTTCATTTATCAGCTGGTGTCTCTTCGCTTTATAGTTTTTTGTGCTCATTCTTTAGCTATAATTACTGTTCTCTCCATGGTCGCACAAGGGTCTTATTCTTTAAAATTTCAGTGGCATTAAACTGACCTCTGCCGTGCTCTGCCAATAATTTATCCATTTAAGGCATTCAACAGACCTGTGTCCTCTACCAGGAATTTATTCATGGCATTCAGTGGACCAATGCCATTCTCTGCCAAGCATTCTTTTAGAGTGGTATCCAAAGTACCTACCTCTATTCCCCTTATGTTACTCAATTTCTCTTTAGGAGAGAATTCTACATAGGCCCAGAGATTAGGTCGCTACCCCTTCACCCTGGGAGTTTAGAACTACTGAAATTTAGTGTCATTTGTACTGCCCCATCCCCAGAATGTTGGAATTATTATTATTTATGCAAGATATTACCTTGATAGCAATTTAAGCATAAATTCCTTTATTAAATCCAAAGGCCACCTAGTATTTATACAATTGCTCTAAACATGCCTAAAAAGCCTACCTTCAAACGGTAACAAAACATTTCTAAGCATTTGATCAAGGTGATTACAAATGGGCAAAACCCAGGGGTGCTTAGACCCACATTGGTTGACTCCAACTTAAGGCATGTCTACACTTGCGAGTTAGAGCACATTAAAACAGCCCCGGGTGCCCTAACTCATGACGCGTCTACACTGGCAAGACACGTAGAGCCCCCGGACTCCATGGCTGGAACATTCCTGGGACTCCACCTCGACGAGAAGCATAATGCTTGCTGCGCCCCGGCTGGAGCGCCACTGCACCAGTGTGGACACCGTGGTCTATTATTGTGCTCTGATTGGCCTCCAGAAGTGTCCCACAATGCCTGTTCAAGCCACTCTGGTCATCACTTTGAACTCTACTGCCCTCCCTCAGGTGACCAACCGTCAGACTCGCCCTTTAAATTCTCTGGGAATTTTGAAAATCCCCTTCTTGTTTGCTCAGCAAGGCATGGAGTGCTCTCAGTGCATCTTTCCGAGTGACTATGCCTCCATGCACCAGGTGATCCCCAGTATGGAGCAATGACGAGGTGCTGGACCTCATCAGTGTTTGGAGGGAGGAAGCTGTCCAGTCCCAGCTGCGCTCCAGCCATAGGAATTATGATACCTTTGGGCAGATATCAAGGGACATGATGGAAAGGGGCCATGGCCGGGACGCACTGAAGTGCAGGGTTAAAGTGAAGGAGCTGTGGAATGCCTACCGCAAAGCCCGTGAGGCAAACCGCTGCTCTGGTGCTGCCCCCGCGACCTGCTGTTTCTACAAAGAGGTGGATGCAATACTTGGGGGTGACCCCATCTCCACTCCGAGGACCACCATGGACACGTCAGAGCCCAGTTCAACAAGGCAGGAGAAGGAGGAGAAAAGCTGGAACGAGGGTGCTGAGGAGGAGGGAGACACCCCTGCATTCCTAGATGTATGCAACCAGGATCTGTTCTCAAGCCAGAAGGAAGGTAGCCAGTCGCAGCGGCTAGTGCTTTCAGAAGGACGAGTCAACACCAGAGGAGGTGCCCGGTAAGCGGCTTTTATTTTGGGAATGAAGTTGTTTGGTGCAGCCTTTTGGGTCGTGGAGGGTTAGGGCTGCATGCATGCCTAGATGTGGAACAGGGCGTTGATCACGGTAATCGGCCTCAGTGATCTCTTCAGAGGTCTCATGCAGAAGCTGGTCAGGTTCCTTGGCAGAGCTACTGTGCTCCTTGTCCCAGTCAGGCTAACATGTCCACGCCACTATGCTGTGAGGGGTGGGGGGATCATTGCTGCACACAGGCAAGCTGCATGTGGGCCAGGGTGGAAGCCATATTGTAGTAAAAGACCCTCCCCTTGCTTCCTAGGTCACTCTCAGCAGCGAGATATCTTCCAGGACGAACTCCTGTGGAAAATGTGGGGACAGTGTTCAGTATAGGGGCCCCCTGCAGCTGCTAGCTCTCCCCAAGGCACAGAACCCCAGAGGACAGTACGGCTGTGAAACAATCAGTCCCCCTTGCCCCTGTGCTTACTCACCATTTTGGGGCTCCTGTGGGTTATGTGCGCTCGCTTTGGGATGGGCAAATTCTGCTATTGTGTAGACTGTGCTTGTCTTTAAGTATGGGTGAATCATTGCTCTGTCTGGTGTGAACAATGCTGCCTCTGTTAAGTGTTGCATTTTGGCCTTTACAGATGTGACCTTGAGATCTCAGCCGTCCTCGTTATCACCAGCCGAAAGACTCCAAAGAATTCAGAAGAGGCCATATAGAAGCAAAGAGGACATGATGCATGAAATAATGTAGCAGTCCCTTAATGAAAATCAAAAAGCGCAGGAGTGGCGGGAGAGTGAAAGGAGGGTCCGCCAGCAGAATGTGGATCACCAGCGCCAAAGCACGGAGCTGCTGCTAAGCATTATGGAGCGCCAAGTGGACTCGATACAGGCACTCGTAGCAATGCAGGCGGAGCACTACTGCACCTGCCCCCCTCGCCCCCTCCCCCCGCAGCCCTTGTCCCAAAACTCTTTCCCTTGTGCCCCCATGTCACCTCCAACCCACTCTCCCCAACATCCAGGTTCTTATCGCCACCAGCTGCCTCCAACACCTGTAGCTTCACCATCCAGCCCTGCAAACTACGACCCTTACCTGCTGCACTCAACCCCCATCACCATGCATTTTAGCCAGCCTGAAGTGCAGCACTCATTGCACAGCACTCCAGACAGGAAGGCTGAGTATGATAGCAGGACATATGCAAATCTGTGATTGAACCGTTCTTCACCCCTCCCCAACTTTTTGCCCTTTCTGTTTCCCAGGCAGTTGTGTTTCTTTTCAATAAATGAATTTTCTTTTCAATAAATGGACTTTTTGGCTTTGAAAACATTCTTTATTATTGCATTAAGTAAAAGATATCTTAGCCCGGGAAAGCAACAGGCACTACAAGTCAGTGTAGCAAGCACAGATTCCTACTAACATTGGAACCACTGCACTTCACTCCCGTGCAGGGCACCAAACATTACTGTTGGCTTTCAGCCTCAGATTGTTCCCTCGAGGCATCCCTAATCCTTGCAGCCCTGCGCTGGGCCCCTCTAATAGCCTTGCTCTCTGGCTGTTCAAATTCAGCCTTCAGGTGTTGAACCTCCAAGTTCCATGCCTGAGTGAATCTTTTACCCTTCCCTTCACAAATGTTATGGAGGGTACAGCATGCGGATATAACCGTGGGGATGTTGTCATCGGCCAGGTCCAGCTTCCTATACAGACAGCGCCAGTGGCCCTTTAAACGGCCAAAAGCACACTCCACAGTCATTCTGCACCGACTCAGCCTGTTGTTGAACCGCTCCCTGCTGCTGTCAAGGCTCCCTATGTAGAGTTTCATGAGCCACGGCATTAAAGGGTAAGCGGTGTCTCCAAGGATCACAGTGGGCATTTTGACTTCCCCTACAGTAACCTTCTGCCCCATAAAAGTCCTGGCTTGCAGCTTCCTGAACAGGCTAGTGTTCCGAAAGATGTGTGCGTCATGCATCTTTCCGGGCCAGCCTGCGTTAATGTCAATGAAACACCCACGGTGATCCACAAGTGCCTGGAGAACTATAGAGAAATACCCCTTCCGATTAACGTACTCGGAGGCTAGGTGGGCTGGTGCCAGAATTGGAATATGCATCCCATCTATCACCCCTCCGCAGTTAGGGAAACCCATTTGTGCAAAGCCAGCCGGTGCTCATCATCCCAGACTTGCATGACGTTGTGATCGCACCACTCAGTGCTTGTTTCCCAAGCCCAAAAGTGGCATTCCACGGTGGTGAGCATATCCGTGAATGCCACAAGCAATCTCGTGTCATACGCGTTATGCGAGTCGACATCCTCACTGTTAGGTTGTAGCTTAAGGAGTAACTCGACTGCCAAACATGACGTGCTGGCGAGACCCATCAGCATATTCCTCAGCATTTCGGGATCCATTCCCGCAGACTAAAAGGGAAGACAGAGCGCGCATTAAAAAAAACTTTGAAAGATGGTGCCAAATGTGGACGGAAGCACAGGGATTGCTGGGATGCGAAGCGATGCATCACGGGGCATTGGGACAGGACCCAGAATGTCCCGCACATGCTGCCCCCTTCCCACAAGCCACAGCGCAAGAATGGGAAGAGGTGCCCTGTGGGATAGCTGCCCATAATGTACCGCTCCCAATGCCGCTGCAAGTGCCGCAAATGTGGCCACGCCAGTGCGCTTGCAGCTGACAGTGTGGACACCCTGCAGCACTTTCCTTACTGCGCTCTCCGAGGGCTGGTTTAACTCACAGGGCTCTACATCTGCAAGTATAGCCATGCCCTTAGTCAGGCACATATTAGCAATGAACCCTTTAAGAGTTACCTTTTTATACCCTTTAACAACAAGTGATGTCATTGCCACTTACTGACTTCATCTAAACACCGATTTGAGACAGTTCACTGCTATTTCCAGTCTCAATCCAGATAAGATTTACAGCCTCCTTTCTCCCCAAGGCCTTTTCTTCCTCTCCTTCTTGCTGGTATGTGGGGTGGGAAGGTCCATGTTGGCTCTTTCTAAAACAGATTGTCTTATTGAAAAACATCTGCAGTCACCTCTGTCAGTCAGAAGCTTTTTTAATTTTTTTTTTTTAGAAATTTCACGTTATTTCGTTAGTTATTCTTTGAACCAGACATCCTGCCTACTTCATTCCTTCTGGCCTTATAACTAATTACTTTTAGGGCCTTTCTTTACAACACATATCTTTAACCAAACTTAAATTAGCTTTAATCTTCCAGTTTTATATTTATCCTACAAAGGACATACATGCTATGGGCTGGAGGGTTGGCTGCACAGCATAATCTGCTGGTGATGAGGAGTCAGGATTCCTTCCTCCAGCTGCTTGAGAATGTGACGGGATCCCCAGGGTGCAGCCTGGGACTGTGGGAGCACTGTGCCCCCTTGTCCAGATCTGTTCTGCCCCCAACAAACTTCTATTCATTGAACTTTTTGAAACTTTGCACTTTTAGAGAGAGGTAAGGGGTTGACGCTGTGTACACAAATTTGCAATAGGGTTGAGGTCTGTTGTTTCTCGACTCTATATATTTATTTATTTATTTATTTATTTATTTTAAAACATTTTTGTTGTTAACATGCTTGTTATCTCTGGAGAGACAAATCCACAGTTTGAGAACTGCAAATCTAAGCATCTCTGATGGTATCTTCTAGCCTGAGCACTGAGTCCCATTGGGTAGATAGAAAGAGAAACCTACATAATCTGTACAGAAGCTCCTGGGACCCCATCAGATTGGGTCCCTAATTCATGAGCTATTGGAACTCATTTACAAAACTTTTCTTAAACATTACATGAATGTATTGTCTCATACTACAGAATTAGAATTTATAATCTGTATTCGACGATGAGATATCTTTGAGCTATAATGTATCTTAATTAAAACTATCTTTAGATCGGTTTTTTCCTCAAAAAGCATTTTATCAAAAACATCTGATTTAAATAAAAAAATCTGATTTTTTTTATTTAAAAAAAAAATCATTGAATTTTATCCACCCTGCTCCAGAGTCGTGCAGGCCCGTACTGTGTAGCTCAGGGGTGGGCAAACTTTTTGGCCCGAGGACCACATCTGGGTATGGAAATTGTATAGTGGGCCATGAATGCTCACGAAATTGGGGTTGGGGTGAGGGCTCTGGCTGCGGGTGTGGGCTCTGGGGTGGGGCCAGAAATGAGGTGTTCATGGTGTGGGAGGGGGCTCCGGCCTGGGGTAGGGAAGGTGGTGTGCAGGTGGGGGAGTGAGGGCTCCAGCTGGGGGTGTGGGCTCTGGGGTGGGGCTGGGGATGAGGGGTTTGGGGTGTAGGAGGGTGCTCCGGGCTGGGACCAAGGGGTTTGGAGTGCGGGAGGGGGATCAGGGCTGGGGCAGGGGACCTGGGCACCGGGGGTGGTGGCTCAGGGGTGCAGGCTCCGGGTAGTGCTTACCTCCTATGTGGAGGCATGGCCAGGTGGCTCTGCAGCGCACTGCCCCATCCGCAGGCGCTGCCCCTGCAGTTCCCATTGGCTGCAGTTCCTGGCCAATGGGACCTGCAGGGGCAGTGCAGCGGTGTAGCATGCGGAGCGGAGCCCCCTGGCTGCCCCTATGCTTAGGAACTGGAGGGGGGACATGCTGCTGCTCCCAGGAGCTGCACGGAGCAGCCCCCGACCCTGCTCCCCAGCTGGAGTGCCAGAGTGGGGCAAGTTGCAGTGGGGGAGGTTTAGATTGGATATTAGGAAAAACTTTTTCACTAAGAGGGTGGTGAAACACTGGAATGCGTTACCTAGGGAGGTGGTAGAATCTCCTTCCTTAGAGGTTTTTAAGGTCAGGCTTGACAAAGCCCTGGCTGGGATGATTTAACTGGGAATTGGTCCTGCTTTGAGCAGGGGGTTGGACTAGATGACCTTCTGGGGTCCCTTCCAACCCTGATATTCTATGATTCTATGATTCTAAGCCCCAGACCTCCGCAGGAGCTAAAGGACAACATTAAAATGGCTGGCGAGCCATAGGTTGCCCACCCTGGTGTACCGGCTGCCTGTGGCAGCCTCTGGTTTTGGAGAACAAATAAATATGATGGGTAACTGCACTTTTATTTTATTAAAGAAGGATAACTTTCTATTGCTTTCAAGCTCTCTTTGCAAAGTAAAAATAAGCTGAACGTTAGGTTTTGTTTTATCACTGATGTCCCTAAAGGTCACAGATGATACATGATTTCCCGCCTACTCCTACCTCCCTCACCCACAATCACCTAAGGCTGGCCTTTGAGACCTATGAAACCCACAGCCAAAACCCCTCAAATTTTGACAGGGCCCTCAGCTTTCTGTGGAAGACTGCAATAGATAGTGCAGGATACTTCTCTGCTGAGAAGTTACCCCAGCCTCTGACCACAAAAGAGTAGTAGGGCAAGCAGCCCAAGAGCATGAGGATAAGTCCATCAATGGCTATTAGTCAAGATGGTCAGCGATGCAACCCCATGCTCTCCGTGTCCCTAAGCTTCTGACTGCCAGATGCTGAGACGGGACAAAAGGGGAGGTAACATCTGGGTAACATCTTGCTAATTGTTCATTGCCTTTGACACATCTGACAGAGTTTCCTATCCTGGTTCCTGGGCAACAAAACTCCTTTGTTTTTGTTTCTTTCTCTTCCCCCACTCTGGGAGTAATGCACCCTTGTTTCAAGTTAAATGAGCCTAAATATGCTAAAGAGGATCCATACTAATGCGGCGAGCACCCAGAGAGCTCAACATGTATTATCAGTAGAGAAATTCTTAAATGTTCCTATTGTGGACACCCCTTAAATTGAACCTACTTAGTCCTTACCTGGGAGAACCTCCCTGACTGTCTCTGAACTAACTGTACAGCTGTTTGCAGAGCCAAAGAAAGAGTTTAAAGGGCTGAGTGCCAACTCTGTTGCATTTCTAGCCTCCTTCCTTCTAGCACTAAGGTAAGGGTGTGACCATGACAAACAAGTGACTTCACAACTACTACAACTCTTACATGTAACTTCCCTACACTGAGAAGGACCCAACACAAGATTCCACTGGCTCCTTCCCCTACTGCCAGGAACCAGCTCAAAAACTAGATAGTTTGGGAGAATAGAAGCACTGACCCAGGAAGTAGCACCTCATTCTCTCCCCAACCACCGAGGCAGAGCAGAACCCCTCCCCCAATGCCAGATATAAGTACTGCATCAGAACATTTGCTACTCTTCTTTTATCTGGCCACCAAACAACCTATCACCTGTGCCTTTTAAAAAATGTCTCCTATTTGCAACTCCACTTTCCACTACTCCTAAGTGGAGTTTCACCAGCTTTGTCCCTCCACGGGTATCTGACACACCAATAGATCACTACTACTGCCAATCAGGTGGTTCACTTGCACCAGGGAAGGACTCAAGTAAGTCATAACAGGGAAAAGTAAAAACAATGGAAACAGCAGCCAGTGCTCAGAAAGCTCACTGGACAGTACGTCCAGTCCAGGGAAAACTGCTGCTTTACAAGAGCCCAGACCAGACAAATGGCAGGAACTCAGTCTCATGTTGTTCAATTCAAGATGTTACTGCGCTACAAATAACAATAAAAGTTTCCCAGGGAAACTGATTATGACGATGTTCACAGGACTCATTGTTTTGGGGAAACTCGACATCCAGGTGCACAAAGCTTTTGATTGTATAGCCTCACACCTTCAGTCTGAACTTTTCACTTCAGGCTGCTCACAGGGAATCTCGAGACCCAAACACATAGCTGGCCATCACCTGGATTGGCTGCTGGACATGGACACAAATGCAAAAATCACCCCTCTACCCTGGGATTGAGCCTATCTACTTGACATCAGTTCTCCCTTCATGGCCACAACCTACTACAGCAGCTACATTCCACTGGGACGGTGAAACCACCTATCAACAAGGGGAAGTCTGACAGTGCAAGAGACAGAACTGTCACAGGAGCTGGGCCTTGACTATGGAACTCAGGCCAGGCCTGCACTACGAGCATTTTGAAGGTCTAGCTATACCAGTATGCTATACTCCTCGTGTGGATGCTGTGTGTACCACTCTTTCTCATGGGGAACATAAAACATCTTTATGAAAACTGGTGTCCAGCTGATGAGGTGGTTACCTGAATATCCCTCCACCCTTCTGTTTTAGAAAGTCTAATTTACCTACCTAGTAGTTGTTGGTGGTTTTTTTTAATAAGATTTGCCATCACCTTGGTAGCTAGGCACCTCCCATGAGAAGGAACTGTAAAAATCTCTCTTTTCTAGCCCTGCTGGCAGGAAAAAGCTCAAAGTTATTGTTGAGAATTAAAAAAAACCAACAACAGGATGAGGGTGCTGTTGTTCTTGAGAGCGTTATTGCAGGAAAACCAAGTAGAAGCGAAGGGGTTTGCATTAAGTTCTGAATGTGCTGAAGGTGGTGGCCATTCTTACTGGCAGCAAGTTCCGTGGTCTTGGTTTGAGGTCTCTAAAAATTCAGTCTTCTGCAGATGTAGGTCTTCCTCCTTTCCAGTGGAGTGAAGCTGCTGGATGAGGTTATCACCATAGAAGGAAAGATGATCTCTCAGGTAGCTAGCGCCAATACCACACAGAGCTTTGAAAAATCAGTACAGTGACCTTGAACTCTGTACAGTGGATAGCCAGTATGGGAGAAGTGAAAAGAGGTATCATTTCTAATACTCTGAGCTGGTATGTAGATGAGCTGCTGTATTCTGGACTAGCTCTAGCTTCCTTAGGACATCATGCTTCATTCCTTTGTATAAACTAGAAACTAGAGGTCAAGCCTGGAAGTTACAAAGGGGTGGATCACTGTGTCCAGATCAGTGTCTGATAGTATCAGGCATAATCTTTTTAGCCAGCCACAGATGGAAATGGGTATCTTTTACCACCATGGCTATTTGGGTGTCTAACTGCATTGCAGAGTTGATGAAGACTCCAAGGTTGTAGACTGATCTAGTAATCTGAGAGAAGGTTGCGTTCAATGGTGGGGGTTATAATGCAGAGCAGGGTGGATTTATTTAAATCACCAAGTAGAAAGCATGGTCTTGTGAGCACTGGACTGGCATTTAGGAGACCTGATTTCAGTTCTCAGTTCCGTCAGTTTCCCTGTGACCTTGGATAAATCACTTAATCTCTGTGCCTCAGTTACCCATTAATAAAATGAGGACGCCGATACTATTTTTCTGCCTTTTTGAACTACTATCTTGTCTTTTTAAATGCTAAGTTCTTTGGGGCAGGCTCTGTCACTGTTACGGAGTCCTGTTCTTGGTTGGGGTCTCATGCTATTACCACATTTCAAATAGTAAATCCAACTTTTCCTAAAATACCAATATCTATTTTTTTAAAAGACTAACACTTGGGATTCCCCTTGTTGGAGGTATCCGAGTTGAGGAGAGCTTTGTTTCTCACAGTACTTTGGCTGATATGTACCCAGTACCATAACAGTGAGTGGGAAGAGGGCTACTATTTGTACAGTACAGTGCTAAGGGCATTGGAGGTGCTTTACAGAGAGAGAATACAAACAGATCCCTGCCCTGGAAAGCTTGCAACGTAAATAAACATACAAAGGAAGAGGAGAGGGAGCAATAAAAAGCAGTGCAATTTAAAGGTTACAGACAAAACTTGGAATTATAATATTCCCACTCGTACACACACTTTCTACTCAGTAAATGAAATTAGTTGACAGCCCAATGCAGGGTAGAGGTGGGTGGGCTAAGGCTAACTGTCATCCCTGAACAGTTGTGTTTTGAGGAAGAGCTTGGAGGAAGAGAGGGTGTTCACGCTAGGCATTCAGGTGCCCAGGAGGGATAGGGATATAAGCACTGATTGTTCTTGCTTTTTGAGACCTCCAGCCCACCAAGTCTCACTGATGCAACACAATCCCCAGAGCTCTGGCTACTTTGTAGGAAGCAAAGTAGCTTGAATACTAGTTGTTTCCTGGAGGAGGGGAGAAGGAGACTCTGAAACTTTACCATAGCTCTACCATAGCTCATTGCTGGGGCACCAAATTGGGAGAGATGGCAAGTATGTGCACCATACAATGAATTTCATGCAATCTTATCTACTTCAGAAGGGGAAAAAGTGCGAGCCAACGCTGCTGGTATTTCAGCTTGCAGTTTCAGAGAGTCTAGACACTTCAGACTTTAGATATTAAGGGGCTACTACGACTCCCATAGAAGTCAGTGGAAGTCTTTTTTCTTAAGTTTAATGGTAGTTGGATTAGTCCCAAAGTCAACCTTTTAATATTCCAAACACATGAAAAAGAAACCAGTCATGTCCTGTAGTGTTTCTTTTCTGGGGTTTGAGAATAGATTTTAATAGATCTGTTTCCATAGCAATCTCTAATTCCCACCTGCCCCCCTCCAGTTCTCTGCTTCTTTTACAGATACTATACCATACTTTAGCCAATGCTCCCACAGGGGCCTTTCTCAGATAACTGTCCAATACAGCATGGATTTTGATATGTGTGCCACAATGAATAATTTCCCTACTTCTTGATGATCTCTATTGTTGAGATGAACACTTATACTGCTGTCACCTTCTCTGCTTCTGAACCAAACTCGAGGAAGCCCCTTAAATCAGCAGGCTGCCACCAGGAAGAGGCTGGGTTTCCTAAAGAGCTGCTTCATTGCTGGGAAAGTGATATGGCTCATTGCCACTGTCGTTCCATAGCTCATGTGTAAGGTGAAAAAACACAGTGAGAAAGGAGAAGAGTAGGAAGAGAAAGGTGACATAGGCTGAAGGGAAGGGCAGAGAAAATAAAAGAAGAAAGAGATTAAAAGTTAAGGGCAAATGAACCATACACTCCATCCCATGCAAGCTAAAAACTTCTTGTCCCTGCAAATCTTTTTAGCCTGGAATCCCCCTTCAGTCTTATTAGCATCCAGCCTGTACAGTATAATCATAGAATCATAGAATATCAGGGATGGAAGGGACCTCAGGAGATCATCTAGTCCAACCCCCTACTCAAAGCAGGACCAATCCCCAACTAAATCATCCCAGCCAGGGCTCTGTCAAGCCTGACCTTAAAAACCTCAAAGGAAGGAGATTCCACCACCTCCCTAGGTAACGCATATCAGTGCTTCACTATCCTCCCAGTGAAGAAGTTTTTCCTAATATCCAATCTAAACCTCCCCCACTGTAACTTGAGACCATTACTCCTTGTTCTGTCATCTGGTACCACTGAGAACAGTCTAGATACATCCACTTTGGAACCCCCTTTCAGGTAGTTGAAAGCAGCTATCAAATCCCCCCTCATTCTTCTCTTCTTCAGACTAAACAATCCCAGTTCCCTCAGCCTCTCCTCATAAGTCATGTGTTCCAGTCCCCTAATAATTTTTGTTGCCCTCCGCTGGACGCTTTCCAATTTTTCCACATCCTTCTTGTAGTGTGGGGCCCAAAACTGGACACAGTACTCCAGATGAGGCCTCACCAATGTCGAATAGAGGGGAATGATCATGTCCCTTGATCTGCTGGCAATGCCCCTACTTATACAGTCCAAAATGCCGTTAGCCCTCTTGGCAACAAGGGCACACTGTTGACTCATATCTAGCTTCTCATCCACTGTAACCCTTAGGTCCTCTTCTGCAGAACTGCTGCCGAGCCATTCGGTCCCTAGTCTGTAACGGTGCATGGGATTCTTCCTTCCTAAGTGCAGGACTCTGCACGTGTTGAACCTCATCAGATTTCTTTTGGCCCAATCCTCTAACTTATCTAGGTCCCTCTGTATCCTATCCTACTCTCCAGCGTATCTACCAGTCCTCCAAGTTTAGTGTAATCTGCAAACTTGCTGAGGGTGCAGTCCACGCCATCCTCCAGATCATTAATGAAGATATTGAACAAAACCGGCCCCAGGACCGACCTTTGAGGCACTTCGCTTGATACTGGCTGCCAACTAGACATGGAGCCATTGATCACTACCAGTTGAGCCCGACAATTTAGCCAGCTTTCTATCCACCTTATAGTCCATTCATCCAGCCCATACTTCTTTAACTTGCTGGCAAGAATACTGTGGGAGACCGTGTCAAAAGCTTTGCTAAAGTCAAGGAACAACATGTCCACTGCTTTCCCCTCATTCACAGAGCCAGTTATCTCGTCATAGAAGGCAATTAGATTAATCAGGCATGACTTGCCCTTGGTGAATCCATGCTGACTGTTCCTGATCACTTTCCTCTCCTCTAAGTGCTTCAGAATTGATTCCTTGAGGACCTGCTCCATGATTTTTCCAGGGACTGAGGTGAGGCTGGACTTGTGCTCCATGGACTTGTGCTCGTCCAGCTTTTCTAAATAGTCCCGAACCACTTCTTTCTCTACAGAGGGCTGGTCACCTCCTCCCCATGCTGTGCTGCCCAGTGCAGTAGTCTGGTAGCTGACCTTGTTCGTGAAGACAGAGGCAAAAAAAGCACTGTCCACATCCTCTGTCACTATATTGCCTCCCTCATTCAGTAAGGGGCCCACACTTTCCTTGACTTTCTTCTTGTTTTTAACATACCTGAAGAAACCCTTCTTGTTACTCTTAACATCTCTTGCTAGCTGCAACTCCAAGTGTGATTTGGCGTTCCTGCTTTCACTCCTGCATGCCTGAGCAATATTTTTATACTCCTCCCTGGTCATTTGTCTAATCTTCCCCTTCCTGTAAGCTTCTTTTTTGTGTTTAAGATCAGCAAGGATTTCACTGTTAAGCCAAGCTGATCGCCTGCCATATTTACTATTCTTTCTACACATTGGGATGGTTTGTTCCTGTAACCTCAATAAGAATTCTTTAAAATACAGCCAGCTCTCCTGGATGCCTTTCCCCCTCATGTTGTTCTCCCAGGGGATCCTGCCCATCAGTTCCCTGAGGGAGTCAAAGTCTGCTTTTCTGAAGTCCAGGGTCTATATTCTGCTGCTCTCCTTTCTTCCTTGTGTCAGGATCCTGAACTCTCATGGTCACTGCCTCCCAGATTCCCATCCACTTTTGCTTCCCCTACTAATTCTTCCCGGTTTGTGAGCAGCAGGTCAAGAAGAGCTCTGCCCCTAGTTGGTTCCTCCACACTTGCACCAGGAAATTGTCCCCTACACTTTCCAAAAACTTCTTTCGATTCTCTGTGCGCCACTGTATTGCTCTCCCAGCAGATATCAGGGTGATTGAAGTCTCCCATGAGAACCAGGGCCTGCGATCTAGTAACTTCCATTAGTTGCCGGAAGAAAGCCTCGTCAAAGTAAACTCTGTTTAAAATGTTTGACTTGTGAAAGGCTGGGTTTAATTCTTTTCACTGACATGATGCTATGCCCAGGTCTCTCCCAAGCCCTTCCCTTGGGGCACAGTTTATTCCCTCGGGGCACAGTTCAGACGAAAACCCCATACAAAGTAACACAAAACAAAACTAGTCCCCTGATCTACACAAAGGCAGGGGCGCAGAGGCCCTTCACTCTGTACCTCTCTCTGCTCCAGGACTAGTCACAAGAGCCACCCTCCCTCCTGCAAATCTCCCACTGAGCTGGCTCCGCCCTTAACAGGGATCACACCTGTTTTGTCTCCAGCTAGGTCTGATCATTTAAACAGGCTGGCCCCTGGTCTCCTTGCCCTTAAGGCTATAGGCTAGTGTTTGGTGCATTGGCTTCATGATGAGTATACAAGTGTACAAATGTCTCTGGTATTTCTAAGGTGTCTATCATCTTGGTATTTAAATATTTATGCCTATTTGCATCTAAGGAGACTAGTACTAAAGTGCAGATTTCAGTTATGTCATAGTGGTTCTCTTAAACTGCCTCAGCATGGGAAAGTGCTCAATATTGACTGAACACTTTATGAGAATATGATGAATTGGATAGTATCTGCCCAGGAATTGTATGATGTCATTTGAAATTACCGATAGATTGGAAAGTGTGGGTAAGGAAGACAGATTCAGATATGGTCTCTTTAAGGCAATGGAAGCCTCGTTAGCATCTAAAGAATTTCAGCTAGGAAAGACAGAAAATATGCCTAGTGTGAGGTAGAGGGGTGTGTCTGTGAGGAGAATGCTAGATACAGATAGGACAGTTAAACAAAAGAAAGTGACCTTTACTTGGATCTCCAAGTAAGCTAGGAAAAGATCTTCATAAAAAGATGACATCTAACTAGGTTCAAAGAAGCTGTTGAAATCATCTGAAAAGGGTTAGGAAGTGGACATCACTCAGTTCACTCAAGGAAACTGAGCCCATATAATATTGAATATGGCCCCAGTCAATCAGTGCAGGTCATCATGCCTGCATGGGGTCCCACTGAACTCAGACTCCATAGGAGCAAATCCTTTTTGCAGGATTAGGTTGTTAAAACTGGAAATGTGTCTATTTGCTCATATGCAGTGCAGGTAGCATTGCCTGTAGTTAAGGCTGCCAGACATATCCCATTGTAAAATCCTGTTTTCAGTTGCTTAGAACTTTGCCAGACTTTAACAGTTTGGGCTGAAATTTTCCAGGGTGTCTGCCTTAGGCTGATTTGTTTTAGAAAATTTCAGCAAACATGGGTCAGCTGTTTCTCCAATTAAGTGCCATAGAAAGGCCCAGAGGAAATTATGATTATGTATGCAGAGCAGGGTTTGAATAGTATGCAGGAAATAAGGCATGAGGGCATATTGCACAATGAATATAAAACATACTATTGAATAGCTGCTCATTTAGGGTGACCAGACATCCTGATAAAATCGGAACTGTCCCGATATTTAGTTCTTTGTCCAGCATCCCGACCGATGCATGGTCAGGACGCCATTTGTCCCGATATTGCGGCTTTGCCGCTCTGGCATGTTTTTGTTGTTGTTGTTGTTTTTTTTTGGTTCCCCCATGTGTCCTGATATTTTGTCTGTTTAATCTGGGCACCCTATGCTCATTCAAAGAGCACAGTCCATCCTGGCACTAAATGAGGCAGGAGTCCTGGGGGAAAATACAATATGATTATGTAATTAAAGACTGTATCATAAGGCATACACACAAGAGGGCTGAGTTACACAGACACAGGCAGCCTTACTGCTGCCATTTCCTAATCTTTGGGTGTGTGACTTTGCAACATTAATATACTTATAATGCTGTTTTGCGAATGTTGTTGGAAAGAAATATCCCTCCCACCCCCCATGTACAAATATGAATTGTCCCATGGCTGAGTCAAACAGCAGGAGATTTCAAATTATTCAATTACTGTACCTGGTAGGCCAGCAAAGCTAATAATGAGCTTGAGACATGGAAGCTTGAACCGTGACACAGTGCCCTGCTAAGGGTCAGAAAAGGAGTTGGACAGTCTGGAGGAGAGAGACCCTGAACTAATACTTTTCTCTTTTCTATAACCTCAAGAGCAAATCTATGGACTCTTAGACGTGGATATGATCTGAATACCATGGGTTTTTGTTTCTGAAAAGAATGTCCCTTGTTTAGTTAAGGTCTTTGTGATCTTAGGCTGTTTTGGGTATATTCATATATAGCCCATAGGATTAGTACAGTGGAATTCATTTAGTGTTGTGAAAGTCCATTGAGTTGCATTGTATTAGTTTGGGACTTTAGTGAGCTTCCCTATAGCAGTTGATTGTAATGAGTTCTCTATTAGATTGTTTTTAAAAAACTGAGAAAAAGGTAGAGTGTAATAAGTAGGACTCCTTGACCTGCTTTGAATGTACAGTGCCTAACACTGTAATTACTTAGGGGAAGTTGTGCTAAAAGTTAGCTTCTTTGCCTCCCTTGTTATAAGTTAGTCTACAAATTCATGGCATGGTTCACAAACTCTGAATCCAATGTATATTTTCTATGACAATCAAATATCCCTGACCTGAAGAACAGCTCTGTGTAGCTTGAAAGCTTGTCTTTTATACAACAAAAGTTGGACCAATAGAAGTAGGGCTGTCAAGTGATTTCAACAAATTAATCGCACGATTAAACAATAATAGAATACCATTTATTTAAATATTTTTGGATGTTTTCTGCATTTTCAAATATATTGATTTCAATTACAACAGAGAATACAAAGTGTACAGTGCTCACGTGCATCCGATGAAGTGAGCTGTAGCTCACGAAAGCTCATGCTCAAATAAATTGGTTAGTCTCTAAGGTGCCACAAGTCCTCCTTTTCTTTTTGCGAATACAGACTAACACGGCTGTTACTCTGAAAAGTGCTCACTTTATATTTTATTTTTTATTACAAATATTTGCACTGTAAAAAAACAAAATAAATAGTATTTTTCAGTTCCCCTAATACAAGTACTGTAGTGCAATCTCTTTATCATGAAAATTGAACTTAAAAATGTAGAATTATGTATAAAAAATAACTGCATTAAAAAAAAAAACAATTTAAAACTTTAGCGCCTACATGTCCACTCAGTCCTACTTCAGCCAATCACGCAGACAAACAAGTTTGGTTACAATTTGCAGGAGATAATTTTGCCCACTTCTTATTTACAGTGTCACCTGAAAGTGAGAACAGGCATTCTCATGGCACTGTTTTAGCCAGCGCCACAAGATATTTACGTGCCAGATGCGCTAAAGATTCATATGTCCCTTTATACTTCAGCCACCATTCCAGAATGCGTACGTCCATGCTGAAGACGGGTTCTGCTTGATAACGATCCAAAGCAGAGTGAACCATCAGATGCCACCAGCAGAAGGTTGATTTTCTTTTTTGGTGGTTCGGGTTCTGTAGTTTCCACATCAGAGTGTTGTGCTTTTAAGACTTCTGAAAGCATGCTCCACACCTCGTCCCTCTCAGATTTTGAACAGCACTTCAGATTCTTAAACCTTGGGTTGAGTGATATAGCTATCTTTAGAAATCTCATTGGTGCCTTCTTTGTATTTTATCAAATCTGCTGTGAAAGTGTTCTTAAAACGAACATGTACTGGGTCATCATCTGAGACTGCTATAACATGAAATATATGGCAGAATGCAGGTAAAACAGAACAGGAAACATACAATTCTCCCCCACGGAGTTCAATCACAAATTTAATTAATGTATTTTTTTTTAACGAGCATCATCAGCATGGAAGCAAGTCCTCTGGAATGGTGTCTGAAGCATGAAGGGGTGTACGAATGTTTAGCATATCTGGCACGTAAATACCTTGCAATGCTGGCTACAAAAGTGCCATGTAAATGCTTGTTCTCACTTCCAGGTGACACAGTAAATAAGAATCAGGCAGCAGAATCTCCCATAAATGTAAACAAACTTGTTTGTCTTAGCGATTAGCTGAACAAGAAGTAGGACTGAATGGACTTGTAGGCACTAAAGTTTTACATTGTTTTGTTTTTGAGTGCGGTTATGTAACATACAAAAAATCTACATTTGTAAGTTACACTTTCACAATAAAGAGATTGCACTACAGTACTTGTATGAGGTGAATTGAAAAATACTATTTCTTTTGTTTATCATTTTTACAGTGCAAATATTTGTAATAAAAAAGAATATAAAGTGAATACTGTATACTTTGTATTCTGTGTTGTAATAGGGGGAGTGAGGAGGTGGGCAGATGGGGGGCTGGGGAGGATGATGAGGCTAGTGTCAGGGAGGGCCCTAGCGGAGGAGTAAGGAGGGGAGCAGTGAGCCAGCAGCAGGGTGACAAGGCAGGCAGGGGGGTATGGCTGCGAATGGGGGAGTGAGGAGGCGAGTGGGGGAGTGAGGAGGGACACAGGAGGCGAGCGGAGGGGGGTGTGAGGAGGTGATCAGTGGGCATATGGGCAATGGGTGGCACCCCTCTTTGGGTAGGCTAGCTCTTTATTGGACTCGGAATACCAGTATATTATACTGGCAGAACTCCTAGTGTGGATGCAATTTATGTTGACAGAACTGTGCTTTTGTAAGTATAGCATATTCCATCATCTCCCAAGCAAAACCAGCCATACCCGTAAAGTGCAATTTTGCTGGTATTAACTGAACCTACACTAGGGGCTTCTGCTGAGACAGCTGTATTGGTCAGGGATCACATCACCTCACACTCCTGATCAACATATCTATGCCAACAGAAGTCTGTAATGTAGACAAGGCCTAAGCTTTCCATTAATTTCCAACTCCATTTCTTTTAATAAATCCACTGGCTTCTTGTTTCTGGTTCAAGGAGAGATCTGCAAAGAATTTTAAAAACATTGGTGTTATGCCCTTTTTGTATATAGAAGGCTTGAAAAGCTTTTTAAAAAATAAAAACATAAACCAGCAGGTAAGGCGTGGGTGTTTTTGTTTTTTGCCTTAGAAATATAAGGAATGTCAAGTCTGATCTTCCCTGGTTTTGCTGATGGACTTCTTGGTGGGAGATCTCACAACTTAATTGAAGATGTGGAAGGGTTAAATCTTTAACCAATAGATCATGTTCATTAAGCATTAGAGTTTAAATAAAGACCCTCGGGACCTTACTAGAGCAAAAATCCAGTAAAGTTCAAAAACCACGAACAAAGAAGTTTTTAAAAGTCTGGCATTTAGAATCCCTTTTTTTTGTTTCTCTACTTCTTGGATGTCCTAATTTCACTAGGGCCTTGTCTGTATGAGAAAAGTTGCATCAGTGAACTAAACAGGTGTGGTTAAACTGGTGCAACCTGCTCATGTAGACCAACTTAAGTTTGTTTGTTTTTTTAAACAGAGTAATGGGTAAATATTTAGATTAACCTTTTTTGGAGTAATTCTATGCTGCTTGCTATTTCTAATTAAGGAGCAAGCAGCACAGTTGCAGAAAATAGTAAATTCTGTAAGAATTCTGAACATATTTAAATTTCATAGAATTCATGTGGTAATAAGAATATTGTCATTAAAACTCTTCAAGATAAACCAAAATGTAATGTGTGGCTACACATTAGGCTAGAACTGAGTGATCAGATTGTAGGACTTGTTGAAAATTTTCCATCAAAAGTGCTTTTCGAAGGAAACTTCAGTTTTTGATTAAATAGTTTTCCACAAGTATTGTCTTTCCATGGAAAAATTTGACTTCTTGTTAAAAAAAAATAAAAATAAAAATTGTTTTTTAACAAAAAGGTTAAACTTCTGGCAGGAAAACCCATTTTCTGACTAGTTCTACTTTGTCACCTTTCATGAAAAGTTCTCAAACAACATTCTGCTCAAAAATATTACATAAATAGTTATGTTTTCTGTATCTCTTTTCCTCGTACTGTATTGCTGCACAAAGACATGACTTCTGTTTTTCAGAATACTTTTGCTTCTCATTCTTATTCCACACCTGTAGCCAAGTGGTCAGATTCTCCTCTGTTACTCCTGAGGAATCCATTCACATATGGTTTACACATATGTAACTGCAGCAGAGTAGAAGATAGCCCATTATCTACTATTTGTGACTTGACAAAGGGCTGGTGGTTGAAAATGATTATTAAGCCACAGAAAGAAATAAGATTTTTCAGATAGGGACAAAATAGCCAGCACGAGCCAATGAACTCTTGAGAAACAATTTTCATACAAAAAGAAAAGGAGGACTTGTGGCACCTTAAATTTGTTAGTCTCTCAGTTGCCACAAGTCCTCCTTTTCTTTTTGCGGATACAGACTAACACGGCTGCTACTCTGAGAATTTTCATACAAGTATTTGTAGTAATAAAAAGTTAGAAATCAGAAGTACAGACAAAATTGACATAGCCAGTTTGATTCTAAATGGAATGTTTGTTGGAGTTTTCCAGCGAGCATTAGTGGGTCTGTTTGAAAGTCTATGCTTTTTTAATGGTTAGGGTCCCATTTTGAAAAAATCCCAAGGCTTACCACCATGCCCATACACACTCCTTCTGCATGTGCTGCTGGTAGCAAGGATTATGACTTTTGTTGTTGTTGGTCAAATCTTACTTTTGGGTGGTTTCTTAGCTTTAGGTTTTTAATATGGTAGGTTTTATTTCAGACTTTGATAAATATTTTAACAGATTGTAGGAATACCATAGAAGAAATCTTAATATAAAATTGTGAAGCCTTCAAGAGGGTAATATTTAAAAAACACAAAACTCTCAAAATGTTTGGGAAATTTACATCTACACATTGTGGCTGTCTTCTGTTATTTATAATGAGATTAATCTACCCATTGGATCAAAACTGCCTAAAAGGTTGGACCTTGGGCTGAATTTTGGTTGCTTAAGCCCAGTTCTAGTTCAGACAGGGTATGAAAAGTGAAGCAAGTAGAACTCATGGATTGAGTAATGGCTCCAAACAATGAGTATAATTTTAAAAAAACACACCAGTAGGGGGTCCTCGGTTCATTACAAGCACACCTTGGCAAAACCACTATTTGTGGTGGCTATGCCCCATTTAATCTTTGAGACTCTTTAGCAGCTGCCGGTTTGTCAGCTTGTCTCCATAAACATGATTGTTCTGTTAACTGCCGACTTGTCATTGGAAATACCCTACCACTGAACATCACAAATGTCCGGTAGCATTATAGTCACTAAGCATAGCAGATGTTGTGGGGAGCAGAGTGAGGCAATCTTTAAGATAGCTGGGCCATAGTTTTAAAGTTTGAGAGGAGGACTTTAGAGTAGACCTAGAGTAAGACTGACACTATGTGTGTGATTTCTGTTTAGAAATCTAAATCTAACACTGTTTAGACGGTGGGCCTCTGCATGCTGCACTAGCTGCAGCTTCAGAGGAACCTTTCAGGGGCCACCTCAGCAGTAATCCAGTCTAGAGATGATAAGTGCATCATAATACACTTGCTGTGGGTCCCAGATCTGTTTATGCCATTAGATCTAGAATCTGAAAGTTGCAGGTACATAGTATATATGCACATTTCTGTACACAATTATTATTGTACAGAAACTTAAACTGTAAGCTCTTTGGGGCAGGAGCTGTCTTTTTGTTTTGTTTGTACAGCACCTAGCACAATGGGGTCCTGGTCTATGATAGTTCTATACTCCTGGGGGAATTCTGCGCCACTGGGCATGCACAGAGTTTATGTCCTCCCCAGATTTCTTTGCTTCCCCGCAGAAGAATGGCTGTCTGACGGGGAAGCAAAGAGAAGCCACAAGAGTGGTCATGTGAACCTTTTCAGCAGTATGTTTCAGGTGCCCAGGACAGCCAGCAGAGAGGTAAATCACTGTGGGGAAGGAGGCAGGGCTGGGGAAGATCCAGCTGGTGGCTCCTACCTTGCACCAGGCTCAGCTACTAGTCCTAGCTGGACTGGGGAGGACAGGACTTCCTCTTTCCTTGCATGGCATCTGCGGCCAGGTCAGACCCATCCCCAGTTTTCTCCCCCAGCTGGAAGAAGCTCTGCAAACTCCTCCCCCACCCCCACTTCTTACATCCATTGCTTCACCCATCCTCTCAACCCCTGTGCGTTCAGACCCCCTCATACCCAGACCCTTCCACCTCACCTCGCCTCCCTGCACTCAGAACCCCCCTTCCCTTGATGAGCCCCACTCCCTCGGCACCTGGACCATCCCGACAAGCCACCCACACCCAGATCCTCACTCCTATCCCCCGCCGAGCTCTAACCCCCCCCACACCCAGACCCCCCCCCCCCCGCTGAGCCCCAACCACCTTCACCTGGACTCCGCTGCAGAATCCCATTACTGTTGCACCCAGAACCCCCCAACAAGCCCCCGTGCATCCAGATCCCCCCCACACCTAACCCTCTCAACCCACACGTGGATCCACCCACACTAAGCCCCTCCACACTCAGATCCTGCTGTGCTGAGCCTGCCTGTCCACACCTGGTGCACCTGGCACAGAGGGGCTGGGCCCTGGGGTGTTTCTGGGGCAGGCCTGTCCTTGCACTGTGTCAGGGTTGGGTGCAGCCTCACTGCTGAGTCCATGTCCTGGGAGGAGCTACACAGTGATCTCCTACCTCTGTGCAGCCAGTGGCCTGCCAACCTGGAGCTTCCACATTTATTTGACAGATAAAATTTGCAGAATTTTGCAGAATTTTAAAATATTGTGCACAGAATTTTTATTTTTTTGATGCAGAATTTTTAATTTTTGGCACAGAATCCCCTCCTCCAGTCAAAGGATTATAGTGAAAGTTCTTCCTCAGTCAAGACTGTAGCATCCTATAGTGAAAGTGAGATGGAGTAGCGGCAACTAAACCTTGGTCTTCACCGAATCAGAACTCTACCAATTGTGGTGTACTGGAACAGTCACATGTACACAGCTGTAAGGTAGCAGGAGGTGGAGTAGAAAAGGGCTGCCACTACCAGCATATAGAGTCATCATTACTGGGCTACTCTTAACAAAACATGTGTGCTGTTGGCTGGAGAAAGCATTGGACCTCCAGCCCTACCCCCGGTGATCCAGCATTGTCTGTTAGGGCTGGCATCTTTATCTTTCATGTGGTGGGGAGGCATTTAGTTAATCTGAAATGTACCCCAAAAGTGTTTTAATTCTTTCATTGTATTGGTGTACATAACACAATTGTTATAGCAATGACCATCAATATTCTTAATGAAGGCGTACGAAAGAAGCTTGAAATGTAGAGTGTGGATTTTAAGTGATTTTATTCCATTTTTCTTTCAAGACATTGAATTTTGGTACTGAATGCAATAATATCAAGAAGACTATGTAATAAATGCTAAGTTATTGAGCAGACATGGATTGTCCCCAGAAATTTATTGTAAATGAAAGAGCACTTACTGTTCTTTGGTATTCCTGGAATTGTTACTATAATTGGAAACGAGTTATGAGTTAAGTGTAGCAAAAGAGCAGTGTGTTGAAAAGCAATAGGTCTGACTTATTATGAGATTTACAAGAAGCCAGGGTAGGCTTTTTATTTTCCTTTCACATTTTAAAGCTGCGGTATAATTTTTATGCTTGATTATATATGTGCTTGTCAGAATTTTTAATTTTATGGCTTCACAAACATATTAAAATAGAGTATGTTCTGGTTATGAAGGACTCTTATCATAAAGAGTGTCTTTATCATTAGGTAAGTTGCCATATTAAAATCCTTGCATTTAAATTCTATCTTTCTGTGCAGAAATAATTATTGGCTTCTTTGCATATCCTAGTAATCTTCTCCTTTATTTTCCCTTCTCAAAACCTTGTTATTAGTCAGGGATGTGTCTGGAAACTCTAATTAGGAATTAACAAGGTTTGTGAATGGAAAGTGCGTGTGATTTACTTGCTAACGTCTGCTACATTGCCATTTTGTATATTTATGTTTGGTAGTATTCAAAATTTGCTAGCCACTTCCAAACACAAAGGGAAGATACACTAGATAGAATGTCCGACATGCTCAGGTGTGTGTCAGAACTAAGCTGTAAGGGATACCAAGCTACATTAAAGTCTGTGGATTGGTATAGGTATAGGTTTGAGCTCTAATACTGCTGCAGCAAAAAGAATGATCTTTTAGCTCAAGTGTGTGTTTAGAGGAAATGCCGGACACAAGTGGAAGGATCTGCTCATGGCCCGCACCATGGATAGTGGTGTGATATGGTGAACAGAAGTCTGTTACCTTGAGGATGGGAGTTATTTTGTAGGCCATCCCCAAAACGCTGATGTTGCCTTTGGAGATTGCCACAGGGAAGAATAGCCGGGGAAATACATGCGACCACACTGTTGCTTATATAATTCTTATAAATTAAACAAGTTCTCCTTCAATTCAGAGCAGCCCTACTGATTCAGGCCACATAAATCATTGGCTCAGTTCCTTGCTGAATGAAATTCCTCAGAAATAAATATAATCCCTGCATTTGATGTTCACTCACTTGAGTAATTTCCTGTATTTTGCACAGTCCACTTGAGGATTTGCCATTTTTATTTTTGCTTGCTAGAAATTGCATCTACCTTAGGGTTCCAGTCCTACATGCCTTGTGCCAAGATTGACTGGACATCCCAGTTTACAGGGACAGTCCCAGGAGTTCTGGCTGGCAAAGTCTGAGGCGTTTAGGGTGGGATTCACAAGGGGAATTTAGGTGTCTAGATCCAGCATTTAGGCACCACTGGCATTCACAAAGCCCCCGCTCAGTTGCCACCTAACCTTGTAAGTCCATAAATTCACTAGGCATCTAAGTTTCTGCTGTTAAAGTCCCCAAGATGCCTAAATTTCAGCAACTGTACATTTATGCATCTGCCTAAGTCCTGTTACTGTCCAGGAGCTTGACATCTTAATCATGGGAGTGGCAGATTAGGTGGGGGAACACCTGTCTTCACTGCTGGGCCTGATCCAGTACATAGTCTCAGAACATGTCTAATGTCCCCTTCCATCAAAGCTTGCACAAGTGAGGGGGAGCAGGAGGTGTGGTGTGGTGGTGCCCCCCCTTATACTCTAGTCTAGTGGTTAGAGAGTACTCACCCAAGAGGTGGGAGACCCAAGTTCAAATCCCTGGTCCCCAGCCGGCAGGGAGGAGGTTTGAATCTGGGTCTCCCACCTCCTGGGTAAGTTTTCTAACGACTGGGCTAAAGGTTATGGGGCAGGGGGGAACCTCTGCTTCCTTGGTGTTTCTTGAAAAAGTGTTGACCTGATTTAAGTACCTAACTCCAGGAGATGGTTCATCATTGTGAATCTCGGGTGGAGCTAGGCATCTAAAAGTCCTTCTCCTCTGCATTTTCTATTGGCTATTTTAGGCAGCTCCCTGCTCAGCATGTTGGCTTTTGTGAATCCCCTTCTCAGGCACCTAACTCTCCCATGCATTGTACAGGGAGTCTGGATGCCTAACTCGGGGTTGTGAACTCTCCTAGGCAGCAAGAGTGCCTACAGGTTAGGTGCTGCAGTGCTGAGCATAGCAGTGTCCCTCTTGTGAATCCCGCCTTTAGTCACCTGTCCCACTGGGGTTGCTATGATTCAGGTTTCCCTTCTCTCTCAGTACACGTTAGTCACCTCTCTGCTGTTTTAAGTGCTGCACAGCTGAATTGTGTTCTGAAGAACAGCTCCATGATCTATAGACCTCTTCACAATGAGGGAGAGGATCACAGATTCTAACTGGAAGAAAGGGTGATAGGAGTCCAGTGAGAACTGGGGAAGGATTTTTTTCTTGAAGAGAATAACTTGGTAAGAAGGAAAAGGAAAGGAGAACTGGGGGAGGAAAACTGTAGGGACTGGAGATGGGGAAAACTGGGGAAGAGGATAAGAACTGAAAGGGTAAGGGGGAGAGAAAAAAGGCAGATTTTGAGGAATGGGAGAAAAATGGGTGGGGAAACCTTTGCAATTTTTTTCATGTCAGTACTAGGTTGAAAGAAGAAGAGAGAAGGGTTATGATTGGAGGGAAAGGTTAAAAAAAAGCAAGAAGAAGTGAAATCAGAACACCCTAAAGAAGGAAAAGTGATAATAGAGACAGAAGAAGAGAGATAAGGATAAAGTTGAAATCTGTTGTGGAGAGATCAAAAAGAGAAGAGACTGGCTTAAAAAATACACTAAGGAGGGTGGAGCATAAGAGAAAATCCTGCTTGAATATTAGACTCTTCAGAGAAAGGAAGAATGGACAGCATCAAGAACATTTTGGGTGCTACCAAAATACAAATAATAAATAAGAGATGAGGCAGTGTCCCCTGGTTTTTGGTTTTGTAAATGGTTAGTCAGTGCAACCAGAGCTCCCATGGGCTCGAATGGGAGCGCCAGGTCCACAAAATGTCTTGGATATGCTCCTAGCTGTTTTTTAGTAGTTACATTTGAGATGGGACTTTCATTCTAAAGGCCTGATGCAAAGCACATTGAAGTCAGTGGAAAGATTCCCACTTAATGCAGTTGATTGAATGTCCATATATTATGTGGCTTATAAAACTTCTCAAAACAGCTCCCTTTTGAGTTGACATTTCTTCTCCTTGTTCCCAGACAGGGTTGAATTGCTTCTGGAAAGTTTGAAGAAAATCCATTCTACTGTTTTGGAAGACCAGACATTCAGATAAATGCAGGTGTGTTTTTTTTATGAAATACTTATGGAGGCTATATTTTTTGGCTTTCATTTATAATGGAATTAGACTTCATTTAGAACTCCCCCCACAATAAAACCTGGGTTCTTTGTCAGTTATAAGAACATAAGAATGGCCATACTGGGTCAGACCAAAGGTCCATCCAGCCCAGTATCCTGTTTACCGACAGTGGCCAATGCCAGGTGCCCCAGACGGAGTATGTTAGGTATGTTAGCAACAAGAAAAAAGTCAAGGAAAGTGTGGGCAACCTAGTGACAGAGGCAACCTAGTGACAGAGGATGTGGAAAAAGCTAATGTACTCAGTGCTTTTTTTGCCTCTGTCTTCACGAACAAGGTCAGCTACCAGACTACTGCTCTGGGCAGCACAGCATGGGGAGGAGGTGACCAGCCCTCTGTAGAGAAAGAAGTGGTTCGGGACTATTTAGAAAAGCTGGACGAGCACAAGTCCATGGGGCCGGATGCGCTGCATCCGAGAGTGCTAAAGGAGTTGGCAGATGTGATTGCAGAGCCGTTGGCCATTACCTTTGAAAACTCATGGCGATCCGGGGAAGTCCCGGATGACTGGAAAAAGGCTAATGTAGTGCCCATCTTTAAAAAAGGGAAGAAGGAGGATCCAGGGAACTACAGGCCAGTCAGCCTCACCTCAGTCCCTGGAAAAATCATGGAGCAGGTCCTCAAGGAATCAATTCTGAAGCACTTAGAGGAGAGGAAAGTGATCAGGAACAGTCAGCATGGATTCACCAAGGGCAAGTTATGCCTGATTAATCTAATTGCCTTCTATGACGAGATAACTGGCTCTGTGAATGAGGGGAAAGCAGTGGACATTTTGTTCCTTGACTTTAGCAAAGCTTTTGACACGGTCTCCCACAGTATTCTTGCCAGCAAGTTAAAGAAGTATGGGCTGGATGAATGGACTATAAGGTGGATAGAAAGCTGGCCAGATTGTCAGGCTCAACTGGTAGTGATCAATGGCTCCATGTCTAGTTGGTAGCCGGTATCAAGTGGAGTGCCCCAAGGGTTGGTCCTGGGTCCGATTTTGTTCAATATTTTCATAAATGATCTGGAGGATGGTGTGGATTGCACCCTCAGCAAGTTTGCAGATGACATTAACTGGGAGGAGAGGTAGATACGCTGGAGGGTAGGGATAGGATACAGAGGGCCCTAGACAAATTAGAGGATTGGGCCAAAAGAAATCTGATGAGGTTCAACAAGGACAAGTGCAGAGTCCTGCACTTAGGACGGAAGAACCCCATGCACCGCTACAGACTAGGGACCTAATGGCTCGGCAGCAGTTCTGCAGAAAAGGACCTAAGGGTTACAGTGGATGAGAAGCTGGATATGAGTCAACAGTGTGCCCTTGTTGCCAAGAAGGCCAATGGCATTTTGGGATGTATACGTAGGGGCATTGCCAGCAGATCAAGGGACGTGATCGTTGCCCTCTATTCAACATTGGTGAGGCCTCATCTGGAGTACTGTGTCCAGTTTTGGGCCCCACACTACAAGAAGGATGTGGAAAAATTGGAAAGCATCCAGCGGAGGGCAACAAAAATGATTAGGGGACTGGAACACATGACTTATGAGGAGAGGCTGAGGGAACTGGGATTGTTTAGTCTGCGGAAGAGAAGAATGAGGGGGGATTTGTTAGCTGCTTTCAAGTACCTGAAAGGGGGTTCCAAAGTGGATGGATCTAGACTGTTCTCAGTTGTAGCTGATGACAGAACAAGGAGTAATGGTCTCAAGTTGCAGTGGGGGAGGTTTAGGTTGGATATTAGGAAAAACTTTTTCACTAGGAGGGTGGTGAAACACTGGAATGCGTTACCTAGGGAGGTGGTGGAATCTCCTTCCTTAGATATTTTTAAGGACAAGCTTGACTGAGCCCTGGCTGGGATGATTTAGTTGGGGATTGGTCCTGCTTTGAGCAGGGGGTTGGACTAGATGACCTCCTAAGGTACCTTCCAATCCTGATATTCTAACCTAACAGGTAATGATCAGTGATCTCTCTCCTGCCGTCCCTCTCCACCCTCTGACAAACAGAGGCTAGGGACACTATTCCTTACCCATCCTGGCTGATAGCCATTAATGGAGTTTTAACCTCCATGAATTTATCCAGTTCTCTTTTAAACCCTGTTGTCATCCTAGCCTTCACAACCTCCTGAGGCAAGGAGTTCCACAGGTTGACTGTGTGAAGAACTTCCATTTATTTGTTTTAAACCTGCTGCCCATTAATTTCATTTGGTGGCCCCTAGTTCTTATATTATGGGAACAAGTAAATAACTTTTCCTTACTCACTTTCTCCAGACCACACATGATTTTATAACCCTCTATCATATCCCCCCTTAGTCTCCTCTTTTCCAAGCTGAAAAGTCCTAGCCTCTTTAATCTCTCCTCATATGGGACCCATTCCAAACCCTTAATCATTTTAGTTGCCCTTTTCTGAACCTTTTCTAATGCCAGTATATCTTTTTTGAGATGAGGGGACCACATCTGTATGCAATATTCAAGATGTGGGCGTACCATGAATTTATAGAAGGGCAATAAAATATTCTCTGTCTTATTCTCTATCCCTTTTTTAATGATTCCTAACATCCCGTTTGCTTTTTTGAGTGCCGCTGCACACTGCATGGACATCTTCAGAGAACTATCCACGATGACTCCAAGATCTTTCTCCTGATTCGTTGTAGCTAAATTAGCCCCCATCATATTGTATGTATAGTTGGGGTTATTTTTTCCAATGTGCATTACTTCACATTTATCCACATTAAATTTCATTTGCCATTTTGTTGCCCAATCACTTAATTTTGTGAGATCTTTTTGAAGTTCTTCACAGTCTGCTTTGATCTTAACTATCTTGAGCAGTTTAGTATCATCTGCAAACTTTTCCACCTCACTGTTTACCCCTTCTCCCGATCATTTTTGAATAGGATTGGTCCTAGGACTGACCCTTGGGGAACACCACTAGTTACCTCTCTCCATTCTGAAAATTTACCATTTATTCCTACCCTTTGTTCCCTGTCTTTTAACCAGTTCTCCATCCATGAAAGGATCTTCCCTCTTATCCCATGACAACTTAATTTACATAAGAGCCTTTGGTGAGGGACCTTGTCAAAGACTTTCTGGAAATCTAAGTACATTATGTCCACTGGATCCCCCTTGTCCATATGTTTATTGACCCCCTCAAAGAACTCTAATAGATTAGTAAGACATGATCTCCCTTTACAGAAACCATGTTGACTTTTGCCCAACAATTTATGTTCTTCTATGTGTCTGACAATTTTATTCTTTACTATTTTTTCAACTAATTTGCCTGGTACTGATGTTAGCCTTACCGGTCTGTAATTGCCGGGATCACCTTTAGAGCCGTTTTCAAATATTGGCGTTACATTAGCTATCTTCCAGTCATTGGGTACAGAAGCTGATTTAAAGGACAGGTTACAAACCATAGTTAATAGTTCCGCAATTTCACATTTGAGTTCTTTCAGAACTCTTGGGTGAATGCTATCTGGTCCCGGTGACTTGTTACTATTAAGTTTCTCAATTAATTCCAAAACCTCCTCTAGTCTAACTCTACTATTGTGGTTTCCTTCCAAACAGTGTTCGTAATGCAAGGTGCTATTTCTGATTTTGTCATATGCATATGTAGCACATTCCAATTTTAAGGACATTGTATTAAAACTGTTTAGTGCTAATGTTACATTTTGAGGGGTGGAAAAAGCAAGTGTTTATTTTAGTATGGCACATCGAGTCTAAGAAAAGTGTGTTACAAACATTTAGTTGCTCTAGCTGCTTTTAACATATTCAGCTGAAAAAGCAAGGTAGATGCCTTAAAGAAATTGACTAAAAATTAATCTATATTATTTTTTAGCTGGTAGGTTGTGATCCCAGGTTGGTGTTACTAAAAGTAATTGGGAATGGGGGTATTGCAAGACATTGGGAATTTTATTACAATTCTAAAGCAAAGAAAATAAAATTTCCAGAATAACTTTGTGGTGGCCAAAACTTCAATGTAGGTGGACATGTGGGGCAGGAGCATTGTTGCCATTGATACATTACTTTACTATTACTTATATTTTAATAAGGGATCACCAAACTGAAAAGGTTGAGAAACCATAATTATATTCAGAAGCCTACTTAAGTGAAGGGTTACTGAAATAATTTTCACTTATTGGGCCTGAACAAAAACTTCAATCTTAGCACCCCAGCCTGAGACCTGAATATGGCTTCAGCTCTGAGTGAAATAGAAAACTTGTCATCACGTTTTTTCTGTGAATTTGTTTCCTCTCTGAATGCAGTATCTAAACGTAAAAGAAGATTGCAAAGCCATGGCTTTCTGCGCAAAACTGAGAAACTCAAAAAAGAGCGAAGTGACCACAGAAGCTCAAGAGCAAGGATTGGAAATATTATTCTATTTGCAAGAGAAGCCTCCCATTCGGTACACCGGTGGCGAATATACAGCAGAAAACCTGTGCATTGAAGCTGCCCAGAAGTGCTGTGAGTGTTGCAGTATTCAGCTATGTTCTGAATTACTAAGACAAAATGTATCATAAATAAATTCATCCCTCTCTGGTCATGCAAAAATACTCATGGGGTAGGGTCAGGGCTAGAAAACTTTAAGGGTCCTCTTGTGGAATTCTTTTTTGATTATTTCATGGGGAGAAGGGAGAATGAGACTTTCCTCTGCAGAAGAGCTCTTGGTTGTCTACCTAGAATCCAAGGATCCTAGAGGAATGGCAAAAAGCCATGACCCTCCACTCCAGTACTGACACTTCATTTATCATTGACTTTAACCTGAACAGGATTAGGCTGTCTTTCAAGAGGTATCCTATTACACAGTTAAACAAGGCTATTTTCAGTGTAACATACCAGTTGGAAAACCTGTTGAGAAACACTTTCTGTAGTACCAAAGCACATAGATTCAGAAGATGGCAGTTGGGCTAACTGACAAAATAACCATTCCCTACTCTCCCTGATACTTATCTCATCGTGTTACTTGTTTTTCCCACTCTCATCATGTGTATGGTCATTAGAGTGTACAATACTAGTGTACTGTAAAGTGAGATTAGAATTAAGCACAATTCAAGTTATATAGACATTTGCAACAAAAAGTGTATCAGTGTCTTCCACTATGGTCTCAGCTCATCAAAATACTGAAACAGATGAGTAAGCCGTTGAAGTCAAAGAAATTTAAGCCCATGTTAAAGTGCTTATATGAAATGCGACCTATGTAACTAGGGCCCGATTATCTTTTTGCCTACACCAGTTTTACACTCCACTGTCTTCAGCTGAGTTATTTCTGACATACTTTGATATGAGGGGAGATTCAGGCCCTTTAATCAGGCTCTTATTTATGACTAAGTCTGTACACAACTTCCCTGAAGCTTCAAAATAAAAAAAGGTTAGGTTCCACCCCCCCATTTTTGGGGTTCAGACATCTAGTGCCCTCCTCCTCTGTTTCACTCAGTTACTCTACCCTTTCTTAAGGATGCGGGTAAGGGAAATCTCAGGGTCAAACTTCATCAAATATATATTCAAGTTGGCTGCTAATGAAAATCATTTATGATAAATTACTGCAGATACTTAAATCCATTTATTATTTATGTTAATAGGTTAAAAGCTGTCAAATGCCTCTCTGTGTATTTATTCTAACACGCACACTGTCCATTGCCAGTAACTTCTGATGTCTAATTTCTAACCGCATCTAGTTAGAGTTGCAAAATCGTCAAAGTGTGTTTGAGGGAGTAAGGTTTTCCTTAGGGAACCTCCTTCCACCTTCTTTTATGCTAGCTAGGCCCATAGGAGATACCTGATTTATAGGTCAAAAAGTCCTATTTGTTTTAATTCCTTTCAGTAAGGCTCTGAAGCTAGTCTCTGTTGTAAATGAGTGATATGGTGATATATCATCAATATGCCTTCAGTGCTGCTGGATTACATGAGAGAGCAGCGAGTATCCTGCCCCACAGTATATAATTGTACAGTTGGCGTAGTCAGCATTTATTTTCCTCAATATTTTTGGAATTAAGAAAGCATTTATTTGAGAATGGATTCAGTAAAAACTGAGCGAGAAGCTCAGGATTTGGCCCTGATTCAGGAAACACTTAAGCACAAGCTTTGGTGCTGTCCCAAGTAGAGATGCCTTCCTGGTGTACAGGGCCCCTGTGATGTATATGCTGCCAGATAGTGCTCTCTTCTTTTATTGACAAGGAAACCCAAAACAGAGAAATTAGATGGCTTCATCCCTATGAAGACACTGTAACCTGTTTTTGTTGTATTTTGTTTCATTAAAAACAAACAACATAGAAACGGCAAGTCAACTGTAGTGTTTTGTTGGAAAACCCTGTGGTGGATTAGTAAACTCAGATGGGACAGTGACATCACTTGCTTTCCTGCCCTTCAACTGAAGGAAAGGGCATGTTTTGGTTTTAGCAAAACAAACCCAAGAACCAAATTACAGAATTTTGAACAGTTTTAGTAGTACACCCCCTCTCCTGCGAGCTGTCGAAAGTGCAGTTCAGATTTCAGTTTGTGAATTCATTAATTTATTTTTTCTTTTTAATAGCTGTATCTCCATTGTGCCACAATCTCTTTGCTCTATTTGAAGAGAGTAAAAAACTCTGGTATGCACCAAACCATGTCTTCAAAATAGATGACAAGACAGCACTCCGGCTCCATTATCGCATGAGGTATGTTGGGACAAATGAACGATGGATTATTTCAAGATTCCAGTGTGCATTTTTTTCCAAGAATTGTGTGGCTAGTGTAACACTTAGAGCTGAACTCAGTTTAAAACAAAAAACCCTTCCAGCAAAGTTGAGAGATTAACAACAGGAAAGGCTGAAAAGGTCTCCAGAATGTGTGCATTTGCTAGATAACCTTAAAACAACCCCAAACCACAAAGCTGTAAGTGACTGGACTAACTGAAAATTCACCGTGCAAATAGCTGAGAACCATGGTCATATCGCAATATTCTGTATTTCTGTAGCACTTTCCATCTGAGGTGTTCCAAGTGCAACTATTAATGAATTTTGCTTCACAAAATATCCCTGTGAGGTAGGAAAATACTGTTGTTATTCCTGTTGTATACACTGAGAAACTGAGGCACTGAAAAGTTAAGGGCCAAATTCTGTGTCTCCCCCTACACAGGGTAGGGGTTTCAAAATTGTTCAGCATTGGCTTAGCTTGGCTCCCATTGGATTCCCATCAACTTAAATGGGAGCAAAGTCATGCCAGTGCTTTTGAACACCCACTCTTAGCTCCCAGGGGAACTGGTGCAATTCCATGGTGGGATGGGAGAGAGCACAAGGAAAATACACAACTCTGTGCAAGGGATCTGCACATCATCAGGTTGTACTTTATTGGCAATTCCTGAGCCACAGCACATGGGGGCTGGTGGACGTGTGACTCCATGGATACCCCAACCATTCCTCTTAGAGGAGATGGCATGCAGCTGTAGGAGCTACTGGGGAGCAGTTTCACCATCACTTTGCAGCCTAGGGAAGGATTTCTTCCCCTTTGGATTTGGTAGAAATTCTAGTACAGATCCCATTCATTTTTCTTCCCTGTTGTTTTCATGTTAATTGTTTCCCCTCTTGTACCAATACAGTTACTATTCAACATCCTGTACACTGAAAGTGAGGCCCTTCAATTTCAGTTTTTACCTGCTTTTGCAGAAAAGTTCCTAGGTGTTACGAAAGTCATTATTTTTGTTTTTACATATAATTTGAATTTTGTAAGTGCTGGAACTCCTCAGACCTGGCTCCTCCCTCCAGAAGAAGAGAGGGCAGCTTGGAAACCAGGGTACTGAGCCTCCGTGTCTCCTTCCAGTGCGGGGAGCTGGGTCAGAAGTACTGGAATGACGCAAGCGCTGGTGTACATGTTGTTGGCAGTCTCATACCTACTACATACACATTACCGGCTTTACATGATAGCACAATAGTTATTATCATTCAAAGCAAATTAAAGTTAGTTAATGCCTTTTCCTGTTAAAATGAGTTGAAAAAAACAAAACAAAACTGTATCCAACAGAACATAAGGGTTTTTTGGAAAGTTGCATAAAAAAAAAACAGGAAACAAGAGTGATATTTCCCCAGAAAACGGCGCAGTTAATTTTTGTACTGAGTTTTATCTGTTTTTAAATATTTGTAATAAACCCTGATAAATTCCTGGGAAATCTTAAAATAAAAACTGAAAATGAAGAACCTTCATTACAATCTAGAGAACAAGTTTTATCTTGAGGAATAAATTTTTCCAGACTGTTGGTCATTCTGGCATTTTCCAAGGGCAAGAGCACAACTAGTTGGGTCCCTGTTAGCTCCACTAGGCACATCTCTTAAGAACATACATTTATATACCAACATTTCCTGTTTAACTTGTCATTTTACTAAAATCAAAACCACAATCTTTTGGATTCATCTTGAGACTGGGGAAAAAATTGGCTGTAATTTGTTTGTGTGCAATGTTGCATATTTAAGTACTTATCTGAATATTTGCACCTATGCTTCATGAATTGTCACATGCACATAGTGGTGATAGAACTTACATGTGCAAACCTCCATTGTTCCAAGAAAAATCTACACACACAGGCCACTTCACCTGCATGGAGAAAAGTGCACACACTGGTAATGTAAATGCAGGCCAGGATAAGGCCCCTTTGACAGTATGACTCTTCGAAGTTTAAGTGGGGTAGCTGTGTTAGTCTGTATCAGTAAAAACAACCAGGTGTCCTTGTGGCACCTTAGAGACTAACATGTGCTGTGTATTTATATCTGCTTACTGTATTTTCCACTCCATGCATCTGATGAAGAAGTGGGTTCTAGCCCACAAACGCTTATTCCCAAATAAATTTGTTAGTCTCTACGGTGCCACAAGGACTCCTTGTTTTTTTTTGAAGTTTAAGGAATTCTAATCCTGAATAAATCTGTACCATGTCACAGTTGCTTTTCTGATTGGAGAAGTTTGAGGGAAAGGGAATGTATGTTATTCAGGGAAATGATTGTAATGAACAAATAGGTCTTGGCTTTTCAGAGAATAACTTTAGTGATATGTATGTATGTTAGAAAAACACAAGATTACTATAATCTGGTCTGTTCTGTTGACAGGCCTTTTCTATAAGCAGTGCTAATATCTTAATGTAAACTAATCTGAGGTTTAAACTGTTGTTATTAAATGCAGTAGATTAACACCAGGTGATAATGGAATTGAGTGACTTGAATTGCTGCCAGAAGCTCTTGGGAATCTAACTGTCTCACAGAATATTAGTTGCTCTTATTTGCTTCAAGAGGTCAATCAGGTCAACCACATACCAGAAAAACCTTGTTGTTTTCTCGGTACAATAGGAACTCAGAGCAATTTCCCCTGATAGTGTTCTGTAATATTTCTGATGTGTAGTTTCTTCTTTTTAAAGGAAGAGCTTAATTTTATATTTATTTGTATCATATTCTATATAACATAAGAAAATTGCAATTCTAGGAATTTTAACCACTGACTCAAAGCATAATATTGTTTTTAACTAACCACATTGCATGACTATATTACTAATCCATAAAAAATAATTCCCCAAATAATCAGATTATATTTGTATGTTTCTGCTTTGGTGAGTCAATGGTGACAATTCCCAGAATTACTTCTTATTTCTGTTATATATTATTAAAGTTGCCTGGTAGTTCCCATTGTAAGACCTCGTTTTCAGTTGCTTGTAACTTTGCCAGACTTTAACCATTTTTGCTGAAATTTTCCATGCAAGGTGTCTACCTCAGGCTGATTTTTAATTTCAGCCAAAATTGTTCAGCCATTTCTGAGAACAAAACTAGACGAAAATATATTTTGACCATGTTAAAAAATTCTGGCAACATTTTCCCAGTGAAACTCTACCCAAATTATAAGTCTTTGAAAAGAAATTGCAGTTTGCATATGCTCAGCAGAGACTTCATCCACACTAGGCATGCTTTAGCCCAGGGCTGAGCAGGATTTTCCCTAAAAGTTGCAGCTCTGAGCTGCTGTAGGCCATGTTGGGTCCAAGCCTGGGCACTGGAACTAAGAACATGGAGACTGTGTTCTGTGCTATCAGTGACCTCCCTGCTGGGTGCAGGTAGTATGGAGGGGGAAGCTGCATGAACTTGAATGCAGAGGGGTAAGAGCTGGACTGGATAGGAGTAGATTGGGACAAAGAGCCTGGGAACTATGAGAGGAAACTGCAACTGTCTGGGCAAAGAGATTGTGTATAAACAAGTAGGAGAGGGGGAAGGAGGTGAGGGGAAACAAATCTGTTGAGGAGTTGGGGTATGGAGATAGGCAAAGAGACTCGGACTAGGAGCCGGGGGAATGCTGAGGTTGGACAAGGAGTCTGGTGAGAGGTTTGGGACTGAGAGCCAGTGGAGACTGGGAACGTGGCCTGGGTAGGGGGGAGAGGGTTGATTTAGAGGCTCGAGTGGGGGAAGAGAGATCAGATGAGGAGTCAGGTGTAGGGAGTGACTGGGACTTGGATAAGAAGCCTGAGGAGAGGCACCTGGGACTGGCAAAGTGAGGAGAATAGGACTGGGACAAGGAGCCAGTGGTGGTGGTGAAGAGACAGGACTGGACTAGCACTGGTTGGAAGGGATGGGGCAGAATGGGTCAAATTTGTTGGGATTGGACAGAAGAGCCTGTGCCCACTAGAACACCCTCCCCTTTAGAACTTGGAATGGAACCCAGAATTCCTGAGTCAGCTGTCAGCAAATATCTATGAAACTCAATGGCAAAGTGTGTATGTTGTCCCATCTAGGGCTGGGCCATATAGAGGATGACAACTCACTGCTGCTATCAGTTACTCCGTTAGCTTAAATGGCAGAGGGCTCTCTGTAGGTTCTGACCCTGCTGATGACCCATATGGGGGGGCAGTATGATGCCATGTTATGGAATTTCTGTTTTTAATTTGCTTTTTAAAAAGCTTAGAAAAGTCATATGCAAATGCATTTAAAAGGACAGGTTGCAAAGTCAGTCCTTTGAAGAAACTAGTGTGTGATATCATTAATGACTGTATCATAACGGAATCACACAAGGAGTCTGAATTAAGGTTGGTATCTTTTAATTCTGGCATTTCCTGATTTCTGAGTGCTTAACTTTGCGACTTTGATTTTTTTTAAATATCATTTTTGTGTGTATAATATATATAAAAATATGATGAAAGTACATGGCTCAGTCATTCCAAATGCTTTAGGTGTTTAGGTTTCTGTGCCACTGTTGAAAGGTGCTAATTTGGGCTTTTGGTGGGTGTGATTTTTTTTCCCATATATAATCTGTCAATCTTCAGAGCACGTACATACATACCAGCTGCTTACACTTTAGCCCTATCTCATTTATACCTGGTTATATTTTAATAGGACTTTTTTACTACAGACTTTTTGAAGAACCCCTTTCCTAAGTCTACAACATAAGAAGCCACAATATTTTGTAGCATCCTGTTTAAATGGCACACAAGCTGATACAGAAAGAGTTGAATTATTCCAGTAATTAAATAGAACCTGCTGTTTTTTAAAATCATACTTTTTATTGTGTTTTTTTTCCATGAAAAAAAAGGTACAATATGTTTAAAAAATAAGCCTGTTTCTTTTTCTAAGAACAGAGCTGGTTGGAGCTTTTTGTATGAGAGGCAGGTTAGTCTTGTTGTTAAGGCACTTAATTGGGACTCGACTTCTGGGTCCAGTTTGCAGTTCTGCCACAGGTTTCCTGCGTGACCCTGGGCAAATCACTCAATATCTCTCTCTGCCTGAGTTTCTATCTGTAAAAAGGGGATAGTAATCTTTGCTTTCTCTTACCCTTTGTCTGCCTTGTCTGTTTAGATTGCACACTCTGCAGGGCTGGAACTCTCTCTTACTCTCTCTCTGTAGTGCCTATCATAATGGGGCCTGATCTTGGTTAGAACTTTTAGACACTGCTGAAATACAAAAGTCATTTTATATGTAAAGGCCCAAATTCTGACCTCCGTTAGAATACCAATACAGCCCTCCTCATCCACAGTTATTTTCAGGAATCACCAGAAAAATAATGGGGTTATTAACAATGATTAACAGTGTTTTTTTAATAAAAGTATAGAAAAAGTAATTGCCTGATATTAAGGGATAAGAAAACTCTCTCATGGGCCTTGTGTTTGGAATGTAAAAGTTCCAAACTGAGTTTTTTATATTCTTCATTATAGAAGTTCCTACTATGGCTGTGTGTGCACGCATTACCATTTCCCTCACACCATACCAGGCTTTTTTCAGGAGTTCATTAGATGGTCCAGGGGGAAGAAGAGTCGAAAACACAATATAGAATGTCTCAGCTCTGTATCAAGTTGTCCTTAAATTTGACCAATACTTTATTTGCTTCCTTTTTAGTTATTGGAGTATGATGCAGATAATTAAAACCATCTTTAATAGAAACACCCACTGAAATGTCAAAGGTCATTAATTTCATTAATCACTAAGGGCCTGATCCTGCTTTGAGCTTCACACACACAGACATCTGAGCAGAGCTCATTGCAGAATTGGGACCTAATTTCCCCCAATGCCCACTTGATTTGTGATGCCTATGAGAAATGATTCACAGAAGATTATTTTTAACGTATGTGATGAAAAGTAAGTTGTTTTGCTCCACCCTGCTGCTAACAAGCCTTTGCTGAGTAATTGTGTAAACTTATTGCTGCCCTTCCTTCCCTTTTCTCATTTTTGTTGTTGACTCCTTTGTTGTGTTATGTCTGAAATTGGACTAATTGGGCCACATTCTGTTTTTTTTGCACTCAAAGGCACTTTGCACATTTTGAACATTGTAAATTAATAATCCATAATAGGGTACAGTAATTCCCTTTTGAGTATTTTTGTGAAAAGTTTTTAGTTTTGTTCAACTGCCTGATTTACTGAGAATGTCACTGGCCTTTTCCACCAAACGAAACCCTTAACTTTATTTTAATGTAGCTTTATGCATGTGACCTTCTCTTCGGTACGTGCAGTAGCTATTGTAGTTTTCCATGTTCACTTGACCTTTAAGTACATTAAGATATCTAATCTTACCTCATTTCAACCACAAAATAGCGTTCTAAGGTTACTTGTCATGCAGGTTTAGACAGACAAATGCTGTTTAAAATTCTAAAGGTTGTCAAGGGTTTGCAGAAGTCCGTGTAACAAACAAGATGGCATTCAGCGTAAGTACTGACTTTCACCCCATTAGAAATTGTCGTTTCAGATCTCTATTAATGGGAGTCATTAGTAAACAGTGTTGAAGTAACAGTTGAATAAGGACTGGATCTGTACATGTTCAATATTTAACATTCTTACAGAGCACTCTGAAAACTTTGCACTTGGTTAAATTTGTTATATTCTTTTAAGTGGTAAGTATTTAATGAGCAAAGTAAGAATTATGGCAAAGGATGTGTTGATCCAGACCTGGTTTAACTAAGTTTTACTTAACTGAAAAAGTAAATATGGATTTTTAAAATGATTTCACCTTGCATCATTTAAACTGAGATGGTTTTAAAGGAGCTTAAGGTTGGGATAGGGTATGGAGGGAAGCATTAAGGCACCCAGCTCTCGTTCAGTTTCAGTGGGATTTGAATATCTCACTCTCTTTGGCTTCTTTGAAAATCCCAGCCTGAAGGTAACATTAGTAACATTCCAGCAGGCTAAGAAGTTTGTTTCAGATATGTTTTGTAAATTGATTGTATCACTTTAAAACTGGATTATTCAGATTAGTCTCACCCCTTCAATTCTGGCCTGATTTTTAGTAGCATATTTTCATGAATGCCAAGAGTTGGAGCTTTAATGGTTGGAACCACCAAAAATGAGAAATTCCAAGATATCATGTGATATACAACAATGGTCCTAGTTCAAGCAAATCTTCAGATAGTGGCAGCTAAAATCATTTTAAAATTGGTGTGTGTTTATATGGTGGGCTGCACAGGGAAGAGAGAGAATGGTGACTCAGGCTATTGTGATTTTAATGGCCAGTATTACCTACCAAAGCATAACATGAATGCTATATGCTGTTTGAACGTTGAAACTATCAGAGTTTAATAATATCACTTTTCAACTGGTCCCTTAGCCTGGAATGCTGTTTTGGCACAGGTCCAGGATTTTGGGCCAATGTAATATTTTACTTGAGAGTAGAAGGATGAAAGATGTTGACTTATTGCTAGACTTTTATTTTAAACAGTTTAAAAATAGGTATCCAAAATACACTGAGGCTCCCCTCAGTTTTTAAAGTTCATCACTCTTTTTCTCAAGGTATTATTTTATGAACTGGCATGGGACAAGTGAAAATGAGCCCTCAGTCTGGAGGCATTCTCCGAAAAAACCAAAGAATTTCTATGAGAAGAAATTACTGCCAGATGGAACTCCTATCCTTGACACATCTCCAAAGAAACAAAAGAATTCCTATGAGAAGAAACTAGTGCCAGACGGAACCCCTATCCTTGATGCAAATTCGCTAGAATACCTCTTTGCACAGGTAAAAAAACATAAAACATAAAAATACCTCTTTGCACATTGTATAAAAAACCCTTAAGCCATTTCTCCTGTGGTTGGAATGGTTATATGCTTTATATGTGCTTGCATAAAACTGTCCCTTTCTCATGTTTTAAGGAACAATCTTCCCATAGAAATTAAAGGGAGAGATCCACCTCATTTATCCGTGTATGATTATATCTTATGGTATATTTTCTGATGCTTTGTCCAGTCTGGTTTTAAAATGTCCAAAACCATGGAGCTTCCACCTTTTCTCTTGTAAAGCTATTCCTCAGTCTAAAAGTGCAACCTCTGCTAGTCAACAGATAACAACATCAGGGTAATTTGGAACAGCTTGCATATCTTACTTCTAAAAAAAATTGTATGGAGTTAAAACCTTTGGCAGAGTCCTGATAACAAATTACTCAATCACAAGCTGGATTTGTTTATTTGTAGTTCACTTTTCCCTATCTGCTGTCTCTGGTTTTTTTTTTTTTTGTATTTATTTTTAAAGAGTGTAAGCACTTTGAGGCAGGGATCCTGTCTTCTTACAGTACCTAATACATTGCTGCCAGAAAACAAAATATAATGTTGGTAGGAGAAATTGACTATACAGAGGAAACAGGGAAATAGACCATTCATAGAGACTGAATTGGTGGAGTGCTATGAAATGCACAAAGTAAACAAACTGGAAAAAAAAATAAGGAACATTTTATTGTTAACATCTTTATGGTACTCTTAGGTGTTAATTGTAACTATAGTGGCTACAAAATTTTCAGACAGAAGTGTGACTTTCAAAGCTGACTGTCTGTTTTTAGAAGCAAGATAAATCTGAAGAGAGCTGTTAGGGTGATAGTGTGTTGCTTAGCTGTGAAACCATAATAAAGAAAATACAACATAAACTACAGCTGCATGAACATCTGAGAAATCACTTTTGAAGGAAACAAGAGAACTGCATAAAATATATGGAGCAGAGATTTTTTTAAGGGGCATCACCCCACAATGTTTTATTCATTAAATGATCAGACATATGTCACAGTGTAGCATCGTCTGTGTAACTATTGCTTGAAAACCTTTATAATCAGGTTTATTTAAATAGCTCTTTATTTGGTTACTGTGGAAAAAAGGATGTGCATTACACTTTTGGATGGGTCATCGCCCTGGAAAACATTAGCAGACAGTGTTACAGTGTTAACAAAATGGTATTTTGGGGGACTACCATTTTTTTAAAAAGTGGAGTATAAAAATCCCAACTCCAGTATAAGTGAGAAAAAATATCACTGCCCTGAAGAATTTACAATCTGATCTTTAAGATGTGATTCAAGGAGTAACAGAGTGATGAGGCGAGGAAGGACAAAGTTAATGAAATAAGATCATGGCTATTCTGTACTAGATGGTAAATATCTACATGGTGCTACAAAGGTTTATTTTCTACAGTTATTTTTTTAGGCAACACTGAGGAGTGGGGGTCTTTGGAATGATTTGAGTGGGATGTGTACACCAGTGTAGGTCCCAGTCTTGCAATGAGATGCACAAGTGATCCCCTGTGACCACAGTGAGTCTCATTGAAGTCACTGGAGCTCTGCAGGTACACAAGTGTACCTGCACGTGTCACAGTGGAGGACTGGGGCTTTAGTGACCATCTAAGTATGATCTCTTTCTGTGCTACAGAAACTGCCATTGGAAAAAAACAAACCTTTTTTGTTTGGCACCGTTGTTGCTGCTTAGTCTCAAGATTTTAAAAGACAAGATTTGTAGAGTGAGGGTGGCCTGGATGCATCTTTATTTGTTCCATTTTATATGTCTATATCCAGGAGAAGGCAGCCCTTCCTGTTTTGGAAGGCTCTGCTGCTGCTTGTGTAGGGCTATGATTTTGTTGACCCTGTTAGTATACAGAAGATAGACTATTGCAAACATTTTTAAAGCAACTTGTTCTCTTTGCTTCCCATTAAGGGACAGTATGATTTGGTGAAGTGCCTGGCACCAGTTCGAGACCCAAAAAATGATCAGGAGGTTCATGAAATTGAAAATGAATGTCTGGGAATGGCTGTCCTTGCAATCTCTCACTATGCCATCAAAAAAAACATGAAGCTGCCAGAACTTCCCAAGGATATCAGGTTAGTCAGTATAACTCTACACTCCGCACAGTGTATGCTACTGCCGTCTTCTGGATAAAATATTAGACCTGCTGAAATGTGTATGGACACCTTGCCCTCCAGTGGCTGATCCGACAGAGGATATAAGCCAGTGATGGGCAACCTTCTGCCCATGGGCTGCATGCGGCCCGTCAGGATAATCCGCTGGCGGGCCGCCAGACAGTTGGTTTACATTTGCATGGCCGCCCGCAGCTCCCATAGCCACGGTTCACCGTTCCCGGCCAATGGGAGCTGTGGGAAGCGGTGCAGGCCGCAGGGACGTGCTGGATTCTGCTTCCCGCAACTCCCATTGGCCGGGAACGGTGAACTGCGGCCACTGGGAGCTGTGGGCGGCCGTGCAAATGTAAACAGTCTGGCAGCCTGCTAGCGGATTACCCTGATGGGCCACATGCAACCCGTGGGCCGCAGGTTGCCCACCACTGATATAAGCCCTGATGTTACTACAGCTAAAAGCAATTCTTTTTTAGCCCTTGTGGTAAGGATATGTAATTAGAAGATGCCCTTGAGTTCTGTTACCTGCTGGCTACAGTGAATTTTATGAAGCCACAGCATAAGTGAAAACCATAAAAGTCCTGAGTATTGATGGAATCCATATAACTTCAGCGTGTCAGTTGTTATAGCAATAGATGATTCAGAAGTAGTACTTTTATTAACTAGTAGGCTGCCAATGGTAAATTGAACATCATAACCTTTAAATCTATTTTAGTAATGTTTTAGTTTCATGTAGTGTAGTCAAATTTGCTTTTCTTACCACTTCGTGTTAGTTAATGGTATATTGTGATTTTAATTTCAGTTTGCAATATAATTAAATATATTTTCTTGATTATAATTACAACTCTGTTTAAGTAGGTAGTTATAATGTTAGTTTCTTGCCCAAGCAAATGTCAGTTTCTCAAAGGCTATATCAAAGGTTAAGGTCAAAATTCTCAAAAGTTTACGGCCATATTTAGGCACCTAAAAATGTGGCTCGAGTGGCAGAGGCTGTGGAGTACCCACCATTTCTCTTGATTTCATTTGGTAACTTTGGGCACCAAACTCAGAATTTTTTTTCCCTAAAGTAGTGAAAAAAATAACTGCAGTTTAAATACTTTGTTACTGTGTATTTTAATTGTTAACTGTCCCTTAAATGCTTTGTTACTATGTATCTTAATGAGATAATACTGATTTGAGACAGCTCCCTACATTTTTCTGAGGTTTTCAGATGTTTACTTATTGTCTGTATCTGTGTCAGGCAAAAAACTGGGCAATTATATCACGTGTTATGAAACGGTTTCTGTGGTATTAGTATTAAATGTACTATGAAACTTTGCATGTGTTTTCTGTAAGTTACTTTTACAGTAAACCAACTGCAGTTTTATAACGGAAAATTGAGGTAGCAATATTAATATTCCATCGTTTTTTTCTAGTTATAAACGTTATATTCCTGAAACTTTGAACAAGACCATCAGACAAAGGAATATCTTAACCAGAATTCGGATAAACAATGTTTTCAAGGATTTCCTTAAGGAGTTTAACAATAAAACCATTTGCGACAGCAGTGTCTCTCCACATGATCTGAAGGTTAAATACTTATCAACAATGGAGACTTTAACTAAGCATTACGGAGCAGAAATTTTTGAGACTTCATCATTGCAGATTTTAACAGAGAATGAAAAACATGGATTTAATTTTGGAGACAATGGGATCATCCCACAGTATGAAGTGATGGTGACGGGAAACAATGGAATACAGTGGAGGCGCAAACCAAGTGTGAGTGTCCATTCACAGACAAAAAGACTGAGGTTATTTGGGGTGGGGGAAAACCAGGCTGCAAAAAACTTGAATCTATTTTGGAAAATTAGTTAATTGAGAAGTTTCACCTTCAGACTCTTTGGTTTGTTTAGTAGCGTTCTTGTCATGCCTTTTAAATGGTTAGCAGAACTCAATAGTCCTTTGCAAGTGGGAAACGTACTAGCTTTTGCCTCTAGAAAAACTTTGTTGTAACCTTGTTTAGATCATAATTGAAATAAGTGCAGCGGTCACCAAAACATTTTTCTGTATTGTAAAACCTCCTTGTGGTTTGATCAATTCGTAGTTTTTGCACAAAATGAGATTACTAATTTGGAAAGGAAGGGCGTGGTAGGTCAGTGGCAGAATTGCATTAGAAAACTGACAGAAAGCCTGCCTTTGATCAGCACTGGTTCTTTGCTTTTGTGAGTGCTAGAAGTCAGAATGACAGGTTTCAGAGTAGCAACCGTGTTAGTCTGTATTCGCAAAAAGAAAAGATGAATGCAGATGGACACAGATGAATGCATCCGATGAAGTGAGCTGTTGCTCACGAAAGTTTATGCTCAAATAAATCTGTTAGTCTGTAAGGTGCCACAAGTCCTCCTTTTGTTTTTGAGAAGTCAGAATGAAAATTAATACCTGTACCAAATCAGCCAAACCAGATATTGCTCTGTAGGATTTCAAAAGCGGGATTTATGCAAATATTCTGTACCCATCCAAGTGATGAAAGGTGTGTGTGTGTGTGCACGTGTGCGCAAATGAATCAAACAGTAAATTGTGTTTCTGAAGTCAGCTGTATTTAAAATGCTGCTCTCAATATCAACGTTCATAAATAAGGCCACCTTTCGTAACTACATGTATACTGTGCCCGCACACAGATTTACAGTTATGCCAAAAAGGGGGCCAATGGAGGACAAAGGACTATGTCAAACTGCGTTGTAGGTCTGCATTTTGGACCCTGTCCTGTGGGTTTGGAAAGCGCTTGGCACATTCTAGGAACTGCAATCTCAATTGTGGTTGAAATGAAAATGTATATATAATATAACTAAGTGGGAAGATGCATATGCAGGAGTGCAGAGGACAGGGAATATGCTCATTCGTCTTGGCAAGTTAACCATGAAAAACCTTTATCTAATTACTAGTTAAAGATCCTCCTTGTGGCATAATAAATATGGTGGATTAGTTATGATTTCTCAAAAGATTGTTTTATAGTGTTATCTGTATATCTGTTTTATAGTTATCTGTGTGTACGCCACAGACAGAATTCCGTAGATATCAATAGAGAGTTCATGCATATCTTGAGTTTTGAACTGAGTTTTTGTAATACTTGTTAATTATTTTGCAGACGTTAACTAACCTTTGTTACCCTTAAGTACTATGTAGATAGCTTTATCCCGGTTTTACTGATGGAGAAAGAGAAAGGTTAACTGACATGTCAAAGGTTGCATAATGAATTGTTGGCAAAACTAGGCTTAGAATTTGTGACACTCCTCCTGGTGCCCAGAGCTGTGAATCACCCTGTTACCACATGCCTCCGGAGCAAGGGAGTCTTGTCTGTACCAGCTGGATATTTAAGTCCCTAACACAACCAGCTTGTCAGCCATTGAAGCACGCTCCTCAGAGCTACATAGCGCTGTCTTTACCTTGCAGGTTGACAACACACGGACCCCAGCGCCTGAGTCCTTTCAAAGTGTCCCCTTGTAGTATCCAGCCCCTAGTCACTGGATACCCACAGAAATCCCAGATCTCCCATTCTCAAAGGAACAGTGTACCTCTGTTTATCAGTTTTATCTTAGACCACTGCCCCTGTGTTATACACAGCACATGAGTACAATTATCAAACAGAAGGAAGTTTATTTAAGAAAGAATAGAGATTCAAATAAAAACCAGTGTAAGAGATGGGAACAAATGATTACATATAAAACAAAATCATAACATGTTTTCTAGAGGCTAAACTAACAGGTTTAACCTCTTGTCTAAAGAAGCATATCTCACCCAAAGTTCTCTGCAGCATTTTCAATCAAGCTACTTACTTCCTCCTGTTACTTTTCTCTCTGAAGCTTATACAGGCCTATATTAGCATTCAGTTCAGATGTGTGGGAGGAGACCATTGTGAACTATACAATACTGAATTTACATGTAAACAGCCAGCTAGATAAACATTTCTTGTGTGACAGAAAATCTATTTTTCACCTTTGCTGGTGGCCAGTCCCTTGAGGCAGACTTTAAGAACATAATTTCCAGCATAAATACATACCGGTAACTCCTTGCATAGCATCTTTACATACATTTCACAGTAATGTTGATGCCCAGAGGGTCACAAGCTTTTATTAGAGACCTTGTATGATACTCTTTGGGGAACTCTGATGTGAATACCAGACTTGGGATTCCTGTACCCTTATGTGCTCCATACACCCTCTTCTAGTTCGAATCAAGAGGTTCCTCAGTCACAGAATGTATGAATTATTTGCTCTCAATCCTGTTTCACTGAATAGTCTTTTTGAGAATGAATGTCCTCATAAAATACACGTTAAAGACATGACTGGCCTGTTAATTCTGAGGGCAATGGTTTGAAATATCCATCCAAGAGTAATTTTAGCATGAAAATGTATCTTCAACACTTAAAAAATATTTATCTGGTACTTTCATTCCAAAATGTTTGCAGGTTGTACAGCCTGAGAGAGAGAAACATAATAAACTAAAGAGGAAAAAATCAGACAGCAAAAACAAGAAGGATGAAGAAAAAAACAAAATCCGAGAGGAATGGAACAATTTTTCATATTTTCCTGAAATCACACTCCTTGTCATAAAGGAGTCCACAGTCAATATTAAGAAGCAGAACCACGAAAAGATGGTAAGGGCATAGGTGCGGTAAGCTCTTTTCTAGCAGACGGATGAGCTAATGAGACAGTATTGCTGGACAAAAGTGGTGCCATTAATACCATCAGTCCTGTTATTTATCTAATGGGTACCAAACATTGTAATGTCAACAATTTGTGTTTAAAAAAAAAAAGTGCTCTGGTTTGAAGAACAAATTGATAAACAACATCTTTCTTCCCCAAAGCTATGCAGCTGTGCACGTGTCACTATCCATACCACAACACTTGTTTTTATCCCCATCCAAGCCCCCCCAGTATGTGGTAAACAACCCCACCACACTTCATAGTTAGTTCTCTGTGACCTCCCTGGATGCATCTTGGCAAGAGAAAAGCAGCGTGGAGGAAGAAGAGAAACAGCAATGAGTATGGAGGGAGAGGAGACCAAGAGAAAGATCTGGTGGGGAAGAGGCAAGAGAACACCAGCAAACATAGGAATAATGGGACTCCTCAATGAGAGTACCCTGACCTTTTCCTCCTGCTGAGCATTGTTTTGGATGCCAGAATTTAGAAAGGAACTATCAAAACATGTGTGCCTCCGAATCCAGTGTGGCCCTCCCACATGCTCCTGAGAAGTCTTTTTGAATCAGAGGGACCCACATGGGAGCCAGACTCTGCACTTGTGGATCTCACTGGAGAGTTAGGGTGTGTGTGTAGCTCACCATTCAGTGAAACCATCTGCTCACCCATGCTAACCAGTCAAAAAGATATCTGGGGATGTATGATGGTCATTGTTGCCCTTCTAAATATTTCCTTGTGCCGGAGGTACTTGGATAACATTTTGCCTTGCCCTTTGAAAAATCCTGGGGAAAACAGTAGCATACATAAATTCCCAGATTCTAACCCTCTCCTTCTCTCCTTTATTAATTTTTTAACTGAGCTACAATAATTCTTGACTAAAATATCTTCTTTATTCTAGGAATTAAAACTTTCTTCACACGAAGAGGCCTTGTCATTTGCATCTTTAGTAGATGGATACTTCAGACTTACTGCAGATGCCCACCTCTATCTCTGCACTGATGTAGCTCCACCTCTGATAGTGCACAACATAAAAAACGGCTGCCATGGACCCATTTGGTTTGTTTAAATGCGTTTATCCCCTCCTAGAGCCATAGCACTACCCTGACCTAACTGAGGAAATTGAGAAATTTAGGAGGGTTCTTGACTAGCAGGGATTTGCTAGCAAAGGATTGTAGGGTGACTTAATTGATGATGAACAAGTCTGCTGGAAACCAGCATTTATTTTTACAGTGCCAAACTGTTTCTCAGATATTTGCATGTTCAGTTTGAGACAATTTGTTAAAATGTTGCTAAGACGGGAGAGAAGGAGAACAACATCTGGTGTAAGTCATTTGAAACTGTAGGGTAGGATTTTCAGAAGCACTTACTGCTGGCCTAACTCTTCTGTTATTGAAGTGAACAATAAAATGTCAATACTCCCAGCAGAGTAAGGCCACTGCTGAGCGCCTGTAAAAATCACACTCACAATGTCTTTATCTTCTGCATTGTGCTATTCTACATTTCCAAGAGCCCTGCTTGTCTGCAGAGATAGCAGACATTTTGTTTTCATAGTTCTACAGGCCATTACAAGTGACATGCACACAATGTTTTCTTATGTAGTCTGTACTTTCCTTTTTTGTGCTGTTTTTTAAACTATAAACCCAGGAATCCCAACTTCCTCTCCAAACTAACCACTTCTTCCTGGGTTCTACTTTTAGCTTTGCCACTGACTACATGGAGTAACTGGGTACTGATTCTCTGAACCTCATTTTACTCATCTGTAAAATGAAAATGTTTACTTATCTCATAGGAGCAGGTGAAGGCTTAATTCATTAATGTCTGTAGAGCACTTTGGCAGGGTCTGCACTAGAGTTGAACTATTGCTAATTGAACTGCACATACATCCCCAAATGGTGAAGTGTGTCAACCCCAGCCAAGAAATCTTTGTATGCAAATACAAAGTGGTGGTATTCTCATTTTGATTGCGGCTGAAGGAATTATCTCATTTCTTCCTTTGTTTTTGCCATCCCATTGTTTTTTCCTCTTGTGTTCCCAGTCATAAAGCATATTTTTATTTTAGATTAAAAATAACGTCCATAAGAGACTGTAGCATGTGCATGTCACTTGTAGTAGGCTACAACTACATATGAAAACATAATGGTAACTGTTCCTGCAGACAGGCATAGTTCTTCAGAATTTGAAGGTGCAACAAACAGAAAACAAAGCTATTACATGCATACAGTTCTGGAAGCTTGTTAACAAATTAAGGTGTGTATACATGCACACAGTATAAAGTATGTTTTAATAGTGTAAGTGCTTGTATAATGCAGTTGCTCATTCTTGTTCTAAAGTGTAGATTTCAAGAGGACATTTGATTAAAATAGCTTTGGAATGTAACTGCTCATTTGACCATTATACTCATTCTTGTGTTAACTGTTTCAGCACAGAGTATGCCATCAACAAATTGAGACAAGAAGGGAATGAGGAGGGGATGTATGTGCTGAGGTGGAGCTGTACAGACTTTAATCACATCCTCATGACAGTGACGTGTTCTGAAATCTCACAGGTATGTTGGGACATATCACTAAATGAAGTTACCAGCATCACACACGGTGTTGGAGTCGGGTAAAGGCTATAAACTCCTCATGATCCATATACATGTAATTCGGTAGCTCAGTGCGTGTGATCCTGTCTGACTCTAACAACTGGCCCCAATAGCCACAACAGCCTGCGTACTCACAGGGTAAATCTCCATGAGTACCTGAACCAGTCTGACAGGGATACCACAGTTTATGCAGAATTCCCACTGGGACTCCACGCAGGAGGGCATGTGAGTGACAGATCCAAAATGATGCTTTTGTTGGATGAAATATATGCTCAAAGATCTGCAGAAGGAAGAGTGACTGTCAGAGTTCCTCATTCTATCCAAAATGTTTCTTTAGGTGGTTTTCTGGACAAGTGATAGAGACGTTAGATGAGGGTTGTTTCCCTGGATCTATATAAGAGGCATTGGACAAGGCATCATACAGGAAGTTAACAATGTACAGTATTTTGGAAGAAGTGACAGAATGATAAACTGGATAGAAAATTGGTTGTAGACAAATGTTGGGAAGTCAGGCAGTCACTTATTAAGTGGGTCCTTCAAAGGTCATTGCTGGGCTCATTTCTTTAAGGTTAGAATGTGGCCCCAAGCTATGCATGTACAACTCCTACTGACTTCAGTGGCAATTGCGTCGATGGATCTGAAAGCAGAATTGGTCCAGAGTTGTTAAAATGAACTACAGAAAGGAATGGTAGTATATGTAGGAGATGATGGTGCTCAGATGCTGCAGTGATTAGGACCATGTGAGTAAGTGGCTGGATGGACCACTTAAAAGAACCAAATTAGGAGGTACTTTCCAAAACTACTCAAGAATTTGAGCTATGTAGGGAATTGGGAGGAAAATGGCAAATGGAATTCCATAATATAAAATAACGAAGTGGGGTACATATGGGGGATTGAATGGGACAAGCAGATATACATACAGTGCTCTCTTCGGCAGGGTTTATCTTCAGATGGGAATAAGGAAAGCTGCAGCAGAGGGCACACCCATAGGTAACAGAAATAGCAAAAACTAATGGGCTGTAGGAGAGGTAAGGGCATCAGTGAGTAACTCCTGAAAGTAGGACTGCAAGATATAATAGATGCAAGGAAGGTAAAATTATGTAAAATTCCCACAAAAGTTTTACATTCCACAATAAACACTTTGTCCAAACCATAGTAACAGCCATGGATATAAGGATGGCTCCCCGATATACCAACCCCATGGGCTACCTTGAAGAAGAATTTCTGGACACATGCACCATGAAACCAATTATAAACCTGAGATACATTGAGGATATTTTCATCCTCTGGACAGACAAGCTAAACTCCCTTAGATTTCCACCATAACTTCAACAATCACCACCCATCCATTAAACTCTCTAGAACACTCCTACGCTAGCAGCTCCTTCCTGAAGACCATGATCAGCTTCAAGAATAGAAACCTATAGACAGCTATATACAAAAAACCCACGGATCAGCACACCTACTTTCACAGGTTCAGTAACCACCCCAAAACATACCAAGAAATATGTTATCTTCAGCCAGGCATTCAGATACCTCAGAATGTGCTCTGAGGAGAAAGTGTGGGATATACACTTTAACACACTTAAAACTGCCTTCACCAAACAGGGACACCAGAGAAATAGATCGCATCATGGATACTCCAAATACACTGAGAGAACCTTCTTCAGTACAAAAATAAAACCCTCTTCAACCGCACACCCCTAGTCATCATCTACCATCCCTCACTGAAACCCATACAAGGTATCATCAAACAATTACAACCCATACTCAGTGGGGATCGCATCCTGAAAGAAATCTTTCCTGACCCCTCTCTTCTAGCCTTCAAACAACTCCCCCAACATCTCCAAGCTCATCATCAGAAGCAGGGTCCCCACAGACCAGGACACACCAACTCAAAGCAGCACTAGACTTCGCCAGAACAACAGATGCAAAACCCGTAGACGTATGTCTAGTGCTGCAGTGATGAACACTCCCCACAACACACCTTTCAAGATGCATGAGTCCTACATGTGCCAATCACAACATGTGGTGTACCTCATCCAGTGCATTAAATGCCCCAATAACGACCATGTGGATGAAACCAGACAATAACTATGCTCTCAAACGAACTCATATAGAAAAATGATAAAAGACAAAAACACCCTATCACCTGTGGGCGAACACATTTTACAAAGCAATCACTCTATAGCTGACCTCTCAGTCCTCATCCTTAAATGCAACCTGTGCAACATCTGCAAAAGATGAGCCTCGGAGCTTAAATTCATAACTTTGCTAGACACTAAAGATCATGGACTGAATAGAAATGCTGGATTTATGCTTTTTATGCTTATTACAACAGTCTGTAATCCCATACCATTCCCCTTCCCCCCCCACCCTTCCCTGGCCCTGAAGAAGAACTCTGTGTAAGCGTGAAAGCTTGTCTCTCTCACCAACAGAAAAAGATAAATATATTACCTCGCCCACCTGGTCTCTCTGGGACCAACATGGCTACAACACTGCATACAGCTTTTGTATAGCAGCCCATTTTACAGAAGTGGGTGATCATTATTTCCCTTGTACAGATGAGGAAGTTGAGGCACTATGTGAAGTTTGTCTTGGAAAACTAGGAGAACCTTATTGCAAATGTACAAATACTGTAGAGACTTGAAGAAGAATCACACCCAGAGATCTAGTATGTAGCAGTTCAGGCTAAAAGATGGTGGTGGGGGGGTAAAATTACAAAGCCACAGGTCATAGGTACCTACAATTGAAAATGTACTCCCAGGATATGGACTGCAACTGGAGAACTTATTCAGGTTTGAGGTTTAAACGGGCTTTTCCCCTCAGCATCTGGAACAGTCTATCCTGCATTATAGCAAGTCGAACCATCATTTGTGCATTTAAAGTTATTTTAGGAAAGATTTATATTTTGAGACATAAGTCCAAATTCTGCTGCCCTTAATTGACACTATTAGGAATTTTACTCCATTAAGGACTGGGGAAATTGGACCCATTATATTTTTAGTATATGCCACTTTAAAAGCAGAGGCTTTAAGTTGGCATGGGTAGATTTATGGTGCTAAATTGATCCCTGGTTTAATTTCACTGGCTTCTTTGGGCTCTCATCAGGGATGAATTTGGCCCCAGATGTGCTTGTCAGCTCCTGTAACCTATTGTTTCATTTTTCTGATTAACATTTTGCCTTTTTCCCCCCTAAAATAGCAAAGGTTAAATGAGTCGATCCAGTACAAGAACTTCCAGATCGAGGTGACAAAAGACGGTTGCTTCCTTCATGGCTCAAATAAGTTTTTCCCATCTTTAAAAGAACTGATGGATCACTTGAAGGGACAGACCCTTAGAACGGACAACATAAGCTTTACACTGAAGAGATGCTGCCAGCCAAAACCAAAAGGTAGCGACTCTCTCTTCAGACTTTGTTCTAGAGAAGCTGAAGGCATTTCTGATCACAGAGGGACTTTGCATTTTGTTCTGTTTTTAAATTAATTTTTGACAGATTTAAAAATAAATTTAAAAATATCCTACTTGTTTCAGGGGGGAAAAGCCGTTTTTAATAAAAAAGACTAAGTACTTCATAGTACTGCAAGTACGATGAACAAATTATTTTTTGAGAACTGTGTGATCTCAGCACAGGATGCTCAAGGGCTGTTGCTAATTGCTAGCATAATTTGTGCACAGTTTTAAAAGTAAGTAGCACATTGCCTTCAGCACGTAAATAACCAGCCCTGTAGTATCAACAGTAGAATACTAATTTTAATATAGCTCTTAGAGGTTTTTAGAAAAAATCTCACACATGACTCATAATGAGTCATGTGTTTAAATACCTCTTAATATTGTAAAATGTAAGCAGTAGTCATTTACTGGCTTCTCCCACCCCCAGTAAAAGACATATGCACCAACCAGGGGTGCTGCCATCCACTGTGTTCTTTGTTCTACCAAAGAAAGCATGCAGGGCGGAATGTCATGTTTACAACCTTTTTTTTAAATATCACTTGCTCTTGAGGTCAAGTGTTTAATAATAAATAATAATCATAATAATAATTAAAAGAGAGAAACAAAGGGGTTGATCCTGAAGCCATTACTCAGATAGAACACACTTTGAAGTCATTGGGAATTTTGTCTGAGCAAGGACTTCAGACCTTGCTTTAAAATTGGTTATGGGAGTAGAGCGGAACTTTGCGCAGTGTGTTGTGAATTTCATTAAAGTCACTTTATAAAAAGTGTACAAATTACTTGTAGCTGAACTTTATGAAAGAGGAAGGACGTGGTGTGGTCCTGTTGATCAGATAATGGTTTCCTGTTAGAATAAGGGGAATAACTGAGATAAAGTAGTTATCTTTTTAGTTTGTGAAAAGTTTAGACAAATATAATTTGTACATATGAGAGGCATGTTGCCCTGCTTATGTAACAACATTGACAGTGCTTCAGAAACTAAAGCCAGGGGTGGCCAACCTGAGCCTGAGAAGGAGTCAGAATTTACCAATGTACTTCGCCGAAGAGCTACAGTAATACATCTGCAGCTCCCTTCCCTGCCCCGCTCACAGCGCCTCCCACCCACCAGCGGTCCTGCTGATCAGCACCTCACCCTCCATCCCCACACTTCCTGATCAGCTGTTTTGTGACATGCCGGAGGCTGGGGGCGGGGGGGGGGGAGAAAGGGCATGAAGGCTATGGGGAGGGTGCGGGAAGGGGTGCAGTGGGGGCAGGGCCTGTGCAGAGCCAGGGGTTGAGCAGTGAGCACCCTCTGGCATATTGGAAAGTTGGCCCCTGTAGCTCCAGCCCCGGAGTCGGTGCCTAGACAAGGAGCCGCATAGTCACTTCTGAAGAGCCGCAGGTGGCTCCGGAGCCACACGTTGGCCACCCCTGAACTAAAGTAACAATATTAATTGTCTGGAGCACTGGGGGATTAATGCAATTACACTTTAAACAGCCTAAATTCTTGAGATACTTTCTGCAGTTGTAGTAATTATAATATTATAGGAGGGTAAACTTGTATGTCCTGCTCACCCAAGACCCCCACTGACTTCATCAGAATTGCATCTGTTTATGTGAGTGTAAATTTGTCTTTGGACCTTGATGGGGACTCTTGTTGCAAGGTCCTGAAGGTTCACTGTTCTGTTTCTACCCTTCCAGTTTGCCTTTTTAAAAATAAAAAAAAAAATCTGAGGTTTGTAAAGAAATTTTGGTGTGAAATGAAAAGAATTTTTCAGTCTTAGCTCTGTATAACCTTCCTAAAGTATTGTAAGTATGCAGAGTCATAATCTGACCTTGAAAGACATGTTCTACTCCCTGTAATGGCAAAGAGAAAGGACACACATGCATCTGAAGCCCAAACAGTGTTTTGTACTTGCATACCTTTAACTAACTGCTGCTGTAGCACGCAAAACAACCAAATATGCATGTGCAACTTATGGATCGGATTGTAGATTTTCTCTGTACAGATACACAAGGGAGGGTGAGGGTGCACTGAGCCTTTATTCTGAGCCCCTCCACCCACTTCCAAGGTGAAGTGATAGTTTTTGCACTCTGGGCACTGGGACTGCTAGCACCCCCTGAAGTGCAAGCAATTCTGATTGGAAAGGAGAAGGGCTTTCTTACCATCTCCACACAGGCCAGCTGATCTGGCTGCCCTCAGAATGGTGTGCAGGTTATACCCTCTTGATGGGTGGCCCAGAGGGCATGCAGGGAGCACCAGGAAACCCTGTGTACATTGCTTTCCAGCACTCTGCTTGAGGCATTGTGGAGTTGCAGTAACCCCAAAGCAGGCCAGTGCTTAAGAGGCGCATTTGTGTCCTGTATATTTTTCAGTGCGGTAAGTACTGGCAATTTTTGTGGTGCTGTACAGAGCACCACTCGCTAATGTTACAATGGGGAGATTAAAAAATGGGTGTTTTTATTGGATTCTCTTCCAAATGATAGTTAGATGCTAGGAGAAGTTACCTGACCAGATAATCACATTTTATGGTTTTTCCTTTAAACTATCTTGGAATATTAGCTTGCAGTTAGCGTATGGAAGATAAAACTCCATTATTGGATGAACTATTAGAAGTAAGGAGTTGCTAATTTATGATTAAAAAATCAACTACAGCAAAGTGTGTTTTCTCTCTTTCCAGAAATCTCTAACTTGTTAGTGGCAACAAAGAAAGGCCAGGAATGGCATCCGGTTTGCCCTCTAGGTCAATTGAGTTTTCATCGAATTCTTAAAGAAGAAGTTAAGCAGGTAAGTAGCTGCTGAATATCAATTTGCTTTGCTGATCTTTTCAGTTGCCTAGTATAACCGAACAAGAACGAACAGCCTTCATAACATGAAATCTCAACAATGATAGTCTCCCCTCCCCCAAAAGAGGCTTTAAAAAAATCATTATTACTTTAAAAGAGCTATTAAGCCACCCAATGTGAACTCAAGTGTTTTAGCAATGATGGGTTATATGCACTTGCATAGCAGGAAGGAAGTACCCCATGTACATGTTTTTCCATCAGGAAGGAAAAACACATTTCCTAGACTGGTTTTGGGAATCTTAATTTTATCACCCATACACCCTAACCCACTTTGTTTTGTAAAGGTCTTATATTTTTAAAGGCTTGATTCAGTAGAGAAAAACTGTACTAAAGACTGAGATCTTGCCCAGTAGGAAACGAGGAACCTAAGTGATTTAGGAGCTTAAGTCCCATTTTCAGAAGTGACTGAGGGATTTAGGAGCATATGTCTGTCTGAAAGTCAATGGGATTTAAGTGACTATAAAGCTATGTCTATACTACCAAAAAAACCCTGCAGCAGCAAGTGTCAGAGCTTGGGTCAACAAATACAGTAACTCTTCACTTAACGTTGTAGTTACGGTCCTGAAAAATTCTACTTTAAGTGAAACGATGTTAAGCGAATCCAAATTTCCCATAAGAATTAATGTAAATAGCAGGAGTTAGGTTTCAGGGAAAGTTTTTTCGCCAGACAAAAGACTATATTTTATATATATATACACGCACGCACGCGCACACACACACACACACACACAGTATAAGTTTTTAAACAAATAATTTAATACTGTACACAGCAATGATGATTGTGAAGCTTGGTTGAGGTGATGAAGTCAGAGGGTGGAAGAGGGTGGGATATTTCCCAGGGAATGCCTTACTGCTAAACGATGAACTAGCACTCAGCTGAGCCCTCAAGAATTTACACATTGTTAATGTAGCCTGACACTCTACAAGGCAGCACAAATGGAGGGAGGGGAGACAGCACGGCAGAGAGAGACTGAGACACACACCCTGTGTGTGAAAGAGACAGAGGTGCATTGCCCCTTTAAGTACGCTGACGCCACTCTAAGTACATTGCCCTTTTAAGTAGATCAGCAAGTTGAGACAGCAGCTCCTGCCAGCAAGCTCCCTCCGTCCTGAGCCCTGTGTGTCGTCCCCCCCATCCCCAACTGCTCTGTGAGATGGGGGGCAGGAGCGGGGGACACGCTGACATTAGCACCACTCTTCTCTTTCTCTTTCTCCCCCTCCCCCCCACGCACAGCAAGCAGAAGGCTCCTGGGAGTAGCTCCAAGGCAGAGGGCAGGAGCAGCACATGGCAGTGTGGGGAGGGACAGCTGAACTGCCTGGCAATTGATAGCCTGCAGGGCAGCTGCCGCACAGGGAACTTAGGGGAGCTGATAGGGTGCTGCCGGTCCACCCTGGTTCCAAGCCCCACCAACTAGCTCCAACGGGTTGCTCTTTCTGCAAGCAGTGGACAAAGCAAATGGCTGCCAAACAACGTTATAAGGGAGCATTGCGCAACTTTAAATGAGCATGTTCCCTAATTGATCAGCAATGTAACAACATTAACCAGGACAATGTTAAGTGAGGAGTTACTGTAGCAGTGTAGTTGTTCCTGCCTGGACTCCCGCTGGAGAAGGAACATCTGCAGTGCTGTTTGTAGCCATATATTTGGGCTCACGGTGTTTGCGCTCTGTTGACCTGGGCTCTGAGACTCACTTCTTTATATATATAGGTTAATAATCAGCACATACATACATACTCCCTGCAAAAGAACCAAGGAGAATCCTCTGTTAATTTGAGGGGAAATGTCATTTGTTTTTTCTAATATCCCTGACAGTGAGTTCCATTGAAATACTACTTGCTGTAATTTTTTGGTAACACTTTAAAGTAACACATCAATGTCATCCTGTTGTAAATAAGAGGCCAGTCATCATTAATTCATTTGACATTCATTCTAATAACATTAAATCATGCTGGACTTGTTTGGTATTAATGTAACTCTACTATCTGACATCCTATTAATACTAAATGAGTTCAGCATGATAAAAAATACCATTTTCAGAGAATACCAAAAGGAGAAATAATGAGCTGGCACTTACTGTAAAATGTTACTAGTTTCTCTTTGGTGATAGACTGCTGATGGTGAAATATGAAAATTACTAAAGCAAGTGGAATAGGGAATTCTGAGTGGTTGCAAGGACTTGTATTAAGTATTTTTGTAGCTCTACACCAGTTTCTTTGATGCCTTGGTTTGAAAATGCCGGTTATACATTATGTTTTAGGATGAACACCTTGGAAGAGGAACAAGAACACAGATTTACTCTGGGATTCTTAATTATAAGGAAGATGAGACTGAAGGGTACCAGGATGAAAAAGAGAAGAAAGTCCTCCTCAAAGTCTTGGACCCCAGTCATAGAGACATTTCTTTGGCAAGTTCTTTCTCTTTTCAGTTCATAGTATACAAACAAGTAGCCAATGCCACCTTATTCATTTTCAGATGTTCATTATTTAAATAACATTAGTTTTCATACAAAACTGAGGAAGTTGAAAAGTTAAGGCTAGCATTTTGCATGCAAGATGCTACCTAACATTCCCTGGCAATACTCATGCACCTGACAAGATCAATCTAACTTAGTCAGGAGTCAGTTTTTTCAGATGAGTCACAAATCCAGGCCCTGATCCCACATGCAAGTAACTTCTGAAGTCAGCAGTCCCTGAGTTCAGTGGGCTATACACAGGGATAAGCACTTGTTGTAACTACTAGATTACGCCCTGGTCCTGCATGCAGTAGGCTTGGAGTCAGGATGCTAGAGTCTATCAGTACCTCTGACACTGATACACCATATAGCCGCATGTAAGTCACTTAACCTCTCTGTGCCTCAGTTTACTCCTTGTGAAGAGGAGCTGCTACTATACAGGAGGATGGCGAGGCTTAATGTTGAATAAGATGCTTTGAAAACCTTGGCTAAAGAGTTGGCATGGTATATAAAGTTTAAACAACAGCACTTCTATTGCACCTTCTCTGCAGTGGTGTTTATGTAGCACTTTAATGTGTTGTTGATCCTGCATGTTACAGGAGTCACATTGGTCTTTCCTGAACTTTATAATATTGTTATGTCACATTCAGTTGTTTCCTTACATGCCTTACTTTAGGATAGCCACTGAAATGCTGGTATTTACTTTTACTGTTTCACTTTCTAACAGGCGTTTTTTGAGACAGCAAGCATGATGAGGCAAATTTCCCACAAACACATCGTCTTCCTTCACGGGGTCTGTGTCCGCGATGTAGAAAGTGAGTTCATTTAAAATCTGTCAATGTGGCTCTTACGAAGTGAAGACATAAGCCGTTAAGGGAAGGGTAGGTCTTTTTGTTCAGCGCCTAGCACAACAGGTCCTAGTCCATGACTGGGAGCCTGAGGCGCTACTGCAGTACAAATAATAAATAATAATCAAAGTGGTGGTAGAATTGGAATGAGGAGCCTTTCCTTCAGCTGTGTATCATATCAGAGTTTCCCCTCCTAATGCCACTTATCTTCAGACAGTGTTTATAAGAATGGTTTCCTTGGGTCAGGAGACCAGGCAAGGTATTGACTTCCCACTCGTTGGAGTTTTGCCTTCCAGTAGAGGTTACCTCCCAGGTCAGGGTTGAGGAGGGGGCCAGTGCATATACTGTACCTATTATGTGGCCAGTGGAACCCTTTGTTAATCTGGATCCTTCATAAGCAGTGAATTCACTTCTGATTTAAAGCATTAGTACAGACACAGTGGTATGGTGCAGATGCTCCAAAAATGTAGCTCTCCATGAAAGACCCAGTTATGCCCTTTGGATTATTTCAGACATAATACTGTTGCTACATACTGAAGGCATGACTCTATTTTTGTAGATATCATGGTTGAAGAGTTTGTTGAATTTGGGCCACTGGATCTCTTTATGCACCGGAAAAGTGATGTTCTCACAACTCCTTGGAAATTCAAAGTAGCCAAACAGCTGGCAAGTGCATTAAGCTACTTGGTAAGTAGGCAGCATGCTAGTGCGGAAAAGTACTGCCTGTAGGGTTTTTTTGGTCTAAATCGCAAAATTAGTGTGCAATAGCTGCCAGTGAAAATCCTTTTTCTGGGTATTGTTCAATAGAACACACAAGAACATCTGTGGTCTGGGGTGGGGTGGAAGTCAGACCTCCTTGTTGTTTTTATTATATTATTTCAAATAATGTCCAAGGCTCCTAGAGTAGCAGATGGGTGCCTATTTAATGTCAAATCTAATACAGTGCCCATCTCTGCCATTGTATGACCTCAGGCAAGTCACTTAATGCCCCTGTCCTTCATTTACATCCCGTATGAAAGAGGGATGATGATTCTTGCCCATTTTTATATAGTGCATTGAGATCTGTGGGTGAAAGTGGCATATAAGTGTGCAGTTCCCCCTCCCCCCCCGCCCCTCCGCTCCAGGAGCATTTCTCCCAAGCTACTTGTTGGAGCTCAGACTGGATGCTTTACATCTCTCTCTTGAGCTATGTAAGCAAAGGTATTTGCATAGCATGGCTGCATCATTGTATTTATTGTAACCCTCTTTTAAATACAGGAGGATAAAGAGTTAGTACATGGAAATGTGTGCACGAAAAATATTTTATTAGCAAGAGAGGGAATTGACCATGAATATGGTCCTTTCATTAAACTGAGTGACCCAGGAATTCCAATAATGGTGCTATCCAGACAAGGTACCGTATAAAATCAGATTATTCATTTTACTGCGGTTGGGAAGGAAGAGAGAAAATGTTGTTTTACCAGATAGTTCCTTCTGGCTGACAGCCTGGTATCTCTCTCTTCCATTCTGTACAGCTTTGAGTTATAGTTTTGTGGATACACATAATAAAGTGGTATGTTGCTTACATTCAGTGTATTTGGTTACCTTTGTCATTCTGTGCGCACACAACACACACAAGATGTAAAAAAGCAACATTGGGTTTAATGAGCTAATGTAAGAGGAACCCCAGTTTTATGAAGGGCTCAGGGCACATCCGATACGTGTAACTAATTATTTGTTAAATTGCTGTAGTGCAATAGAATGCTGAATAACTTGGCAGTTTTTCTAGCCCTTAGTTGAAATTAACTCCAGATCATGTAAACTGTCTTTTATCTAAGAATGTGTCGAACGAATCCCTTGGATTGCACCTGAATGTGTTGAAGATTCAAAAAATTTAAGTGTTGCAGCAGACAAGTGGAGTTTTGGCACAACACTGTGGGAAATCTGCTATAATGGAGAAGCACCCCTGAAAGATAAGACATTAGCAGAGGTAAAAGTCTGTTTCATAAGTCTTACCTTGCTGTGTGAAATGCATCATCTTTGGCACTTATTGTTTCCATACTAGACTTGATAGTAGTTTAATATTTTCTGTTCAACCAGCTATTTAAATCCCATGTGAAAATTCAGTACAGGTGGGTTTGCTAAGGAGGATGCTGCTGCTTAGAATACAGCAGGTCTGAACTAGGAATTGGGCTTTGCCTGACAGCAAAGATAAATAACTAATGCTTGACTACTGACCCTGTATCAGCTTTTTGAGGGTGGGATTTCTTAACCCAGTGTAATAAGTGATTAGCGCTAATGCAGGAGCTTTTGAGGCACCTGCACCAAAGGGTTGCACATATGACATTTAAATCACACTATTTATCCCAAAGCACTTGACAAAGATTCAATGAAATTTAGTTACCTCTGGAGCGCACCCTCTGCCCTGCCCCCTTCCTCTCCTGCAAGCCTGGGACTCCCACATCCTTCTCAGTTGCACTAATATTCTTTAATCAAACCAAAGCCATGTTCTCCCTCACCACTGCTGGGATCCCTGCAGCTAAGATTCCATTTGGGATTCTTCTCCCTTGAAGTTCTGCTCTTCTAAATAAGAGGCTCTTCAGTTCCTAGCCTGCACAACAACTACTAAACTGTTCAAGGAACGTATCTGGGTCCCTTAGCCACTGCCTGAGAGGAACAGGTAGCTCAGCAGAAGAGCTGAGCTACTGAAAGGAATTTGCTGCCCTGACAACAGCGTGTTCCACCATCCTCCTTTCCCCTCCCTAAAATGCGCCTTCTAACCAATACATCATGGGGGCAGCAAATCCTTAAGTTCCTAGACAACGCTTTTTGTGAGGGATGCAAGTGGCACAAAGGAGATATACACCAAACCCTTCTCAGAAATGGCTGCTCTGAGCTATCCCAGACTATACAGAAACTAGTCTCCCCTGGAAGGAGACACCTGTGCAGAGTTTCTGGTGAAAAGGAACTGTTTTGTGAAAGCTGGGGTGGGAGAAAGATCAAAGTCAGATTTGTAATGGAAAGTGTCTTACGATAGCTCTGGAGTTAAAGTATGCGTCTGTAATATAAGGTCTACAATCCATGCTGGGTTTTCTGTCTTGTCGTACAGAAGGAGAGGTTCTATGAAGGGCACTTCATGTTGGTAACACCATCCTGCAAGGAACTAGCTGATCTGATGAAGCAGTGTATGCACTATGATCCCAATCAGAGACCATTTTTCAGAGCAATTATGAGAGACATCAATAAAGTGGAAGAACAAAGTAAGAAATTATTTTGCTTCTTAGTTTGCTATTAAAGGAAGGTTGATTTATTTAGCTAAGTTGGATACTTTAGTGTAACTTCATGTACTAGCAAAGATTTACCATGACAACACATACTGGTAGCAGAAATTCTATGTGTAATACTGTTGAGGGTGTGAGTTTTATATCATTGAAACAATGGGAATAAAACATGTCTGTGGGTATGTGGAAAGACTATGTAATTTCTATGTTGCGTGTGGGTTAAGTCAAGCTGAGCTGAAATAATTGCAGCCAGTTTTGATATTGTGTATGTCAAGCTATGTGGGCCTATGGCTAGAGTCTAGAGGCTATGGCTATAGTCATTTGGGAATCTTAATCAGGGCACAGATGTAAGTACAGAAAACTGTGGATCTGATCCAGGTTGCTAAAGGGCATCATGTTTTCAAAGGAAACTTGACGTTACTTTGGACTTCTCTGCCCCCAATACTGAATAAGCCCCTTCCTTAGTCCTTATTCTGTTAATTAGCACTTTTCATGTTCCAAGTGCTGTGTCAAACACTAAACAACTAATCCTTATTTCATCTCTGGAAGGGAGATGTGGGGCTACCCAAAATGCTCATCCCCTTCTGTAGATGGGGCAACTAAGTCTAAATCTGAATCTTGGAGAAGAACTCACAAGGACCCAGCAGCTTAGCAGAGCTAGGCATTGAGACAAGCAGCAGAGCAGGAGGTGGGCAAGCAATCAGTGAGGGGAGGGAGGAATCTTCTAGCATTCAGCAAGGAGGAGGAGGGACTCAAGGGAAGAAGTGTGCACTACGAGCAGGGACAGACTTGAGTCAGGAGCTTTGGATATGAGTAAAACCTAAGGAATAAGGGGACTCTGGGAGCCTGTCTAACTTGGACTGTGTTGATGCTGTTTTCCATGTTAGATCCTGATATTATCTCTGAGAAGAAGCCTTTCGCAGAGGTCGATCCCACTCTCTTTGAAAAACGATTTTTGAAAAGAATCCGAGATTTGGGGGAGGTAAGTAGAGTGGCGTGTTTAGGCCATGACATGAAGAAGCAGACATATGACTGAGCCTTCTCTCGCTGACACCGCTCCCTGGCAGCATGGCTCCTTTGGGCGCCCCCGCTGCCTGCCAACCAAGGAATTCTCTCAGTGCAGAGGAGTCTTTGTGGAAGAAGAGGTGGTGTGCACTTTTAAGCAAATTGCTTGTAGGGCTGCTGGAGGAGTGGGGAAGGGGATGATTTACAGGTGCCTCCACTGCACAGAGACAGGGATAGCGTGGGTACAGGCATCTAGGCTAACCCCTTCAGGATAAAAAGGACAGAGCCAAACATGGAAGGTGCACTCCACACACGGATTTGGGGCAAAATCTAGCCCAGGGTGATCAGAATTCACTGGTAATATGTTACCCAGAGGAGCAGCATCACCAGTCTGTCTCTTTTTGATGTACCCTTTCTGTAGCATGATGAGAAAAACTGAATTGTAAATGCCTGAAGTATTGCACTAAGCATTATCTGGCTAGTGATCACAGTCCAAAATGGTTTCCTTTTTTCTTTTAAAATTAGGGTCACTTTGGCAAGGTTGAACTCTGCAGGTACGATCCAGAGGGTGATAATACAGGAGAGCAGGTGGCAGTAAAGTCCCTGAAACCTGAGAGTGGTGGGAATCATATCGCTGATCTGAAGAAAGAAATCGAAATCTTGAGGAATCTTTATCACGAAAACATTGTGAAATACAAGGGAATTTGCATAGAAGATGGTAAATTTTCAAGTAGAAGAAGATTAAAAATATAAGATTTTTCCTTCTAAGGTTCAGCATAAAAACTTACTCTGGATATGAACTTAGATTTTTTTCTTCTTGGTGTAGGAGTTAAAATCTCTCTGAAGTTTCTCCCCTTCCCTTTTTATGCACTCAGAACTTTAAAGTGGCCACACTGGCTGCCCCCTCACGAAAAATGTGTGTGTAGGACAATTAACTATGGCTCAATTACAATCCCGTGGTAAATAGAGCATTTATTAAGGAAGCACAGACATAATCATAACTATTCCTCATATCAAAGCAATTGTGGTGCCCATAAGGTCATATTTACATTAAATCCTTTGTGTGGCTCTGTCTCATTAAACATGTCTGCATTCTTCAGCTGTCACCATGACTGCTATTTTAACACGTCAGTATTTGGTTGGGAGCCACAGTTATCTGCCTTGTGAAGTAGGATCTCTGTCTTCTGACCCATTCATGCAGCACCCAGCACCATGGGTGTTGCTGACACTGATTGGAGCCTTGGGGGCAATACAGCCATGAATATAAATACTTCCAAGTATAGGAAAAAACCCCAGTATGTTAGATGCCACTAAGGTGGTAACTGTTGAGCAAGCGTGGGAGGATGAATGTTGGAGTTAAAGCTATGGTGAAATGAGCATTCTTACTATGTTTGCAGGAGGAAGTGGGATTAAACTCATAATGGAGTTTCTTCCTTCTGGGAGCCTAAAGGAATATCTCCCACGAAATAAGAGCAAAATCACTCTGAAACATCAGCTAAGATATGCAGTTCAGATCTGCAAGGTAAGCCTGGAAATGGAGTCTTTCAGCAGCACAATGTCTGTTTAATTTGTAAGTACTTGAAAAGGGGGGAGGGGGAGTGGTGTACATGGACAAGGTCCCTGCTCCTAGGGGGTTTGCATTACTTGTGTCTCTTACCCTGTGTCCAGCAGCTGAAACCTAATGGGGATAGCGTAGTTACCAGTGTGGAGAGCCGCTGCGGCGTGAGCTCATGGAAAACCAGTGGTTTTGAAGGAGGGAGGAAAGGATGGTCGGCACGCAGAAAAGCTGGCGGCAGCTCCAGCAAAGAGGATGGGAGTGAAAAGTTGCTAAACGTAGACGTGGCAGGACAAAAGGGAGCATTCAGGAGGGGGACCATGGCCAGAGCTCAGAAGAGCTGGAAACAAGAACCAAGCAGTAGGCAAGAGGAGAGCTGTGCTGGATCTCGGAAGCTAGGACAAGGAGTGTGCACTTGATACAGAAAATGAGGGAGCAAGTGGAATGATGTCACAACATCAGCAGGAGTGGAAGAGTGTGTTAGGAACGTGAGGAGGGGAGGTGACAGCCAGGTTGTGAGCGTGGGAGAACGGTGGAGTAGGCTGCAGGATTAGATACCATTTTAAATGCATCTAAATTTGAAATCAGTGGGTCATTGTGGAATAGATGCTGGAAAGACAGCTAGGTATGAGACTGAGCAGAGGCCAGAAAAGCAGATCAGGCCACCCAAGGGCAGAGTTTAGAAGGAGCAGCAGCTGAGGACAGACTGACAAAATGGAGGAGAGGGGAGAAAGAAGAGCCACGAGTAGAGATGATGGTGTGAATAGTGAGTGAGGTAGAAGAGAAGCTGGGGAGCTGATTTGTGAAAGGAGGTGGGGAAAGCAACATAGACCTGAACACTTGGGGCGTTAGTGTAACCGGCTTTTTCTCCCTCTTCAGGGAATGGATTATTTGGGCTCTCGTCAGTATGTTCACCGGGATTTAGCAGCAAGAAATGTCCTTGTTGAAAGTGAGAACAGAGTGAAGATTGGGGACTTTGGCCTCACCAAAGTAATTGAAACCAATAAGGAGTACTACACGGTCAAAGACGATCTCGACAGTCCTGTGTTTTGGTAATGGGATACTACAACTCAGCTTCATTAAATAGTCTGTGTAATGTAGTCATTTAACCTGCTCCAGGAGACGAACGCTTTCTGGAACTGTTTTTCTGTTTCGATAAGTCATGTTTTCCAAAGTTAACTAAACCACACACACAAATTCCATATTGCCATCTACCCCTCTTATATTGAATGATTACCCTTTATATTTCTTTTTAATATCTTATTTGGCTTATATGGCAGAAGCTGGGAATGGGCGACGGGATGGATCACTTGATGATTACCTGTTCTGTTCATTCCCTCTGAAGCACCTGGCATTGGCCCCTGCTGGAAGACAGGATACTGGGCTAGAAGGACCTTTGGTCTGACCCAGTATGGCCGTTCTTATACTGATGTGCTGCATAAGGGTTTTGACCTGGATGGTATATTTTGGTTGCTTGTGTAGCAGCTCAAGCCTTGTGACAAGAGAGAGGAGCTCAGTGGGTGTGTGTGTATAATTCCTTTTATATACTCACATGTTCCTGTATTCCACACAAATGATACTGTAGACAACTTATTTTAAATGCATGCGGGTTAAGCCACCAATTTCACCTTTTACAACAGGAGTGTATGTATTGAGTGATTTGGGCAGCCCTTACTGAAATTTAACAGTGCCATGTTACGTCCGTAGGTATGCTCCGGAATGTCTGCTTCAGAGCAAGTTTTACATTGCTTCAGATGTCTGGTCATTTGGAGTGACGCTGTACGAACTACTGACGTACTGTGATGCAGAGTCTAGTCCAATGGCGGTGAGTGGTTGTGAAAGGAAATGTTACTTCAACATCAGCGACTGAATTGTAATTCAGCACTAATTCTGCCCATAAATATCTTTTGAAAAACAGCAACGTGAGCTTTGTTGAAAAAGACACATCTGAATCATTACCTTACAGCTTACTCAAAATCAGTGAAGAGGTAGAATGAATTTCTCTAGCTTATGGAAACAAAAGGTCCGGAGTGCTCTTTTCAAACATGGACTCTTGCATCTGGATGCTCAAACCATCATTTTTGCTTAAGAACAAATTTGAGTATCTACACGCAGGTGTTCGGTGTCTCATTAAGGAAGCCATGTTTAAAAAATTGTGCTTCTTGTACTCTCATGATGGGATGGGAAAGAAATGAGAATACTGCATGCTATGGTATGAATACGGGTTTATAATTAGTCTTCATTTTGAGATTAAGTATTTCTCATGTCAAGTTTAACTGTTATGATTTCATTTGGCAAGAATTATAAATAAAGATCCACGTGGCTTTTCCTTGTTACAGGAGTTTTTGAAAATGATTGGCCCAACTCAAGGCCAGATGACAGTAACGCGGCTTGTACGTGTATTAGGAGAAGGAAAACGCTTGCCTCGGCCACCAAACACCCCAGAAGAGGTATAAACTAGATTGATAGCCAAATGTATACAAGCAAACTTTTCTTCTCAAGTTTTCTGAAGCATTATGTTGAAAAAAATTTTCCTAATGAGATTCCCAAGTCTGACACCTCCACAGAAACAAAAATCTCTTTAAGGTCTGAGTCCCGTCTAATTCGTTATATAGTCCTTTGATTTCTGAAGTATAGAGCCGGTGCATGTGTACCACACTGAGGCTGTGTTCATAGAAGGTTAGGGTTAGAAGGGACCTCAGAAGGTCATCTAGTCCAACCCCCTACTTGAAGCAGGACCAATCCCCAATTTTTGGCCCAGATCCCTAGATGGCCTCTTCAAGGATTGAACTCACAACCCTCGGTAGACACCCCATTCACCAGAGGACTCTACCACTTGTGCTAAGGGACAGCTCCTTTTCCTTTTAAGGCGCTGGTGATTAGTTCCTGAGCCAACTCCCACGGAAGTCGTTTGGATGCTTCCTATTGATTTTAGTGGGAGGTGGATCAGGCTTTTAGTCACTTGGCCCGAGGCACCTGTGATCCCATTCACTAAGCTGATGTTACACTCTAATACTTTACGGCTCACTCGTTATGTACAGCAAAGAGCCTGTAATGCTGTAAGTAAAGGTGGTGGTGTTGTTTCTCCCTATTCTCATAACTAATGGGCCTGACACTCTCTCTCTCACCCCAGATGGACCAATACCTTTGATTTAAAAATGTAATGGAAGCTCACTTTGGCTCAGATCATCAGCTAGTGTAAATCCACATGGCTCTGTTGCCTTTAGTGGAGCTATTCCAGTTCACAGCAGCTGAGGAGCTGGCCCTTTATTGAGAAAATGAACAGTCTACCAGTAATTCACCCTTTAAAATTTTTTTTTCTCGTTGCTAGGTGGACCAGCTGATGAGGAAATGTTGGATATACAATCCAGCTGACCGGACGACCTTTCAAAATCTTATTCAAGGATTTGAAGCACTTATAAATAAATTATAATTAGCATTTTTGTATGGTCAGTGCTTTAAATGTATGTCAGATATAAATACCCAGGTCCTTTTACTTTAACTACTGTAGTCTGGCTATGCTAATACGTGTTTAAGGGTTTGCTTTTCCAGTGGTTTCCTTTTTTGGGATCAAAATATTTAAATTCCCTAGCAGAAAATCTTTAAGCACTTTGCTCTTGTTAGAGTATTACTGATTAGAAAAGGTTCATTGATCAACCCATCCATCACTTAGATTATACTGAACTAACCCAAATTGGAAAGAACTGTGTCAAGAAAGGGAATTTATGACGGCCCCCAGGGCACGTCAACAGATGAAGCACATTAAACAAGTGTTCTGCAACTAGCATGATTTTCCTGAATAACTAACTCAGAAGATTGAGCAGAACTTTCCATGGCAATTTAAACTGCTTTTCAAATAGGAAATTAATTTTTAGGAAAGTGGTAAGGAGATTTTTAAAAAAAGTGGACTGGGCAAAAAAGGCCATCTTGAGCTGCATATATACATGTAAATATTCCAAAAAGACCATTTACCAACTTTTATGATTTTGCATTTCATTGCAGAAACCCAGTTTCTTACTACAGCTTTTTTTACTTTTACTAAAACAAAACAAAAAAACCCCTAAGCTAAGTACTTTACACCATTTTTATATTTACAATTACAGTTATTCTATGATATGTAGGAGAGCTGCAGCATGGGGACACAAGGAAGGGAAATTAAACATCTTATTTTCTTAACAAACACCCCGAAATGTGTAGGTCAGGCCATTACTGTAATGAGCCACGGGAAGCACTCTCTCAACTGCATTCTCCATTGATGTGTAGGTTATCTTTGACGTACACGAATGAAGGACTGTAAAGTTTAAAGTTAGAGTAATATTTTTGCGGATTGATTGTGCCATCACAATGAGGATTTTCCTGGAAGCTATGTTTTTTTGGGCCAGATATTTTTCTGTCCTGCACTCCATTGCATTTATTAACACCTGTTTAAAAAAACATGAGGAACAAAAATTAAATGAGTATTAATATATTCTTATTGCATTAGAAACAGATTTTGGATCCCAATTTGATATGCAGACTGCCAAATTATGCAATTATCATATATACAATTAACCAGACTGGGTCTGCTTGAGTTCTATGACCATAAACAGATTTTGAAGTTGAATCAAGGGTACTGAAGTCATATTATGTGAATTGGGCAAGCTTTTATTGATGGTAGATTATTCAAACTAGCAACCTTTTGCTGATCCTCTCCCTGGAATTTAGGCAATATTGTCTCCCCCAAACCTGGATTATTAAAATGCTTAGAGGGCACATTTATTTAGTGTCAGCAATAACTGAAAATGTCTTTACACATTAAAGTATTACTGAACCCCAAACAGGTAGGATTCATTTTTACAGTATTATCTTTTATTTCTGTACTTTACTTATGAACCTGAGTAGAATCTATATGCACTTTGTTACTCTTTATACAAATTAATAAAGATTTTTTTTCTTCACTTGTGTGTGTTAATTATAAATTACACTGTGCAAAGCTTTACTTTTTTAGGGAAGATAAATTTGAAACTTTGCTATCGCACACTTGTGTAAAATGATACATTACAATGGCTTCCACTGAGTGAGAGTAGGCTGGAGATTTTGTCCTTTCACACAAATTCCACTGTAAATGGAGCAGTAATTTATTTTGTTGAAAAGGGTAACAGTTTTGAAAAGTTGCAGATACAATAGTTTAAACAAAATACTACAGGTGAATTTGACACCAATCAATACATATGAGAACGATTGGTTTTGTTAGATTATACATATCAAATACATTGCTATTCTGCTGTTTTAAGGTGGACGTGCAGAGCATCTACATAACAAAGCAACTGTGTTTTCTAAAACAGTCCTGACTGAGCTACTGTGAAAAACTTTGAGTTTATTCAAGACATTTAAAAAAAAAATCAGTAAACTTTAAACATGATAAACTTTAAAAGATAACCTGGGAATTCTATAAAGAGACTAAATTAAATTTACAGCCATTACATGGCTGGAGCACTACATACATCAATTACACGATTATTGCAGTTTAGTCAAAGATGGAAACATTGAGTTGCAAAGGGATTATAAGAAAGTTAATTCACATGGTCAGTTGCAAGTGTCTTATTCATAATTTAACTTATATAAATATTAGTAATGAAAACATGGATTTTTACCACTGCAGATACAAAAATGTTAAGGCGATTTGGTGATAGGACTTGGAGCTGGTAAATCAAATGTAAGATAAAGGAACAGTCAGAGAAAAAAAAGCTTTGGAAGTTTCTGAATGGACCTCTCAGCCCAGTGCACAAGTCAGGGAGAAAGAAAAGCACTAGGCAAAGGCAAAAGACTATTCCAGTTCTGGCTGGCAGAGACTGAGTACAGTACTAGTTACTGTACTGCAAGAGAGGTAATTCCTTGGAGAAAATGACCCTCTATAAAAAAAAGAAAGGGGGGGGGGGTAGCAGGAACGAGAAAGTGGGAAATGTTCATGGGGACAGAAGGAGTCTACAATGAAAAACTTTTGAAAGGAGGGGTTCAAAAGGGATGTGTGTATGTATATATACACACACACACACACTAGGTGTAAATAATAAACCCAGGTGCCTCTGTGTTATATCATATACACCATACTCATAAATGCCAATGAGAGCTGAGTGAGTAGAGATTAGTCCGGTCTAAAGAGGACTATTTGATGCAAAAGAATACATAATAAAGGCCTACTCCTGCAGTCAATGGGAATCGAGGGCATTCAGACCTTTGGGCCCCAAATGACCAGTTGGGATAGCTGAAGCAAATTGTAAAAGTAAGTTTGACACCTGGAGCCAGAGTAGAGTGAAGGTTAAAAATAGGAAAGTGGGATTAACAAAACTAAACTAGGACAGGTGTAGTGGGGTTGGACAGCATTTCCTCCTCTACTGTCTGAACAACCCAGAAATTAGTGAAAACAAAACTGGCAGTTAAATTTTTAGCTTCTTTTTGAGCAACTTTTATACTGATCTGCTTAAAAGTAGTTGAAATTATTTTAGTTGGTTTTACTGTTCCTGCACATTGAATTTTCATCACCTAGTGGAGGGTGGCTTTTGCATTTTAGTTTTTGGGAGACACTCTCACACCAGTTCAAATCCAATACTTAGCAAGACCTAGTATTTTACAGATTTCAGAAGCAGAGTAGGGCAGAAACAGATTCATTCACAAAGAGTAAAATTGCACATAAAAATGATAACCACCTCTTGGGAAAGAATATTAATAGCTAAGGATACACCTTTGTTCTAACTAGTGCCTATGTACTCTAGATTGATGCTGGTAGGCTCACAATATAACAAACTTTATTTTTAACAAAACATTTACTGTAAAGCTCATGGGCTCTATGTTAATACATCTGGTGTCTCTCCAATGTTTTGGAGTAAGTTTTTTAAAATGTAAAGGCTGTAAGTGCAGAAGGCTCAACTCTGGAAAACATAAAACTGAAAAGCACACTTTTAAGAGTTTATAAAAAAATTATGATTAAGACAATCTCACCTTCCTCATCTAAGGGAAAAGTCTCCCTTGCCACTATTTTCATTGCTTTTGACTGACACATGATCGACAATCACCAAAGGAAACTTCTTTGCAGGTTTAAGACAATCATTGTCAATTCTGACAAGTTACTGTAAGATCATGTATTAAGGGAGACACCATTGTATTATTTAACAAGGCAAATAATGAGCGAAAAATGTCCAACTAGTCGTCTTTATTGCTACATATAATTTATTTGGAAATTTTGCCTGAATTGTTCCTTTTAGGAATTTATCACCCTATATAAAGATGGATTGGTATGAAGTTAAGGCAGTAATAAATACAGAGGTACAAAAAAGTCATCTGTTGGCTTTAAGGCAGGATTGGTTGATTGGATCTCAGTAAACACGCTTTTTTTTAAGATAGCATTCTGCACCCTGAGTGTGCTGGCCATTATATTCAGCTGGGCCAGCTTCTGGGGAAGAAATGAGGCGTGAAGAACTTCGCTTTTCACTTCTTACTGGTGCCACCTGTGCGAAAGAAGAAAGTGAGTGACAATCCAAACTAAGCGATCAGAGAAAACAGTATCATTTGTGTTAATAAAGTGTTCCAAGTTGAGGTGTTTTATAGTACGCACGAACGACATTAGCTATTTAGTCTAGAAGTTCTAATCATTGTTACTAAGTGCTAATATCCCAGTCTATCCTGATCTCTTTCATTATTTTATTTGTATGCACCTCTCTCAGGCTGTGGTCTCTTTGAAATTCAGCTCTGAAATGTGCTTTACAGATGCTGAAAAAAATGCAGTGCAGGGCTTGGGTGTGGAAATAATATTTCGGGCAACAGGTTACTCAATCATCTGATGCCAGGTTTCAGACAGGTCTCTGGGTGCTCAGGTACACTGTGTATTTGTTTAGTCCATGCCCAAGGAATGGTCTCTGACTGCCTTCTGTGGAACGTGCCATTAATACAAGCTTTGGAGCAAGCTGTCTAACACCAGCTGCACCTAGCAGTTTTTCTCCTATAACTAGAAAAAAGGAGATTGAAAAGCAGCTGTTATCTCAGACACCTGAACGATTTCTTTCCTCTCTGGGCTCTGATAACTCTATCTGGATGGAACCTAATGAGAGAGTTTCCAGCCCTGTGTCTGGGAACTTGAAAGTGAAATTCGTTATTATGTGCACAACACACAGCAACATGCGTAGCCCTTGGCTATCTTTGTTACAAGGTACATCTCAGCCAGTTCTTGCCAAACAAGTGCTACCACCAGCATCTTGATTTGATTCTGCACAAAGCCAGGGCTACCCCAGGACTTTCCTAATCAAGCTATAAATAGAAAATTGGCTTGGTAGATGCCACAAGGTTCATGTTTGCCCTAGTTTACCAAACAATTTTGCAGTTGGCACAATACTCATTTATACCTTCAAAAGTCCTAATGATCTTTTAGCCACTTGGTGGCAGCAAGAGACCAACAAGGCATGCTACCACCTGCATCTAGATTTGGCCCTGTCGAAAATCACTCTTAGCTTCTCCTCTCACCTTATTTAATGGATTCTGTGGAGTAAGCTGAAAGCTGCCTGGCTGGTATGATCCCTGGGCTCCAGTGTAATATGAAGGCATAACCTGCAAATATGTATTGTAGTCTCCATAAGATCTAGCAGGTTCCTAAATGGAGAAGAGGATCCATGATAAACCAAAGGTCAAAACAAAAAACTCTTTATTTTTAAGTAATTACTCTTATTTGACTACAGTGATGATCAGTGGACAGATACGGAAATACCGGAGTCAAGCCAAGTTTCTAAAGGAAAGAATTTTCAATTCAGAAACAGCTCAGGCCTATAGCAATTTTCCTCTCTCATTGAGTCTGATGTAGGAACATTAAAAAAATCTTGAGGCACATAATCCTTTAAAAAAAAAAAAAAAAAAAAGGGAAATTTGGTTTTGTATTTTTTAGGTTTTGCCTCCCATTTGCATTGCAGCACCCACTGGGGATCTATAACAATCTGAGCGCTAAATCGCTCTCGGATAATACCTTAGCGGGAAAAAACATGATAATCTCTTGTTCACTTATACTGTTTGAACGCTACAATGTAGGGTAGTTTTTAATGCACTCCTGGTCTATTTTATAGCACATGGTGAAAACTTTAGGTTGTAGGAGCCTAGTTACAGGAAAACTTAGGGAATACCAACGATTGTGTGTTTGGGATCCACACGGTGACTCTGCAGCACTATTTTGCCCACATGATCTGGTCCTTTCTGTTTACAGTAGTGCTGAAGCACATAGTAGCATCCTCATGCTAAAGGAGAGAAGAAGTCAACGGAGATGTGAAGGAAAATCATTTTACTTTTACCTCCGAAGCTTCATTTTCAAATTCACCTACTCTTGCTTGAGTAGTGTTGTATGCCTGAGCATAATGCTGATACCACTGCTGGACAGCCTCCTATAAATGAGAAAAAACTTCTTCACTTCATCTGCCTGCTATGGTGATTTTACTTTATAGCAACTTCCCATGACCTTCACAGGGCACTAGATTTAATTAAAGACAAAAGCTCTCCAAGACACAAAAACAGATTTAAAACCAATCATAAAAATCCAACAAAACAGTTAAATATATGTTTTAAGTGATTATGTGATAGGTGTCCGATTGACCACACCAAAGTCTTCTACTCACCCAGAAGATATAGAACAATTATATGTCTGAACCTCATCTAGTATGGTATATGTTTGTGATGCCCAATTACACATTAAATAACTTGATTCATTGGTTTGGAATTTGTTTATCTTATAGTTCGTGAAAAAGACTTCATTCTGCACTTGTCCTCTAAATTGACACCAGGACCCGAGTGAGAATATCCTGTTTATTAACGACATAAAAAGTGATCAAAATGCTCTATAATTTACAGTACCATTGAGCCAAGTAACTCCACCATCTTCACAGAGCTATGGGATGTCTTTACAACAGGCCTTACTCCAAGTAGAACACAAAACAACCACATGCAACTACGGCATAACTTCAGCTATCTAGAAGTAATAAAGTCAATACAAATATACCAAGCACCCCATTACAGGAAGGAAAGTATTGTTAGCTAACATACCTGTGTATAATCCCCATACGGTTGAGAGTAATTAAAGTAGTTTTCCATTGCATGTTGTGATGTAGTTCCCTGAGAGACTGCAGCATCCACTATGTTGCTTGAAAGTCCAGTCTGCTGCTGTGTACTAGTTGCTTTGCTGGCAACTGCTGCTCAAAACAAAACGAATACATTCAGTTTATACAAGCTGTCCAACCATTAAGGGGCACACTTTGATCTTGGATACACTTGTGTAAGCCCAGAACATTGTCACAGACCTGAAATTTATTACTCCAGATTTACACATTTAACTGCAATCAAAATCTAGCCCAAAATATAAAAGGTCTTATGTTTGATAGAAAATAGTTTCTAGAATGTACATGAACTCTGAACAAACATGCTAACTCTGTACATTTGCATTAGAAATACTGCAGGATATAATATCTCTTTACAGATAAGTACGCATATAAACTGTATTTTTTTCAACTAGAAAATTAGTGATGAGGATCGCTTATATCAATTTACTTTTCTTCTCAGTGCAAGTTCTTTGAAAGAGAGAATCCTAGGTTTTATTAATGACAAATGCTGTCGGCGTTGAGATCATTTAGTAAGCAGAGAAACAACTTACCACACTTTGCTCTAGAAAGCTTTAAATCAAATCACAAGCTGTTAGACAAGCATGTGCTGAATGGCTGCTTACCTGAAAGACACACACCCCGCAACACGCTTGCCAAATTCAAGTAGGGATTGGTACTAAGACGGATTTCTTTGGGTGGTTCTCCCAGGAGTGAGGTCTGTTTTTTTGAGGGAATCTGTAAAAATGTTAGATAACATTCATTCCACTTTTCAGCTATCACTCAAGTCATAAGTAAAACCAAAGCAATGACAGGTGCTTGTCTCTACATGACTTTAAAAACTTGCAGATTTCATAGGTTTTACAGCAGAGTATCTCCAAATCAATCCTGAACCGAATCATCTGAACAGACAGCTCAGATTACAGATACTTTTTCTTGCCAAGGAGTTTGTCAGCCAAGTGTCTCTTTAGACCAGCAGGGAAGGGGATGGGGGGAGGAATTGCAAACTTAGTTTTCCTGAGTATATTTAAAACCTCACTAAAAGCCATCAGATTAATAAAGCTCACAGTAAGTATGCGACGGAAGATTAGCTTCAACTCAAGCCTCTGGCAAACCAAGGACTGATGAACTCTGGCTTAGGGAGGTAGAATTTTCTGTGATGTACTAATGTAAAATGCCTTTTGAGCAAGCTGCTTATCAGCACTAGCCGTACTTAGGTTAAAGCGGAAAATAATTGGGAGTGGGTCTGAGACCCCAGGACTCACTCACTCCCCCAAACCAGCAGAGGTGCGTGGGCTCCTGGAACTGTGATGGACTGAGTCTATTCTGATAGTTTTTGCCTCTCTGTGGTGCTAAGTCCGTAACTGGGACAAGTTGTTTATGGAGGAGAGCAGGAGCTCCAGAGGCAGCCTGCCTGCCCAAGGGCCCCCCCTAAGGGTATGTCCACGCTGCATTCCGGAGTGAGCTCCTAGCCTGGCTCCGCAGACTCGGGCTAGCAGGGCTCTCACTAGTGTGCTGTGTAGACACTGCGGCTCAAGTCTGGTGGGAGGTTAGGGAGGGAGGACAACATCTACACAGCTATTCTTAGCACGCTAGTGAACACTCCACTAGCCCAACCCTCATTTAATTTGTTGATTTACAGCATAAAAATATACCCAAAATAGAGTGATGTGTGCAGGTGGCAAGTTAGTTAGCTAATCCCACATAGATTCTAGCAACATTTAAAACGCATGTCAAAATACACCACCCCCAACATCTGCCAAAAAAACATTTTTCTCCCTACTTTTGAGAGATGGGTCTCCTTGTAAGTCATAACAGTGATGCAGAAGCACTTACTATTAATATCAATAAACACATAGGAACTGGTCTATGCTGAGACATATGTCACCCCTCAAACTGTAACAGAGGGGAACTGAAAATCATCTCTTTTACAGGCCCATCAGAATGCTGAGTGAGATTCCACAGAGATGGACCAAGTATCCGACGTAGAGGGCAAATCAAATTTTCTGTGCGCATAAGATCTCAATGGCATCACACCAACAGATCATTTGGGCCATAAATTTCAGAGGATTTTTACCTTCTTTTCAGCACTGGGTGTAATCTCTTCACTGTTAATGTACAATTCAGGTTCCTAATTCCCCTAGTAATCACAGTTGGTACAGCCATTTGGGTTGGAAGTTGACTTTTTCTAGTACTAATACCAAGGAGTGAGTTTATTCAAATAAGGGCAATTTGTTGCCCTTGATATTTAAAATCATAATGAAAAATGCAAATGAATTTGCATATTTCTAAAAAGGAATGTAATGCTCATGAGACGTGCCAGAATGGCAGCCTGGGAAACTGAAATTCTCTCTTTAGTCAAAACACGGTAAGGCATGAGTCCCACCTCACACTACCACTGTAGCTGAGCCCTATTCCGAGAAGGGTTTCTACCTCCGTGAATCAGGAGGTGGTTCAGTCTCCAGGCCCATTCAAACCTTGGGTTCAGTTGACACTGACTACGGGGGGAACCAGTTAGTGCAGAGGTGGGCGAACTATGACCCGTGGGACCCTCCTGCCCCTGAGCTCCTGGCCCGGGAGGCTAGTCCCAGGCCCCTCCCCTGCTGTTCCCCCTCCCCAGCAGCCTCAGCTCACTGCGCTACTGGTACAATGCTCTGGGCAGTGGGGCTGCGAGCTCCTGGAGCAGCGCAGCTGCAGAGCCCGGCAGCATGGCTGGCTCCAGCTGGGCAGCTCGACTGTAGCACTGCCAGCCACCGGTGCTCCAGGCAGCGCGGTAAGGGGGCGGGGGCGGTTGGATAGAGGGCAGGGGAGTTCGGGGGGGGAGGTCAGGGGTGTGGATAGGGGTCTGGTCAGTCAGACGGCTGGGAACAAGGGGGTTGAATGGGGGGCAGGGGTCCTGAGGGGGCAGTCAGGAATGAGAGGAAGGGTTGGATGGGGCGGCAGGGGGCAGTCAGGGCACAGGGAGTGGTGGATGGGGCAGGGGGCCCATCAGGGAACGGCGGGGTTGGATGAGGGTCAGGGGCCAGTCCACGTCTGGCTTCCCCTAACTGGCCCTCCATACAATTTTGGAAACCTGATGTGGCCCTCAGGCCAAAAAGTTTGCCCACCCCTGAGTTAGTGCCATACTATTAGGAGTTTTGTGATACCTGTCCACTGGGAACTGGACTGAATACAACACTATCTCAATTTCACAGAGACCACTGAGCAGCCATTCCAGAGTATGGATGCACTGATTTCAAACGGGAGAACACATAAATTGCTTGAAATATGTAGCCCAGTGTGATTTTTATATAATTTTATTCTAAATCCATTCTGTTAAAAATGTACAAATCTGGAATGTGCTACTAATGCATTTGCCTTAGAAAACTTGCCCCTGTATCAACTGATGCAGAAAAGGAAGTAACTTTATTAAGATCTCTGCCAGAAAGGCTGTCCAAAAGTATGGGATTCAAAACCTCCAAAGATAACCTGCAGATTCATTTTTAGAATACTAGATTCTCTGGAGTTTTAAAAGTTTATTTTCCTTTTTTATCTGTATGAAAAGGTGATGGAAATGCTGATTAAAATATAAAAAAAAAATCTGTTTAAAATCCCAAATCATTACACTAACATGGATTTAAAAATTAAAATAATTACATATTAAATAAATGCTGAAAATAGAATGCAGCCGCAGACACTGCTTAGGTGCTAATAATCTCAACTGCTTCAGGAAACCAAGAAAATTTAAATCAAAACATAATAATCTAAGAGATTTCAAGTTTTCTGAAAAAAATGCCAAATGTTTTTAAGTAAATACATGTATAGAATCCAGTTAATGGCTGGGAATCTCAAACAGTTTTTAATAAAGCATTTCAATTCAGCTTTAATTTTTTCTTCTGCATCCACACGCTTTGAAAGAATAAATACTAAACCTGACCTGATGTTAAGGAAATGCCAATCGTGTTTTAAGAGGATGCAGATTAGAAACACACACACACACACTTTGGCATCCTGACCCAGAGGTGCTGTTCTAGTTTACAGTCACTGAATTCCAACATGAGTTCAATTTTTACAGTCCAAAAAGGGCATTTCCTGCAGCTAAAATAATTTCATCATTACATATAAAGAGGCATGTACATGAGAATAGTACAATAGGATAAAAGATTCCTCTTTGTTAATTCATTTTGACAATCAAAAGACATTAATTCTTCCTTCCTCTAATTCAAAATCCAAATGACCTTAAAATGCTTTATAAATCATTCTATGATTCAGTAAATATTATAATGGAAATAACTGCATTTGCTTTTTGAAATAACTTGTAACTGGAAGAACAACAACAAAAAAGGGGGCATAAGTACGGGAATGCAAAATCTATGTCCAGTTTTTCTTACCCCTGAACTTGTATCAGTGCTTTTTGGCTGGCTTTGCTGTTGGGGATGTTCTGTGCGCAAGCCTCCAGCAGTAAAATTTGTTAAGCTCTGAAGATAAGCCTGCGACCCTGAGCCAGCTCCTTCTGACAGTCCCACTGTAGTTGATTGTTTATCCTGAGTATTATTTTGCCCTGGCACAGCTTGTCCAACAACAGGCTGATTTGGAAAGAATGGCAAGATGCCCATCCCTGTTGCTGCCGTTGTTTGATTTGGAGTCACATTAGATGCTGCAGTCAACCATAAATGGAGAAACCTTTCTGTTAGACAAAATTTATCTGAACATTTTGCTTGTGATTTTTATTAAGTGGCGACAAAAACATTGAGAAATCAGGAATGCTGCAGTAATAAAAACCTAGAGCTTAATTTAAAACCAAAGCTAGAACAGAAAACTGAAACTGTATTTAATGCTATTTTTATTCTAAATATCTGCTAGGCTAGTAAGTGAAACTGACCAAGGTCTGGTTCATTTGTTTTCTGCTATTCAAGAAAGCTATGAACAGCAGCAGCAGTGGCCCCTGAGTGACCTGTCTGGGGGCTCAGGAAAACAGCACAGCATCAGTTCACACTAGGAAGGTTTTCTTCACAACCTGAAGGGCTAGAAACTCTTTTTTTATTAAATGAAGGCTTAAATGCTGCAGAAATTGGTGGCCTAGGTGTCACTGCGCCCCAGGAAAACTCTTCTACTTACCACTGGTGAGTGTATTATTCAAGCCTTGTCTAGGAATACTGTAAAATGAGGTAAGGTGTCTGAAATCATTTATTTAAGAAGACTCGGGTGCCATCAATGCAGAGCATGGGGCTGTTAGTAGTCCCAAAAACAAACTGGGTGGAACATAAAAAGTTGTACTAACCAGAGTCATCTCTAATCTTTCCACAGACTTCTTAAGGCATCACTGTGCCAAGGAATTTGCAACCAAAAGTCTCATCCATCAACGCTTGGACAGTAAACCTCTAATGCTTAATGAAGTGAGCACAAACAAACTGTTTGCAGAGCTCCTCAACTAGAGGAATCTATACGCCTTGGAATAACAAATCTAAAAAGCCAGATCCTGAATAAAAAAAGTGGTTCCAATCTTCCTAAAAACTGGTAATATCTTTGCAAGTATTAGCATTCTGAAAATATTCAAAAAAATGTCACAATGTATTCTGCTCCATGTGAACAGCAGAAGAGAAGTGAGGCATGAGACAGAGGAAAGAAGACACTAGTTTAAGCAGGAAATTCTACAGAAACTTTTGCAAATCATCAATATGATGAAATACCAAGAGGATAGCACCCACTCACCTGCCACATGTAAATCTATGAAATGAGAAACCCTTTGTGCCAAAACCCAAAGAAAGATGGAGGACAGATGCACAAGAGTCAGAACCCTGAATGCACCAGATTAAGGCTCTAGGGGGCCACAGGACAGTTTATTTTAAATATATAGAAATAATCCATGAAAGAAGTCCTACCAAATAGTCCACTCAGAGCTCAAACATTTAAGAGCTGCTATCTGGATTCTCAAGGCACTGCATGTAATTCCGTGGTCAAGTGTTGGAATCAAGAGGGAGGAAAAGTGGTAAAATGCTACCACAAGGCTGATCGTAGCGGCAAATAGCAATTTACAAGGGTTTCCTTAAGAGGCCTGTGCTATTTGCTCAAGTATTATGAAAGGGGCATCTCAGGCAGGTAAACACAAGCCATGTTTTATCACATTCAGGACAGAAACAATGAAGAAGACAGGCAGGACCAAGATTCCCCAATGGCCACTCACCTACAATTCTATGGAACTGATTGTGTAGACCTTGCCCATCTGATCCCAATGGATAATCCCCGCTCAATTTTTTCATCATCCAGGAATAGGGAAGATGTTTGGTTAACCTTCTGCTTCTATTGGCTAGCTGCTGAGAAGCCATGGTGTGCACACTGAACACTTCAGGGGGAACACCTGTTGTACAGCACATTGTGCACAAGGATTACAAAATCAGACTGCTACCAAGGCCTGAAGGTACAGTTACACATAAGAAACATTATGCACAAGCAATACAGAACAAATCCAATAGCCAGTCCTGCAGGATTCCTCAGCATATGCTCCATCTGAAACCTTTTTTGAAAAACCTACTGATATACCAACTTTGCACTGCAATCCCATGAGTTCTCAAGTGAAGCAGAGGTAGGCCAGGTCCATACATATCTGTGTGAGAGATTCTGCCAATAAACACATACATGCCTCAGGAAGTGGAGTTAGTGATTTAGTAGCTGGCACTTTGCCTTCTGAGCTAGGACTGAAGCAAACTGCAACATAGTATCACAAAGCACTGGATTGCTGGAAGCACCCTCTTACAAAAAATAAAGTGAGCAACAGCTGGCACTTCTCACAGGAGACAAGGGTGTGAACCCCATTGTCCTGGCCAAATTCAAACTCAAATACTTACGTTCTCCGTATCTAATTTTCCCCTACAGTTCCACTTGGATTGAGCATTCGTTTTCATTTCCTGTTATAAACTGTTGCATAGTGTTGTAAAACGTGTATCAAGTTCCACCCTGAGGTGGTCATATTTCAGAGTAAATAAAGTGACCTCTATGTCAAATTTGTATCTCTGTTGCTAAAGGGATACAGTGAATTTAACAAACAACAACACTTTTCTCAGATTTCAGAGTAGCAGCCGTGTCAGTCTGTATTCGCAAAAAGAAAAGGAGTACTTGTGGCACCTTAGAGACTAACCAATTTATTTGAGCAAAGCTTTCGTGAGCTACAGCTCACTTCATCGGATGCATAAATTCATTATGCATCCGATGAAGTGAGCTGTAGCTCACGAAAGCTTATGCTCAAATGAATTGCTTAGTGCATCCGATGAAGTGAGCTGTAGCTCACAAAAGCTTATGCTCAAATAAATTGGTTAGTCTCTAAGGTGCCACAAGTCCTCCTTTACTTTTCTCAGAACAATTTACCTCTGAGTTACAATACCCCAGATAACAGAAATTAGAGAAGAAAGTATTTCTATTTTGTTTAGTTTGTGCATTCACAACATCCATTTTTGTACAGTCTCTCCTGTATAGTCAGTCACTGTCCCCAGTTATTTGGTTGGTCTTTCACACAGTAATGTGTAAAACACAGGAAAACAAAGTAAAAAATACACAAAAATTGGCAGAGGGTCTCAGGGGCAGGCATAGTACATGATACTATTTTTAATTCATTCTTTTAAATTAATTCAGTGGATTTCAAATTGACAGCGTCCCTTCAAAGCCTGTAAATTAGCCTGTAAAGTGCTCTGTGTGTTAGACAATGTATTACAGATATAGCTTTGACTTCATTCTTCCTTCCTAGCATTTAAGTAAAAACACAAAACACCAGTTCTGCTACTGAAACTTCCAACTTGCTGATCAGCTGAGCAACAAATCAGAGTTGCAGAGGACAGCATCAATCAAGTATAACAACAATAGTCTTTACCAATATTTTGTATGGAATGGCCATTGGCTGCACCTCACTAGAGATAAAAATGCAACTAAGACTCCTCTGAAGATGGCTCATCCCGGAACATAAAGGGCAGAAAATAATTCTGCATTGTGGTTGGTAATGACATGGGAGATAGAATCAGGTCACCGAGTGCAGTGCAGTATACTTTCAGATATTAACATGCAACATATGGCAACCGAGTTGTTAAAATGTTTGTGCAATGTAAGTTGTCATTCATTTTGATTGTATCCACATTATATGCAATTACAAATGGGAACAGAGGTGGTCTGTGCAACTGGGAATGGAACGGAAAGTGTCCAAGAGACAATAATCTCTAAAGCCAAGCTGTACTAGATCAGGGGCTGGGCTATCCTCCACTAACCCCACTATATTCTGCAAGAGCAGGATCTATCTATAATAGACCCATAAAATGCAGATGTGTAGTTTTTGAAATTATCTGTCTCAAGAGAATTATTTTGACAGTTTTCTGGTTACAAAAAAATTTCAGAAGCAAGAAAAATTTATTATACCACTATGAAGAAAAGAATCACTAATGCTAAAAACTCATCTTCTTGATGCCTTCCTTAAAAAAGGTAGAGAAATAAAATTCCATTAAAAGGCAAAGCTGCTAATTATGTTTATAGTCATAATTAACCTGTATATACAGTAGAACCTCAGAGTTACGAACACCTCGGGAATGTAAGTTGTTCGTAACTCTGAACAAAACAATATGGTTGTTTTTTCTAAAGTTTACAACTGAACATAGACTTAATGCAGATTTCAAATGTTAACATGCAGAAGAAAAATGCTGCTTTTAACCATCTTAATTTAAATGAAACCAGCACAGAAACAGTTTCCTTGCCTTCTCAAATCTTTTCTTAAGCTTTCCCTTTAATTTTTTAGTAGTTTCCGTTTAGCACAGTACTGTAATGTATTTGCCTTTTTTTAAAATTTTTTTTTGTCTCTGCTTTTGCCTGATTGTGTATTTCCGGTTCCAAATGAGGTGTGTAGGTTACAAGTTTTCCTTCTCTTCTTTCACTCTACTAGGGCAGCAGGGGACTGGGGATTTATAGAATCTTAATACCTATATCATCCCATTCCATTTTTCCTCAGTTTACATTTCAAGGCTCCACATCAGAACCATCCTCCTTGCGGCTGAGAACTACATGGAACAACCTTCCCACATCCACTAGCACTTTGCTGGCTGCAGGAATCTCTAATGATTTATCAAAGCACACTCCCCACCCTCCTTCCTGACAAGGGACAGAGTACCCTCGCTTTACAGTATTCACAGTCTGGGAAGTGAAATCAAATGCACGTCTCCAGAATGCCAAGTAGTAACTCTAGGCTTATCCTAATACATAGATTTATATGTAATGAACAGCATTAGTCTTCACAAAGCCTTTAAACTCCTTGATGCCGTTGAACTACCTCTCCCAATTTAAGCACTAACTCCTTTTGCATCAAGATGTAATGTCCACAACTTTAGACTCTTTAGAAGTTTATAAAATTCCATGTGATAGACTTTTACTCAACTCCAGTTAAAACCTAATAGGATTCTGTTGGGCTGGATTCACAGCTGATTTCAGCAGAACAGCTACTTGTAAGAGAAGCTTTGTGATGTTGAGACGTATCAGGTGGGAACCTACAGGAATGAATACTAAAAACCTACTTCTGTCCTCATGTGAAGAGACAAGACATTAGGAAAATTAATTAAAAACAAGGAATATCAGTAAAATCAAGTTATTTGATTTCTCCAAAATCAAAATGTCCAGGTCTATAAGCGTATTAAAAGTAGACACCCTTAAAATGGAATAAAGTTAACTGTAGGACTAAAAGGCACGGACTAAGAGAGGTTACAAGTATTGAAAACCAAAGTAATATAAAGTAAAGCAAATGCCCTTTTTAACACATCTAGTACATTGCATCAGATAGGGTATATGGGCATAAGCAAAGAAAAGCGGATAAAATCTAATCCCATTCACATATCCAAGAACACCAGTAAGAAAATAAAACACTAAAATGAAAACAGGGCTCCTTTCAGAAACTGAGAACTTCAGGAAAGAAACAGCATGCCAAATAACCTTAAGCAATTAAAGCAAATTCAGAACCCTAGCCAAATATATTGCTGCGGGTTTATCTAATACTTAAGAGTTGCAATAGGAGTGTGTTGATAGTGTGCTAATTTCACTCAACACAGGAAGATGAGACTGTCTTATATTAAATGTTAAAGCACCTAGCGTTAGCTCTTAGAGTCATTTCACACGAATAGAGTAGATACCTAACTACTCTATTTGGGATAATTAAAATAATGTGGTCATGAGAAAATGTGTCCATGATTTTAGAGGCTGCTGTTAAAAATTTGGCTCACATCAGGAAAACCTCATTCCTAGCACAAAGGGGTCAATCAGCAAGTCTGTTCATGTTTAGCCTCTCCTTGGAATATGTGGCCCATTTCTGTTTACATTTTTCTATTCTGCTTACTCTTGGCTTCTTTCAGTTATATACCTGTTTGACTTAAGTGATAAACTTCATGGTCAGCCTGAACAGACACCAAGATGTAAGCAAGTGTGTGTGGGATATATGATACCATGCTAACTATTCTGAATTTGTTTGGATTTTGATGTTTAAGTCTGAAAAACTAACATGAGCAGACAGTGGTCTGCTGGAGATTTAGATACTCAAGTACATGCCTGGCAAATACAGACCACAGAAAACAAAAATATGGGAATCTTCTGGAAGAGAAGGCAATGAAACCAAGATGTCTGTGCCAGAATCCTCATTTATGTATGCTTTAGAAGCTAAATGAACATATGCCCGTTGTTTGCATTGCTGCTTTTTTCATAAAATATTTAAGTTTGTGTAACTGGGAAGCCTCTGAATTTGTGCCAGGTAGCGAAAGCAGCCAGTGCAAACCAATCAACACAGCAATAATCAACATAATTCTTTTGTTAAATGCTCCTGTATTTCACATTGTCGTTAGGCTTGGTGGCTTCCTTATTCTGTGGCGATAAGGTTAAAGCTATTGATTATCACTTTTGTTAAAAAAGTAGGAGTGAGTCAGCTGCATATTTTCAAACTGGACATTTCTGCTGGTACAGTATGAAGCAAAATGTCATTTACATGTATGCGCTTCTCCATGGTTTCCCAGGTCTGCACTCACTGATGGTATTGGCCCTGTTCCCAATACTGTCTGAAGTAACATTGGTGGAGGCTCTCCAAGTAAACCGGGTTTCTATAAAGAAGAACAAGTAGTATTGTAAATGACTACAGTTATCTTTCCTTAGCTATTCCACAGGCTTTCACATACAGTTAATCTCTTCCACATATGCTAGATGCTTAAAGTTTTAAGACTCTAAAAAAGTCCTATTTGTTTTAGAAAATAGTGAATAAAAGGTATACAGGTTGATAACTGAAGTTAAAATGATGAACTTACACTGTTAGTTTGAATATTCTCAATTTTAATTAGTTGCTTCTGTGCCAGTTGTAGGTGTGAGAGGTTCTGCAGCAGTAAATTAGATGTATTCCCCAGAACAGAATTCTGCCAAATTGACACAAGAATTAGTTAAAAAATACAAAAAATTACAACACTTGTTGCAAGAATTCCAACTGATGTGCTATAGGCCAGATACTTTACAATTAGCTTATGAATAAACATGACAAAGAGGAATGACTTTCCATATCTATGTTTATCCGAAGTCAGTGACTTCTCCTCCACAAAACCAAATCCTTGCTTCATTTGCAATCAAAGCTTCCAGAAGATTCTGAATTCCTTTTATCTTTCCTTTCCTCCAGTTTGATTTTCTGGGTGCTTTTTAGAGGATAAGTGTAGTTTATTGTATTGTGCTTTACAATGTTTTTATTTCTTACATAATGTCTGCTCCAAACATCTCACTGCTTTATTAGGTTATGTTGGGATAGTTAGGGGCTATTATATACTGCTTTACAGTCTCTAAACATTAATACTACCTTCAGGAAAGGATACCTACACACATACGATTCTTCCCTTACTCATTGGTAAGTATCCTACAGAGAGCACTATTCCCAGAACATTCATAACGTGGCTAGTTATTTAGGCTATGTTCACACTGTGGCTCGTAATGTTTTTTTAAATGGTTTTCATGCACAGGTTTCAGAGTAACAGCCGTGTTAGTCTGTATTCGCAAAAAGAAAAGGAGTACTTGTGGCACCTTAGAGACTAACCAATTTATTTGAGCATAAGCTTTCGTGAGCTACAGCTCACTTCATCGGATGCATCCGATGAAGTGAGCTGTAGCTCACGAAAGCTTATGCTCAAATAAATTGGTTAGTCTCTAAGGTGCCACAAGTACTCCTTTTCTCTTTTCATGCACAGTTACACTAAAACATTGCTGTAACACGGTTTGCACCCACAATCAAGACACTTAAACCATGTTGAGATGCCATACTAGAACTTTGCCTTGGAGATATTCTACAGTATGGTTTTTGGATCCTATGATGGTTTAAAAGAAATGTCTGTCCACACTGGAGCATCAAACCATGCTATAATTCAGGGGTTCTCAAACTGGGAGTCGGGACCCCTCAGGGGGTTGTGAGGTTACTACACAGGGAGGTCGTGAACTGTCAGTCTCCACCCCAAACCCCACTTTGCTTCCAGCATTTATAATGGTGTTAAATATATAAAAAAGTGTTTTTAATTTATAAGGGGGGGAGGTCACACTCAGAGGCTTGCTATGTGAAAGGGGTCACCAGTACAAAAGTTTGAGAACCCCTGCTATAATTTGTACTAACTACATGAATGCTTGAAAACATTTAGTCAAACATCATTCTTGTAGAGCAAGATTGCACTGGCAGAGGTTCTTGAACATGATTTGCCAGCCAAATCATATGTTTGCTCCAGGTCTCAATAAATCTTTTTCTGTAGCACTCTGGTACTTAAAGAACACATTCTATAAGGCAAGACTAGAAATATGGAATCAAAATTCTTCACTGTGTGAGTACAGTCTTGCTCACTTTTTGAAATTCCCTACGCCGGACAGATCACCATTAATGACTGAAAACTGAAGAAGCAGCTGAGCACAGCAAGTAGGGACTTGCATGCTTTATGGCTCTGCCAGAACTCTGCCTCACAAATGTTTCCAGACATTTGTAGCCAGCACAGTTTGTGTCCCAGTGTGGCAGGGTTGCAGATTCCTTCGGAACTAAACAAGTAGGACACAGACATTCATGTTACAGAACAGTCCTTTGTGTTTTGGAAATTATTTACTATAATATCAGCACACAAAACAAGGGATCTCTTAAAACCTGCAAATTAGATTTTAGATTCAAAAACAGAATTCCACCAAATATGGGGCCAAATCTGGATTAACTGCATCAATACATTTGTGTATTGAGTCCACACAGCTGCCCTAAGCATCTCCAGTAGAAATGACCTGTGTCTAATGTTGCCAGTACATCTTTATTTTTTATAATTTTATTGTGTTTTCTGAGTTACATCAAGAAAGAAAAAGTATTGATTAAACGACAAACTTTTAGGAATTCAAAGTAGAAAAAATTGTTTGGCTGAATCTTCAAAACAGACTCTCTGGATTAATCACAGGGAGATCCGTCAGACCATTCAGTTAACACATAACTCTAAATGTTCAAAATGTGTTATGGTGGCACAGAATGTCTATCATTAAGAAATACCAGGAGTAGCTAAGTTAAAAAAAATTATTCAGTGATTCATCCAAACAACTGTTCAAATTCTCATCTGTCATGTCCTCCTAATTATCTATAATTTAATTATTCTAAGAGCAATGTTTTGGCATCATATTTTTAAAAAGCAATTCCTCTCAATGTATCATTTAACAAAATCTTGAACTGTCAATTCCATGCAGCAAAAACAACATATGCAGGAAGGAATATAGAAATAAGCTGAACCACTGTTCTTTTGTCAAACTAACAAAAAACTAGAAAGTAACACAGCTTCTTTTCCTGTACATGATAACACTGAATTCCAAGAAAGAAATAGTGACCAGATTCTCTGGCATTGAAGAGTACCCCAAAAAGATACATTACAGAATAAGGGTACACAAGTGCCAATGAAAGGAACCTAGATAATTAAATTACTGTCAGTAAATTCAGCTTACTGGGTCAGGTTTAGTGACTAATTAAAAGCAGGAGCATAAAAGAATATTAAATGCATGAGTCTATCCAATGCGATAGCACTCACTTGTTTAGCTGTAGTATACTTAAGCCAAAAAGCAGTGGATCATCATCAGTCACACTGCAACTGTGTACAATATGCTTCCTTCCAATTGTGATTAAAAAGCATTCATGTTGCCTTCCAAAGAAGCCCAAAATCTACAAGACCATAGAAAGAGCTGCAGTAACTAAATATATCCGAGGAAAATGTCATATATATATTTTAAAAATGTAAGCAAATAACACTCTTTGTGTTCAATAAACTTTACAACATGCAGCTAATGTGTTTCATTCTATGGTGCACTGCAGATCTAAACAACATACCTAACATCTGAAAGGAATACACGCCTCTAGATAACTCATAATAGAAAAATGAGAGAAAGCAAGGTGCCTTTACTGTGAAGAAAATCTGTCCTATTTTAGTTCGATCTCTCTTAACAGACATGGAGCTATAGATCTTGGGGGGCAGGGAAAGTGTGAAAGGATAGCTCAGTGGTTTGAGCTTTGGCCTGCTAAACCCAGGGTTCTGAGTTCAATCCTTAAGGGGGCCATTTCGGGATCTGGGGCAAAAATTGGGGATTGGTCCTGCTTTAAGCAGGGGGTTATACTAGATGACCTCCTGAGATCCCTTCCAACGCTGATATTCTATGATCTTAAAAGTATAGTAGAAATAGTAATGAATAAATACTTTTTTTTTAATTTCGAGTAGGAATTTCTAAAGTACTGAATAGAGTAAGGAGCAAAAGTCTCATTTAAAAATCAATGGTATTAGAGCTTTCTAACTTCTCTAGGTACTTTTGAAAACCCCACCCATATTTCCTAAGGGTAAAATTCACTTCTTGGCAGAATCCACACTGTGGACGCCCCTACAGTAGTCCTGATGTGGTAAGCAGAAGTGGAAACTGGGTGGCTTGGTGACCCAATAGATTGGTGCAAAGGGAGTACTGACTGTGGACAAAAGCTGCTACTCCAGCCCAGCCCTTGTCCCTGAGTTAGGGGGTAGATTCATCCCAAATCTCCTTACAAGATACCCCTATGAACTTTGGATTCTTTATATGAGCTTCCAGAATATCTCCTTTTACTAGTGTTGGGCTCAAAGTGGTTTGGAAGTCATAGGAGCCTTATAATACACCACAAAAACTCTGAGAATACTTCAGTAATACACAGTTTTGGTTTATTTTTAGCTAAAAACGAAAATCTCAAAATTATTGTTGCTGTTGTTAATATTTATGTAGTACACTTTACAGGCTTTACAAATAAAGACAATGATAACACACTTCCAGCCTTGAATCAGACTTATTTTCCAAAAAGTCTTTGTTCTTGAATGAGCTGCTTACAAAATGAATCCATGGTCCTTGTCACTCAACCTGTTACTTGGAAACGGATATTCTTTCTAGAAACTATAAGTTCTCTCTACCACAACACAATCAGGTAACAGTGAATCAAAAATTCAGAAAAAATAAAATGGCAATTTGCATACAGACAGTGAGCACTCCTCAATTTTAATTAGTCAGATCTGATTATATCTTATTCAAAAAGCCTCTTGAAATCACTTTATATAGTATATGTTAAATACAAAGTCATTTTAACAAGAACATTTGATTTTAGTTGTAAATTCTTGAGATCTGTTACATGTTTTAATGCAAAATACTGCACAAATACATAATTTGATATAAATTTTTTCACACTGATAAACATACCTGGTGTACTTTATTCAAATGCAAAAATCCTGGACTGACTGCTGTATTTATAAGATGAGGTAAACCAGCAGATACTCCAAGAACTGCTTGAGAAAACACAAGATACCATCCTTGACAAATTTATAGAATTTTTAAAAGTTAGACAAAGAATGATTTTTAACAGTTATATACACTTTATATATTTGCCTTTTTCTAAGTATTTCTATAGGATTTAACATTTAATTAACTGACTAAAAATCAGGACAGTGAACCCTTTTAATACACATGTGGCTGAAGCTTATTATGCAGAGACTCTTATCCTGCAATTAATAGCACATAGGAGAACTGCTATGTCTGCCTGGAGCCCCACTGAAGTCAACAGGGTTCCTCAAAGGTGCACAGGTCTTCTCATTCACTTAAACTCCAGGACTGGGGCCTTAGTTCAAGTGCTTTGATAGATACATAGTCATTGGATATACAATTTCTGTGTAGTCAACTGTAAATAGGTAATAACTTAACATGTCATCAATGGGCCCTTAGAAGTTAATGGCAAAACTCCCCTTGATTTCAGTGGGTGCATGATCAGGCTTTCTATTAGAGACAGTCACACTAGACAGAAACTGAGTTAAAATAAAGACTAAATACAGATTCCCCAGCCATGCTGCTCACCATTTTACAATACTACAGAGCGCTTACAGTAACAGGGAGAGCATCAGCAGTCTGAGGGAACAAACGATTATAAGCAATAAAAACATGGGGAATTTTTGGAAATTAAAAGATGAAATATTCAAAGTTACAAACAAAACTGTGAGCTTTTTAAAAGAATTCAGGAGACAGTGTTAAAAATACGGTGAAGCTTGTAGTTTCATGGTTAGTGAAGGGAGTGGGTTATTGTTCTTATTTCATATATTTATGGTAGCACCCATAACCTGCTAGGAGCTTTCCAAATATTCAAGAAGAGACAATCCCTGCTCCAAGGATCTCACAATCTGAAGACAGACAGACAAGCAGAGAGACACGTTAAAGGAAGGGAAACAGCATTAGGAAAGTTACACAAAAGTAAACTCTATTCACTCTGGAAGCAGCATGGGAGAAACAAGCCGTTAAGCGGCACTTAGATGTGGAGAGCATAAGAATATTACATGTAGGCTCTATTCCTGGCTCTGCAACTGACTCCCTGTTGGACTCTGGGTGAGTTGCTTACCTTCCCATGACTCAGTTTGCCCATTTTTACAATGAGTAATACAGTAATAGCCATAGGCATGTCCTGAGAGTGCTCTGGTAAAGTTATGAAGTGCAAAGAATTATTATCAAAGTATTACATAAATAGCAGCTTATACCATCAACCTATGCTGTTCCTTCCCTTTAAATTGTGCTTCTGTGCTCCCTTAAAGAGTCTCACTTTGCTGCTGTTCTCCCTGGAGTGGTCCCCACCGAATGAGATCATGCCCTTTCTGCAGAGACCCACAGTGCACTTCCACACACTCAGTTGTTCTTACACATTCCCTCTGTACAGACTTCTTTCAGGTGAAGCTATGGAAATAAAAGTGACTTCACAAAAAAGGGCCTCTCCTGACTAAATAGATTTGTTCCTCTGTGTATTCAGGGTCACATATGCTTCCTTTACTAAGCAAAATACTTTATCACCCCTTTTAGGACTGCAAAGACAATGCAGCTAAGAAAGAGCGAGCAGGATTCTTTTTAGCCCTACCAAAAGAATTATTAAGAAAATTCTGATTACAAAATCTTTAGTATGGGTCATGATGTACACATCAGACAGAATCCAGCTTCCCATAGTGAGTCTGCAAGGCTGTCACAATTTGAAAAGCCATCCTTTTAAATGTATCTTGAGCAAATTTAATACAGAAGCCAGTGTGAGGCAAATATAAAACCATACAGTGACATTTGTACAGCTAACCTTCTGAAAACAACCACACTCAAAGCTGTCTTGCACCTTCCCTACCTTCACAGATACCTCTTAATGCATTACTGCTCTCTCATAAAAAAACACATATACACTTATTCACAACTACAGAATCCCACACACCTGTTCCTTGAAATACAGGTACAATTCTGATTCTCCAAACTCAATTATGCAAAATTCAGAAATGCCCCAAGAGTGGAATTTTGTTTTTTCCCAAAAATCTGTTTTCTGAATTTCCAGGAATCATTGAAAAATTCGGGTTCACCTGTACATAGGGCAAGATATTCATCTCCATTTTGGCCATGTTCTGACAGGTATAAGGGCTGAAGCAATGTAAAGGGACCCTAAAAGTCCTTTATCCAGCAGCAAGAGGACTGTCCCCAAGCTGGCACTGATGAAGAAAGCCACAGGCTGCCTCCCAAAGACCCACTCATAAGTCCGGACATAGGAGGTATGCACTATGGAGCTGTCCTGGGAGCAGGAGAGTTGTGCTGGGGGCAGGCCCACAGCACACAGGAGTGTGGCCCACAGAGCAGCCCAGGGAAGCTGCTGTAACTTGAGGTACATTTACACTGCAAGAAAAGGTGCATTTTAACCCAAGTTAGTGAACACAGGTTAGCTAACCTCAGTTAAGAGCACTCTTATTTTTTGTGGAGGGGGGCGCAATATAGACATCCCCAGACAGCCCTCAGGACCTCTCTGAGTTAAACTAGGGGCCTCTCCATCCCCCAAAGCAACCCAGGATTGGAAGGGTGCTAAAGTGGCTTAAAGCCACCTCATCCCTCCCAATGGTCTTAGAGGCACTGTATAGATTCTCACCCACACCCATAATATTTATAGCACAGCCATTCGTTCTTAAGGCAGGTCTATGCTACAGCCTAAGCTGATATAACTTACGTTGCTCAGGGATGCGAACCCCCCCTCCCCTTCACAAAGTGACACAAGTTTTACACTGTCCACATCAGCGCTATGTCGGCGGGAGACACGCGTCCGCTTCTCGCCCAGGTGGAATGATTATGCCGACAGGAGAGCGCTCTCTCGCTGGTGAAGATACGCTGCAGCTGTGCCGATGCAGCGCTGTAGTGTAGACTTGCCTCACTGATCTCTTCAGACTGACCGCTCCCATTCTTATGCCTCACAATTCAATTCTTTGAAACATGATACATTACTTTTAATTTATTGTCCATTCAAATTAGAAAGAAAGTTCCTTTGGAAGTAGGACAGTGTCTAACAGCATGCTTGTAAAATGTTATATATATTTTATGGAAACACACATATATACGGAAACATACAAGAAAGAAAGAATTTTAAAACGGTATGAACTGGAGAGGGACTTGAGTTGCAAGTTCAGATCTGGAACCAGATCCCCAAAGTTTGAGTGTGTTTGGATCAGAGGTTTTGTTTTAGACCAATTTCTAATATAAATATCAATAGACTGCAGAGTTAGCACGAGGGTGTTTACAAGGAGCAATGATACTTAAATTCACTGTTTGCAGTGTTATAGCCATATTGGTCCCAAGGTATGAGAGACACAAGACAGGTGAGGTAATATCTTTTATTGGAGCAACTTCTGTTGCTGAGAAAGAGAAGCTTTTGAGCTACACCTCTGCAGAGGTATTAATTGCCCACTTCATCAGGAATTGTCTCTTGCAACATGTGTTAAATCCTAATGCTTCACAATCTTTTCTACCTTGTATTTAGCTGTGACACTCTGATTACCTTTTCCTGAAGAAGAGCCCCGTGTAGCTTGAAAACTTGTCTCTTTGACCAACAGAAGTTGGTCTAATAAAAGATATTATCTCACCCATCTTGTCTCTCACTTAAATTAACTGTCATGAGAGTTTGTTGTACATATGTTTTCTGTCACTTTTGTGAAGAGGACTCTCTCGAGGCAATTATAAACATATGTATTCTAAAAGGTTGCTCCTGCTTTTTTTTTTTTTTAGCTAAAGTTTGTTATATCACTAAGTACACGGAATTATTTTCTTATTTATCTATGTTTTAAAAGGCTTACCATGTTTACGAGCACGTCTACACAACTGGGGCTGCAGTAACATTTGTAACATGGCTGGGTTATTTAAACTCTTCATAATCTGCACTGGATTTGGCTCTGGAAGCAATCCCTTTCTATTGTTTCTCATCTGGAATTAACAGAAATACGGAAACATTAGACTCAAGGGTAAACTAAGCATATTCTGTTGCCATGACTACCTCAAACAAATTTGCTGGAGCAAACCCTTTATTTATAAAACAAACAGGTTTAGATCTATATTTGGATATTATTTCCTTGATCTCTATGTGTCACACACCAGAGTTCAAAGATCAGTGTTCCTGCAATTTCCATTCACCAAATATATGTAATTAACCGTTTCACTGTAAAGCTCGTTAGTAACATATTCCAGGATTTCCTTTACACTGAAATTAGCACGGTTGCTGCATTTTTCTCCTTCCCCTTTAGGTTTCTAGATAGGAAACAATAAGAAAAGTATAAAACTAACAGGCATAACAGCACCTCAGTATTCTCATTACTTCTCTCTCAACCTTTCAAACCAGGGGTTCTTAAACTTCATTGCACCGCAACTCCCTTCTGACAACAAAAATTATTACATGACCCAAGGAGGGGGGGACCGAAGCCTGACCCCAGCTGCTCAGGTGGCAGGGCCAAAGCCCGAGTCCCACTGTCCCAGGCAGGGGAACCAAAACCCAAGGGCTTCAGCCCCAGGAAGGGGATCTGTAACCTGAGCCCCGCCACCCAGGACTGAAGCCCTCGGGCTTTGGCTTCAGTCCTAGGTGGTGGGACTGGGACTTTGGCCAACAAATCTGAGTCAGACCTGGTGACCCCATTAAAATGGGTTTGTGACCCACTTTGGGGTCCTGACTCACAGTTTGAGAACCGCTGTTTTAAACCATTCATTCATGGACTGAAATTATAATGTAATGTTTGTAGGATCAAAAAGATTTCAAATACACGTTCTCTTTATGTAAATATTCCAGTATGAAAAGAAGCTCAAAAAATGTTCCCCACAGCAATCTCGCCCCCAACCTGTCACCCTACCCCCTCACAACACAAAACATACACACACATAAAACCCACAGGGCAGGTTTTTTCCTGGAAAAAACACATTTTCCCCACAACTCTGGAAAGTAAAGAAGGAAATGTAGTCCCCCATTACGACCAATAAAATATGCCATCTTTAATAACACTAAACTCAGCTCCTCTTCTACAGAGTTGAGGTGAATAACTCTATAGAAAAGCAGCTGAGTTTACTCAGAGCTATCCAAAGTAATGAGAATATTCTGCTACAACCTTCAAGACAGCTTCATGTACCACTTACCTTCCCATCCAATTTTCTAAGAAATAATTTGATATGACATGCAGGGCATAAAAGCTTCATTCTACACCAAGCATGAAATTAAGTCATTCCCACTACCCTGACATTTATTTTTAAATTACATTTACTTGTCTCATTTTAAACAAACCTATAGTTGTTAAAAAGCACTCTCTCTTAGTTTAGTTTTGAACTGAAACCATCTCTTACCCCTAATCCCTGCGGTTCATGTCCTTGTTTTAACTAGGAAGAAGTTGAGTTTGCCAGCTAGCTAACACGAGCTAGCCAACTCCAACCTTTTCTAGTGTAGATGCAGAGTAACACTTTGAACAGACTGAGTTATAACCTAAGATCTTGGTTAGAGGAAGGTTAGAGAAACCACCTTTTCATTTGTAAACAGATCAATTGTAGTCACTGTGAGAAAATAAACATGGAACTCCACAATGTCACTTTACAGAGTCACTTGTCAGAACAGAACTACAATTTAAGTATTAATATTTCACTGAGCCAAATAGCTTTCTCCGGTTCAAAAAGAATTTTCACTTGGCTGAGTAATAATCTTATTAAAATACTAAGCTGATTATAAAAGCACTTACGGACTTTTCTTCCAATGGATTTTATAAATTCTTATATATGTACAACATATAATATAAACATTTAAAGTGTTTTCTCTTTGAAAAGGGAAGGTCTCTTACCATACGTTGTGCTGCTATAAATGCAGCTAGCGTGCTTCGTCCTGGTGCTCCAGGAGCACAGTACGATACCTGGACTCTCTTTCCTCTGATAGTCATACCATCTGTGACTTCTTGCACTTCCTCAGCCTGCTCTGCAGTCTCATACTCAATCACTGCAAAGCCACCAATATAACTGCCTTCGTCCTCAGCAAACTGAAATGGCATTTCACAATACAATGAACACATTACAAACATTCAGCAAGTATTTTAAAGTATTTTCTCCTCCCCCTGCATTGAGCATGAATTACATGAATCATTAACACATCTGCAGTCATAAGACAGAAAGAGGTGGGTTACAAATAGTTGTAATAAGCCATAAATCCAGTGTCCAGAAGTTGGTCCAATAAAAGGTATTATCTCACTCACCTTTTCTCTCTAATATCCTGGGACTGACACGGCTACAACTACACTCTGTACAACAATGAAATTGATATAAAGTTACTTAGAATCCTGATGTGGCAAAGGGACCGCCCCACCCCGCACTTTTAAATCTGATTAGAAAAACATCATCTAATTCTCAGCTATTTAGTCCTGGAAGTAATCAGGCCTATAACAGGAATTTGTTTACAGCCTCTTAATGATTCTGAAGTAGAGGAAGATAGGATAGTACAAACAGCATCTATTCAACAGCTTAGAATTAACCTTCAAGAACTCTTATAAGAAAAGAGAGCTGGGAAAATTCAAGGACTCCTCTATGATGGGTTCGATTTTACACCAACATAGCTGCACTGGTAAAAATCATTAGTGTAGATATGCGGAAAGTGGCTTGCAGCAATGCAGCTTACTTTGGCTTCAAACCTGGGCAAAGAAAACTGCTTCAACCTGCAAAGATGCAGCGGCCAGTATCTGTGTAAATATATAAGGAAATTAAACTTTCCAAAGAAGAATGTGCTAGGAAAAAAATCCCTCAAAACTAAACACCAGTGAATACTTTCTAGGGGAAACTGAAAGGTGAAGTAGAAAAAGATAGGGCAGTTGCCTTGTTCTCTCTAAAGCAAGCAAAAAGGCGGTTAGACAATAACCTTTTCATAGGTCACACACACACACACAGAGGGAACGTAGGTATTTTTAGGAACTGTGTCTAAAAATCCGGATTCAACTCTTACTGAAAGAACAATCTGTATTTCCAACACATAAGGAGCCAATGGAGAAAGAAAGGCTTAAAGAAGAGTAAAGATAAGGATAAAAGGAAAGAAATACAGAAAAAGAAAGGGAGTTCCCAAGCAGAATTCTCCACTGACTTCAAGATACGTTAGATTTACGTGATGAAATCTGTCAGTTAGTAGCAGAACTAACTAATATATTCCTGAAGAGGGTTAACATACAGCTATGCAAAAGAAGCCATAGTAAAAAGAATCATGATTTTTCCTCAGATGACCTCTTAGCCAAAATTCAGAACTAGTACTCCACCCTTATTCTCTTTTGCCTGTCAACTGCCTTTTACACTATCAACCATGCTCCTCTTGAAATTTTCTCCTCGTTTGGCTTTGCTGATTTCGTCCTCTCCTGGTTCTCTGAGCACCTCTTTAATTGCTCCTTCAGCACATCCTTTGAGATGATCTTCCTCAACCCCCATCTAACTTTCTGTGAGGGTTTCATAGGGCTCCATGCTTAGTTTCCGCCCCCCCCACACCCACACCCCTTATATATGGGTAATCTCATCTGCAAACACAAATTCAATTACTATCTCTATGCTGACAACTCACAGATCTACCTCTTTATTCCAGACCCGTCTCCTTCTGTTCAAACTAAAATCTTACTCTCTAGACATCCACAAGCAGATGTCAGCGAGTCATCAGCTCAAGCTCAACATGGCTAGAACAGAGTTTATAATCTTCTCCCCCAATTCCTGCTACCTCCTTTCTTAATCACTGCGGACAACACCGCCATCCTGCCTGTCACTCCCGACTGCAATCTGGGCATCATCTGCCACATGGACCTTTCTCTTGGACCTCACATCCAGGCTGTCTAAAACTTGCCATTTCTTTCCACATCAAATCTCTAAGCTATGGCCTGACCTGTCCATCCACACCACTAAAATTCTTATCCAGGTTCTCATCATATCTGTTACTTCAACATCCTTCGCTCTGACCTTGACATTTGCAACCTTACCCCTCTAATATCTATTCCAAATGCTACTGCAAAGCTCATTTTCCTAGCTCGTCACTTTCACTGTGTTCTCTTTTTGCTTTCTTCCTTTGGGGTCCTCCTTCTCTATTGTATCAAACATAAGCTACCTGTCTTCACTTTCAAGGCCCTTCATGGCCTATCCCCACCCTGGCTATCATCTCTGGGCTTGTCTATGGACTATGGGAGTGTGAACTGTAGAGGGCATCAAAGCATTGCCTCTATCTGCCCTGTGCAGATGAGGCTGGAGTGAACTAGAAGGTATGTGGTTTGCATTAACATAGTCCTGTTTGAAAGAAGACTACATTAATTCAAGCTATGACCTTTAGGTTCATGCCAGCAGTGTCCACACAGGGCAGTTAGAGCGCCATACTTTGATGTGTACAGCAGTTCACACTCTAAAGTCTGTGCAGTGTAGAATCAGCCTCTTTTTCACTATCGAGATGTAGATTCCCTCCTCCAATCAGCCCATGACGCCAGGCTCCATCACCCACTTGTTAAACTTTCAAATGTGCTTTCTCTCCACACTTGGGAGGTGCTCCTAGTAAACATCTGCAAAACTAGCACATTTTTCTCCTTAAAAACTCTCCTTTTTAGTGATGCGTACAAAAAACTTGACAACAGCTAGGCTGCTGGTGTGCTGAGACCACTGATGATCATACTGACCAATACTGTCTCAATGTTTCCTTGTACTCGTCTTTCTGCCTGTGTCCATTTGTTGTCTATTATCTCATACTTAGATTACAAAGGCCAGATTTTTAAAAGTATGTCAACATGTAACTTCTCCTGATTTACATGAGAGTTAGATACCTAAATCTCTTTAAAATTTAACTCTAAGACTCTTGATGTACGGATTGTCTTTTGGTTCTGTGTTTGTACAGTGCCTAGTACAATGGGATCTGGGTCAATGACTAGGCAGTATGGTAATATAAATAGTCATCGCAAATATTTGTTATAAAATGTGTTATAAAGATTCTCCTGGCATGAGTTTGGAATGGCTGCATTACATGCTTTACCATAATGTTTTGTTTAGGTCACAATTTACAGAAAAATATCACATGGTTCTGCCATTAGGCTCATGGAATCACCAACACACACGATACAACAAACACACACCAGATGCTGTGGTGAAATCCATTTATCATTGTGATTAAAGGTGCAAGAAAAATGCACTTTTTAACTACCTCAAACTGCATAGCAACATGGTTTTATGGAAAATAGGTCTTGTCAAACAAACCCGATTTCATTCTTCTTCATTCATCCGATTTCATGAGATTACAAGTTTGATTGATAAAGGCAACTGCGCAGATGTAACTTACTTCACTTTTGTAAGACGTTTGACTTAGTACTGCATGACATTCTGATTAAAAAATTAGCATTATATAATATAATCAGAGCACAAATTAAATGGATTAAGAACTGGTTAACTCAAAAAAGATCTCAAAAAAGTAGGTGTCCATGGGGAATCATCATTGATTGGTGATGTTTCTACTGACAGGTTTCAGAGAAGCAGCCGTGTTAATCTGTATTCGCAAAAAGAAAAGGAGTACTTGTGGCACCTTAGAGACTAACCAATTTATTTGAGCATAAGCTTTTGTGAGCTACAGCTCACTTCATCGGATGTTTCTATTGGCATTCTGCAGGGATTGGTCCTAGGTTCAATGGTGCTGATCACTTCCAACAATGACCAGGAAGTAAATATATAATCACTGGTGAGAAACGTTGCAGATGACACAAAGACTGGTGGAATGGTAAATGAAGATAAGGCAGTCATGCAGAGCTATCTGGATTGCTCAGCAATCAGACGTCATTCAAACAAAATACAACCACATGTAAAGTTACAGAACTAGGAACAAGGAATGCAGGCCACATCTATAGAATGAAGGACCATATCCTGGAAAGCAGTGACTCCGAGAAGGATTCAGGTATAGTAGTGGACAAGTAATTGAACATGAGCTCCCATTGTGATGACATGGCAAAAAGAGCTAATGTGAACCTTGAAGGTATAAACAGGGGAGCAGCGAGTATGAGTAGGGAGGTAATTTTTCCTCTGTATATGGCATTGGTGAGACCAGTACTGGAACACTGCATATAGTTTGGTCCCCATTTTAAAACAGATGTTGAAAAATTGGAGAGGGTGCAAAAAAGAACCACAAAAATTATCTGAGGGCTGGAGAAAATGCCCTGGAGCGGGAGACTTCATAACTCTATCTTTTTAGCTTATCAAAAAGAAGAGTGAGAAGTGAATTGATTACAGCATACCAGAACCTTCACATGAAGAAAAACAGCAGGTACTAAAGGGCTCTTTAATCTACAAGAGAAAAGCAAAACAAGAACCAATTGCTGGAAACTGAAACCAAACAAATTCAAATTAGAAGTTAGGCACAATTTTTTAAAACAGTGATAGTGATGAACCACTGGAACAAACTACCAAAAAAAGCGGTGGATTCTCCATCTCTTGATGTCTTCAAATCAAGACTGGATGCCTTTAGCCAAACACAAGTTACTGGGCTCAAAACAGAGAAACTGGGTGAAATTTAATGGCCTTTGATATATAGGCGGTGAGACTAGATGCTCTAATGGTCCCTTCTGGCTTTATACTCTAGGAATCATTCTGCCCACTAATCCATCACCACCAAGAATACTAAAAATCCAAATATTTGAACAGCTTTCCAAAAGATAGTTAAAAATAAACAAACACCCACAATCACCCATGACTTCAATAGAAGGTTTCATTCTGTTTCCCCTTCAGTTACCACTGGTCTGAGGTGCTTAATAAACAATGTTAGGTCCTGGACCAATGACCAGTTTAGGGTCCAATATCTTGGCAATCATCATTGCTAGGAAGAAAGCCTTTATATAACTGGAGAGCTGTAAAACTCATTTTTCCAACAGATATATCACTTATTTCCTGTGCTGGCACATCAGAAATTATTAGGTCCTGAAGATGTAACTTTATGACTTATGGAAAAACTATTTTAGATATTTTTAGAGGTTTCTAAGATGTAGTTAATGTATTTTTATCTCTCTAAGTGCTCTACTGTTAGACTCAAGATATTAATACAAACTGGATTTATCATTGAAGAATACAAAAAATATTACCAATAATAATTATTTACAAAGTTCTCTAAAACATTTCTGAAATAATGCTTCCATAAAATACATGGAGAATGAATGTATAATAAATGTTTTATTGGCACTCATCTGGGATGACCTCCTGCATAACTCACCAGGGACTTATCCTGGTCATTCCAAACTCATGGCAATAAAGCATTTATACCACATCATATATTATGATGTATATGTGACATGTCATTCCACATTATTTATGAAAATACGCTTATGATAGTAATATGACATAACTGAGATATACTTTATGCAAGATGGCTCATGTGAGATATCACTGGAAAGGTTATGATTTACTGAATATGATTATCCTATTTGTATGCATGTATCATTTCTGTATCAGAACTTAGGATTATTGAATTTATATCTATATTTCAACTATGTTACTTTGGGTGACATCCCCTACTAACACTTAAGAAACAACAATGTAAAAGCCCAACAGGTCGGATGGTCCATCAACAAGGACAGTGGACTGTAAAAGAGCTTGGTCTTCCTGTGAACCTGTGGGTCAGCCTGTGAAGAATGGCTACAGGGGTCCTACAGATGCATTTGACCATGTCACCTGATACTGGAACCCATCTTGAATTCTGTACTTTTCCACAAGAAGTTTGGGGTTGGGGGTGGGGGGTCAAGCTAGGAAACAAAGGACTCCCGCCTTATGCAAATCCTATTTAAGGGTGGGAAGTGAGATAATCCAGGTCATCAGTTCTCCCCTGCTACCCCAACCAAGATAACTGCTGGAAACAATTAAGACTGAACTGGGGGAAAGAACTGGACCCAGGCTGGAAGGGTGTCTGGCCTGTGAGGAAGATTATTAGAACCACATGTAGGGTGACAACTTGTATGTAACCAGTTTCTTTAGTGTATTAAGATTAGTTTGCGTGCTCTGTTTTATTTTCTTAGTAATCTGCCTTGTTCTGTTTGCTACCTTCTTAACTACTTAAAATACACCTGTTATAGTTAACATATTTATTTATGGTTTACAATATAACCCAGTTTATCTGATTTCTAACTGGGGGGGGGGGGGAGAAGTTGTGTATACCCTCCTCCACATTGAGGGAAGAGGTGAATTTCATATAATTTTGGGTTTGTACTCCAAGGGAGGGGTGGACATCTGGGTGCTGTGGCAAGCCCCTTAAAGCTGAGTCTTCCCAGAATGGATCTCTGTCTCTCTGTGCAGCTGGGTGTGGCCCTGCCTGCGTGCTTGCCTGGAAAAGGCTGGAGAGCCTAACGCAGCAAGGCCAGGTAAAGGGGACCAGGCTGGCAAAACAGTCTGACTCAGTGGCGTCCCGGCACCCCAGGTGGCACCCCAGGGGGTTCAGCCCGCCACAGTATACACATAATCACTCACTCAGTTTCACAAATTAAGCCACTCTCTAGTTACATAAAAAGCAAAGCAATGGGTAGGCAAGCAATAAAATATATAAACACTAAGCTATATACATCTGTATATTCAGCTTCCAAAAGACACAAATTCATAGGAGACCTACCTGGCAAAACACAGGTTTATATTTAAATGAGAACATTTGCATCAGTTCCTCTGAATCAGTGTCGTCATTGGGGAGTTTATCTACACAAAGGCACTTAGAATGAACAAGATCGGTAGTCAACTGATTAATATCCATCCACTGTGCAAAGAGGGTGTTTTCACCTAATTGCTTCCCCAGGAGTTCCATTCTAGCCTTTGCAGCAGAGTCCTTCTTCATGTATTCCACAAACCCGTAGCCCTTGGAATGGCCAGTAACTTCATTATAGACCAGAAAACATCTCTCAACACTGCCATATGCACACACTAGTTCCTCAAACCCTTGTAATGAAAATGAAGTGGGCAAATTGGTAACGCATAGCAAAGCATCTGTTGGTTGGAGCTGCACGGATATTTCTTTTCCACGAAGAGAATACTGGTGAAACATCCGAATTGCATTTTGAGCCTGCTCTCCATTCTGCAGAGTAACAAACGCTGTAAGAGAACAAAGAAAGTTGGTGGAGGAAACAAGTTTTCGTGCTTACACAACACTCTTCTTCGGGTCTGACGGGGATGACAGACTTGAAGCTGCACATTTCTGAGTCTTTAGAGGCAGAGGCACAGGTACAGACAATTCAGATCTGCATGTTAAATTGCCATTTAAAATACAGATGCTAGATTCACTAGACTACAGTAACTACCATTATTAATACTGACAAGTGAATTCAAAGTGGCAGTTATTAAAATGACTTGGTCCACTATGACAGTGTATAAAGCACCATATTTCTAGGCCAGTGATTTTCAACCAGGGGCACACAGAGGTCTTCTGTGGGGAACATCAACTCAGCTCGATATTTGCCTAGTTTTATAACAGGCTATTTAAAAAGCACTAGGGAAGTCAGTACAAAGTAAAATTTCATACAGACAATGACTTGTTTATACTGCTCTATCTACTATACACTGAAATGTAAGTACAATATTTATATTCCAATTGATTTATTTTATAATTCTATGAAAAAAATGAGAAAGCAAGCAATTTTTCAGTAATAGCGTGTTGTGACACTTCTGTATTTTTTTGTCTGATTTTGTAAGCAAGTAGTTTTTAAGTGAGGTGTAACTTGGGGGTACGCAACACAAATCAAACTCCTGAAAGGGGTACAGTAGTCTGGAAAAGTTGAGAGCCACTGTTCTAGGACACTTTTTGAGTTAGTAGGAAAAGGAGAGTGCCATATATCAGTGTTGTCTCGAAAATTACTCTTCAGTGCACAACATATGACACTACACATGCCTGTTTATCCAAACTTTTAGCCACCAATCTTTTGGCATATATTGTTCTTGGTGTAAATACTGTTTTTATGGCCTGTAGCACTGCAGAATGTGAATTTTCCATAATGATCTTAATCAAAACAAACCCACACAGCAAGGCACATCAAAGTCCTGCTGCAGATTCAGCTGAATTGCTCAAGCGTAGATGCTTTCCAGGCCCACAAAGCTATTGTTTAATGGAGAACAGAATATATTCATGGACAAAGTCAGCCTGATCACTCGAAAGCATGATCAGATCTTGATTTCAGATGTAATGGGCATTTTGGATAATATGTATATTTACCTCTCAGATATTATCTAGGTAGATGTGGAGTGAAATGCTTTATCTTCGAGTGGTCTGTGGTGAGATTATAAGAGAAGATGTAATAGCTATCTCTAGAAGACATGGAGGCCAGGATCTCCCCTCAATGAAAGGGGAGAAATCAATGTCACCCAGTCCCCATCCAGTCTCAACTTCAGTAGGATGCTCCTCATTACAGAAGTGTCAAAGGTGAATATACATATTGTGCATATGCCCGCACTGAAAACAAGAGTTCGTCTCTTTTCTTTGTGCAAGAAAGAAAAACAATTAAATGGTACGAAACAATATGAGTGCTCGTTTCCCTGCACACACAAGTGGGTAAGGTCTTCCCTTCCAGTAGACAGGGGAAGGAACAAGAGCTGTGAGGCCAGCCCCCAATAAGGAGCTGGCTGCCACTCCTCCACTTAAACTTTAGTAAGAATTGCAATCAAAGAAAAAAGAAAATCAGCAACTAAAACTAACTAGAACAGCGTTTCTCAAATGCAACCACCATGGCCGCATGCAGCCACCAGGGGCTTTTGTTGTGGCCACAGCCTCCTGGGCAGTGACTAGGACAGAGGCGCAAAGCAGTACCTCTCCCCCCAGTAGGAGTTGGGCCCTCCCCCCATCTGGAGCCACAAATGCCAGATGAGCATGCAGCCAATGAGCTTCCCACCTTCCCGGGAGTGGTGAGGCTCGGGCTTTGGGCTTCAGCCTGGGGCGGCAGGTGGCAGGCTCCAGTTATGGGACTTTGGGCTCTGGCCCTGGACCCCAGCCACACAGCAGCGGGTGCCAGCTCTGGCCTCAACCCCACCATTGTCCCTGGCCCCTGCAGTCTCCTGCAGCCCCAGGCTCCAGCCCTGGCCCCTGGGCTCACCACTCTCCCCCATTGCCCCTGGCCCACACTGTCTCCTAACCACCTCCCCATCCAGGGATTAATTTGTCCCCTGGCTTGCCAGAGCTGAGTAAGTCTGATGTGAAAATTGATATTTGTACGGCAGTTAATATCACTTTTCACAGCCTCCCAGCTAGCTATGAAGTCTGCTATGAAAAGTGATATTAACAAACATACAAATATTACTTTTCGCCACAGCAGACTTACTAGCTAGCAAGTCTTTTAAAAAAAAGGCAATCATAAACAAAAGAAACAACAACAACAAAAGACAAGAATGTGCAAAGCGCCCTATGTGTGCTTCTATTCTGTTTAGGTCCAGTAAAGAATAGAGAACTGTATATGGTTTTTATTATTGGGTCTGCAAAAAAAACCCTACATAAATAAATTAATGATTTTAACATGGATATGTGCATATTTATTTGTTTTTCCTAAAGTTAATTAAGTATTTTAAGAAAAATTGTCATCGCAGCCACCAGCAAGAGTTGGTGGCCGCACTCTGAGGCCACCAAAAAATTTATTGTGAGAACCTCTGAACGAGAATGCCCAGCTGCAGAAGTCCAGAGGAAAAATATTCTTCTGATTGGTAATTCTGGAGGAACCAGAGTAAACGTTAAGAGGAATGCCCTCCTCCGATGGCAGCTTCAACCAGTAAGATTTCAAAACAATACCTAGAAAATAAAACACTGAAATAGACAGGACTACTGATACATAGAAGCTTGCAGCACTTGTTCCCAAACTTGGAAATTTTGAGGTTTTGCAAATAAGCAAATCATTAGGAGACTGCTGCACAAACACACCATACTTGCTAAAAGCAGCAGCCAGAAACACCATTACCTTGGCAAAGATGCCTGGGAGACATATAGCAAGGCGAAAACTGACAGAGTTTTCAAGATGAAGATCATCCTTAAAAGCTTGATAATTCCCTTCAGTTCCAAAATAAGGCAAAAACATCCACAGCCTTCAGAACTGATAAAGTAAATAGAGTATATCTGCTCTCCGTCGTATATTACCTGGAATCCCTAAATCTAGACCTGGAATAGCCCTTCTGTTACAGCCCTGGAATAGCCCTTCTGTTATCCTGGTGTGAGGGGCTTGTCCTAGCAGAGTCTAATGGATCAGTCTTTCACAAGTGGATTAAGCAGTTTGGCTAGACCCGATCCAAAGGGTGCATTACTTAAGGGGTCATAAATATAGATTCACAGATAATGGGCTCAATCTACCTCCCACTAAAGTCAATATGAGGCTTTCCATTTCCCATTAACTGACATTAATGGGAGCTGGAAACCGCCACAATTTTTGCAGCTAAAGAACAAGTCTAGGAACAGTTAAAGTAGTGGGCAGACAATCTGATGATTTCATATGTGGCAGAAGAAGTTGACTACTAGTCCTATCAGAGGATGCAAATGTTAATGTTACGATTAAACATAGTCTTAAATACTGGAATATTCTAAATTCTTACCTGTTCTTTTATTTTTGTCCACATAACAGTACTTTAATTCATAATCTTTGAATAGTTCATGGATTTCCTAGAAAATACAAACATCAAAAAAACAAAACAAAAATGAAATTAGGCTCAATTTTCCAGTTGTTATATTGAAACATTCCCAACAAATAAGTAGCTACACCTGAGACATATCAAAGATTTGTTCATAAAGGAGTTAAGAGTCACAATATCTTCTCCCATATGAGAGAATTAAGTTCAATAAAGCAATTCTCCACGTTTCAGTATGTGAGAGTCGGCACAGCAAAGGTTTGACATGATGACTATTTTTATAGAGAAAAAGGACATAACAGTTAAAACAATGAGGAGTCCTTGTGGCATCTTAGAGACTAACAAATTTATTTGGGCATAAGCTTTTGTGGACTATAACCCACTTCATCAGATACATGGAGTAGAAAATACAGTAGGCAGGTATAAATACACAGCACATGAAAAGATGGGAGTTGCCTTACCAAGTGGGGGTCAGTGATAACAAGGCCAATTCAGTTAGGGTGGATGTGGCCCATTTCCAACAGTTGACAAGAAGGGGTGAATATCAACAGAGGGAACTACAGAACTGGAATAATTTGCAAACTTGACACCATCAAATTAGGCCTGAATAAAGACTGGGAGTGGCTGGGTCATTACAAAAAATAATTTTCCCTCTGTTAATACTCACACCTTCTTGTCAACTGTTGAGAATGGGCCACATCTATCATGACTGAACTGGCCTCGTTAGCACTGACCCCCCCACTTGGTAAGGCAACTCCCATCTTTTCATGTGCTGTGTATTTATACCTGCCTACTGTATTTTCCACTTCATGCATCTGATGAAGTGGGTTATAACCCATGATAGCTTATGCCTCGTTGTTTTTGCTGATACAGACCAACACGGCTAACCCTCTGATAAAAGTTGAAGAAAACTAACATGAAAATCTTTTCTTATAGAATTAGGAATACATAATGGAAGAACCCATTCACTCTCTCAGTGAACTCTCTTACTCTGAAACCCTCCTTACTGGTCTTTTTACATTAGAAAATTACATTATATTAGAGCACCACCTCTAGGAATCATAAGTAACCTGATATAAAAGATATACACAGAGACACAGTAAAGATAACACCACATCAGCAAGCTGTGGTGAACTGTAGGATTAATTATGAGAGTCACTGACTATGCTGAGTTTTTTGCATCACATTATTTCCTACAGCTCCTCAATTTCCTGTTCTAATACACTGTAATTTCTCAGTCTAGACAAAGTCATTATAAAATGCAGTGGAAGCCCCAAATTGCTCGAGTGGAATTCAGTGGACTTTTACTCCTCTTGTGGTGAATATTCACTCCACCATAATTGACTTCTACTCTGAAAATCCTCCTTGGGATACAGCCAGTATCGACTGCTACACAGGTGTTCGATGCTACATTCCAAGCGGATTATCATGTCCCTTTCCTCCTGTACTCTGCCCAAGTAGAGGAGATGGGGAAGGAAGTAGCCATTATCCTCCCATGGGGGAGGAAGCAGTAGTAAGAGTGAATCCCTGATTCCCAAACTTGAACATCTGTTCCCCACTATAAGTTAAGATGTGGTATTCCACAAATGTGTGCGCCACACAAAACACTAACCAGTGTCCCTTCCACTGCAGTGGGCAAAGAAAGGACTAGTCTACCAGTCTGAAGGTGAAAGAAGTGACATGAACATACTGAATCTTTTTGTCAGGTAAATGCTCTAGTGTTATAATGAAACTCCATTCAACTGAGCAAAATAATCAACACACATGGTTATAAGAGGGTTCCACTCTACATGACTTCCAGTAACATAGCATACTCTCATTTTGCCAGTCTGCTAATTCAATATACATGGCTTACAGGTTAATGGGTTTCATCTCAGAAGGATCAAGTGTATCCTTTTTGTCAAACTGAATACCAGGCTCGCATTTCACTGGTTAACAGCTGTCAAATGCTGTATTAATAAAATATGACACTGTTCCTCTGATGTTCAGCCATCCCATACTCAGATGTGATGTGAATGTGGCTTCTAAATAACAAAATACACAAGGAATAGTCCAAAGATTTAGAACTTGTAGGTTATTTGCATGTAGCTCAGAAGAGTACACTCTCTTCAAGAGAGTTGTGATGCTAGACTCTCATCTATGAGAAGCAGATTGGTGGAGGATGCAGTTTTCTTTGCACTTTTGTTCTTCCTAGGGACTAGCTAGAGAGTAATGTTGCAGAATCCAAGGAAGTTGTTAGCTGTTCCACTTACACAAGGTGGGCAAGGTCTACTGTTCTTATCTGTTTCATCTTTAACAAAAATAATGTAATCAGATTTATGAACAGTTTACTATGTGATGTAGTAACAGCAAAATATTAGTCCAAATGCATAATGATGGCGTTTCCTGAAAACCATTTCTGAACCAAATCTTCATTCAGCAATAATAATCTGTAATCTTGCTGGAAATTTAATTGAGCGTGAAAACAGAATGTGATAAAAGCATCATCTTGGTGATGATTAAATTGAGATGAGCACATGAATGGATTTTAAAAGCAAAAAAAGGATTTTTTTAAAAAGTAAAGCAATTTTAAAGAACAATCACAAGATTTTGTTCATAATTTAAAAAAAAATCATTTGCAACAATCCTATGAAAGCTTGAGGCTAAAATCTCACCAAAATGATGTGTTCTATGTCACTCAGACACAGGTACATTATTGTACAGCTGCTCACAAGCAAGGGGCTAATAGCATGGATTTATTTTAGTGACAAAACGTAAGAACTGAAGTATTTCTTTGGGGGAAAGGCACCAAATATTACTTGGACTTTACAATCAAAAGCAAGAAAAAAAAAGGAAAGGTGTAGCCTTTCAACCTTGAAAGCACCTCTTTGAAAAGTTAGCACAGTAATATGTAACAGATGGAAAACTAACAATAGAAACAGTTGTTCAGAAGAAAAGCAATCCACTGAGCTAATGGGTTCTGTGCAGGCAGATCCCTGAGCCTATAGAAACTCCCTTTGGCTTCAGAGGTCCATATGGAGCCAGTTGCAGGATTGAGGTTTTTATCTGTGCATTTGATTGCATGTAGTATTTCAGTGGCAGCATCATTTACATAAACAAACTTTTTAACAAATAAAATTAAACACATCACACTGACTTTTTAAATAAATACATTTAAAAGTCTGGATTACGTCTTTAGTTTAAGTGTTTATGTAAATATCTGTCTATATATAAAACTATTTTAAGTCTGGGTAAAATTTTTAAACACACTTATGTGATTTGGGAGCATGTAACATTTTCAAAAATGTACCCTGTCTTTCTGCTTGAATTAAAACTACAGGGGCTGCAGAGGGTTCCCTGCACACCTGCAGGGCTGGTGACACCAAGTCCAGGCAGGCGCAAGGTGCCAAAACAGCAGCATTCCCCGCACCTTGCACTGTGACAGAATGAGGCTGCAGAGGGCTTTCTCTGTTGCCACAGAGCTGGTGACACATGATCCTGGCAGGAACGAGAGGGGAAGTGGCACTCCCTCTTACCAATAAATTTTTGTTTTTGTCATTGTCAGTGCATCAGATGAAATTAATGTTTACCGACATCTGTCAATTAAAATCAAATCCTTCCACACCTAACTATTGTGGCAGAGCTCCTTCTCCGCCTCGGTGGGTTCTGTGCTTCCTCTTAGCGGCAGGCTGGGGGATTCCTCTCTCCCTGGGAATTTTCCCCACGCCCCTGGGTTTATTGTCCCCACCTTATCTGAGCAGGGGTTCCTCCCAGCCTCCCTGACAGGGGAGGGGGAGAGGAGCCTCTTAGTCTCTGGTAGCTCCTCTGTGCGTGACGGCAATAGGCCAGACACCTAGTTCAGTCTCTCCCCTCTGGCGGGGTCTCTTCCCCCAAACCTCTGGTGCCCAGAAGGGCTATATGCCCTGTTGGGCAGGCTGTCTGGTCCTCCAGTAGCATGCCTGCTCCCCACAGCTGCCATTGTGCGTGCCTATCTGACTGGAGGGGAAGCTTTTAAAAGGTTCTGGCAGGCCCCAGGTGTCCTAATTAACCTGGAGTAACCCCTGTTCAATTACCAGGGGAAAAGGGACCTGCTTATCCTGGGGCCCATTTCCCAGCACCCAGTATGAGCACTTTCCTATAGCTGTCTGTCCTGACCCCGTCACACTATATGTTTTGGTGCAATCCTGTTTATGTACAAAGAATGTACACGAAGTCCTGTTTCTCTGGACACAGTGAAAACAAAGCAGGTAGTTTGCGTGCTCGCAATTTCCTCCAGTCAGTTCTATGCCCACAGGGCTCCGTCTCTGCTCCCATTCAGGGCCATGCTCACCACTGCTACTGCTGCTGTCTGGGTGTTCTCTCTCTCTCTCAGACGCACCAACAACCTGCTCTTTGAGGCAGGGAACATCTATTACTCTGTTTGTACAGGTTTCAGAGTAGCAGCCGTGTTAGTCTGTATTCGCAAAAAGAAAAGGAGTACTTGTGGCACCTTAAAGACTAACCAATTTATTTGAGCATAAGCTTTTGTGAGCTACAGCTCACTTCATCGGATGCACTCGGTGGAAAACACTGAATGTTTGTACAGTGCCTGGCCACAATGGGGTCCCCACTCTTGGTTGGCTCACAGGCACTATTGCATTAAGCATGTTAAACAACAACTACCCCTTAAGCCCTGCATTTTCAACCACTCCCAGAGAATACTCTTATTCTTCCTGGGTTAGTTCTTGCTCAGGCCTGGCCTTATGGCCCAGAACCTTGGGCTATGGATTCTATTGTTTCCAGCTTTCATGATATACAAAGTCCTTAACTGCTCCCTCATTTAACCCCAATGAATGGTGTTTATCTAACCAGGTTAATGGCAATCAGAACAATAAAATTAAAACTGCCTCTACTAAAGGAATTTTCTCTTATTTACAAATGAAAAGACTCCTCTAGACATAGCTGACAACTACCATAGTATTTTAGTGTATCATATCAACAACCTAAGACAAAGCTGTAATTAATGGCAATATGCACTTCTGTACAGGAGGCAGAGCAGGCATGGCATAATTATACTCCTGTGAGTAACTTATAGCTGGCACTTAGAAACAGACATAGGTGTTCCTCCAATCTCTATTGTTGCGAAAGCAGTGTTAATGTGTGCTTGTATCCTGGACAAGACCAGTCTGACACAACTCCCTTGTGTATTCTGTTCTTGTTCAGAGTGGGGCTTTGCCTCCTTTAGTATGATGGATATACACATAAACATGTGGATTATGTCAGGAACTGTGAGCTAAACATCTTGGGACAGAAACAAAAATCGGGAAACTAATAATATTTAGCTCTTACACAGTTCCTTAAATCTTCAGAGCCCTGAACAAACATTCACTAGTTAATCTACACAGCATGAGTATAATTAAAGCTCAAATAAGAAAATAACCTTTAAAATAAATAAATAAATAAAAAAATAAAATAGCCTTTAAAAGCCAAAACAAATTCTATGACGTGGGCTATGAAAAAAAAAAGACTAAAAACACTATAAACAGTTAGATAAACTTTATGTGGTGGAAAATTTGTTATTTTCTCTACGGCGCTTAAAATACTTCAACTCCTGCACACATGACTAATTGTCCTGCCTGATCTTGGATGAAATATTAACTTTCTCTTTATGATTTTATTTTTCATCGTATATTGTCATTCTGAGATCTGGATCTCTTAAAGGGAATGATGTTTGCTCCAGAGAAGTGTCTGTATGCCCTATTGTCTGAATTTTTAAAAAAAGTATAATGGTAAACATACCAAGAATAGACACACCCAACTTACTATTGTCCCAGCACAATTCATACTATTATTTTAAAAATAAACAGCTTATTTCACGCCAAGGAACTACTAATCCAAACAAATGTATGCAATAATATCCAACCACCATTTATAAAAGACAATTTTTCTATTGTGAACCTCAGGGCATGCTAAACATAAGTTCTGTTGCTATGTTTAAACATTGCACAGGATGTTATTTTAGCAACAAAAATTAAAAACAATTATAATGGTGCCTGTCAGGGTTCCTATAGTAATGAGTCTAGTGAAGGTGCCCATATAAACCTTACTTTAATGGTTCATAACTTGGTCCTTAATAAATGGCTGCATGGTGAAACTTCACATACATATTCTTGACATGGGAACAAATTTTGTTTTTAAACTAGTTGGGCAAAACAACATATTTTGGCTAGTCAATTTTTTAAAAAATCTTTTCCTAACTAGAAAAGGCTTTGTTTTCATTGGTGCAGGCAGTCAAAGCAGAAAGGTGGAAAACTGCCTGAAAAAAGACATTCAAGTTTCAAGACAGTACACAGAAAATAATGAGTTAGGCATCAAGATTCAAAAGGTTTTGGATCATTTAAATGAACGGGTCAACAGATAAGTGCAGTTCAGTGTAGGTATAAAATAAACCAATTTTGGAAAAGGAACCAAGCAAGAGAATATGAAAATTTGCTAAACAGGAAAAATATATGCTAGTTATTGTGGAAAAGTCAGAGACCATCTGCTACAGTATAAAAAATGCAACATACAGCACTAGATTGTATTAATAGAGGTATAGACAAAAAAACAAAATGAACTGTACTATTTTTTTATTTCCTGTAAACTAATGACTGGCTAGGTTAAGGATGCTCAGTTCCTCTAACCACACATCAGTTGCCAGACACAGTCATAAATATTAAACAACAGGAAGGGCTTTAACACCCCAAAAGCCCTAATCAAGATTGGGCTTCATTGTGCTATGCCCTGTACTAGCACATACAAAGACATATTCCCCACTTTAAGGAATTTGCAATTTTTCACTCCATGCTTCAGTTGAACTACTCACATAAGTAAGGGCTGCAAGATCAGGGAGATCCCCTTCACCTGCTTACGGTATATGGGCAGTGGCCACTCTGAGGAGGGCTCTAAAGATTTTACCCACACCATTCCCCCCTCACTCGCAGGATAATCTATGCAGCTAGAAAGAAAGGCAAGTCTGCAATTCTGGGCCACAACCTATTCTTTGGAAGTGCAAAAGTTTAATGCACACTGACTGGTCCTTCTCTGGATATTCAAAGTCATGTTTGCAACACCAATTACAAACCTAAGAAGCAACCATCCTATGGACTCTCTCACACCCATTTATTTTTGTCATAACACACAGAACTATCAAAACAGAGCTAGCATATTGATTAAGATATGACAACACTAGCTTCCCAAGGACTGTCCTGCATAAGGAATGAAAAACAAACACTTCCTTATCTGCCGAGCCAGATTAGAGTATTGATAAGCACAGTTGTAGGGAATTATAGTTTTAGATCACCATAGTAGGTGTACAGGGGAGCATGTAAACTAAATAGAAGATAAAAAATAGGGGAGCGCACTGGAGGGAGTAAAAAAGAGAAAAACAATACACCAAAGAAAAGCAGCAAACAAAAGAGCATAGACAGCCTAGGGCAAGAAAGGTACTAGTTATCCAGCACAGTAAACCTTTCACATACAAGCAATATGACCGCAGAGAGACTGAGAAACAAAGGGACTTGCTACTTCACAAGGACACAAAGGAGTGGAAGAACGATATTCCTTCAAATTATTTGGGTTCATTAAAAATTTCCAGTCAAAAAGCAATGAGGAAACATTGTGCATAACCCTGAGAGAAAGGAGAAAAATGATGAAAATGGCATAGCACTAAGTAGCAACCTGCCATTGGATCAAAGATGGACACTAACAATAAGTGGACACCTGGCATCAAGCCGCAAACACAGTGTAAATCCCCATCCCAGATGGACTGCGCCTGCCTCTGACAGATTCCTAAATGAGCTGTCTCTTTTTTGGCTTGACAAGCTATAGGAAGGTTGTCAAAAAAAATTTTAAATCACTGAACTGAAATGAAAAATTGATTTCAGTCCTCCTGCAACTCCCCTCCCCCGTGTGTCTTTTGCTATAGGAGAGAATCCCCTTCCATAAGATTATAGATATTGCCTCTAGTTGCAGAAATTACCACAGGATAAAAGCAGAAATATGCATGACAATAGAACAATGTAACAGCTTTTAAAAATAATCCATTTAGTGCAAAACACCTTTCTCTTTCAGAGCAAGTGAATCATTTGATACTTTAGCTTAGAAAAGCAGACAGGGGGCATTAGAACCAAACAGCTCTACTCAGACTCCTAATCCTAAACTAAAGTCATGAGATCTTGCTGCAAATTTCAGCAACAAGGAAAACCAAGCCCTCAATTCTGATATTAACTATAAAGGATTCTAACTGGCATGACATCAATGTCTTTGAACTGCTCATTTATACCAAATTCATATACAACTACTTATACTGAAATTAATGAGGTACTGATGAGGACTAACTAATGAGACAATTAAGAACCTTGAGACAACTAAATCAGAAACAAATCTCATAATCCACAAAGGATAAGCACAAAACTAAAACAGAAGCCTAATTTACCATTTATCAAGAATGCAGCCTAGTAAAATCAAATCTTGTCTATATAGCAGTTTACAACTCTATTTGTATAATGGAAGTTCTGCACAGCTATTCCACAGTTCTCAGGGCACAGAATTATGGGCACTTTCCAGTGTGCCTACCTGTGTCTAAGAACACTCTTGGAGGTTTTATACAAGTTCCAAAATCATTCAATTAATGATGTATGTTTGAGGGCATCATGGACATTCCCAACATGGTGGCTAGCATAGCAGTTCATGCAGCTGTATTCTCCAACAGTGCAAATATATTAATTCCTCACAACTGACAGCACAGAGACACCCCAGAAGACAGATTAATAGCAGGAGACTGCTTGCAATGAGGTAGCTGCTAGATCACCAAACACCAACACACAATAAATAAGCAACCATTAAATGATCAAGGTTGCCTGTAAGTCTCTATGTGATAAGGCTTGACATTACAGTGGCAATCTATCTATGATAGTGACACTCTGATATACGTTTTTCTGGCCAGGAAAGATGCACCATATGATAGTTTGGTAAAAATATTGAATATTGGACGGGGGGGACAGATATATTTCTTGCCTCACCCTGGAGAATATAATTACATCCTTGTCCTCCTGTGATTCTTTGGCATCTTGTCTCCTGCCTTTTTACCTTGGGTAGTAATGAAGCAATAAACTGACTAATAAGAACAGATGACACCACTCCAATTTTGTAAGGACAACTAAATGCGGAGGAGTGTGCTTTACAAAGACTGAAGGAGCATTTCTTTAGAGACCAAGCTTTGTAAAAGGATGCTGCTGCTCACAAGTGGCTCAACATTCTCGACATGGCCAGCTAAGCTCCATGGAAAACTAGGGAAGTGATTGGGACTCTGGTGCACTCTGACTATATTTTCCCAATCGCGACGATAATGGTAAAGAAATAGTCTACAGACTGAGCTCCTGATTTAGCAAAAGTCACTGATATATTATAACTTGGAAGTCTGAAGTATCATAGGAGTCATATCTGGGCATCTTACATTCTCGAGAACGAGGCCTGTTGTCAACAGAATACCTCTCCCGCCTAGCATGTGAGTAGAAAGGACAGTCTGAGTGAAACTGGGGAACCTTGACCATCTGTTAGAGGAACACCTGAACAGCTATTTTTTAATACAGCTTTCACACAGGTGATATGGTAGAAAAGGATTTTGAAAAAAAGTACATTGTTGTAAGCAACAGCGGAACTGATTAACAGTCTTACTCCTGCTGACAAACAAACGTAACACCAGGCCTGGTATCAAATAATTTCCAACCGATTTTACAATTTTGACAATAGAAAACTAACCAAAAGTTAAAGCACGTACACTCTTTGGACCAGAGTTTCAGACAGGTGACAGCCGTAGTACATGTGAGTTTAATGAACCAAATTTTTTACAACATGCATTTGTCTATTAGTAAACAGGAACACTGTGCTAAAATGGAAAATTTACAACAGTGTGTACCAGGGTCTGTCATATCAAGAACAATGAGATAAAATAATGTGCTGAAGGAATCAAATGAAGGTGCATACTGGGAACTTGGTAACAAGAGCAGAACAAAAAATGTATGTAACTGGGACATGCTGGATTTAAGTGGGCAAATGATTGGAGAGCACGGCAGCTGAAGCTGTGAACTGAGGAGTGGTGGAAGTGCAGACTTTCAAGGATGACAATGAAGGTAGTGGTTAAGCGTTCATCAAGGGCCCAATCTAAAAATCCCTTATTCACATCAATAGCAAGTGGAATTGCTTGTAGAAATAAGAATTAGTTGTGCAAGAAAAGGTATGCAGGTTAAGCAACATGCCCCTGAGCAGGCAGACTCTTTAGTACACATTTTTGATTTTTTCCTGTTCTCTTTCCACACTTTTACTTTATGCCCCAAGTAGGCCGGCATTGTCTCATTAGTCTTTTTCATCAGGTGCTGCAGACTGCACTGGACGGCTTCTTCAGAATCTTCTTCCTGTAGAGGCAAAGGCTCTATATTTTCTTAGAAAAACAGATGTTACTAGATGATGCATGGACAGGGAAACTTTCTAACATCTATTGAGGTTCATATACGATACTCATCACCACACTATCTGGACATCTCCACATCTGTGGCCAGGAGGTAGCAAAAAAAAAAAACCCAAACAAACAAGTTATATTTAATCACAATCTATAATAGTCTACACAGCTGTGATTAAAGTTTCAAAAACTTCATGACCAAGATACATTTTGCTCTATGGCCTTGGGAAGCACGTAAAGTTTCTTAACCTCAATTTGAGAGTCATTCCACCAAAGAACTTCAGACAGAACTTCAAGGTGCAACTGGAGATAAGGAGCATAGTACACAGTCAATATATAGCCTCATTAACAGGGGAAAACATCCACTTGCAAATGTCTCCCTTACACATATTCATCTTTGTAACCAATAATGTATGTATGTATGGTCAAGCCTGATTCCACCTCAATAAGGACCTGATTCTGCAAAGTGCTATATACCATCAATGCCCGCTTTTCCCTGTTTACAGGGTTCCATTGGTTTGCCTGTAGTAAGTATTCTGTGACAAAGCCCTCACTGCAACTCAACAAATAAACCACTGGAAACACTGGTATAAAAATACTGGCTATTTACCATGCCTCTGATTTCCAGTTGCAGCTCCACCTGAGGGGCTTGGATGGAAAGAGTTTCTCAAAATGAGGTTAAGAAATTCAAACTGATATATTGATTCATTGGGGTCAGTGGAAGTTTAGGTCTTTCAGCACCTTACAACATTGAGCAGTATGTTCACCCTGGAGCTTTTTATACTGCTTATTACTGCTGCTTTCTTCTGTATGGTGGTTAATTGTCACAGGACCACAGGAAAGAGAGACCCTCCCTTTAACTTGATGCAGACACAAGAGCACCGGACTGAAGAACCTACAAATTACAGAAAGTCGTATCTCTTTTAAATATCTGAACACTACCAGCTTGTCAGCATTGATGGGTTTACTAACATATGGATTACATTGATTAATACTGCCTGAGCCACTACCTTTATATATATACTGGAATAAGTTTATTCACTTTATTAATGCTGAATATGAAACTTAGTGGAGTCTGGAATAAAGTTGGGGAGTTTCCAACCAAAGGGAACGCAGCAATTACATGTTAGTAAATGTCTGTCCTAAATTATGGTTATTCATGGCATTACTAGAGATGAAATGATTTTTGCTTCTGTGAAAAATTTCAACAAAAAAATTTTCATTGAAATTTTTCTTCAAAATTTTTTTAATAAACACCCCAAAATAAAAAAAAAATTGGCCTTCTTGTTTTGATGAATGTAAAAATATTTTGTATTTTGTACAAATATTTGTATAAAAATATTCAAAGTTGGCCATTTCTAGGAGAAATTTTTGTTCTGATAAAAAAGCCATATTTCATAAAAAAAATGGACATTTTTAACCAGTTCTAGCTGCAACAACAATAGACAATGACACCAAATAACTAATACAAGGGGATAATTAGGTTCAGAAACAGTGGTTGGAAGCATAATACTCTGCTGCATTTTCAGCTGTTTTTACCTTTTCCTTTCCCTACAATTTAGTGGTAGGGACAGTGATGGCTCCAGCAGATCTTTTCAACAGAACAACAGTAAAGAAGACACCCACACAGAGTTTACCAAGGGAAATAATTTGATAATCAGTGAATTTCACAGTAACTTTTAAAAGAACATGCCAATCTGTTATATAGTTGTACTTACATGAGCTATCATGAACATTCAATGCCCACTTCAAAACCATATCAGGACAAGAAGTTCCTCCTCCACAAAACTCCAACTCTCGCTTTACATACTAATGCTGCTAGCTCAATCATATTAAAAGGTTAAAACAATACATTTTCCAATTATTCTCCAGGATCACCAACTTTCTTGGACACCTTGGTCATTACTGCCAGGCTTGCTGGTGGAATAGGTGAAAAGTACAAGGTCCTTGAGGACGGAGGGAGGGGGCAGACATATGTCTTTATGCCATTACTCATACCAGATAATCATTATAAAATGGACAGACTTTCATATTACAAGTTATTGTCCCTTGGTTGTGTCATAAATGCACAGGGTCTGGTCTATGCCCCAGCCTGCAATCAGTCCCTTTGGAGTGACTGCTTTAGTGTGCCAAATCCCAAGGGTATACACAGTCACACAGGGGCAGGTCCAGGGCCTCCAAGACTCGGCCTTCAGGCACCAGCAATCCCTGTTTCTCTTTGTGGCTCCTACAGCCAATCTAGCTGAACCAGACTCCTGTGGGAGGCATGCACGGTACCACTTCAGATAACAATGCTCTCAGTGAGTAGTGCAACTATTCCAGGCAGCCTTTTCAAAACAAGGTAACAATTTACTAGCCACCTGCCATACAGAATCTGAAAGACTTTGGGATAGCAAAGAGAGACAAAGGTTAACCCACAGTCCATCCTGGCCAAGCCATGCAATGATGGGTTGCATTTTTGGATCTCTTCCCTTTGCCCTTAGACTCAAGTGAGAGCTGCTGAATCCCTCCAAAGGGCGGCTCTTATTCCCATCACCAGATAACTTTTTCTCCTTTGTCCTCCAGCTCAGTGCACATGTTCTGCCTGCCAGGATTTCCTGCTGTTCGATGTTGACTGTTCAGTCGTTGAGGGTTCTCATTGTCTTTCTGGATCCTCTGTTGATTTAGGTCGGTTTCAACCAGTTCTTTAACAACCCAGTCATTCCACCCAGACAGTGAGGCGACACACCCACCTTGTCTCCTGCACTGTTGGAACAGTGTTTTGCCTCCACTGCGTTGCAATGCAAAATACAGAGGGAAACTGAGGCACATGTAGGCACCATAAAAATGTTACAAAAAGTTCCCAGTGTGTTATATTTGTCAATAAAACCTTCAATGTCATTATCTCCTTGTGGCACTGGTTGCCTAATCAAGCAATATCAGATTGAGCTAATTTAACCACAACCTTCCGTACACCCACAGGCTATATTTTATTGGATGACACACCCGTTCATACAGCACTCATTTTTTTGAGATAACCACACAGAAATGGAGGTTAGCAATACACTGCATGTTGTGGCTGACTGAAGCAAGGAACTGGTAACAAACCAGTAAAGTTCTCCCCTATTTACAGATGTGGGGACCTGCATGAAAAACCTCCTAAGCTTATCTTTACCAGCTTAGGTCAAAACTTCCCCAAGGTACAAAATAGTCCACCCGTTGTCCAGGACATTATTTTAAAACAAAATGAAACTTCTCATTGTGGGTTCCTCTACCTCAGGCCAGACGTACAGAGTCCATTGCTTGTTCCACCATTTCTCTGACCAGACTGTCACCTGCTCAAAACGCAAGATACTGCAGGAGGAGCATGCAGAGTAGAGGGCTGTTCTAAATCTGGATTTACTACTTAGACAGAAAAAGAACCATAAGGAAACATGTGCCTTTTGCATGGGAAGGGGTCTCTTCCACTGTGGTACCATCATCCTAAGGATGGAAGAAGAGAGCTGGGCCCTCAACTGAATGTGACAGAAGTAGTTAATCATGCAGTTCCCTCCTCTCCTAAACATGTTCACCAACCATGATATTAACCGCAGGAGTGTTTCCTTTGACACATAGTGCTCTGACCCGCCAGGTGAACAGGACTAGGGCTGCCTTACTGCCCACATATATGATCAAGGAGAGAACAAGTGGAGTTTTGGGGCAGAGGTCTCAGCGAATGGCTAGCATTCCTAAAACTTTCCAGAAGAGTGAACTATTCAGGGCCACGTTATACTTTTGTATGGAAAATAGTTCCTGAAAAGGGATGCCCAGAGTAAAACAATGTCATGTCACTGATGAGCCTTTGCCAAACCCTACCACAAATTTAGTTATCCCTAGGTACCAATGTGATATATGCCATCATGTGCCAGCAATGCCCCTCTGCCATGTACACTGGCCAAACCGGAAAGAGTCTACGCAAAAGAATAAATGGACACAAATCTGACAGGAATCATAACATTCAAAAACCAGTAGGAGAACAGTTCAACCTCTCTGGTCACTCAGTAACAGACCTAAAGGTGGCAATTCTTCAACAAAAAAACTTCAAAAACAGACTCCAACGTGAAACTGCAGAACTGGAATTAATTGCAAATTGGACACCATCAGATTAGGCCTGAATAAAGACTGGAAGTGGTTGGGTCATTACAAAACCTAAACCTAATTTCCCCAATACTAATTTTCCCCCTACTGTTACTCACACCTTCTTGTCAACTGTCTGAAATGGGCCACTCTCATTACCACTTCAAAAGTTATTTTTCCTCCCTTGGTATCCTGCTGTTAAGTGAATTGTCTCCTTAGACTGACCTCACACTTGGTAAGGCAACTCCCACCCTTTCATGTTTTTATACCTGCTCCTGTATTTTCCACTCTATACATCTGATGAAGTGGGTTCTAGCCCACAAAAGCTTATGCCCAAATAAATTTGTTAGTCTCTAAGGTGCCACAAGGACTCCTCGTTGTTTTTGCTGATACAGACTAATACGGCTACCACTCTGAAACCTAGGTAGATCTGTTATTCTGAATCCAAAAGGGCACAGTGTGCTGGAAGTGAGCAACATCCTAAGGGGTGCTGTGCTTGAGGGGATTAACGAGTGAGATCCTTTGGAGTGCTGCATGAGAGAGGGTGAGTGAGGGGGTCACAGAGCAGAATCCCCAGGGGTGGTGTGCACAAGAGGGTGGGCCAGGATTGAGCAGGATCCTGTGGGGCCCTGCATGTAAGGGTGCAAGGGAGAAAAGCCACTAAGTGGGGATATCAAGGGGGTTCACCATGTGCAATGGTGCAGGTGAGGGCATTTACTGAGCAAGATCCCATGGGGAACAGTGTGTGTGTGTGGGGGGGGGGGTTAGGGGCCCCAGAAGGATCCTGCAGGAGTGCTATGCGCAAGGGGCTGGGATAGGGGGCTCTGAGCAGGATCCCGTGGTGAGGGGGCCTAGTCAGGACCCCATGGAGGGGGTTCCAAATGGGATCCAATGGGGACAGTAAGGGGTGGGGGTTGGGCAGGATCCTGTGGGGGACAGTGTGCAAAGGTTGGGTGGGGGGGCTCTGAACAGGATCCCCCTGGAGATAGTGAGGGGGGCTAAGCAGGATTCGATGGGTGTTGTGTGTGAGGGGTTAGTGAGGGGGGCTCTGAGCAGGAACCAAAACCAGACTGTTGGCATATAAAATTGAAAATGTTGTAGAGGAGTTTTTAAACTAAGGGCTGGGGGAAAGCTGACAGGTGTTGAGGTGCATACAGTTCAGACAGACACATCCCTTAGGGGATGATTTATTAAAGGTGCTAGTTTATATCCTAGTAAACAGGAAAGGACAGAAGTTAATAAAGTACAGATAAGAACTCGAGAAACAGTCAAACGAAAGAGAGTCCCATTCAGCGACATCACATGGAGGCAGACAACTATATATTGACAAAAGTTATAAGTGCTTATTTACAAATGCAAGAAGCTTAAATACTAAGATGCACGAATTTGAGTGCCTGGTATTAAATGAGGATATTGATATAGTATGCATCACAGAAAGTTGGTGGAATGATGATAAGCAATGGGACACGGTAATACCAGGGTACAAAATATACAGGAACGATAGACCATGCCGGTTGGGGAGTGCCACTATATGTGAAAGAAAGCATAAAGTCAAATATAATAAAAATCTTTAATGAATCAAACTGAAGCATAATATTAGTATGGATAGAAATTCCATGCTTGAATAATAAGAGTATAGCAGTAGGAATATACTACCAGTTATCTGACCAGGATGACGACAGTGACTGTAAAATGCTCAGGGAGATTAGAGAGGCTACAAAAACAAAACCCCCAATAATAATGGGGGATTTCAACTATCCCCATATTCGCTGGGAACTTGTCGCCTCAAGATGGGATGCAGAGATGAAATTTCTAGACACCAAAAATGATTGCTTCTTGGAGTAGCTTGCCCTGGAACCCACAAAGGGAGAGGCAATTCTTAATTTAGTCCTTGATTTAGCAGGACACAGGATCTGCTCCAAGAGGTGAATCTAGCTGAAGCACTGGGTAATGATGATGACCACAATGTAATTAAATTTAACATCCTTTCAGGGGGGAAAATACCCAAGAAACCCAGCACAGTAGATTTAACTACAAAAAAGGGAACTACACAAAAATGAGGAAGGTATTAAAATTAAAAGAAACAGTCACAAACAGTGAACTGCCTGGAAGATGCATGGAAACTTTTAAAAAACACTATAATGGAGGCTCAAACTATTTGCTTACCCCAAATAAAATAAAAACAATAAGAGGACCAAAGAGTGCGGTCATAGTTAAACAGTGTAAAAGAGGCAGTTAGATAAAAAAAAGACATCCTTTAACAATTGGATGTCAAATCCTACCGAGGAAAACAGAAAGGAAGGTAAACTCTCACAAGTCAAGTGAGAAAGTATAATTAGGCACCCATGGGGTGCTGGGCGCTGAGTGGGGAGGGGAAAGAAAGGTCGGAGCCGGACCCCGGGGAGGCCCTGTGTGCGGCGGGGGGAGAGGGGGCTCGGGCGCGGGACTCAGGGGCCGCTGTGCGCAGGGGAAAGGGGGCTCAGAGCAGGACCCGGGGGGGCGCTGTGTGGGGGAGGGAGAGGAAGGGGACTCGGAACGGGACCCGGAGGGGGGCGCTGTGTGCGGGGGGAGGAGGAAGGGGACTCGGAACGGGACCCGGAGGGGGGCGCTGTGTGCGGGGGGAGGAGGAAGGGGACTCGGAGCGGGACCCGGAGGAGGGCGCTGTGTGCGGGGGGAGGAGGAAGGGGACTCGGAACGGGACCCGGAGCGGGGCGCTGTGTGCGGGGGGAGGAGGAAGGGGACTCGGAACGGGACCCGGAGGGGGGGCGCTGTGTGCGGGGGGAGGAGGAAGGGGACTCGGAACGGGACCCGGAGGGGGGCGCTGTGTGCGGGGGGAGGAGGAAGGGGACTCGGAGCGGGACCCGGAGGAGGGCGCTGTGTGCGGGGGGAGGAGGAAGGGGACTCGGAGCGGGACCCGGAGGAGGGCGCTGTGTGCGGGGGGAGGAGGAAGGGGACTCGGAGCGGGACCCGGAGGAGGGCGCTGTATGCGGGGGGAGGAGGAAGGGGACTCGGAACGGGACCCAGAAGGGGGCGCTGTGTGCGGGGGGAGGAGGAAAGGGACTCGGAACGGGACCCAGAGGGGGGCGCTGTGTGCGGGGGGAGGAGGAAAGGGACTCGGAACGGGACCCGGAGGGGGGCGCTGTGTGCGGGGGGAGGAGGAAAGGGACTCGGAACGGGACCCGGAGCGGGGCGCTGTGTGCGGGGGGAGGAGGAAGGGGACTCGGAACGGGACCCGGAGGGGGGCGCTGTGTGCGGGGGGAGGAGGAAAGGGACTCGGAACGGGACCCGGAGGGGGGGCGCTGTGTGCGGGGGGAGGAGGAAGGGGACTCGGAGCGGGACCCGGAGGGGGGCGCTGTGTGCGGGGGGAGGAGGAAGGGGACTCGGAACGGGACCCGGAGGGGGGATGCTGTGTGTGTGTGCGGGGGGAGGAGGAAAGGGACTCGGAACGGGACCCGGAGGGGGGATGCTGTGTGTGTGTGCGGGGGGAGGAGGAAAGGGACTCGGAACGGGACCCGGAGGGGGGATGCTGTGTGTGTGTGCGGGGGGAGGAGGAAAGGGACTCGGAACGGGACCCGGAGGGGGGCGCTGTGTGCGGGGGGAGGAGGAAAGGGACTCGGAACGGGACCCGGAGGGGGGATGCTGTGTGTGTGTGCGGGGGGAGGAGGAAGGGGACTCGGAACGGGACCCGGAGGGGGGCGCTGTGTGCGGGGGGAGGAGGAAAGGGACTCGGAACGGGACCCGGAGGGGGGATGTTGTGTGTGTGCGCGGGGGGGAGGGGACTCGGAACGGAACCCGGAGGGGGGCGCTGTGTGCGGGGGGAGGAGGAAGGGGACTCGGAACGGGACCCGGAGGGGGGCGCTGTGTGCGGGGGGAGGAGGAAGGGGACTCGGAACGGGACCCGGAGGGGGGCGCTGTGTGCGGGGGGAGGAGGAAGGGGACTCGGAACGGGACCCGGAGCGGGGCGCTGTGTGCGGGGGGAGGAGGAAGGGGACTCGGAACGGGACCCGGAGGGGGGGCGCTGTGTGCGGGGGGAGGAGGAAGGGGACTCGGAGCGGGACCCGGAGGGGGGCGCTGTGTGCGGGGGGAGGAGGAAGGGGACTCGGAACGGGACCCGGAGGGGGGGCGCTGTGTGCGGGGGGAGGAGGAAGGGGACTCGGAACGGGACCCGGAGGGGGGGCGCTGTGTGCGGGGGGAGGAGGAAGGGGACTCGGAGCGGGACCCGGAGGGGGGGCGCTGTGTGCGGGGGGAGGAGGAAGGGGACTCGGAGCGGGACCCGGAGGGGGGCGCTGTGTGCGGGGGGAGGAGGAAGGGGACTCGGAACGGGACCCGGAGGGGGGGCGCTGTGTGCGGGGGGAGGAGGAAGGGGACTCGGAACGGGACCCGGAGGGGGGGCGCTGTGTGCGGGGGGAGGAGGAAGGGGACTCGGAGCGGGACCCGGAGGGGGGCGCTGTGTGCGGGGGGAGGAGGAAGGGGACTCGGAACGGGACCCGGAGGGGGGCGCTGTGTGCGGGGGGAGGAGGAAAGGGACTCGGAACGGGACCCGGAGGGGGGATGCTGTGTGTGTGCGCGGGGGGGAGGGGACTCGGAACGGGACCCGGAGCGGGGCGCTGTGTGCGGGGGGAGGAGGAAGGGGACTCGGAGCGGGACCCGGAGGGGGGCGCTGTGTGCGGGGGGAGGAGGAAGGGGACTCGGAACGGGACCCGGAGGGGGGGCGCTGTGTGCGGGGGGAGGAGGAAAGGGACTAGGAACGGGACCCGGAGGGGGGAGGAGGAAGGGGACTCGGAACGGGACCCGGAGGGGGGCGCTGTGTGCGGGGGGAGGAGGAAGGGGACTCGGAACGGGACCCGGAGGGGGGAGGAGGAAGGGGACTCGGAACGGGACCCGGAGGGGGGATGCTGTGTGTGTGTGCGGGGGGAGGAGGAAGGGGACTCGGAACGGGACCCGGAGGGGGGCGCTGTGTGCAGGGGGGGAGGAAGGGGGCTCTGAACGGGACTCTGGGGGGCTGTGTGCGGAGGAGGAGGGAAAACGGCTTGGTGCGGGACCCGGGGGGCGCTGTGTGCGGGGGAGGAGGGAAGGCGGCTCGGAGCGGGACCCGGAGGGGGGAGGGGGAAGGGGACTCGGAACGGGACCCGGAGGGGGGCGCTGTGTGCAGGGGGGGAGGAAGGGGACTCGGAGCGGGACCCGGAGGGGGGCGCTGTGTGCGGGGGGAGGAGGAAGGGGACTCGGAGCGGGACCCGGAGGGGGGAGGGGGAAGGGGACTCGGAACGGGACCCGGAGGGGGGCGCTGTGTGCAGGGGGGGAGGAAGGGGGCTCTGAACGGGACTCGGGGGGGCTGTGTGCGGAGGAGGAGGGAAGACGGCTCGGAGCGGGACCGGGGGGGCGCTGTGTGCGGGCTAGGAGCGGGACCCCGAAGGGCCGGACGATGTCGAGGATCCGCTCTCCAGGACTCCCCTTGGGAGGGCACAGAATGGCGGCCGCCTCCTGCCTGCCCTGTGTCGGCTCTGGGGTCCCCCCGGCCCGGCTGGCTCCTCTCCCGGAGCGGGGGCGCCGCGGTACCTGGTTGCTGCTCTCCTCGGGCAGGTTTCTCAGCAAGACCTTGCGCCTGTTGCTCAGCTCCCGGCGGGCGCTCTCCAGCCGCCTGGCGATCGCGGGCGGGCTGAGGGGCGCCGCCTTCCCGCCGCGCTCCGGCTGCGCCCCACGCCCCGGCTCCCGCGGAGCCCCGGACAGCTCCGTGCCCGGCTCTGCTGCTGCCGCCATCTTACAGCCAGAGAGAGCCATCGAGCCCGCAGGGGGAGGGAGCCGGGCGGGCGAGCCGGCGGGGCGGGGCAGCCCGCTGCAGCGGCTAGGAAAGTCCGCGGGACTCAGAGCCGGGACCAGAGCCAGGCACCATGATGCGCCTCCCCGAGCCTGGGACACGATTTCTCCCCCCTCGCACCCCGCCCCCGTGGCCCCCGAGCCTGGCGCACCACTGCTCCGAGCCCCCCCACTCTCCGCCCCCGTCCACTCGCTCCCCACTGCTCCGCGACCACCGTGCACGCCGAGCCCCCCTGCTCTCCAACGCCCTCGCATCCCTCAGCCCGCCCACAGCCAGCCGCATCCTTGAACCCGACCTCACCCCCCGCCCCCGTCTGAGGCACCACTATTCCCCCCGCCCCCGTGCACTACGACCCCCATAACTCCTGCCCCGCACACCTTTCAGCCCGCCTCCCGTCCTCCCACACTGGAGCTCCTGCCCAGGCACCCTCAGCCCACTCATCCCCGCCTGGGGCACCCTCCTCCACCTCACCCCCGTGCACCCCTGCACCTGTACACCCAGCCCCTCTGAGCCTAGTACCCTGTGCACCCCCATCCCTGGGCCACCCATTCCTCACTGTTCCCCACCCCCAGCCTGGGGCCCCAGTGCTCCCTGTGTACCCCTCAAACCCATCCCCTCACCCTCTGCTCCCCCCACCCCTTCACTTTTCCCCCCACTGAGCCTGGGATCCCACTGTGGCACCCCAGCCAACTGACCCCAGTAGACCCTGCTCCTCCCAAACGCCAAGCCTAGTATGCCCCTGCACCCTCTCTGCTCGCAGTAGACCCCCCCCACACACCCACCCACAGAGCCTAGGACCCCAATTTCCATCTTCCTCTCACTGAGCCTGGGACTCCACTGTACCCTACCCTGCCCCTCAGTGCACTCTCTCTCCCCACACAGTGATTGAGGTTGTGACTTCACTGTACCCTGCCCCCCGTACATTCCTTCATTCACCTACTGAGCCTGGGATTGTATTGTACCCCCCTGCACAGTGCACCTCCTCCCCCTACACCCACTGACCCTGGGGCTCCACTGTTGTCCACCAGCCCATGGTCCCAGGATCTCTACATTGCTACCCCGGTCTCACTGAATGCCACTGCTACCAGGACTCCCACTTGCACCCTTCTCCCTGAGAGCCTACTACATCCCAACCTCTTCTCCCTGTGAGTGTACTACATCCCAGTACCTACTGCACCCCTAAGACTCCCACTATGCACACAGCCTGCCACCCTAATTTTATCCCCAACTATTCAATGCAGCTGGCACATCACTGCACCTTTTCTGTATTCCAAACCTCCATATACAATACACTCCCTCACAGCAGGAATCCATTGACCTTTCCTCTCATAAATTGTTCTCTCTCCCTAGGTCTTCCACAGGAAAGGGTAAAAAGCCAGCTGCAGCTGAATTTTTTACATAAACATAGCCAGTGCTATTACATCCATAAAATCTACACCTTGTGCTTGGCTCCACCAAGATCCAGCAGCAGATAAACTTGTTCCGCCCCATGCACGCTCCCTTTGATCCCCACACTCCTCTGGGACACCACTTCATTCTGCTTCACCCTATATCCTTTCAAATTCTGCATCCTGTAGCTCAAGATCCCACCTTGCCATGTCTTCCACTTTCCCCCATAATACACATTTCCCTATGTACATGCCCTCAGGACCAGCTGAAATAGAATCACTTGTGGGGCGACAGCTGCTTCACAGCACATGAATAATACAACAATTTAGGACAGAAAGTTAGCAAGGATAGTGTATCTTATTAAAAATGCAGGGAAGATTTTAGGTAGGCAAAATATAATTACCCAAGATGGGCATTTGGCTAAGACACTGTTCTTAACATTCCCATTCTTGTGTGAAGTCTTATGGAAATATGGTAAATACAGATGGTCAGAACTTTTGGTGCTATGTCTCATTTAATAGATTCCAACCCCAACAGGAAGTGTCACCTCATTCTAGTTTTTATGGTACATCAGTCTGTATATTTTCTAAGTTACTTATCACCTCACTCTTAGTGAAGCTTGAGCTAGTTGAAAAATAGGACACATTTTTTATAAAAATTTTGTTAAGAATTTTTGTAATTTTTTAAAAAAAAGAAAAGGAGTACTTGTGGCACCTTAGAGACTAACCAATTTATTTGAGCATAAGCTTTTGTGAGCTACAGCTCACTTCATCGGATGCATTCAGTGGAAAGTGTAGATCTTTTTATACTCATAAAGCATGAAAAAATACCTCCTCCCACCCCACTCTCCTGCTGGTAATTATCACTTTAGATAAGCTATTACCAGCAGGAGAGTGGGGTGGGAGGAGGTATTTTTTCATGCTTTATGGGTATAAAAAGATCTTCTACACTTTCCACAGTATGCATCCGATGAAGTGAGCTGTAACTCACGAAAGCTTATGCTCAAATAAATTGGTTAGTCTCTAAGGTGCCACAAGTCCTCCTTTTCTTTTTGCGAATACAGACTAACACGGCTGTTACTCTGAAACCTGTAATTTTTTAACCAACTCTAATAGAAACATTTTAATTGCTTTCTCTGCTATCCTTGCCCATTTTGCTGAACTGACAAATCCTCCGCAACACTACACTCTAAACTTCTAATGACTTCTAGTCTCTAACAATGACTTTTATTATGGAATTTATATTATGAAGCAAAGAAAAGTCTCTTTGAAAGACAGAAGGAGCCAAATTCCAGTACAACTCTGGTAAGAATAAGGATCAGATATGAACAAGTTATCAGTGTGTCAACTGACTGATTAGCCCCAATAATTTATGCCCCCAAAATGCTTTGTTTATCAGGCCTAAGAAGTCTCATAATTGCATGGTTTGGTCCATCTGCCTGGCGAAGTTGAAATCCCATATCCCATTTACTGGTCTCTCTTTCAAGGAGCAACCTCCTTGCTCTGCTTGTGTGAAGAAAGGAATAGAAACTAGAGGGATCTTGGGGCTTTTATTTCCCTATTAAATCCCCTATGATGTCAGTTAAAACACTTAACCTCTCTCTCTCTCAAGCCATGTCCACATGTACAGCGCTGCAGCAGCGCAGTTGTACCAATGTTGCTGTGCTGCTGCAGCGTGTCTGGTGAAGGCGCTCTATGCCGACGGGAGAGCTCTCCCGTTGGCGTAAAAAACCCACCTCTGCAAATGGCAGAACACGAGCACTTAAATGGTGTAACTTATGGCACTCGGGGGGGGGGGGGGGATGGTTTATTCACACTCCTCAGCGACACAAGTTATACCAACATAGGCTGTAGTGTAGACATAGCCTTACTTATCTCAGATGAAAAACTACATAAAAAAAGCAGGACTTTACTGAAAGCCACATGCTGAACTGTGTAAATAAAGTAAAGTAGGCCAAAACGTTTATCAAAGGATCAGTGGTGTCCCTATACCAGGCATTTATTAGACTCTCCCTCCATATGGAACATTGTTTGTTGCATTGGTCATAGCACAACAGGAAGGATACTAGTGGAGAGAGGCTATAGCATAAAGGCAACAAAACGGTAACAGGTCTCATGGATATAAAATAAGAGAGGTCGGAGGTGATTTCCATTGGGCTGTATTTTAAGGTGAGAACAGATTTTCAAGAAGAGGTAGAATAAACTTGGGAGAAAAACGTATCACGCTAGTGATGGTTTCAAGCATTTGACAGTTTGCTAAAGTACGAATAAAGGGGAAGCAGTTTCATACAAAAGGTAATAAATAATCAGTTATTGGAGAAGGACAGAGATTTAAGCACAGAATATAAATAAATTCAAGAAATACTTAAGCCTCAGTTACATTAGAGAATTCCCACTCCTGCCACCCATTCAGATGAACAGAAATCTAGTGGGGCCTCTACTGTAGCCATGTTACAGCAGCTCTGGCATATTTACCATTTTGTTAGTTAAACCCTGCTAACTAACTAGGTTTCTTAGGTCTAACACCCCTTCATCAGTTTTTCTAGAATTTCCTTGTGAAAACATATTCTTAGGTTTCTAGAGGAGAGTGAAGTGAATGGGGGTGAAAAATGGTAAACTAGACCTTAGATAAAACAAAATAAAAGATGTGAAATAGCAGGCCTAGGCCAAGATGGTCTTCTTTTTCTGATCTTATTTCTCATCAGCAACAGACAAAGCCAATTATAGAAAAATCAAATCAGATGAATAAACCAGATCCACAGTGCTGTAATAATAGAAGTCATCCTTTTGTGACGAAATACAAATGAGCCACTGGAAAAGTCGTCTAGTAACACATGCATGAAGTTTTGCAGAAATTTTGCTTTGGTACAGTGCAACTTCACAAACTTTGGACACCAATTTGGCTAAATTTGAAAGAATGGATTTAGCAAACCTTAGCAAGTTCATGCATCCGATGAAGTGAGCTGTAGCTCCCGAAAGCTTATGCTCAAATAAATTTGTTAGTCTCTAAGGTGCCACAAGTCCTCCTTTTCTTTTTGTGGATACAGACCAACACGGCTGCTACTCTGAAACTTAGCAAGTTAAGATTCCTAAGAATCCTGGGGCCTTTGTTACTTCTAAAATTAGTTTCAAATGGATTAAAATTATTTTTAAAAATCCAGTAAAGAAAAAAAAAGCCTGTTGTCTTTTGGCATATTGATCTGAAAGTTTTCAGTGAGGCAAACAAGTTTCAGTTCATTGGGTTACCACCCCTTAATCTCATAGTCCAGAATTTTCATCAGCTAATAAAATTGCTCCTGCAGTCCTTTACATATATTTAAAAAGTTTAGAAATCACAAGTCCAAAGGAGGAGTATACATCTTTTTTCTTAAGAGTCTAGGAGCTGATACTTCCCAAATCTCAAATGGAGACTTTTTAATATCTCAGACATTTTTGAAGCGATGAAATTTGTCTTTCAGCACACGCTACGTGGTACAGGCTTATATTGTTACTATTAGAGGATTTACAAATTATTATTTTTATTACAGTAGAACCTAGAGGCCTCAACCACTGATAGTAAAGCTAATAAAGAAAGGAAACTAGAAAAATACTTTTAGCATGACTATTCTGCCAGCAGTTCAGTCCTTAGTGGTGATAGATGCTCCAAGAAAGTTATAGTTACAACACAGATAATATCCAATGTTATACAAAATCCTTGGGAAAGATAAAATCTGCCAATGAAAAGTCTTAATTTCTTCAAATGAGGCAATTTTGCCAGAGAAGGATTTTCATATCAACCAATTATTGAAATATTGATGCTAAGTACTATATCCTCAAATCAAGTACACAAACAAATCATGTTGTCGACTATTTAGAAAATGTATTTCTTGGACCATGAAAAAGTTGATAGCTCTATTAAAAGTACTGAAACACTTTTATAATCTGTTAGAAAGATTCATTTCTAGATTAAGTTATCATTCAGTTGTAGCTTTGCTTTTTTATTTTTCAAGATACAAGCACCATATAACAATGAAATAATCAGATTTTGAGAGCAGTTAAATTATTGAGCCCACTAAAAATATTCCTACTTTTAGAAAATGGATTGTTTTAGTTAATTATGTTATTGACAATTAATCCTCCCTATAATGATTACCTTCTCAAAAATTGCTTACTTTATTGGCTTTTAAATGGGCTGCAGGGTATCTGGTAATGGAAGGTTAATGTGCCATGCTAAAAGAAATGGTTCAGAAACTATATAGTTTTGTTTCATTAGTGGAATAAAACTCATGTCAGAGCCTATTGCACTGTGAGTGCTTAATAGGTCAGATAAGTCTATCCATTTTTTTTCTTGTTTAGAGACATTTAAAGAGCTAAATCTTACAGATAAAGATTAAGCAAGTATTTATTACTTCGATCATGTGAAGCCAGTTGCATTGACAGAAAGGACTATTAAATTATTATATGAACATTGCATTTTTCAAGTCTCATTCTATAAAGTGTTAAATTCTCAGTAGAGATCCAGATTAAGTACTTGGATTCACATGCAGGGTCCAGTCCAGCAAAGGCTTCTGCATGTAACTTTAACCATTGTACTACTCATCTGAGTAAAATGACTCACGTGCATAAATCTTTGCTGGTTTGGGTATTGCTGTGGGATGCCTGAAATTTAGTATTTTTATGAATATTTTTATTTTGCTATGTGCCTGAAGCAAAACCCCCCAAAACCGAATCAAAACATGTTTCTGATTCTCTCACCTACATCAGTGTAACCCCACTGGCAATGGAATTACTTCCCTTTTACACTAGTTGTCAAGGTTCCTCCCCCACTCTGAACTCTAGGGTACAGATGTGGGGACCTGCATGAAAAACCTCCTAAGCTTATCTTTACCAGCTTAGGTCAAAACTTCCCCAAGGTACAAAATATTACCCCCGTTATCCTTGGAATGGCCGCTACCACCACCAAACTAATACTGGTTACTGGGGAAGAGCTGTTTGGACGCGTCCTTCCCCCCAAAATACTTCCCAAAACCTTGCACCCTACTTCCTGGACAAGGTTTGGTAAAAAGCCTCACCAATTTGCATAGGTGACCACAGACCCAAACCCTTGGATCTGAGAACAATGAAAAAGCATTCAGTGTTTTACAAGAAGACTTTTAATAAAAAATAGAAGTAAATAGAAATAAAGAAATCCCCCCTGTAAAATCAGGATGGTAGATATCTTACAGGGTAATTAGATTCAAAAACATAGAGAACCCCTCTAGGCAAAACCTTAAGTTACAAAAAAGATACACAGACAGAAATAGTTATTCTATTCAGCACAATTCTTTTCTCAGCCATTTAAAGAAATCATAATCTAACACATACCTAGCTAGATTACTTACTAAAAGTTCTAAGGCTCCATTCCTGTTCTGTCCCTGGCCAAGACGACTACAGACAGACACACAAACCCTTTGTTTCTCTCCCTCCTCCCAGCTTTTGAAAGTATCTTGTCTCCTCATTGGTCATTTTGGTCAGGTGCCAGCGAGGTTACCTTTAGCTTCTTAACCCTTTACAGGTGAGAGGAGCTTTCCCCTGGCCAGGAGGGATTTCAAAGGGGTTTACCCTTCCCTTTATATTTATGACACGCCCCCCAAATCTCAGCTAGGGTGAAACACTGGCTGGGATTTCTTCCTGGAGCTCTAGGAAAACAGAGTTAATAAGACACATGCATCTCTAAATATACTACCAAGTACATAAAGACTAACAATATTTTCCACATCTCAAGGACGATTTTAACCAGTTGATTCTGGGAAACTTTCACGGGAGAGTGCATCAGCCACTTTGTTAGAAGCTCCTGAGATGTGTTGGATGTCGAAATCAAAATCTTGGAGAGCTAAACTCCACCGAAGAAGTTTTCTGTTAGTTTCTTTGACGGTGTGAAGCCACTTTAGTGCAGCATGGTCGGTTTGCAGGTGGAAACGCCGTCCCCAAACATATGGGCGTAGCTTTTCCAGAGCGTAGACAATGGCATAACATTCTTTTTCAGTGACTGACCAGTTGCTTTCCCTCTCAGACAGTTTTTTGCTGAGAAACACTACAGGGTGGAATTCTTGATCAGGTCCTTTCTGCATTAAAACTGCTCCCACACCACGCTCGGATGCATCTGTGGTTACTAGGAACGGTTTGTCAAAGTCTGGGGCCCTTAGTACAGGGTCAGACATGAGTGTCGCTTTAAGCTTGTTAAAGGCCTTCTGACACTTTCCGGTCCACTGAACAGCATTTGGCTGTTTCTTTTTGGTTAGGTCTGTCAGTGGGGCAGCGATTTGGCTGTAGTGCGGTACAAATCGTCTGTAATAACCGGCCAAGCCTAAGAAGGATTGAACCTGTTTCTTTGACTTTGGGACAGGCCACTTTTGGATAGCATCCACTTTGGCCTGTAGGGGGCTGATAGTTCCTTGACCCACCTGGTGTCCAAGGTAAGTCACTCGGTTTAGGCCTATTTGACACTTCTTAGCCTTAACAGTTAGTCCTGCCTCCCTTATGCGCTCAAGGACTTTTTGTAGATGTTCCAGGTGGTCTGCCCAGGAATCCGAAAATATGGCCACATCGTCAAGGTAGGCGACTGCATATTCTCCTAATCCCGCTAGGAGACCATCTACAAGTCTTTGGAAAGTGGCGGGTGCATTTCGCAGCCCGAAAGGGAGTACATTAAATTCATACAGCCCGAGATGTGTGATGAAGGCTGACCTTTCCTTGGCAGATTCATCTAGCGGTACCTGCCAGTACCCCTTGGTTAAGTCCAAGGTAGAGATGAACTGGGCCCTTCCCAGTTTCTCTAATAGTTCATCTGTGCGTGGCATGGGATAGTTGTCTGGGCGAGTTACAGCATTTAGCTTACGGTAGTCCACGCAAAAACGTATTTCCCCATCTGGTTTGGGAACTAGAACCACTGGAGATGCCCATGCACTTTCAGAGGGGCGGATTACACCCATCTGTAACATATCCTGGATCTCCCGTTCTATAGCAGTTTTAGCTTGAGGAGACACCCGGTAAGGGTGGACCCTAATTGGGTGAGCATTACCTGTGTCAATGGAGTGGTATGCCCGTTCAGTCAGTCCTGGGGTGGCTGAGAACGTTGGCGCGTAGCTAGTGCACAGCTCCTGGATCTGCTGTCGCTGCATACGCCCAAGGGTCATGGAGAGGTTCACCTCTTCCACACCACCAGCACATTTCCCTTCGTAATAGACACCTTCAGGCCACTCAGCGTCGTCTCCTCCCTGGGCTGTAAACTGACAAACCTTTAATTCTCTGGAATAAAAGGGCTTTAGAGAATTAATATGATACACCTTAGGCTTTCGGTTGGAGGTGGGGAATGCTATGAGATAATTAACAGCTCCCAGGCGCTCCTGGACCACGAATGGCCCTTCCCACGATGCTTCCATTTTATGGGCCTGGAGCGCCTTTAAGACCATGACCTGGTCTCCTACTTTGAAGGAACGCTCTCTGGCATGTTTATCATACCAGGCTTTTTGCT